>NC_064572.1:25837746-27208246 GCF_937001465.1 Orcinus orca
TCTCTAGATGTTTGATAGAATTCGCCTGTAAAGCCTTCTGGTCCTGGGCTTTTGTTTGTTGGAAGATTTTAAATCACAGTCTCAATTTCAGTGCTTCTGATTGGTCTGTTTACATTGTCTATTTCTTCCTGGTTCAGTCTTGGAAGGTTGTGCATTTCTAAGAATTTGTCCATTTCTTCCAGGTTGTCCATTTTATTGGCATAGAGTTGCTTGTAGTAATCTCTCATGATCCTTTGTATTTCTGCAGTGTTTGTTGTTACTTCTCCTTTTTCATTTCTAATACTATTAATTTGAGTCTTCTCCCTCTTGATGAGTCTGCCTAGTGGTTTATCCATTTTTTTTTAACTTCTCAAAGAAACAGCTTTTAGTTTTATTGATATTTGCTATCGTTTCCTTCATTTCTTTTTCATTTACCTCTGATCTGATCTTCATGATTTCTTTCCCTCTGCTAACTTTGGGGTTTTTTAATTCTTCTTTCTCCAACTGCTTTATGTGTAAGGTTAGGCTGTTTATTTGAGATGTTTCCTGTTTCTTGAGGTACGATTGTATTGCTATAAACTTCCCTCTTAGAACTGCTTTTGCTGCATCCCATAGGTTTTGGGTCATTGTGTTCTCATTGTTATTAATTTCTAGGTATTTTTTTATTTCTTCTTTGATTTCTTGGTTATTAAGTAGTGTATTGTTTAGCCTCCATGTGTTTGTATTTTTAACAGATTTTTTCCTGTAATTGATGTCTAGTCTCATAGTGTTGTGGTCAGAAAAGTAACTTGATACGATTTCAATTTTCTTAAATTTACCAAGGCTTGATTTGTGACCCAAGATATGATCTATCCTGGAGAATGTTCCATGAGCACTTGAAAAGAAAGTGTATTCTGTTGTTTTTGGATGGAATGTCCTATAAATATCAATTAAGTCCATCTTGTTTAATGTATCATTTAAAGCTTGTGTTTCCTTATTTATTTTCATTTTGGATGATCTCCATTGGTGAAAATGGGGGGTTAAAGTCCCCTACTATGATTGTGTTACTGTCAATTTCCCCTTTCATGGCTGTTAGCATTTGCTTTATGTATTGAGGTGCTCTATGTTGGGTGCGTGTATATTTACAATTGTTATAGCTTCTTCTTGGATTGATCCCTTGATCATTGTGTAGTGTCCTTCTTTATCTCTTATAATAGTTTTTATTTTAAAGTCTATTTTGTATGATATGAGAATTGCTACTCCAGCTCTCTTTTGATTTCCATTTGCATGGAATATCTTTGTCCATCCCCTCACTTTCAGTCTCTATGTGTCCGTTGGTCTGAAGTGGGTATCTGTTAGACAGCATATATATGGGTCTTGTTTTTGTATCCATTCAGCCAGTCTATATCTTTTGGTTGGAGCATTTATTCCATTTACATTTATGGTAGTTATCGATATGTGTGTTCCTATTACCATTTTCTTAACTGTTTTGGGTTTGTTATTGTTGGGTTTTTCCTTCTCTTGTGTTTCCTACATCGAGAAGTTCCTTTAGCATTTTTTGTAGAGCTGGTTTGGTGGTGCTGAATTCTCTTAGCTTTTGCTTGCCTGTATAGGTTTTAATTTCTCAGTCGAATCTGAATGAGATCCTTGCTGGGTAGAGTAAACTTGGTTGTAGATTTTTCCCTTTCATCACTTTAATATGTCCTGTCAGTCCCTTCTGGCTTGCAGAGTTTCTTCTGAAAGATCAGCTGTTAACCTTATGGGGATTCCCTTGTATGTTGTTATTTTTCCCTTGCTGCTTTTAATATTTTTTCTTTGTATATAAGTTTTGATAGCTTGATTAATATGTGTCTTGGCATGTTTCTCCTTGGATTTATCCTGTATGGGACTCTCTGTGCTTCCTGGACTTAACTATTTCCTTTCCCATATTAGGGAAGATTTCAACTATAATCTCTTCAAATATTTTCTCAGTCCCTTTCTTTTTCTCCTCTTCTTCTGGGACCCCTATAATTCAAATGTTGGTGCATTTAATGTTGTCCCAGAGGTCTCTGAGACTGTCCTCAATTCTTTGCATTCTTTTTTCTTTATTCTGCTCTGCAGTAGTTATTTCCACTATTTTATCTTCCAGGTCACTTGTCCGTTTTTTCTGCCTCTGTTATTCTGTTATTGATTCCTTCTAGAGAATTTTCATTTATTGTGTTGTTCATAATTGTTTGTTTGCTCTTTAGTTTTTCTAGGTCCCTGTTAAATGTTTCTTGTATTTTCTCCATTCTATTTCCAAGATTTCGGATCATCTTTACTATCAATACTCTGAATTCTTTTTCAGATAGACTGCCTATTTCCTCTTCATTTGTTTGGTCTGGTGGGGTTTTGCCTTGCTCTTTCATCTGCTGTGTGTTTCTCTGTCTTCTCATGTTGCTTAACTTACTGTGTTTGGGGTCTCCTTTTTGCAGGCTGCAGGTTCATAGTTCCCATTGTTTTTGGTGTCTGCCCCCAGTGTCTAAGGTTGGTTCAGTGGGTTGTGTAGGCTTCCTGGTGGAAGAACATTAGTGCCTGTGTTCAGGAGGATGAGGCTGGATCTTGTTTTTCTCGTGGGCAGGACCACATCTGGTCCTTATCTGGTCCTTATTATGATTTTAGGCAGCCTCTGTGCTAATGGGTTGGGTTTTGTCCCTGTCTTGCTAGTTGTTTGGCACAGGGTGTCCAGCACTGTAGCTTGCTGGTCGTTGAGTGGATCTGGGTCTTAGCGTTGAGATGGAGATCTCTAGGAGAGCTTTTGCCACTTGATATTATGTGGAGCCAGGAGGTCTCTGGTGGACCAATGTCCTAAACTCGGCTCTCCCACCTCAAAGGCACAGGCCTGACACCCAGTCAGAGCACCAAGACCCTGTCAGCCACACCGCTCAGAAGAAAAGGGAGAAAGAGAGAAAGAGAGAGAGACAGACAGACAGACAGAAAGAAAGAAAGAAAGAGAAAAACAAAATAATTGAAATAAAGATTAAAAATTTAAAAATAAAAAAAATGGAGAGACAGAACCCTAGGACAAATGGCAAAATCAAAGCTATACAGACAAAATCACAGAAAGAAGCATACACATACACCCTCACAAAAAAAGAGAAAAAGGAAAAAAATATATATATCATTGCTCCCAAAGTCCACCGCCTCTATTTTGGGATGATTTGTGGTCTATTCAGGTATTCCACAGATGCAGGGAGAGAGTTCCCTTTCTCTTCTTTGTTCACACAGCTTCTGGGGTTCAGCTTTGGATTTGGCCCTGCCTCTGCGTGTAGGTCTCCTGAGGGCATCTGTTTCCCACACAGACAGGACGGGGTTAAAGGAGCAGCTGATTCGGGGGCTCCGACTCACTCAGGCCACGGGGAGGGAGGGGTACAGAATGCGGGGCCAGCCTGTGGTGGCAGAGGCCGCAGTGATGTTGCACCAGCCTGAGGCGCGCCGTGCATTCTCCCGGGGACGTTGTCCCTGGATCCCGGGACCCTGGCAGTGGTGGGCTGCACAGGCTCCCAGGAGGGGGTGGTGGATAGTGACCTGTGCTCGCACACAGGCTTCTTGGTGGCTGCAGCAGCAGCCTTAGCATCTCATGCCCATCTCTGGGGTCTGTGCTGATAGCCGCGGCTCGCGCCCGTCTCTGGAGCTCCTTTAAGCGGTGCTCTGAATCCCCTCTCCTCTCGCACCCCAAAACAATGGTCTCTTGCCTCTTCGGCAGCTCCAGACCCTTTCCCGGACTCCCTCCTGGCTAGCCGTGGTGCACTAACCCCCTGTAGGCTGTGTTCACACCGCCAACCCCAGTCCTCTCCCTGCGCTCCGACCGAAGCCTGAGCCTCAGCTCCCAGCCCCGCCCGCCCCGGCGGGTGAGCAGACAAGCCTCTCAGGCTGGTGAGTGCCGGTCGGCCCTGATCCTCTGTGCAGGAATCTCCCCACTTTGCCCTCCGCACTCCTGTTGCTGCGCTCTCCTCCGCGGCCCCAAAGCTCCCCCCTTCCGCCACCCGCAGTCTCTGCCCGCGAAGGGGCTTCCTAGTGTGTGGAAACCTTTCCTCCTTCTTGGCTCCCTCCCACTGGTGTGGGTCCCGTCCCTATTCTTTTGTCTCTGTTTATTCTTTTTTCTTTTGCCCTACCCAGGTACATGGGGACATTCTTGCCTTTTCGGAGGTCTGAGGTCTTATGCCAGCGTTCAGTGAGTGTTCTACAGGAGCAGTTCCACGTGTAGATGTATTTCTGATGTATCTATGGGGAGGAAGGTGATCTCCGTGTCTTACTCTTCCGCCATCTTGAAGGTCCCTCTATTCCTTTATTTTTAATCCATTTTTATTGAGGTGTAATTTTCAAACAACAAAATTCACAGACTTAAAGAGTATGGTTTGATAGGTTTTACAACTGTATACACTGGTGTAACTACCACACAATTAAGGTACAGAAAAATTTTATCACCCAGAAAGTTGCCCTGTGTTCCTCTGCAGTCCATCTCCCCACCTCTGTACCAGACAACCAACAAGATTTGTCTCTATCACTGTATATTAATTTTGCCTGCTTTTGAACTTGATGTAAATGGAATTATTTAATGTATCTTTTGTGTTCAGTTCCTTCTGCTCAATACAATTTTAGGCGCAGTCCTGATTCAGAGCATATGGTGACCTGAGATGGTATAAGTTGCTCCTTAAGAAGAATGGAGGAATATAAAGAAATGCTTATTAGCAATTCATTGTTTTTTTATTGCTGAGTAATATTCCATTGTATATGCACACACAGCACACTTATTTGTGCATTCACTTGTTGGTGGACATTTAGACTGTTTCCAGTTTTTGACTACTATGAACAAAGTTGGAGCAGCTAGCAGTACAAGTATATAAGTTTTCTATAAATATATGCTTTTATTTCTGTTGGGTAAATATTTAGGATTGGAATTGCTGGTTTGTAGAGTGGATATATACTTTTCTTTTTAAAGAATCTCCTAAACTGATTTACAATGCGATTGTATCATTTTACGTTCCCATCAGTAATGCATAAGAGTTTCATTGGTTCATATCATCTATAACACTTAATATGTCAGGTTTCTGGGGTTTTTTTCATTTTAGTCATTCTAGGGGGTGTAAAATGGTATCTCCTTGTGTTTTTTTTTTTTTTTTTTCTTTTTGCGGTACGTGGGCCTCTCACTGTTGTGGTCTCTCCCGTTGCGGAGCGCAGGCTCCGGACGCGCAGGCTCAGCGGCCATGGCTCACGGGCCCAGCCGCTCCGCGGCACGTGGGATCTTCCCGGACCGGGGCACGAACCTGTGTCCCCCGCATCGGCAGGCGAACTCTCAACCACTGCACCACCAGGGAAGCACGTCCTTGTGGTTTTAATGTGCATTTCCCTGATAATTAATGACACTGAGCATCTTTTCATGTGCTTATTAACCATTTGTGTATTTTTCTGATATATCTGTTCAAGACTTTTGCCCATATTTTACTGGATTGTTTATCTTCATATTGAATTTTAAGAGTTCTTTATAATACTTCTTTCTTTCTAGGGAAAAACTTATTCCAGCCCGGGTCAATACAAGCTCTGAACCAAGAGTAGGCCTGAAATCTGCAGAAGTAATTCTGAAACATTAGACATTGAATCAAAGGTTCTTGATGAAGGGGAGATGAGTCATCTGGTATTTTAGACTCCATTAAGAGTTGCCATTTTCTATCTGACCAAAAGGCTCATTCTTCAGTCACATTTAAAATCAGCATTCCATCATTTAGAAAGGACTGCTTCAATCTAAGCAAATCAAGATGTGATTTTGAAACTGACAACTCACCCAAGTACTGATCTGTTCACTAAGAAGGAACACTTACAAAATACATAGCTCTCACCACAGCACCTTTTCTAATAAAGGCACTCACATATAATTAGTAGTAATAAGTAGTACCAGTGAGTAATATGAACAAATATACACTGTCTTCTTCTACAAATATTAAAGCAGATGACTAAGTGTTGTGGGAAAGGATGTATTTGACTTAGCTGTGATTTGATGATATGTTTCCTGATCAGACTGGCTTCTGAGTCAGCAGCTACTGGTGTAAGTAAAAAAGGAACCAGAAAGGTTTCCCTTTCTTCAGGTTTTCTATCAAAGCCTGATGACTATTTGGCTGGATACTGTGAAGAGAAATCAAGAATTGGGAAGTGGTATGTCTTTGACTTCTCTTCAGACTATCCAACATTCTATGACTGTCAAGTACGGAGTATCTGGCTTAATGGTTTGTGTATAACTTTTAAGGATTAATGGTGGCTTTGTGCCAGCACATCCACAAGACTGTCTGGTTCTCCATCTATCAGCCAAGGTCACAGTCTTTTTGCTAAATCCTCAGCCTCCTTATTATCTGCTGTTTTTTCCGTTTAGTAGTCCTGTCTTCCTGTTGCTCTAAGTTAATACACAATATCGCACTTAATCAGTCCACCAAAACTGCTCACTGGAAAATATATAAAATTCATTTATTCTAAAGTGTAAATGAAGGACCAATAACTGTTCAACATGCTATTGAGTTTCAAAACATGAGTTATACTTGACTCTTTCCTACCCACTCACCGCCTTCCATTTCCCTGTGTATTGAACAAGTCAGTAAAGCCAGTTAGTCCACAAAAGTATGTCGAGTACTTATCTGTTAGGTACTAGCAGTATTGTAGTGAATGAAACAAACATGACACCTGCCCTTGTAAGAATTAAAGCCTCATAGGGAAGATCTTAAAACAATATTTACAAATAGCTAATTAAACAATTGTAAGTATTTCTAACACTTCAAGGTAAAGAACATTGTGTTGGAGAGAATATAAATGGAATGGGGGCATTAACTTAAGGGATCAAGGGAGACTTTCTTGTAAACGAAAGTGTTTCAGTTGAGACCTGAACTTAAGGAATTAGTAAGGCAGAGAGAGGACAGAAGAACATCTCAGAGAACAGCATATGTCAAACCTTCTCCAAGCTCTGGAATCCACAGGACCCCTTTCCATTTTTCTCATCACCACTTTTACTCCCGCCCTCATCACCTTCTCCATAGATTACTACAATAACCTCATTACCAGTATGCCCTATAAAACTGTGAAAGAGTTCTTTGTATAACATTGCTATAATGATGTCATCCCTTATTTTAAAATCTACAATGACTTTCCTAAAGAAAAATGGTGACATTCCCAAGTTTTGCATTTTTAGCCCTCTTCAATCTGGACCAAACTTACTTTTCTAGACTTATTTTTCATTAGTTTCCTATCAGACTTATCCATTCACTTTTTTCTCAGAACAATTTTATTCTCTGGACTGACTGCCTTTGTTCTCATCATTCATCTCATCCAAAACAAGTCTTTAAATCTCATGTTGAAGAAGGTTTATTGGCAAAATGTATAAGGAATCACTGGCCTCTTAGTAAAAAACATGCCTATACATATATATATATATATATATTTTCTAATAGTGGTTATTTTCCAAATAACTAAACATGAGTTTATCATTTGGTTACTGAAATACATCAAAATTGAAATTTCTGGTATGAAAAGTTTATTGGGCATTTCATATGAGAGTCAATATAATTTCTGTCTAAATGTTTCCACGAGAATTATCTAATGGTTGGTAGTTCCACTGTCTAAAATAATGACCTAATATAAATCAGTGGGAAACTATATGAAGGGCTTGAGATGGCAACATTTGTTTAAAAGATCTAAAATACATGCAATATGTAATGGTCCTGTGATAAGACCCAGAGCCTGAGCTCAGCAACAAAATTTTAGTAACTATAGGAATGGCCCAGGTTCAGAGCTCTCAGAAAGAATGATATCCTGTTGTTTGTTGCCATATGTAGAAGTCAGAATAATATGAGCATTCCTATCTAAAGGACTTCCAAATGTGTTCTAAATTTTTAAAAAATAAACAGGGTCTTGTTTGTTTTAGAGGTTAAGAAAAACCACTTAAAACAGCTGTCTACCACTGTTATATAAGGAGTCACTGTTTTGTTTATAGCAAAGAGTAAATACTTTTACATAACAAAGAGGAAAGAAAACAAGATTCTCTTTCTGAGATGGATGGATAGGTGGTATCATAAATCCTGTGCTTCAAGCTGTCACTGAATTTAGGATAAGTCCCACTCACCTCGTATATGTCTAGATCACTTACATTTTAATTTGGAAATGACATAAAATAGTTTCTAAATTTAAGTATTCTTGCTTAATATATATGCAACCAACACATATTTTAGGAAAAACAGCACATAGTCAAACATTTATTCCCAAATATAGAAAAACCAAAACTGTATATAGAAATCCAAACTTTTGTATACCATCATGAGTGACATAAATGTATGTCTATATGCACATGCTGTCAATGGCATTTCTGAAAATATGATGCTGAAGAATTAAGAGAATGGAGAGTTGCTGTTCAATGGGTATAAAGTTTCAGTTACACAGGATGAATAAATTCTAGAGATGTGCTCTACCACATTGTCCTCATAGTTAACAATACTGTTTTGTGCACTTAAACATTTGTTAAGTTAAAAAAAATTTTAAATAAATAAATAAAAGCTCTGAAAGTATTAAAAGAAATTTGTTAAGAGGATAGATTTCATGTTAAGTGTTCTACCACAATTTTAAAAGGGGGGTGGGAAAGACTGAAAGAAACCCCACATAGCAAATAAAATTTTTGCAATTCAGAAAGTTTCAATGAAGACATTTACTAAACGTGTCACACTATTTCATAAAGGATTTCTATTTAATTGAATAAAAAGTAGCATGAAAACAATGCTTGGCATAAACAACAAACATGGTTCTAAAGTATTTTATACCCTGAATTATTATGAAATACATTTATGTGACGTGTACAAAGCCAATCATTTGAAAGAAGTCTTTACTGAATCTTTCCGATAAAGTGATAAGCCCCTTTATAAAACAGCCTCTCCTCACATACCTATTTCTTAAATATGACTTTGAGAATTGGGTCATTCTAAAGTGAGAAAACTAGGTATTTATTGATTAAAATGGTACTCTGTTGGATTTTAGTTTGTTTACAGTATTAGAACACACCTAAAGAATTTTTCCCCATTCATGTATATTATTTATTTTTAAAAATTTATTTATTTATTTTACTTCTATTTTTGTCCGCGATGGGTCTTCGCTGCTGCGCACGGGCTTTCTCTAGTTGCAGTGAGCGGGGGCTACTCTTCATTGCAGTGTGCGGGCTTCTCATTGCAGTGGCTTCTCTTGTTGCGGAGCACGGGCTCTAGGCACGTGGGCTCAGTAGTTGTGGCTCACAGGCTCTACAGCACAGGCTCAGTAGTTGTGGTGCATGGGATTAGTTGCTCCACAGCATGTGGGATCTTCCCAGACCAGGGCTCGAACCCGTGTCCCCTGCACTGGCAGGCAGATTCTTAACAACTACGCCACCAGGGAAGCCCCTTCATGTATTTTAATAAATAATTAAGTAATGTAAGAGTTTCCAACATGAGATTCTAAACCACAGAAGCCAAAAAGTCTAGTCCAGACTCAGATGTTAACTTGCCGGTCTGTGTAACGGCTCTGCCGTATTCTGGCCCTGATACCTGGAAGAGTTAGTTAACTATTTTATGCCTCAGCTGCTGCAGCAGTAGAATGAGGAGTAAACAACACTTATGGCATAGATTTTTTGTGGGGGATGAATAAGATGCTATAGGTAAAGTGCATACTGCTGGTCATATATTGAGTGCCCAATAAACATCAGCTCTACCGTATCATCATCATCATAGAACTCCAGAATTTTCAAAGCTTTTCAAATTTCTGAGAATTTTCTTATGTGGAGAGAAAGCCCTATGAAATAGTCCTGTCTTTTCCTGGATTTTCAGACTTAAGAAAAAAACTGGTTTGGTTTGGTTTTGCCTCGCTTTGCTTTCTTGACACACTGATGGAACAGCAGGTGGTTAACTGTCGGGTTTTTATTTTTTTGTGTTCAAAAGAAAAGGAAGGAAAAGTTTAGAGAGTTTAGAGAGGGCTAGTAACTTGTAAGGCACCAGATATATCTCCTGGTCACTAATCAAATCAGTCAATATTTCATTTCTGAACCAGGGAAGCAGATACAAGTTAGGGATAAATGTCAAGACGATGACTGTCCTTTGATGGTCAGTAACGAGTCTTTCCTCCGCTCCACCAATGAAGTCAATTGCTGATTTAGAGGTCACTATGTTCCTTGTCTATTCTCCTAAGCCAGGTGTCCCATAAAGCAGAGAAGACAATGGTTTTAGGGAGCCAAACACTTGGACAAGGGAAATGCTTTCTGTCTGGTGCTCTGTTCGCTGCAAACTGCATGGGGAAGCCACGTTCTGGCTCACACAGAGGAAAGAGAAGTCCAGCATTGTCACAGCTGTCACTGGCCTTTTCCACTTCCCAAGCAGAAATCAGAATTGAATGGGAACCAAAACTATTGAGATCTTCCTACCCACCTGTGACTAAATGAGTCAAATGAATAGCAAAAAGGCAGATGGCCCTGGAGTTAATGAGAATCTCACAAGACCACAATTCTGTTGAAATACGATTTTGCTACCTTAGCTTTCTGTACAAAATTGAACCAACTGACCCCTCCAACATTTTTCCCCAAGATGGGACTAGTTATTCTCATGAGGGTCCTTTATCAGAAGACTGGCTTCAAGTCCATGGGTGTCCAGGATAGTCTCAAATCCTGTAATAGTCTGGGTTTGCTCTGACTCCTTCTACACCAGAACTCTTTTCTCAGACACTGATCACTTCAAGCATCAATAGTTTTTCTAGCAGTTTATTCCTAAATCAATAACCTGCCTACGGTAAGTCCTAAAGATGAATTATCACATTTATAGTTATTTTCCTTATACCTTCATTTATATCTGTAAGCAGTGTTCTGATTAGACCTCCTGCTTTAAAACTTCATCAGCTCACACAGCATCACTCACCCTGTATTCTCCACTCTTTTCCTGGATTTTGAGTCCTTTCGAATTGCTACTGACCATGAATTATCCTCCCCCGCTTCCATTTCTGTCTTTCTTGGCATCTTGACCTCAATTTCTTTCCCCTCCTCCACATTTACAGCATATCTCCATTGCTCTCCTGGCCATCTTGCATAGCACAACATTTTCTCCCTACTGTAGCTAAATCTAAATCTGCAGCTGTTTTAATATGGCATCTGTGGTTAAATTTTGGTACAGTGTTGCACATCTTGAATGACAGCGATGTCCAATGCTACTGCAAAATTATGCAAGACTTCAGACGGATGGAACCTATTAACCTACTGTAAACTAATGCATTATGGATGTGGCATGACACTTAACTGCACTATACAGTACCTGTATGGGGAAACTCCAGGTACTTTCAACCACTTAACAAGTAAGGACATTGCATCACTTTCCTGCTACTGCAGTGCTCTATAATTTTACCACTTATTTTCTCCCAAAATAGCATCAGGAGAACAAAGAGAAGATGAAATCTGCATGAAGTTCCCAAACGTTGCCTATTTGGCTCAGCTACCTGTTAATTTTTCTAGGTTACGGGATTGTTCTTGGTGACTTTTGACAACATGAGAATGCTCCCCTCTACCTTTAAGGATGAGACAAGGGGTTTCACTGAGGAAAACTTAGTGAAAAAGAGTAAGCCGACAAATATACTAGAGAGTTTGGTAAACCAAATCTTGAAATAAATACATTTGCATTCTGGCAGCTTGAACAGCAGGGTTATTTGAGAGAGCAGCACTAAAGAGAATGAGCTCTGTTAAGGGCAGCCGAGAGCCAGGTTTTGCTAGTAAAGCATTTAAAGTAAAACAGAGGCAACTGGAAGCATCATTTTGTACCGGAAAAAAAGAAACAGGGTTTAGAGTAAGAAACAATTAACTTTCCAATATCAGCATTGCCCCTCTATAGCTGAGTGATTCAAGCAAGTTACTTAACCTCTCTGAATCTGTTTCCTCACCTCTAACCACAGAAAATACTTCCCTTACCTGCTTTTTGAGAAGATAATTTTAGGTACCTAGGGTGATGCCTAGCTTATAGCAGTTACTTCAATTTTTAAGGGTGGCAGAGGAACATAATTATACAGGGGTTGGAGGGAAAAAATATAAAATGCTGTCTTAGGAATGAAAGAGTAAGTGCTGAAGTTAGACAAAAGCAATTAAAATAGCAAAAAGTAATTTTGTTCACCTTGCAAGATTATAAAAAATAAAAAATAAAAGAGATCAATGAGCTGACATGGTCAGATGGCAAAAGACAAGCTAAGTAAGACAAGCTAAGTAAGACAAACTAAGAGAGAAAGGAAAAGGTGAGAGAAAAGGAAGAGTAGCAAACAGATTAAAATTCAAAAGACAGGTATAAATGAAGCTTTGCCTTTCCAGTAAGCTATTACGAGGACATTAGGGGCTGTGAGAAAGAAGCTTAGGTCCTTTAGCTGACCTGGGGAGGAAGAGAGACAGGGAGAAAGCATAAGACCCCAGGGAGACAATGCAAGCTACATCGTAAACAGTGTGTGTGCAGAGGGCTCAAGCCTTCCAGTTCCGACGGCGTCCTTGGCTGAAGGGGTGCTACAGGAAGTGCACTAACGAGCAGAAGGGGCACGTGCTGAGAGCGGCAGCTGCCGAGCTTACTGGTCAGGCAGGAGTTTTTCATTTCATAAATCAATTACAATATGCTATATTGATTTCACCAAGTCAGCAGGACTTAAAAAGTTAATGAGCAGAAATATTTTTTTATTATTTTTGAAAACACTGCAGTGTCTACAGCTTAGCACATTCGGCAGAAAGACAAATGGAGGCTTTGGCTGCCTCAATGTCATTCCATCCTAGCACCACCCTCCGGTGTTCCTCATTTCAGCATCAGCAAGGAATGTGGAGCTGGCCTAAGACCCTGGTGCATTATGCCAATAAAACCTCTCTCTGGTATCTGGAGCAGAGGCAGCCCCAACTAATGTGCCTGTGTTTAGGCACTGTCGAGTTTTGTATGGGTGCCCAAGCCTCTCCAGACGTAGCAAACAAGGGAAGGAACAAGAAATCCACCTGACGAAGGAAACAGAATGCAGCAGGACTGCATTTGTGATGGCGGTTCTTGATAAGTAGTTATGGAACTGTTCTTCCAAACCATAGTAACATCTAAATGGGAGTTTTTAATGAGCCATTTCTTTTGGATGATACCAAAAATTGGAAAATTGCTGAGGGGTCTATTCTGCCAATCAACCCCAGGCCCAGTGCCAAGAACAGCAGCTCAAGTGGAGGGGAGCATGGATACTTTACCTTGTCTCCACAGCAAGAGTAGTTTTTCCCTGCATACAGTTTTCAGGAAAAATGGAAAGGGAGAAAATAAATTGTGGGCCATTAATACTAGTATATTAGTATAAAATAAGCTACTAGTCACTTATTAATTTCAGAAATATTCATACCAACACAATGTACCTTAATAAAAACAGAAAACTTTGTTTCAATTAACCTATTTACAAATTTCAGTAAGAACTCCTTGCTCTTCATGGAAACTTTAGGAAACACCATGATTACACATAGAGGGAGAAAATCCTTCTTTCTGAGTATTCCCATCAGAATCATAATATTGTTTACTTAGCAACACCAAATATAAGCAATGTTATGATATCTTTTTATATATTTTTCCTAAATAAAATATTGTCTTTTTTATTATATCTGGCATTTCAAATCATATATCATTTCTTTTTCTTAAAATATTCTGTGTATTGGCTGCTGTACTGGCTTTTAATTAACTCAGCTATATTTATGAGAACATATTTCCTTTAACTTTCCCCATGAGCTCTGGGAAATAGCGATGTGAATTTTCCCTATACTTATTAGTCCTCCCAAGATGCTGTTAGGAAATAGAACCTATAATACCTAGAGAAATGTGATCTCAATTTACGAAAGTGTATAGTGAGAATACTGATTCCCTCCACACTCCCCACCTCCCACTATCCCTGTGCATTCTGGGATCTTTATGGATAACATATAGTCTAGTACACATATACATACCAAAAATAAAAAATCCTCAGAGGTCATAGTATAAACAGACAAAATAGAATGGCCTTTGTATAAAGAGACAAAATAGAATGGACTGAAATTACATTTAAATTGTCCATTCAGTGGAGAGAGAGAGAGAGAGAATTCCTGATGTTTCAAATAACCAAAGATGTACACTGATGAAGAGGGATGTGAAAGAGAAGCACCTCCATCCATAATCCTGTCTAAAACAGTAGGAACATCATGGTGGTACCCAGGAAAGAGAGATCTGACCTTACTAAGGGAGGATTTCAGGGTACCAGGACCAGGAAACAAGGATCACACTTTTTTTATTTTTTTGGTAAAAAGAACAGTGCCCAAGGAAAAAGAGGTTTGGATTCTATCCTAGCTCTTCTACTACCAAGATCTGTAAACTTAAGCAAGTTACTTCATCATAGGTATACAAGAAAATATGAGAGTTTTAAAGTAAAGTGTTCCTAGATAATTCTTAGGTCCAAAACTCACGATTTTATTAAGACTGTTCCATTTCATTAAGGCAATACTGCTACCTGCTCCAAGAAGTGGCACTGTGTTACAGTGAATCTACAGATCTATGCTTGATGGAATTGACATTATCTCTTCATGAACCAAGTGCAGGTGGAAAGGAGTTATTAGTAAAGAACGGTTTTATAAAGTAATAGCTTGTCTCCTTGATAGATAGAGAATTCTGAATGTTTAAGAGTAATGTGTTCCTTTAATATTCCTGAGTTCTGTTGCATGTGTGTATACACGCACACACACACATACACATACATTGGGGGTAATTATTCAGATTTTTTTGACAAACCTCGCCTAACACACGTTAGTTAATTGGCATCAAAGTTAACTCCTGGAATAATAAGAATAATGCCAAAATAGATCTAATTTTAAAACAAATTACACCTGAAGCTAATATACTGCTGTATGTCAATTATACCTCAATAAAAAAAATAATAAATGCAGTATTTTTAACCTAGTTGGGATCAAGGTGATAGTTGCATTCTTCGTCTAAACACTATGCCATTCATGAATTAGAAAAAAAGTAATATCACTACTCTTGAACATATAAATTATATATGGGAAAAAGATACGGTACAATTTAATTTATGTCTCAGAGTGGAAAGAGATTTCTACTTTCTACCCCCTTACTCACTAATAAGTTAATGTCTATCTCTAAATGTCTCTGATAAATGATGAAAAAATTTACCAATAAATAAATCCTGGTAGGGCTTCCCTGGTGGCATAGTGGTTGAGAGTCTGCCTGCCAATGCAGGGGACACAGGTTCGTGCCCCAGTCCGGGAGGATCCCACATGCCGCGGAGCGGCTAGGCCCATGAGTCATGGCCGCTGAGCCTGCGCATCCAGAGCCTGTGCTCCGCAACGGGAGAGGCCACAACAGTGAGAGGCCCGCGTACCACAAAAAGAAAAAATAATAAATAAATACATAAATAAATCCTGGTAAAATTTTACTGTTAAAATTTACTATCTTTTAAAAACGTACTATTCTTGGGTTACAAAATAAGTACTGTTAAAAATAATAGCTAGGGGCTTCCCTGGTGGTGCAGTGGTTGAGAGTCTGCCTGCCGATGCGGGGGACGCGGGTTTGTGCCCCAGTCCGGGAAGATCCCACATGCCATGGAGCAGTTGGGCCCGTGAGCTATGGCCGCTGAGCCTGCGCGTCTGGAGCCTGTGCTCCGCAACGGGAGAGGCCACAACAGTGAGAGGCCTGCGTACCGCAAAAAAAAATTAACAATTAATTAATTAATTAAAAAATAATAATAATAGCTAACATTTAGGTGCTTGCTATGTGCTAGACTCTGTGCCAAGCCCTTTGCATGCATTATGTCATTTAATTCTTAAAACAATCCTGAAGGGTAGACACTATTATTACCTCAATTTTATAGTAGATGGTAACTGAGGCTTAGACATACTAAACATCTTTGCCAACGCCACAGAGTAAGTGGTAGTATTAAGTCTCATCTTTTTACCACTGGAAACTGAGTTCTCAAGCATTCATTCCATCAGCAAATATTTATTGAGCACCTAACACATGCCAGGAATTATTCTAGGTGTTATCCACTACCAAAACTACTTTTTTAGCTCAAGATAACATACTGACCAGAGATTAATATATTTCAGAGTTACAACATTCTTTCAGAATGTGGTTTCACTTACCAGGATAGAGAACCAAAAATCCAGAAAAGAGTTGATCAACTTGCTAAAGAGACACCAAGAAAATAGCATATATTATTCTGAATATGTAAATACTATAAAATAGAGTGATAAATAATAGAAAGGGGGAAAAAGAAGGAAGGCAAGAAGACTAAGGAGTTAACTTCTTGCATGGAGAAGACAGGTGAAATTGTCTAAATGTAAATATGAGAGAAAAGGAGATAACCAAAGAAAGGTAAGTCTAAGGAAACAAAATCTGTGTTTCTCAGGAAGTCATTTTGGTCTCACAAACAGAAGAAAGAAATGAAGTTAGATTTAAAAAAAAATAATACACCGCTATATAAACTTGATCTTCAAATTATTTCTCAGTGAATTAATGATTCCTTTTCATATTACTAGGGTACATTGAAAGTATAGCCTGCAGATGTTTTACCTTATTAATTATTTACTTCCTTTATGCCTTTTTTTCTTGTTAATACTTATGCGACTTAAGAAAATGTGCTACAAATAGAGGAAAGTGAAAATGTAAATATGTTATTTTTAGTAAGTTTCCTTTCACTCCTCACAGAATAAACAGAATTAGGTAAAGGCACATCACACAAAATATTATCATTTACTGATATATTCTTCTTGCTTCGTTTTTGCTTTTTCAGTACAATGGGGACATTGGTGCAAAGTCAGAGATCTGGTACCTGTCTAGATCTCACCTTTATTTCTTATAAGACGTTCCCCTTGCTTACTACACTTGAGCCAAAATCTTCCAGTTCCACAAACATAGAGGTCATCCCATCTTAGTTTCTTTGTCTCAGATGTTGCCTGTGTCTAGAATGTTCTTTTCTAAATTTTCTCCTCATGGATGCCTTCCTCAAGACTCATGTCATCTATTACTTCATCAGAGAGGCCTTGCCTAACCACCTTTATCAATCATGGGTGGGTAGGAAATAAAAGATGCAATCATTAGTATAATTAACAAGGGGATTATTTGTTATAGTAATATAATTTTGATTTATTATAATATATATTAGCGAATAAAGATATAATGTAATAGGCACTACAGGAGTCAAGGAAGAGTGGTTATTACCCCTAGGGGTGAGAGAGTAAGGGAAGGAGCAGTTCCTAAAACTCAGAGCATGAAAATGTATGGAGAGTTTCACCCAACAAGAACATGGCCTTAGACAGAGGAAAATGCTCACTGCCCATCAGTGGGGACCGGGCGAGGAGGGTCCAGGAGTATATATACGCAGCCCTCACCTTTCCTAAGTTCTCATTCTTCTGTCAAAAGTTCCCATTGGTCAAACACAACCAGAGGCCAATGGCAAGGGAGCCCAAATATACAGTCCAGAAAGATCAGCTTCCTCCCTGTCACATCACTTTCTTTTAAATTTTTGCATTGCACTTACAACTCTAATATTTTCTTCTTAAGTTGTGAATCTGTTTCTCTAACTGTAAAACTCCAGGTTTTCCTGTCTTGTTCATCACTATGTCCCAAAGACTAAATTAATGCCTGTATATATTTAAGCCTTCAATAAATATTTCTTGAATTAATTAAGTTAGCAAGGCTTCTATGATTTAAAAAAACTACACAGAAAAATCTAATTGTTAATGGGGAAATAGTCTGTAGTTTATAGGAGACTGGTATATAATGATCTTATTTCACATAACAAGGATTTTGGAGTGAATTATTCATAGGCAACTATAATGAGCTTATAATCCCATGGCTATCAAGCTGACCCCTTTGATTTACCATAACTATCAAATGGAGAGAGATCATGCCACATGTGTCAGAGTTAACATGGAGGTTAAATGACACATATGATAGTCATTTATTTCCTTACCCACTCATTTATTCATTCAACAAATATTTATTGAACACCTACTGTTTGGCACTGGGAATACAGCAGTGAACCAACTCGCTAAATTTCCTGTCCTCATAATGACTACATGTAAGGAAGAGGTCAAGGTCAGGTAGGCTTCACTAATAAGCTGAAATCTGAGCAAAGATGTAAAGAAAGCAACGAGAAGAAACCAAGCAAATTTCCAGAAGAGTGATCTGAACAGAAAGAACAGCCAGGGCAAAAGCCCTGACGTGGTGTCTGGAGCAACGTGTGCATGTTGTGAACAGTGGAGACAAGGCAGCACTGATAACAAAGGGAAGCAGTGTGTTGTGAGGAGTCAGTTTTTCCTCTTAACGAGATAGGTGGCCACAAAGTGACACATGACATGATCTAATTCACACTTTAACAAGAGAACAACGCAGGATTAGAGAGCCAGTTGTAAGAGTATAGCATTAATTCAGGTGAGAGATGATGGTGTGAGAAGTGGTCAGAGTCTGTGGATCTATATTTCAAGGTAGAAGGGAAATGACTTCCTAGTGGCAGAGCATGAGGCTGAAGGGTAAGAAAGGAGTCAAGGATACTGCTGAGGTTTGGGGTCTGACCAAATGAAGATGCTCAGGAAAAGTTTGTTTGCTGTTTGTCTGTCTGATTTGTTTGTTTTCTATTTGACTCTGAGAAAAAAGACTTATTCAGTTATTTTTCACCTCATTGCCATGAAAATTCACCCAAGTTATCACTGTCTCATTGCCAAAAATCACTGAGGAAATGTGTGGTCCTTAAACTTTGTAAAGTTAACTTTGGAAGATCATTATTTTTCTATGCAAAGACAAACCACTACACTTCGAATTTAGAATACTGAACATAGGATAAGACTTTGGCAAAATAGATGTTTCAAACCTATTTCATTTTTGTGATTTTGGTTCATGATAACTGAATTTGGATATTTTGAAAACTGAATTTTGATCCAGATTTAAGCAGTGACTTTAAAATTTGATTTTTTCCAATAGATTAAAGTTATCCTTTTTATGCAGGTTTGGAAAAATCAAGTTTTCATATTAATCAAATGATCTTTTTAACAAATATTTCCATTGTCTCAAACATGGGTTACCAGATTATAAAGAATTAGAATATAATAATGTGTAATTAGCTTTGCAAATTTATTTAATATAATTTAAGTTTTTAATCAATAATTCAGCATGCTTTATTTAGGGTAGTAGAGCCAATGTAGTATAGTATAGTATAGCACAATCTTTGAAGACAGAAACTAAATTCAAATTTCCAACTCCCTCCTAACTTCCTAGCATCATGAACTTGGATCAGGTTCCCTAATCTCCTGATCTAAGTATCTTTGTATATGTATAAATGATACCCCAAATAATTCAACCTCATAAGGTCATTGAGAAGATTATATTTAAGTTTTTGTTTATTTGCATTCAGATCATTTGAAATTTACTAATTTAATATAGATTAGAAATTTGATAGAAATCAAAACAACATTTGAGTCAACACAATGATTTTCTAGCTATTACACAGATATTTATCTAAAACTAAAGTATATATTTTCTATTTCTCCTCTACAAACTCAGTCATTCTTACTAACTTGGAAAGCTCTGACCTCTGGATACTGTGTGTTTTTTATTCAGTGGTCAGTGTATTTATTCTGAAGATAAATACATTTTCAGACGAGCATGCAGGATTTTACAGCATGGTGAAGAAGCTGATATTTTCATTATGATTTACCATGTTACATCAGTGCTTCTGACTTCCAAAAATATCAGTTCTTGTTTAAAAACCTTCAAAATATTCTGCAGTCTGATTAGGTCTCCTCTCAATACTAGAAGTTAAAATAAGGCCACAGCAAAGGGAAAAGGAGATGGGTGAAATTTGGTTTTCCTACTTAATCTCCATTCCCAATAACAACACTTACAATGGATGGATAATTATAAATCTCCCCTGAAACTTTGCCCTCCCACCCAACACACAGCCTTAAATGACCAGGTTCACCTCTTCGCTCTGACCACCCCATTGCTGGCTCATCTCCCTCTTCATTTCCTTACATATCAAGGTGCTCCCTGAGGTTGGACCTCAGTTCTCTCTCTCACTTAAAAAAAAAAAAATCCCTTTCTAACCTTTCATCTGTCAGCCTCATTACCTCTCGTGGAAGTAAAAAGTACTTTCTACCTTCCTCACATTTTCTGGGCGTTTTATCTGCTTCACTTTGATGGCTCTTGTCTAGCAACTAGAAATGAAGAATCAGGTAGAGATTTGGATTTAAAACTTTTTGAAGGTGATGCCAAGATCTTACCCCTCTTTTCTCTCCCACTGGGGCTGGCAGAGGGTCCTCTTCAAGCTTGATACTTAACTCTTGAATTAATCAGCTGTAATTTCAGAATACAGCATAAACCTCTTACATTATTAATACATATCAACTTATTCCTTAAAGTCCACAGAAACAAGCATTTTGGCAGAGGCATATCATTGAATATGAAAGATGATTCTTTCAAAAACTTGCTTCTTGGTTATATTTTTTATGTGAAACAGAGTTAGACTAATTTAATGGCTAAATTTGTTTTCATTTCATTTGTGAAATAAAATGTGTGCTGCAGATGCTGTACTATGGTTATATGTCATGTACGTTTTGTCAAATACATTTAGCTTGATACATGCATCACCTCAAACATCTACTTAGCTGACATACAAGAGATCGATACACATTTTGAACAAGGCTTTGCATACATATGTGAGTAGCTTACGTAACGCAACAGATAATTTGTACAGAATAAGGCTACTTATTTACATTTTAAAAGAATTTACCTCTAGATTGGTTTTTAAATGAGCTTTTCATATTTGGCTGCTGGTCTGAGCCCAACCAGGCAATAGCATTGAGTTTTTTTATTACCTACTAGAATGTAAAATCTCAAAGAAGAGAAATGACATTATTATTGTTTAATGGTACCACAATTTAGCACAGTGCCTGACCCTTAATTAGTGCTCAATAAATATTTGCTGAACTGAATTTAAAAATCAAAATAATCATTTCAATACCTTGGTTTATACACACATTTTTAGGAACAAGTATATTATTCAGAGGAAGACACACCAATAATCCTAACATAAAACAGATGACTGCAGGAAGCCCATCTCAACATGAAATGGGTTAACAAAGTCTCCATTTTCTATGAGTTTGTATTACAAGCTGTGAGTGACAGTGTTGAGCTACTGTCCGATTGTTTCTGCTGTCCAGCTGAATCTGTTTCATGAACCAAGTCAGGTTCTCGCCCCTGGTAAAAATAATGAAGTGGGGCCAGTGAGTTCCACTGCCTCCCAGCATCTAGAGCAGCCATCCACCACCCTTCAGTTCTGAGGCCCAGCAAGGCGACTCAGAAAATATGGCCTTACTGTCTCAGGACACCACCATTCTGAATAACCGCATCCTTTTTTTCCACTTAAATAGGAAAGATGCACAGAGCCTCAACCCACCCACTACTTCATGATTTCAAGAAATACAGAATAAACTGTACAGTTGTTGAAAATATTTTCTGCCTGGAATTTCTAGTCACCAAACTATTCCAGAGTTCCAGAGAAGTTTCACATGGATTGTTCCTAGATTATTTGTACATGGAGACCTAGAGAATAACAGAAGGACTTAGAAATCATCTACTATAATACCTGCATTTATCATTCAAGGTAATTGAGGAACAGAAAGACCAAGTGTTACTCAAGGTAACACAGCAAGGTAGGAGCCAGGAATGCATCAGATAAGTGTCCTCCTCCTACACTCCACCATGGATACTACATAATTATAGCACAGCTAACACTGAACTCTTTAGGGTTCATTTGGACAATCTGGAATTTGTATAACATCATGTATGACTACATGATAATGTTCATAGATTGAACTATGTAACCCAAAACTGTCCCTTTCCAATGTTGACATTCCATTCGATGGAAGTTTCACTAGAATTATGGGCATCTTTATCATGTCAGTTCTTGTCAATCAAGTATAATCTAGTTAATTTGCCTTGCATGGTGGGGCAAGCACAGTGTCACTATGCCTATGAATACTTAAAGCTTTTTGAATAGTCAACTGGCATGCATTAAATATTTTAGTGATACAAATACTCGCTGGTGTTAAAAGTCTTACAAGATATCCTGCAGAAAAACCCTCAGAAAATAATCTATGACCTTGAATAATAGATATTCTATAACACATACATAGGGGTTTTATACATGAACAGCACTTTAAAGTTTTCCCAACTTTTTCAAATATTTAATGAAGTTAAAACACCATTGTATTAAGTTTTCTAAATTTTTATCTTTTAAATTGATATCATTTGAAGGAAGTGGTTGCATTTTTTAATAAATTTATTTATTTTATTAATTTAATTTTGGCTGCATTGGGTCTTTGTGGCTGCTCGCAGGCCTTCTCTACTTGCAGCAAGCAGTGGGCTACTCTTCGTTGCGGTGGCTGTGCTTCTCATTGCGGTGGCTTCTCTTGTTGCAGAGCACGGGCTCTAGGCGCACGAGCTTCTGTAGTTGTGGCACGAGGGCTCAGTAGTTGTGGCTCACAGGCTCTAGAGCGCAGGCTCAGTAGTTGTGGTGCACGGGCTTAGTTGCTCCGTGGCATGTGGGATCTTCCTGGACCAGGGATCAGACCCGTGTCCCCTGCATTGGCAGACAGATTCTTAACCACTGAGCCACAAGGGAAGTCCCAGTTATTGGTTTTTAAATGCTCTGCACATTGCTCATCAAAACATAGATTTCTATGTGCCAATGTCCAGAAAGTAGTTTGCTCTTCGGAGATAATACTTCTTTTAAAAGGGACATTTGATCAATATCAATAGGCTAAGAAAATTGTATTAAAATTAAATAACTGGTAATAGTCATTTTTATGTCATTCTCCATTTATTTTGATTTTTGAAATATTTTAAAAGCACTTATTTGAACATTTTGAAATATCACTAAGTAAATATTTCATAGACTCAGTGAAAACAAAATATTTTATCCACCATCAATAACACTTGTCAGAATGCTGTGCTGTTTAAACTTGATAAAATGTACCATGTGTAGGATATTTTCTAGTCACCTGTGTTATACAGTTGCCACGATAACCTCAAATACTTTTATTTCATCAGTTCTGATTATTTTATACCAAAGACACTCTCCTCATTCTAGAAAACAAGGCCATCTATTAACCACTTCTGTTGGCTGCTAGCCCTCATATTACCCTCTCAGTATCTTAGATTCTCTTTCATTACATCTTTTTGATAGCTGATTTGATCCAGTACCTGTCTTTAAGTACAATCTTAATGCTTTCGATTACCAAGCTTCTATCTCTAGTCTTGACCCTCAATTTAGTCCAAAACTGAACTCTACAACTCTGTCTTTGTCTCACTTCCCACCCACCCCCACTTAACGCATCCTAGCCAGACTGACCTTTTCACAGTAACTAGAACACTGAGGTTATTTCTCATTGTTTTCCCTATTATAAACCAATCTGCAGCAACATATCCTTGTATCTCTCCTTAGGTACATCAACACTTAGGATATGGACTTCCTCAGCTTTACCAGATGTTGCCAAATTGTTCTCCCAAGAACTAAGGTCAATTTACATCCCAATCAGCAGTAAATAAAAGTTTCACTTTCTGCACCACCTAGATATTTGGTATTGTCATGCTTTAATTTTTAACATCTAATGGCTATGACATGTAATCTCATTATTAATTTTTATTTTCCTAATAACTGGTGAAGCTGAACATCTTATCATACATTTATTTGTCCTTTTCTGTAAATTGTTTGTTTATATCCTTTGCCTATTTTACATAAGTTATTCGAGGCTTTTTCTTTTGTTTGTTTCTTTGTTTAGTTTCTAGGAGTTCATAATACCATCTGGGTACAAATCCTTTGTCAATTCCTTGTATTACAAATATCTTCTTACAGTCTGTGGCTTGTTTTTTAACTTTGTTTATGGCAACATTTCATTACACAGACGTTTAAATTCTAATGTATTCAGTTTATCAATCTTTTCATTTAACAGTTAATGCCTTATTTGGTAAATCCTTTTTTTTTTTTTTTTTTTTTAACATCTTTATTGGAGTATAATTGCTTTACAATGGTATGTTACTTTCAGCTTCACAACAAAATGAATCAGTTATATATACACATACATTCCCATATCTCTTCCCGCTTGCGTCTCCCTCCCTCCCACCCTCCCTATCCCACCCCTCCAGGCGGTCACAAAGCACCGAGCTGATCTCCCTGTGCTATGCGGCTGCTTCCCACTAGCTAACTACTTTACTTTTGGTAGTGTATATATGTCCATGCCTCTTTATCGCTTTGTCACCGTTTACCCTTCCCCCTCCCCATAGCCTCAAGTCCATTCTCTAGTAAGTCTGTGTCTTTATTCCTGTTTCACCCCTAGGTTTTTCATGACATTTTTTTTTTAAATTCCATATATATGTGTTAGCATACGGTATTTGTCTCTCTCTTTCTGACTTACTTCACTCTGTATGACAGACTCTAGGTCTATCCACCTCATTACAAATAGCTCAATTTCGTCTCTTTTTATGGCTGAGTAATATTCCATTGTATATATGTGCCACATCTTCTTTATCCATTCATCCGATGTTGGACACTTAGGTTGTTTCCATCTCTGGGCTATTGTAAATAGAGCTGCAATGAACATTTTGGTACATGACTCTTTTTGAATTATGGTTTTCTCAGGGTATATGCCCAGTAGTCGTATTGCTGGGTCATATGGTAGTTCTATTTGTAGCTTTTTAAGGAACCTCCATACTGTTCTCCACAGTGGCTGTATCAATTTACATTCCCACCAACAGTGTAAGAGGGTTCCCTTTTCTCCACACCCTCTCCAGCATTTATTGTTTCTAGATTTTTTGATGATGGCCATTCTGACTGGTGTGAGATGATATCTCATTGTAGTTTTGATTTGCATTTCTCTAATGATTAGTGATGTTGAGCATTCTTTCATGTGTTTGTTGGCACTCTGTATATCTTCTTTGGAGAAATGTCTATTTAGGTCTTCTGCCCATTTTTGGATTGGGTTGTTTGTTTTTTTGTTATTGAGCTGCATGAGCTGCTTATAAATTTTGGAGATTAATCCTTTGTCCGTTGCTTCATTTGCAAATATTTTCTCCCATTCTGAGGGTTGTCTTTTGGTCTTCTTTATGGTTTCCTTTGCTGCGCAAAAGCTTTTAAGTTTCATTAGGTCCCATTTGTTTACTTTTGTTTTTATTTCCATTTCTCTAGGAGGTGGGTCAAAAAGGACCTTGCTGTGATTTATGTCATAGAGTGTTCTGCCTATGTTTTCCTCTAAGAGTTTGATACGTTCTGGTCTTACATTTAGGTCTTTAATCCATTTTGAGCTTATTTTTGTGTATGGTGTTAGGGAGTGATCTAATCTCATACTTTTACATGTAGCTGTCCACTTTTCCCAGCACCACTTATTGAATAGGCTGTCCTTTCTCCACTGTACATTTCTGCCTCCTTTGTCAAAGATAAGGTGACCATATGTGCGTGGGTTTATCTCTGGGCTTTCTATCCTGTTCCATTGATCTATCTTTCTGTTTTTGTGCCAGTACCATACCGTCTTGATAACTGTAGCTTTGTAGTATAGTCTGAAGTCAGGAAGCCTGATTCCTCCAGTTCCTTCTTTCGTTCTCAAGATTGCTTTGGCTATTTGGGGTCTTTTGTGTTTCCATACAAATTGCAAAATTTTTTGTTCTAGTTCTGTGAAAAATGCCAGTGGTAGTTTGATAGGGATTGCATTGAATCTATAGATTGCTTTGGGTAGTAGAGTCATTTTCACAATGTTGATTCTTCCAATCCAAGAACATGGTATATCTCTCCATCTATTTGTATCATCTTTCATTTCTTTCATCAGTGTCTTATAATTTTCTGCATACAGATCTTTTGTCTCCTTAGGTAGGTTTATTCCTAGATATTTTATTCTTTTTGTTGCAATGGTAAATGGGAGTGTTTTCTTGATTTCACTTTCAGATTTTTCATCATTAGTATATAGGAATGCCAGAGATTTCTGTGCATTAATTTTGTATCCTGCCACTTTACCAAATTCATTGATTAGCTCTAGTAGTTTTCTGGTAGCATCTTTAGGGTTCTCTATGTATAGGATCATGTCATCTGCAAACAGTGACAGCTTTACTTCTTCTTTTCCGATTTGGATTCCTTTTATTTCCTTTTCTTCTCTGATTGCTGTGGCTAAAACTTCCAAAACTATGTTGAATAAGAGTGGTGAGAGTGGGCAACCTTGTCTTGTTCCTGATCTTAGTGGAAATGCTTTCAGTTTTTCACCATTGAGGAGGATGTTTGCTGTGGGCTTGTCATATATGGCCTTTATTATGTTGAGGAAAGTTCCCTCTATGCCTACTTTCTGCAGGGTTTTTACCATAAATGGGTGTTGAATTTTGTCAAAAGCTTTCTCTGCATCTATTGAGATGATCATATGGTTTTTCTCCTTCAGTTTGTTAATATGGTTTATCACATTGATAGATTTGCGTATATTGAAGAATCCTTGCATTCCTGGAATAAACCCCACTTGATCATGGTGTATGATCCTTTTAATGTGCTGTTGGATTCTGTTTGCTAGTATTTTGTTGAGGATTTTTGCATCTATGTTCATCAGTGATATTGGCCTGTAGTTTTCTTTCTTTGTGACATCCTTGTCTGGTTTTGGTATCAAGGTGATGGTGGCCTCGTAGAAGGAGTTTGGGAGTGTTCCTCCCTCTGCTATAGTTTGGAAGAGTTTGAGAAGGATAGGTGTTAGCTCTTCTCTAAATGTTTGATAGAATTCGCCTGTGAAGCCATCTGGTCCTGGGCTTTTCTTTGTTGGAAGATTTTTAATCACAGTTTCAATTTCAGTGCTTGTGATTGGTCTGTTCATATTTTCTATTTCTTCCTGATTCAGTCTTGGCAGGTTGTGCATTTCTAAGAATTTGTCCATTTCTTCCAGATTGTCCATTTTATTGGCATAGAGTTGCTTGTAGTAATCTCTCATGATCTCTTTTATTTCTGCAGTGTCAGTTGTTACCTCTCCTTTTTCATTTCTAATTCTATTGATTTGAGTCTTCTCCCTTTTTTTCTTGATGAGTCTGGCTAGTGGTTTATCTATTTTGTTTATCTTCTCAAAGAACCAGCTTTTAGTTTTATTGATCTTTGCTATTGTTTCCTTCATTTCTTTTTCATTTATTTCTGATCTGATTTTTATGATTTCTTTCCTTCTGCTAGCTTTGGGGATTTTTTGTTCTTCTTTCTCTAATTGCTTGAGGTGCAAGGTTAGGTTGTTTATTCGAGATGTTTCCTGCTTCTTAAGGTGGCTTGTATTGCTATAAACTTCCCCCTTAGAACTGCTTTTGCTGCATCCCACAGGTTTTGGGTCGTTGTGTCTCCATTGTCATTTGTTTCTAGGTATTTTTTGATTTCCTCTTTGATTTCTTCAGTGATCACTTCATTATTAAGTAGTGTATTGTTTAGCCTCCATGTGTTTGTATTTTTTACAGATCTTTTCCTGTAATTGATATCTAGTCTCATGGCGTTGTGGTCAGAAAAGATACTTGATACAATTTCAATTTTCTTAAATTTACCAAGGCTTGATTTGTGACCCAAGATATGATCTATCCTGGAGAATGTTCCATGAGCACTTGAGAAAAATGTGTATTCTGTTGTTTTTGGATGGAATGTCCTATAAATATCAATTAACTCCATCTCGTTTAATGTATCATTTAAAGCTTGTGTTTCCTTATTTATTTTCATTTTGGATGATCTGTCCATTGGTGAAAGTGGGGTGTTAAAGTCCCCTACTATGAATGTGTTACTGTCAATTTCCCCTTTTATGGTTGTCAGTATTTGCCTTATGTATTGAGGTGCACCTATGTTGGGTGCATAAATATTTACAATTGTTATATCTTCCTCTTGGATCGATCCCTTGATCATTATGTAGTGTCCTTCTTTGTCTCTTCTAATAGTCTTTGTTTTAAAGTCTATTTTGTCTGATATGAGAATTGCTACTCCAGCTTTCTTTTGATTTCCATTTGCATGAAATACCTTTTTCCATCCCCTTACTTTCAGTCTGTATGTGTCTCTAGGTCTGAAGTGGGTCTCTTGTAGACAGCAAATACATGGGTCTTGTTTTTGTATCCATTCAGCCAATCTGTGTCTTTTGGTGGGAGCATTTAGTCCATTTACATTTAAGGTAATTATCGATATGTGTGTTCCTATTCCCATTTTCTTAATTGTTTTGGGTTCGTTATTGTAGGTCCTTTCCTTCTTTTGTGTTTCTTGCCTAGAGAAGTTCATTTAGCAGTTGTTGTAGAGCTGGTTTGGTGGTGCTGAACTCTCTCAGCTTTTGCTTGTCTGTAAAGGTTTTAATTTCTCCATCAAATCTGAATGAGATCCTTGCTGGGTAGAGTAATCTTGGTTGCAGGTTTTTCTCCTTCAACACTTTCAATATGTCCTGCCACTCCCTTCTGGCTTGCAGAGTTTCTGCTGAAAGATCAGCTGTTAACCTTATGGGGATTCCCTTGTGTGTTATTTGTTGTTTTTCCCTTGCTGCTTTTAATATGTTTTCTTTGTATTTAATTTTTGACAGTTTGATTAATATGTGTCTTGGTGTATTTCTCCTTGGATTTATCCTGTATGGGACTCTCTGTGCTTCCTGGACTTGATTAACAATTTCTTTTCCCATATTAGGGAAGTTTTCAACTATAATCTCTTCAAATATCTTCTCAGTCCCTTTCTTTTTCTCTTCTTCTTCTGGAACCCCTATAATTCGAATGTTGGTGCGTTTAATGTTGTCCCAGAGGTCTCTGAGACTGTCCTCAGTTCTTTTCATTCTTTTTTCTTTATTCTGCTCTGCAGTAGTTATTTCCACTATTTTATCTTCCAGGTCACTTATCCGTTCTTCTGCCTCAGTTATTCTGCTATTGATCCCATCTAGAGTACTTTTAATTTCATTTATTGTGTTCTTCATCGTTGCTTGTTTCATCTTTAGTTCTTCTAGGTCCTTGTTAACTGATTCTTGCAATTTGTCCATTCTATTGTCCATTCTATCTCCAAGATTTCGGATCAACCTTACTATCATTATTCTGAATTCTTTTTCAGGTAGACTGCCTATTTCCTCTTCATTTGTTAGGTCTGGTGGGTTTTTATCTTGCTCCTTCATCTGCTGTGTGTTTTTCTGTCTTTTCATTTTGCTTATCTTACTGTTTTTGGGGTCTCCTTTTTTGCAGGCTGAAGGTTCGTAGTTCCTGTTGTGTTTTGTGTCTGTCCCCAGTGGCTAAGCTTGGTTCAGTGGGTTGTGTAGGCTTCCTGGTGGAGGGTACTAGTGCCTGTGTTCTGGTGGATGAGGCTGGATCTTGTCTTTCTGGTGGGCAGGTCCACGTCTGGTGGTGTGTTTTGGGGTGTCTGTAGACTTACTATGATTTTGGGCAGCCTCTCTGCTAATGGGTGGGGTTGTGTTCCTGTCTTGCTAGTTGTTTGGCATAGGATGTCCAGCACTGTAGCTTGCTGGTCGTTGAGTGAAGCTGGGTGCTGGCGTTGAGATGGAGATCTCTCGGAGATTTTTGCTGTTTGATATTATGTGCAGCTGGGAGGCCTCTTGCGGACCAGTGTCCTGAAGTTGGCTCTCCCACCTCAGAGGCACAGCACTGACTCCTGGCTGCAGCACCAAGAGCCTTTCATCCACAGGGCTCCTTAATTTGGGATGATTCGTTGTCTATTCAGGTATTCCACAGATGCAGGGTATATCAAGTTGATTGTGGAGCTTTAATCCGCTGCTTCTGAGGCTGCTGGGAGAGATTTCCCTTTCTCTTCTTTGTTCTCACAGTTCCCAGGGGCTCAGCTTTGGATTTGGCCCCGCCTGTGCGTGTAGGTCGCCGGAGGGCGTCTGTTCTTTGCTCAGACAGGACGGGGTTAAAGGAGCCGCTGATTCGGAGGCTCTGGCTCACCCAGGCCGGGGGGTAGGGAGGGTCACGGAGTGCGGGGCGGGCCTGCAGCGGCAGAGGCCGGCTTGACGCTGCAGCCTGAGGCGCGCCGAGCGCTCTCCCGGGGGAGCCGTCCCTGGATCCCGGGACCCTGGCAGTGGCGGGCTGCACAGGCTCCCCGGAAGGGCGTATGGCTAGTGACCTGTGTTCGCACACAGGCCTCCTGGCTGCGGCAGCAGCGGCCTTAGCGTCCCATGTCCGTCTCTGGGCTCCGCACTCTTAGCCGCGGCTCGTGCCCGTCCCTGGAGCTCTCTCAAGCAGCGTTCTTAATCCCCTCTCCTCGTGCACCAGGAAACAAAGAGGGACGTAAAAGTCTCTTGCCTCTTCGGCAGGTCCAGACCCTTCCCCGGACTCTCTCCCGGCCAGCCGCGGCGCACCAACGCCCTGCAGGCTGTGTTCACGCCGCCAACCTCAGTCCTCTCCCGGCGCTCCGACAAAAGCCGGAGCCTCAGCTCCCAGTCCCGCCCGCCCCGGCGGGCGAGCAGACAAGCCTCTCGGCTGGTGAGTGCCGGTTGGCCCGATCCTCTGCGCTAGAATCTGCCCGCTTTGTCCTCCGCACCCCTGTTGCTGTGCTCTCCTCCGCGGCTCCCAAGCTCCCCCACTCCGCCTCCCGAAGTCTCCACCCGCGAAGGGGCTTCCTAGTGTGTGGACACTTTTCCTCCTTCACAGCTCTCTCCCGCTGGTGCAGGACCCGTCCCTATCCTTTTGTCTCTGTTTAGTTTTTTCTTTTGCCCTAACCAGGTACGTGTGGGGTTCCTTGCCTTTTGGGAGGTCTGAGGTCTTCTGCCAGCGTTCAGTAGGTGCTCCGTAGGAGTTGTTCCACGCGTAGATGTATTTCTGGTGTATCTGTGGAGAGGAAGGTGATCTCCGCCTCTTACTCTTCCGCCATCTTCCCGGAAGTCGGTAAATTCTTTTTATCCCATAGTTACAGAAATATTTTCTTCAATTTTCTTATCACCATTTTAACATTTTGTTGATCACATTTAAGCCTTTGATGCACTTGTTTATTTTTGTTCATTGCGTGAAATAGCAATCTATTTTTAATTTTTCTCTGTGGATATCTATCACTTATTAATTATTCCATTCTTCCTACCTCCCCTCAATTTTTAATGCCTACATAGTTATACACCAAGGCCCTTATGAGTCAGGATTGCTTTAAGGCTCTCTATTCTCTTCAACTTGATGCTTTTTCTGTCTCTGCACTATTATCACACTGCTTCAATTATCATAGCTTTATAATAAACATTTATACTGGTGTTTCAGTTATCCATTGCTTCAAAACAAACTGCTGCAAAACTCAGTGGATATTTTTAAATCATTATTTTTCATGAATTTCTGGGTACTCACAAAACTCTGCTTCCTGGGGCATCTGCTTGGGCACTGGGACAACAAAGAGCTCCAAAGCAGCCTTTTTCACATGGTTGACATTTGGTGCTGGCTGTCAGGTCAGCTGGGGGTGTCAACCAGAAGCCTTTATTTTCCTCTTTGTGGGTCTCTCCACGTGGCTGTTTGTGGAGCACAACAAAGAGGAGCTAAGAAGACATGTTGCAAGTTGCAGACCTCCTAAGGCCCAGCCTCAGAAGTGACTCAAAGTCACTTGTTATATTGGTCCAGTAGTTTCAAAGGGAGGTAAAATAGAATCTGCCTCTTGATGGGGGAAGTAGCAACGTTACATTGCTAAAAGGCATGTGGGAAGAGAGACAGTGTTGTAGCCATGTGTGGAAATACAGTCTACCACATTCTTACAGGGCAAGCCTGACCTTTTCATTATGCTTCTTCAACATCATTTTGGTATTTTGTCTTCCATCTACGAATCTATGAATTTTGGAATCAACTTGTGAAGTTGCATCCAAAAAAAAATCTTTTAAGGATCTGGAGTAGAGTTTCAGGTAACATTCATTCAACAAATGTTTATTGAGTACCTATTACATGGTAGGTACTGTTCTGGTGCTACTAATACATAAATGAACAAAATGGACAAATATCCTTCCCTAATGAGTTCATGTTTCAGATAATTTGGAGAAAATAGACATCTTTATTTCCTTTAGTCTTCTAATCAATGAACATATTTTGTTTCTCAAATTTAGTTAGGTTTTTATGTCCTTCATTAAGATTTATAACTTCTTTTTACAAACATATACCTCTTTGATCTGATTTTTCTTAGGCAACTTAATGACTTTTTTCCCTTGCTACTTGAGGCTAAGCTCTTCAGGGGCAAAATTTTAACTGTTTTATATCTCCCTATAGCTCCAGGTACATGACCAGATACTTCAGGACAATGTAACTTGCTGAATGGTTAACAGCTTGAAAGAATAAAGGTGCACTGAAGAAAGTTTAATTTTCCATTTGTAAATCTTAACCATGCCAGGTCAAACGGTCTGAACTAAGCTAAGCTCCAAGAAACAAGCAGCGTTTATGTGTCAAGTGGAATGCCATCATCATACAGATAGCGAGAATCCCCTATGTAAAAACCATTAAGTAATGTAAAGAAGCAGCATATCCAGTTACTTCAGTGGTTAAAAAAAAAAAAAAAGAAAGAAAAATGCTTTCTAATCTTTATATGGACATTTAAAGAAGTTAAAAGTGTGTTTGCCTGGCCTTGGCTAATCACACCTTTAACTAATAATGTTTAAATTAACTACTACATTGATTACAGTGAGGAACAAATTAGCTCACTTTATAAATGGAGTAAAGCTCAGCATTAAGTCTCTTAAGAAATCCATGAACATTCTTATTTTCAGACCTTCAGTTAACAAATGTCTACAATTCTTAGTTTTACGAGCATGCTGAACTTCTAAAAGTGTGCAGAAAAGCAGCCTAAGTAATAAAAAACCACCAAATGACACAAAAACAGTGGTAAGTACTGAGGAGAACTAAGATTCATATTTCAATTTTGCGTGTTTCAAGATGGGTAGCTTCTGACACACTGTGTCACCATGCATTCAACATTGCCATCAAACTGCTGTCAAAATCATGACTCTACCAACAAACAGAATTTCAAAACATTCTAAGCTCTGAAACGTAGATAAGAAATAGCCTAATGACAATGTCACTGTTTTCAATACTATTTACAGGTTACAAACACAGTCCTTTGTATGAGAAAAAGTTGTATGTATTGTAAAAAAAAAAAAAAAAAAAAAGTTTTATAAAACACCAGTCCTGTGAGAAGCTCCAAGCATTGTATAAGTAATTTGAAATCTGCAGAATGTTACACCATGACGTGTAAAACTAGGAAACCATAAAGGAAAAAGTGGGAAACAGAAGTTTAGCTAACACTAAAAGATACTGCCAAGATGGAATCCTCCACATAGTCTCTCTTTCTGCCCCTTCTGTGCTGGTGTTCCCTAGGGTTCTTTTCTTCTTGCTCCAAGTGCATGCTAATTAATTCCTAAATCTAAATCTTGAGCCCAAGATCTGTCACCATGCTTCTAACTCCCCCGAGGTATCAGTGCTTGAATGTCACAGAAACACCGCAAACTCAGCAATCCCCAAATGAACTCATGATTCCCACCCTCACCCCATCTGTTCCTCCTTTTGTATTTCCTATCTCAGTGAATAGCACCACCATCCACCCAGGCCTCTATGCCAGAACACTGGGTGTCACTGAAAACCTTTCTCTCTTATTTCCCACATTTAACTGATATTCCCAAACCAGGGGGTTACACACCATCTCCTCCTTTAATGATGTGATCAGTTTTCTCTTCTTCATACCCACTGCTACAGCCTTGGTTCAAATCTTCATCATCTCTAACATGGACCATGGTGACAGTCACCTAGCTGGACCCCCTGCTGATAGGTGTACCTCCTTTAATCCATTCTCCAAGCACTCACCAAATAATCTTTTTAAAATGCACAGAAGAGCAAATTACCCAACTGTTTAATATCTTTCAAAGGTTATAAATGTTCATGCAGGATAAAGTTCAAATCCTTACATGACTTACAGGGTCCTCTATGATCTGCCTCTTGCCTACATCTCCGACTTTCCTCAGCCTGCTACCTATTCATGCCAGATTACCTAGACCCACTAATTCATACCTTTGCTCACACTGCTCCTTCTACTTGCAAGATCCTAATGAACTACTCATTCTAAAGGCCCCATGCAAACATCATGGCCTCTACAAACCTTCCTGAAATCTATGCATGGAATTATATACTCCCATCTTTGTGCCATAAATATAGTAACTAATATTTATGGAGTACTTACCATGGGCTAGACATTGTGCTCAGTGGTTTACATTATTTTGTCATTGTACCCTATAAGCTTAGAAACTCCTTTCACATTACCTTGCTACTATATCCTACAAATATATTTATAAATAAACTCAATATGCTTTATTTTACCGACTTGTTTATATTTTGTATTTTCTTCTACTAGCCTGAAAACTACTTATGTCTTCACTATGTTTTATCTTATTGTCTATTACCTAAAATCCTTCATTGCACAAGCAGATCTCAAAGCTTTGTTGATAAATGGAGTTTAATGGTTCCAAGGAGACTGATACGATAGGTAGATCTTCAATGACCTTCTACCTACTTAGAGTTTCTCCTAATACTACTAGAGATGTTATCAGAAACATTTTTTTTAATTTAAAAATACATCCTGGATCAAAGCAATTGTCTACCTAATGTACTAGTTGTGCAACAAAGAAAAAAGAACAAGACTTCCATTCATGCTATTACTGTCAAAGATAAGCTAATTTAATAATGCATTTTTATATTAATTGCTTATGAATTTATCTGAGTTAATCAGAACCTATGCAGATTTTCTGCTTGCTCTATTTATTGGAAGCAAATTTTTCTAAAGGCACACTTAAAAATAGTGACTAAAGTAGCATTTGAATATTTTATCCTACAGTGATTTTATTAAACACGGTAATTCTTAACAATTCCTTTTAGCTAACACCTGTAAACATCCAGGAACAATCCACCAGTTGAAAGTCTGTGATTCAGTTTTGTGAACATTACTGGCTTGTAACATTAAGATTTTTAATCCTGGATTAAATGCAAAAGACCATAAAGAATAAGCCAGTCATGTAGCTGCCTGACAGAAGGGGAGTTCTAGATCTGTTGATATTAATACTAACAGAGTCACAATTTCCCAAAACATTTAGATGTGGTGGCAAGAATAAGAGCTGACGATGATTTGCATATCAAATAGCCTCTTCATCCTTGCTTGGTGTACTATTTAGCAAAAAGACCCTTTGTCTTATTTCAGCATTTTGGGGGTCTAATTTCCTGTTGTTGTTACTACAAGGGTAACTTACCCTATTCCTCTTTTCAAAGGCTGAGGTCAGGTAAAACAAATACAACTGTGATACAATCTAAACAGGAAATACTCATTTACTGCCAAATAACCATAAATACTTTGTTTGTAAAAATCAATATATTAAATAATTTCAATTAGATTTGACTTTAAAACCTGCACCTTAAGCATGATGTGCCCCCTGAGCAACAAATAAAACAAAATAAAAATTTCTGAAGCGTATATAGAATATTTTAAACCAAACTGTTGTTTGTTCATAATGCTCCTGTAGAACATTTAGATGACTGCCATTTACGTAAATATATCTCTTAATGTTTATTTATAAATTTACCACTCTTCCTATACATTGTTTTCACTAAATTCAGGGTTCTGAATGTTCTTCCCTCTTTATTAGGAAACCATCTCCCAATTTTGGGTATTCTCTCCTAGACAGGTTTGCTATCTGAATACCTCCTTAAATAGTCTTATACCTCATGCCCTTCGCACATCTGTAAGATATACCCTGCCAAGTCAGAGGCAGTCCTGGAATTTGCTGCCATATCTTGCCAAATCAAGAGCTTGAGATGAACACACACACACACTACTATATATAAGATAGATAACCAACAAGGACCTACTGTATAGTACAGGCAACTCTACCTAATATTATGTGATAACCTATATGAGAAAAAAGTCTAAAAAGAATGAATATAGGTATATGTATAAATGAATCACTTTGCTGGACACCTGAAACTAATACAACTTTGGACATCAATTATACTCCAATAAAATTAAAATATTAAAAAAGTGCATCTCTTGTAAATGACAAAAAAGTGTAGAGTAGCACAAATAGCACAAAGTAAAGTAGTAGAAGTATATCAAAATAGATTAATAATCAGAATAATACAAAGGGAGTAAATTTGTCAGTTAAAGGACAAATTGTATATTGTAAATTGGATTCTTATGCTTTTTACAAGCCACACAACTAAAATATACAATGACACATAAAAGATGAAAATAAAAGAGCAGTAAAAGGAACAAAAGAAAGTGGGACACATAAAGACACTGGAATAGAAAAGTTTCTACCAAACAATAAAAAATGATTCAGGTGGTAAATATAGTGATTCCAAATTCATATGTAAATAATAACATTGCATCAAAGATACAAAGTAAAATTGGAGAGCTGTAGAAAAAGCAATTGTCAAAGATCAATAATAGAAGGAGATATCAGTACACTCCTCTCAGTAACTGATAGATCAGGAAACAAAAAGAACGAGCCAAATTTAGATTTAAACAGCACAATTTAAAAGTTTGATGCTATGGACATATGTAGAACCTTGCACTCAACAATTAGAGAACACACATTCTACTCAATTATATCATGAACTTTGAACCTGAACATATACCACAAAGCAAGTCTCAACTAAATATCAAAATATTACTGTCACACAGAAATTTTTCTGTGCAAATAAGACACTAAGGTAGAAATATAATTTTGAAGATTTTAATTATGGTAAATTGGAATGTGGGGCAGAACTTTATAAAACTGGAACACTACAGAAATTCAGAAAACTCTATGATTTGAGAATTTTTAATTCTCCCATTTTAATTTCTCCCACTTTTAATTTCTCCCATTCAAGTGATGATTTTCATCCAGATATTTAATAATCAAAATTTTTATTCTTTCAGTATTATTTGATGCTTTCAAATTTCTTAGTTGAATGACTTGTTACTGTACTACAATGTAGATTGATTAATGAAATAATGGCATCTCTGACTCTACAGTGGAAGCTGAAGTTACCTCTGGCCTTCTGGCTAACATTTCCAAGAGAAACTTAGACTTATAAAAAATAAGATATAGTTGAAGTATTTGGAGTAGATGAGCATCCAATAATTAAATTAATATTATCAATTTGCACTGAATTCACAGAAAAGTGGGGTATTACTGGCTAGTACGGATCAGAATATAATTAGGCAATAAAATTCATTCATCTAGCTTCAATCACTCTCTTATCTGACTACAAAAGTGATCAGATAGCATTCCTTTTAGGTCATAAATCCTATTAAATGCCAACCTATAAATGTTGCTCCTGGAAACATAAAAACTATATCTGGGTTAGTTTAGGATGAAATGGGCCTTACCTTAGGTAGAAAATGGAAATGAATAATGTATATTTCATAAGTCTTCATGCAAAAGATATTGGCATTTCACTGTATTTTATCACTTTAGCTCAGCTGAATTTCACATCACTGACAGAGATGACTTGACCATCAATTTTTCAAATTTGTATAGTATTACTGGTTTTATTTTCCTGAAATTTTTCTTTCACTAGTAACAGAAACCTATTCAGAAATGGTAATTAAAAGGCATTGAAGGTCATCTGATTTGCTGTATTGGCTTTAGATCAGTGACAAGATTTTATCAGTCACTGCTCTGTCAGTTTTAATACAAAGCATGCATTTATCTTACTAACAGTTCAATTTCTGGGATAGCTGTTTTCTGCAATTAAAGCTACCGAAGCTTTAATATACATGGAAATTATCATGATAGCATTCTCTCCATATTTCTAACAACCCTGGAAGACCCTAATATAGAAATATATACAGATGACTACAGCTGGTTTTCTGAGGACAGCTTTTAAGATTATTATATGATCTTAGGAGAAGCATTTACATGCATCTTTAGATAAATTACTAAGTGCTGCAGAAATAAACCATTTGGAACAGATTTACAAAAACAATCTTACATAAATAATGGGTAAGGAATTGAAGTAGGAATGGTTTTATGAAACTCTTGCTGAAGGAATAGACAAGACAGCTGATTGAGGAGAGTTGACAGAGAATTGGCAGAGGAAGATTAAAATTGCAGGAGAAATTAAGCTGACTTGCTCAGTGAGATGATGTTGACTATTAACTAGTTAGTTCTATGACAGAAAAACACCCACTTACACAGAATCTTCCACTTAACTGAGTATAAGCCCAGTTCAGTAATCACAGAATTATGAAGAGCTAGAAAGAAATGTTAAAGATCTAACCTAATTCAACCCCTGTGTCTATAAAGAATCTGGGAAATTATGTAATTTATCCAAGAAATACGAATCAAATCTGCTGCCTCCTATTACAGGCCTCTTTCCAATGAATTAAACTGAATTAGATGTGTGGATGCGATAGAAGCACTCTCGCTGTAAAGTCAGTTAATATGAATACACCCCGCACCCTCCACACTCTGACAATTACAATAAAATTTTATGCGGAATGCATCATGAAGAGTAGAAAAGAATGCCAGTGCAATTTTGCTAAAGCTAAGGCAATCTGAGAATTTAATTTTGGTGTGTCGAGCCAAAGTTAATTACTCATGCACATGGGCTGGAAGGTGACCAACGACTGACACAGCAGCTTTCAAACTCTTCTGTTGAAATAAAAAAATAAAATAAGAATGTGGGGAGAGGAGGTTGGGAAGGAAGAGTGTAAGAAAAGTGTATAAACTGAATAAATTAATGGATGACTAGTGAAATCATGAATGCTGGGCTGTGAATTCACTTCAAGAAACCTAGGTGCTCATGGAAATTTATCTAAAATCAAAAGCAGGGGCAGAATTACATTGTATACTTTAAATATACACAATTTTATTTGTCAATTCTAACTTAATAAAGATGAAAAATAGTTTAAATAAAAGATGCATTTAAATCTATTACCATTTTTTCAAAAGGAATTGGAGACAGGGATGGTAGGATAAAAGGGTGGGGAAAGGGGGATGGAAGCCACAAACAGATGTGGGGAAACTGTAGAAGAATATCGACTTTTTCACCAACCTGAAGTGATACTTTCTCAGTAAAAGAAAAAACTGTCTAATATATAATAACTATCTAGCATTACAAACAGATAAATTTAGTGTTTAACATTTTACTTTGAAAAGAATCATTTAACAGAGGAAGTTACCACAGGACTACTCTAGATAGTGGATCCTAGTTGTATTTGTAATTCGATTTACAAAAATGTGGTTTACATACAGCTTGTCAGGAAAACATCCAGGACAATCACATTTAAAAAAAAATTTTTTTTAAGCCACTGGGCCACATTAAATATATAGGCTTTATTTGTAGTTAACTGTAATCATCTTCAGAGTTCACAAAAAGAGTGATCTTTGATTCACCTATTGTAGTTTTCACCTATCCACTGACACAGTCCAGAGATTTCATATTCTTTTTTTTGTTAACATCTTTATTGGAGTATAATTGCTTTACAATTTTGTGTTAGTCTCTGTTGTACAACAAAGTGAGTCAGCTAATGTGTGTATATATATCCCCATATCTCCTCCCTCTTGCGTCTCCCTCTCACCCTCCCTATCCCACCCCTCTGAGTGGTCACAAAGCACTGAGCTGATCTCCCTGTGCTATGCGGCTGCTTCCCACTAGCTATCTACTTTACATTCGGTAGTGTGTATATGTCCATGCCACTCTCTCACTTCGTCCCAGCTTACCCTTCCCCCTCCCCGTGTCCTCAAGTCCATTCTCTACGTCTGCGTCTTTATTCCTGTCCTGCCCCTAGGTTCCTCAGAATCTTTTTCTTTTTTTTTAGATTCCATATATATGTGTTAGCGTACGGTATTTGTTTTTCTCTTTCTGACTTACTTCACTCTGTATGACAGTCTCTAGGTCCTACCACCTCACTACAAATAACTCAATTTCGTTTCTTCTTATGGCTGAGTAATATTCCATTGTATATATGTGTCACATCTTCTTTATCCATTCATCTGTCATTGGACACTTAGGTTGCTTCCATGTCCTGGCTATTGTAAATAGAGCTGCAATGAACATTGTGGTACATGACACTTTTTGAATTATGGTTTTCTAACGGTATATGCCCAGTAGTGGGATTGCTGGGTCGTACGGTAGTTCTATTTGTAGTGTTTCAAGGAACTTCCATACTGTTCTCCAAAGTGGCTGTATCAACTTACATTCCCACCAACAGTGCAAGAGGGTTCCCTTTTCTCCACACCCTCTCCAGCATTTATTGTTTGTAGATTTTTTTGATGATGACCATTCTGACTGGTGTGAGGTGATACCGCATTGTAGTTTTGATTTGCATTTCTCTAATATTTAGTGATATTGAGCATCCTTTCATGTGTTTGTTGGCAATCTGTATATGTTCTTTGGAGAAATGTCTGTTTAGGTCTTCTGCCCATTTTTGGACTGGGTTGTTTGTTTTTTTGAATTTGAGCTGCATGAGTTGCTTGTAGATTTTGGAGCTTAACCCTTTGTCACTCATATTATTTTAAAGCATATAAAAAACAAGGATGCTATAAAAAAAAAAAAAGAAACCTCGCAATGACTACTGGCTGTATCTTTTCATTTTCTTTAGCTTTATCCTTGTCATCATCACCAAGAATCTTAGGAAACACCATCATCCCTGTAGCTACCCTTTCTATAATCAGGCATTTCTCTTTCAATGGGAGCTTTTCAGTGGCTAGGAAATGAAAATCGAAGAAGCAGAGGGTGCACAAATGGGTGTTTGTCTTGGTGTCTGAAGATCTAGGTTCTGAGGTGGTCATTACCGAGTTGTGACTGTATCAAGCTATGTTATCTCTCAGCAACTGAGTTTTTTAACCTAAAAAATGAGAAGGTTGTATTAGATTATCTCTAAGCTCTCTGACAGCTTGAAATGGAGTCAATTAGTTACATCTTCCTTTTTGAATTTTCCTCACATTCTCTTTAAAATGGTTAAATAGGTAGCTTTTGTAAGATAATAAGTAATTCTTTCCTATTTATAACATTCTACTCAAATATCAAACTTCCTTAGCCTTTGCCAAAGGCCCCAGTAGACAAATAACTTCAAGTAACTACTAACTCTCAGAGCAGTACAAGTCATCTAAGGTCACTGTTTACATTCTACATCGATAAAAAGGTTTTTGTAAAAGTGAGAGATGTTTTTAATACTTAGTTGAAATAATAATAGGAAAATTAATACTTTTTATAAGGATGAATCTGAATCTAAATTCAAGCTGTAGTTAAGAGCTACTTCAATTTGTATGGTATCTATGGTTGAGAAGCAGAATAAAAACCCTTTAAAAATTTTTATTTATGACAGTCTAACATTATGCCTTTGACAAAACGGACAAAGGTAAATTGTCTCAGTGCTCTGTTTAATGGCTCCAATGGCCAGCTCAGTACAGGGACATTTATTTCAGGATGTCTACTTGTTTGTACATCTTGTTTCCTAAAAACAGGCTAACGTGGTACTAAGTTACTGTAGAAAAATATTTTTTAAATTCCAGTCACTGACCACATTTCATATATATCCAATGGGTCAAACATATAAACATACTTAGTTTTTATTTATCATGTATTTGGTTACAGATATCTTTAAGCAAAACAGTTTTTAAGCTAAGTAGAATAGGAATAAAAGTTAGAATAAAAACTTAATATAATTATTATTCTAAACATTATAAGGCTCAAGGTTCTTATGCCTAAAATATACCCTTAATGAGACTTGTGGCTACTGAATAAAATACAATCAAGAGATGCAGCGTTGCCCGCATGGTAATTATGATACTGTTTATAATGCCATGGTTCTGTTCAAAGGCCACTAATACGAATCAGTCTTTTAGCTGCAATACTCTGCATTCAAATACTCTGCATCTTGTCACAGTGACTTCATTTCACGTTGGGATGCATGTAGAAACGTGCTGCCACAATTATTCAGCCACAATGCCTGTGCCTATGACTAAGCTGAGATAAAATTGAGAAATAAACCAGATTAATGTTCATGCTTTACTGTCCATTTTTGCCATTCCCTTCCTTTTTTGGTGTCTCCTTTGACCCTCATACTGAGTAATTTTCAACTTCTCCTGTCATAAAGAGAGCCTCAAATGCTGAGTCTTCAAGCCCTATACCAGTGTTTCCCAAAGAATGTGCCAGAGAACACCAGTCTTGCAACTTATTTATCAAAAATACCAAAGAGAGTGTGGACCGGTTCTAAGATCCAATACTTTGGGGAAGCTTTGTGTACTCTATCCCCAATACTGAGGATTCCCTAAATTTATGAGCATATCAAAGGCTCTTAGAAGTCCTGCAGTAAAGAAATATTTTACCTATATTTAACTCATGCAAATCCAAAATTTAGTTAACTGTAGAGCCTATTCATACCATTTGTTTGAAATAAACTCTGTTAACATACCTGATAACCAGCGCAAATATCAGGCACGTATGTGCCCTCATATGGAATTTAACTGCTGAGGTCCTAGCCCCTTAGAGATTAGTTAGATGCTGGCTAGCTAAATGGAAAAATCGATACAAACTGAGAGGTTAATTTTTTTATAATAGATCCATGTGTTACCTCTGTCCAAAAATGGTTTATTTTAACCTACATTTGCAATGCATTTGCCAAAGTGCAGAATAAAATGGAAATTTCAGGCACTAAAGTTGTGAGATTTCACCCTCCATGTGTCTGTTATTGCACGAGTGAGGACTGTATTGGTTTTAAAATTTTGAGCATTTTAAAAATGCTCAAAGAGCTAATATTCTGAGGAAATAATTAACATATATTGAGTGAAGGTAATATTTCTGGACACATTTAATCAAACCATTTTTCTCATTTGACTAATAGAAACGAATTTAGTCATCTGCTTTTTGATGCCAAAAAAACAAGAAAAAAAAGCCATCTGCCAAGCTCTGGTTGTGGAGCCATGGCTGTGTCTCAACCATTTATTTGACTAATGATCAATACTAGGTCATTGAACTGAAAGGAAGCCCTAAATTTTGACTTCTACAAAAAGATTTCAGAGGAAGACTTTTGCTTTGAAAGTCTACTGACCTTAGAACATTAGCAATTTGAATCTGCCATCTCCACAAACCACCATTTATAAGATTTCTTCCTATCTCTAACCAAAATAGAAACTTGGAGAAAGGAGACATAAGTCCCCTATTTATATTCATGTGACTCAAAAGATAAAATGGTGATGAAGAGGATGAAAAAAAAAGATGAGGGAGCTCAGGAGTCTTTAAACTGAAGTTGGAAACTATGTCAAAATATGTTTTGCCAGGACATTTCTGATACATCTTGCTTCCCTGTTAGAATGGTAGCCCCCTGCATGGTGTCTGAGAGCTTTTTATTCCCATATGTTTATGCCCTCAGAAGTGATCACAGAATTTTTGAAACACAAAATATTTGAAGGCATTTTGTTTTTCAACCTCCACCCATTCTAATAGAGGACTGTGAAACTAACCCTACAGTAAGTCACTGACAGCATTAGCAGGTGGATGAAATCCTTAGTCCAACAAAATAATGCTTTTGAAAGACTGGTATACTCACTGATGAATGCCTTTTAAGCTTACATCATGTCAGTTATTTGCAACCTCTTATCTTTATAAAATATCTGCTGGTTCTGGGAAATTCTGCAGTTTCTTGTTTCTGATTCTTTCCTTCAATAATACAGTCTTGTTCAGTCTTACAAAACCAAAGGGGAAATACTGTTGTATCTTAACCCAAGGAGAAATACCTCTAGTATTTAAAATGCAGTATTTTTGGAACAAATTCTTTTGTTGGGCTGTAACACCCCAGAGAAACTGACAAAATTAGGAAGCTTGCATTCATTACTATTTACTAGCTGAAGCCTCAAGGTAGTTTTGTAAAAATAATCACAAAAACAGAAAACAGTATACAAACATAGTTTTGGTATTTTTTTCCCACAAACTAATTGATGTCCTTTTTTTCTTATTGATTTTTCTTCCCAGTGCAGAGAATTGCTACTTTTTTCTGAGTAATATAGTAAAAATGATTTCTTGACATTTCACTGTTTGCATTTACATTCTACTTAACAAGATGATTCCCAAAGCCAGACAATGACTGTGTTCAATGGAAAATGATGATATACTGGGTTGGCCAAAAAGTTCTTTCCATTTTTAAAGTTAAAAATAAAAGACACATTTTTCATTTTCACCAAGAACTTTATTGAATAATGTATTCACTGTAATGAATTCACCATTTTGTTCCACTACCTTCTGCCATTTTTCAGGCAGCTTCATAATTCCATCTTCCCAAAACTTTTTATCTTTTTGAGCAAAGAACTGTTCCAAGTGCCTTTTACAGTCTTCCAGGGAATTGAACTGTTTTCCATTAAGAGAATTTTGTAAAGAATGAAACAAATGGAAATCTGAAGGTGCAATGTCCAGTGACTACGGTGGATGAATCAGAACTTCCCAGCCAAGCTGTAACAGTTTTTGCCTGATCATCAAAGAAACATGCGGTCTTGCATTATCCTGATAGAAGATTATGCGTTTTCGGTTGGAAGATTATGCGTTTTCTGTTGACTTATTCTCTTACGCGTTTTCTGTTGACTAATTCTCAGCACTCGACGCTTTTCGTCGAGTGCTGCTTTCAGTTGGTCAAAATGGGAGCAGTACTTATTGGAATTAATCGTTTGGTTTTCCGGAAGGAGCTCGTAATAGAGGACTCCCTTCCAATCCCACCATATACACAACATCACCTTCTTTAGATGAAGACCAGCCTTTGGCGTGGTTGGTGGTGGTTCATTTTGCTTGCCCCGTGATCTCTTCCGTTCCACATTATTGTACAGTATCCACTTTTCGTCACCCGTCACAATTTGTTTTAAAAACAGAATGTTTTCGTTATGTTTAAGTGGAGAATAGCATGAGGAAATATGGTCAGGGAAGGTTTTTTTGCTTAACTTATGTGGAACCCAAACATCAAAGCGATGATAACCAAGCTGGTGCAAATGATTTTCAGTGCTTGATTTGGATATATTGAGTATGTCAGCTATCTCCCACGTGGTATAACATTGATTGTTCTCAACTAATGTCTCGATTTGATCGCTATCAACTTCAATTGGTCTACCTGACCGTGGAGCATCATCCAGTGAGAAATCTCCAGCACAAAACTTCACAAATCACTTTTGACGTGTTCGATCAGTCACAGCACCTTCTCCATGCACTGCACAAACCTTTTTTTGCGTTTCAGTTGTGTTTTTACCTTTCTTGGATAATAAAGCATAATATGCCAAAAATCTTTTCTTCCATCTTCAGTATTAAAATGGTTACACAAAAATTCACCAATTTTGATAAGTTTTTTTAAAATGCATGTTGATATGACAGCTGTCACAATACAATCTAACACAATTGTTTCGAATGAAGTTAAAGACAACTAAATGCTACTAGAGCCGTCTTATGGAAAAAAACGAATGAACTTTTTGGCCAACCCAGTAGTATCAAAACTCTTCCCCTTACTAGTTTTCATATGTCTTTACCAATCTCTTAATCAATGCGGAAGTGACATAATTGAAGGAGAAAAAGTGTTTGATCTAAAAAGACCTCTCTGTCTTTATCACTTCCCTCAATCATCTGATACTCTCCATCTCAGCCCCTAGCTCACTTCCTTCACTGCATTTTCAATTTGAACTTACTTCTTTACCTGTTCATTGTATTTCTTATCCCATGGGCCATAGGTTCCATGTAGGAGGGAATTTTCTACACCTAGTGGCTACCAAGTGTTATTGCTGAAGGAAGGAATAAATAAGGGAAGTGGGGGGAGTGGGAGAATGTATATGATGGATCAGAAAAAAAAAGTGTTCCCCAAATGAAATCAGTCTCTAAATATACCACGTAAAAGGAAAAGGAATGCTTTTGTTTATATTTTGTTGATCATTTATTTCTAAATTATTCAACACCTTTCATTATTCTATTATTCAACATCTTTCATTATTCTTTCATCTTTCATAATTAGCTTCCACCTGTTGAACAATATAGTGCCAGGTACTTTACTTTACTGTCTCTTTAGTTTCCTTTCTAATTATTACTCATATTTCATGGTGCAAATTGAGAAAAAGAACAGGAACAGGCTACAGTCTCTTGTTAATTTTTTTTACTTCAACTGTCATCAAATCTTATTTCCTTTTCCCAGGCCCCACTTTTCCATCTGGTGTACCTGTCTAAAAACAAATCCTTTCACATCACAGACTTTCTATATTATGGTTTTCACTCTCTTCTCCTTCCCTCACTCCTTTTCATCTCTGGTATTGTCTGGCTCTGCAACTTAGATCTAAAGAACACATTTCAATATATGTTCTTCTTCAGCTACCTCTCGCAGAAGCATCAAGGATTTACTCTTGTTTTCCCCACAGCCTTCTATTACCATATGTCTCTTCCAAGTCAGGGAACTTTTGATACCTTGTAAGATTGTGACCCTTGCTTTTGGGGAACTATTTATCAACTCTTAAGTACTAGGGAGTTACAAGGAAAATAAACACAAACACACACATGCATTCACAAAGGAGCACACTTGTGTACTACAGCACATTACATATATCATTTATAAATGTTCTTTAGAAATGTTATCATTATAGTTATAGCAACTACATGTTGTCTCATAATTATTAGTAGGAAAGTATGTCTCCTGTCATATAAGTTAGGATTGTCTTCAGATACAATAACAGGAAACCTAACTATTTTAAAATTAAAAAAAATTTGGGCTTCCCTGGTGGCGCAGTCGTTGAGAGTCTGCCTGCCGATGCAGGGGACACGGGTTCGTGCCCCGGTCCGAGAAGATCCCACGTGCCGCGGAGCGGCTGGGCCCGTGAGCCATGGCTGCTGAGCCTGCGCGTCCGGAGCCTGTGCTCCGCAACGGGAGAGGCCACAACAGTGAGAGAACAGCATACCGAAAAAAAAAAAAAATTACTTGTCTTGTAAAGAAAATAAAGTCAGGACATAGTAGTATCTGGTGTTGGATTGCTGACTAAGTGAAGCCTAAAACCTCTCCAATTAATTTCTGGCTGATCACCTCACAGTCCCAAAATGGCTGCTGACCTGTAGGCATTTTAGATCCCTGCTCAAGGCAAGAAGAGAAGTGGAGCATTAGACCCAGCTTACCTCTTTTAATAGGAAAGCCGAGATATCCTTACTACCCCTACCACCACTATCATATCCAGCAAATTTCTGCTCGCGTCTCAGGAGCTGCTAGCAACTTTTGAGTACTATAGTATAAGCATGTGAGACGAGAGAGTTAGGAAGAGCTATTGATTGAGTCGAACAAGTGTTTGCCATACCCCAAATGCTAAGAACTCCTTACCAGAAAGGATTAGGGCTTATCCACTTTTGTATGTCCAGCACTTAGCAGGGTTTGACCACAGTTTTATATGCTAAATAAATATTGATTGAATTATATCCCTTTACAGCTAACATTATTTATAGCTTTCTGAACCTATAATAGAATTAACATTTTCAAGAAAACATTTATCATGGATCTTGAACAACTATAATAGGAGTCCATAATATAAATATATAAAATCTCAACTTATTAAATCGAAATTAAAACTCTTCATCAGAGATGTCAATCTAGCATTTCATGTGACCAAAATTATATTAAAAAAGCACAATCTGTGTACTAAAGCATAAGTTTGGAGTTACAAAGAGAATGTGGGATTAAGTTCATGTTTTGATCATGAAATGCTTTTGGTGATCTCTTACTCCTTACACTGCAGAGCTAGGTTATTCTGTTTTAAATAATAGACTATTATGGATGTTACATATAAAGAGGGATACACTATTACTAATACTAATAATAGAAATTAAGCTGTAGAGTGCATTCAGGATACCAGAAAGTAATTTATAGTGCTGCATTGGGCTTTATTGTCAATATTTATGGAAAATTTTCATTCTACTCCATAATCTACACATGTTGGTTCTAATATAAAATAGCAAAAAAAAAAGGGGACTTCCCTGGTAGCGCAGTACTTAAGAATCCGCCTACTAATGTAGGGACACAGGTTCAAGCCCTGGTCCAGGAAGATCCCACATGCTGCGGAGCAACTAAGCCCGTGTGCCACAACTACTGAGCTTGCACTCTAGAGCCCACGTGCCACAACTACTGAACCCACGCGCCTAGAGCCCATGCTCTGCAACAAGAGAAGCCACCGCAATAAGAAGCCCGCACACCGCAACGAACAGTAACCCCCGCTCGCCGCAACTAGAGAAAGCCCGCACGCAGCAACGAAGACCCAATGCAGCCAAAAATAAATAAATTAATTTTAAAATAAAATAAAATAAAGTAGCATTTTTTCCCTAAATGTTTTAGTAGAATTAAAATTTAAGGATGACATGCCATGTTCATTCTGGGTTTTGTACAATTATAATGATGATGATGATAGCAAATACATAGAGTGCTTATATGTGCCACACACTTTTCTAAGCACTTTGTATGTGTGAGATCATTTAATCCTTATAATAATCCTAGTTGGTAGGCTCTATTAGCACCCACACATAGCAGAAGAAGCAACGGAAGCAGAACTTGAAGAAGGGCTTACAGGTACCAAGTAGCAGAGCTGGGATTCAGAATTCGGGCTCTTAATTACTTGTCCCTGAAACTCACGATGGATCCCCAGGAGTACTCATACCTGGCTTTTACAAACATATTATCTCCAACATCATTAGCACTCTGTTATTTAGGTATTATTCTCCACAACTGATGTATGAGGAAACAGAAGCTTAAAGAAGTTATAGGAACTTGTGAAAAATCACAAGACAACTAAATATGATTCATACACAACTCTCTCTGACTCTAAAATATACATTATTATACATTGCCCAGTGTACTCTACTGTCCCCGACAAATGGAGAAAACCTTCCAGTGAGTGATGTAATTCCTGTGTCACAAAGTATGAAGAATATCACAAGGTCACAGAATTTTAGAGCTGAAAGGGATTATCTGGTCCAACCCACTTATTTTACAGGTGGGGAACTGAAACCCAGAGAGTGTGGAAATGTTACCACCTCACTGTAGGTCTCCGATATCCTCACCTAATGGTCAGTCATCTTTAAAATCTCTGTTCTCCTTTGCCTTTTTATTGATATTCCATTTAAAAATTCTTTGATAAAGTATAAATTGTCATAGTTCACAACTGGGAAGAAATTGTAAATATTCACCTCTATTATCTTAGAATGATGAAAACCTTCAGTATTTCACAGCCTTTATTTTCTCCAAAGATTTATGTCAGAAAGCATTATCTCTGTTTGTCATCTTAGAAAATATAAACTCTACTTGCTAGAAGGGAATACAGCACAAATATATCAAACTTGTCTCCAGGAAACCTAGGAAGACAAAAATCATAACAATTTATACTCAGTATCCCTAAAGAGTCCTATCCATTATGTATCTGCTTTTTATTGATTGTCCTCTTATTTGGACAAATATAATCACTTAGGTCTTTGAGTGATATCCATCTTCACACTGGTCTTGGATATACTGTTCTACAAATGATCAAGATTTCTGGTTGTCTAGGATTTGCAAATGTCTGTTAAACTTTGTTCAAAGTGATCCCCAAAAATATAACTGGAGCTTATTATAATATATTCTGCAGGTTGGAAAAATTTTATAGCCCCATGAATACAAAGCAGTTATTAATTAGCAGCAAAGACATGCCATTTTCAGTCTTATTATTTCATCATGAAAATAAATAATACTTTTCCATTTTATTTTCTAAGCAAGGAGTCTTACAAGTTCTTATGCACTACAATGGCAATTAAGTAATAGTTGTTAACTCATATTGTCATTGTATATTACTATTTTATAACAATTGTAAATTAGAAAAGGCATAATCCTTCATTTTCTAGATGAAATTACATTGCTAATTATTAGAGAAATAAAAATCAAAAGTACAATGAGGTATCACCTCACACCAGTCAGAATGGCCATCATCAAAATGTCTACAAATAATAAATGCTGGAGAGGGTGTGGAAAAAAAGGAACCCTCCTGCACTGTTGGTGGGAATGTAAATTGGTACAGCCACGACGAAGAGCAGTATAGAGGTTCCTTAAAAAACTAAAAATAGAGCCACCATATGATCCTGCAATCCCACTCCTGGGCATATATCTGGCAAAAACTAACTCAAAAAGATACATGAACCCCGGTGTTCATAACAGCACTATTTATACTAGCCAAGACATGGAAGCAATCTGAGAGTCCATAGACAGATGAATGAATAGAGAAGATGTGGTATATATACACAATGGAATATTACTCAGCCATGATTACCTTTGACATAAACACACTACCATGTGTAAAATAGATAGCTAGTGGGAACCTGTGGTATAACACAGGGAGCTCAGCTCGGTGCTCTGAGATAATCTAGATGGGCAGGATGCAGGGGATGGGAGGGAGGTCCAAGAGGGAGGGGATATAGGTATACATATAGCTGATTCACTTCAGCTATATGTATATAAGCTATATATATATATATGTATATAAGCTACAATGGAAGAGAATGTAAAAATGTATATATATATATTTATGTATGTATAACTGAATCACTTTGCTGTACACCTGAAAATAACACTACATTGTAAATCAACTATATTTCAACTAAAAACAGTATTATATTAAAAATAAAGTAAATTCAAGCCCAGAGAGGTTAGGTGAAAAGGTAAAAGTCAGATGCTAAAAGGTGGAGGAGCCCGACTGAAATTCAGATCTGTCTCCTGCAGCCACTGTCCTTAATACGGCACTGGGCTGCCTTGCCTAATTTCATAAATTTCTCTACCATTCAAAATTAAAGTTTTATATACGTAACATCTACTCTGTTTATTTCAATGAGTAGTTTTTTAAAGTCTTTTATTCACATATGTTTTATTAGAATTTTTGTTAAAAAAATATTTGTAATGTGTTTTAAATAATCACTGTTATGGTTCTGAATAAACAAAGCGCACTAGAGACAGCTAGCTCTTTAGAGACAGCATCCTTAGACATGCAGCACCACTTCAAAGGCTATCCACTTGCTGTGCAAAAAATCACACTAAAGCACTTTATCCTGAACTGCTCCATGACCTCAGAGAACACCGTACTACATATTCATTCTTACAGCACAGTTAGGTACACTAGTTGATGGCCACAAGTAAAGATTATTTCCTTTTATTAATACAAAATGTATAAAGGTATTACCACCATATAGTTAACTTTGAGAAATAGTTAATTTTGAGAAAGGTTCCATTAAAATGGTAGGTAAATGACTCAGTGATACAGCTATAGATACAATACAGAAAACAAGTTTTTTCTTTGAAGAGGTTGAAAGTGACTCTGATATGATATCCTGAGATAGTTCTTTCCATATGTACACTGCTGATTTGCATGGATTCTACAGTCGTTACTTGAAAATGCAGAGAGGATACAGGCTCACACTTCCAAGGATGTGGAGTGACCTCTCACCTTCCAAATATGCTACTAAGGCTGTGAAAAGGCAGTCACAGGCAAGGGGTCTGAGAACCGGTTAAACGAGCCCTCCCCAGGGACTCCACATTGTAAAACTCCAGCAACTCCATCTTTAAGAACAAGTTATTAGATAGAGAAAAGGGAGCAGGCAAAAAACCACTCTTTTTCTCTTCAAAGCAAAGAATCAAGATGATCAGTTTGTATTTGGGTTCAACGCAAAATTCAATCACTATTGTGCACTACACATTTCACTAGAAATTTATTTTTCTAACATTCTCTACCACACATATCTCAGTTCTTCACAGATGTACTAGTAATTTTCTTAAATTTATAACCACACTGGGCTTATATATATCCCTCATAAAGTTGATGCAGGAATGGTAATAGGTTTACACAAAAACTGTAATTTATGTCATGCTGTTTAGTTGAAGAGAAGCTTAGCTTCTACTTATGGCTTTAATAAGCTACTGCATGCTTTCTAATTGTGTAACTGTGGGGTTATGGGATATGTAAACTGAAATATACCTTTATCTAGAAACCCCAGATGATGTCTGCTTGTGATATATGATTTCTTGAAATATATTCTTCTAGAGAAATTGGTTTTTAGATTAAAATATTAAAGAAAATTTACTGTTCCTATAATCCTTTCTATTTTATACTTCAATTCCAAAATTTATAATCCTGGTAAATAAATAAAATTTGCCAGAGGTTTATTGTAATAGACAACAGAAAAAAATTTCTAAGCAAAAATGATGGTAATGATGTAATTTTAAAAATTATGACTATTGTTTTATTGAGATGATATATATCCTTTATAAAAACTTCTAGAAAAGTTCACAGAAAGTTTCATCTTAGGTAATCCAAATCCCATTTATCAGAAAGAAATAACTACCACCAACATCAAGTAAACATCATTCCAAACATTTCTAAATATCTATTAAGATAGAAAGATGGATCAGAGAAATGTATACATACATAAACCTTAATTTTAAGAAAAATAGAATCAAATTATATATTTTAATTAAATATGCTACATTTTCTTCTTGAATTTAACTAAAAAAATATTCAACTAAAAACTGGAGGAATTACTGAAATTCAGATAAATGCTTCTTTAACACAAAGGATAATGTTTCCTTTTCTAAAAGGGCACTCTAACATTGAGGAAAAAATTGATAAACTTTAGGAGGTTGGATTCTCTTTAATTGTATACATCAACATTAGGTAATAGCCATTAACCCCAAGTTATGGATAAAAGGAAATTAACTCACTGCTACTTTTTTTTTTGCCTTTTTTTACTCCTATCATTAATAGGTTTACATTATCATAGTTTATAACATTTATAGTATTCTATTCTATGAATAGAATACCTAAAGTTGTTTTCTTGATCCATAATTAAATAGATTTGATCTTCACCAACTATTTAATAATCAGTGTTTCTCCATTCTTGAGCTATTGATATTGACTGTGTGTGTGTGTTTAAAGAAGCTCTCTAGGTTTCTATATTGTCTAGATTCTTTCCTGTCTCAGAATGTCTCTCTGTTGACATTATATTAAACTGAAAATAAAACTTGGGTTACACTTCACTTCCTTCAGAACTGTGTATAAATTGCTTCTCTGGCTTCTGACATTATGTGGAAATTGGAGGCCAATCTATTTTCCCCTTTTGTGTATTTTGCTTTTTCTCCTTAAATGTTCATACGATTGAGTCTTTCTTTATTCTTTGGAGTTCAGGAAATAGTAACAAAATATATTGTGGAATTCATTAATCTATATAAATTTTCCTAGAACATAGTATGATCTTTCAATTTGAAGATTCAAACCTTTATAATAGTTTTCTTCTATTTGTTTTTGCATATGATGGCTCTTTTCATTGTCGCCCATATCATTCACATCTGTAAAGATTCTATATTATTTGTACACATTACATTTTGTGAGAGTTTTTCATAACTAGTGTCTTGCCTCTGACTGTTTTCAGTCAAGTTTACTTGTTGTATCTAGTATATATTTAGTTTTTCATTTCCATTTTCACTTTTTTCCTGAACTCTGCTAGCTCTATTTTCATCTCCTTTTATTGTCATATGCTATCTTCTCTGAACTCTTCTGTCTCTCTGTAAACCGTTTTTTTAGGAAACATACCTCTTGTGATATATGTTTTTCATAGCTGTTTTGTTTGTTCTCCTCTCTTTATGTGAAAGAGAAAATGGCAGTTTTAATGCATGGATTTTTCCATTGGTCCCTTTCTAATCACTACTCATCTTTAAATGAGGCTGGCAAAATATCAAGTAGTACAATGGGAAGGAGAAGGGGTAAGAGGGATAGAATGGCTGGAAATTAGCTCGGGAAGTTGGAAGCCACTACTTCAGCCTATGATTCAAATATGTTCTTTCCAAATCTTTTGTTCCCTTAACACTGAAAGTACTTCTCCCCCTAGGTTTTTCCAGATAAGGAGTCTGCATGGATCACAGCAGTTTCTCTCTATAGCAGTATGCCACCTATTTCTTCCACCTTCTCCTCTGGCAAGCTGCCTGTACTTAGAGACCAAGTGGTAGAGAACAGAATGACCTGCTTGGTAAAACACCCCTCTGAGGCTCCCTCCCCTACCATTCTAGAGTGGCAGTTGGGGTCTCTACAGGGATATTCTCCATTTTTCTTATACTCCCAGAAACCAAGCTCTTTTTAATCAAAGACTCTCAAATATACCTTTCAGGGAATAGCGCATATTGTTGAGGTCTGAGGCAGCAAGTATCAAATCTCAATAGGCTTAAATATCCAAGCAGAGGTTATAGTATTTAATATATGAACTTCATAATTTGTATCACTGAGTTTGTAGAAGTTTGCTTGCTTCCTTGGAGATGGCATATGTTTCTCTCTCTTTGCCTTTGATATTTTCAGTGGACTTTGAGGGAATGAGGAGAAGAAAAATGCCTCTACAACATCTAAATCTGGAAGTATATAAATATTTCACATTCCATATATCATTTTATCATCAAAATGTCTGGTTAGATGTAGAAGATTTCTAGTCAGTTCACAGAAAAAGTACCCTTTATATACTAGAAGGACCTAAACACTTGGCTAGGTGCAGACGTCAGTACAAAAATTAACAAGCCAAGATCTGGACTCATGGAGCTCACAGATTTATAGGTATCATTGCACAATGTAGTTAAGTGTTATAATAACTGAATGAACACTGTAGTATGAAAACATGCAATACTTTGCAATTTCCAAGTTATTCTCAAGTCCACTTAACTAATGTTCATTGACTAGGTTAGCTCTAACAACATTACTTATATTGTGAGCTTCAAAGAAAGAAACTAGGCTAAAAGAGGTTAGGTTAATTGTCAGCATAGAGACATAGATGTAGACTGTTTCTGACTAGAATCCAAGATTCTTCTACTACATCATGCTGTCCTGAAAAGAACTGAGTTGATTACATGATGCAAAATAAATCCACTCTGTGAGCTATAATTAGTTCTCCATGCACCACATCAGGATCCACTGTCTATCTCCTGTGGATCACACTAGGATCCAGGATCTGTCCTCTACAGAATACAATGTGACTAACCCTCCTGGAGAAATACAGATTCATAGCTCTGCCTAGGACACCAACCATAGTTTTAATGTTTGGATAGATAGATATTTGTAAATATTTCTTTCTTGAAGGACAGTTGGTACATTAAGCAAAAAAGCTGGCTAAACTGTATATCACAAAAATTATTTGATTATGTATGTATATGCTTTAAAGATAGGTATTTTAACTTAAAATATATATTCATTCATTTGACAACCATTTGATATAGGGCCAACACTTTTTATTTTAGTAAGAGTTTAATCACTGGAAATATATATTTTTTGCAATTTCTGCTGTCATTTATTCTTATTTATTTAATTATTATTATTATTTTTGGCCTCACCGCACAGCATGTGGGATTTTAGTTCCCTGACCAGAGATCAGACTTGTGCTCCCTGCAGTGGAAGTGCAGAGTCTTAACAAGCGGACTGCCAGGGAAGCCCATCATTTATCATAAAATATGAGAACATAATAACATACGAGGCCAACTGCAGTAAATGCCTATGATTTTACAATGCACCTCTACTCTTCTGGTTTTTACCCATTTCTGATTTGGCAGCCTTTTTAAGGTAATTCTCCTTAATTCTTACCAATGTATTCAATTTAGTTTACATACACAAAATCACATTTGTACTTTGCATTCCTAGTTTATTGTTTTACATGATATTTAATTAAATTACATAACAAAACTAGTAAAACTGGCATAAACATGTTTGGGAACAAATACAACTGACCTTTGAATAAGCTTTCAACTCAGTGAGTTGTATTCTTACATAGTGATTACGACTATGGACTCTGGAGACAGACTGCCTATATATAAATCCTGATTTACTACCTACTAGTTGTGTTAACCATGAACAAATCACTTAACCGCTCTGTGCCCATTTCCTCACCTGCAAAATGGGAATGATAACAGTATCTACACTGAGATATTGTTGTGCAGATTAAAGGAGTTAGTTTATGCAGAGCACTTAGAACAGATCCTAGCAAGTGTTAAGCGCTATCTATAAATATCAGCTGTTATTACCAGCCAGTCATTCAGTGTATGACAGATGTTGGTCAATGTGCTTTGCAGAGGAAACAGAAAACAGTAGCTACTCTGGCAAGTGTGTTAAATGGAGGCTGTTAAGAAGAGCTCTTATTTTCAATATGTGCTTGTTTACTAATGACCCTTACTAGATCATAAGTATCTCAAGAGCAGGAATTAGATCTGTTCTAATCACTACTGTATACCTAATAAACACAGTGCCTGCATTTACTAAATATTTTCTGAGTAAATGAATAAATCAAGTTCAAATATGTTACGATGATAAAGTTTCTACAACATGATATCAATACAACCTTATAAAAATGGGTTAATTTACATTAGAAAGATATCTAGGTCTCTTTTCTAATTTGATCCTTACAACAATTTTTATAGCATATGTAATTATCTCCATTTTATAAGTAAGAAGGCTGGAGTGCATGGAAATTATTTAGTTTGTTCCAGGTCACACAGTGAGTTGAGTCATTGATAGAGCTGGGGTTCAAAATCAGGACTCTTCTCTAGATGTCACCCATATAAGGTCATTCTCTCAATGCAAATAGTCCTAAAATAATCTCAGCTAATCCCTTCTGTCCCCCTGAATGCCATCTCCCCTGTTTCTACCATCTGACTTTTGGTGTTCCTTACTCACTTTAAGTTCACATTCTAAGCATCCATTTCTGAAGGTATCAGTTACTCTTCCATTCATGCCTAATTTTCTCTACTGCTGTAATTCTATCATAAAAACAGCCAAGCGTGAGACTAAATTTGGTTTATAAAATAAGAACGTCACTTGTTTAATTTGCTTTAAATACCTCACCTTTGATGCATTTAACAACATAATTATGTAAATACCAATACTACTGCTTTAGCTCACTGTGTCAAGAAGCCTAGTACTTTAGACTGTCAAGGTCACCTTCTCTTGCAACTCAGTCCCAAATCACCTGACAGTAGAAAACTTGCTATCAAAAGCGGTAAACAGACAGATTTATACTATTTCATATAATAGCAGTTTAACGAAATTAAATGGCTGGGCCACCTCAATCTAGGCCAAACTTTAAAATTTCATCCTAGCAAATGAAATGAATAACTGAAAAAAATGGCGTGTGTGTGTGTGTAATATGTGTGTATGTCTGCATGTTTTGAAGGTTTCTGAGGAAGGACAGGTATATAGGCTCTTGTCTCTGTCAAGAAGAAGGCGGCTCATTTATATATGTAACCATTTCTAAAAATGTGTCCCTTCTATGCTCGTATTCTCTTAAAGGGCCCTTTCCTGCATGAATGGCAACAAAGATATTGTAACTTTTCCCAATTGTAAGGTTATGCGGGATTCATCTCTTTATTTACAGGGACCAAAAATTTTTACTCTTTACAAATTTCAAAACAGCCCAAAATTCATTGAATTCAAATAATTCAACAAATATTTACTACATTTTGTTATGTTTTATCCATTGTCCGGGGCACTATGGAGAATCAAAGATTGTTTAAGGACAGCCCTTTACGTCAATGAACTTGAAATGGAAAATTCAGATTTGTACATCAAAAATTATTTTATGGGAAGAACGGGGTAAGCATCAAAGCTGGGGTTTAGACAAAGCATAATAGGAACACTGACAAAAGAGATTAATTCTAATGGGAATGATCCTGTAAGCTTCAGGGAAGAGGTAGTATTTGTTGGTTCCTTGATTAGTAAGATTTGAACACAGGGGCTTCAGGTGAAGAGAAGAGAGTGAGTAATGACACAGAAGAGGAAAATAAAGGGACTACGGAATAAGAGTGTGCCAGGGTGACTGGTAATTAGCATACCTGGATGATAATGTGACAAAAGGCTAGAAGGCTGGTTAAAACTTGAATATGAAATATGCAAAGTCTGGAACACCAGCTGAAGGAGTTCAGCATTCTTTGTAAGCTAAAAGTCAGACATTAAAACTTTTCCTTGTTTTGTTTATACAGTGGCACCATTTCCTGGGTTTTATGACCGTCAGCGTGAGTCAAAATGTCATGGAAGAGCAAGGCCAGTTAGGCTACTGAAATAATTGAGGCAAAAAATCATAAGACCACAGTAGGAAGTTCAAGTAGCCAAAATAACACAGGATAAAAAAGTTCAACTTTGTTAGTTATTAAACAGAGGCTTATTCAGAATGTAACACCACCTTACCTCTTTTAATAAGCCAAAATTTTAAACAATGATTGTAAAGTTAAAATATATAGGGACCGCTTATATATGATCAGTGAATAAATTGGTAAAATACACTTTTGGAAAGAAATTAAATATTTTTAAAATTGCATGAAACCTTTCATATATTTTTTTAATCACTAAGAAAAATACCTAAGTTTAAAAAACCATTTATGAAGAGTCACTGAAGTATTATTTGTGATAGAAAAAATATTAGAAATATCCTAGATAACTAACAAAAAGGTAATATAACAAAAAATAAAATAAAAATGTTGAGAGGCTCTTATGTACTTATTAAAATTATATTCATGAAAGCTATGTAGTATATGGAAAACGTGTAAAAATAGAATAAAGAATAACATGATGGCAATTAAAAATATAAATATATATTCTGAAAGGATGGGAAGAATGCGTACAAAATGAAAACAGTTGAAATACTGAAATTTTTCCTCTTAATATTTCTGGAGTTGTTAAAATGTGTGTTATAAACAATGTAAGGTGTTAATGAGTTGCTAAACTAGGACAATGGCAGTCCAAATAAGGAGGAATTGTAAAGGGAAAGGTGGTAGAAGTAAACAGGAGTGAAATACTGGAAGTTGGAAAGGATGAATGAAGGGAAGGAGCAGACCGGGAGGCTCAGAGTCTAATAGGATAGTCAGGTAGCCAGAGAATTTAAGTAACCTAAGAACTTTTATTCATGGAATTGAAACAAACAAGTTCAGTTTTGACTATTAAGGTGCAAAGAGATCTTTCCTAGGTATTTGGAAATGTGATGTGTATTTCTGAAGAAATAGCAATGCTAAGATAGGAAGCTTGGACTTTCTCTGAAGTAGCTTGTATCTGAAGCCAAAGGAGTGGGAAAAAAAAATAAATTTCAGTTTACAACAAGAGAAGACAACTTTGGAAAGAACACAGAATAACACTTCCATATAGAAGATGGGAAACTTAAAATAGCCACAGAAGCACGGTGGGAATAATAGCCACTGTTAGAGAACCAGATTAGTACACTGTCATGGCAACTGAAAGTTGTCTGTGTGTGTGTGTGTGTGTGTGTGTGTGCATGTCTAGTTCTATCAAGGAAAATTTATCCAAATATTAGAGGGAAGTAAAAGAGGAAAATTCAAAAAAGAGACCATGGAAGTTGACCTAATTGACCTAATAGAAGATCACTTCTAATAAGTATTTCCCATAGACTGGTAAAAGGCAGGTGACAAAAGAAGTAATGGGAAAGTGATGAATGACAAGTATGCCTTTGATAAGTAAATTTAGTAAGGTTGCAGGATACAAAGTCAATGTTACAAAAATAAGTATACTATTATATGCCAACCACAAATAATTGAAAAACTGAAAACAAAATTTGTTAAGTGAAATATTAAAAGACTGAAATAGATGGAGAGAGAGACTATGTTCAAGTATAGGAATAATCAATGTTTTAGAAAATCAGTTCTTAGCTGAGCTATATATCCAGTCCAATTCTAATCAAAATCCCAGCAGACTTTAACAAGTGTATTCTAATATTTTTATGGAAGTAAAAAGGACTTAGAACAGATAAATAAAGGACAAGATGGTATGGTAAACTTGAGATGCTAAAAGATTTAAAAATCTAAGTAACATAAAATGAATAGGAGATAGAGAGTCACGAAACGTGTAGCTGCTGAAGGATTTGTGGAGAATGGAGTAAGCCCATCCCCCATAAGAAGTATTCTTCATGCCTCTATCAATGCTTCCTGAAGTCAAGAACTTCAGGGAAGAAGCATTAGACTGCAACAATGATTCTCAACCCGGGCAATCCAACAATCTTAACTGTAAAACTTGTACATATAAAAATGACTAGAATCTATCCCCAGATTATTACCACTTAATAGAATCCTTTCTAACTTAAGGGATCTGTGATAATATATAATGTTCTACCTTGCATAGCTGGTAGAAGGACTAACGCTATCAGACAAGCTGGCGATCCTCGCTTAGGAAATACTTGCAGTAAGAATCATTAAAGGTACTAAGTCCTATCTCTGCAGTGTCATCAGAATTTATGAAGAGAATTAAAGTCAAGATGTGTTGATCCATTTCAGACCTACTGATCATCTTACAAGGACAACAAGGAAAAATTATATGTAATATGAATTACTGAAACATGCTTGGGATTTTACGTAACACAATATTCAAGGAAGTATATTAGACTTCAAGATTAGGCTATGTGGGTTTTACAGTTCTGCTGCAGATTGTATAACTTTAGGCAAATGATAGGCAACACTTTGGCTGTGCTACTTATGTAATTCATGGGTAAGGAGAAGTTGGATTAGATTATATCTAAGGTTACTTTGAGCTATTATTCCATTTCTAAACCTCAAGATCTAAATTAGTTTTCTACTGCTGCTATAACAAATTAACACAAATTTAGTGGTGTAAAACAACACAAATTTATGATCTTATAATTCTGGAGGTCAGAAGTCAAAATCAGCTTCACTGGGCCAAGTCCAGGCGTCAGCACAGCTGTGATCCCTCCAGAGGGTCTATGGGAGAATCTATTAGCTTGCCTTCTCCGTCTTCTAGAGGCTGCCTACATTCCTTGACTCATGGACCCTTTCTCCTTCTTCAAAGCCATCAGTGTAATATTTTCAAATTTTACTCCTCTCTGTTTCAATCATCACATTTGTTCTCTGAGAGTCTGACTTTACTGCTTCTATCTTCTCTCTCTGACTCTGACCTTCCAGCCTCCCTCCTATAAGGGTTTTTGCAATTTCATCATTGAGCCCACTTGAAAAGTCCAGTATAGTCTATCTCAAGATCTTAATCACATCTGCAAAGTCTCTTTTGCCATATAAGGGTAACATAATTGCAGGTGCTTGTGATTAATATGTTAACATCTTTGGGGGCCATTATTCAGCCAAAGAAGTCACTTTCAAAAAATAGGAAATTGGCTCTTTGATCTTGCCATTGCTCAGATTTTGGCAAACTACTTATATGGAAGGGCTTTCAGAGCCACCTACACACTCTTTTGAATGTCATCAATGTTGCTTTTAATATCGGAACTTACTCAGAAGTTATTCAGAGGCAATATTAATGAATAAAATGAGGTGTTTCACAATTTTGACCCACAAAATACTAAATCACAAGAACCTTTCTCAGTATCACCCATCAATTGACACTAAAGGTAGTTACCAATGAGGAGTTTCAATAATGCTCTGAGTGATGGTAAAGTCGTGGGAATAAGTATACAGAAGTTTATCATGAGAACGTTTAGTGAACAAGACTCATTCTGCAAATGAAAATCTGGTATATTTGTATTTTAGTTATTTCATTAGTTTATAAGCATTATTTTTAAGCACTAAAATATACTCCAGCTCCCCAAACTAAAAAAGTTTTATATAGGCCGTATATCACCTTTTTACCTGTCCATATCTAATTTGTTTTAATAAAATACTTTTCTCTCACAAGTGCAATGCTCAGGAAAATAAAGTCACAGAGTACTAATATTGCAGGAATACCAGACTTTCTATATAATAATATATTCAAATTTTCTTATAACAGAATGTATTTTTCATCTTACTATTTGTAAGGTTACTGAGAAAAGTTCAGTTTCCAATGTTTTTTTTAGCCATAAGGGGAGGGTACTTTTTGCATCTATCCTTCAAGTTGAAATACTCTCTAAAGTACTATTTCACACATACCAACAACAACAAAAAGGTCTTATTCTTAGTTGAACATTGAAAATCCAGACAAGTTATAATGCCTGTTATATGTTCTTAATTTTCACTCAAATATCAATGACCATCTGGCAGTCCATATTCAAGAAGAGTTTTATGAGGATAAGTTTTATGAATTAATAATTTTTAGAACATTTCATAAATATACATTGTTATCAATAGAGCTAATGAGTTTCATAAAATGCTATTTAAAACAAAACACAAAATGATATTTATAACAAGACATCAAAAAATACAAAATAAAAAAGTATGAAAAATAAACTATCCTAATGCTAACAGGGAAGACATTTAAGATGTTGCCATCACATAGTTCCTTAAATATCAGTCAAAATTACTTTTCAAGAAGGAACAGTCTTCTGAATATTCATGTTCAAGGGAAAGGAGCTTAGAACTTGGGAGGAAACCAATATCTCCATAAAGAGTTCCTTTCTTTCACTTTGAGCAACTGGTAAAAAAAAATCTGATTTATTACTGCCCATCAATAATTTTTATTTAAAACCTCATCTGTCAGGTCCTTAACTGTTCAAAGAGTTGATTGATACATGGAGAGATCTAAGAAAAATGAAACTTTTCTCATGTTTTGACTAAAACAGTTCAGAAACCTAAAATCTAAAAAGCTTATTTTCCTAAAATCTAAAAAGCTTATTTTCCTCCTTAACTCTGAGAGGCTGAAATTTAAGATCATGTTAAAATTAGTAACCCTGTAGAACAGGACTGAGGCCTTCTTTATTGTTCTATACAGAATAGTCAATTATGAGTTCCCAGAAAATAAATGCTGATGAAACATTTCCTCTTACCTAAATCATAAATAATTTCAAAGGACTCAGCCAAATTGAAAATTGAAAACACCCTGAAAGCAGAGATTTTTGCTTTCCATTTCTTTCATATTCCTTATAGCACCTCCAAATTCTGCTGACAGAGATGCGAAGAAAGGAAGAAGCGTGGGAGTGAAAGAATGAAAGAAAAGGAAAAGAGGAGAAAGGAGGAGAGGAAACAGGGGAGGAGGAAAAGGAGAAGAGAGCTAAGTGAGTCAACTAGATCTTTTTTATTCCCCAAGTGGAAGTTACTGAAAATTTTACATCTGATATTCCACTGACATTCATATGAAATTGGTATTTCTGAATTGTTTTAATGACTCACTTAGAAAATATCAAATACAGATATTTCTGTCAATGATAGTGACTTGTCTTTTGCTCTTTTAGGACATTTTCATTTAATTGTTCATAGGTATATCTCACTGAGTTAGCCTAGGAAATATAACAAGTCCATGGGAGTATACAGAAAATAGACATTTTCTTTTTCCTGTCAAAAAGTTTAAAATTCACTCTGATACTTGCTTTTTGCCTCTGAACGATAAGCTCTTAAACAAATGTCATAATGATGATGAGGATGACTATGTCACTTTATATTTGTATAGCACTTTGTGATTTACAAAGCCTTCAACTATGTTTTATCCGTTGACCCGCATTAACAATCTTGTGAAGCAAGTAAAGTGGTTGGTATTAACTGTACTTCAGAGATGAAAACAGATAAACTGAAGTTCAGACGATGGCATAGCCAGTATTCATTCTCTTCTGATCCTGAGACACTTTACTTTTCTCAACGATAGAGCGTATGCCACACTGCACTGAATAACTTTATATGGAGCTCAGTCTTTTTACTAAACTTCTCTGTCCACTCTTATTTCTTCATTTTTTTAACTTTTAACTTAATGGCACAGGTAGAGAAATTAAATTTGGTCCTCACAACAACAATTTTATTGATCGACTCAAAAGCTAGAAATTAGACATGGAGACTAGGTACTGACCACAGCTTGCATGACTTCCTGTATTTAATGCTGTTCTTCCTGCAAATTTAGGATCTGCCAAGCAGTCTTTTTATATTAAAAAAAAAAAAATCTAGGAAGTAGTACTTGGGAGTGCACAGCATTTGGGGGACTAGTAAGGGAAGACTCCAGGCAAGAAGCCTGGGAAATTCTGAGGATAGACTGTAGTTATTTCAAAGAGCATGTGCAATGGGACAAAAGTTGCCAGCCCAAGAAGCGAGAGATAACTTATACAACAAGCTAGTTCTACTTTTTAAAAATGTTTTTGAGGTTTATTTTGCCTTAATATTTAGCAAAGTATTTTAGAATATTCAAAATCTAAAACAATTCAGATCTTCTAAGAAAAATGGAAGCAGGCTAGTGAAGTAATTTTAACATTTTTAAGGCTTCTTCCCAAACATTTACCATAAGTAATTAGATTAGGAAGAGGGGAAATCCCTGGGTAGGCTGTTAGCAGTTTAGTATAAAAATAACAAAAATAATGAATCATTCTAACATTTGGGTGCAAACATAAGGCAAAACTCAAGTTCTCATTTTACCACACTTAGAAAATAGGCAGAATACTTCAAAAATTGTGACAATCATATTATAATTTAGAGATACCCAGAACTCCCTATTAAGGATTTATGTTGTGCTTTCCATGTATAAATCAGGAGTACATGTGGATATAGAAGCACATTATGGTGAGTTGAAAAGGTTTACTTTGCTCATCACTGATCTTTCCTAACATCTCCCTACTGTTCTGCTTAACCACATCTTTTATTAGCTTATGACTTCTGTCCAAGCCATTACTCAACTGGCTAAATATTAACAGCTATGTCCTCAACTAGTCTTAAATAAAATATAAACTTTTTAGTTGAAATAGGAGGTTTCAAGTAAGCAGCAAAGCACATCCATTTGGAGACCATCCCATTTACAAGCACAAAGGGTAACAGATATTTTGGAGCTGGTTCACAGCATGTTGACTCAAGATGGAAAGACCTATAAAGAGCTATTAAAGCAGTTAGCATTTGGTCCTGGTTAAGGTAAGGGGCATTTTAATGACTATTTTAGGGAAAAAGTGGTAACCAGAAGGTCTACAGCTACTCTGAGTAAAGCATGCACACACACAAACCTACTTAAACTGTAGCACTAAAGACTTTGAATGTCATGAATGAGTTTCGACATTGGATTAATACTTGTGTAGATTACTACAGAGAGTTTTCAATGGCTTTTCTGACTGCCATTAAAAATAAATTTTTGTTTTTTAAGAAGACTTAAGTATGGCTCTACTTACGTATGGATAAAAGGACCAGATATTCTCACCAATTCAGTTTTAAATTTCACGGATTCTATATCAAAAATCAATCTATATCTGAACTGTCCAATAGGGTAGCAACTAATCTCATATGTCTATTTTAATCTTAAATAAAAATTAAAAATGCAGTTCCTCCATTGCACTAGAAACCATGCTCAATAGTAATGTGTGACTAGTGGGTTCTAAATTAGACAACACAGACAAAGAATATCCCCTATCATTGCTGAAAGTTCTACTGAACAACTCTAACCTATACACGCACATTCCAAATGCCTCAAAAATGCTTTTTTTTTCCCTTTCTTTTGTGAGTTACGCAGGCCTCTCACTGTTGTGGCCTCTCCCGTTGCGGAGCACAGGCTCCGGACGCGCAGGCTCAGCGGCCATGGCTCACGGGCCTCGCTGCTCTGCGGCATGTGGGATCTTCCCGGAGTGGGACACGAACCCGTGTCCCCTGCATCGGCAGGCGGACTCTCAACCACTGCGCCACCAGGGAAGCCCAAAAATGCTTTTTAAAGCTATTTATGCCCTATACTTTGAACATTATGATTGGAAAACTATTTTTAAAAATAAAAACAATCTTGCAATAGCCATGGAGAAGGCATATTTAAAGCATCAAAAGAATCTGTTTTCAATGTTTAGCTAAATTGGTAGCAACAAATAATCTTGTCCTGAAACACCAGTTGGATGATTTGCAAGGGAAATCAGACATTCATGTACTGCATTTTTACACTTGGCAGCTTCACTTTAACTTTAAAGCATTCTGCTATACAGAATGGTGCTCTGTTAAAATGGTGCAGTGTTTAAAGTTAAGAAACATCTGAGGTAGAGCTTTAAAGTAATCACACATATGCTATCATTTAGCTTATAAACTTTTCAATTACTTTTAAAGTGCCTCTCAATTACAAAATGTATGAAATGTTTAAAAGTTCAAAATTGAGGATCTTCTGTGAATTAAGGAATTAGTCTTGAACTATATATATATCTACATGTATGTAGATATGTATATACATATAAAGTATAAACATACATATAAGTAAATATATGTAAATAACTTAATACTGATGTGCCAAGAACAAAAGAGAATAACACTGTATAATTCCACATATTTTCATGAAGAAATACGATAAATAAATCCATTTCTTTGACTCCATTACTATTTATCCATAAAGATAATGAAGCTGAGGCAAAAGAGGGAGCTAATTTAATCCAGGATATCAAGAAAATAAGTGATCTGGCTGTGTTGCACTTGGCCTCTGAACACACATCTTACACAGTCTCACTCAGCTTCTGTTTTTTCATCTTTTTAAAGAAGAGTTTAAAGTAGATGACTTTTAAAGTGACCTTTAATTATGAAATTCTATCATTCCACATATAAATAAATCCCTATGATTTATACAAATTGGTACTTATCAATATATAACTTGTCTATGTTCTTTCCTAGTAAAATAGCTCACGTTCCAATGAGGTGGAAATTCACAGATTTAAAAGTTTTCAATAACAGAGAAGGGAAACAAAAAGCAAGAAATCAGGTGGTTTGCAGATGATAGAAAAAATCAGTATCAGATCTAAGAATTCTTCATGTTCACTCCTGGGTACATTATTCCTTTCTACTATACATTGCAATTATTACAAATGCATTGAATTAACTTCAAAATCTGAGCTCTCTTTGAAGATTTATCATTTCACGGATAATATAATAAGATAATAAGGAAATATTGCTAAGTAAAAACAGTAAAAGACTGCCAGGGACTACTTAGGACCTTGTAGAGGACATGATGTAGCAGTATTTTTAGAGGAGTCAAATAATTGGAACTTCAGTGTTGGAAGTTTGGAATATGCCGTTCGACTTGATAGCTAAACTGTCAAAGTCAGGAAATTAAAATATGTACTCTGAGAAGGCTAAGACCTTAGTTTCTACTGAGAGTTAATGTAATTCTTGTGTTAAAGATTCAAGAAATGAGTATGGTCACTCTGTTCTTAGCACCCTACTGCAATGTCACAAGATCACAAAATCATGAAGTGGGATGGGCAGAAAAGAGCTCATTTTGAGCAGTCCTCTTCTACCTGGCAGCAGAACATACCAAACTTTTTTTCCTCTTATCCCAATGTAATAATGGCATTTTAATTCCAGTCTTTATTAATATTAATGATTGCTTTAGCAATTACTTTTTAATCATGGAATTCTATGATTTGGGGTAGTAATAAAAGCCTACGGTTTTTATAAAATGGTTCATAGCAACACATAACTTGTCTAACTTCTTTTCTAGTAAAATTAGGTAGACCATGTACTTTCCATATATTAGCTCATAAAATCTTCCTTATTGCCCTGTGAGGTTTGTCTCTATTTCATATCTGAGGAAACTGAGGCCTAGAGAGAATATATAACTTGTCCATGGACACACAGCTAACAAGTAGTTGCAGCCAAGACTTAAGTCCTATTACTAGCATTCCAGAATTGGGCTGCACACTGTGCTACACTGCTTCTCTTTTTTGTTTCATGAACAATGACGTGGACTGTGCAGAGGTAAGTGACATACAGAAACTTTTCCTAAAAATCAATTAAAGAAAATTCACCTACTTTACTGATAGCTCTAAAAAATCATGTTTAATGAATTGATTTCTGAAATATTAATTCAATTAGCAAAATTTATAGGAAGAATAAAAAAGAATATGTGTGTCATTTGCAGAGGTTCTGCTATAGTTAATAGAAGTATATCATGAATGATGCAAAAATAGTTGTTACAGATACCTTTTCTTATGTATGCCTAGCACACTACCAGGTATTAGGCATCAAATAGATGCTATTGATATTTTATCTATAGTTATAATTTTATAAATTAAAATCCAAAAGTATTTAGTGGAAAAATATTCAAATTATATATCACATTTACAATTTCTGGTTTCATTATACCATACCTTATGTAAAAGAAATCATAGAATAAAATCTCTCAGATGTATAAAGCCAACAAAAACAATCTGTCTTATTTTTTATGTGCTCCCAGTTCAATTAACTCCCCCATCAGAGCACACTGAGCCCTGGGCACTCATTTACTGGCATATATTCTTTGTACTGTATATTAGGAAAACTGGGCTCTGGTCCTCCACATGACACTTTCTATTTAAATTTCAGCACACTTCAGAATTCTAAATAATTCAGAACAACCAGATTTTGAAACTCCTTTGACGAAAGCACCTTAATTTTTCCCTAGATTATTTTAAAGTATTTCCATCTGTGCATAAAGCAACCTAGACAAAACCTGTTTTTTTTGCAGGAAGTTCCTGGAAACACATTATTTTCAAAAAAAAAAAAAAAAAAAGAAGGGTAGTTTAACAAATATAAATGAAAGAAACTTAAAATGACTTTAGTTTTAGAGATTATTTCTTTCAAAGATGTACTTTTCGAGTTCTCTTGACTTTTGAGCTGTTCTTGACATCATGTTCTACTTACATAGTACTTTCCCTCTGAAGAGTGTAAAGCATTTTAATAAGGGTGAATGTCAGTGTTCAGAAACATTTAGCCTTAGGTTTTAACCACATTTCCACATGTGCAAATCTTCCCTCATCAAGGCTTGTAGCACAGTTATACAATACAAATCTTAATGATGCATCTCTTTTATCAATAGGGATTTTTGAAGGGTTGCCTAAATCATTTGTTTCTCAATTCTTGGCGAGAAAACAAACCTGTACACTGCACCAATTCAAAATGTAAATAGAAGTTCAGTGCTAATAGACACAGAGCACTTCTAGTACTTATAACATATGCAGTGCCTAACGTGTGCCAGACACTATTCTAACTACACATAGTAACTCATTTAATCCTCACAATAACACTGAGGTATTATAATTGTCCCCATTTGACAGACAAGGAAACAGAGGCACAGAAAGGCTAACTGATTTGTCCAAGACCCTAAGTGATGGAGCTAGGATTCAAACTCTAGAAGCGTCCTTCTAGAGCCTAGACAAGTAACTCTTACTCTACACTACTTCTTCTTTTTGGAATTTATCTTTTTTTTTAATTTGAATTTTATTTTTTTATACAGCGGGTTCTTATTAGTTATCAATTTTATACATATTAATATTTACATGGCAATCCCAATCTCCCAATTCATATCACCACCACCACCACCCACACCCTGCTTTCCCTCTTTGGTGTCCATACATTTGTTCTCTACAGCTGTGTCTCTATTTCTGCCTTGCAAACCAGTTCATGTGTACCATTTTTCTAGATTCCACATAGATGCGTTAATATACGATATTTGTTTTTCTCTTTCTGACTTACTTCACTCTGTATGACAGTCTCTAGGTCCATCCACGTCTCTACAAATAACCCAGATCTGTTCCCTTTCATGGCTGAGTAATATTCCATGGTATATATGTACCACACATCTTCTTTATCCATTTGTCTGTCGATCAGCATTTAGGCTGCTTCCACGACCTGGCTATTGTAAATAGTGCTGCAATGAACATTGGGGTGCATGTGTCTTTTTGAATTATGGTTTTCTCAGGGTATACGCCCAGTAGTGGGATTGTTGGGTCATATGGTAGTTCTATTTTTAGTTTTTTAAGGAACCTCCATACTGTTCTCCATAGTGGCTGTATCAATTTACCTTCCCACCAACAGTGCAAGAGGGTTCCCTTTTCTTCACACCCTCCCAACATTTGTTGTCTGTAGATTTTCTGATGATGTCCATTCTAACCGGTGTGAGGTGATACCTCATTGTAGTTTTAATTTGCATTTCTCTAATAATTAGTGATGTTAAGCAGCTTTTCATGTGCTTCTTGGCCATCTGTATGTCTTCTGTGGAGAAATGTATATTTAGGTCTTCTGCCCATTTTTTGATTGGGTTGTTTGTTTTTTTAATACGGAGCTGCATGAGCTGTTTATATATTTTGGAGGCTAACTACTTGTGATTCATTTACAACTATTCTCTCCCATTCTGAAGGCTGTCTTTTGGTCTTGTTTATAGTTTCCTTTGCTGTGCAAAAGCTCTGAAGTTTCATTAGGTCCCATTTGTTTATTTTTCTTTTTATTTCCAATACTCTAGGAAGTGGATCAAAACAGACCTTGCTGTATAAATCAGTGCCACCTGGCAAAACAGAGGAGCCAATCAGGGCTTGGTTGTTGCTTTTATTGAATTCTTTCTTAAAATATCTGGTTTTAAAAAAATGATTCTAACTGTCGACTGCGATTATTAGACTGCATAATGATATTTTTTAGGCCCAAACATATGAATAAAGTTACTTTCTCACCATGTATATTATGGTTATACATGCTTCCTGAAAGTGAATTAACACAGAAGTAAATCTGTGATGTCAAGAATATACATTAACCTGTTTGGGCCTTATAAATATGTAAAAATAGCATCTAGCACTCTGCCTCTCTGTGGAGCTATATCTTATGCTGAATCTAGAACTGGACATTTTGTGTATTTGCATATACAATTATACTTACTTGATACAGTTTAACAATAATTTTTAAAATACCATGTGTTAGGGTTTTACCTGGTGGTCTAGGGAATACAATGAAAGGTTTTAAGGCAGTCTTATTATGAATATCATTAAAAAAAAAGATCTTGCTGTGATTTATGTCAAAGAGTGTTCTTCCTGTGTTTTCCTCTAACAGTTTTATAGTGTCTGGGCTTACATTTAGGTCTTAATACATTTTGAGTTTATTTTTGTGTATGGTGTTAGGGAGTGTTCTAATTTCATTCTTTTACATGTAGCTGTCCAGTTTTCCAGCACCACTTACTGAAAAGATTGTGTTTTCTCCATTGTATATCCTTGCCTCCTTTGTCATAGATTAGTTGACCATAGGTGCGTAGGTTTATCTCCGGGTTTTCTATCCTGTTCCATTGATCTCTCTCTCTCTCTCTCTCTCTCTCTCTATATATATATATATATATATATATATATATATTTCTGTTTTTGTGTCAGTACCACAGTTCCCCGATTACTGCAGTTTTGTAGTATAATCTGAAGTCAGGGAGTCTGATTCCTCCAGCTCCGTTCTTTTCCCTTAAGATTGCTTTGGCTATTCGGGCTCTTTTGTGTCTCCATACAAATTTTAAGATTTTTTGTTCTAGTTCTGTAAAAACTGTCATTGGTACTTTGATATGGACTGCACTGAATCTGTAGATTGCTTTGGGTAGTATAGTCATTTTCACAATATTGATTCTTCCAATGCAAGAACACGGTATATCTCTCCATCCTTTTGTGTCATCTTTGATTTCTCTCATCAGTGCCTTAGAGTTTTCTGAGTACAGATCTTTTAACTCCTTAGGTAGGTTTATTCCTAGGTATTTTATTCTTTTTGTGGCAATGGTGAATGGGATTATTTCCGTAATTTCTCTTTATGACATTTTGTTGTTAGTGTATAGGAATGCAAGAGATTTCTGTGCATTAATTTTGTATCCTGCAACTTTACCAAATTCATTGATTAGCTCTAGTAGTTTGCTGGTGGCCTCTTTAGGATTATCTATGTATAGTATCATGTCAGATGCAAACAGTGACAGTTTTGCTTCTCCTTATCCAATTTGTATTCCTTTTATTTCTTTTTCTTTCCTGATTGCCATGGCTAGGACCTCCAAGACTATGTTGAATAACAGTAGTGAGAGTGGACTTCCTTGTCTTGTTCCTGATCTTAGAGGAAATGCTTTCAGTTTTTCACCATTGAGTATGAAGTTTACTGTGAGTTTGTCATATATGGCCTTTATTATATTGAGGTCTGTTCCCTCTATGCCCACTTTCTGGAGACTTTTTATCATAAATGGGTGTTGAATTTTGTCAAAAGCTTTTTCTGCAGATACTGAGATGATCATATGGTTTTTATTCTTGAATTTGGTAATATGGTGTATCACATTGATTGATTTGCATATATTGAAGAATCCTTGCATCTCTGGGATAAATCCCACTTGATCATGGTATATGATCCTTTTAATGTGTTGTTGGATTCTGTTTGCTAGTATTTTGTTGAGGATTTTTGCGTCTATATTCATCTGTGATATTGGTCTGTAATTTTCTTTTTTTGTAGTATCTTTGTCTGGTTTTGGTATCAGGATGATGGTGGCCTCATAGAATGAGTTTGGGAGTGTTCCTTCCTCTGAAATTCTTTGGAAGAGTTTGATAAGGATGGGTGTTAGATCTCTAAATGTTTGATAGAATTCACCTGTGAAGCCATCTGGTCCTGGACTTTTGTTTGTTGGAAGATTTTTAATCAGTTTCAATTTCATTACTTGTGATAGGTCTGTTCATATTTTCTATTTCTTCCTGGTTCAGTCTTGGAAGTTTATACCTTTCTAAGAATTTGTCCATTTCTTCCCGGTTGTCCATTTTATTGGCATAGAGTTCCTTGTAGTAGTCTCTTATGATGCTTTGTATTTCTGCGGTGTCTGTTGTAACTTTTCAATTCTAATTTTATTGATTTGAGTCCTCTCCCTCTTTTTTCCTGATGAGTCTGGCTAATGGTTTATCAATTTTGTTTACCTCTCAAGGAACCAGCTTTTAGTTTTATTGATCTTTGCTACTGTTTTCTTTGTTTCTATTCCATTTTCTTCTGCTCTGATCTTTATGATTTCTTTCCTTCTACTAAGTGTGGGTTTTGTTTGGTCTTCTTTCTCCAGTTCCTTTAGGTGTAAGGTTAGATTGTTTATTTGAGATTTTTCTTGTTTCTTGAGGTAGGATTGTATTGCTATAAAATTCCCTCTTAGGACTGCTTTTGCTGCATCCCATAGGTTTTGGATCATCATGTTTTCATTGTCATTTGTCCCTAGGTATTTTTTGATTTCCTCTTTGATTTTTTTCAAGGACCTCTTGGTTATTTAGTAATGTACTCTTTAGCCTCCATGTGTTTGCGATTTTTACATTTTTTCCCCCTGAAATTTATTTCTAATTTCATAGTATTGTGGTCAGAAAAGATGCTTGATATGACTTCAGTTTTCTTATATTTACCAAGGCTTGATTTGTGAAGCAAGAGGTGACCTATCCTGGAGAATGTTCCATGTGCACTTGAAAAGAAAGTGTAATCTGCTGTTTTTGGACTGAATGTCCTATAAATATCAAATCTATCTGGTCTATTGTGTCATTTAAAGCTTGTGTTTCCTTATTAATTTTCTGTCTGTATGATCTGCCCATTGGTGTAAGTAAGGCATTAAAAGTCCCCCACTATTATTGTGTTATTGTTGATTTCCGCTTTTATAGCTCTTCGCATTTGCCTTATATATTGAGGTGCTCCTATGTTGGATGTATATATAATTGTTATATGTTCTTCTTGGATTGATCCCTTCATCATTATGTAGTGTCCTTCTTTGTCTCTTGTAACAGTCTTTATTTTAAAGTCTATATTATCTGATACGAGGATTGCCACTCCAGCTTTCTTTTGATTACCATTGGCATGGAGTATCTTTTTCCATTCCCACACTTTCAGTCTGTATGTGTCCCTAGGTCTGAAGTGGGTCTCTTGTAGACAGCATATATATGGGTCTTGTTTTTGTATCCATTCAGCAAGCCTGCATCTTTTGGTTGGAGCATTTAATCCATTCACGTTTAAGGTAATTATTGATATGTATGTTCCTATGACCATTTTCTTAATTGTTTTGTATTTGTTTTTGTAGGTCCTTTTCTTCTCTTGTGTTTTCCACTTAGAGAAGTTCCTTTAGCATTTGCTGCAGAGGTGGTTTTGTGGTGCTGAATTCTCTTAGCTTTTGCTTTTCTGTAAAGTTTTTGATTTCTCCATCGAATCTGAGATCCTTGCCGGATAGAGTAATCTTGTTTGTAGTTTCTTCCCTTTCATCACTTTAAATATATCATGCCATTCCTTTTTGGCTTGTAGAGTTTCTGCCGAGAAATCGGCTGTTAACCTTATGGGAGTTCTCTTGTATGTTATTTGTTGTTTTCCCCTTGTTGCTTTTAATAATTTTTCTTTGTCTTTAATTTTTGTCAGTTTGATTCCTGTGTGTCTCAACCTGTTTCTCCTTGGGTTTATGCTGCCTGGGACTCTCTGTGCTTCCTGGACTTCGGTGGCTATTTCCTTTCCCATGTTAGGGAAGTTTTCGAGTATAATCTCTTCAAATATTTTCTCAGATCCTTTCTCTGTCTTCTCCTTCTGTGACCCCTATAATGCGATTGTTGGTGTGTTTAATGTTGTTCCAGAGGTCTCTTAGGCCATCTTCAATTCTTTTCATTCTTTTTTCTTTATTGTGTTCCTTGGCAGTGAATTCCACCGCTCTGTCTTCTAGGTCAGTTATCTGTTCTTGCCTCAGTTATTCCGCTATTGATTCCTTGTAGTGTATTTTTCATTTCAGTTATTGTATTGCTCATCTCTGTTTGTTTGTTCTTTAATTCTTCTAGGTCTTTGTTAAACATTTCTTGCATCTTCTCAATCTTTGCCTCCATTCTTTTTCCAAGGTCCTGGATCATCTTCACTATCATTATTCTGAATTCTTTTTCTGGAAGGTTGCCTATCTCCACTTCATTTAATTGTTTTTCTGGGGTTTTATCTTGTTCCTTCATCTGGTACATAGTCTTCTGCCTTTTCATTTTGTCTATCTTTCTGTGAATGTGGTTTTCTTTCCACAGGGTGCAGGATTGTCTTTATACTACTTCTTAAAAGGAAAAGTAAGCTGACATACTGTTAGATCTAAAGCCACGCCATTGTTTTAAATTATATAACTACTGCCAATGGATATATCCTTTACCAATAAAGTCAACTCCAGGGCAACAAAGATCACTTTCTTTACCCACCCTGAAATTTATTCTATGAAGTCATTTACCAAGCAAACACTTAGTTACTTAAGAAGCATAAATTGAGGGCCTATTGTGTGCCTCACACTGTGATAAATGATGAGGTTGCAACATCCAATATAAGATAAACCCATGTTGACCTCAGTAAGCTGATCATGCTTCTTCTAATCCTTCCAGCCTATACTCTTTAGTGTCCTATGCCCTCATTTACTGGTCCCTGGATGTAGGCATCTTTTCAATCTTTCTCCCTCCACTAACATGTTTAGATTATCTTTTTAATTCCTTCAACATCATCATCCAAACTCAGGTCTTTACTAATAGACCACAATTATATTATTGTAATGTTCATGTGTTTTGTTCTCGCTATACCCAATCTTTCTCTAAAGCACCTGTTAACAGTATCACGACCCACTGCCCAGACAAAAAAACTGATTCTCCAGTGACAGTATAATAAGACTAAAATTCCTTCATGCAGTATTAACATTGCTTACAATCTGATCCTTAACCCACAAGACCAGTCTTGCCTCCTACCATTTGTTTCACATGTACTCTAGACTAATAAAAGAGGTCTATTTGCAGTTACCTGCTCACTACTTGATCACGTTGACATGTCTTTTGGAAATGTGATTTTTCGTGGCATGAAATATCTCTACCCATGTCTGCACTAAGAAATCTTGGAAGGCCCAGTTCAGAAGTCACCTATTTCATGAAGCTCTCTTGAGCCCACTAGCTAGAAGTACTCTCTCTCCATTCTCTTAATAGTGATAGCTCCTTCTACCCATCATCTGATGCTCACTTGTATTGTGTTATCTGTGCATATTTCCCCTCCTAAATTGTCATATCACTAAGAACAGAGGCAATTTCCTTAGCCATATGTATATAGGTGTATATAGCATAGTGCTCTGCACAGAAAGTAACTGTCTGTTAAATATTATCTGAATAAGTAAAACTATGACTAAAAAATCTTCAGGCCGTGAGTGTCTAGATTTCCTAAAAGCATGTGTGTAACATTATCATATTTCCTGTATAAAAGTATCATTTGTAAATGATTTAGAAGGAAACAAAACTGGAGCTAAGGAGCTTGAAATGACTTTATATTCACGTCCTTTATTTAAGGTTAGGTTCTTCTGCAGTTTTTTTTATTGCTGTTGTTGTAGTTGTTAGTGTTTTTTAAAAAAATTATTTGGAAATTAGAGGTCAGAGAGAAAGTAAAGAATATGGGGAAACATCACTTGTTTTCTAGTGTGAATCAGTAAACTCCAGCTGGGAGTACTTTTTGACATGCAATTCCTAAGCTCCTATCAGAAACTTTGACAAGAGGAGCAATTATGTCAGAAAATAAAGCTTAAGAGATATGCCATCAGTTCAACTCCTTCACTACTCAAAATTCAGTCTTTCAAATTAAGCTACAGACCTGAGCCATATCAGCTGAATATATCACAGAAATGCTTTCACTGTATTGAGCTTTAATGTTATTCTTTTAACTTTCATCAAAGTTTGCTTTAAAAAAATCCATAGCTGAAGCATCATCTGCATTTTACAAAGAAAGTGTTCATTAAGTTATTCTGTATTCCTATTTAACTCCAACATTAGAATTTTCTTTAAAATTTTGCACTCCTTTCTGAAAACTAAAACTAGGTAACTTTTCTTGCTTTCCTTTTTTGACTAAAAGAAACTTCAAAGAAACCTTTGATATAGAATTAGAGCAAGTATGTTAACAGTTATGGCTGTTGCATTTGCTTCTTTAATCTGAAGATTAAATATAGAGGATTTACTTGTTCATTTATTCATTCATTAAACAAGTACTTATTATCTGTTTGGATTCTAGGAATACAACAGTGAGCTCTAACAGACAAGTCTCTACCTCGTGACTCATAATTCTATCTAATTCTGTGGGAAATAAATATTAAATAGGATGAAAGCAAAATATATAGAACATCGGATGGCAAGCTGTGTTATGGACAAAAATAATAAAGCAGAAAAGGAAGAGGGGAACAGTTGTGGTTTTAAATAGGAGGAAATGTCATTTGATTAAAGATCCAAAGAGAGTGAGCCACACAGCTGTCTGAGAGAAGATCCCCAAGGCAGAGAATCAAATTATCACCTGCAAATGTCTCAAGGGTTTGACTGTTCAAAGGCCAGCAGGAGACCACGTGGTTGGAGTGGAATGAGGGAGGAAGAGAGATGGTCAGGTGGATGAAGGCTGTGGAGGCTATCGTGAGGACTCTGGATCTGACTCATTAAGCAAATTAAGAGAGATGTTTACTCATTTATATTGATAGTAATTGGTGGTTTTTAAATGATGCTTAACTGGAAGTAATGTATTTGTCACAAGTATAAGCAAAAATTTGTTCTTTAGGTATATGTGGTTGTCTAGTTTTATGGCATTCATTTTAATTCATTAATTCATTTACTCAACAAAACTATATTAAGTACCTACTATGTGTCATCAGTGGTAATATAAAATGAAATAAATATTAAAAGGAAAAAAATACGGTCCATAACCTCAAATAAATATCTGTCTAGTGAAAGAGATAAATAATTATTTGTTGTTAAAATATTTCTTCTTTATCTTTTAGGTAAAGGAAACTATAAAAGATGTTTGGGGAGGGGTGTGATAATCATATTTGCATTTCAGAGAGATCAATGTGTAGAAGAGATTTGAATGAAGCATGACTGGACACAGGGAAATGAATTAGAAAGCTATCAAAAATGAATAAAACCTGAAGTAAGATACTAGCAGAGGGTGGGAAGCTAAGTAGAAAGTTGCAGGCCATTTTTAGAATGAAGAATTGACAGGACTTCATGACTAAATAGGTGTGGGTGGTGTGAGAGGGGGATGAATCAAGAATAACTCCCAGTTTTCTAACATGAACAACTAAAAGGATGGTGGTTACAGTTAGTGAGTTCAGTTTAGGACAACCTGAGACATATTGGTAAGCCATGATTAGCTAGTAGTTGATGTCATGGAAATAAGTGAGATAATCCGGAGACAGAGCTCCATTAAAAGAAGGTCAAGGACAGAACCCCAGGAATACCAACATTTAAATAGTGGGCAAAGAAAGAGTTGCTCATAGAAGGAACTGAAATGAATAAACCGAGAAGGTTTTCATGGAAGCCATAGGGAGGATAAGTCTTATGTTTTTCCATATTGTAGCCTGTGTCTACCCATAGTGACAAACTCAACGTGATTATTCATTTAGCTTTAATAGGACTGTTTATATGAAGCATTTCAGATCAAGAGTGCCCAATTATTCAATTCATAAAAATTATCAGAAATTAAAATAGATCCTCCTGAGTTTAAAATATGTTGTATATGTATTTTATCATTGTTGATTAATCATCCTAAAAATTTACTCCTGAAATTAAAATACATTGTAAATTTCTTTCAGTCCTTCAAAAGTAGTCACTTCAATGTTCTCTTTAAAATTTTAGTTTATTAAAAGAAGTTACTACGTATTAATTAATATCATTTCCTATAGAAAGAAGCAGCAGTGCTTCAAGGAGATGAAAACATGCCTTACAAAAAAATGAAAACATGTGCTCAGGAATCTGAAAATCCCAGGCTACTGCGTGAGCTCTGAAAATCACAACTTATCTATGAAAATGAGGTTAATATATATTCTGAAATCATGGGGATTTAAATGGATTATAAAACTAATGAAAGTCCAGTGCTTTAAAGAACATATAAATCTGTATAAATAGCAAGTAGTATGTTTTTCTTATAAGATCTTTCAGCAAAGTATTTGTCAACCTAGAAGTGCTTACAAAATTTCACTTTAATTTCCTAAGGTGAGAAAACTTTGAAAGGGTTAACTGTTTGAAAACTATTACCAGGACATTGGTAGAACCAGGATCTCAATAGGAGGTATTTTAAAATTTTCTCTCTTTATATTCTCTGATACTTAAAGTCTTTAAATGTAAAGGCACAAAATGAAAACATCAATATATGTCTTCATATACTATGCTATGCTATAATAATACATATAAATTTGGTAAAAAGGAACAAGTTACCTATAAAGGTCCAAATAACATTTAGCATGAATCTGAAATCGTTTTTTTGAGAAGACTCACAGTAAATGTTAGTTTTTCAGATATAACCAAGAATTGGAATCCTAAGTACAGAAAATCCTGGAATAAGAGGATTTAAGAGGTTGCTATATCAGCAGATAAGTTCTCCTTTATTTTTAAAGCATTTCTACCTGTCATTTGTATTGCAGTAACATGTGGACAAAGGCCTCACAGAGAGGTTATTATGAAACCATAAGTTATACTATTACCATACTTAACATTATAACCAAAATTAAAACTTTGTGAATTGTAACTAGAGGAAAATTACAGGTTATACCAAGTGTAGCAGATGTATAGACTACAGCAGCTGCTAGAAATCCTGAATATTATACCTATGAAATTATATTTTCAGTTAACATAAATGCTGAAGCAGGTTATTCATTCTAAGAAGTTTTTCTGGAGACAAACATTTCCCTGTGCATCAGATATAGCCTAGTTATTAGAAAAGCCTGCTATTACAAGTATATTTGAATGTTTAGAACTGCAAATGGAGTATATAGTACCACTTAATTAATCTAAGGATATAATAACTGAGTAATCATGCCTCTATTTACCTAAGTATGAAACACAAGACTTATTAGGAGATCTCTGATATATAATATTTTGTGTGTTTTTTAAAAAAGATAACTAGCTCAGCATCATGAGAGAAATATCTAGAAGTTAGAAATGAAAAATGAGTAAAAAGACCAGAAAAATTAAAAATCATACTAGAACAGTGGTAGCCATGTAAACCGTTGAGTAAGTCAGGCTAAAGAATCCGTTCCCAAAAATGTACCCGCAAGATCTAAACAAGTGAGTAGAGGTTAGTCCACTGTTTCAGCAACTGTCACTTCTTTGTTTAAAAGAAAATTGACTCTTCTATATATTAATTGATCCAGAACCATTAAAGATAAGTCTGAATACCTGGTACCTCAATCTGAATATATATGGCCCAGAACTCTTTAAGCCAGCTAACCCATCACTCTGGCATAAAACATACTAGCTACCCAGGGTGTTGCCAGTGCCTCAAGGAAACCACCCTGTCTTCCACGAGTTGATTAAGTTGAAGGTTAGTGATACTCTGTGCTCATTTATCATTATTTTTAAGTAGTGTAATGAGTTCAATAATAACCCTAACAGTGTTTAATTACGACAACAGCAGTATTCAGCCCCACTTTATGCCAAAAATGTGAATGTTAAAGGAAACAATGTCCACTGGTGCCCTTTAACGTTCTGAGGGCACAGGCACTGTCTGTGAACTTGACATTTTCTTGGTCTACAGCTGGTCCTAAGGAATCCAGATAAGATGCTTTAATGTGTCAATGTTGTCAGGCATTTCCTCACAGATAAATAGCATGAAATTGTGTGATGGAACAAGAAAGACACCATCATTAATAACTGGGTAAGGATTGTGTTGGTTTCTCAGTTGATAATAGGGGCCACTGCATAAATGTAAAATATTTAGGATGCAAGGTGTCCTACCTGCCATCACAAATTTGATTTGGGAGTACCATGAAAATGACAAGCCAGGATACTGCTTCTTCTCCTCTGTGACATTTACTTTCTTTCACCTTCCTCCCTCAGTTTTTATGAATTCTTCTGAAAAGATCAGATGGAATATTTTCCTTAATGAATTAAAGAAATTATATATCTGTAATTTTAAACAATATACAATTGTGATATTATTAAAATATTAACAGTGATGCAAATTAAGACTTCTGAGACTCTTCAGTGGATGCAGTTATAGAAAGGGTTAACCAATGCGGTAAACCAATATGGTGAGAAAAATTAATCCTAGAACATTAACATAAAAGTAGAAGCCATGCCCTGTCATATTTTTTTAAATACACCATGTAATGTTAACTTATAAGCACACATCAATTCAACCCAGCTAACATTCACTGAACAACTATGTCATACACCAAAGATACAAATATGAGAAGACCGAGACTGAGCCTTTAAGAAGCTTACAGTCCTTCTGAAGAGACAAACAATAAGCCACTAAAGATAAGACAATATAAACATTTTACGTATTTTTTCAGATTTAGAAATATTGCATGGAAGAAGAAGCTGATCTTTTTATAAACACAATGACAACACTTAGACTTTTATTGATGCTAAGGATAAGTGTTATTTGTGCCATGGAGATACTCAAGGTCTTTTAGTTGGATGAGCAGAAATAAATAGAAAATGGCAGTACACAATTACACAAGTCTGACTGAGAACTGAGTTTAGCCAAAAATTCCTAAGCATGCTCTGCCTGAGCAAACAGTACAAAAATGAACCAAAGTTGTTAGAAAAGATTTGCTGAAATGATGAGCTAACACTTTAATGTGATACTGCAATGGCTTTATGAAGAGTTCAGGCTCCCCAAGCTGCCAAGGGGGATGTGTGTTATCTGTGTTATTATAAGTAATAGAAACTACTTAGTGGATACCAAAAATTATCTGAACATTCAATAGTATTTACTGTATACTTATTTTGCATACAACACCAGAAAGGATACTGGAAAAGTAATTACCATCAATTTTTGTATGCCTAAAGCTTTCTTCTAATCCCCTCTTTCTTCATTTATGGAATAGTTTCCAGACACAGTTTAGAAAACAAATACAGGAACTTAATGACTCATAAACACTATAGAAACGAAATCCCAGCTGTATGTCCATTTTCAGACTCATGGTTTTGGCTATCTAATGCCTCTAAACTATTAAAATTTACATATGTTTATTAATTCATTCAACAATTCGTTCATTCAATTCAATAAAACTGAGTTCCTGCTACGTGTGAGGCCCTGATGACTCACAGATGAATAAGATAATATTTTACCCTCCAAAAGCTTAGAATCTAGTAAGAAGAAAAAGACAATCAAATAATCACAATAAAGTGCTGTAGCTGATATAATGTATTATGTGTGGGGTATCATAGGAGATAAGCTTATAATAATTAATTCTCTCCAGTGGGATAAAGGATCAGCTTCATTGAGGAAGTAATGCTTGTGCTAGGGGATCAAAAAGCTTGTGAGGGTAAAACAGCAAGATGCACTGGGCAAACATAGTAGTCTGATGAGACTTAAGCTGAACTTAAGGTACATTAGTTAAAGGATAGACATGGTAAGAGATGGGCCTGAGAGGTAAGAAAAGGCCTATGTGCTAAATTAAGAATTTAGACTTTTCACACAAACAGAGGAAACTATGAAAGGGGAACAAGAAATAATTTTTGGACAGAAACCCTAGAATGCGTTTTAGGTATATTATTTAAAAAGAATAAACCCAGATGTTGGGAGGTCAATCAGAGGACCTTTGCAATAGTGGAGATGAGAAGCAATGAGAGCCTGAACCAAGGAGGGCGGTTTTGTGATGAGAATCACAGCAGAATGATGTTTGAGAGGTAAGACAGAAAGAACTATCATTTGGACATGAGACATGAATAAAAGAAAGGATTTGACACCCGAGTTTCTAGCTTGGCTAAGCAACTAGAAGGTGATGATATCAGGAAATAAAGGGAATATCATACGATTTAAGTTGCAGATATGTTGAGTTATGTCCTCTAGGCATGTGGATTTTTAGGTCTGGAGCTCAGGAGAGAGATCTGGAGCCATCGATATATAAGACATAGTTAAAGCATGGAAGTGGATCAAATAGTCTGAACATGTGAGGGGAGAAAAGGTGAAGAGCAAGACTGAGGATGCCCAGGACTGTCAGTAGCTGGGAGGAGAAAATATGTTGTGGAGGAGACTGAGAAAGAAAGAGCAAAGAGACTGGGGAAAGGTATGAATCAGAAAACTACCAGAGGAAAGGAAGAAGTGGTCGGCAAATTTGGTTGCCAGAGGAAGAAAAAAAGAATGAGAACTGAAAGGGTTTGTTAAATTCAGAAACCAAGAAGTCCATGGCGTCCACTGTCAGTGGTTAGAGAGTAGATAGGAGTTAAGGCCTTCAGTTCAAACAGGAATGTGAGGAACAGGAAGTAGATAAAGAGGAATGGACTGGAGGGTTTGACTGTGTTTCCCTGTCACAAATTTGAATATGTTCAAAGGCTGTAAAGAAGGAGCCAAATACCGTGAAAACTTAGCAGCCAGGTGCCAGTCCCAGAGAAGTCAGCAATTGGTGGAAGAAACAGAAGTACAGTTTAAACAGTAGTTAATCAATGTTAAACAGGAGAAGTGAAGTCAGGAAAGTCATATGTAAACTACCTACAGGTGTGAAGCCTAGAAGTTGAAGGATTTCATAACTCCAGGCTCAAATATTTTTCCTGTGAAATAAAACCCAGGTGCACTGCCAACTTTCTCCCTTATTTCATATACCTGAAATGTACCAAGGACACTAGATACGGCAACATCCCACAGATGGTGAATGGAATGAAAACAACCCAAGGAGTTCATATTAGCTGTATAGTCCCTGATCAGTGGACATTTATTCTCTTATGCTCAGTAGCAAAACAATTATAGAACCATAATAACAATGGTCATCTGCTCAATTAGCCAAAACATGCCGTTGAAACCCTTCTTGCATCCCACACGAAGAAACGGTCTAAGAAAAATTTTCCTGAGTAGCTTTTCCTCCCAAGCTGACTGTCATTTACCTCTTTTCTTCATATTTCTTCAAGCATAGGGTTTATTTGAATGATTTTTCTTCTTAACCTGATGCTGTAACACCTCTGGATCTCACATCTTTCATCAGACTCATTGATGTGCTGTTGACTCGGTCGGCCAGATCATTAACAATGATTTTTTTAAGAACAGTTAACACCAGTTCTTGCAGTGATGCCTACCCTTCACTCTCTCACTACTCCAAAAGAGAATCATCCATCTTTATCAGTCTTTTCATCAATCATTGGTACTTGTGCTTTGTTCTTTCTGACACTTTTCAGTCAAAGTGACTGAGTTTTATGCAGGCCAACTCAATAGTACAGGTTAATTTTGATATATTGGAGACTACTTTCTCTGTTTAGTTCTGCAATACCAAACATTCTGTTCTGTAGGCAATGTGTAGGGAGATTTTAATGTAAAAGTAATCTGAAGAATAAGTATTTTCTTTTGCTTAAAAATTGAGTAGAATGTAGGTGAATTTTTCAAAGCAGTTCAAAGATAAGAAAATACTGGTTTCAAATCTCTCTGACCTGTAATACTTAATCTGATTTTTTACACAGAGAAAAAAATTCTATGGCTTAGAACTTTATCCATGGTACTTCCAAGTGCTAAACAGGCTGCAGCATATTTATTAAGCAAAGCTTATTTGCAAGGACCCCAGAAATCTATTTGATTCCAATCTAACCCACACAGTTTTGTTACTTTATTTTACAAATTAATGGAGGGTGAGAGAGTTGTGTTATTTCAACATTATTTAAATGTTTATTTCTTATAGAGTTTTAAAATTATCTAGCATTGTGATATGGGAATACAAAGTAGCACTAACTTGTCAGAAATTAATGAAAACCGGCTTTTAAGAATAAGACAAATGGAGTTGAAATGGATTGTCTAAGAGTAAAATGCAATATTAGAAAGATCATGTTTGATGCTATCTGGAAAGTTTCCCAGATTCTCCATTGAGCAGATCTCTATGAGTGTTCATAATGAGAATTGATAGCTGCCTCTCTGGCCAAGAGTCAGGGTTTATCTTATTCTTCACTGACCCAGCTTGTACTACGTTAAGTTTGTGAAATTAATACAAAAGCTATGTTAACTTCTGTTTTTAATGCCTTGCACAAATTTTTTAAAGGGACTCATAGGGATGACATAAGGATGAAGTAACATAATAGATATTATGCTTGGTAAAAAGCATGATTCACCTCAGTACAGTGGACAAATCATGGTCTCTGAAGTTAAGAAAGGAGTGGATTTAACTCTCAGTAACCTCAGCTCTTCCATTTCCTACTTTTATGACCTCAGGTAAGTTTCTTACCTTCTTGGAATGGAACCTCTATTTCCTCATTGGCAAAATAAGGATAATTGGATTTACCTCACCAGGCAGCCTGTGAAAATTAAATTAGATTTGATACCTAAAGCACCTTGCACAAAGGCTAACAACATACATTAGATGCTTAATAAATGTTAATCTGTTCCCCTCCCCCATGTCCCCAACAGCATAGGTGTCAAATATCAAAGAAGTGAATACTTATTAAAGACTACCAGATATGATACTAATTAGTTAATTCCTAGATGTAGTAAATATTGAAGCATACGAAAAAGTATTCTACTCCCTTCCTGGACAGATAATAAGAACTTATCTGAATCTTGGTTTGAGTAGACTTGTGATCAACATGCAATATTAACTAGATCACATAGCTTTTATATTTTCACATGTATACATATGCTCTTCCCACCCTCATCAACATCCATTAGTTACTGAATTTTGTGAACGTCATTGAAACAATGTTTTGTTGCACCAATTTTATAAATGTTTACCGTGCAATACGTGTTATTTTTCAGACACAAACCAAAGTTTAATTTCTCAAGGTTCATGCGGTTTGCTTTAGCAGCGTTTGATGGAGAATCTTTTATATACATTTGCAATAGATGAAAAATAAACCAGATTGCAAACCCTTTTTCTTTCTTTTTTAAAGCAAACCATGTACCAAGTTTTTTGGTCCAAATTGTGTAGGATGTTAAATTGTGTAGGATGTTAAATTTCTGTTAACCAATATGAGTATATTTCTATAAGTATAGTTATGTTGAAATAAAGTTTTAAAAAGCAAAAAAAAAAAATCTATTCCCTTCCTGGACTGTGGCCTTGTTAAAATTATTCTACCAATATTTATTGAACTATGCAATTGCCAATGGACTTTCAATCCAGAGATCCTGTTTCATTTTCATAGCCTGAAATATTGTCTGCCCCTTTTTCCCCTAATTTACATATGCTTTATACAACTGTCATCTCAGGACGTTGTTGCTACCATAAATCTAATATGACAGGTTTCAAGTTTCAGCATACAAGGGTGGATGTGAGAAAATAGCTTTTTGATCACTCAGTTATCTCTACCACAGTAACTGCACCAGGGATTCCCAACACATAGGCAATCTAATCTAACCTAACTTTAGTTAACTCCAAGCTAATACACTGCTATAATCTCCTTGTAGAGGCATAAGAAGAAAAAGAAGAAAGAAGAGCATAACTGTCTTTGACTCCGATGGTAAATACTTTTTGCTATCAGCTTCCATTATACATTTTATACATCAACTACCTCCACCATCCTCTTAAAACTTCAGAAAAAAAATTAAATAGTTACAGCAGAAAGGATTGGAAGCATTGTACTAGAAATACTATAAATTGGGATTGGAGAAGATAAATGCACTTTGTCTCCATTACCTTTCATTTTAAACTCCGTTTCTGAATAAGCAGAAGCAGGGACTCAAATCCTGGCAGGTTTTCTAGACCCTGAATGCATGATCCACTGGGTTAATGTATGTAACCAAGAGACATTCCAAAAGAGGGATTTAGGGGAAAAATCAGAGTCAAGAATTAAACAAACAGCCCAACAGAAACGTTGATCTAATGAGGCTTGAAGATACTTACAAACTGGGCATAAAACTATGGAAATGGAATCCAGATACACTGGAGAGAGATGTGCGTCTGGAAAAGAAAGAAGTAAAATTTGTGTGTTCACCTGTTAGAACAGGGAGAGAGTAGTGGTTAAGAGTAAGTAGAACTGAAGAGAACTGGCTTCAGAGTCACAGGGTTTAAAACACTGACCCACCACACACTAACTAGTTATATAATCTTGCTGAGTTTCAGTTTCCTAAGATGTAAAATATGTACAATAATTGTTCCTACCTTACCGAGGTCAACATGAGGATTAAATATATTTTAAATGTTTAGCATAATGTCTGGCCCTTCCTAAGTGCTCAATAAATGTTAGCTAGTATTATCAGGTCCACTGGAGCTTTAATAGGACTTTTTGGGTGAGTAGATAGGAATTTGTGGACCAAAGACTTTTGGAGAGCTATCTTCCTTTGATATCAGTGACTTGAAGGAGAAGATAAAAGAGGTCAGGGGTGCATAAAGAAGAAATAACTACAAATTGGGATGGAGAATACAAAGGGGAGAAAAGAAACAGTCTCTTTTTGCAAATACTGCCCCAATGAACCATGTATTCAGGGTCCAGAAACCCTGCCTAGATCTGATTTCCTGCTTCTTCTTATTCAAAAATAGAGTTTAGACAGAGGATAATGGAAACAAAATGCTCACACAGTGGACTTATTTTCTCCTTTCTCAATTTATAGCATCTCCAGTAAAATGCTTCCACTCCTTTCTGCTGAAAATATCTTAAAATTTTCCTGGAGTCTTATTAGAGTTATGGAGGCTGTGAATGTGTAAAACACCAACCCAGAATGCCTCTAGTGAAAGGTACTGACAACTGGGATGAAGGACAGACATGTTCCTCTTCTTTCTAGGAATTCTCTTGCACCGCTAGGAGGAGACTGTGGCAGTGTCTCTTAGCTTGGAGATGACTGAAGTTAAACTATAGGAGAAAAGATACAGAGCAAGAGTGAAAACATTAAAGGAGAGTGCTGTGTGTAAAAGAACACCATAAAGGAAAGGAGTTGAGATGGAAATGTTTAAATATAATTATGGGCAAAAGTGTTACTTCAGTATTTAAACCAGTTTGGCACAAGAGAGAAAGAGTAACAATAAATAACCAGAAAGATGTTTGCTTCTCATCTGGCCACTTGTCTACCTAGTTCTTATACCTTCCCCTTCTTCATTTTAGCCTCTGAAACAGACAATAAATGGTGCCAAAGATACAAGGTGCTCCTAGGAGTTCCCATATGTCCATGAAATAAATATCGATATATTTTCAAATGGTAAAATAATCAGCTTAAAAGTTATTCCATTTGATTAAATTAAATTACTATTTCCTGTTCTAGCTTTCAAAGGTGGTTATCCCCATATCCCTTCTCCTCCATGGTAACATATCCTCCTACGAATAAAAGCTTCAACCACTCTTCCTGCCCTTAGTTCAATGTCATCCTAAAACAAAACGAACAAAAACAAACAAGAAAAAATGGTCCTAACATCCTGGGTATTGAAAGAGAATCCTGGGTTACTGAATGAACTGTCTGAAATAGTGAAGTGATATTGAGCAGAGGGAATATTAGACTGTCAGGAGAAATGGGGGCTATGTTTTTCTAGAAATGAAAAACTCGGCAATTTGCTATCTACCTCTCTAATCAGGTTAACCTGGTCTAGACCAAAAAATAAAATAAATACATTTTTTCTTAAAAGAAACAGCATCCCTTCACTGTCTCCTTTCCTTCCCTACCTCTGTTCACCTCCCTCATGCCCATGGGGAGCAAGCAACAAATATAATAATAGGAATAACCAGGAAGACACTACCCAAGGAAAATAATCCTAAAAAAAAAAGCAAATTTTTCCCAAAGTCTAGCAAATCAAACAGTATCCACAAATGCATCTAAAAGCTAGTCTATATTTTTACATGGCTTTAGTAATTAATGTTTAGTATTCCTGAGGAAGCAAAGTCAGTATGTAGAAAGACTTCCTGCAACATGATCAACACCAAGGAAATCAATCATTCACCTTGCATTTAACAGAGATATAAATAATGATGATTTTCATCCACTAGGAGATACAGAAGCAGTAATACATGCAAATTAAGAATCCAGAAAATATTACACAGCTCCCTAACATACCACAAGTTACTAATCAAGGCAAAAAATTAAAGCATCTGGAGCACTAATAATACATGTGATTATAACACTCAGAATGAAAATCATTGTTTATTTTGAAAATCATGATACCTTTTACTGAGAGAACTGCAGAATATACTGTGAAGAACTGCACAGCTCTTACAATGAAATTCCAGGATTAAACATCAAAAAGAGGTATATGACAAAATGAGCAAAGTAGAGTACACAACAGAAAATGCCAGTAATCAAACATTCTCATTCCCCCAAATTGCAGCATCTCATAACATTAACAACATAGTGCCTCACTGTTGTTTCTAGCCTGTCTTATGATGTTCTAAAGCACTTCTTTTAAAAAATTTTATCATCCTGCTAAAGTTTCACTCCTACAACTAGATATGGTATATTTATTCTTTAATGCTATCTCCTTATAAGAGGGTTAAATATTTCTGTATCAAAAATTTTATGATCATAACTGGATTTTTTGTATCCTTATGTTAAAACAGAAAATAGCATTCATAATTTGAGGTCTATTAAGCAAAATCAATAATCATTGCACGTAGGAAAATGTTAGTCTACCTAATGAGATAACATCATTTAGCAAAAGAGAGGACAAGAAAAGAAGATGAAGGTAGAAAGAGGAAGCAAGTGCTATTTATTTCCACATTGATCATGTAGACTGTGCCTGATGAGATAATAGGGTTATTATTGTTCAACAAATTCAACAGAACTCCAATAACAAGGAAAAAGTGTTAAATCTGAAACTCCATTATCCAAAAAATAGTTATTTATGAGCTACAGAAAAAATATAAATTGAATCTATAAGCTACATACAACTATCAGTATAATTACTCTCTAATCAAAATATATTCTTGACCCAAGACATATACCTGTTTCCTACTACAGAAATACACTCACTCAAGTTTACCAATAATTAATTCCATAAAGTTTAGGTGATAAAATTTCAAGGGTTTATTTCACTAGGATGCTTTGCATTTTACTTAAAGAAAAAGGAAAATAAATCCCAAAACAATTGTCAAACCAAAAAAAACATGAATTTTCAATTGAAAACATGAATTTCAATCTCAGGATAGAAATAATCCTTGACAAACTCAAATTACCCCACATAGAAAATGGCCTATTCAGCCCCCATCTATATAGAAAATATATGCCACATAGATCCTATGTATTAATACTTACAGTTCAAAGGTCAAAGGTAGAATATCAATATGTGCATGTGTTATACACAATACATATTGTAATTAATATGTATACACATATTTGGCACTAGTACATGTTACTGTAAACATTAGTCTTAGCATGTGGCACGTTCATATTTAGAAATCGCTAAGTATGTTTAGAATTAATAGATGTATTACTTGTAACTTAACCTTAAATTCATTATCTAATGCAATCTCCATTTATAAATTAGTAGGCTATGATCTCATCAACTCACTGATTGTGACTAGGCATACACAAATTTCACATAATTTTTTTTGTATTTTCTCTATCCCTTTTACTATTTTTTAATTTAATTTTTTTATAAAGCAGGTCCTTATTAGTTACCTATTTTATACATATTAGTGTATGTATGCCAATCCCAATCTCCAAATTCATCCCACCACCAATACCACCCGCCCCCCTTTCCCCTCTTATTGTGCATACGTCTGTTCTCTAAATCTGTGTCTGTATTTCTGCCTTGCAAAGCGGTTCATCTGTACCATTGTTCTAGATTCCACATATACACGTTAATATACAACCTTTGTTTTTCTCTTTCTTACTTCACTCTGTATGACAGTCTCTAGGTCCATCCACATCTCTAAAAAAGACCCAGTTTTGTTCCTTTTTATGGCTGAGTAATATTCCATGGTATATATATGTAGCACATCTTCTTTATCCATTTGTCTGTCGATGGGCATTTAGGTTGCTTCCATGACCAGGCTATTGTAAATAGTGCAACAACGAACACTGGGGTGCATGAGTCTTTTTGAATTATGGTTTTCTCTGGGTATATGCCCAGGAGTGGGATTGCTGGGTTATATGGTAATTCTATTTTTAGATAGAAAGTTATGGGGATTCCCTTGTGTGTTATTTGTTGTTTTTCCCTTGCTGCTTTTAATATGTTTTCTTTGTATTTAATTTTTGACAGTTTGATTAATATGTCTTGGTGTTTTTCTCCTTGGATTTATCCTGTATGGGACTCTCTGTGCTCCCTGGACTTGATTAACTATTTCCTTTCCCATATTAGGGAAGTTTTCAACTATAATCTCTTCAAATATTTTCTCAGTCCCTTTCTTTTTCTCTTCTTCTTCTGGAACCCCTATAATTCGAATGTTGGTGCGTTTAATGTTGTCCCAAAGGTCTCTGAGACTGTCCTCAGTTCTTTTCATTCTTTTTTCTTTATTCTGCTCTGCAGTAGTTATTTCCACTATTTTATCTTCCAGGTGACCGATCCGTTCTTCTGCCTCAGTTATTCTGCTATTGATCCCATCTAGAGTATTTTTAATTTCATTTATTGTGTTGTTCATTGTTGTTTGTTTCATCTTTAGTTCTAGGTCCTTGTTAAATGTTTCTTGCATTTTTTCTATTCTATTTCTAAGATTTTGGATCATATTTACTATCATTATTCTGAATTCTTTTTCAGGTAGACTGCCTATTTCCTCTTCATTTGTTAGGTCTGGTGGGTTTTTATCTTGCTCCTTCATCTGCTGTGTGTTTCTCTGTCTTCTCATTTTGCTTATCTTACTGTGTTTGGGGTCTCCTTTTTGCAGGCTGCAGGTTCGTAGTTCCCACTGTCTTTGGTGTCTGTCCCCAGTGGCTAAAGTTGGTTCAGTGGGTTGTGTAGGCTTCCTGGTGGAGGGGACTAGTGCCTGTGTTCTGGTGGATGAGGCTGGATCTTGTCTCTCTGGTGGGCAGGTCCACGTCTGGTGGTGTGTTTTGGGGCGTCTGTGGACTTATTATGATTTTAGGCAGCCTCTCTGCTAATGGGTGGGGTTGTGTTCTTGTCTTGCTAGTTGTTTGGCATAAGGTGTCCAGCACTGTAGCTTGCTGGTCGTTGAGTGAAGCTGGGTGCTGGTGTTGAGATGGAGATCTCTGGGTGATTTTCACCGTTTGATAGTATGTGGAGCTGGGAGGTCTCTTGTGGACCAGTGTACTGAAGTTGGCTCTCCCACGTCAGATGCACAGCACTGACTCCTGGCTGCAGCACCAAGAGCCTTTCATCCACACGCCTTTTGGGAGGTCTGAGGTCTTCTGCCAGCGTTCAGTAGGTGTTCTATAGGAGTTGTTCCACGTGTAGATGTATTTCTGGTGTATCTGTGGGGAGGAAGGTGATCTCCGCGTCTTACTCTTCCGCCATCTTCCCCTCGTCCTCTGTTCATATTTTCTATTTCTTCCTGGTTCAGTCTTGGAAGGTTATACCTTTCTAAGAATCTGTCCATTTCTTCCAGGTTGTCCATTTTATTGGCATAGAGTTCCTTGTAGTAGTCTCTTAAGATGCTTTGTATTTCTGCAGTATCTGTTGTAACTTCTCCTTTTTCATTTCTAATTTTATTGATTTGAGTCCTCTCCCTCTTTTTCCTGATGAGTCTGGCTAAAGGTTTATCAATTTTGTTTACCTTCTCAGGGAACCAGCTTTTAGTTTGATATTTGCTATTGTTTTGTTTCTATTTCATTTATTTCGGCTCTGATCTTTATGATTTCTTTCCTTCTACTAACTTTGGGTTTTGTTTGGTCTTCTTTCTCTAGTTCCTTTAGGTGTAACGTTAGATTGTTTATTTGAGATTTTTCTTGTTTCTTGATGTAGGATTGTATAGCTATAAACTTCCCTCTTAGAAATGCTTTTGCTGCATCTCGTAGGTTTTGGATTGGCATGCTCTTGTTGTCATTTGTCTGTAGATATTTTCTGATTTCCTCTTTGATTTCTTCAGTGATCTCTTGGTTATTCAGTAACGTACTCTATAGCTCCATGTGTCTAATCTCATAGCATTGTGGTTGGAAAAGGTGCTTGATATGACTTAAAATTTCTTAAATTTACCAAGGCTTGATTTGTGAAGCAAGATGTGATCTACCCTGAAAAATGTTCCATGAGCACTTGAAAAGAAAGTCTAATCTGCTGTTTTTGGATGGAATATCCTATACATATCAATTAAATCTCTCTGGTCTATTGTATCATTTAAAGCTTGTGTTTCCTTATTAATTTTCTCTCTGAATGATCTGTCCATTGGTGTGAGGTGTTAAAGTCCCCCACTATTATTGTGTTATTGTCGATTTCCTCTTTCATAGCTGTTAGCATTTGCCTTAGGTATTGAGGTGCTCCTATGTTGGGTGCATATATATTTATAGTTGTTATATGTTCTTCTTAGATTGATCCTTGATCATTATGTAGTGTCCTTTCTTGTCTCTTGTAACAGTCTTTATTTTAAAGTCTATTTTATCTGATACGAGGATTGCTACTCCAGCTTTCTTTTGATTTCCATTAGCATGGAATACCTTTTTCCAACCCCTCACTTTCAGTCTGTATGTGTCCCCAGGTCTGAATTGGGTCTCTCATATATATGGGTCTTATTTTTGTATCCATTCAGCAAGACTGCGTCTTTTGGTTGGAGCATTTAATCCATTCACATTTAAGGTAATTATTGATACGTATGTTCCTTTCACCACTTTCTTAATTGTTTTGTATTTGTTTTTGTAGGTCCTTTTCTTCTCTTGTGTTTCCCACTTAGAGAAGTTCCTTTAGCATTGGTTGTAGAGCTAGTTTGCTGGTGCTGAATTCTCTTAGCTTTTGTTTGTCTGTAAAAGCTTTTGATTTCTCCGTTGAATCTGAATGAGATCCTTGCCGGGTTGAGTAATCTTAGTTGTAGTTTCTTCCCTTTCATCACTTTAAATATATCATGTCACTCCCTTCTGGCTTGTAGAGTTTCTGCTGAGAATTCGGCTGTTAACCTTATGGGAGTTCTCTTGTATGTCATTTTTTGTTTTTCCCTTGCTGCTTTTAATAATGTTTCTTTGTCTTTAACTTTTGCCAATTTGATTCCTATGTGCCTCGACCTGTTCTCCTTGGGTTTACACTGCCTGGGATGCTCTGCACTTCCTGGACTTCGGTGGCTATTTCCTTTCCCATGTTAGGGAATTTTTCAACTGTTATCTCTTCAAATATTTTCTCGGGTCCTCTCTGTCTCTCTTGTCCTTCTAGGACCCCTCTAATGTGAAGGTTGGTTCATTTAATGTTGTCCCAGAGGTCTCTTAGGCTGTCTTCATTTCTTTTCATTCTTTTTTCTTTATTGTGTTCTGTGGCAGTGAATTCCACCGTTCTGTCTTCCATGTCACTTATCCGTTCTTCTGCCTCAGTTATCCTGCTATTGATTCCTTGTAGTGTATTTTTCATTTCAGTTATCATATTGTTCATCTGTTTGTTCTTAATTCTTCTAGGTCTTTGTTAAACATTTCTTGCATCTTCTCAATCTTTGTCTCCACTCTTTTTCCGAGGTCCTGGATTGTCTTCACTATCATTATTCTGAATTCTTCTTCTGGGAGGCTGCCTATCTCCACTTCATTCAGTTGTTTTTCTGGGGTTTTATCTTGTTCCTTCATCTGGTACATAGTCCTCTGCCTTTTCATTTTGTCTCTCTTTCTGTGAATGTTGTTTTTGTTCCACAGGCTGCAGGATTGTACTTCTTCTTGCTTCTGCTGTCTGCCCTCTGGTGGATGAGGCTATCTAAAAGGCTTGTGCAAGCTTCCTGATGGGAAGGACTGGTGGTGCATAGACTTGGGTGTTGCTCTTGTGGACAGAGCTCAGTAAAACTTTAATTCGCTTGTCTGCTGATGTGTGCGGCTGAGTTCCCTCCTTGTTAGTTGTTTGGATGGAGGCAACCCAGCACTGCAGCCTACAGGATCTTTTGTGGGGCTAATGGTGGACTCCAGGAAGGCTCACACCAAGGAGTACTTCCCAGAACTTCTGCTGACAGTGTCCTTTTCCTTGCAGTAAACCACAGCCGGCCCTTGCCTCTGCAGAAGACTCCCCAACACCAGCTGGTAGGTCTGGTACAGTCTCCTATGGGGTCACTGCTCCTTCCCATGTCCTGATGTGCACACTACTTTGTGTGTGCCCTCCAGGAGTGGAGTCTGTTTCCCCAGTACTGTCGAAGTCCTGCAATCAAATCCTACTAGCCTTCAACGTCTGATTCTCTGGGAATTCCTGCTCCCATGGCCAGACCCCCAGGTTAGGAAGCCTGATGTGGGGCTCAGAACCTTCACTCCAGTGGGTAGACTTCTGTGGTATAATTGTTCTCCAGTTTGTGAGTCACCCACCCAGCGGTACTGGGATTTGATTTTACTGTGACTGTGCCCCTCCTACCATTGCAATGTAGGTTCTCCTTTGTCTTTGGATGTGGGGTATCTTTTTTGTGAGTTCTAGTGTCTTCCTTTAATGATTGTTCAGCAGTTACTTGTGATTCCAGTGCTCTCGCAAGAGGGAGTGAGCACCCATCCTTCTACTCCACCATCTTGAACCAACGTTCACATTGTTTTATTTAATTTTATTTATTTATTTATTTTTAACATCTTTATCGGAGTATAATTGCTTTACAGCATTGTGTTAGTTGCTGCTGTATAGCAAAATAAATCAGCTATACATAAACATATATCCCCAAATCTCCTCCCTCTTGTGTCTCACAGCCACCCTCCCTATCCCACCCCTCTAGGTGGTCACAAAGCACTGAGCTGATCTCCCTGTACTATACAGCTGTTTCCCACTAGCTATCTATTTTACATTTGGTAGTGTATATATGTCCATGCCACTCTCTCACTTTGTCCCAGCTTCCCCTTCCCGTTCCCCCTCCCTGTGTCCTCAAGTCCATTCTATACTGTCTGCCTCTTTATTCCTGTCCTGCCCCTAGGTTCTTCAGAAACTTCTTTTTTTTAATGCAGCCATAAAAAGAAACAAAATTGAGTTTTTTGTAGTGAGGTGGATGGACCTAGAGACTGTCATACAGAGTGAAGTAAGTCAGAAAGGGAAAGACAAAATACCATATGCTAACACATATATATGGAATCTAAAAAAAAATTTAAAGATTATAAAATTAATATGCATTTTCTCCCTCTGATTTCCATTGCCTAAATTCTTTGCACTAAGTTATGATGCTCTGTTGAACATACTGCATGCAGAATGCATGCAGCACATGCCATGAAGCATCTTCAATGCGGATAAGAGGGAAGCATTATCCTTAATTTGCATATCACACTATACACAGTAACTAATTTGTCAAATATCAGACAATTTACATATACTAGGCCTCCTTCCCTCCCTTTCTTGCAATTAGGTTCACTTTTTTTTTTGTTTTTGCAACTGAATTTTATAGAGAGGAAAATATATCTTTAGCTAAGCTGGTGTAATTTGAAAATACATATATTAGATTTCTCCAAATGACTTAATATTGAAAAAGAAAAAAAAGTGCACCTTCAGGTTAGATCGCAGAATGGATAGGGAGCTTAAAAGGCAAGCTCTGATTCTGAGAATTAAATTTAGCCTGCCAGTTCCTGCAGTGAAACATAAGACCACCTTCCCTCAGCAGCTCGAGTGGGGAGACATTGTTCTGCTGTCTCTCCAGGTTCCTTTGTACACTGAGGCTGACGTGATTCCCCAGATTCATATCCTGCACAGAATATAAACTATTTTTGTAAGTAACAGCAAGAGGAATTTATTGACTTGTTCTCAGACTGAAAGCAGAAGTGACCACTTGTATCAAATAATCCACTTGGATTTTTAGCTTATTAAGAATGGGGTGGATTGTGATTGATGTTAATTTTTATTCAACAGTCTCATCTATTCTGATATTTTAGTATCTTAGCATGTTTATGCAAAGCTTTATTTGGATTACTTACAGGACTGCGACTATTCTTTATTTACCAAGGTTACAGCACAAATAACATTACTTACAGAGGTAGGGGAGTCTTTCCCACAAATCAGCCCCACAAAAACAAACATTTATTTACTGAATTCTTGGAATAGCTACAAAGAAACATAAGACACAGTTACAGTTCTCAAGAACCTTATAACACAGGGAGATAAAATATTTACAGGTACAATTAACGAATAAGGAAAGACAGTGATACAAGCAATGCCACAAAGCCAAAACCATAGTGGAGATTTTGCCCTCACAGGAATGAGATCTCATTACCTGGGTGACTTATTATTCTTCTAGTTCTCAGCCCCTATCTCTAAAATGCATAAGCTGGACTACATTATCTCTAAATTCTCTCCCAATCTAAAAGTTTTAAGAACTTAATATCTACTCTCCTACACCAACCCCTCATAATTTTACTCTGTGTCCTATAGGTGGCAACCCACAGAAAATGGAACTCAGTGGCTTCCCAAAAACATTACCACTTATCTATTTCCTCTTAGATACTTTTAACAATTCATAGACCAAGAAGAAATGTAGTCCAATTCTTCACATATTTATGAACAAGAGGAGTGAAATATTAATTACCCACATACAAGATATATGCATTATGGTCTATCCACAAATCTTTTAAATGTAATTTTATTTGAAGGGGCCATTGAGAGTAATTTTTAGATAAAGAAACAAGCTTACATAGTTACAAGGATTGAGTTTTTTCTCCTTGACAGACCCTGCATTCTATGAACGTAATACTGTGTTTGAGTTCTCAAAAGATATGCAAAGGGATACACCAGCCAAATGGTTAATTTTTTTAATTCCTGAGATGACTCTGACTGCAAATCACTGCCTCCTCCTGCCCTATATTTTCTAGATGAGATAACACAGAAGAACCTTTCCAACTTATTCACCACTCCCTCTCTAAAACTATGCTCCCTCTTGTGCTTAACTAGCCTGGCATCTCTTGGCCCCAGAAAAATAAATGGAATTTAGCAAGTAGAAATCATTCTCATCCAAACTGTTCTTCCCCAAGTCTTACAGCCCAAAACGCCAGAGCAGAGGGCACGTGGGGACTAAAAAAGACAGCATTACCATAAATCCCTTCACTTCTTCCACTAAAGATCTCTTTATTCCAGCTCGTGATATTGTTTCAAACTACTCTACTATGGGTCCTAAATTGTTCTAGGGCTTCTCCATTAATAGGCTTAAGAGACGGAAGGATGGAGATGATGTTAACAACAAAACAACACAACTAGTAAACTGCAGTATGAACTAGGATCCATATTGTGTGGCTCCAAACCCACTGTTTTTTTTCCTCACATTTTGCTATCACCTGTAATTAAAATCACTCTTCCCTAAAAGTTTTAATATTACATAAAATTAAAATTATCTTTTCCTAATCTGCTACTTTAAATAATACAGATTTTCCTTCATTAGCACATTTGACTTTTAAACAACATACACTGATTACTGGAATAAAGTTCAAACTTAAATTCAACTGATACATTTTTCAAGTTTTCACAAGTGATAGTGCAGCCTGACAGAAAACAAGTTTTGCTGCTACATAAAAACAAAGTTAGCAAACCTTTCTCATACTTTGCTCCTGCTATTTTTCAAATGTTGATTTTAGTTCCAAGGTTAAGTTTTATAAATTGTAAGTATGATGCAACTGAAATAACAAATTTCCTTTGGCACACCTAACGGGGCAAAACATCTCAAATAGGATGTTCAGTGTACTTAAGTTGTATATACTTAAATTGATATGTGTTTAAGGTATAAGGAAAAATAACATTAAAGATCTGGAATAGAAATTTATTCTGGGACACATACAAAGTGTTACAGACATACCATCCTCTAAAACAGGAGCTTTGTAATAATGTTTTATAGCAATAATAATATAACTTCTTTATAATAATATTCTATTTTCTGAGAACCAACCATCTCTTAGAATATTAAGGTTTCTTCAATTTTCACACAATTAACTTTAGTACAAGTAGGAAAGAAAAAGATTGCTTAAATACTATGATGCACTGCTTCCCAAATATGCCAATCCTAAAACTATACAAATACAAATACATAGGATATTCTCTGGAAAAATCTCATCACATTGAGCTGAGAAGAGATATAAGGAGTCTGAATTTTTTGTGTGTCTCCAGAAATTCTTACTATTTGGAAAGCTTGGAGAAAATTATCATAATGGATTCAAAGCCAAATGCAAAGAATTTTAGATTATATTTACCAGGCTGTCCATCAGTCAGTAACTATATGCATATCATTTGAACGAGCTTGAAATAGAGCTAGTACTAAAAATATTTCCTTCATTATCTATAATACAAGCAGCATAAATTCATTTATTTACTTCTTAAGCACTTTTTAAATTCCCTGGAAATGCTACCAGTCAGTATCTTTGAAGAATTAGATAACTGTCCTCTAAGAGCAAAGACAAATAGAAAAACAATGGTAGTGGCAACCAGAGGGGTGAAAAGAATTCCATTCAAAGAACTGAAAGAGTAATTGACTCAGTTTCCCATTGAGATTAAGCTTTTTAAAACCAAAACAAAATCTGGGGGCCAGAGATTTAAGTGAGCATAAGTTTATTTATGACTTTTGCTAGAAAGTTCTATATAAACATGATCATCTCCCAAAAGGTCAGTGAGAATTTAACCTTCCTTAATGACACATCTTAGAAATAGCAACTCCGTCCCCCATATGACCTATATGTTTCTAAAAGAATTCGCTGGCCAAGTTGCTTAATTTTGTCCTTTTTAGTAGATTCTAGACACTTAATATTTACAGTTTCAAATGTAAGTAGGCCGGTATCCACAGCCCCTTTGTAATTCTACATACTCACGTAAGAAGGTAGTGATGAATCAGAAAGTACTTCAAGATCAGTTAGCACCTCATGGTTATAATAGCAACTTTGTTAATAATGAGGATGCATCCCAATGATATAAATCTGTCACCAGAGTCGAGGTATAAAAATTCATTGCAAGATATAAGGAAGGAATATATAGAAGTATTGAAATTTAATAAAAACATTAAACCTAGGGTCACTTTGGGTCTTTAATTGTAAACTCCTTTATCATGCAAAGCTAAGTGACTACAGAATCACATGACTGATACACCAAGCCAACCCGAGCTTTTTCTTCAATCTCTGGCCTAATGCCTCATTACAGCATGAATTCCCCTCAAATTATACAAACAGGGGTTTAACAATTATAACTTTTAAAAAGTGAATGATGGACTACTAATGGCTTATAGGCTCCTTAATAGAAAAGGGCAATGTTCACATGATTAACCCCTTTCTTACTACTTTTCTCTCCAGGATGGATAGGATGCAGTATTCCCAAATGGTGGGAGATAGAAAAAAATGCGACAAATGGGAGAGGCATTATGAATAATATCTGGCACCATTCATCCTTCTTTCTGTTTAGTTGAAGTACTTTTCAATATTCCAGATGGCTTTAGGAGCAATCTTATCTCTCTTAATGGTGCCAACCCAGAAGCCTCAACTCTTCACCAATACTTCTTTTCAGTAGTAGTGAGATAGAGAGACCAATATTTCTCTAGAGACCTGTTGGGACTTTATAGGAACTATTGGAAATCTTGCAAATGACCCTCACTATAATGTTAAAATCTACCATATAGGCAAATCCCCTTCATTTATAACATAACTCATCTCCAAAAATATTACCACAATATTTTTTTTTAATTTCAGTTAAAAACTAAAACATAGTTGACTTTGTTATAAAGAGATTAATTAACCAGGATGTCAATTTTTTATTTTATCAAATAGAAGCAGTAAAAATAGAGGGAAAAGTTGTGTTTCAGAGCTACTAAGTCCTGAGTCCAGATTCCAGCTTCACCTCTACCTACCTGTGTATTTTTGAAATAGGCTGTTTGAGTCTCAACTTTCTACATAAAGTGTGGCACCCAGCATGGAACATAAGTCCGTTCTTTTCCCTTTCACAGTACTTTCATGAGTTTAGGTATTAGAGCTGCTCATAGTTTCCCATCAGGTTATATTGTTGGAATAAATCTAATAAAGCATAAGGTTTGTGGGTGGAGATTAAAAAGAGAGTGGTGGAATTACTAGATACAGAAAGCAAGGCTGGACAGATATATGACAGAACTTTTCACAGTTCCCACTGCAAAGGAATAATTAAGAAAACAAAGAGGTAGGTATTGTTTTGAGCAAAAGGACTAAGATAATGAAAACGAAGCCTGCAAAGATGAAAAGGAGGCAATGCTGTGAGCCAGCTAGGATGTTACAGACAATTTCTAAGCAATAAAAATTCAACATGAAACAAAATTTAATTGATAGAACATTCTGAAGGCAGACAATGCTTCAGAATAGACAGATGGGATATCACTTACCAAGAGCTTTATTCTTTGTAAGAATTTGCTGGCATTTTTGTGGGAGTGAGGCCTGGGAATTTCAACCCTCAGATCTAACACTGAGCAGAGAAGAAAAGGTTCTTAAAAGCCATAAAAATATCAGGGGTATCTTAAATTTCCCAAACAACTACCATATCCCTAATGACAAAACTGCGATTGTAAATGGTTTTTCTATAATCTGTCATGAATATGGATTTAGTTATTGGTGGGAGATTATGGTCAGGGAGGAATATTTTCATGTTTTATTTACACTGATAATAATATATTTTCTCATGAGTATACTACTATATTCTCACGTCACCTCTTATGTTCTATCACCACCATATAATACATATATATGTATTATATTGTTGAGATGGGGATGGAAGAATACTTGCAAAATACTGGAAAGAACAATATCATGTTCTTAAGTCCTCTAAGAAAATAAAAAGTTAGCTTACCGACAGCAAAATAAATACTGTCTTCCATGCATGGAGCTGATGTTACATAAGAGTTGATTATCTGAACCTTAACGGTGGCCATAAAATATGATTGGTATACAAGTTCTAATTCAAGATAAAATGTCTTATACCATGTCTAATGAACTAAAATACTTATTCTTCATTTAAATCAAGCTTAAAATGTTCAAGGAAAATCGACATTCAAATTAGGAATGATACACTGGCCTGGAGAATGGTCAAACTGTAAATTTATAGGTTTGCTTTTGAGAAAAGATGCATGTCTTATTGCACACTACAGGTAACATGAATAAATGTCTTTAAAAGGTCAACATTTTGAAAAGTAAAATCACTTTGCTGAGTAAAGTTTTGTAAAATATTTTATTATGACTATAGATTTTTTCACCCTAAATTTTCAGATAATGGGAAGGAAAGTTGCTCCAAAATATGAAAATAATAGTACTTCAACATAACATACTATTAACAGTTGCCAAACTCCATAAACTTATACAATGTTCCTTAACAAAATCAACATTGTCTCTTAACTTTTTAAGTAAGCAGCTTACTTAAGTTATTTTCCAGTCAGTTCATCTTATTTATAATATTAATCTGATAATCAATTAAATTTTGAGAATAACCATGTCATGTATATGGGTAACCTATAAGTATTGGTTCAATAGGCTTAGCAATAAGAATTTACTTTTCCTCAAAAATACCACAAAATTAATCCTTTCCAACATGAGCCATAAAGAAAAAGCTACATTTTATAACATTACCAACTATACCTGCCTCTGTTTACACAAGATTATTCAACAGATCTAGCTCAGGATATATGTATAGACATGTGCTAGCACTTCCACTGGTATCAACTGGGCATTTGGGGAGGATGACTGTTGGGTAGCACAGGAGTGCATGCGGACCTACTGGGGCCTGATTAAGGGGAATATGTTTGGGACTTCCTTTTTGGGTAGAGGGCTGTATTTCTCTGGTTTGCAGTCACATCTCTGTATAGTTAGTTACTGCTACTCTTGATGGTGTAGGAATGGGTTCCAGTAATATTCCTACCATTCAGTTTTGTAACTAAATTTCTGTTCACAATTTCGTATTCTTTTTTTTAAGAACCGCAGATAATTTTAATACAAAAACAAACAAACAAAAATTAATGGAATGCAACAATGAATCAAAAGAATAATATATCAGGAGATTATTCCACAAATAATACAATATAAAATATGATTAAATATCAGAAATAATATATTTATAATTTATTACAAAGAAAAATAATGACCCAGTAAGACCACACCAACTGGTGCTTAAACAACACTCCTAAAATTGTGCAGCCATTTTTTTAAACATCTTTATTGGAGTATAATTGCTTTAGAGTGGTGTTAGTTACTGTTTTATGACAAATTGAATCAGCTATACATATACATATATACCCATATCTCTTCCTTCTTGTGTCTCCCTCCCACCCTCCCTCTCCCACTCCTCTAGGTGGTCAAAAAGCATGAAGCTATCTCTCTGTGCTATGTGGCAGCTTTCCACTAGCTATCTATTTTACTTTTGGTAGTGTATGTATGTCCATGCCACTCTCTCACTTCGTCCCAGCTTACACTTCCCCCTACTGTGTCCTCAAGTCCATTCTCAACGTCTGCGTCTTTATTCCTGTATTGCCCCCTAGGTCCTCAGAACCATGTTTTTTTTTCTTTTTAGATTCCATATATATGTGTTAGCATACAGTATTTGTTTTTCTGTTTCTCACTTACTTCACACCATATGATAGACCTAGGTCCATCCACTTCAATGCAAATACTTCAATTTCGTTTCTTTTTATGGCTGAGTAATATTCCATTGTATATATGTGCCACATCTTCTTTATCCATTCATCTGTTCATGGACACTTAGGTTGCTTCCATGTCCTGGCTATTGTAAATAGAGCTGCAATGAATATTGTGGCACATGACTCTTTTTGAATTATGGTTTTCTCAGGGTATATGCCCAGTACTGGGATTGCTGGGTCATATGGTAGCTCTACTTTTAGATTTTTAAGGAACCTCCATGATGTTCTCCATAGTGGCTGCATCAATTTACATTCTCACCAGCAGTGCAAGAGGGTTCCCTTTTCTCCACACCCTCTCCAGCATTAATTGTTTGTAGATTTTTTGATGATGGCCATTCTGGCCGGTGTGAGGTGATAACTCATTGTAGTTTTTTTTTTTTTTTTTTGCTGTACACGGGCCTCTCACTGTTGTGGCCTCTCCCGTTGCGGAGCACAGGCTCCAGACGCGCAGGCTCAGCGGCCATGGCTCACGGGCCCAGCCGCTCTGCGGCACGTGGGATCCTCCCGGACTGGTGCACGAACCCACGTCCCCTGTATCGGCAGGCGGACTCTCAACCACTGCTCCACCAGGGAATCCCCCTCATTGTAGTTTTGATTTGCATTTCTCTAATGATTAGTGATATTGAGCATCCTTTCATGTGTTTGTTGGCAATCTGTATATCTTCTTTGGAGAAATGTCTATTTAGGTCTTCTGCCCATTTCTGGATTCGGTTTTTAATTTTTTTTTCATATTGAGCTGCATGAACTGCTTGTAAACTTTGGAGATTAATCCTTTGTCAGTTGCTTCATTTGCAAATATATTCTCCCATTCTTAGGGTTGTCTTTTTGTCTTGTTTATGGCTTCCTTTGCTGTGCAAAAGCTTTTAAGTTTCAAGGTCCCATTTGTTTATTTTTAGTTTTATTTCAATTTCTCTAGGAGGTGGGTCAAAAAGGATCTTGCTGTCATTTATGTCATAGAGTGTTCTGTCTATGGTTTCCTCTAAGAGTTGTATAGTGTCTGGCCTTACATTTAGGTCTTTAATCCATTTTGAGTTTATTGTTGTGTACAGTGTCAGGGAGTGTTCTAATTTCATTCTTTACATGTAGCTGTCCAGTTTTCCCAGCACCACTTAGTGAAGAGGCTGTCTTTTCTCCATTGTATATTCTTGCCTCCTTTTATCATAAATAAGGTGACCTTGGTGCATGGGTTTACCTCTGGCCTTTCTCTCCTGTTCCATTGATCTATATTTCTGGTTTTGTGCCAGTACCATACTGTCTTGGTTACTGTAACTTTGTAGTATAGTCTGAAGCCCAGGAACTTGATTCCTCCAATTTTTCTTTCTCAAGATTGCTTTAATTTCTTTCATCAGTGTCTTATAATTTTCTGCATACAGGTCTTTTGTATCCTTAGGTAGGTTTATTCCTAGGTATTTTATTCTTTTTGTTGCAATGGTAAATGGGAGTGTTTCCTTAATTTCTTTTTCAGATTTTTCATCATTAGTGTATAGGAATGCAAGAGATTTCTGTACATTAATTTTGTAACCTGCTACTTTACCAAATTTATTGATTAGCTCTAGTAGTTTTCTGGTAGTATCTTTCGGATTCTCTATGTAGAGCCTCATGTCATCTGCAAACAGTGACAACTTTACTTCTTTTCCAATTCGGATTACTTTTATTTCTTTTACTTCTCTGATTGCTGTGACTAAAACTTCTAAAACTATGTTGAATAACAGTGGTGAGAGTGGGCAACTTTGCCTTGTTCCTGACCTTAGAAGAAATGGTTTCAGTTTTTCACCATTAAGAACGATGTTGGCTGTGGGCTTGTCATATATGGCCTTCATTATGTTGAGGTAAGTTCCCTCTATGCCTACTATCCGGAGGGTTTTTGTCATAAATTCGTGTTGAATTTTGTCAAAAGCCTTTTCTGCATTTACTGAGATGATCATATGGTTTTTTTCCTTCAATTTGTTAATATGGTGTATCACATTGATTGATTTGCGTATATTGAAGAATCCTTGAATCCCTGGGATAAATCCCACTTGATCATGGGGTATGATCTCTTTAAGGTATTGTTGGATTCTGTTTGCTAGTGTTTTGTTGAGGAGTTTTGCATCTATATTCATCTATCTAATTCTAACTAATTCTAATCTGTTGAATATCTAATTCATCAGATATTGGTCTGTAATTTTCTTTTTCTGCAGTATCTTTGTCTGGTTTTGGTATCAGGGTGATGGTGGCCTCACAGAATGAGTTTGGGAGTGTTTCTTCCTCTGCAACTTTTTGGAAGAGTTTGAGAAGGATGGGTGTTAGCTCTTCTCTAAATGTTTGATATAATTTGCCTGTGAAGCCATCTGGTCCTGGGCGTTTCTTTGTTGGAAGATTTTAAACCACAGTTTCAATTTCAGTGCTTGTGATTGGTCTGTTCATATTTTCTATTTCTTCCTTGTTCAGTCTCAGAAGGTTGTGCATTTCTAAGAATTTGTCCATTATTTCCAGGTTGTCCATTTTATTGGCACAGAGTTGCTTGTAGTAATCTCTCATGATCCCTTGTATTTCTGCAGTGTCAGTTGTTACTTCTCCTTTTTCATTTCTAATTCTATTGTCTTCTCCCTTTTTTCCTTGATGAGTCTGGCTACTGGTTTATCAATTTTGTTTATCTTCTCAAATAACCAGCTTTTAGTTTTATTGATCTTTGCTACTGTTTCCTTCATTTCTTTTTCAATTATTTCTGATCTGATCTTTATGATTTCTTTCCTTCTGCTAACTTTGGGGTTGTTTTGTTCTTCTTTCTCTAATTGCTTTAGGTGTAAGTTTAGGTGGCTTATTTGAGATGTTTCTTGTTTCTTGAGGTAGAACTGTATTGCTATTAACTTACCTCTAAGAACTGTTTTTCTGCATCCCATAGGTTTTGGGTCGTCGTGTCTCCATTGTCATTTCTTTCCAGGTATTTTTTGACTTCCTCTTTGATTTCTTCAGTGATCTCTTGGTTATTTAGTAGTGTACTGTTTAGCCTCCATGTGTTTGTATTTTTCACAGATTTTTTCCTGTAATTGTTATCTAGTCTCATAGTGTTGTGGTCAGAAACGATACTTGATACTATTTCAATTTTCTTAAATTTACCAAGGCTTGATTTGTGACCCATGATATGATCTATCCTGGAGAATGTTCCATGAGCACTTGAGAAGAAAGTTTATTCTGTTGCTTTTGGATGGATTGTCCTATAAATATCAATTAAGTCCATCTTGTTTAATGTATCATTTAAAGCTTGTGTTTCCTTATTTATTTTCATTTAGGATGATCTGTCCAGTGGTGAAAGTGGGGTGTTAAAGTCCCCTACTATGATTGTGTTACTGTCAATTTCCCCTTTTATGGCTGTTAGCATTTGCCTTATGTATTAAGGTGCTCCTATGTTGGCTGCATAAATATTTACAATTGTTATATCTTCTTCTTGGATTGATCCCTTGATCTTATGTAGTGTCCTTCTTTGCCTCTTGTCATTGTTTTTATTTTAAAGTCTATTTTGTCTGATATGAGAATTCCAACTCCAGCTTTCTTCTGATTTCCATTTGCATGGAATATCTTTGTCCATCCCCTCACTTTCAGTCTGTATGTCCCTAGGTCGGAAGTGGGTCTCTTGCAGGCAGCATATATATGGGCCTTGCTTTTGTATCCATTCTGCCAGTCTATGTCTTGTGCTTGCAGCATTTAATCCATTTACATTTAAGGTAGTTATTGATATGTATGTTCCTATTACCATTTTCTTAATTGTTTTGGGTTTGTTATTGTAGGTCTTTTCCTTCTCTTGTGTTTCCTGCCTAGAGCAGTTCCTTTTGCATTTGTTGTAAAGCTGGTTTGGTGGTGGTGAATTCTCTTAGCTTTTGCTTGTCTGTAAAGGTTTCAATTTCTCCATCAAATATGAATAAGATCCTTGCTGGGTAAAGTAATCTTGGTTGGAGGTTTTTCCCTTTCATCACTTTAAATATGTCCTGGCACTTCCTTCTGGCTTGCAGAGTTTATGCTGAAAGTTCACGTGTTAACCTTATGGGGATTCCCTTGTATGTTATTTGTGGTTTTTCCTTGCTGCTTTTAATATTTTTTCTTTGCACTTAATTTTTGATATTTTGATTAGTATGTGTCTTGGCATGTTTCTCCTTGGATTTATCCTGTATGGGACTCTCTGTGCTTCCTGGACTTGATTGATGATTTCCTTTCCCATATTAGGGAAGTTTTCAACTATAATCTCCTCAAATATTTTCTCAGTCCATTTATTTTTCTCCTCTTCTTCTGGGACCCCTATAATGCGAATGTTGGTGCATTTAATGTTGCCCCAGAGGTCTCTGATACTCAATTCTTTACATTTTTTTTTCTTTATTGTGCTCTGCAGTAGTTATTTCCACTATTTTATCTTCCAGGTCACTTACCCGTTCTTCTGCCTCAGTTATTCTGCTCTTGATTCCTTGTAGAAAAATTTTAATTTAATTTGTTGTGTTGTTCATCATTTTTTGTTTGCTCTTTAATTCTTCTAGGTCCTAGTTGAACGTTTCTTGTATTTTCTCCATTCTATTTCCAAGATTTTGGATCATCTCTACTATCATTACTCTGAATTCTTTTTCAGGTAGACTGCCTATTTCCTCTTCATTTGTTTGGTCTGGTGGGTTTTTACCTTGCTCCTTCATCTGCTGTGTGTTTCTTTGTCTTCTCATTTTGCTTATCTTACCGTGTTAGGGGTCTCCTTTTTGTAGGCTGCAGGTTCATAGTTCCCGTTGTTTTTAGTGTCTGCCCTCAGTGGCCACGGTTGGTTCAGTGGGTTGTGTAGGCTACCTGGTGCAGGGGACTGATGCCTGTGTTCTGGTGGATGAGGCTGGATCTTGTATTTCTGGTGGGCAAGACTGTGTCTGGTGTTGTGTTTTGGGGTGTCTGTGACCTTATTGGTTTTAGGCAGCCTCTCTGCTAATGGGTGGGGTTGTGTTCCTGTCTTGCTAGTTGTTTGGCATAGGGTCTCCAGCACTGTAGCTTGCTGGTTGTTGAGTGGAGCTGGGTCTTAGCATTGAGATGGAGATCTCTGGGAGAGCTTCCACCGTTTGATATTACGTGGAGCCAGGAGGTCTCTGGTGGACCAGTGTCCTGAACTCCGCTCTCCCACCTCAGAAGCACAGGCCTGACACCCGGCTGGAACACCAAGACCCTGTCAGCCACACGCCCAGGTACGTCGGGAGTTTCTTGCCTTTTGAGAAGTCTGAGGTCTTCTACCAGCATTTAGTAGGTGTTCTGTAGGAGTTTTCCCACATGTAGATGTATTTCTGATGTATTTGTGGGGAGGAAGGTGATCTCCATGTCTTACTCCTCCGCCATCTTGAAGGTCTCCAGGTAGATTTATTTTAACAACGACTTACTGGAAAGCAGTTACAAAATGTGGATGCATGAGATACCATATAGCAGTGCAAAGTAAAAAGTGCTTCATAACAGTTCTGTTGCCAATTACATGTCCAATTTTTTTTTTTTTAAGATATATTAGTTGCCACTTCTTATATTAAATGATTTGGGGAAATAGCAGTAATCTGAAAAAATAGGAAAAAACTGACAATCTAAGCAGATAAACAGTATATAGTAAATATTTATGATTTGGAAAAGTCAGGAATCTCAATCAAGGAGTTAGATTTGTTAAAGCAAAGAGCATAAGTACTGTAAGTTCCAGTAGAGAGGCAGGGTAAAGAGATCACTCTAGCTGGCAGAAACAGGCAAGTAAACAGGCAGAAACCAAGTTTAGATGCAGGAGAAGCTATCACTGCCAGGGAGATTATAACGTGGCACCATTGAAAGAATTGTGACTAATGAATATCTGCCTTAGTTTTAGATAATACATATAACATGGCTTCACCCTCCTAGCAGGACTTTCAAGAATAAATATTCAAGCATCTGGCATGTACAAAGTCACACATACAATTGGCATGAGCCAAGTGAGGTTGACCTGCATTATATATAAAATCTTACATAATCTGTGTCACTAGAAATTTTTATTGGGAGGATGCTTAGGCTAGATCTCTAAGGTATTGAATCCTACAAGATCTTTAATAAGAAAGTCCCAGAAGGATCATGTTAGCAATCAATCTAATACCCCGGACTCCTCTAGAAGGCAAGTGACCTAATGATATACTCATGTATCCATTTATACTCTGTTCCTGCATCCGCACATGTGCACACACACACACGCACATACACAACACACCAACATACCAAAAAGAACACATCTATCTGGATGGAACTCTAGTGTCACATGGCACTGTGCATGCATTCATTAGCAAAATCATATACAATATATCTGATATTTTAACCTTTCACTTAATAGTTTTATTTCTTTTTAGCCTTTGAGTCATCTTCCCAAGCTTGTTAATCTATCAACTTGTTTTTTTCCTGAGTATGGATAACTACTTTTTCTTCGTATCATTCTGACATCTAAATTGTTAAAATTCCATGTATTTCATCATGATTGTGTCCTGTAACGTGTGAACTCTTGGGTTGCTGAATCTGCCTTGTATCCAAAGCTATACTACATATTAGCATTCCAGTTAGGTTTAATTTCATTTTCTAAAATGATTGTTTCTTTAAACTCCATAAATAAATATGCAGAGCATATTTATTGCTAGTACCAGTGTAATTGAATCTACCAAACTCTAGGGAATTTTTATGAATTTATGAGATTCAGAATAAATTATTTTTAAGAGAACTGAAGGATGTTTAAGTTCACGTTTAATTTTTTTATCATTTATAGTCCCTCAATTTTTACTCAGCATTTTTGCATACAATTAAATGTGTAAGCTTTATTGATAGTAATTCTCTATAACATCCCTAATTATAACAAAGTAATTTTGACTTGTTCTCCTTACTCAACAGTTCATGTTTTAATTTCTGTGCATGTCAATAAGGTTATTCACAGAAGCCAAAGGAAATGTATTTCTTAAGGGTTTGTTTTGCTATCTAAGTTACATGGGGAATTAGGAATTCAGTTAGAATGAGTTGTGTTTGAGATGCTTATTGGAATCTGAGTGTATGACATTCTTGAATTAGGTATGGAAGATGATAGTCATTCCAATCTCACTTTTATTTCATATATATATGATGAGATGACTTCTTCGAAGTCAGAGGGTAGGATGAATTCTCTGGGAAATTCATACATACATATTCACAGGCAATTTTCAGCTAGATCTGAAAATTATGTGAGGTAGGCAGGACTTTCAATAAGGAAAATGAGTGTAACTATGCAGACCCTACTTGGAGTTGTAAAGACCTATATAATTTTCTCAGCCTCCATATGCCACCAGCACCTATGCCCCTACATAGCAAGTCTAATAAAACATAAGTGAACATGTGACATCCACAAAGCAGAGCACTGTCCATGATCCCACAACACAAAGTACAAGTTTCAAGGCACTACTATTCCCTCTCACACATGGGAAATGTCATTTTTTTTTTTCCCTAAAAGGAAAAGGTAACAGAGGCATATCAGGAGACACAGTTTCCAATTCCAGATTGAACATATACCTGCTCTATGGCCTTGGGCAACTATTTGACCTCTATGAATCTCTGTTTCATCATCTGAAAATCAAGGCTAATAATTCCTATCTTCTTAGAGTTGTGATAAAAATAAAAGATCATGAAAATAAGAGGGCCTCATAATCAATAAAGCTATATAAAACAGCACTGATTATTTTCTCAACACTTTATAGGTATAGGTTTTTTCAATCTTGTGGCACAGAAAAGAAAATAAATACTGAAAGGTATTACAACAGGAACTAGCTAGCTCCTTACCAAATCTGTTTCATCTTCTTCCTGGGCTCACAGAAAGTTTACATTTCTCTGTTCCCTTCTGGTTAGAAATGGTCATATCACTGCATTCTAACCAATGGAACCTGAGGGAAGTGATGTGGAATACTTCCAGTCTTAGTCCATAAAAATTTCCCATTCCAGGTTTTCCATGCCCTTTCCCCATCCAGGTGCTAAATGTAGAGGACTCCAAGGGCCTAAAACTGGCTGAGCAACAAGGGAAAGGAGGTATATCTCTGAATGACAAAGTGGAAAGCCTCTTACCAACTAGGGACAGTAATTTTGGATTTTACATGTACAACTTATATCATTTAGTAGTGCCTTAGGTAAAACAGGGATATAGAAAAGTTAAGTGTCAAAAGAAGTAAGTTCTGGAGATCTAATGTACGACATGGTGACTGTAGTTAATAATACTGTATTGTATATATGAAATTTGCTAAGAGAGTATTGTGTTCTCACCACAAAAAAGAAGGTAACTATGTGAGATGATGAATGTGTTAATTAACTTGACTGTGATAAGCATTTCATAATGTATATGTATATTAAATCATTACTTTGTACACCTTTTAAAAATGGCATTGTACAACACAGAATATACACAATTTTAATTTGTCTTTCATACCTCGTAATAGCTGGGGGGGGGGGGGGGAACAAAACTACTGCCCTGGAGCAGGATGCCATTCAGAAACAATGCCATCAAGAATACTGATGTCAACTCTTACTGCCATGTTTTGACAAAATACTGTTATAATAATTCCTGTTTTAGAGAACTGATGGTCTATGAGGAACTTTAGGGTTTGTAGAACACTTTCAGTTGTCTCAGTCATCCTGGGGGATCATGAGGGGACTGAGTTAAGTTCTAAATTTCTCAACACCATCATTCCTTTCCCTATAGCCACTGCTGTTCTTGCTGAAATCACACGTTCTCTAAAATACAGAGTTAGCCATGCATTTCTTGATCAAAACAAAGACAAAAACAAATAAACAAAAATAAAACCATATAAAGCATCCTTTAAAAAAGCCAAAATATCAAGTCTAGACTTAAACCATCTGCAGTTACCTTGAAATCTCAAATCATTGAATAATAAAAACCACGAATGTGGTTTTCTTATCTTGAATATTTATTAAGCAAGCAACATCATTCTTGCCTTTCTGCCTTCTATTTTTTTCTCATTTTGGAAAGATTTTGTGTGTGAATTATAATATTACATGTTATTGTAGCTCTTAGATGAACCCCCTCTAGCTTACCATCTAGTATAGAAATATATGTAAATAAATAATAATATTATAATATAGAAAACCTGCCTTTAATTTAATTTTAAAATGAAGGGTAATGGTAAAGTAATATGGCTGTTTGGGCACGAAGATTTCTTTGGACAGAGAATGTAAGATTTATTAATGTGACACTGAGCTATAACCTAAGCTAAGATTTAGATAAGTGAAGAATGGCATCAGACAGAAGATTTTATATTTCAAGAACCAAGAACTTCACAACCATAAGCCTATAGGCTGGACAAGAGCTGAACAGGAAGCTCAGCTTAGCTATAGCATGGCACAAATGATGATTCTAATGCTACATAAAAGATCTCTATCATACAGGTAAAGTTAGGCCTCTAAGTTTGTTATTGCATTATGGAATAACTTTATGTAAAAACAATAATGCAGTCTCCTGGGAGTTTCCCATGTAAGTTTGAGCTCATAATGTCATAAGTTTTAAAACTTCCACTGATTTGTTGTATAATTGAATAAGTCACATTATATAACAAAACAGCTCCTCACCAGTAAAACTGGAATTTAAAAAAAATTACCCAAACAAGAAGCCTGTGAGCAAGAAGTGACAACACTACATAATCAGAGAAAAGTTCTCCCTAAAGGCAAAACGACTAAAGTCCACTGAACCAGGAAGCATAGTACCAACAGGACAGACTTTTGGTTTACCAACAATACCGTAAGAATACAAAGCAACAGAAGAAGACAATATAATTTGTGGTATTTTAATTATATAATTTAGTGTCATGTATTTGTCTCTAAAGAAGAAGGATTATTTTCATAAAGATTGTAAAGATTGTAATAAGAAGATTTTTTACTTAGAGGTCTTCTGATTTAGTCCACTGAACTCAGATGGATCTGCATTCAAATATCTCAAAGGCATGCTTAAAATATATATTTTTAAAAGTACTATGTGAACACTCTCTAAAATCTAACCAAGAACCACAATAGCATTTCCCATCTTTACCTATTAAGAAATGCTTACCATGGAAACCCAGTCTCTCTCACTTCAAATGTAGATTTTTTTCTTCCCACGTTTGTTTCTCATAATCCCTCAGGTAATATGTTTGAAGAAGTACCACAGCTTTCTCTTCCCTGGCTAAATAATAAACCCTCTCTTTAAAATGAAATTTTTGTTTATATAGGTGATTAGGTGCCATTGAATGGCAACCACTTCTGAATGAAGATGCTTTGAGTATATTTGTATGATCTGAGTGCTTATTTTTTCCTAGAAAATCATTATGCATTCATGAACTGTGAATAAAAACCACATAAGACACAAGCATGACAATCAGTTTTCACAAGCTATATTAAGCAAAATACCATGGAAGTGAAACAAAATTTAAGCATATATGTATATTTACACATTTGTGTATGTGGTAGAACTATTTTACGACAAGTGAAATAAATAAATCATTTTGATTTAATACTGCCTATTTAATATTCATTGAGCAATAGACCATACACTAAAAGCTTAATAAACCCCCCAAATCATTTGCGTATGTTCATTTTATTCATTATTCAATACTTCAAAGAAAATTGCTTGTTTCCTAAAATAACATTTCTATAATTCATTTCCAGACCAGTGATTGGTCAACAAATTTTGACATATCTCAGGTTGGAAATATGTGCATGAAAATGCTTACTGCTTGAAAGATAAGTTTAATTTTATTTCAAGTAAATAAATTTAGATAATAATTTAGACCAATGTTCCCCAAACTAACCTGATATAAAGAATCTTCCAGCTCTTTTTCTAAAGAATGTCTAGGGTAGGGGCCAGGAGTAAGTATGTTAAGAAGCATTCAAGTGATTCAAAATGAGAAAACACAGATTCAGACTAAACTGAGTACGCCTACTCATTCATTCATGCAGTCATCAATTCATTGTTTTATTTATTCAACCTTGGCACACTTGTGTGCTGTATATCATAAGGATAAATAAAACATACTCCCAGTATCACAAATAAGTGCAATGAAATACGATAAAGTATTGATTGAAAATAGGTACAGGGTTGCAGTGGGTACACAAAGGAAGGGGTTGTTAATTTTACCTGACAGGTAAAGGTCAGTTCTGGCTTCACAGAGAAAATAGCAGTTGAACCAAATCTCAAAAATGAGTAAGCGTTCACTGAGGCAAGAACTGAAGAAAGAATATCCTACTAAGAGAAACCAATGCTGGCACCATTGTGCAAAATAAATTGGCTGAGTCTGAAATTAGAAAACAGATCTTTTTTGGCGACTATTTGGAAAAATGATGAGGGTCAGGGCAGGGGAAATGGGGAGTTGCTATTCAATTGGTATAGTTCCAGTTATGCAAGATGATTAAATTCTAGAGATATGCTGCTATACGACATTGTGTCTATAGTTAACAATACTGTATTACACACTTAAAAATTTGTTAGGAGGGTAGATTTCATGTTAAGTGCTTTTACCACATTTTTTTAGAAAAGGAACTACTGGATCTGGTAACTCATTAGATGCAAGATAAAGGAAGGAGAGGAAATAGGAGAATCCACAACTGTGCCAAGTTTGCATGAAACAGAGATGGTGACACTATCTCCAGGTAAAAGGAATAATAAAAGAGGACCAAGTTTGGGGAAGAAATAGGAATTCAGTCTTGCACATGTAAATTTGGGGACATACAGGTGGATCTTTCTGTTCAGCCATTGAATATGTAAGTCTGGAAACTTGGAGATAGAACTGAGTTTAGAGACATGGGTTTGAAAGGCAGTAACAGGTGAATAGTGAGTGAGGACTGGTTGAAATCATACAAAGAATTTTATAGCTTGAGAAGGAGACTAAGAATAGAACTTTGGAGTGTCCTAATATTTCAAAAATGAGCAGAGAATAAGAGAGACAATAGGAGAACAAGAAGAGAGTGATATCGGGAAAGCTAAATTGAGAGAATACTAAGTAAATGAGTCCTCACCAGCAAATGACCCAAATATGTCAGAAAAAGAAGAAAATAAGCCATTAGATTTGGCCATTGAGAGGTCAGTGATTGAGAAATGGTATGAGTTGAAGAAGGAGTAGGAGGTAAACAGGAAACAGAGAAAGTAGGCTATGGTCTCAAACTTGATTAGTAAAGAAAGAAGAAAAACCTGTAGATGGCAATGAAAGTATACACTTTTTAAAGAATCAGAGAATCTCAGAATTTAAAAGATTTGGGGAAAGCATCTGGTGCATTTCCTTTTACACCATATAGAAATCCGTTCCAAAGCTTCCCTTACAGGTAATTGTGCAACCTCTCTGCTTGAATATTTCCAGGAATGGGAAGCTGATTAACTCAAAAGATAGTTCATTATACTTGTTTTTGAAGTGTAATATATATAGAAAAATACACATAAAGTGATGCTGAATATTTATAAATCAAATACAGCTATGTAAGTAATATCTAAATGAAGAAAAACATATCACAAGAAGTACAGAAGTCCACAACCATCCCCCCACCCCTGCTAAGAGTAACCAGTATCTTTTTTTTCTTTTCTTAAAAACATCCTATTCACAAACACGATTATATGCACATTTTATCTTTTAATACAATTTGCTAAAAGCAGCATAAAATAAGAGTAACCAGTATCTTGACTTTTAGATACATAGATTAGGTCTGCTTGGTTTTGAACTGTGTATAAATAGATTCATTCAGTATACACTTTGTTGAGTCTAGTCTCTTTCATTCAACATTATGTTTATGAGTTTCATTCATATTGTTATATGTGGTCAACATTCATTCTCATAACTGTAAAATACTTCACTGTGTTAATATGCCAATTTATCTACTGTCCTATTGATGGGCATTTCTTTTGGGCACTATTAGAAAGAGGGCTGCTATGAACACTCTATTACATGTTTTTTGGTTAACATATATACATATTTCTCTTGCAGGTACACCTGAAGTAGAACTGCTGGGTCATAAAATATGCTTTGTAGATACTGCCAAAATTTTTCCAAAGGGGTTGTTTCAATTACACACCCACCAGTAGATCATGAGAATTTCAGTTGCTCTACATCTTCATCCAACACATAATATTTTCTACCTTTTCATAATATTTTCTACCATTTTAATGAATGTGTTGTTATCACATCTTAATTTGCATTGCTGTAATGACTAATACAGTTGAATAACTTTTCCCATATTTATTGACTATTTGGATATACTATTACATGAAGTGTTTAAGACTTTTATCCATTTTTCTACGAGACTGCCTTTTTTTTATTTGTAGGAGTTCTTTATATAATCTGGATATGAGTCCGATTATATGTATTGTCAGATATATGTATTAAGAATATCCTCTCCCACTCTGTGAATATCTTTTCATTCTAATAGTGTATTTGATGAAAAATTGTTATTAATTTTGATATAAACCAATCTATACATTTTTTCAATGGTTAGTGTTTTTGTGTTTTAATTAAGAAATCCTTGCCTATTCCAAGGTATAAGACTTTTTTCTACGTTTTCCTCTATTTCCAGCTATTCTAATTGCTCTTTCTACTGTGTTCCTTTTTATCATTCCTTATCTTCTTTGTATTAATCAAATTTTTATCATTCCCCTTATTTCTATTAATGTGTTAGTTATACTTTATTCTTTTAAGTGTTTACCTTAGGAATTATATCGATCATTCTTGAGTTAGATCAATGTAATACAATTATTACTTTTATTATCCTCAATATTGCTAAACCATAGAAGTTTCTAACTCCACTTACCCCTTCCTGCCTTTTATGTTACTATTATTCTATCTGTATTTTAAACTCCATAAAGCATTACTTAATGTTTAATATAATTAATGATCATTTATATTTAACATGTAACACTTTCCAGTGTTCCTCAATTGCTCTGGTATTTCCATGGTTCCATTTAGGGTCATTCTTCCACTTATAGGAATTCCTTTTAGCACAGGCATGATAGTAATTAATTCCCTCAATATTTATTTTGTTTTTGTGCTTTGGGTGAGTTTTTTGGTCAGAAAACATCTTTATTTTTGAAGGGCTCACTTTTATTATTTATAAAATTGTAAGTTGGCAGTTCTTTGCTCTCAACACTCTACATTCTGTTTATCTTCTAGCTTCCCTTAGTTCTCAAACTTATTTTGCTCTTTGAGGTAATGAGTCCTTTTTTTTGACTGTTGGTAAGATCTTTTTGTCTTTGGTTTTCAGCAGTTTTACCATTATGTACCTCTGAATGTTTTTATTTTATTTACATTGCTTGGGTTTTGATAAACTTCATGAATCTATGGGCGGTGACTTTCTTAAATTTTGGGAAATTCTTGGCCTTAACTTTTCAAATAATGTATCTCCTCCAACTGTTCTCTCCTCTGCTTTGGGGACTTCAATTTTACTTACGTTAAAATTGTTGAGCATATCCCAATTGTCTTTTATACATTATCTGATTTTTCCCAAATGTCTTTCACACATTATCTGATTTTTCCTTTTCTTTCTTTTTCTATTATTTTATTTTGGGAGCTTTCCAGTTCACTTATCTTGTAGTCTGTGTTCAGCATATTATACTTCTCCATCAAATTCTTAATTTCAGATAGTTTATGTCAATTCAAGAATAGCTGTTTGATTATTTTGTATGTATCCCAATTCTCTGATAAAATTTCCTATTCATTCTACCAAATGTTTCTTTGGTCCACCTTTATTTTTATTTTCCTAAACATATTAATTAATCAGAGGTCCTTGAGGTCCTTGTCAATTATCTGTAATATCTGAATCATCTACTTGTTTGCTGCAAATGTCTATTTTTTTCTTTTGATTATTGGTCATGTAGCTTCACCTGTTTGTATGTCTAATTACTCTTTTATTATATGACAGAAATTATGTTTAGAGGAACCTCAGAATCTCCAAATGATGTTCTCTTCTACCAGAGCAGTTTTCCCCTTCCTATTTTTAGGTAGATGAGAGGCGGATAATCTCAAACTAATCTGGGATTCAGCTGGGTTGGGGCTTGGATGAAGTTTTAGTAGGATATATGAGATCTGTCCCTCGTTTATTTCCATTTCTAAGCCATGAAACTCCCTGAACTTTGATTGAGAAACTAGTAGATCTTTATCTTCTCAACCCTGAAAGAACACAAGAAGTACTTTTTCATAAGCTTTCAGCTTATTTTCTCAGGACCAAAAAACAGCTAAAAAATTTGGCAAGTGTCTTCAAAGAAGAGTTCAGCCCTGTGTTTGAGTTTAGCATCTCCCTCCCACCAAGTCCATTTATTTGTTTGTTTCCTAAATGCCAAAAGTCCACTGAAGCTTTCATTCTGTCTTTTAGAATCTTTTAGCCTAGCCCCCCCTGCTTCTTATGTGGCCTCAGAACACAGCAAACCCTGCGGAGAAAGCTGATATGTGTTTTAGATCCCTCAAGTTTCCAACTTGTCATCCCAGCCTTGTACAATCACTAAAAGTTTCTCTGGCTTTTCTTACTCCCAAAAGATACCTTCTGCCTGGGTCTAGTCCAGTCCTTAGACCACATTCAGAATCAGTAAATGCCCTCAGGGAAAAAAAAAATTGAGAGCAGCTTAGAATGATTTTCCTCCCTGAAATTTTAGTTCATTTAATTTTAATTTTAGTTCATCTAATCCTTGTTGCTTCACCTCTAGGAAGTATAGCTAATTTATTTGGGTTGTTCTAGGTACTGCGAAAGAAAAATTGGCCTGCTGTAACCTACCTGGAAATGAAAAAGCAATTACATTTTAATAGCTCTAGTTGGTTTTCAAAATTCCTTATACTGAGAAAAAATTGACTCTCCTACATTTTCCACTCTTTGTCTTAATTTTGAAATCTGGAACAACATAGAAATATTTTATCCTCACATATTTCTTCCTCTATTTGAAGAACTGTCTCCTTTAAATCTTTTTCTCTCCACACTAAATAGCAACAAATTCTAAACTTATTTTCCTACTTAAATCCTTTGCCATCCTGGTCATTATCTTCAGGAAACACTCCAGTTTGTCAGTATCTCTCTTAATATGTAAATATGAACAAATATACTAGATGCTGTCATTAAGCTCAATGAAGGAAAAAATGAGAATCATATAAAGATTAATATAGTTACAAAAGAAGTTATCTGATGAGCTCTTTTTAAAATCACATGAATAAGAGCAAAAAATAACATAATCAAAGACAGAAAGAAAAAATTATACAAATGGAGATAGGAAGAATGGGATGAAAGCTTCCAAATGAACAAAAGCTCATGAAAAATGCTAAAATAACCCAAAACACATTTTATTCTTTTCAAAACCTTTTTTCACAGACTACCTCCATTTATTCTCACAATTCAATCACATTTTATAGATGAGTTAACTCGGAGAATTTTGCCCAATGTAGACAATGTAGTTAACGATAAAAAGAATAGATACATGTATATGTATAACTGAATCACTCTGCTGTACACCTGAAACTAACACATATTAATCAACTGTACTCCAATATAAAATAAATTTTTTAAAGAACATAGTTAATGGTAGAGAGTTTCTTGGTTCAAATACAGATATTTATTACACAGCTATACTCAATCTACTGAATTATCAAAATAATGCCAAGTAAACACTAAAACTTTACCATAAAAAGTTAGCTAGTGAGAATGACCTTCTAAAAACACAGACAATTCAATTATTGAAAGACAAATATGTATAGTAAGTTCTCTCCTATAGTAGCTAAAGACATGTATATAGAAGCACAAAATACATATTTTAATATTGTTAAGGTTTTAGGGAAGGGAGGTGAAGAGGATTTCAATATATAGATATCTCTATCTATATTTCACATTTAAGAATCAAGCTACCCACTAACCACTAAAATGGTTAGTATTTTAAGGTAGATTTAATTCTAAAAATATGCAGCTTTCCACCTCCCTCTTACCTATCAAGAAAATATCTGTGTAATTGATCTCCTCTCTTTAAGTACTTAGGGATGCATTTGGCACCTTAAGTGGCTACTTTGAGCTTCTAATAATACGTTTGTTTTCCCAGAGCTGTTGTTGCCTGAATAATTCAAAGATTCATTGCAGTTACTCTGGTTTAGAGAACAGGGATATAAATTTGGCTGTTTCGGGTTGCTTCTAATAATTTCTCTATATAAACACCATTTACAGTGTTCTCAACTGAGCAAGTTTAAAGTGAAATACAATGGCCAAAAATCTTAAATTTGAAGAAAAAACAAGTGCCAAAGTCCCCTTTTACCTGTAAGTAGGAACAGTAATGGCCTAAAATTTAAAACTATATTAACAGGAACGAGTATTTCAGTCCACAATTAGAGATGAGATTAGGGAAATAAAGTAACCCTGAGAGAGTGCCATTTTTACTTAAATTCATGGTAAGGGGTAAATGAGAGCAGAATTGACTTGAGCCTGGGCACAGGTTTGACATCTGCCATTATTAAGATGGGAAAGAGACCAGAAAGTTGTAGGTGAAGACATTTAACACAAATTTCTCTAACTTTATGGGACGGCATACTTGCAGTTTCGCCAATGTTTAATATTTTCTCTGAGTAAGATACAGATGAAGCTCTCCAGTCCAGGAAACTAGACAGGCTCAAACTGCCACTAGGAGGCAAAGGGAGCTATTACAAATACTGGGAAATTTGAGTTAAAACAGAGAAACTGATACGTTGCTGGCACCTTGTAAGTGCTCATTACTATTAATTGAGTTGAATATGAATTGAATTGTGGGTTTACTAAAAGCATACTTCCTGAGTTAGGAGGCCTGAGCAAATGGGGCCAAAAATTAACTCCCAAATTCAAAGCCATCTATTTTTAAAATGCTTGATTTGCAACACAGGAAGCTTTTACAACTAGCCAGCAAAATCTGAGCTTTCAATCAACAGTTTCTTTCACCGAAGGTGTGGAGCATGGAACGGATCCAGAAGCACAGATGGTATTTTTCATCTGCACATGCAATTTCCTTTTTCCCCGCTTTTATATAAACCTCTCTCTCATTTTTTTTAAAGAATGATAAAATTTACCAGTAAAATGCAACACTACTTACTGCCTCTGGAAATGCTGCTCACCTCCACTTCACATTTTTAGCAGCAATTTAACTGTCTTTCCGTATGTGTAGAAAGATAGGGGGAAAAAACTTATAACCTCCCATTTACTATATCTTGAATAATTTCAGGAGATTTAATTCCTCCAGGGATCTAAAACTTCTCCAGTATTTAAAATAAGTGCTTTCTCCACCCTTATCCCATTTTCTTAGGATTAACGCTAATTTTTCATAGACTCTTAAGGCCAAAATGAATCTTGGAGGTCATGTTGAGCTGCTGGTGACTTGCTCAAGGTCACTTTGCTGGTTAGTGCAGGGGAGCTGAGAAAAGTACACTTGCATCACAATTCACAATTACGGAGCCACATGTATGAAGACCAACACATAGCCCTATCTCCAAAAACTCATTTCCAGGACTCCACCAGGATGGAAAGCCCTTATTCTTCTAAAGTCAGTCAGATTCATTTGAAGACATAAAGTCTGATTTTCAAAATCCAAGGGTATTTCTTCAAAAGTTAGATATAAACAGCATGTTTCATAATTGGGTGTAATGTACAGCATGGTGATAATAATAGTAGTAGTAGTAATAATAATAACATCGATAATATAGATGGAGTGAAATTCCAGGTACCCAAACATAGTATAGGAAACTGGACTTGTAAATTTTGGTTAAGGAAACATAATAATGCTACAACATAAACTAGAAAAATGTTTAAAAAGGAATGCCTCATTTACCTTTGGAAAAACACCCTATTGAAATTAACAAAATCAGTTAATATAGCCACTGATTGCCATGCTAATGACTGCAGCCTAGACCTCTCTTCTGAGCTCCAGAACTGAACAAAACCCCTCCCCAACATCTCCATTAAGTTATGTCAAAACCTCCACAGCTTTATTAAGTCTCACGGCCAAAGCAACTGTGAACCCATCACCCTTGCACTGTATCCTGTTCACAGGATACCTTGCACACATCAGGACACTTGTGCATCCAGAAACTTAAATATTCTTGAGACGTTCTCACTCGCTCCTACTGGCCGCCAGTCCCATTCACAATGCCTTCTCACCTCTCTAATGGTTCCTTCAGTAGCCTCCTAACAGCTTTGCAGATATTTACTCTCCACTTTAGCTCTCTTTCTTCTTCAGAATTGTCTTTTTGTAAATACAAATCAGTTCACGTCACTTTCCCGCTTAAAACTCTTCATTGGCCTTCAACTGCTTTATGATAACAAACAAGCCGTTTAAAAATCCCTCAAAGTATCATAAGATGGCCTACAAGCAACTAATGATGTGTCCCTAATGGCCTCTTGGCCCCATCTCAAATGGGCCTTCTTCCCACCACCACCAGCACCACCTCAGTCTCATCCTGTAATTTCTAGTCCAGCCATTCTGGACTCCCCTTCCTATGCCTGCCCCTGATCCCTTGCACAGTGTTACGTCGGCCTGAAGCATGCTTCCTTCTGCCTTCACTCAGCTCATATAAAACTTTCTTAGGGAAACCTTCCATGATGTTCCTCCCTGAAAGACTACTTCCCTATAGTTTTCCTCCATGACCAACATCAAAATTTGTAACAATATATTTGTGTGACTATTTGTTTAATGTGTGTCCCCTTACTATAATATGTTTCTATTTATTTACTCATCCCACTAACACCTAAAACTGTAGCTGGTACATAATACGTGTTCAATGATCATTTATTGAATGAATGAAGGAATAAATCAATAGAGAAGAAGAAAAGGGAGGAATGAAGGGAGGGAGGAAAAAGAGAACAGGAGTGAAAGTTCCATTTCAGGCTTACCTGTTAGCTTGGATAATTGTGGGCTGGTAGTACACATACTAGGTCATAGACCACAATCACAGTCTGACCGAGTCTATCCAAGTTATGCAAACTTAGGTCAGTTTAAGGGCTTTCCCTTGGGGTAACAACCACGTACAAGAGTATCCTGAAAGCCCCATATTAAACACACACACACACACACACACACACACACACACACACACGTTTTTAGACTTTTCACTTAGATCAGCTAACACCCTAAAATGGGCACGAAGAGTGACCTTCCTCCAGTGAAACTCCAAATCCTGGCAAGATTCATGTGTATTTCCAAGATTCCATAGCTACAGTGCCTACAAACCGGCCAATATACAATGTAGAAAGCCCTAAAGCATGATTGCCATAAACCTTGTATGTATGCATTTGTGTCTCTAAGAAGGTGAAGAAGGAAATGGTCAGCAGGGAAGTGACTGAGGGAGATACCAACAAAATGTTACTCCCCTTAAATTATTTAGGAAAACAGAGTCAAAGCAATTATTGTGGTTTATAATTTTTTTTCTGATGTCTTCTTAACATCAAATCCTTAAGATTCAGGGTGAAGCTATCAAGCCAAATAGAATTATGAGAGTGCAAAAGCAGAGAGAGGCAAAAATTGCCAACACGATGCAGTAGAGCACTTTATTTATGTGACTTAGAACACTGGTATAATCCGGCTCCCATTAAGATTTTTCTGAAATTGGGATACAATTTCTAAGACACTCTTAATCCTCTTCAGCTAGAACCTACACCATGAATTTAATGTCACCAATAACTCATACTATTCAAGAGGACAAGGAATAATCCATATTTATAAGTTTTAGAGACAAGATTTGCATTCCCAGTTTGGTCTCCCTCATGCTCTGTTGGCCAAAACTTTTGTGTTGGGATATATGCGAGGTTGACTTATGAGCACTTGTATAAGCTTTATAGAACAAGAGTAAGAATCCTAGGCATTGAAGAAACCATCATAAACACAAATACCAGTGTTCATGGCCCAGCTTACTGCCTTCTTTCTGCCACAGATACAGAAGGACACAGTGATACAACAGGGTCTAAATCTAAGATCTGGGAGAAGTGCAATCGCAGATAAAACTTGTATATCTACGTTAAGGAAGTCCTGAAGAAGCCAATAAATCTACAAATTTAGACCAGGCGAGACAACAGAGAAAGCAAAGTAGTTGCTCTCAAGTGTCTGTGATATAATGGAAGATAAGACGTAACTCAGGACCAGGCGAGACAACAGAGGAAGCAAAGTAGTTGCTCTCAAGTGTCTGTGATATAATGGAAGATAAGACGTAACTCATAATAGGATAGTCACTAACACTCAGCAGCATGTATGAAGTACCAGGGGAGGAGTAAAAATTGCAACAGTTCAGAAAAGAATGGTGGGATAGGGAGGGTGGGAGGGAGGGAGACGGGACGGGGAAGGGATATGGGAATATGTGTGTGTGTGACTGATTCACTTTGTTATGAAGCAGAAACTAGCACACCATTGTAAAGCAATTATACTACAATAAAGATGTAAAAAAAATACAATTGCCAAAATAATAGGAAAAACAAACAAAATTTAATAGAAGGGCTGGAAAGAAAAAAAAAAAAGAATGGTTACAGAAGCTTTGGGGTTTTGTTTTTTCCAAAGTCTTCATACAGTAGGTAGAATTTAACCAGCAGGATCCAGAGAGGCAGGGAAGAAATTCCAAGAGGAAACCAGGATGAGTGACAACCTCAAATGCTTGCATTTCTTTATAAAGTGTCCCCTCTCTCAAGACAACAAAAAGCATCCTGTTACATACACTGGTGGATTGTTTTGCTGGAGACAAAAGGTTGGAGACATTTTCTGCTGTATTAGGCTTTGAAACTATATTTTTCCACTTAGAGATTCTACAAGAGGGTGGAAAGGAAAGCATCAGCAGATTAATCTCTACCTTTCACAGAGATTTTGTTTTTTATAATTTAAAACAAAACTATTGAAGTATGGAACAAAATTGTGGAAGTCAGGAATACATATGATGAAACCGATGTTAATAAAAAAAATCTGGACTACGTTTTTAATTCCCACTTACAGTGTTTTATTAAGTCCTAACATAAGAATAGATCTGCTGACACAATTTTTTTTTTATCCTCAGAGGGGAAAGTTATTATTTTATTATTTATCATTCTTATGCTTAAAGCTACTCGTTGGTATTTAATCAGCAGGCATCATCTATCTCATTTTACAGATATGCACCAAAAAGGTGAAGTGATGTGCCTAAAGCTAAACAGTAAATCAGTATATCCCATACTAGAATTAGAATTCTCAGTCCTTTTTACTTAGTTAATTATGACATTTCCACTAATAAGCCAACAATTCTAATAATGTCCAAATGTTTCTCTCTCCTTTGTGTTCTGATAGACAGAAGTTATAAATTTTTGAGCACTTCAATTTGATTGCATCTCAAATATACATTAATGTGGCAAGGGTAATAATTATTGAAAAAATGACTTGGCAGAAGCATTTAAAAAAAGCTCAATTCTCTAAGCTCATTTCAGCTACATATTGAACAGTGATATGCGAGTGACAAGCAGTGAACTATGTAGAAAAAGAACAGAGGACATGATGGAGTGTTTCAGTCAATCAGGAATAATATTATAATCATCCATTTTACTTACTGAGAACTTACTATTCCAGGGATCACACATGTATTATCTCCAGGGCTAACAACAAAACTATAAGGTAGGGATTATTATATCCATTTAACAAACACCAATATTGTGGCTCAGAAAGGTTCATTAACTTGCCCAAGGTTACCCACCTAGTAAGTGATGGAGATTGACCCTTTTTTCCTATCCTTATTACGAGAACCTGGTTCCTGACCTCAGGCCCTCATCATCTCTCACCAACCATTTCACTGTATTCTCATAACCTGCATGTATACCTATTGCTGCTCCTCCAGATGTGTCATTTGGTACTGCAATTTTGAGTCGTTCCAGTCCCATGGACCACCATGTTGTGTCTCATGCCTCTGTGCCTCTGCCTGGAATGGTCTTTCTGCTTTTCTCTCAAAAGAGTTCCTGTTCTCTCTTCAAGGCTCAGCTCAGAAGTCTTCTCTCTATGGCCTTTCCTGATCTCAGCCTAGCAGAGCTGATTATGCCCTTCTCTGAAGCCAGTAAATAACCCTTTTAAAGGCTGAGCTTACTCATTTTTATGTTTATATACATGGAGGCCTCTTAGAGACTGGAAGCTCCTTGGAAACAGAAACAATGCTTCAATTATCTTTGAATTACCAGTGCCTAGCACAGTTCCTGATACCTAGTTGGTATTCAATAAATAGAATATTTATACCACCTTGGGTAGAAGTTTAAGCTAGACCCAAAGTGACTGCAAATGACATGGAGTATGTTAATCCTTTACCCATTACAATGTCATTGAGATTGCAGTCAGCACTCAAGAATCAAAAGGTTTTCTTCAGTGCTATAGAGAGAATTTTTTTAAATTACAAACCAGAGACTTTTCATGCTATATTTTAGTTAAAAATTAGATCAGTTACTCCATTTGCTGTGCATTTCCCCTGTTACAGTTATTAATTATCAAAGATATTAGCTGGTGTGAACAACTGCTTGCTCCCCACAGTGCATCTGTGCTCTCTTCTCAATAATGCATTGAACTCGTAAGTGTTGGATTTATTGCCTCGGTGATTTCCACGGCACAAAGAGTGATTTCATTACAGGACTGGGCAGAAGGGAGAGCTAATGGGTGAGGCAGAAAATGCTTAATCAATATCATTCGTGGCATAAGTTTAAAACCCTAAATCCCCAAGCAGATTTTGAAAATGGCTACACTCAAGGCCCCAGTCTCTAGAAATGCATTTACTGCACCATGAAGTTGAGAATCATTTTCTTTCCTCCCAATTCTCTATTACTCCACAGGCCTCTTAAGGACACACTGAGTCTCTCAATAACTCAGTTGGCCCAGAGAAGAAATCCCTGAAGGAATGAGGTGGGAATATATTATTTCCAGGAAAGGCCTTTCCTCTCCAAAACACATGCTCTTTTAAAATATAAAATATCAATTTAGGATCAGCATAGAGGAGAAAATTTCCAAATTTGAATGTTGAAAGAGACCTTACAGATCAGACATCAGCCCTGGAACTGGTAGAAGCACCCTCTAACCTGGGGAGTCCACGGTACGGACCACAATATTATTGAGTCAAGAGACTGACCAGATTTCGGTGACTAGGAGCCATCTACCACCTATATTAATTAAATGCTTGTAAGTAGGAATTTAACTGGAATGCTGAATCAGGCAGGCATTTCTGCTATAGTCATGCATCCTGACAGAAGCTACCTGTGTGTTCTGACAATAAAGAGGGGCAAGTGTGATCAGGGGACCACTAAGCATTCTGGTATAAAGACTTCTGCCTTATTAAACTTCTTGAACTCTGAATCCCTTTAAATACCCCCAGGAACTATATAATTTACAACATTAGAGAAAAATTCTTCCTTTCTTCAAAACCATACTGCTAATGTTCTCAAGTAAAAAGAAAGGGTCTAAGAGGTAGCCTCAATACCATGACATGAATATAAGCCACAAAGCTGTCTTTACATTGAACACCCTGTGAGAAATAAGCAATCATAAAATGGTTAGCAAACAGACCCAATACATTTTTCAATGTTCTTTCATGGGGCTACCATCTAGGAAATGCCGTCTCAGTGCTAAAACTATAGTCTTATTTTTCCTGCCATTCCCATCCCTCAGACAGAAGGACCTCATCCCATTGTGTTACTTTTCATTGTCTACCTCAACACAACATTTCAACAATGTTCTTGGAATTTTGACTACATTTGAATTATATGTGAAATGTTCTTATTTTCTAGAATTTTTCTGTTCTTAATTTGTATTTTTAAATTCTCCTTCAGAAGAAGCTAAGAAAACCTGCATTATTCAGATTCTAGGATAGTGATTACAGCTCAACAATAAGAACTTAGTACATTTATTAAGAAAATGCACAGCTTTTGTTCTACCCTGTCACTTCTGTGTGTCTCAATTTAATGTCCTATAATAAAAAATTATAAAATCGTTAAAAATAAGCCATTCAAAATACCTTAGTTCTCCCCAAAGGTGCTTAGGATGATTCCCATTACATTCTTTGGAGAGTTTGATTTACTTATAAAGCCATAAATATTTTATTAAAATGTAAGCAACTGAAGCAAATAAAAAAAGCATATGAGAGATGAATTAAAATAAAAGGTAAGAAAACCTAATCAGTTCTCTATTAGAATGAGAGAGGGACTTGGTAAATTCGGTTGGAATATCATCATTTTCCAAGGACAATGCCAGTTCAAAGAAGAGTTACCTTGTTTTGACAAAATTTCTCAGGGAGTGGGTGGAATCTCTGGACTCTAGTGTCTCCTTATAAACAAGCATGAAATGTCATATGCGGAAAGCCCTCTCCCTTTCCGTCTATACTCACAGCTAGTACAATTTACCTATTATTTTCTTAACTTTTTATTCACATATTCTAAATGATGACAGAAGCCCAGAGATGGTAAGCAATCTATTCTCATTTCTATGGCTCCTTGAATTATCCTCAAATGTGTGGCACAATTCTGTGCATGGAGTGAAAATTCCACAAATACAAGTGAGGAACGGTAACAGGAAGAAAATACCAAAGATTCTCCTATTAGGAAAAAGTCACTAACCATTACCACGTTTTATATACACACACAAAGAACTCCCTCTTTATCTACCCTTGGTTTCGCTTTCTGTGGTTTCAGTTACCTGTGGTCAATCATGGCCCGAAAATATTAAATGGAAAATTCTAAAAATAAGCAATTCATAAGTGTAATTTGGGTGCCGTTCTGAGTAGAGTGATAAAATCACTTGCCCTCCAGCTCAGTACCACCAGAAACGTGAATCACATGTTAGTCCAGTGTATCCACACTGCATATGCTACCCGCCCATTAGTCTCTTAGCAGCCATCTCCATTAACAGATCAGCTTTATAAGTATCGCCGTGCTTGTGTTCAAGTAACATTTATTTTACTTAATAACGGCCCCAAAGCACAAGAGTAGTGATGCTGGCAATTCAGATAGCCTCTTACTGTGCCTGGTTTATAAATTAAACTTTATCTATGTATGTACATATAGGAAAAAACAATATATATAGGATTCAGTACCATCCATGGTTTCAGGCATCCACTGGGGGTCTTAGAATCCCCTGTGGATAAGGGGGGACTACTGTGTGTGTGTGTGTGTGTGTGTGTGTGTGTGTGTGTGTATATATATCTCGGAAGAAACATTTATATATATATTTATATAAACATAAAATATGCTTTTATACATAATATGCCTACACATATTATAAATTACATATATTACATATTATACTTACATATTATATAAAATATGCTCATTATCTCATATAATATCAGAACCCTATTAATAGATTTTAAAATTAAATCTGAGGGAGAGGGAGAGAACCAGATATTAAGAGTATATTAATTTAAAAATTAATTGATAATTCTACTCTAAGACTCATTCAAGGGACATCTTCCTTAGTAGCCATGAGAAAACAAAAATCATTTTGACCCCCTAGATTAGATTTCCTAGCCTTTACGTTAGATTTCCTTAATCATATATTTCTGCAAAATTTATGATTAGTTCTTCTTTTTGAATCTTGATAGTTTGATTATATTATAGATACTACAATACTTTGATAATAGATACTTAAATAATAGAATGAAAAATGGTGAATTGTTAATACTATTCATAATGATATAAGACTAAACTTTTTCACAGAGAAGCTATAGAGAATCTAACTGAAGTATATATCTATATATAAAGATTCATCTTTTTCTTCACCACTGATTTTATATCATTCAGATTATTGACTAGCAGTATAAATAATACAACCTAACAATAAGAAACCAATTATAAAAACTCTTACACTCCCTCATGTTATATTATATCTGTGCCTTCTATATCCCTGAATATCCAGCTGTGATAAAAGAAGCTAAAGTATATTCTCTCAGTAGGGTTTACTGATGATAGTGAAGACTGTTATGCAACCTCAGGCTTGAGATTTACTGCCCAAATACGGCCTAAAACATTTTGATTTTTTAATTGCATTTGATATCTACTTTGAACATTGAGCTGAAACCAAATCATTATATTGTTAATGAAACAAAGTGGACCATTAAGAAATAACACCTCACATTTTCTCTTTATGTAGCTTATTTTTAATTAGTCTGATCAGAGCCATGGTTGAAAAAATATCATCTGCATATATATATGTGGCTGATCACATAACACTGATCATAGATTCAACCATCATTAACTTGTTCATTATCACTAAGAAACTAAAGTCAGACATACTATATCCTATGAAGTAAAGTAACAGAAAATCAACGCTAGAAAATGACAGTTTGTAAATGCTAGGTATAACTGTGCAAAAAAAAGGACACAGTAAAATTAAGTGAGATGACATAAATAAATCACTGAGAAGAGCTAGATACTCCCCTTCCCCAACATTACTCCGGTCAGTCCAATGATAGTCACCACTCATGTAATGTATATGTGCTAACACAATTTAGAAGTTGATCTTTATTTAAATGTCAACAAGAAGTGTTTTACTGCATTATAATAAAAGCTATATTGTCAGGACTTACCTTTTTTAAAGTTCCTAATATTTGTGTCATATAAAAATTTGAAATAAGAGAATAATGGATATTATATTAATAATTACTTATACTAATAACTTATTAATAATAATTAGATATACATATTAGCTCATCCTTATCTGAAGATCTGATATCATCATTACAAACATAAACTTTGTGAGAAGCAATTTTGTTCCCTGCCAGTGTCTCCACTAACAAGAACTTTCAAAATTTTACTAATACATAGCTTGTATAACCCATGAGAAATTTTTATTCTCTATCAAATTTACAGTCTAGATAGTTAGATAATGTTAATATAAATGAAATAATGGCAATATGTATATACAACCAGCCAGGCCAGCTTAAACATGGTCTTATCTATATAAAGCATCACAACAAAGGCAAGTATTTCCCACAACTTCCACTGTATCCTACACATACATCTAGGAAAAAAGTAGTGTTTTACAACTGCTTACTTTTGAAGCCAGGCAATTGGTTTTGTTTACTCAGGTTCCTGAGAGTACTCAATAATAGATGAATGGATGGATGGAAGAAACAGTATGCATTGATACTTATGTGTATAAAAATTCTGAAGAAATTCATAGCAGAAGCTCATCCTTACAGAATCAAATTCATCTGAGGGGTTTTCATCAAAGAAGTGTTATTTGAACTAAATCTTCAAGTGTAGGACTTTTATGCAACTTAGCAGATGTATATATAGTACCATCTCATTTAGTATGGAAACATCTCAACCAAAATCTGAATTAATTTAATAATAAAGTGAAGAGAAAATGCTAACCAGTAAATTATTGCATCATTTGAAAGCCTATTTAATTAGAAGACAGCTACAAGGATTCATGTAATCCTGAGGTGCTGCCCTCTAGGTCCTAGACAGGAATAAGAACCCCTAAGAAAGTTGGAATATCAAAGTCCTGCCAATGCAAGACAATCTCTCAGGTATGTCAGAAATGCAGAGCCTGTTTTATGAAGAATGCCAAAATAACAGTAAGCTGTTGAGGAGGAAAAAGCCAGTTGGAAAGCAAATAGGATATCAAAAATCATGACAGAAAAACCAAATATAATGCCAGTGATGAGGGAAATCCCATATAGAGCCTCTCTATGAGATTAAAGTACACTGCCAGTAATAGCTAGACTTCAAGAGTTACTTGTAGCAATACAAACATCGCTATATGTTGTTTGCTTTGTAGTGTTTAATTTTCATTCTCGCATATTTATACAAACCTTGATTAAAAATTTCAACTGCTGTATCATCATTATAAGATCCTTAAGTGGACTGCTGTAACCACAATTTCCAGGAAAAAGAAAAAGAATGAGACTGTTTTCAAACTGATTAGCAACTGTACCTCATTGCACAGTTGTATGAAGAAACAGATTTGGAAACATAGCATCAAGATTAGCGGGGCCTTTGAGCCACAGTCTCAATTTGGAGTCCCATCACTATACCTGGCAATAGTGCCAATTTAACAGGCATCAGGCTGTGCAGAAGATTTTCATGTAAATGAAAACAGTTTGGGTCATTTTGCTTTCCTTCAGTAAAAGATAAATATAACTTTTCACTGGCACCGAAAATAAAACAGGTTAACATAGAATGATCCAGGGCAGAGTCCATTACAGGGAGAACTAATTTGGCAGGTGCACCAAACTTCTGGACATCATGGGCCATGAGTCTAGGGAGCACTAAAGAGTTTGAAAAATGCAGGTACAAAAGGTATTAAAGGACAAAGTACAGACATAACATTCTGAAATGTATAGGTGTAAAATCACCAAATTAAAAATAATTATTTTATTTTCAATATTGATTTTTAAAGTTTTATATAGTTCAAATTTAAACTAATTCTTTACATGATAAAATATAACATTAAAAATTTTAAATAAAAATAATAAAAACTTGTAAATAATTAATATAAAATAAATGAAGAAGTTCCTAAACATTATAATGCAGTGCTATGTGCCTCATCATTAGTGTGGATTTTTGAAAATTCATTGTAGCCCTCTACCTCTATCCTAGAGTCAAGATGGTCTGGCCCTGATATCATAAGACTTTATTATCTCAGTCATATAGTTCTCACAGTCATCCAGGGATGAACATTTTTAATTTCTTCCTAGACTATGCCAAGTTCCCATTAGTCTATTACTTAAATTCACTCATGTATTCATTCATGCATTCAATAAATATGTATTTAGTTCTTACTGTGTTTAAGGGACCACCACATGAAACAACATAAGGCATAGAAAAATGTGGTTAGTCATAGATTTTTGAACTCAAGAAGGTTATGGTCTAATATAAGTATATGTTAGAAGGGTTTATGTTCCATCCAGAAGCCTTGAGGCCAAGGACTTGGTGTATCTCCAGCAACTAGCCCAGCATCAGGACCAGCGAAAGCACTGAACAAGTCTTTGTTGAAGTCAGTAAGTTATTGAATGAATATTTCTATTTGGTTTTGTGGACACAAGCACATGAATTTATGAAAATAATTCATATAGCCAACCCCTAGTTATTTCTTGTTGCAAAACTGAAATACAAATTGTTCGTAAAGAAGAAAATACACTCACAAAGGGCAAACTCATTTAAATATTTAAGATGCATATTTTAAATTGCACTTTAATGCAAGTAGAACTATTAACTTTCAAATGGAACTCATTTTTTTTTCACTTTGTGATATCACTCTGCAGGAGTTCACAAAAAAATTTTTTTCACACAAAAGGCACTAGAAGAATTATTATCCTCCTGCAAATAGTGTTTTCTTTCACATTATTCTCAAGTTACAGACATCTGAAATTTTTCAAAATCACATTGAGTTCCTGTCTTATTACCCTATACTTGTTATAGATAGCAATTGTTACTTTAGTTGGCAACTTAGATCTTAAGAAAATACTGAAATTTAGTATTAAGGTGTTGATTTCATCTAAGAATTTAAAAGTGTAAAAAACTAGTTTGTTTTATAAGTGTAAAGGTAGCATAACATAAATTCAGGCTCTTAATTAAGCACTTCCTGAAGATGCTTCTTTAACTAAATTACTAGTAGAATCAAGATAATTAAAATTGATGATCCAACAGTCAATTATACTCACACTAATTAACCATTAGAATGCTTAAGAGCTCCAAGAGATAGATTGCTTTTCAAACAAATAAATTTCAAAGTAAAATATAGTATCTTTGTGGGAGAGTCTATAAAAGTAAACATTAAATCACTTCTCAGCAATATTGACTCTTGCCAATAAATCTGGAAAATAACAACACTATTTCCAAACAAAGAAGATGGTTAGTTTGTTTTGCACCTGCAAAGGATAAACGACATAATAAGTAGAATCAGCCAGTCAGAGCAAAGTGTGTGTGTATACATATATATATATATATATATATATATATATGTATACACACACACACCCTCCCTTACATATATATATATATATATATATATATATATATATATATATATACACACACACATCCTTATACAAGCACACAACTTGCCTACTAGCTCACCCCATCCATTGCCTCCCTTTCCTTTCTTGCATTATATGTGTATCTCCTTCACTAGTCTATGATTTTGTCAGGGAGCAGAAATTATACCTTATTCATGTTTGTTTCTCCACTTCCCCAGTCCTCCTGTACTCCAGCACCTACTTATAACTCTTTTATGTACAGAAAGAAATCAAAACAATATCATTTAATATAAAACAAAATAATCAGATTAACTGAGGTTTCTAATTTTTTAAACTTCTTGTTAAAAAGAAAAACTAACATCATTTAATTGGAAAAACTTCTACCAATTTCCAAGTCAACACAGACATCTAGTTTTAAAATCCCTAAAGGTCTCCCTAAATAATCTTACACGTATTTTATCTGGGTGTATATGTAAGGCTCCGATCCCAGTCCAGAATGTTCTCCAGATTAGACCCTTCCCCTTACACTTTGTATTTGGCCAATATGAGCTTAGTAAGAAGAAGAGAGCTTTGATTTTGAGCTGTCACCATCCATCCACATTGTGAATGCCTGATCAACTATAGGTTTCTTTCCTGAGGACCCAAAGTGCAAAGCAGTATCAGAAAGCTAAAGTGTAGCTTAGCAAATCATAGTGTTTACCCTACTGGAAATAAGATCCAATGTTGATAATTGGTGTCTAAATAGTATCAGACACATGATACTGTGTTCACCTCTCTAGGCTCCAAAGCCAGTGTGAGTTAGATAAAGTGATAAATAAGAAATAAAGCATACTGGTTAGGAAGTCAGGCAACCACTTCTGCAACTCACCAGGTAAATGATTTTTAACTAATTACTTAAACCATCTAAGTCTTAGTTTTTTTCAACTGTAAAATGGGAATAATTATATTTATCTTACAACAGCCTTGGGAGGCTTAAATAAGATGACCTGAGTGCAGCACGTAGCATGGTACCTAGCACACAGTAAATGCTCAATAAATGACAGTGATGATAATGAGGAGAAAGTTAGAGACGTGTCCAGGCAGGTGTCCAGGCAGACCAAGAGATGAAACAAGTGCCCACAGCCACTCAGGTGGCTAGGGAGAGAAATCACTGCAGAAATCCTAAAGAATTAAGGTAGGACCAGAGGTAACATCTAGGCAAACTTCGACACTCTTCCAGTGAACCAAGCTGCAGTGTGATAATTTCTTACACTATTTTTCTTATATAATACTTACATTTTACCAACTGCCTCAATACTTAGAAAACAAAATATTAATTAGTAACATGACTTTCAAGAATCAAGCCAGTAGAAAAGATATTTTCCATCAAGTTTCTTAATATTACTCAAGTAATACCAAAGACACAACTTTCTATTTTTACCATCAGTAAAACTACCAGCCTGTACACAAAACTCATGTTTGGTAGCACTGAAACAAATGTTTCTAACCAATTCCCAATACACATAAAGTTGCACATACTCTAACACAACCAAAGGCTAGTCTGGAAAATTTACATAACCTATATAAATGAAACAGAAAGTAGAGGCATCAAGATAAACAAGAATAAAGTCATTAGCAAGTGCATTTTGAAAAAATTAAAACACTTCTTTAAATAGATTGAGAAATTTACAAGCAGTGGTGTGATATGTACATGTGTGTACTCACATATATCTATATGTACATATGAAATAATGTTTTTAAGGAAGGTAATTTCCCAGAATAAAGTACATTTCAAATCCCACTTCTTTGCAAAGACAGAGTAATGATTCAGACATGATAAAAAAGAAAAGAAAAAAGCATTCACTATTTTCTACATGCTGCTTACATTAAATTAAATAGAAATATAGTTAATCTCGAGAAATGAATTTACAAATATTTAGTTTTATTTTTGACTCTACTGATTAGGCATGCCAGTCATACAATCACTAAAGTAAACAAGGTAATAATATTTTGAGCCAAGATAATGGAAACAGAAATGAGAGAAGTGGATGCATGCAAAAGACATATGTCATTGATGTCAACAAAGTAACGGACAAAAAAATGGGACATTTGGAACAAGGGACAAGGAAGTGTTGAAGGGGACTGGCAAAGCTGACTTAACTTGGTGCTCCCCAAAACAGAAAAAGGACCATGGGGAGAACTTAGTTTGGATCCAGAGATAATGAGCCCAGTTTGAGACAAATTTAGAGACAAACTAGAGAAATACTATTAATTGGAAAAATATTATAATGCCTGTTTTTTATTTTATATATTAATAGGTAGAAATAGACTCAACTGAAAATTCATTAAATTTAGTAGATGAAAAACAAATGTAAAATAATAGGCCTCTGAATTACAACATAAAATGGGGCAAAATGTCTTGATAGTGATAAAGGCTACATCTTAAAAAATTAATTCCTTCATGAAGGAAGTCTGTTTCTTTCACTACATGCAGATTACTGAAAAACAAAATGCTGTTAGCTACAAAAACCCTAAAGTAACATCCTTTCAATAGCCTAGAGAGGTAGAATACTCGCTAGGTAACATTGGCCTTATAAAAATAGAAGATTTCGCCCGTGATGTATGGGAACAGCATGGGCATTCTCCTCAATGATAATCAATAGAAATATTTATACTTAGAAAAACTCTACTCAGAAATAACATTCAACAAGCAAATATTTCCTATGTTTTGCAATTCTAGAGAGGGAAAAACAACCTTTTTATTATTCCCTCTCAAAAGTGGACTGTCATTTTCTGTTCTTCAGAGTACTTACTGTACTTAAAATAATCCTTGCTATCCTACGGAAAAGATGTTTAAATGGCCTGTAACCAACTAATTAGAATATGAGCAATACACATGCATATTTATATGTACACATATATATGTGTACAAATATACATATTATTTTGCAGTGAATATAAGATTAAAATGACCATTTTTACTTAATCACAAATTGGAAACTTTAAAAAGTTATTCTTTCCCCTTAAAGTCACAAGCTCGAACATTTTAAATGAATGGGAAAAAAGACTTAATAATGAGTTATTTTTATTCATCTAACATTACAAAATTTGTGTATGTGAAAGGTACATATATGTGATATTGAGACAGACACTGGAAAATTACTGCTTAGGCAAATATCATTGATGTCAAGACAGTAACTAGTTTAGCAGAGTAGAAATTTTTCCTGAGGGGAATTTCCTAAATAATGTCAGCTTCTACCTCTCATCATTAGAATAGCATATAATGATTTCTTAGTTCAGACTCTAGATGATATTGCTTTCTGGGGAGTTAAGTTTTCATATTCTTGGAACTCTATAAGTTATGCCTTAAGAATAATTAACTCACCTGAAAAATACTGACCTAAAGTATCAAAGGAAACCGTAAGTAATTATAAATAGGAGTTTATCGGGTTAAAATTCACTGAAAGAAACTGTTCTCTCAGAAAGGACAAGAAAACTCTATGGACACTTTAAATAGAGCCCTGTAACAAAAGGTCTGGGGAAGCAGAGGCTTATTAGATTTATATCTCCTACTGCCCTTGCTGTTCATTTTCATATTATAAAATAACACATTTGGGGGCTTCCCTGGCGGTGCAGTGGTTGAGAGTCCGCCTGCCGATGCAGGGGACACGGGTTCGTGCCCCGGTCCGGGAAGATCCCACATGCCGCGGAGCGGCTGGGCCCATGAGCCATGGCCGCTGAGCCTGCACATCCAGAGCCTGTGCTCCGCAACGGGAGAGGCCGCAACAGTGAGCAGCCCGCGTACCGCAAAAAACAAAAACAAACAAACAAACATATTTGGGTCATCTTCAGGTAGGTTGACTAAAGTGATTTATTTTCCAAAATGGGACAATAAGCATAAACTGGGACTGTCCTGTTGAATACTCTATCCATAGGGGAGAGCATGGCTGTGTGCCTCTCCTGCACATCAATATAAATCAGGTAACAATGGAGAAAGGGACAGAGACAGAGAGGATGAATAGAGAATACCCAGGTCAGATTGGAAAGGGAAGAGAAAACATAGGGCACAAGGTCACATGACTGACGATTATGTGAGGAAGGAGAAAGGGCTGCTATATTTACTGACTGGGTGACAAGAATGGATTTACATGGACTGTATCTGAGCCTCAAGATATTTGCTTAATGCCAGTGGAGAGCCTCTCCATCACTACCCAGCCACTATGTGTGCATGTGTGTGTGTAAATAATATTTCTATAGATACAGTATACATCTATGTATATATTTTATACAACAAATATGAAATAGTTGTCCAAAACTAATATATCACCAAAATTTGCACTTTCCATACCACATTTAAATAATTTTGAAATCATAAGTAACTGGCCACAAGATTATATATATATATTATATATGTGTATTTATGTATGTCTTTATATATTGTGTATATGTGTATGTCAATACATGTGTATATTCCTATGAATATACACGTGAATATAACTAATGCTAACTTTCAGATTTGCAAAATCATTTAAGTCAACCTGGGAGAAATCTACTGTGATGTTGTATTCAGATAAGTTTAGCTGTTAAATTCTACTTACAAATACAACTTAGTATGTTATTTGCTTGATATTAAGATATCATCAACTTTAAGAATCACTTTCAATTGCAGGGAAGAAAATACATGTTAAACATCCACACTAATTATAAGTACCATCCCAATTTCAGAAAGATTAAAATGTGAAAAATATGACTTGACATTAAAAAAGTATAACCAAGGGGCTAGGAGTTTTAAAATAAAACATATCCCCAAATAAGAAACTCTATAAAGAAAATATGTGGGATTTTTAAATAAATAATGAGCACTAACTACCTGATATAGTTCAAATTAGGACTTGCACTCTGGATACCAGCAGCCTCTAGATACTAAATCAAGCAGGAAATTGTGTACACACACACACACACACACACACACACACACACACACAGAATAAATGTATCATGGTTTATTATTTTTCATAAATCATCACCATAAAAATTATGAATTATTCACAGTAAATTCCAAGTAAGCCAGGAATGATATAGCATATATAAACCATAAGTTTCCATGACAAATAAGAACAAGTATATAAAATCCTACAGATATATGACCCATAACACATTACAGAACATTGATTTCCCAGAGGCTAATGTTAAACTCACGCACCCAATAACAGTTCTATTTTCATTCTCTCCTATAACTCAAATCTATTCATGCTGCACAATTACTTTTGCATAATAATATATTGTATTTTAGTTATCTGAGCTATTTCATCTGTAACAATAGTTCTTCCTTATTTTAAATGAGCATCTTTGGAAGCATCGTATTATTTTCTTTATGATCTTCCAATCACCTTGACCATTTTTTAAAGCGTATGATGTCTTTCATTCACACATCAGGTAGCATGCTTCAAATTTTTAAAAATTCACATAAATAGGAAGAGTTCTCAGGAATGTAATTTGATGAAGGGGATTACATTTCTGTCTCCAAGGACTAAGCCCTACATGTTTGATACATTGAAATGTTCACATTAAAAAGACATTATAATCTCAAAAGAAGTGAATACAAGAGAAAACAGGGAAATAACAGCTCAACTAATTTTTACTAAAGGAAAACTAAATAAGGGTAGAAAGATAGGGACGGAAAGAGGCAAAAAGGATTCTTATATACAGAGAAAAGGACTAAGAAAGGAAAGAAGGAGTTAATAAAATCTAGGGCTTTCGGCTCCAATCTTAGCTGAGATCAGAGGAATTTAGTCTGAGGTGACCAAAGAGAAATATATTTTATCTACCACCAAATAAGAATGGTGGAAGTTTTCATCCAAGGTAATTCAACAACATGAATTAGTAATTAGGATATTAAACAGAGATCAAGGCTGAAGTTTCCTCAAAACTGCCTACTTTTTAGAACAATTTTTTTAATCTTATTAAAAGAAATGGGAATAATCTCTAGACTTTGACATCTGATTACATTTCAAACTACCTTTTGTCTGTAACACATGTTTCCCTTCTGTTCACAATGGTCACTCTTGCTTTTTCCTATTTTTAGAACTTGCTTCCTTTCATTAAGCTGCAATTAGCAAGAGTCCCTTCCACACATATATCGCTGATTCCTTCAAACTAGCCTCTTCCTTGGTTGCTTTTAGACTTTCATAGAAGCCAGAGTTTCTTCCTGGGAGTTCTCTAAACCTTAGAGTTTAGATACATGGATCAAGCTACAGACATTAATGTTTCAAAGAATGCTCATGGCAAAATAAACATTAAGAAGGTATTGACAGGGGATACATAGCCACAATCTTTACTGACAGTGGCCAAGCTGTGACAAAGCCACAGGTGTACAGGACTATCTCGGCAATCATAGCACAGTCAGGCACCATCATTGCTACTGTCCAAAAGAGCACCTATGGGAGTGAAGAAAAGGTGCTTTTTAAAAAAGACCATCATGAAGATAACCCTGCTCTTTATTTCATAGCATGTTACAATGTTATAGTTTTTCTGAAGTAATATTAAGTTATAGTATCCAGATCATATAGGTAAAAACACTTTAAAATGTGGAAAAAAAAGAAGAAGAAGAACTTATTGGGTAAGAAGAGCCAGAATGACTTGCCTAGACAATTCTCTTCTGCAGTGGTTCTCAAAGTGTGGTGTGTGGATTAACAGCACCAGTATCATATGGGAACTATAAGAAATACAAATTACAGGTCCCACCTCAGACCTACTAAATTAAGGAAAAAAAAAGGGAAGTGGATGTTGGAGCTGAAGAAGGGGGAGGTGATTTTTATGCATGATAAAGTTTGAGGTGATTTTTATGCATGATAAAGCTTGACTCTCAAATTATGTGCTGTGCAAAACATGCACGATTTTTATCATGCTTACTGTGTAGAATTTTATCTACTTGGTCCAGAAATAATACATTAACCAAAAGTTTGAGAACCACTGTTGAATTGTATTCCAATACCATAAGTAACCAAATAATATTTTTCTTAGTTCTAAAACTACAAATTTACCTCACTGAGGAAAAGCATTCTTCTGACTTTTCTAACAAAACTTTTAGCATTTTCAGAATCGCTTAGGTTCCTATTTATCTGAAGGTTCTAGTTAAGAATTGAGCAGCTCCATCTCAGGCTTTAGAACTGTTGCATTCTGTGTGCTAGTATGAGAATGAAGGACATTGGTGAGATAGCGGGGGACTCTTGAGCCACAGATGTACCCATGGTAGTCAGGTCAGCACTTCACATTCCCCAAATCTTGCCCCCAAAGTTGTCTTTTTATAACTGACTTTTCTTGTGTCATTTTTCCCCAGATACCTTTATCAATGAATGTGTCAACTTTTCTGGCATACGACCAGCCCACAATAAGTTACTGTGGGGTGCATCATGAACTTCTCTCTCATAAATCCTTTGAAACGAATGCACAGGAAGATACGATGGAAACACACCTAGAGACTGAGCTGGACCTGAGCACAATCACAACAGCTGGCCGAATCAGTGACCATAAACAGCAGCTGGCTTAACTGAGCTAATTGGTAACCATGGGTTGCCATCAAACTTTGTAACCTCAAGGACAAAATGAGGAGGATTTGTTCATTGTGGACTCTAAAAACAAAAGAAAACAATCCCCTGTTAAAATAAACAAAAATCCAAGATTGATTCATGAAATAAAGAAGACATGAATTGTTTCAACTCTACACTTTATAATTAGCTAAGTTGTGCAGTATTTTTTTGACTTAGAGTATGACCCTGAAAAAAAAATCTTTTTTCTCAAAACTCATCCTACCTGTAAAAACTGTACAGAGCTAATGTATTTTTCATATTGTAAAGTTTCAATTATAGAAACAACTCGTATGTACAGTACCATAATTTAATTACATTTTACTTTACACACTTTATGTATTTCAGTTTCTAAAATTTTAAATTAACAAAAATTATTTCTTGTGTTATTCAGAGTTACTCAGTTTTGTAGGGACTGTTTTGTTACTGCTTTTGTGCCCAGGAACCTTGACTCTCAAATTATGTGCTGTGCAAAACATGCACGATTTTTATCATGCTTACTGTGTAGAATTTTATCTACTTGGTCCAGAAATAATACATTAACCAAAAAGGGTTTGTTGAGACTTATAAGAAGTTCTTCAATTACATAGACAGGTCTTTCTTATAAACGAAAAAAATCAAAGATTTTTTAACACTTCTCAGACTTAACTGTTGCCTTGAATTACAGCCTAGTTTCTAAGCAGTGAAATGTAATGATAAAGAGGGATATTTTAACAACGTATTTCTGAATGAATGACTCATTATTTCATTCTTTTGAGTAACCCATTGTTAAGGGTGGGGGGAAGCATGGACAAAACATCACTGGAAACAAAGGCCGTAACCACAGCAACAGAGTTTGATATACTTAAAAGGTGCAGCTGCCAGTGACAAAGAAAAACTCTGTTACATCTCATTACTTCAGGCCAAGGTGGGAGAATAAAGCATAATAATTGTACAGTAGTAATTTCTCTTAATTAACCCAACGTGGTTTACCTAAAAATAACCATCAGTGCAAAATGTGCCTGGTTTTAAGACAATTTCCCATTTAGAATGGTGAGGCTATATTTTAGCAACATCTCAAAGGAAATATATGAAAATTTTCACTTTGTGTGCTACATCAATTTTCTCCTGGGAGAGAACTCTTAAAACATCTACAGCTGATTCAATACAGATATGAGCCATGGTGGAACTTTATCATGCAAGTAGACTGTAAACATCCTTAATATGTTCTAAATTGTTTATATTGCTATCCATAATGAGATTCACCTCCAAATTATCTGAAAAATAATCCAGAGTAATTTGAAACCACCCCAGATCATATATGGATTATGCAATTGTATTATAAAGTTAATTCAATCAAATTATGAAAACCCGACTTTTCAGAGGCTGAAATAATCAACTTGTTTGTTGTTTGCTTGACACAGGTTACTGTTTGAAAATATTGTTATTTTATCTATGGTATTCACACATTCTTTTGTGTTTTTTTTTAAATATAAAACTGCAAGTTTCAATTGCTGTTACACTAGAAGTGCTTTTTTTATGTTGTCATTTTTAATTCATGACATCAAAAATAGGTTGAGAGTATGTCAATCTAATAGGGATCAAACACAGTCAAAAACAATGAAGAAAAGAATTTGTGAAAACCAATGTCAAACTTTCAATTTTTTATTTCTTCCAAAGAAAATCAAAAGTGTAGTTTTATGCAGGTTTATCATGGCAAATTTAAGAACAGGTTCAAAGAGAATGGATTAAAAAAATCAAGAGCAAATTTTTGTTGAAAATATACTGTCAGAAGGGAAAAAAACAAAATGTTGGAAGAGCAAACTCTTACTAATTTAAATGAAACTAAATGTCACAGTACTTGTATCAACTATCTAGCATTCCAGATTTTGTAACATATTTTGCATAAATTATTTGCTATTCAGAAAATTGTCATTTTTAGTTTAATTTTAATCTCTTTTTTCCAATTTCTAATTTCCTTGCACTGTATTATTGTCAGAGTATTCTTAATCCTCTACACTGATATTTTGCTTTGCAGTTAGCAAATCTATAGAGGGTTAATTATAAATCTATTATGTGTGGATCTGAAATCTGATGCAAAATTTTATTTATTATGTAAACCAAAATGTCATTTGCAATTTTTTCTCATAGAAGTTGTCCTTGCAAAGATTCAAATATCTTTTAATTTGTGTAAATAAGCATTTTATATCTTCTCTTTCCAGACATTTTCAAACTGACAAATGATTTTTAGAAATTTTAAAGGTTCCAGGGAGCCTCACAAATATATGCCCTTTATTTCCTGAAGCAAACTGCTTTCTTTCTTAAACATTTTAAGTTCCTCTGAAGTGAACAACTATAAATAGAAGCAGTCACCTTGGAACCAGGTGCATGGGAGGTCTTAGCTCTGTGCATCGGAGGACTTATTACGTACATTAAGAGCCAAATAAACTAAGAATTCTGGTATTTGTCATATTTGAAATTAAACCCAAAGGATCTTTAACAGGAAAAAGAAAAAAAAAGATGCTAAGTTACTTGTTTGCTTAATTTTTATTCTGCCATGTCCCGGGGTGTGGGGGCTTTGGGGAAATGAAAACCTGTTAGAGGAGACTGTGTCTGGAATCTTTAGCATACATTTGCAATTTATATATTTGTGTCTAAAATCCCTATTTCTAACCTGTCTTTTTCAGAATTCAGTAATCTCCCATTTCCTCTTTCTAACCACCCCATGTCTTCCTTCCTGTGTACTTCTCACCTCTTTAAACAACTGAAATGTTTCTATGTTTGGAGTTGAAAAATGCAGTTCAGCCCAACATGGTTACAATAACAGCGGTAGCTACAGCAAACACATTTATGCGGTGTTTTGAAGCTTACAAACCACATTCCACATAAATTATCTCATTTTGCCTTCATAACCAATCTATGAAGATACATTAATACCAAAGAAGTTGAGACTTGCCCAAGAACACAGGGTTAATAATTGGTGGAGTTGAACTACTCTCAAAATTCAGACCCTATTAGTCTTTCCACTATACTAAAAGCCTTCCCTCTCTGATCAGGGCCAGAGAATTTCCAGATAGTAAATAGAATGAAAAAATGTTTGACATGTTGTTTAGTAATCCCCAATTTAACTCAGTTCCTCTATCTGTATAATATATGGGCTAAATGGACTCTTTCTGTGTGCTACTCTGGGCTCTCACATTAAAACTCTTTTTTTTTTTTTTTTCTTTTTTTTTTTTTTTTACAGTACGCGGGCCTCTCACTGTTGTGGCCTCTCCCGTTGCGGAGCACAGGCTTCAGATGCGCAGGCTCAGCGGCCATGGCTCACGGGCCTAGCCGCTCCGCGGCATGTGGGATCTTCCCGGACCGGGGCACGAACCCGTGTCCCCCGCATCGGCAGGCAGACTCTCAACCACTGCGCCGCCAGGGAAGCCCATATTAAAACTCTTTATTCAAAAAGTATAACAAGTCATAAATTTCTTAACAAATCATATCATTTGTAAATGTGTAGAACTGTTGCTTCCAAGAAGTGGATGTATATAGGCCCCAAGGTCCAGAATAAATTTGAGAAGCACAAAAAAAAAAACCCAAAACACACAAAAAAACAAAGATCACCAAAATCGAGATTATGCATAGAGTTATAAAACAGATTCACAGTGTGAGGTTGAACATATGTTTAACACATGTTCAACTGAACACACATTCAATTCAGAGCTAATTGGAAAAACCTTTGTAATTTTATTTTTTTCCTTTTTTGTTTCAGCAAAAGTACTTATTGAACCATGAATTCTTACATCTATCTTAATAGAGAATAATTTTCTCTATTCTCCTTCCAATAAAAATGAAATGTAATTCATCCAAACTGATGTACAGATGCAAAAACATATGCTAATAAGCAAATAATATTTTTGATCAGCTCATTTTATCAAGTCTCTATCCCTACTCCCAAAACCACAAAATCAGACAGATTTTAATATAAATTATATTTTTAGAAGGAAAGAGAACTTGCCCAAATTTAACGTCCAAGACAAATGACATAATCCTGACTTGAAATCAGATCAGTATGACTCCACAAACTGCTTAGAAATAGAATCTTTTTTTCAAAAACATTTTCTGAAATAAAACCACTGTATATGAGATTAAGAATATATGTTTTTCTCTGCTCCTGACTGGAAGACAGTTATCATCTCTCAAACTCAACATTAAAAATAAGTAAAGGGCTTCCCTGGTGGCACAGTGGTTGAGAGTCCGCCTGCCGATGCAGGGGACACGGGTTCGTGCCCCGGTCCGGGAAGATCCCACATGCTGTGGAGCAGCTGGGCCCGTGAGCCATGGCCACTGAGCCTGCGCGTCCAGAGCCTGTGCTCTGCAAGGGGAGAGGCCACAGCAGTGAGAGGCCCACGTACCGCAAAAAAAAAAAAAAAAAAAAAAGAAGTAAAGAAACTGCAAGCATGAAAACAGGTACCTGATGTGAATGATTAGTAGTAAGCTGGAAGAAAGAAAATCAGATGTAGATTTTCTGCTGGGTAGATGGTAGCCAATGAAGGAAAAAGTAACGGAACCAGCAGATATTCAGCCTCAGGAAAAAGGATAAGAAATCTCTAGAGTAGACATAATAACATCTTACAGTGGCATAGCTCTTAACAGTTTATCAGTCAGGGTAATGGTATAACCACCTCGTAACACATAAAAAGTCCCGAGGTCCAGATGGGTTGATTATACAGTAAGAAATCCAGATATGTTAGTCTTGCAGTAAGTAAGAGCCTCCAACTACTTTTATTACCTTCTCAACTCACCACAGCTGTCCCTAACTAGAGAGGTACTAAAGGCAGAGGATCCAGGGTCAAGGCTTTCAAAACTCTGACATACCCACAAGGGTGGAGTAGACTGACAATCAGCAATTGTGCTTCATTTTAGTATCAAGTGTAATGGGGAAGAAATAGTTGAAAATTTAAAAAATATATACCAAACGGTGATAGGTTATTTGTAAAGATCTCTCACGGCTTACATAATGATTTTATTATGAGATAAGAGGCTTATATGTAACATTTTTAAGTTAGGGTAAAATTGGTGTTTAAAAAAGTCCACAGTTGATTATTTACCTTTCTATTAAAGACAGTGACCTTAAAGCAAAAGAGTGCCTCAGCCATGTAGGACTTAGAGCACTCTTGAATTTCTTCCTCCTTTCTCCCATCTATTTATAGATTTTCTTTTATATGATATATATCTTCCCAAAAAATTAAGTGAAATTTTATTTTGTATAAATCAAATAATATTTCAAATACATTAAGGGACTATATGATAAAGGATCCTTGAAGTAAATCCTTCTTGTTTTCTCATCTGAAACACCACTCACTAATTTATCTTTTGTAAACTGATTTACACATATCTTGTGTTGCATAATGCAGCACACGGCCTTAAAGGTTCTATGGTGCAGTCTTTACCTCAGACTGTATAAAAGAAAGGACTCTCTAGTTTTGAGCAGGTCTATAGACACTAGAGTGATCATTTTCAGTCAGTTTCAGTTAGGGAAGTTATTTATCTGGACTAATACGAAAAATACTATTAAAATAATACGAATGGATAAAGTTGACAAGTTACATTTTTTCTAGTTATTGGTTTAAACTATTGTCACCTATAATAGCGTCAAAGCTACTATTAAGAAATCAAAATGAACCCAAATCCCTTGGATCCATACTAGATTTACTGAGTCAGAATCTCTGGACCTAATCTCTAAGGCATGCTAAATTTTGCAAAATATTATTCAGATGAATTTACTTTTGCCAAGCCATTCAATTGTTTTTTATTCTAGCCTAAAATTCTTGTGCTTTCCTATTCCAATGTGAATCTAGTTTGCTAAGCCTGGATGAACATTTTTCTTGATTAGAAGAATGTGCAACAAAGGACAACTATACATAAAATGGTCAGGTTTTCCTGATAAACTGTTATTTATAGATTTTGCTCCCCACTAGCTCTTTCAACAGAAATCTCTGAAAACTATCTTAAATCAGCTGGGTTATTCACTTATTACTTGCTTTCATGGATAATAATATAACTGTTGAAAAGCTGGAGGTGGGGAGAGAAGAAGGACTAATTTATGATGTAACAGGCATTGTGTTGTCCTCATTTCATTCTCAAACCATCTTAGGAAACAGGTATAACCACCATTTTAAAAAAAGGAAAATAAGAATCATGGTAGCTGAATAATTTGCCAAGGCTTATATAGTAGAGTTGGGGATTCAAATCCAGTGCTCCTGACTCTAAGGATGTGCTCCTACCACCCAATAGCACATTTTCAAATGTTAACAAAGACCACAATCAATATAATTAGGCTCATATATTTTAATAAGGGGTGTGGAGACAGGAGGAAAAGAATGTACTTTCCTATTCCTAAACAGAAAAATTACATAAGCTATTTCACACTGTGTAGAGATTTCCTTCAATATCCCAAGTCCACAACTTAATGGAAAGAAATATCTGTTATTTTCTTGAAGTTTTATACATTGTTTCCTAAAAAGCATGAACATTTGAAAGAAAAAATCCTTCAAATAATAAATACTCCTAGGGCTTCCCTGGTGGCGCAGTGGTTGCGAGTCCGCCTGCCGATGCAGGGGACACGGGTTCGTGCCCCAGTCCGGGAAGATCCCACATGCTGCGGAGCGGCTGGGCCCGTGAGCCATGGCTGCTGAGCCTGCACATCCGGAGCCTGTGCTCCACGATGGGAGAGGCCCGCATACCGCAAAAATAAATAAATACTCATGTTTTATTTTCATTTCCAATTTTTCTAGCATATTATAAACTTATGACAAAAACATGATAAGTAGATATCCATAATATAAACTTCAACTGGCCAAAGATGGAGGGAAGGTTGTCTATTGAAGCAAAAACTATATAGACAGTCAATAAAGTAACGAGTGCAATGACAATGTGAAAAAAGACCAATCATCTACAGTCAGAAAATGTTGACTGGCAATGACATGGCTTAGGTTGCAGAATATTTCCTTTGATGATTTTATGTGGGGATATTTTTTGTAGAAGTATCATTACTTACACAAATGATATGGGATCTAGGAGCATGTTACATAAAGGAGGCAGGAAGATAACCGCTATAACAATGTACATTCTGCTTGTCCTGTTACTCAGAACATATTCAATAATATATAGTTTAAATTAAAAATAAATATAATTTTCCTTGTGAAGGTAATACAAATGTTTTTATCATTATGTGCAGGTGGCCAAATAATTTTTTTTACATTTATTTTTAAATTCACATCATCAAATAAATCTTCCTTAGTTTCAGCTATTAACAAATGATTATTAAATAGTGGTTACTGGGCTTCCCTGGTGGTGCAGTGGTTGAGAGTCCGCCTGCCGATGCAGGGGACATGGGTTCGTGCCCCGGTCTGGGAGGATCCCACATGCCGCGGAGCACCTGGGCCCATAAGCCATGGCCGTTGAGCCTGCGCGTCCGGAGCCTGTGCTCCGCAACGGGAGAGGCCACAACAGTGAGAGGCCCGCGTACCGCAAAAAAAACAAAACAAACAACAACAAAAATAGTGGTTACTGTTGATTCCATTAGTGTCTCTAGGAGCATTTTATTAAACCACAGGACTAACAATCTCTCCTATTTCTCCCTGAACTTGCACAAGCCCAAGGTAATATAATTGGGAAGTTACATTATCATTTTACTCCATCACACTATCTGAATATGTAACATCCATGTAAAAAACAGTTTTTAATAATCCACATGGGATTCAAGAGCCAGTAAAATACTCTGTAAGTCAAAATTCTACTAAAAATTGCCACTACTACAACTGTGATAAAACTATATGCTATAAATTTAAAACAATTAATAAATCCAGCAAAGAAAGAAGCTCTAGCATCCTGAATCTAATATCATTACATCTGTTCATCCTGGCACCACGACCACCATACAGAAATTATAACTGAAATATCTAAAGTAATTCTGATTTGGAACAACAAAGTTGCTCCTTGTATCTGGGTTGAAGATGTGATAAAGGACAATGAAGAAGACAAAAAATACTACATATACCGAGAGGTAGGTAAAAGAAATGTGATTTATTCTCATTAGATAGCCTGCAAGTAATTTTAAAATTTAAGACTAATAATTAAAATTTACAATAACATTTATGTCATCAAATGTCATCAGTAAAAACCAATATTGACATTAGGGACATAAAAACAAGCAGATATTTGTGATGGCAATACATATTAAATAGATAGACAGAATTAATTCTACTGAAAGAGAAAATACTAAGGATAAAAAATACTTTAACTATCACTATTATTTCTCCAGAGAAAAACTGCAAAGTCAGAATAAAAGATTCAAACTAAATACCAAATGCTCTTTTCAAGATCCATTTTGAAATAGCCCAAATATAAGCTGCTTTTAACCATGAGTAATTACATTAATTCATAAATACCTAGTCAGATTCTGATGTTGAGAAATGAACTGTGTTTTAAATATACTCCATCTGTGCTTACTGTTTTACATCAATGATATATTTGCTTTCAATTACAGATACATAAAGACAATGTCCTAAACAGTCTGATGAAAACATGGTGAAAGACTGGATCAACCCTATTCGTTCTGCTCTACTATAACGCAATTACTGGAATAGCATGTCCACCGCAGTCGGAAGCTGGAAATATGGTTTCTAAAGTCCTCTCTAGCAGTTCTTGACCAAGACACTTGTAATATTCATTATCTATGGGTGTTATTTTATATTCATTTATAAAATAAGGAAATTATTGCCTTGAGACAAGAGCCTAGAGACCCATCCCAGCTCTACTGTGACTACATTTATAACAAAGAGGTCTAAGGAAAGACACTGAATATCTCTGAACTTCAGCTATCTGGAGAAAAACCTGAGATCTTTGTGAGGTGGACAGTTTTTCACCTTTGGATTTGATGAAATCTTAAGATCAGTGTACTGGACATCCTTCAAAACTCTTTGCCAGTTCTTCCTTAACAAACTCCAAACTTGAGTTTCTTGAACCACTGTTGGATTTTAGACATGCCTATTTCACAATGAACCCTTGTCGTACTTCATCATTTTCTGGAAGAATAACATAAGGCTGGGGTAGTAGCCCTTATTAATGTTTTCCTTGCATTTGATTCCAGTTATGGAACAAAAATGTGTGAACTAATATGACACCTTGGTACTACCATAAAGGGATAGGAAGAAGTGTCTTTTAACAGATAAATACTTTAAGTAATATAAAACATGTAGTTTGGGGTCACTTCTTTTAAATTTAATAATCAAATATAGATTTCAGATAAGTATATGCCTTCAAGCTACTCTGAATATAAACATAATTCTCTACAATGATGACATAGTTTTATTGTCATATACTTTCACTTTCTGAGGGCAGACAATTGACTGTGCTCTATAATTGCCACCAGAATTTAATTATTTCCAGAAATAATGACTTAGTACTAAGCACTTTAAAACAAAATGATAATAATTAACACTTAATGTTTACTTTTCTAAACATTTTACTTGTATTAATTCATTTAATACTCATTAATATGGTTAACAGGATTAATAATAACCCTATAAAGTAAGTACTATTGTTATCCCTTAAGAAGATAAGGAAAATGATGATCAAAGTGACTATGTATTGATAACATACAGCTTCTTAACTGTGGAACAAGAATTAAAATTCAGATGATATACAGACAAACTAACCCCTACCAACTGCCCATTTAAAGTCCGCTTCATAAGCCAAATACTTAAAATTCTATTCACTTAAGGCTACAACTGAAGACATCAATATAATGGATGTGTTTATTAGATAACCAATATATGTCAAGTGGAAAGCAAGAATCTTCGAGAGATATAAAAAAGTATACGATATAGTCCTCGTTCTCAAGGGACTTATAGTCTCAGCAAAGAGAAAAGGCATTCATATTAAGGAAAAAAAAAAAATCAAGCTAAATTGAATACCTGTAAGTGCAGACGGCAATCAGAAGATGAAATCAAAGTTAGCAGAGTTGTTGGGGATAATTCTGGGCAAAAGTGAGAACTGAGATAGAAATATAGAATGTAAGACTAACAGTATGCAGATGGGTAAAATGAAGAGAGGGAAGTGAAGAAAGAACATTGTGTTTTTATTTATGTACATTTGTTACTCCAGTAGTATTTGTTAGAGTCGTGCTTGTCTGGCATAGAAACACCCAACTCAATTTTTGTCCTGATTGCCTAAAAGTTCGGACCCAAATTTTACTCTGGCCACAGCAAACTTGTGGCCTTTCTAGATGGACATAAATATTTCCCAACTTTTCCTCAACTCTATTTCTCTTTATATTGCTATTTATTCACTGTATTTTATTTTTCTTTGGGGCGGGGAGGTGTTAAATAGTATTAATCCTTTGTGGAAAATGTTATATCTGTTTCATTAAAATGTTCGTAACGCATTTGGAAGACTGATTCAGACAACTTTATTAATTTAAAATAATTATGTGAATTAAATCAAATAATTTCTTAGAAGCTAATAATTATAACATCCTCAAATTACTGTTCGGCATCAGGTAAAAAAATGGCCTACAAATTGACTGACTTTTTCCTTTTACAACCTCTTCAGTCTTTATGTTAACCTTGGTAAATATTAACCATAATTTTTATTCCAAAAAGTAAACACAACTTTTACTTTTGATTGCTCCATTTCACAAATAAAGAAACTAAAGTAGAATATGATTAAAGGTCATGATCAAAATCACTTTGGTAACAGAAAACAGACCCACTAATAGAATTCATATTTACTCAATATTAATTTTCACTACAGTAAAATATTTCATGAACACATCAAAATTTAACAAAATAAGCAGAATTATTTCTGCCTTAAAAGTACAGACAGGGCTCCCCTGGTGGTGCAGCGGTTGAGAATCTGCCTGCTAATGCAGGGGACACGGGTTCGAGCCCTGGTCTGGGAGGATCCCACATGCTGTGGAGCAACTGGGCCCGTGAACCACAACTACTGAGCCTGCACGTCTGGAGCTTGTGCTCCGCAACGAGAGGCCGCGATATTGAGAGGCCCGTGCACCGCGATGAAGAGTGGCCCCCGCTTGCCACAACTACAGAAAGCCCTCGCACAGAAACGAAGATCCAACACAGCAAAAATAAACTAATTAATTAATAAACTCCTACCCCCAACATCTTAAAAAAAAAAGTACAGACAACTGTCAATGAAGTTGTTACATTTAAAAAGTGCAAATGAGGTTGAGAAACATTCTCTATCAAATTTTGCTTATCATTTGGACTATTAACTTGCAGCTATCTCTGTGGCCACTGATAGTTATAAATTTTCATTCACAGGTATTTATTCTGAGTGCCTGTTCTTTTCTATAGGGATTATGCTTTATATCAATTACTTTGGGATTTTTAATTCAATTCAATCAAATAAGTATTTATTCAGCTTTTACTATAACATGCAAGGACTAAGATAGGTGATAAAGTGACCAAATGCTTAAAAGTGAATAAATAATTGCAATTCGGTGTGATATTTCTAAAAATGAAGTATATGCATGATGCTATAGGATTGATGGAGAAAGAATAATTAATTTTGCTGGAAGAAAATCTGAAAAGTCCTCAAAGTAAATGCCATTTGAGACTCTGGATTCTCAAGTTTGCCAGTCACACAACTCATACCTGTCCTGCAGGATCCACTCCCCACTCCTAATGAAAGTTGGGAGGTATTTTAGATGTTTATGAGTATTACCTTCTAGAAATCTAGAACTCTGATAGTTTCTGAGTCTAGTATTTTCCTCAGATAGTTAGCTACTCCGTTTCTTTCCATGTATAAATACTAAGGAAGATTTTTAAAAATTTTCCCCTTCCACAATCTTCTAAATTTAATCCTTCAATCAGAAGTATTCAATTTAGCCATTCCATGGTAAATTCAGGACATATGAATTTTGTTAAATAATAAGTAAATAAGTGTAATGGATTGTCAGATGTTTTTATTTTGCTTTGTTTTAACATGCCCCATGCAAATCCAGTGTGTGTGTGTCAAAAAGGCTATATTGCAGTTCTAACCTCAGGAATATGTGAAAAAATGTAGAAGAGGTATATTTGCCTGTGCAATTTAAATGTTCACCACTTACTGGTTATGACATGACTGATATTAAAGTCAATGAGAATTAGGTTATAAATAGGGTCTTTTCTATTCTATTCTATCAAACAATTCTTTTAGAAAGTGAAAAATATTAGTAAAGTGGTCAGTTCATCCAATACAGCAATGAGCACTGTTGCTCTGGTAGCTGCTCAATATCATTAACTTTTCATTTCTTTAAATATGTTTTTCCCTTAACAAATTCCTCTCTTTATGAGACTACCATTATTCCCAAAGGATTTCACTGTTTGGTGCTTAAGGCAATTTCTTATTAAATTCTCAAGAATGCAACTTACATTAAGCTGAGGCAAAAGAGTTGGAGCGAATTCAGTAACTAGTTCAAGGCACAGTTTTCTGATCTTCCCACTTACAAAAATGAATATATTTTAATATTAGAATTCCAGAATATAACAATATTAACATGAAGAGAGCTCATCATGAAGAATGCTATTTTAGTGAATGCCAAAGAACTTGTTTCTTAGTGGTCTCCTAAAATATTCTTGCGGATTATGAAGAGTGTGCAGTATGGCAAGGGCAGCCATGACAATCCTATATATGGAAATGAAATGTATAGTATATTCAAATAATCGTTTTCAAAAATAAATTACATATAAATTTTTACTCTAGATAGTTATGTGGCCCATGCTATATTGTAGTAAATGAACCCGTAAAACTGAGTTCATTAGACTGGAACTATCTACTATATTAAATACCTAAAACATTCTTAGTATGAGTACGTTGAATATTACCTTTGAAATGTTACATATGTAGGATGTATAATTTTTTCCCATTTTTAAAATTTTGTATAATTTTTTAATGACTATAAAATTACAACAGCCTTTAGGGTTTCTGAAGTTTCATGACTGTCCTTAATTCCTATCAAAGAGCAGCAAAATCTAGCCTGAGAAACTCCAGTTGGTTTACAAAGAAAATTTGCTTTTCATTTTATGTGGCCCTGTTACAATTAGTGTGAAATACTGACACTTACATTCCTGAGTGCAATAAGAGCAGGATGGAATGGTTATGGCAAATAATTGGACAGTCTCCAGAGAGGCTGTGAGAAATACTATTAGACCTCCATCTGCTGGCTGGAAATTCCAGGTTCATAGGGTTTAATGCTAGCTAAAATAAAAGGCTTTGATGATTTCTACCACTCCTTTTCAGGCTTGTACCCACCCCATCTACTTCCAAAAGGACTTGTGACAATTTATGGACTAAAACATCTGCATAATTAAATATTTTAAGCTAGTGATCACTAGAAAGGCTACATTTTATTATTTCTATTAAATTTCTCATTGCATATGTGTGCTCACATAGTGAGCAAGGGTGATAAGACTTGAAGAGGAAAAGTTTATATTAATTTATCTTGCAACATAAATTTTCCAATTATACAATATTATGCAGTTCTATTAGCGCACCAATATGGTTCTGTTTTAACTTAGTTCCAGATCTGACAACCAAACCTAGTTTTCAAAGTAAGTCTTTTTTTCAATAAATTGAATATCCCAGTGCTTTAAAAAATTCAGATAAGGCTCAAAGCTTCCCTTTTAAAAAGATCCTTTGACACTTTTCATAAAAGGAGCTCTTTGCTTGTGGCTGGATTTTAGGACTTCCACGAATCCCTTGAACATTCAATGACTTGGCTTTATGTAACTATATGTGTGTATTTATGAAAGATCCAGAAGCTTGCTAATGAGAATTGCTAAAATAAATATATATATTAAAATATAAGATTATTTCTGCCAAACCATTATGTGATACAAAGTCATCCACTGGGATGTATTTACATGTGTTACTGTAATGGACAGTAAGACAAAAAGAAATCCACTGAAGGACATTCCTTCTTCTGTCTAGAGTTATGGTAACCCAGAGAACACACCAATCTCCTCAGGAATACCGGTATAAATTTTTAATACGTGAAAAATATCCACACTATTCACCTGTGACTGCTTATGAAATTCCCAAATGGTAAGGTTCTTACCAAAGCAAACCCCGAAGCATCTAGCATTTGAGCTATTTCATTCCAGAGAAAAAAAATTAAAAATTTTTTTAGAAATAAGAGTAACTGTTAGTAATACATTATGTCCAAGTCACTCCAGCACAGTGTATTTCAATCACTTCAGTATTTTTATCTCCCCAAAAAGTGTCAGAAATGAGACATGAAAAACTATTAACTGAATCATTCACTCACTGAATAGATGTTGTTGTCAGTTTGTTCTTTGGATGGAAATAATGAACAACTGATTTATTTATAACTGGTAATTATGATAATACACCTTCATTTTCCACCCTTTTCAGTATATTATAGATATTTTATAATTGTCTTATTTCATACCAGATCTAAAATCATAAGCTTCCATAAAAATTTCTTCTTTCCCAGGCTTTTCCATAGTTTCCTTTGATTTGGGGTGTAATTAAAATATTTTAACTGACTTGGTTCTCTTGTCTTATTTTTTTTCTTTTCATTTTCTGCCTAAACCCTTGTGGAATTGATCCATATCTTAAATTTATGCAACTGGAAACTGAACTCTGAATTTTAAGTAGATGCAGAATACATTTATATAATCACTGTAGAGTGAATCTTGTTACCATTTACTTGATCAAGTTTACCTCATTTTTTTTTTCTGAGATAGGGGGAAACAGAGCAGCTAAAGAAAGATGATAGAGGCAGACTTTGGTGCTTTGTGACCACCTGGATGGGTGGGATAGGGAGGGTGGGAGGGAGGGAGACGCAAGAGGGAGGAGATATGGGAACATATGTATATGTATAACTGATTCACTTTGTTATAAAGCAGAAACTAACACACCATTGTAAAGCAATTACACTCCAATAAAGATGTAAAAAAAAAAAGAATTAAGGCAAGAAAACTTATTTCATCCCATTTTTCAATTATTTTTAGAGCAGAGAGAAACATTTCCCTTGAAGTTTTCATCTCTAACTCTGAAATCAATTTTATCTTTTCTATTCAACAACATTCTATTTAACATTCTATTCAACATTCAACAATTTTTCTATTTTGCTGCATAATATGCTCCACATACACTACAGTCTTCTCTCAAAATGTACTACAGGTCCATATAAGAAAAGACTTTGGGAATATGCTTCTACATTTAATTGGAACTATTGTAAAGGAAAATATTCATCACATTATAAAACATATTTTTTAAAAGAGCATGTGAGAAATTTTATTTCAGAATTAGGTCGAGGGAACCCCCCAACCCCGGCACCCCGAAGATATGGTTGTGCTTTGTCCGCAATGAATGCTAGAGCCCTGTAATACATCCTATCTTTACATCTCCGCTCAGGAACCCGCAGCTAGGGTACACCTGATAACATGGTAACCAGGTTAGCCTTCCTGTTGAGCATCCTGGCTTTCTTCTTTTTTTATATTATTTCCTCTTTGTAAGCCTATTTTGTTCATTTTATTTCATATGTCTTTTGTTATAAGCAGGCTCATTATTTGTTAGGGAGCAAAATGTACAAGGAAATAAAATAGAATTGCTATTCTAAAAGTATTTTTGATTCTTATTTCAACAGTGGTATAATCTAAATTTTGGAATACTCATTTACTTCTTTGTAGCATCATGCCCACTTTCCACTATCTCATCATCTTTAGATTTCCCATTCCTTAATTTTTATCTTCCTTATGAGCTATAGAAACAAACTTACAGACACACACACATAGACACACACTCACAAAGCACACTCCTTCTCCCTTCTCCCATATACTGTTCTTCAGATATAAAGATCACTAAGCAAAGAAAGACATACATTTCAATATGTTTTCCACCAGCAGAAACCTATTCTCAGGTGCTGGATTAAAGACACTAACAAAGTATATTATCAAAAGAGCTAATGAGGGTTAAAAATGAAGTTCTCAAGAATTTTTAAAAAGTATTTTCTTAGAGTAAGCCAAAAGTCTATGGGTTGTCATTAAGTGGCTCTTAACTATTTTCTAATATTAAATTCTACCTTAAAGTTAACCTAGGTATAGCTTGTAGACCATAAACCATGGTTACTATATTCCAAACATTCATTCCTTCACTTCCTTTACAGCCTAAACAACTCCTTCTGAGCTGCCGAAACTCCTCTTTCTGAGCTGCCCATCTATCCCTCCAATCCCAGCCCCAAATCAAAAAGAGACAATTATTTTTTTCAGGTACATCCAAGTTTACCCATATGAAAATATCTTCAACATGATTTCATGATCCTCTTTAAGTGTCTCCCTCTACTTACATTCAGAGAATTGGGGTTAATATGTGAGTTAAATTCTGAAACTTAAAATGTAGGTTTTAGGTACCATGTTAATAAACTATGAAATAAATATGAACAAAATCTCTCAAATTGAGGTTTAAAATGAATGTAGTTTTCATACCTTGTCCAAAATTTAATCATGATTAACTTCAGTCATAGATCATAAAAAATTCATAAAGGAAAAATAATATTTTGTCCACAAAATATATTAATTCATTTACATTTAACATTTCATGTGTATTTATATGATTAGACACTAGCCCAACTGCCAGATTTATGAAGCATGCAATAAAGACAAACTTAAAATATAATAATTCTCACTTGGCATGCAAATCCCATCTTTAGTTGAAAGTCCTAGTGCCCTGTTATTCCTTAAAATCAGAGAAAAGAGATCAAATGCAAGAAAAGGAAAATCAAGAAAGTATATGTCAGATATTGTATTCTGTTCCCAATTATTGTATAACTCCTATTTCACAAAATTTCTTTGAAAATTAAAGAATAAATGGGTATTAATGTACTAACTATATATCTAAAACTAACATGTTTAATAAATTAAAATTTTGGAATACAAGGCCTCTACATTTATAGATTTGACTTACGCTCAGGCAAGGTTGTAAATTACATTTCAATTCTGTACAACCTTTGTAAAAACAGAGGTGTCTTCTTCATAAATAAAGCAAAATGAATTTACAAACCTGTGCAATATAAAAATACAAGTAAAAATCTTATTTAAGTAAATTATTAAGACAAGTTCATACAAAATGTATCTGTTCTGGAGTCTCCATGTATTTTTTCTTGTTTCTCATGCCATTAAGTTTTGTTATACTATATATATGGATGCAACTGGGACTATCAATACATTACTACCAGCACATACATAAAGTTGGGTAAGAAATTTGGATTAGTGGCTCTTAATTTTTTTTTTCTAATCCTAAATACTTAAACATGTAACACACCATCAGCAACTCATCATAACAGCGGTGCTCAGTGGTGTGTGTGTATGTGTATATGTGTGTGCATTATATGTGTATGGTTTAATGTGTGTGGTGGGAATGGGGCACCTGCTGTGGAGAGGGCTGTCACCTTCTATGTTTTTTCTTGGCGTTTCTCTGCTAAGCAACAACCCTAAAGTGTGTACTTCAATTACCCCATTTTTAAAAAATCGCATATCTTCATTCAGGTCTGAAGCTCAGTCCTACAAATATAATGTAACTTTGGGTCAACCCCAATCAAGAAGACCCCAAGGAGAGATCTGAGCTGTAAAAATTTATATGTGGATATCCAAGAAATGAGTTTATATATCTAAGAAGCCTATAATAATCTATCTTGGAGGATCCTGTAGGTGTCAGTTCAGAATCTCCATGGTTCTCTCACAAAAAGCCCAGGCCATTTCTCTGGAAGCCACTTTGGTCTGTATACACCATAGATTTCATCTATGGTGTGATATTTGACTAACTTCAAGATTATGGCAACACCAACTATCTAGGCTTCACCCAAAGGCTTCCTGGAAGCAATTAATCTGACAAGAGTGCAAATGAGACAATTCTGGTCACCCAGGTGATCATGAAAATGACCATGGGGGAAATAAGGGAAAGAGAAACAGATTCAGAACTATGCTATAGATGGCACATTTTTCAGCAACAGATTTACACCAATACTTTTAAAGGATTCTATGATAGGAAATAGAGTTAAGGAGAGTAAGGGAAAAGGAAAAACTGGATATTCAGATCGTAGAAGAAGAAAGAGCCTCTCTTTAAGACAGAGTTGCCTCTTTTTTTCTAACAACATTTCATCTAACACTTCCTAGGTCAAAATATTCAAATGAATACCTAGAGAAATTTAGCAGTTTAATCCTTTCTGCTTACTCCTATACATTATTTTTTTAACATACATTCCTGCTCAGTATTAATATGTTTCCTCAGTATTTGACAACAATTTTTAAATAGGTATTTTCTTTTTCCTAGCATGTTCAGAACACTGAACCAGATCTTGACTAGATGAGTCAACTATTCCCTAGGTATAACTCCTGGAGTTATATTAATTTCATTTGCTGCAGTGGCATAATAATTTACCATAAATGGCTTAAATTACAGCATTTGAACATGTGCCAGGAAATAATACTTTTCCCCAAAGCAGATGAATCATGAACCTGAAATACATAATGCACCTTGAAGGTGTTTATAATTCTTCCAAGGAGTGACTTATCCATATGATAGAACACTGATCATTTGATCTGAGTGGTGACCTTCCAATAGCAATGAATAGCATTTCAATGCTTTGGAAATGTTACTATGAAAAATAAATTAAAATAAATATTTAAAGTGGGTAAACACAGAAGTTTTTCTGGTAGGGCCTCCTTTGGGAGGTGGGAAAGCTGGACACCAAGAGCAATAACAACCTTGGCTTCCCTTCCTTGAGTTTTTGTAGAAAGGCCCTTTTCCTTATGCTCTCCAAAATAGCTCAAATACCTATGAGGAAATTTGGGTGGATTTGAGAGTCTCAAAGCAAGTGTTATTAAAGTTTACATAAAGGAAACAAACAGTCAATACCACAGAGAAACTCAGTATTATTTAGTACAATAGTTCAAATAAACCTGTGCATCCTAAAGCCTAACCACTTAGAAATCAGTTTTGGAAATTAACATATATATTATCCCTTATGATCTTGTTTTCATGACAGATATGGATCCATGAAATACATAAAAGAAAAACTAAATATGCTCTAAATAGCCATAATTTTAATATGTATGTATATATGTATAACAATATATATACATATTATATATATATTTGAATCTGCTAGATATACAGTATGCCCTTAGATTTATGCATCAATTCAATACATATTTATTGAGAACTTAGATATTCAAGGCACTGATAGGAATTAAAATAGAGATGTAGATGATGGTCTAAAAGAGGCTTAAAAAGGAATTCTGTCAAAATTCAAAATAAATGAAACAGAAAATTTTAATCACCCATAGTGGGAAACAATGATGATAAAAACCTAAGTCAGGCTGCAGTGGAATGAACAACAGAGTGAAAAGCAGAATTCTGGCTCTGATCAGTGTGACCTTTGTCAAGGTCAATTCACTTTGGGGCTTCTGTTACTTTATCTGAAAAATGAGGGAAATTTAACCATGTGATCTTCAGAGTCCCCTCTAGCTCCAACATTAGATAAAACTATACTCCATAAGCTTGATTTAAACCAGAAGGTGCAAACCTCATTCTTCACTTGTAATGGTTTCACTGATGAACAGCAATGTCAGCTAAAATGAATTCATCTCCTTTTTCCTTTCCTGACTCCAATGTGATGGAGGTACCACTTAGGAAGAAAATAGCACTGAGGAGCTGGTATTCACAAAAAGACAGAACTGCATCCAAAATCATGATACTATGATTATGGAATTATAGAATTATTATTTCCACACCTTAACGTTTTGAAAATAGTTGATGAAAACAAACAATGAAAAGAAGAATAGATAGACAAGTAGAATGTCAGTGAACTGGGAGACAAAAGTGTATAACTATTTTCTTGTTTGAACTTTTAAGAAAAATTAATGTGTAGTGATATTTTATTCCAAAAAATTAATATGCAAATTCAATCATGAAACCATGGCAACCACAGGATAAAAGGTAAAGTTTTGTCATTAATTTGAAAATGTCTTGGTTTGAAAAAAGTTTAGTAGTAAAATCAAGGTTAAATGAAATATCATGAAGCTGTGCAATTAGGTTAATAATGAGGTGCCTCAGGGATCAGTGCTAGCACAGGTGTTCAATATATTTATTAATGACTTGGAAGAGTTGTGAATAATATGGAAGCACATTTGGATGACTTCAAGATATTTATAGCAATCAAAACAGGTGAATGACTGCTTTTCTTGACCCATTCACAAGCAATTATTTAACATATTACAGCAAATAATCAACAAGAGCAAATTAATGTGAAGTGGGTAGAATTACACGAGTTTTCTTAATATGCTAAGAGCTACTGAAATAGTTACTGCCTTTCAGGCAAGAGTGGGCAGATCTAAGAAGACATCTGTCTTCATACTAAAAAAAAGCCTGGAATAAAGAAAAATGCAAGAGAATTGTTACTTAAACCAATAGGTATTGCTGAAAAATTTTGCACACCAGAGCCTTGCTCTACTGCTGGGGCAGGGCGTGGTTCCCAAAACCACACATTATCTGGTGTCTAATCTGATGATGTTCTAAATAGTTTCCCATTATCATCCACTCCTCTCTGACTCATGATTTACTGGAGTTCCCAGATGCCTCTCAGGTGAGTAACATTTACAAGGGCCTCCCCTTATGGCTCTATTATAAAGGACTTCACTGATATTAAGCTTTATGCATTATCTTCCCAAACTGAAGATCACAAGGCTTTGGAAAAAAGTAATTCTTTCTCATAAGAAAACACACCATCATTCAAAAATAGCATGAATTATTTTACATTCTCCCCCCACCCCGCCCTGAGGTTATTTAATTATCGTGCATACCGGGAAATCTTAAATGTAGTATAGTTTCAATTATAATTCACTCATTCAAAAATATTTTCTGAGTGCCTCCTTTATCTAAGGCATAGTGGTAATAAGATGAATGAAAAGAACTAATAAAACATGGAGCCTGTCCTAAGAGAAAACTTAGAAAGCCACATCACCCCTCTCATGAACTAAGCATTTCTCAATCTTGGCCTATATAGATAACATATAAATGTGTAATTTCATAACAAATTTGAAACATTAAAATTAATAAGAATCAGTACTGCTTCTCTAGGAATATATAATAATATTTTTAAAGACAAGGAACTATTTTCTGCTACCATTTATCTTTTCTATCCAGGGAAAGACTTGACCTATGGTATTAATTCTCTCATTTGAAAAGTTAGCTTTGGTAGTCCTCAAATTTAAGGAGAAAATAAAAGATTTCTAGCCTATTTGAGACTGAGCTGATAAACCAATATAAATAGAATGAAACCAAATACTAATGCAAACATCAAACTGTCTCCAACACACCTCTACAAAATAACCCATCAGTAAATGGAAATATGTGTGACGCACTGAGTGCGAATTTTTTTAAGATTTGGTCAGGCATCTCTATCCTGTATACATTCCTGATTGGAAGTTTCAGATGTGAACATACAGAATAATTCATCCATGGTCTGAGAAGAATCTGTAGACTCTGGGAATCTCAATGTTAAATGGGACCTTAGAGTTCATTCAAATATTCCTTGAACTATAAATTTTCTCTGTACCATGTGACATGTCACCACCAGAGATTTTTTTAAAAGCTCATTAATAAAGCTAAAGACTCATGGTAAAAGATAAACTTTAGGTAATTAAATGACTATGAACCTTTGTTAGAACCTCAAATATACTTATTAATGACATTTACTAGAAGGTTTGGAACTACATATCTGAAAAATAAAGTTCACAATTTGGAGAATAATTCACATATTAGAGGGATGACAGTTACGTTAATTCTTCTTTCTAGATTTTTCAATAGCTGTAGGTTATTTTACAGTGTGATTTAGTATAATTACAGCAAAAGAAAACAAGTACTGAATGAGAGAATTCATCAGCAGGTGGTCAAGTGTAAACAGTCTATCAATCGTGCTGGTATTTTTAAGCATCAGCAAATTTAATTCCATCTCTAGGGGAGTAAACTCATACTTTCAGGTATGTGGTACATCATATTTAATTTTAAGAACATTTTAGAATGTGCCTTGATTATAAAATAGTAAAAGGACTTCCCTCGTTAGGTTTCCTAGGCAGGCAGAAAGTAATGATGTCCCTAATACAAATCAGGGCATTTTAAAACAACCAAATAGTGTTTCTAAAAATACATCTTTGCTCTAGGTAAACAGATTTGTCATGGTAAAAACAAAACAATCTGGATCAGGCCTAACACTATGAAACAGCACATGAAAATGGAAATAAAAACAAAAATGAACAAATGGGACCTAATGAGACTTAAAAGCTTTTGCACAGCAAAGGAAGCCATAAACAAGATGAAAAGACAACCCTCAGAATGGGAGAAAATATTTGCAAATGAAGCAACTGACAAAGGATTAATCTCCAAAATATAGAAACAGCTCATGTACCTCACTATCAAAAAACAAACAACCCAATCCAAAAATGGCCAGAAGACCTAAATAGACATTTCTCCAAAGAAGATATACAGATTGCCAACAAACACATGAAAGGATGCTTAACACCACGAATCATTAGAGAAATGCAAATCAAAACTACAATGAGGGGGCTTCCCTGGTGGCACAGTGGTTGACAGTCCGCCTGCCAATGCAGGGGACACGGGTTCATGCCCCAGTCCGGGAAGATCCCACATGCCGTGGAGCGGCTGGGCCCGTGAGCCATGGCCACTGAGCCTGCGCATCCGGAGCCTGTGCTCCGCAACAGGAGCAGCCACAACAGTGAGAGGCCCGCGTACAGCAAAAAAAAAAAAAAAAAAAAAAAAAACTACAATGAGGTATCACCTCACACCAGTGAGAATGGCCATCATCAAAAAATCTACAAACAACAAATTCTGGAGAGGGTGGAGAAAAGGGAACCCTCTTGCACTGTTGGTGGGAATGTAAATTGATACAGCCACTATGGAGAAAAGTATGGAGGTTCCTTAAAAAACTAAAAACAGAATTACCATACGACACAGCAAACCACCTACTGGGCATACGCCCTGAGAAAACCATAATTCAAAAAGACCCATGCACCCCAACGTTCATTGCAGCACTATTTACAATAGCCTGGTCACGGAAGCAACCTAAATGCCCATCAACAGACAAATGGATAAAGAAGATGTGGTACATATATACCATGGAATATTACTCAGCCATAAAAAGGAACAAAATTGGGTCATTTGTAGAGATGTGGATGGACCTAGAGACTGTCATACAGAATGAACTAAGTCAGAAAGAGAAAAACAAATACCGTATGCTAACACATATATATGGGATCTAAAAAAAAATGGTTCCGAAGAACGCAGACATAGAGAATGGACTTGAGGATATGGGGAGGGGGAAGGGTAAGCTGGGACGAAGTGAGAGAGTAGCATTGACATATATACACTACCAATGTAAAATAGATAGTTAGTAGGAAGAAGCCGCATAGCACAGGGAGATCAGCTCCGTGCTTTGTGACCACCTAGAGGGGTGGGATAGGGAGGGTGGGAGGGAGACACAAGAGGGAGGGGATATGCGGATATATGTATATGTACAGCTGATTCACTTTGTTAGACAGCAGAAACTAACACAACAACGTAAAGCAATTATACTCCAATAAAGATTTTTTTTTTTTTTTTAAAAAAAAGGGGGCTTCCCTGGTGGCGCAATGGTTGAGAGTCCGCCTGCCGATGCAGGGGACATGGGTTCGTGCCCCGGTCCGGGAAGATCCCACATGCCGCGGAGCAGCTGGGCCCGTGAGCCATGGCCGCTGAGCCTGCGCGTCCAGAGCCTGTGCTCCGCAACGGGAGAGGCCATAACAGTGAGAGGCCCGCGTACCGCAAAAAAAAAAAAAAAAAAAAAAAAAAGGGATACAGTTTTGTATTGATTTACACTGAGAAGGCAGATCTGGTTTTCTTCTCAAAACTGAGTTCATAATGATTAAATAAATTTAATGGGCTTTCATTCAATTCCAGCTGTTAAATGTCAGCCAATTACCATGAAATGACTTTTTTACTTGGATAATCCATTGCCTATCGCATTTCTCTCCTGAATCAAGTGAACAACTCAAGTTCGGCTGATCATCGTTATCATCCTAGATTACAACTGAAAGCAGCCATCTTATCCAGCCCACACAGTTTGACTCTACAAGCTCACTCTGGTGAAGAAGGGTACACATTCATGTAATACACACCCCGTCTCTTCAAGGTCAAATGGCAAGTTAAGGGAAAGAAGACTGTCCTGAATGAGTGTTAATACTCTTCCCTGTACCATGGCTTCTGGATCTTAAACTACTCTGCACTTCACTAGAAGTTATGTGGCATTTGAAACCCCTCTGAATGTGAAAGAAATTTGTGATGCCCAAATGGAACAGTCAAGAAAATTGAGCACCATCCAGAAAATAGAATCCTGGAGATGTTGTGAGGGCACCTCCTGCATGACAATGAGAGTTACAAGAGAGAAGAGAACAAAAAGATTCCAACTACTGCATATATCTTGTTTATTGCCCATTCTCTTGATGAATACGGTGGGAACACACAGGCTGATGAGATTTCTCTACCGTACAAAGAAAAGTTATTCTTGTTTGATAATACGTATCATAAGTCTTTCCTAAACACAGACAACATTTAAGTTGTTATTCAACTATACGGAGAAAGAACTGATGTTGGGGGCATTGAGTTACAATACTGTACTCTTGGGGTACAAATGAAGCACACTTATTGCTAGTAGTCACTAGTTGCTAGATTTCAAATAGGAACTATTTGAAATAGGAATAGGAATATTTCAGAAAGAACTACTCTCAAGGTCTCTATTTTCATTGTACCTCTTTCAATTTTACCACAGCAACAATAATCCCTGAGCAAGATTCCAAAGCTCACACAAAAGCATTTCCTCAAATGCCTTAAATCTTCCTCTGCTCTCAATTTCTGAAACAAATGTGTGTGAAAAGGGCAGGCACTCTGGGGCGTGACTCACTGATAGACACCAGAGTGAATCATGAATAGACAACCCGATAGGGAATCGAGGGAGTTAAATTGTAACCAGTGACAGTATATTAGTCAGTGCATGGGTGAGGCAATGGCATCCAAAGGGATTGTTAGCCCCAAAGTATCTCCTCCACAGATCATGCAACCTAAAATTCCTAACCATTAGATTCATTCCTCTCATATACTGCCTGCAATACAAAGTATTTTAGTGGAAAGAATCATATCTGGAACAGAAAGCACATTTCAAAGTAGGTTATAATAACTCCTTATTAGTGCCCAGGGGTGCTGGCCACAATACAAGTAAGTTCCAGTAAAGCAGAAAGATGTAAGGAGTCACAATCTCAAGTGTCCAGAGGGTCAGGCAGGTGCTGAGCATGAAAAAAAAAAAAGACGAGTGCTAATGTCATTTGATCATCAGCCTCAATGTCTGCAAAATAGGGAGTAGGGGGAACTGAAGTTTTAATAAATGAGAGAGCCCTTGTCTCATCTAAAAGGGGCAGCTACCACTGAGCTCCAGAGGACTGTTGCCAAACAGGAATATAGGTCCGTATCTTCCAGTTTTTTCTAGAGAAACCAAAAAATCTCAATTTTTGTGGGAAATTTCTGATATTCAAATGTTATAAACTAATTCAATTTTTTTGTGTAATATCCTGTGGGTCAACAGTGTTCAGCCCAAATCAGATATAGCTGAGGGACAGGTTTGGCCAACCTGTTGATAATTTCCTATCTAGGACATAGAGAAGGGAGGTTCAAGTGGAATGAAGGTGGGTTCTAGGCTATTAATTAAGAGACCATATCAGGGCACTAGATAGCATCCTTTTCTAGGGGAAAAGGTACTCAAGCAGAGTTTACATAAAAACCCAACTGCAGTATGCTATGTGTGATGCGCAAGTACATACCCTTTTTAGAAAGCATATACATTTGGATTAAAAAAAAGTCTTTAAAATCTTTTTAACATTATTTAGTTTTACCCTGTCTTGTGCAAGAAAAGACGCAGGATAATGTCACCAAATTTTCAATTAGACAAAATTTAAAATAAATTATGAATGGAAGACCTAGAATAAATGATGTTAGTAAAAATGAGATAAAGTATACCAAATGCATGCTGAATATAGTCAAAAGAATAAAAGCCTCATAAGCCATTAATTTATAAAACTGATTATTATGTGCATGGGGAGGGGAGGAAGTGTTCATTATTTTGCAAAGTTCAGTTTGCTTTTTTTTAAATGCAGTTTGGTCTTCAATATGAATGAATATATCTTGCTCATAACTAATAAAGTAATGAACACCTATCAGAATAAAGGAGTATTTTATGTAATTTGATTGTCTAGATTCTATGTTTTCACAGTAAAAAAGTGTTATTTTTAAAGGCTGTCTTTCTGAGCCTAAATAGAGGGCAGAACAGATCCCTTCTTAGATTTCTTTATACTCCTTTGGCTGAAAGAGAAAGATTTTTCAATAAGAAAAGGCACTGTGAGTTACAGAAGCATCGGTCTGATGAGGCTATATACAGGATATATTACCAGCAATATTCCAACCTAATGCGTCAGAATTGTACAGCTCTTTTTAAAAAGCTACATTAATAAAAAGTAAGCACTTTACCAAGGTAAACTGATTGTTTTTTTAAAGGAGAGAAAATAATAGGATGATGCAGTATCAGCAGTGGTAGGCATTAGTGTATTCCAGTCTAATTTCAACATCAAATCCAGACTATTAAATACAATTTGGAAGGGCTCAGCTCTTAGAGTATCAGAGGATGTGCAGCCCATGTGTAATGAAGACGCACTCCTGTAAATCAGTGGGTGAGCATCATACATTCTGATGAACAAAGCATAGAGGCTGAAATTAGCCAAAAAGCTCTCCCTCCTTACTCAGCTTCCCTTAATAAAACTGGTAAGCTATGGCCACAGGGACCAGGACACAAAGCATTTAATTTTTTTAAACAAATATTTATTGAATATCTACCACCTGACGGGTGATAATTCTAGAAAAAAATTATTCCAGCGAAAGTCCAGTTAATTCATGCCAACTCAATAGGCTCTATTCTATACGGAGAGTTGATTTACAACTGCAACATAATGCAATTACAATAATAACTGTAGTTAATCAAAACCACTAGTTAATTTTATTTTTAGGACAAAAATACTGTCATCAAAAAATCATTAACAACAACAGAAAAATGCTACCAGACATCCGAATACCTTCCTTAACCCATCTCCACTTCTAAATCTACCACCTCACACAAAAAATCCACCTCTAAGGAATGACCCTGGAGTATTGCAAAATGTTCAACTATAACAGGCAAAGTAAACTTTCATAGGATGATCTATTTATTGACAAAGAAAAGCAACATATAAACTTCAAAAAGATCTTCAATTGCAAGGAAGGAAACCAAAAATTGTGTGCTTTGTAATCTCTAATTAATCAGATAATTTAACTCATTAGAATGCTTCCTTCTTTTTCCTATAGTATTCCAGAATGTTAAATGCTTTAGAGTGTATTATAAATACAATATTTCAAGGATAATAAGCACAGCCCTGAGGACAAGAAGAGAGGAATTGGAATCTAGCGTCAACTCTGCTGTCAATTATACACATACACATAGAAATATATATTTTTTCCTTGAAGAATGTTCTGTATTAACAGGCATTACATGAAAATGGTAAGGGAAGGGGACCCACAGTCAAATATAAGAAATACTAGTTAAACCAAGTCTACAAGTCAAAGTTTGTCTAGGTAGCTATTGATCATTCCACTGTTTTGAAGATCTTCCTTGAAGATCCTAAAAGGTAAACCACTAGACCACATGTTCTTAGGAGATGGATTCCACGTGGCTTTAAGGTGCAAGTAGTTTAACTCCATTTTTGATAGATGGAGGTGAAAGTGTGGAAAATTTTATTAACATTCAGTTTTAAAAGCTTTATACCTGTGGTACATCAAGAGAAAGGGATTCTTAAAGAAGTTACTCTTCAGGGTTTAGTCCTTAGTTTAGAAGCTGTAGAGCTTTGGTATGTTTTTAAGTGCATTTATGTTAAGTGCATTATGTGTTTACGTGAATGTGGAATATTCTATGTAAACACTCTTTATCATCAGAAAACCCATATGGTAGAAATAATGCAAAAATCCATTTCTAGGTTATATTTCTCACATAGAGAATAACTAATTTCCAGTCACTTGTCATGGGTGCATAACTTATAATTAGAACTGATTCATGATGAAGTATCTCAAAAGAAAAATTTGTAGTATCCAGAAAAATAAGCCATTCAGTGTTCCAGGCTTTCTGTAAAGGCTTCCAAAATAACAGAATGTATTACACATTTTTACCAGTATATTAAGCAACCAGAAATTTGTCATTCCCAAAGCAAGACAACTCATGCCTAACCCATTCAAAACTTACTTATAACAGACTAGTCACGAATCATGCTAAATTCAAAGTGTTGTTTTCTTCATATAATTTCACAAAATCAGATAAACTTATTTGCCAAAGGGCTTAACGAAATACTGTTACTTTGACACATACTAACATACAAACCAAAGATTATCACCAGCAATGTTAGCATTAGTGGCTAAGGGGCAGTGAAAATTTTATATCAACAAGATTTGAATAGGCCTCTCAGACAGAAGGCTTAGGCAAAATCATTTATCAAGTTAAGCCAGGTGAATCTGTAATCAATGAGCAGAGCTCTGCTGGAACTGCAGTGCCTCACAGGAAGCAAGTTGAGTTATGGGCTACAAAAGAAAACACTGACTGTTGCTTTTACCTGTTTATTTCTCCAAGTAGAATAGAAATGAATATAACTAATTTCATTTTGCAATTTAATTCAGTTTTCACTAAGCACTATACAAGATGTGACTAAACTATAGTAACTAGAATTGAATGTCCTGTGACATTAACAAATCTTAGGAACTTAGCATTTTCCCAGCAACAATGAATAAAATTAAAGTACTGATTTTAGGGACTTGAGTGTGACTTTCATTGTCTAAAATAGACTTATTATAATTTAGTGAGGGATGAGTTATGGAAAAATACTCTGTTCCCCATCCCCCTTTTTAATGAGTCATTAGAATTGATATTTTTTCCAAATATATTTAGTGCTCCTAAAGCCAGTGCATCATGAAATAAACTTATACTATTCCTCAAACTTAAATATACAAATGTTAAAATTTATTGTTTGACTGTAAAGCTTTCTCCAGACTATGTCAGTGTCTCTGCCTATTAGAGATCACAGGGAAAGAATAACCAAATAGAACCAAAACATCTAGAGTGGAACTGAATCATTAAACACGTGTAACTTACACAACTTCAATTACATAAGTTGAAAAGAAACAGTCCCAAAGATTCCGTCAGCCAATTTGTATGACCTGGATAGAAATAAGAAATGTTAATCTATTCTGCCCTCAAGAGTTCAGAGGTCCCAAGTATTAATACATCCCAGCACATGAGCAACTAGCCTTGTTCAGGGTGCTTATGGGATTTAAAGATGTGCATTTTCACATAGTATGCCTCTTGAAAGAAAGCCAGCTGCTTCTGATGCTCAACCAGATAAACGCTAGAAGGAAAACTGGCTATGCTGAACTTACAAATATAGCCTATTGATTTCCAATTTACTCTTAAGAGTAATTTTAACTATACTTGTTTTTTTCCTTTCTGATTTTTGGAATCCAACCTACGATCTTTTCTACAGATCAATAATATCATGCAATTCCTTTCACTGCTAGCGAAAACAAGCACCTTTCATAGAGAAGGATATTACAAAGAAGAGAATATTAATTTTATTATGTGTCTTTCATGAGAAGTTAAAACTAACAAGTGAAGAATCTTTGACATGGCTAACAGAATTAGATGAACCAGACCAAAAGAAAAACCAAAATCACTTATAAAAATACAATTATTACTCAGCTTTTCAAATAAAAATTTCATGCCAATTTATTCAACATATCTTAGCTCCTAAATTAATATATACTAACTAAACCATACTTACAAAGTATAGTATAGTGACTGATTGCAAAACAAACTTCCCAACAAGATCCCTATACCTTGGGGTGAATTCATCTTGGTCAATAAATGGTTAACAATGAAACACTCTGAGCCTTCCTGGATGGTTCAAACTAGAAAGATGTTCTGGGAGGCCACATAATGACAGCCAAGTAAATTGGGAAGCCAGTCAGGCACTGTTTTGGGATTTTCTATCCCTGTTTTTATTTTTTCTTCTATTAAGTGAAAGCCTCTCTAGTAGAATTCTCCACTGGATTACATCAGTCCTCTTGACACAACTGCAGCATATATTTCCTGTCTGACAATTCAAGCCAGCAAAGACTAAACATTTATTTCTGTTTATTTTTTCTAAGGTCTCATGAACTAACAGATATTTTCTTCTTCTATTTTGATGCATTTTGCATATTTGTGTTTAGATTTTAACATGTTATAAACACACATTAGGTATACTTATTGATTTCCTATACGATGCACATTTAATATTGATAAAAACAATAATAAATACAGTAGATAAATAATGCAAAGTGTTCCAAAGCTTGTACTTGACTGAAGAGAAAACCAGAATTGTGCTTCACCAAGTTATCTTCACTTATATAAAATAAACATAATAATGCAGGATTTAAGATCCATGTCCTCAGTCTTCATTTCCTTCTCTAGTGAATTCACACTAGGATGGTTAAGATTGAGAATATCTACTCCTTCTAGGAAAAGACTACTTCCACACTCTGAGGTCTGATCCTCGGCAACCCAAACGAAACAGTCAGACCTCAGGTCACTCTCCAACATCTGAGTTATAACACTGGGAATATAACTAGGAATAACACTGTGTGGAGAGCATTAAGAGCCCTGTCTAGGTGCAGCTGCACTAAGTTCAGTCCAGTTCCCTTTCAGTGTCTCCTCAGGACTTAATTTCACCCATGCTCACCATTTTATTTTATATCTATAATAAATAATAAACATTTCCTCCACCCTCTGACTTAGAGTGATTATTACAAAGTCAGCAGGAAAGAACTTGAGACTGTGATCAGAATGCTTACAATTATATACATGTACACATATATTTAGGTACATCAAAAAGAGTTTGGTTGAGTCATTAACATTCATTACTCCGCATTACTACTACTCATGCTTTTCCTCATACATCCTCAGCCTGGCAAATGAGACTAACCAGTTGCTCAGACTCACTCTTTGGGAGTCATTTTTGACTCCTCCTTTTCCTGCTCCCCTATATCTAATTCATTTCTAAGTCTTCTAAATCCAGATTTAACCTTGTGATGGTTACTTTTATGTGTCAATTTTACTGGACCATGAGGTGCCCATTTGTTGGCCAAACATTCTGGGTGTTTTGTGAGGATGTTTTTGGATGAGGTTAACATTTAAATAAGCATAAAGAATAAAGCAGATTGCCCTCTCTAGTGTGGGTGGGCCTCATCCAATCAGTTGAAGGCTTGAATAAAACAAAAGGGCTGACCCTCCTACAAACAAGAGAGAATTCTTCTTGCCTGATGGCCTTTGAACTGGGTCATCAGCTTTTTCTTTCTGCCTTCAGATGCTAACTGAAACATCAACTCTTCCTGGATCTCCAGACTGCCAGCCTTCAAACTAGGCTTACACCATTGGCTATCCTGATTCTCTGTTCTTCGAGCTCACACCAGAACTAAACCATCAATTCTCCTGGGTCTCCAGCTTGCCAACTCACTCTGCAGCTCTTCAGACTTTCCAGCCTCCATAATTGTGTGATCCAAATTCCTAATAATAAATATCTCTCTCTCTGTCTCTGTCTGTCTCTCTCTCTCCCTCTCTCTCTCGCTCTGTAAGATTGCTTCTGTTTCCCTGAAGAACCCTAAGAAACCCCCTATATATTTCTCTTCATCTCTCACTTTGACTACTGCAACGGCCTCCTAAGTTGTTTTTCATTTACTCTGACCTCATTCCAATCCTACATGCTTGCTATATGTAGATACATGAATAATGTGAGCCCTATCTGATATCATAAAATCAAAACAGGGAAAAATCAATCAAGCAGCCTCCATTTACCCATGAAACAATTATCTCTGAAGATTTATTTCTGTCTTTGATACATATATCTTGCTTCTAGGTTTCAATAGCTATCTCACCATATGAATTATGCTCAAATAGTTAGTAGAAGAGAAACAGGTTCTAAAATTTGTTCAGTATTCTCCTTTCAAAATGTAGAAATCATCCTCATAAGTCCTTAATATTTATGTAGGGTGAGAAAAAAGGGATGATTCAGAAAGGATATATGGTTTTCCCATAACCAAGTCCCTCATAAAAAGCCCCATTCTAGTCCCACTTTTAAAAGTGGTTCACTTCATTGCTACATCTCTCATCGGGAAATAATAATTCCAAAATGAACTGATCTTTTTTTAAAATTATGATAAAATATTATTCTGCAGTTTAACAAAACTAGTAGGCCCTCTGCAATTTGCTCTACCACAATCACTTGCAGGCTGCACTCTTCAGAGCTACATTTAGAGTAGCCTTGGGCAGGAACATTTGCCTCTCATTCTCTTAACAGTTTTACCCTCTTGACAAAATTTTTAAATAATCACAGGCTTAACTTTCCCAATTTCTTCTTCAGTATTACTTTGGCAAAGGTTTGGGTATTAAGTCAGGTAGAAATCAATGCTCTCTATGTAGTGCTTGCCCCTGGAAAGTGTCCACCATAAAAGTAAATAGGTGTCCTGAGCACAAAGTATTTTTTCCCATAGGTAAACAGCTACTTGAGGAAAAAAACAAAAACCTTAATGCCTCAAGAATTTGAGATATTTCTTCAATAAAGAAAAAATACAATTACCTATTGCTTGGTAAAATAACTACATCTAGCAAAAAGGTATTTTTTTTCCTTTTCCTTCTAGACATAGAAAATTGAAAAAAGTAATACAAGTTGGAACTGGACTGATCATGAAAAAAGCATAAATTAAAAATGTACATTAAGATATATCTGACCATACCAATTATAAAAGACTGCAAATATAAGGGAGAAAAAAAAGAACAGCGAAAATTAGTCTTCTCACTCATTTGGAACCCTTTGATAAAAAGCACTCTATCTTCTTTGGACTGTCACCCCCGTGAGGGAAGAACTGTGACTTTTTGTATTAATCTCTGCACAACACTTGCCTCTTTACTGCGCCTGTGACAGTACTTCATAATAAAAAAAGTTCAGATTTTTAAACAGAACCATTTTCATTAAATAAACTAACAAGATGTGTTTGCCATCCCAATTGCCTTGGAACATTAACTATTTCACTTCAAATGTCACTACTTTGCTCACTAAACTGAAGTTAAATCAGGGCAAGAAGTAAAAAGTGTTCCCAAATTTAGTAACGACTTTATAATTTAGCTACTAATTGTCTCTAGTCATTTACTTTTAAATGACCAACAATTCTGACACCATAGCTTATTAACTACAAAAAACTGTTGTGGACTAAATCAAATATAACCTTCGATTAAACATCAAATGTAAAGTCAAACAGGATTTCCCCACGTTTATATAGGAAGCTTTGAAATGTGCACAATGAGACATGAATAATTAGTATTATAGAGATGAGAAACCTTCAAAAGTAGGATTTTACAATAAAAAGAGCACTTGAAATTTACTGTACATTAAATTTTACCACTTTTAGATGTTCCTTTACTTTCTTACCAGCCTCAGGGAAACATAATAGAAAGGAAGGTACTAAAAAGAATCTTTCAATATTATGACTAGAAAACCTCTGGTTGAGACCCATTCACATTCACACATTTAGCAAGCATTCACTGATCACTATTTATAGCCACTCACTGTGAAACCAAGCAAGATCCTGTGGTCAAAGCCTTTCTGTTTCCCATATGTTGTTTGTAGGAAAAAGGCTTTCAGCCTCCTAGACCTTCCCTGAGTTCCATAGGGCAGATTCAGTTACTAATTAGGAGAGTGAGGGGATACAGCAAGAAACAACAGCAGAGCATTGGGCCTGGGCCTTCCTTGGAGAATGTGCATAACAATCTGATACACATCTCTGAGTTCTTCTACAGAAACTAGGGCCCCCATCCAGGTGGGGGATGGTAACTTCAGGCTGAGCACAAGCATGTGGACCCCAGACTTGTTGGAACCAGAAGGTTGATGATTGAGATTCCTGGAACACCACCTTGTTACCTCACCACCAACCAATCAGAGGAGGGTTACACACCCTGCAGCCCTCCCCTGCAAATTTTCCTTATAAAAACTTCTTCCCTGAAACCCATCAGGGAGTTCGGGTCTTTTGAGCAGGAACCATCCATTTTCCTTGCATGGCCCTTGCAATAAACCTTTCTTTGTTCCAAACTTCGATGTTTCGGTTTGTTTGGCCTCACTGTGTTTTGGGCACATGAAATTGGGTTCAGCAACTGTGCTAATGCAACATATTCCCACCAGAATTAGACCTGATAAGAAACCTTCTGTAAGGGGTGATTCCTGCCTGGTATTACCCATTCAGAAAAATAAGTATTGACCGAAAGAGTCAACAAGGACTCATACATAAGCATACTTATAGGGGGAGCGTTTACTCATGGAACTATGCCCAGTAGAGGGGAAAAAAGGTAAGTTGGAGAGGGGTTTAATAGACTTGGTGAAAAAATAAGAATCAGGAGATTAAGAGTTTGAATGAACTTGGAGAGCAAAGACAGCAGGTAAATCCAAAGGATAAGAAGCTATGATTATAAAATGAGATATTGTAGTTTAAGATGTCAGAGACTAAAAATTCTATACAAGGATAAGATCTAATATATAGCCATATGAAGGGGAGTTGAAACTTGCATTTTTCAGAATCTGTGGGCACTGTGCTTGGCATTTTATATATGCCATTGCATTTAATTATCTGAGTACTTTTATAGATGAAGAAACCAAAGACAAGTTAACATGACTTGCCCAACCTTGCACAGCTAGTTAGTAGCAGACCTGGAATGTAAAATCTGACTTATTTCACTCTGAAGCGTATACTCTTTCCACTATAACACACCAACTGCCCAATGTAAGAAGGCTGCTAAGGAAGAGTGGGTCAAAAGTTATTAGATTTGAGTAAGTGAAAGAAATCTGAGACTAGGCAGTGGATGGGGCAATCCAGAGAGACACACAAGTCATTCACCTGATGGCCGAACTTGAATGGAAAATCTCTAAGTCAATTTCATAATTGCTGAAAAATATAGAGAAGTGATAGAGAGAAATATAGAAAATATAGAGAAAAAATGAGAGAAGTGGTAATAAATAGGGTCTGGGTAGCCTGGTGAGTTCTGCTGTAGGTTGGCACCACAGTAAGTAAGAATGTATATTACTGTGATGTATCATGAATTTCCTCATACAACAATATGGTGGACAGTGGAATGCTGATGTAGCCACTCTCCCGGTATTCACATTAAAAAGCAGAGAGAGAGAAGTTCTGGGCTACTCTGGATCTGGAGGCTTATTCAGTCTCTGCTTGTTATATAGATCACTGAACCTTGGGCACACACCAAGAGGACAAGGGAGGCACTGGGACCAGCATTCAGTCAGTTTTATCCTCAGTCTTGCAAGTATCCTGTGTACTCTTTGCTTGCCAGTTTGGTGGTAGGCCATATCGAAAGTAACCTTAAACTAAGGCCAAATCATTCTATAGTCTTCTAATCTGTAACAATTGCTGAGGTATGGTAGCTCAGGATAGAGGATGGAATAGCCAAACGTTATGAGCTTCAGAGAAAGAAATATTAACACAATAGAAAAGATACACTCTGTGGATTTAGTAGTAAAGGGCAAGGTGAATGAACTCCCACTAACACCACTGAGACTCATGACATTCAGAGGGTGGGTATATGAGCAGACATCACTGCAAACGGTGGCAAGAGAGAACTATCTTTTGGTTAATGGAAAAGGATGGGGAAGGGTGTTCTTTAAGGAGGGCAAATTTGTTTTCAAGGTGATATAGTTCTAGGGAATAACGGAAGAGTTCTGAAATGAACAACAAAGGGAGGATAAGTATAGAGGTACAAAGAATGAAGTGGTATAATAAGATTATTAGTGAGCATGGGTGACCCTGGGAGCTTGTATTTTGTAATGTTACCCCAGATGGCAGGGAATAAAAGAATGGTGGTACTAACTAATTTCAGGGTTTTTCCCCATATCTCTGATACAATGCAAATATAGCTTTTCAGCTGAGTATAATTCCCATCTCACAAGAGAGTAAACATTTTTTGCATCATAACAGACCGGATCAGGTATAAACAGCGACACCAATGGAAATACAAGTTTTAGAATAGGGGAATGATCGTTTTAACCCCCAAAAACAAAAGTATTGGTTTAATCTCAAAGATCACTCACAATCTCAAACATATTTCAATTTTCCATGTAAATATAGATTTTACTATTAATAACTCATTCAAATTTCTTTTGACTCAATTATATGTATTCCTACTCTACTATATGTTAGCATAACAAATTTCATAGGCATTAAAAAAAACTTAAAGCAAGTATTCTTTTTCATTGACCCAGTCGTGTCTCTTTCAAGGTTCAAATAGCAGCCATAGATTGTTCTTGTATCCATTTATCAAGATTTTGAGAACAAGATCGTTTTAACTCTTCCTTTGCTTTGTAATCATTTAGTCTTCAATCATATCCTTCTTAAGCTTTCAATTTCCCAGGCTAAACAACGTTTATCTGGCGTGGAGGGGGGGTTGTTTTTTGTTTCTGTTTTGTTGGGTTTCGTTTGGTCACTCACTGAATATTTCTAGCATACATGAAATAATGATTAATATTTTTCCTATATCACTATTATATTCGTCCTTATGGTATAACGATTTATGTGTTTGCTTCCAAAAATAGAACTCCTAAAGAGCAGAGACTGTGTTCTTGCCACCTTTATTTGTTTCCAGGAAAGAAGGGTTACACTACATGTTTAATTGAATTTCTATGTAATATGAATTTTTAGAAAGTTAGTTTCTCCCTGGAAAGGAAATCACCAGAAAGAGAAACAAGTAAAACAATAGTGCACACAGAGAAAAGAAATGATAACAATATTCTAATTAACAATACTAGGAAGGGTTTGAAAATATATATATACACATATATATGTACAGATATATTATACATACACGTATATATGTATAGATATTATATACACATAATATGTATATATATTATATATATTATATATTATATATATTATATATACATATATATGTATATATATTATATATACATATATATGTATATATATCAGAAGAGTTGTTTTCTCTCTCCCACCAGTTTTGACATTTTCAATTAATAAATTTTAAAAAATCAAAGAAAAAATACTCTATGAAAAGGCCTTTAATTATAAGATGACATAGGCTTCCTCTAACCATACTGAAGGTCCTCAAAAAAGAAACTTGAATCTGAAAACTCAGCAGAGGAAATTTTGCTAGAGTAAGACTCTAGAGAGAAATCTTAGCAGAGAGAAGAAGTAAAAGCCAATTTGCCTGAATTTGGAAGTAAATACCAAAATGACTGGGAGGACATGTCTTACTCACTCTGAGAGAAGAAAAAGTATTGAGTATAAATTCAGCTTTGGTGAGGTGGTAAGGGGGCTAGCACTAGAACTGGGCGAGGAGTGACACCAAGCAAAACTCCAACATTGTGGTATGAACAGTTCTGCCACTACGGTGGAACATCATGGGCTGGATGAGAAGAGGTAGTAGGACAAACCCTAAGGTTCAGAAAGAGAACGCCAGGCCAACATCCCACAGCAGCGATGACAACAGTGTGGCACGAATGGCAGGTGGCACAGGATCTCTCTGGGAGTGTCAAGATGGTGTCTACAGGTAAGTGAGAAAGTCTCTTAGCGGTTGTGATCAAAGCTTGTATGTTGGATTTGAAGGAAACAATTTTGTTGCCTTTGCTGTATTTAAAAAAAAAATTAAAACATGTGGATTGTTCTTACACAGTTCAACAATTAAGTTGATCCCCTCTATCATGCTTCAAATTTATTAATTTCATTACACTTACAAACTGTATTAATCTTCACACTTTGAGGCATGATTTTTCATCCAACAACTTATTTTCTTATAAGTTTCTAAATTTCTTACTAGGGGCACAAGGCAGGGTTGAGAAATCCCTGCTCCTACATGCAAGTCAGAAAAGGTTTTATTTTTATAATAAATCATAGCATAAAACTCATCTGACCCTAGCCACCCCAAAAATCTGTCCTACTCTCACAACCAATTTTGCAGTAATACATACATCTTTTCTCTCTATATAATATTTCTTTGTTATAGCTACTGAACAGAATGAACCAGCATAAGTCCTGAAACTGTGTAGGCTTGGTAAGAGCAATTGCAGAGGAACAGATGTGTTTAATTAAATCCTTTTCCAAAAAAAAAAAAAATGGAAAAGAGTTTAAACAGTATTATTCTGTCACCCACCTTTGCCCTGCCAATTGAGTGGGTATATATCTGTTAAAGAGGAAGATTGGTATGAGTAATCATGACGTGCATCACTATAATTTATTTATTTATATAAGTAGATATTAATATAACTCCAGAATAAAAGATCCTAAGGTTCAAGCTTATTCATAAATTATGTAATTTCTCTGGATATGTAATATTCTGGGCATGTTCATTTGCTTAAAAAATAAGCAAATGCACTTTATAACAGGAAGATATTCCAAAGTTCAGATTATTTACTTTTTCCCCTTCAGATGCACCTCTGAGAAGAAACACTGATTTATATACATGCATGTATGTATGTGGTTGTGTGTTGTAAAGTTTGTGAAATCTGTAGTGAAAGTAAAAGAGTTAAAATCCATAAGTAGTCTTAGAATTAATAAGGATTCATAGCTAGGAAGCACAGACCCAAGTCCCATTAAGACACACACACACACACACACACACACACACACACACACACACACACACACACTCACACACAGGCAGCAATGGATCCTTCAGCATCAAAGAACAACAGTATAAGTGGGTATTGGAAACAAACTTTCCCAGGATTTAATAGAAATACCTCACATTTGTAAGTCATACCCTTTTTAGATCATAACTTGTTACAAACTAAATAAGCGACCCATAGATCCCAGTCCTCTGAAAAAGAAGTGAAACTTTGCTGCCCACACCTATAGCTCACATAAACTGGAATACCAGATATTCCTTAATCAGCCTTAACATTTGTTTCTTTTCTCCTCTTTAGAAAGAATGGATATTAAGTGCCCAGCCCAGTGCCTGACATGACACACATATATGCTCATTAAATGACAGGTATTCATAATAGATATTGGTTTGTCTCTCAGCCCCCTATTTCTAGCAAATATTCCTTCCAATCAAAGGGTTCAAACGACAGCTCATCTTCTCAGATGATTTTCCCATGGTTGAGCATCTAACCCAAACTGGGTCATCATAAATGTGTCAAATATATAGAAAAAAAATTAGTTGCCTTATTATTTACTCTATTGTGTATGTTGGTTTATTAGTATCCATGTATTTGCCATTGTGGGATATCCTAGAGATTTTATAGAATTTAAATTTCCTAAGTTATTTATCTGTAGGGATAGGAAGAATGGAAGGAGCACTTTTAAATGATGTTTCTTGGGGGCCAGAGATAAGCACTGATCTTGGGATGCATTGATATATTTAGCTGATAGATATGTGCTTAATAGAAATATGAAGTAACAACATTATGCTCCCACAGATTTTCAGGCACACTAATAAAACAAGCTAGAGTATGAAAATAAAGCGTATAAATTTATGTGATTTTTAAATTTGACATTATGGCTTCACAATATTTCAAATTCTAATTCAATTCAAAACTATAATAAATTTAAAAGCCAGTGCAAACTCTTACTTTAGTGGATGTTGAAATAAGGGGATAGAGAATGTTATAATCACTGTGTTTATAAAACAGAATACCATTATGGTACAAAATTTTAAAGATCAGAAAAAACTGAATGCTTAAACTTTTGTCCCTATAGAAAATTTTTATTAACTCAAAGGGAAATCTCTGAAACTGTATTTATTTTACCTAATGAACATTATGGGATTTCTAAGCCTACATTAGACACTCAAGACTTCGATCTGTTTACAGAGTGCTTTAATTCTTTGAACAATTTTTTAGAAGCCTCCAAGTGAGAATATATTAGGATAACTCTGACTAAAGCGATACAGTAGAAAGGATGGAATGTTTTATTCCTTATCTTTGAAAACCTTCCTTATTTCTGGCACATTATACAACATGTATCTACACCTGTTCATTCAAACTGCTATTGTAAATAGCCATAAAAAGCAAATGTCTTAAAACTGGTAATCTCCCACTTCCCTATAAGATGGTTAAAATTCTCGAGTGCTTTGTTAATAATATATTTAAGGATTTAAATTCATCTAAAAGCTTGAACAAACTACCAGCATTTCATATTTATTTTGTTTTGGTATCAGAATGGGCTACATTAATAGTGTGCTCTAGCACACACACAAAAATATCATTCAACTTATATTAATAATTATACACAACTGATTGATGAATTATTTGAATACCACCCAGATCTATACATATAATTAGAAGAATTCAAAGTACGTATCTTTTAAAAATAAAAATAACCCTAAACCCAAATATACTAATTATATGTACAAGGAAAGATGACCTATAAACTTGAAAAGGACAAGTACAAATTTAAAAAAAGCTTAACTACAAAGTATGGAAAGCAAACACATTTAGTTTCTAATGTCAATGTAGTCCAATAAAAAACACTCTGATATTTATGAAAATGGTATAACAAAGCCCTTTTTGGTAATATAAATACTAATATTCTAAGAGTGAGTCAGATCCTATCTGATTTTATACTCCATGTTAAGGGGGAACACCTTGTTTTTTCCTTCCCAAAAGGCCACAGCAGTAGCATGCATGAACACCACCTTCTACTTCCATGGAAGCATTGTTATATGATATTTCATCTTTAGGCCTATTTAATGTGTGAGGTGTTGACCATATGTCAAGAAAGACATAACAGAGAATGAGGAACATACATAGGAAGAAAAATAAAATGATATCATTCATGAGGAGATCAAGAGCTAAGAAAATGGAAAAAGAATCCCTGCTCTCAAGCAGCTGAAAATGTAACATCACTTCAACCTAGAGGCATGCTCCCTTGCCTTCTCAAAGAGAATATTTGGTTATCAGAGCCAAAGAATGCAAACTACCTTTTTTTGTAGTCAGCTCTGTCATTTAACCATAGTCTAATAAGCCAACTCTGGATATTACTGTAAAAAAATTTTCTAAAATGTACATCATGTACATCATGTAATAACACCAGCCTAAGAGGACTGTTGTTAGGCTTAATTAACGTTTGCAAAAGCACTCTAAGGTTTTTACAAACAAGTGCTATATAACAGCAAAATATTTATTACTATTCTATCGTCTCCCCAGCCAACGCAAGGTTTGGCCTCCCAGTACTGCTGGCAGCAAAATAAACCTGACGTCATACTTCTAAGTACAATTGACAGACCAGCTGTGTGCCATTATCCCTGGGAAGAGTGGTCATGTACGGTAATACCCACATTAGATGTCTATGACCAAGACAAAATTACCCCCTTGGAAAAGAGTTCACCCTCTAAGAATGTAGAGCTGAGAAGGCCTGCTGGGTTCGGCAGAGCAGTCATAGAGAGGGACATTTTAGACTGATAATGGCCCTAAATTACTGATATCAACTCGGTGCCTGAGACTTAGGGCAAAACCAGCTATTTTCTTTCTATGTGAACATCCACCAAAAATATGAACGCAGCTGCCTTAGTCTTGATTTTTCTTCCCTATTTTTATGGGATATTTGAGGTCATGACTATAAATACAGGCAAAATTTATATAAAACACTAAATTAAGTGAAAAGCATTTTATATATTCTAAAATACATTTACGCTTTTTCTTATTTATAGATTTTAGACACATATAAAATCCAGGCCCCAAGCCAACTGGTGACTTAATAAACTGCATAGTTGTGTATTTTCAAGTATAAAATATACCAAAAATGACAGGAGGCTGGTAATTCAGTGTAGTACTTACAGCAATAGCTTGGTACAAATTTTCCATATGCTTGATTTATGTAAAAACTTATATTCTGCAAATATTCATCTTCTTATACAAAATTAATCTTTATGAAATTTAAAAAAATGTTTATATACCAGAAGAAAAATATCATTTATTAAAGCTTTGTAAATATATATGGAAAGAGAGAGAGAGAGTATAAGAGGAAAAACAAAACAAATTCCATAATCTCTTTGCTCAGATGACGGCTTGTTTTTAACAGCAGAACATGGTCAAGGTTAGTAAAGTAAAGGTACATCCTCCTCTCCCCCACAGCTCTCTGTCCTGAAAAATAATTATTTTTCCAGAAAAAAATGTTTTATGAAAATATCAGCATATACGTATGTAAAGTAAGAGAGGGAGAGAAAGTGTATACAGCCACTTTCAGTTTTTCTGTTACACAGTGAACTTCCTGGGTCAAAAAGTACACTCATTTTATTTTGCTAGACCCTCCAAATATATTTTGCAAAGCAAAAATTCATCTGTTATAAAATTAATCCTTATATAAATCAGGGAAAAACAAAATGTTTGTTAAACCAAAGGAAAATAATTTAATGTTCATCTGATGCTACTTTAAAATGGACGAAAGAAGAAAGGGATGTTCTGCAAGGAAATATACTGAACTTCCTGACTTCCTGCCCCAGATCCTTTTAAATTTGAAAAACTGGGCCTCTAGATCTCACCTATACATCTCACCTAATTCTGAAATCAAGCTTCCCCTATTTGGGGAAAGTGTGGGAAGTCAAACTTGTGGAATACCCAGCCTTTCACCTTGGTTCCATCGTGACCTTTTACCTTAGTTCTAAAAAAGGGGACTTTTGTTCTTTTCTACTAACTGGATCTTTGGTCCCATGTCTTAGTTCCTTACTGTCTGGAATCCCAATTCCTGTAATACATTCTTCTTCCTTAAGAATTTCTAAGAACTAGAGTCTTGATAGTGAATCCAGGTCCCCATGGATGGCTCCCTGCCATCTGTCCTCTGTGACATTCCCTGCAAACATATAAAGATCTCTTCTATCTGTTGTCTACCTCAGATTTAAGTGATAATGAAGTCATTAGTGCTAATTTTCCAATCTAATGAAGAATATTTTAAGTGTCTACCTACCTACCTATTTAATTTACCTACGTGTCTATATATGTATCTGTCTCTCAGAGCAGCAAAGAGATGCAACAAAAAAGCACACTCACATTCTCTTTGCTTTGAAAATACAGATGAACATTCAGACAAAAATATATAGACGACTCTGCCCATGAGTATCATAGCTACACATATCACAGCACTTACATAAATCCTCTCAGAGAATAAACAAAATCATTCAAGTGGATCAGCTGGTAACCATTTAGGACTTGCAAATTACGTAATTCTGTAGAATGGCAAGCACAGAATTTGTGGGATTTAAAACAAATGTGTTTTCATAGATTACACTTTCCTGGGCTTTTGTCAGCTCAATCTGGGCCATGTCCCCAAATTTTAAACAAAATATTTTACATCCAGAAAATTCTAGAAATATGTGTATTATAATTTTTACATATATCCATCTCTTATTGCATTTAAAACTTTCTCCTTACCAAATTAAAAATCTACATATAAATTGTTACTTGTTCAAATTGCAATTTGCAGTCCATTAAACTAAAACAACTCAAGTAGAATGAATGCAGCACTGAAAGGCAACAGAGCCTGGAATCTGAGATCCTGGGTTCTGGAGCAGACCATTGGGTGACCTTGAACAAGTTATGTAACCTCTCTGTGTCTCATTTTTCTCACGTGAAAAACTGGAATACTAATAATACCTTAAGGAGAGAAAATGTAATTAAAACCACCATATAAGGACATAATTTAACCTAATGACTGCAAATATTTAAACAACTTTTTATCAAATCAATAAAAAGAATTCATTTAATAACAAAAAATAATAGTACCTAGCTCACAGAATGGTTATGAGGATTAAATGACATGTAAAGCTCTCAAAACAGTAACCAGAACTAAGTACTCTATAAGTATTTGTCAACCAAATAAATATTGCACTGAAGCACAAAATGTATCCTTTGCTTCTGAAGTCAAAACACAATAATAGCTCTTCAAAGAGGCTGCTAGATATAACAGCAAGAGATGAACAGCTTTAAAGATAAATAAGAAAAGCAACATATTTTTGTCCTCATCATATCCTGGTCTTCAGTATATATGGGCTTTTGAATCAAAACAGCACATTTTACTCTACAATTGTATTTTTCTTTTGTTTTGCTCTTCTCTTCCCTTAATAAGGCTCTCTTTTTCACTGGTCCCCAGGAAATTTCAAGTTTGATTCAATGCTGATCTCAAAGTACAAAAGTGAGGAACAAAAATGTGAGAACATTACTAACTCTTCTTTGTAGCTTACTAATATTGAAGCTGTGTACATTGACCTTTTGGATATCAACTGCACTTCTCTACAACCTGATATTGTATCAACAAGGTAAGCATGAAAAATATATTTTAAAATTGCCATTGTTTCTTCGCTAACCTTAGAATGAAAGCAGAATTAGTGGGGTGCATGAGCCAGATGGTTAACATCGTCAGGAAGTTACTAGGACCTAAGTATCTGAAACTGGCCCTTCTGATAAGGACATTGGAAAAGACTTAATTACCAAACTATTTGTTCCATTGATTATCACCTATCAAAAATTCCACCATTAGAGATACAGTTATTTGGATCATAAAGATACTTTATTCTTTAAGAGTGTCCAATTTTTTTCTTCAGGTGGTATACAAATGTGAAGATATCATTAAAACAAACATTCACTATGAAGACTTCTCCAAAGATCCTAAGCAAGGTGTTACTTCATCATCTACTTTTCCACAGCATTCAACTCACAGCACAAAGAAAACACATCACGTAATGTCATGATTAGTTATCTGTGTGTCTTTCTGCTCTATAATGAACTCCTTGAGAATGTCTTTTCTGAATATCTTTGAAATCCTTTCACTGAGGGTAGTGACTGTCGCACACATACAACATGCGAAATTGGTAGATAAGGAACCTAGAAGCATGCCTGGAACAACAGTTACAAGGATCACTCTAACTAGGTCAAAAATCAAAGACACAAAAAACTCTTTGTAATTATGGTATTTAATGGAATACTAAAATTATCCTTGTAACAAATACAGCATGAATTACAAAATAGAGGAATCCACTTCCTTTCTCAGCTCCTATGGAACTAATTTATTTCTATTTCATTCAGAAAACCTTAAAACTTTTATACCTGAATTTATTTTACTGTTAGTGTACATAAAATCCGATTTAGGAAAAACGTATCCTCAGAGAGACAAACTTTTGTCAGTTGAAAATAATTAAACAGGATAATTTATTTATTGTATGAAATGGAAGCACAAACCATAACTCAATCATTAGTTCCAGAATCCCCTATAAAGAGAGGTCATTGTAGCAATATTCTAACTTTTTCCTATTTTTTACTTAAATATCTCAGGAACATAAACTATTCAACAGCTGAAATTACTTGCTGAAATAAAAAATTCATTCAAGGAATATTTCCTGAATATTTATTTTATGCACTGTTCTAGGTGCTAGGAATAAGACACACAGGTCCCTGCTTCCTTGGAGATTATATTTTAGCGAAGGAAGACAGTAGTTGAATGTATGGGAGCATGGATGGACAGTTAGCTAAACAAATGGACAAACAAGAAAAACTCAGAAATGCGTGTCATGTAGAATACTAAAAACAGGTTGATGCAACAGAATGATTAAGTGACTTCTTCAGATTGGGCATTAGAGAAGTCTTCTCTGTGGATGTGGTATTTATGACAAGACAAAGCCAACTATGACAAAATGAGGCAGAGGAACAGAACTAGGCCAGACGTGAAGGCTGCTGGGTTTAAACACTTGGTAATTATGACTTAGGCTGAACTTAAGGTTGCTTTTTTTTTCTTTTTTGAGGGTACATTATATATTTTTTTTTTGAATTTTTGAATTTTATTTATTTTTTTATACAGTAGGTTCTTGTTAGTTATCCAGTTTATACATATTAGTGTATATATGTAAGACTGCTTTCATTTCCTCTTACTACCCAAGAAGCAAACGAGTGATACAAATATGAAACAAATGTATGATACAAATAGTATTTTTTTCCACTTGGTGGATGCCTATGTGTAATATTTTAAGTCAACATAGAGCAAAGAATTCACCAAGTGTAAGCCTCTTGCCTTTTACACTTTGGGAGCAGGAATGTCAACACTCAAGAGTCCACTTTATTACCTCATAGAGAAGTTCTTGCCACACCACAGTTGCATATTTCTAATTCCATGTGTTCCAGGAATGAGATTTAATGTAGAGTCCTTAGGAAGGCAAAGGGCTTAGCTGCTCAGGAAACAAAGTCTGCCAGTGGGGTTGGAGCTAGGTTGGAAAGGGAACTAGTGCTATTAGATGTGTTAAAATAGATCAGTGGCACCAGATGGTATAGGGCCTTGTAAACCCTGATAAGGAATTTTGACTTTATGGTATGTGCCCTGGGGATTCACTGGGATGTCTTAAGCAGGACACTATCTGGTAGACTGAAAAGATTAATCCTGCTACTGCAAAAGCAGAAGCAGAGAGATCAGCTGGAAGGCTGTTTTAGTAGTATTGTCAAGAGATGATGGTGGCTTAGATTAAGGTGGCAGCGGTACAGAAGGCGGGAAGTAGCCCTCAGGATATATTCTGTGGTTAGAGTCCTCAGGATTTCATGGTATATTAATGTGGGATAAATGAAACAGGCGTCTCAAAGGATCCATCCTAGATTTTCATCTGTTTGTTGATGAAGGTGCCATTTAGTGATATGGGAAAGAGTAAGAAAGAACAGATATCAACAAGAGGGGACAACAAGAGGGATTCATATCCTATCACAGAACAAGAGGGCTGTTAATTTTCTATCATTCAGATGCACAGGAACAGGTAGTACTGCTAAAGGAAAGACAAACAGGAAAAAATCCTCACACAGCCAAGTAATTTACTGCAACAGTGAAAGCAACCAACTAAGATCCACTATATTCAAACACTGAATCCAAGAAAATATTACCAGCTGAACATACTAACAGAGAACCTGATAATTTGTTGAAAGATTTAAAGATATTTCTAATGGAAGAATCCACTACACGATAGGAACGGTGGGGTCTAAAATTATTTTGTTTGCTTGTGCTCTATTATTTTTAAAAGGTAATTATTTAATAATGAAAAATGTAAAGACACAGAGTTCTTTAGAATTCCACGTATTACTTCTAAGCAACCAGGGAATTCTGGGAGTTCCCTAAAGCCTATATCCCTACAATGCACTTGGGTTGCCACAGGAAAGATTTTGAGTTAAGGAAATCAAAAATCAAGAAAAGAAATGGTAGTGGAGTCTTAGAGCTTACCTACAATGTGATATATTCTAATCTTAGCTTTACCAATGGACTAGGTACACTATATCATTTCAAACTGAATTTTTATTGGTAAATTTAAATGTTATTCTACATTAGCTCTTTTCACTGGGAAAGGAGATTAAAGACTCCTACTAAGTCATATTGTGCAAGAAGGGCCCAGAATGTGGAAGGTTCAACCAAAAATTTTCTTCAGTTTTTTTATGGAAAAAAAGTAATTATAAGAGAGCCATATATTTCCCATCATATATAGCATTAACATTACTGATCTGCAAAGTGGTGTTTATCAACAAATGGACTTATTTTCAATTCTCTTGTTAATGCTTTTGGGAAACTTAATAATATTCAACAGTGGTTTATTGATTAAAAGGGCTAGGGTGACCAGGACGAATTTTTCATAGAAATCTGTAAGAATCATAAGTACTTCATACAAACTGAACTCTCACTTTTCAATATAAAATTACTGACATGTGAACAAGCAAAAGAGTAACAGAAAGTCATAAAATTCAGTGAGATGACAATGAGTAGAAAACATAGGATTGAGAAGGCTATCTACGAGCCAGCAAAATAAGAGAAACCCCATTGGGGAAAAATTGGCTTCAGGACATACATAAACACAAAAATCCTCACATACATTGTTTCCAGAATTTATAAACTAACATTCTCATTCCACTCGGCCATCTTCCTAAAGATAAACCTAGCTTCAGGACAGGGGAATATTATATTTCCTGAACAGCCAGAATCCTCCTTGCGGTCCTGCAGGAACTAACATGTTGCTCCAGTGGGTGCCCAAGACAGTACAACAGGAAAAAGCTGGCTCTCTACCTCCAGTGTGACATGCATGGGAGTAATATGATCATTTATAAATTGGTATAAGTTGGAGCAGGTGAAAGAATGAGTTTCTCTTTACCAGATTAACAGGGCCTTGATAAAATGACTTTGATTCTCCCAATTTCAATCCTAGCTTGCCTGAAAATGCAGGCTCATCCTCACTGTAACTCCTTCTTCAGAAAAATATCTCTAACATACAATAAGGATAAAGAAATAATATTCAGATAAGACATATTTACTGACAAACATACTATGTCAAGACTTCCTCATCTAATGCACTGCACTCTCCTTTGGTATGACTTCTAATATCACCCCACGCCAAAATTTTCTGAGTAAAGATTAAAGTGCTCCAACAAAGTAGAAAGCTATGGATAATTTGTATAAACCTTGCAGTAAGCATTATTGCCAAGAAATGGAGCAAATCCATGATAGGACTTCTATCAGAGCTGTAAGAACTGGGTTTGTAATAAATAGTTTATATTTTTAAGCTAAATTTCCCATGTTTCACATTTTGAATCCTCCAATTTTCAGCATATTAAGTAATGAAAAATGAAGCTTAAATTTATTCTTTAAAAGGTAAATTGTCCTTATAGCTAAATGAAATCCTAATCCAGCTCCCCACTATGGCCACAGTTAACATGTAGGTAACGTGAAAGGCAAGAAAATCAGGGGCCTGACTTAAACCTTGCTTTTCAAGGTAAATACCCAACACAAAATCCATACACTATCCCCAGTTTACTCTTAGGCTATCACGATGCTTACATATTTTCCACATGACTATATCTTGGTGAGCTGTCACTGATCTACTACAAGGTACTAGTCATAGCTTGAAAGTAAAATTTCTTTTTTCCTCAACCATGAGTGAGGGAACAATCTGAACAAAAAGTCAAAAGAAAGATAGTAATATCTTTCAAGGGACTGATCTCCCCTTGAAAGACAAGTGGTTTGCATGTGAAGATGGTAAGTAACTTGCCTAACATCACACAGTAAATGCTACAGTCTGAGACTTTTCTGTGAAGATTAAATAAATAAAAGTATGTAAAATACCCAGCACATTGCCTGGCCCCATAGTTAATGTCGAGAGAATGCAGATACTGCCCCTGAAGAAACTCCCTAACTTCTTTTTTGGTGTAATATTCTATCAACATACTATGGCATTTTGATAACACGTTTTCAGAATTTGAGAATCAGGAAACAATAATAAAGCATTTTTACTTAGAATTTTAATAAATTATTGGCATTATCCACAAACTGTATACATCAGAATATTTCATTGCACATTTATTCACAATGGCCTCACTAAAACAAATTATTTAAAAGACCTTATCAAAAACAGAGTATAGAAAAGTCATCAAATATCAATTTACTCAATATCAGCTATGCATTTGAGTAATATGTTGCTGGTGTTTAATACTACCTAATCTCCAGACAAAAATTTTTAATAACTAAATTTTGAATAGCAAACAATCTCTTTTTTCAATAAGCTAATTTTATAAATGTCTAAAAAGTGTATTTGGAAGTTCCATGGAATTTTGATTTGCAAACTTCAAATATAAGGTTCTTAAATATCTGCATTTGTCTGAAATAAATTCACTTTAAAACTTTAATGCACTCAAGAGATTAACTGTATTTAGAAAATGACTAATCAGAATATGACTTTATTTTGGCTATTTGCTTAAAGACTAAGTAACTTATTTATTTGAGGAACAAATAATTCTCATCTCCACTTTAATGCACTGCCCCTCATACTGCAAAGATCATGTTTGTAACTATCTTGGAGATTCCCCAAAGGAGAACTAATTCAATTATTAAGCGATTACAAATTTGAGCTTCTAAGCTAGAAAACAGAGTCAAGAAGATCCACAACAGTATCAGAGTTGAGATCATTAGATGTCCTCAACAACTATAACACCATTCTCTTTTAAATGATGCTGCATAATGCAAAACTTATGAGAGTTTACTAAGCTCAAAGCCAGTCATAAATAGGGTAATAAGACTATGGATAGATTCCATTATCTGCATGCACTGCATTACGGGGAGATGTAAAAAGGCCAACAACATATCATATTTAGCGGATTTATCAACCTTATTTTGAGATTTGGTGCGAAGAAAAGAATAAAGAAAAGATTTACTTGAAATTCATTTTCAATCTACATGGCTAACCTTTTTGTTCTTCTGTTTCATAAACTGGTGGTAACAAATATCTCCCTACCCCAAGTTTCAGCTCTACAAACGTCTTCAAGAAAATTGCCTTCAATATCTAATGGAATTTTTTTCTATGATACACAGATGGCTAACTCCCAAATCTGTCTTCAAAGCACAAATATTTTTCTCCAGTTCCTCCTAAAAATCAAAATGACATTTTTCTATCTTTTCAACACCATAATGCTGACAGGGCTTGCTTTTCTAATATTTCTGTCTAGACAAAGCAAGGAAAAAGGCCTTCCTTTGGATATCTTCTCCAAAATAACTCAACCAGGAATACACAACAGTAGAAAGAATCCTCAAATGTCATTTTGCCTTGTTTGCTTAAATTTTGTCTCTAAGTAGAACCACAAAAGAATTATAACATCAAATTTTCCAGCACAGTGTGACCTTTTGGTGAACCAAAGAAAAATAAGGTAATGTATTTCATTCCTTTATTATTTCAGAAACCAAGGGAAAGAGTTATTAGCCATCCATGACACCAAATACCACACAGAAAAGTTTAAAAGTAAATATTTCAAGTATGTTTATAAACAGAAAAAGACTTTTTTTCAGATTATCAATAATAAAATAAGCTTCATCTTCCTCATATATCCTTTAACTCATCGACTAGAGTTGTCCTTCCCTTTTCAGTCTAGATAATAAGTAGTTCAAACTCCCTTTCCACGACTTGTATAAAGCCTGATGCTCTTCCCAAGGTCTCTGCAAATCACTAGAGGCTTATATGCTCAGGCACATGTTTTAGTTCCTGCTTCACATTAGGTCAGTTTATGGATTACCACAGCATTCTGCAGAGCAGGACCCATATGTCGAAATTAGCCCTTTTCTATGATTCACAAAATAAAACTTGGTGTTTAGTAAACTTCATTGAAGGTTTGAGGGAAAAAAATTAATCACAGAATGCAAATTTAAGATTATTCATTAAAAACTTCTATTCTTGGGCTTCCCTGGTGGCGCAGTGGTTGAGAGTCCGCCTGCCGATGCAGGCGACACGGGTTCATGCCCCGGTCCGGGAAGATCCCACATGCCGCGGAGCGGCTGGGCCCGTGAGCCATGGCCGCTGGGCCTGTGCGTCCGGAGCCTGTGCTCCACAACGGGAGAGGCCACAACAGTGAGAGGCCCGCGTATTGCAAAAAAACAAACAAACAACAAAAAAACCCCAACAACTTCTATTCTTAAAAGTCATTTGAGCCATTCCAGCATGTCACTATGCCATCCGCTTTCTGTCCTTCTTTTCTTCCCACAAACCTTTTCCCTTCTCTGCTCTCTCCCAAACTGCAGAGAGAGCAGTTTAGCTTTCTCTTCCGTGCTTCATCTCCTGCTCACTCATGCTCTCCAACTGCATTGTCACCCAAATCACTTATCAAGATATTTTCTCAAAGACAATTTCTTCTCCAAGAGAAAGTCTGAAGCCACAAGTTAACATAATTTTTTTCCTTCTCATTGTGATGTACTCTTTAGCATTGTTCCATATAGTCTGAATCAGTGATTGTCAAACTTTCCTTTTAACAGAGGAATCGTTTTTTTTCAAATGAACCCTACTATATGACACATACATAGACCACATATACAAAGAACCCTAACATGACTAAAAACAGAGCTGCTCTTTGAAGTGGAGGCAGGGAGTGGACCTGAGACTCTTTCCTTTGGCCTCGTTTTCCACCTCTCAGGTCTAATGGCTCCCAGACACATCTCACTGGAAGACAAGATCTATGTATAGTCAAGTTTGACAAATACTGGATTTCATCCAGAACAAGAAGAAATTACAGAATTTGTTAACTGATTGTATTTAAGAAATGAGAAAAATGAGTCAAGGTTGACCTGAGGTTTATGAGCATGTTATGTTGAAAGAAGGATAATACCATTGCTAGAAATAAACAAATTGGGGAAAGTATATACCACTTTTAGTGTCATAATTTGTGAACAATACGGAGATCCTTTTCATAATACAATTTAATGAAATGAGCATAAAGATGGCAACTTATGAAATGATAAATAGGGAATTCCCTGGTGGTCCAGTGGTTAGGACTCCGTGCTTCCACTGCAAGAGGCATGGGATCAATCCCTGGTTGGGGAACTAATATCCCACAAGCTGCAGGGCACAGCCAAAAAAGAAAAAAAAAAAAATGACAAGTAATTCTAAATGCATTTATCATAAAACTCAAGCATTGTCGAATGAATAATTAATGTCCATATTCACCTATGCTTCCCACAATTATAATTACACATATTTTTAATTAACTTTCTGTTGATATATAATACGATAAGCTAAATTAAATTTCAACATTTAAGTCTAAAGAGAAGAGGCTACTTATAATTTTCTATTAAGTATCTTTCTGTGCCAAAAAGAATTATTATACCCTTTCCTATCTTTCAGTAAACTTTATATATACCTTACACCTTATCTTTCCAGGAGGGAAAAGTTTTATATAAATTGAAGGCAACTAGTTTCAGTTAGTTCCATCTAACATCTATAATACGTCTACCATAAGCAAGGCACTGATCTCATGCTTTTACATCAGCAGTTTTCATTCTGGCTACAGAAGAAAATCTCCCAGGGATCTTTTAAAAATTTTCTGATGCATGAGTGCTGCCCCCAGAGATTCTGATTTCATGGGTTAGAGGTGGGGCCTTGACTTAAGGATTTTTTAAGTCTCTCTAGGTGATCATAATATGCAGCTAGGATTGAAAATAAGTTTTACATACTTTAGCTCAGGTCTTCACCAAAACATTCTGACCAGTTAATTTTATTATCCCTTATTTAAGATTAGAACATTGAATTTCAGAAAGGTTAAGAAATTTGCCTTAGGGCCTAAGAAAGTAAATATTAGAGTTGGAATTTAAACCCAAGTTTCTCTGACTACTATGATCTTTTTAACCCCCACTTTGTCAAATTCAAAACACCAGAATTACTACTATGAATTAATAGTGGATATCCGTATTTCATTTTACTCCTGGCCCACAGAAAGTGGAATAAAGACTCTTCTACCTTTCATTTGCTAGCAAGACACCATTTTCTTTTTCATAGAAGTGTAGTTAATTTACAATGCTGTATTAGTTGCTGGTGTACATCAAAGTGATTCAGTTATACATATACATACATATTCTTTTTCATATTCTTTTCTATTATGGTTTATTACAGGATATTGAATATAGTTTCCTGTGCTATACAGTAGGACCTTGTTGTTAATCTGTTTTATATATAGTAGTTTGTATTTGCTAATCTCATACTCCTAATTTATCCCTCCCCCATCCCTGTTCCCCTTTGGTAACCATAAATTGGTTTTCTATGTCTGTGAGTCTGTTTCTGTTTCGTACATAAGTTCATTTGCATCATATTTTAGATTCTACATATAAGTGATATCAGATGATATTTGTGTTTCTCTTCTTGACTTACTTCACTTAGTATGATAATCTCTACATCCATGTTGCTGAAATGACATTATTTCATTCCTTTTTATGGCTGAGTAGTATTCCACTGTGTATATATATCACATCTTTATCCATTCATCTGTCAATAGACATTTAGGTTGCCTCTGTGCCTTGGTTATTGTAAACAGTGCTGCAATGAACATTGGGACACATGTATCTTTTCGAATTAGAGTTTTCTCCAGAAACATGCCCAGGAGTGGGATTGCTGGATCATATGCCAACTCTATTTTTAGTTTTTTAAGGAATCTCCATACTGTTTTCCACCATGGCTGTACCAACTTACATTCTCACCAACAGTGTAGGACGGTTCCCTTTTCTCCATACCCTCTCTAGCATTTGTTATTTGTAGACATTTTAATGGTGGCCATTCTGACCAGTGTGAGGTGGTACCTCACTGCAGTTTTGATTTGCCTTTCTCTAATAATTAGTCATGTTGAGCATCTTTTCATCTGCCTACTGGCCATCTGTATGCAAAACACCATTTTCTTTCTTTTTAAAAAAATATTTATTTATTTATTTAGCTGTGCCGGGTCTTAGTTGAGGCATGCAGGATCTTCAGTTGCAGCATGTGGGATCTTTTAGCTGTGGCATGCTTAATCGAACTAATTAAATTGCCACAAAAGATGAAGTTGCTTTGTATTTTATGCCATTAAGGTATGGTATATTTTCTGATTTTCAAAATATTCCTGGTTTTTTTCCATAGATAAACTGTTTTAAAATTATGGATTTTAGAATTGCCTATCAAAGATAAAAAGGAAAATGCAATATAAAAGTACTTGAGAAACATAAAATAGATTATATTTGTCAACCATTTTATTTTGTCTATCAACTTTCAGAGGGAAAGGTGGTATTCGATATAAAATATCATGTTTTTTTAAACAACAGCTAAACTTGAACAAAATTCTTAATAAAAATATACTTTCAAAATATATACTATATATAAGCATGTAAAAATATAAATACATATCAATATTTTGTTTTAACTTTTAACACGCCTATACATTTTGTAAGCTAATTTATGAATGTTTGATAACTTTTAGGACAAGAGTAAAAGGTTAGCATGTAATTCCATCTAGCTAGCTGAAAATATATAGTGTGCATTCTATTGCTTTCCCTTTAAAATATATTATCGATGGGCTTTAAAAAAAAGTCATACCAAAAAGTGATATTACCAACTCCCTATGGGCAACGAATTCCACTAAACTAGAATTCATATTTCAGAGAGGAGATGGATAACATCTCACAATTCAATCTCAGCAGGAGTCATTAAGTCAGGCACATATGTAAGGACTATATTTCTCATTGGATTATAAATCCAATAAGAGCTTTGCCTTTGAGTTACTAGCACTACAAAGATTAAATCAAGGTATTGTAAGAAAAGGAAAAGCCCTTGGATGCTTGGAGATTTCTAGAATAAAACACTTAGGAATTTTTCTTTAGCTCAAATGAACAAGCATACAAGTCATTTAATCCTGCTTTTTCACTATACAAACCACCTACAAGGCTTTTGCAGTTATCCACCCTTCATTCTTGACCCCCTCCAATCCTGTACCTACTGTATTTTACTTAATACACCAAATTGTTGGTAAGTGCTCTGATGCCTAGTATGATCCCTGCTCTGCATCATCACACACTACTATTCCCTGAAATCTCAAGACTGAAGTTACTCTGGTCTTCTTTTAGGTCTTCTTAGGGACTGAGGTCTTTCTCACTGCAGGGTATTTGCATAAAAAAATTATGTTTTTTCTGAAAAGTGTTTTTTCATCTCCACCTTTCCCTTTGCCTGGCTAAAATCTACCTATCCTTTAGGTCCCTAACATAAAGAGGCTTTCCATATCATCTCCCCTCCTTTAGTTTCAAAGTTAGTCCTCTTTCTTAAGTACCCTGTACGTTTCTTTCATTTCTATACCCATTTGTCATTATTAATTTGGGAGGCTATTATTTTATTTATGTATCACCACTAGGCTGTTGGTTTCCTGAAAGTGTGGAACACATCCTGCTAATTCATCCTTATATCCTCATCTTTTTCAATACCAGGTGCACAACAGATGCTCAATAAATACTAAATGAATGAATCAACTGGACACTAAAAGAGACTGGTTAAGATCAGAGGCTCTGGAGCCAGTTGTCTCATTTCAATCATTGGTTCAACTACACAGTAGTTATCAATTGTCACCTCTAAAAAAGAGAATTGTAACAGTAGCTACTTATAGGTTTGTTGTAATGATTACATGATAAGTAAATTATCACAGGGCATCAAATGAATATTAGTTATCATTAATGATTATGAGGAGACAGGTGATATTTCATTTGTCCCTTATGGTATATATGTATATATTTATGTATGATATATGCATCTATATGTATATATGTGTACATATGTAAATGTACATTAATCTATATTTATATGTGCATACATATGTGCATTTTTCCATTTATTGTTTTCATAACCAAATAATTCCATAATATATAGTGGGATATAGATTACCTGTGATTGGCTTCTATTTCCCTTATCAACAACTTTTATCTAAATTTTCCTATTTTAAAGTAGGACTTGCAAACTTTGGAATCTCTAGGTCATTTATCATACATACACATATCATCAGCATAAATAGTACACTATACTATTATTAATCTTAATTCAGTTTTTAATTATCACTAGTGCTGTTAGTGAAATAGTAGAAAATTATATTTTCACTAACTTATACCAGAATTCCTATCAAAGTGCAAACTTTCTATGCTTGGAAAAATACTAAAATAAACCTTTTAGAGTAAAAGGAAGAAAAGCAACATCAGATAAAGTAGATGCAACAAAAGAATGGTTAAGTGGCTATGCATAAGAAAATGCAATGAATCTGTTATTCTAAAAAGAAGGTGAAGAAAAAAAGTGGAAGGGAGAGGACCGAAGAGTTAATGATATGGGATAAGTATTATTCCTCAGGTGATGAGATATAGATTGAGACAGCATGCCCAGAAGCAAAAATTCATATGCTTTATCAATATAGGCATAAGTATTCCTAACAAAAATATTAATAAACAGAATTCAGTGACATAGAAAAATTATACACCATGACCAGGAAAGGTTTATTCCAGAAATGCAAGGCTAGTTTGATATTTGAAAATCAGTAATGTAATCCACCATATTACTAGGCTACAGAAGAAAAATCACATGATCATGTCAATTGATGCAGAAAAGGCATATTCTTGACAAAATTCAACACCTACCTATTCATGATAAAAACTCAGAAAAGTAGGCATAGAGGGCAACTTCTATATCTTCTTTTAATCTAAAAAAATGTAAAGCTATCATCATACTTAAAAGACTGAATGCTTTCATCCTAAGATCCTCAAGAAGGCAAGAATATCAGCTCTCACCACTCTTATTCAACATAAGGCTAGAAGTTCTAGCCAGTGCAGTGAGGCGTAAAAAAGAAATAAAAGGCAAACAGCTTTAAAAGGAAGAAATAGAGGGCTTTGGATCAAGATGGCAAAGTAAGAGGATGTGGAGCTCACCTCCTCCCACAACCACAGCAAAAATACATCTAAATGTGGAACAATTCTCAATGAAAACTGGAATCTGGCAAAAGGACTCCTATACAACCAACACTGTGAGAAAGATACACACATCATCAGGGAGGAAGGCAAGAAAAGCGACCAGGTTGGGACCTGTGTCTGGGGAAAGGGACTCAGAGGAAAAGGGATATTACACTGGCAGACACCACCTGGGGGAGTGAGCAGATGGAGCCACAGGTTGGATACCCCAGTCCTAGGCTCCCATGAAGGGGAGATAAGGCCTCTTCACTGGTGGAAGGACCACTGGGACTAATAGAAAGGCTGTGGGAAACCTGGACTCCACTCCTAAGGCACATGCATGTGCAAGCTTGCCCCAGAGGCAGGGCAGAGAGAAGTCTGCTCCAGCAGCTGCCAGGTTTCCCATGACCCTGCCTCACCATGCAGCCCAGCCCAAGCCAAGCAAACACTCCAGCCCTGCTCACTTCATGTCACAGCACGACAATGTATCTGGGGCCTCCAAGACTGCGGAAATGACTCGACCATGGGATGGGGAGGCAACCTGGTCCCGGGGTGGAGCCTGGGTGGGCCAGCAGTGACCATTGTTGGTGTTTACTCAAAAAGTACCTAAGAAGAAGTCCAGATTTCTGACAGAAGCTGCTCCACCACAGTTCACATCCTGATACACGCTGAGAGGCCACACAGGCCCCGCCTACCCTGCATAGCTATTCCACAAAAGGTCAGGGGCAGCAGAGGCTGGGGGCAGTAATCAGCTGTGAGGAAAAAAGGGGACTCGCACTGGAGGCTGCGTCTCAGAGGAGCCATGGGCACCTTCACAGGCAGCACGTCGGACCTCTGTCCATATCCAACACAAGCCAAGAGCCCACCTAGGTCCACTTGTTTGAGGACCACCCCCACCCACCCTGGCTGGGGCAAGGTTCCCAGTACAGGGAGAGGGAAAAACACACACTTAAAGGAAACAGAGACAGGTGAGGCCCAACACTCAGGGCTTCTTCTCCAACAACTTGGATCAGGCCCCACCTGCCAAGAGAGCAGTTACGGCCACTGAGCAGAAGGGTAGTTCCACTGCACACCTGGCACCAGCTCTAGCCCCTCCATCTCCAGCTCCTCCCCCTACCAAGGTGAGAGCTACCAGCATAACCTGAAGAAAGATATAACTTTCATCCATGTGAAATCCAGCTCTCTCACCAAAGGCACTGGGTGTACACAATCTGTAAGGGAAGCTCCCACACAGGGTAACACCTTCAAGACTGTGAAAGGTAACTGTTTCACCTAAATTCATAGAGATGAAGTTAAGCAAAATAAAAAGGTAGAGGAACCACTCTCAATTGGAAGAGTAAAGAGAAAACCTCTGAAAAAATAACTAAGGAAACAAAAATAAACAATTTATCAGATAAAGAGTTCAAAGCATTGATAATAAAAATGTTAACTGACTTAGGGGAGAGAATTGATATACACAGAGAAGACTTTAACAAGGAAGTAGAAAATACAACAAAGGCTAATGAATGAATAATTCAAAAGCTGAAATTAAAAAACACTAGAAGGAATGAATAGCAGACTAAGTGACACATCAGAATGCATAAGTGATCTGGAAGACAGAATAATGGTAATCACCAATCAGAGTAGTAAGAAGAAAAACAAATTAAAAAAAAAAAGAAAACAACTTAAGAAATCTCTGAGATAACACTAAGCATACCAACATCCACATTACAGGGTCCCAGAAGGAGAAGAGACAGAGAAGGGGATGAAAAACATACTTGAAATTATCACTGAAAACTCTCCAAACCCAAAGAAGGATACAGATATCAAGGTAAATGAAGCACAGAGGGTCCCAAACAAGATGAATCCAAACAGATTCACACCAATACATATCATAATTAAAATGGCAAAAGTTAAAGACAGAATTCTAAAAGCAGCAAGAGAAAAACGAATGATCATATATAACGGAACCCCCATAAGGCTATTAGCTGATTTCTTTGCAGAAACTTTGCAGGCCAGAAGGGAGTGGCATGATATACTCAAAATACTGAAAGGGAAAAACCTGCAATGTAGGATACTCTACCCAGCAGGATTATCATTTAGACTAAGAGTCACAAAGAACTTCTCAGACAAGAGAAACTAAAAGAGTTCATCAATACTAAATCTACCATAAAATAAATGTTAAAGAGTATTCTCAAAGTAGAATCTATAGGAAAGGGAAAATCCCACTAGGAAAGGCAATTATATACTAAGGACAGAATCAACCACAGAACAAAGACTAAAAGACAAAAAATTGTAAAAGCAAACATAACTACAATAAAAGCAACCATAACTACAATAAACAGTTAATGGATAAGTATGAAGATGTAAAATGTGACATCAAAAACACAAAATGTGGGGGAAGAGAGTAAAAAATGTACATTGTTTAGAATACGTTTGAACTTAAATGACTACAAGTTTAAAACAAGTAGATATAGTTATCCATCAACATATATATGAACCCCACAGTAACCACAAATCAAACCCTGCAATATGTACACAGAAACTAGAAAGGAACACAAGCATACTACTAAAGAAAATCAACAAACCACAAGGAAACCAAAAAAAAAGGAAAAATGAACAGAGAAGAACTACAAAAACAACTGGAAAACAAGTAATAAAATGGCAATAAGTACATGCCTACCAATAATTAATTTAAATATCAATGGACTAAATACTCCAATCAAAAGACATAAGGTGGCTATTGTATAAAAAACAAGACCCTTCTATATACTGCCTATGAGAGACTCACTTCAGAGCTAAAGATACACATAGACTGAAAGTAAGGGGATGGAAAAAGATATTTCATGCAAACAGAAACAACAAGAAAGCAAGGGTAGCGATACTCATACAAACAAAAGACTTTAAAACAAAGTCTATAATGAGATAAAGAGGGAGTTATATAATGATAAAGGGATCAATGAGAGGACATTACACTTGTTAACATACATGCACCCAATACAGAAGCACCTAAATATATAAAGTAAATATTAACAGACATAAAGGGAGAAATTGGCAATCATACAATAACAGTAGGGAACTTTAACATTCCACTGACATCAATGGCTAGATCATCCAGACAGAAAATCAAAGGCAACAGTGGTCTTAAATGACACATTAGACCAGTTGGACTTAATAAACATCTATCGGACATTCCATCCAAAAACAGCAGAATACACATTCTTTTCAAGTTCAAGATCTATCTTCAGGATAGACCGTGTCCTAGGCCACAAAATAAGTCTCAACAAATTTAAGAAGATAGAAAGCATATCAATCATTTTTTTCTGACCACACTGTATAAAATTAGAAATCAATTACAGAAATAAAATGGGAAAAGCACAAACACATGGAGACTAAACAACAACATGCTACTAAAAAACCAATGGGTCAATGAAAAAATCAAAGAAGAAATTAGAAAATACCCTGAGACAAATGAAAATGGAAACACAACTTTTCAAAATCCATGGGATGCAGCAAAAGCATTTCAGAGGGAAGTTTATAGCAATACATGCCTACCCAAAAAAAGAAGAAAAAAAATCAAATAAACAACCTTACCTACCATCTAAAGGAATGAGAAAAAGGAGAACAAACAAAGCCCAAAGTCAACAGACAGAAGGAAATAATAAAGATCAGAGAAGAAATAAATAAAACAGAGACCAAAAAAGAAAAAGAAAACAATACAAAATATCAATGAAACCAAGAGCTGGTTTTTTGAAAAGATGAACAAAATTGATAAACCCTTAGCTAGGCTCATCAAAGAGAAAAGAGATAGGATCCAAATAAGCAAAATAAGAAAGAAAAGAGGAAAAACAACAACTGGTACCACAGAGAAACTAAAATTTATAGAAAATACTATAGTTATATGTCCAACAAATTGGACAACCTAAAATAAATGTACAAATGTTCAGAAACATACAACCTGCCAAGACTGAATCAAGAAAAAAAAGACAATTTGAACAGACTGATCACTAACAGTAAAATTGAATTTATAATTTTAAAAAACTACCCACAAACAGAAGTCCAGGACTGGATGGCTTCACAGAGGAATTTTACCAAACATATAAAGAAGAACTAACAACTATCCTTCTCAAGCTATTTCAAAAAGCTGAAGAGGGCATAACACTTCCAAATTCATTCTACAAGGCCACCATTACCCTGACATCAAAACCAGACAAAGATACTATAAAAACGGAAAAATTACGGGTCAATATCTCTGATGAATATAGATGCAAAATCCCTCAACAAAATATTAGCAAACCAAATCCAACAATATATAAAAAAGGATCATACACCATGATCAAATTGGATTTATTCCAGGGACACAGGATAGTTCAATATTCACAAGTCAATCAATGTGATGCACCACATGAACAAAAAGAAGGATAAAAATCACAAGATCATATCAATAATTCAGAAAAAGCATCTGATCAAAGTGGATATAGAAGGAACATAACTCAACATAATAAAGGCCATTTACGACAAACCCACAAGTAAGAACATACTCAACAGTGAAAAGCTGAAAGCATTTCCTCTAAATTCAGCAACAAGACAGGAATGCCCACTCTCACCACTTCTATTTAACATAGTATCAAAAGTCCTAGCCTATACTTCAATAAAAAAGGAACAAAACTATATCCACATGTACATGACAAGAACATCTATATCGAAAATAAGGAATCTAAAAACAAGAACAAAAAACCCCACAAAACCTTGAACTAATAAGTGAGTTGAGCAAGGTTACAGGATGTAAGGTAAACACAAACAAACCTATTGTATCTTTACATACTAGTGGTGAGTATGTGGAAATTGAAATTAAAAATACAATATCATTTACAGTACCTGAAAAAAAATGAAACAAGTAAGTATAAATCTAACAAAACATGTTCAGGACTTGTACAAAATGCTGACGAAAGAAATCAGAGAAGATCTAACAGAGACATACCATGTGTTCCTGGATTGGAAGGCCCAATATAGTAAAGATGCAAATTCTCCAAAACTGATACATGGTTTAACATAATTCTTATCAAAACCACAGAGAGAGTTTTTGTAGATACAGATAAGATTATGCTAAAATTTACATGAAAAAACTAAGGAGCTAGAAAAACTAAAGCAACTTTGAAATAGGAGAATAAAGTAGGAGGAATAACTGTAATCAATTTCAAGACTAACTATAAAACTACAGTAATCAATACTCTGTAGTATTAACCAATGGATAGACGAATAGTTCAGTAGCATTGACAAAGATGCAGAAGTAACTGGATGGAAGAAGGTAATCCATTTCAAGAAACAGTGCTAGAGTATTTGGATATCAACAGGCAAAAAACTAACCTTGAGAAAAATCTCATACCTCATAAAAAGAGTAACTCAAAATGGATCATAAATGTAAACTGTAAATTTAAAACATAAAATTATAAAACTTTTAAAGAAAATCTTTGGGACCTAGAATTGGGTGAACAGTTCTTAGACACCAGAACTACAATACATATAAGAAAAAAACTGATAAAATTGCCTTTATCAGCTACAGACGGCAAGAAAACATTTGCAAACCCCGTATCTGAAAAATTTCTCATATCTAGGATACATAAAGAACTCTCAAAAATAACAGAATACAAACAATCCAACTTAAAAATAGGCAAAAAAAAAAACCATGATGAACCATTTCACTGAATACTATACGCAGGTAGCAAATACGCATATGAAAAGATGTTTGATATCTCTAGCCATTAGGGAAACACAAATTAAAACCATGATGTTCAATGAGTACACATCTGTTAGAACAACTAACATAAGAATATTAAATATACCAAAAGCTGGTCAGGATGCAGAACAACTACACCCTTCGTAGGTGAAAATGTAAAATAATACAGCCACTCTGGAAAATAGTTTGGGAATTTCTTAAAAATGAAACATTAATTTACCATTATGACCCAGTAATCACACTTGGTGCTTATCTCAGAAAAGTGAAAACTTACGTCCACACAAAATCCTGTACACAACTTCTCATAGAAGCTTTGTTTGTAATAGCCCAAAACTGGTTAACAACAAAAATGTCCTACAATAGCTGAATAGCAAAATAAACTGTGGTATATTCATACCATGGGTATAAGAATAAACTATCAATACATGCAACTTGGATGGATTTCTAGGGCATCATGGTGAGTGAAAAAAGCTAGTCCCAAAAGATCACATACTGTATGATTCCATTTATAAAACATTTTAGAAAAGATAAAACGATAGAAATGGAGGACAGATTAGTATTTGCAGGGGTTAGGGATAGTGGGATGCCAGGGGTTGTGGTGAGGGGTTGATACACTACAGTTACCTAAGATACTACCAGTGTGGGAAACTGGGCAGAGGGTACACAGAAACTCTCTGGACTATCTTTGCAATTTCCTTTCAATTTATAATTATTGCCAAATAAAAGTTTTGTTTTTTTTTAAATCTTCATTTCAAGTCTTTGGGAGGCATTCCTCCCAAAGGAGGAACACTGTAATAACCCCTAATTGATAGAAGATGGGTGGGTTTCCCCATACTGTCTAAACAGCTCAATATAAAAGTAACCACCAAGTAGGTTCAGTTAGTTCTACCATACAAGCTTCTAGGTTTTATATAAAGGTCAGAAACAAGATAAAGTGAGCAGCCAATTCTTCTAAAGGAGTTATAAAATTAGAAAGAGCTTCTGTTTTTACAAAAGACAACATGATTATCATAAATAGTGATTATCATATCTCTGCTATGCACCAAACCAAAGAATTATTTTTCTCTCCCCAGTTGTAAGCCAACTGCCATACTTACAGTACTGCCAACTTTGTGGAGGTTTGCATATTTCTTTCTCTGAGCCCCTGCTACTATGCTTAAAATTGCCAAGAAGGAAGGAAGACTTAGTAACCACAAGAGGCTGAATAAACATTTGCCTCTGACAGTTCTCTAGCATAAATTATATAATCACTCAGTATTCAGTGATTCTGATTCAATGTCACTGAGGAGAGCAGGTGATCATCATGCACATTTTGGGAAAATCAATTGTGGATCACCTGGAAAAGTTTCAGAGTCACTTCTTAAATGCAATTATATACATCATTATAGCTAAAATGCACCCAGTCACAAATAAGCCTTGTTAAAATGAAATTCTGCAAAAGGTCACTTTCCTAGGTTTTTGTTTTGTTTTCACGTTGGGCACTATAATCTTGACTTCTAACAGGTAAGTTTTACCCACTTCAGATCTGTTATGAGGATATCTTTAGTGGTTTTATTTTTAACACAGGACTTAATATTAAAGATTTGTGGAGATCAACTAAATCTATACTTTGTACTATATCAGTTTTTATCTTCCTCCTTACAAAGCTGTTGTTAAGAACCCTTGACCACTATGGCTAAGGGGACAGTCTGACTCATCTTCTGTACCTTCTAGGCAGTTCCTCACATTCGGTGTTAGAGCAGTTTTGATTCTTTATGCTTTTCTCAAAATAAAGTCTTTGCCAATCAAATTCTGTAGTATTCAGAGTATCATCTATTTCTGTGCAAGAAGACATTCCCAAATCTAGCGGCTAAAAGCAACAACTTTTTATTCCCTCTCATGGTTCTGAGGTTTGACTGGGCTTGGCCAGGATTTCACACATCAGGTCTCAATGCAGCTGCAGTCAAGGTTCAGCTGCAGCTGCAGCCATAGGAAGGTCTGAGTGGGCTAGACATCCAAGATGGCACAGTCACAGGACTGGCTATTGATCTGGGAACTCAGCTGAGGCTATCGACCAGATCGCCTACCTGGTTGTGACCTCTCCAGGTAGGCTGGGCTTCCTATGGTATAGCAACTGCATTCTGAGAGGGAGTTTCCAAGATTGAGCATTCCAAGAGGCTTAGTTGGACTCTGAAAGGCAAGGTTTTTTGTGACATAGCCTCAGAAGTTCCAGAACATTACTTATGTCACATTTAATTGGTCATGTCATTAAGGTAAGCCCAGTTTCAAGAAGAAGGGTATTAAACTCCAACTAATGATGGAGGAAAGACAAAGTCATACCAAAGAATATGCAAAATGGGAGATACTATGGTGTTCATTTTGGGAAAATATAATCTACCACATATGGAAAGTTTTGTTTTTCTCCAATATGCTACTATAAAATACCAGTTGCCTACTTTACTGGTTAACACAGAAATGACAGCATGGTGCGGTAGCTCATAGTGTCCCTAAGTGTTCTGTGTCTTTTTTCTTTTGTTACCTTTCCTAACAGTAGTAGCATTATTAAAGCTGCAGAAACATGGAGGTGGTTAAGTATCAGAAACTCTGTAGTGGAGAAGACTTTTCTGTATAGAGCTGTTCTGCCCAGTATCACAACCACATGTGGCTATTGAACACTTAAAGTGTGGCTAATCCAGATGTACTATAAATATAAAATACATACCAGATTTCAAGGATTTAGTACTAAAAAGGAATGTAAACTATCTCACTGATAATGTTTATGTTGATTATATGTTGAAATGATATTTGGCATATCCTGAACTAAAAATACATTATTCAAATTAATTTCACCTGTTTCTTTTACTTACGTGGCTACTAGAAAGTTTTCAATTATATTGGATTCACATATTATTCTAGTTTGCATAATATTTCCGTTGAAAGCACTGGCTCAGAAATTAAACTAAATCATATTTTCCATTGTGTAGCACCACAGCAGTTCATGGTGTTTACACCATTAAATGATTTTCAGTCATTTTAATTACTTCATGCTAAATCCTATGTGAGATACACAAGCACATTCAAAATCAGTATTTTGGTATTTCTATGAAACTGATTTCCTTTCCTGAGATTTATACACGGTTCATATTTAATATACCTACATGTTCAGTATATAATGGCAGCAATTCGTTTCACATAAGATTTCAAAGTTGCTCACATAGTATCTCTATATGACCCCTGATTAAGATCATGTATTAATTTTCTATTGCTGCTGTAACAAAAAACCTCAAATTTAGTAACTTAACACCAACTTATTACCTTACAGTTATGTAAGTCAGAAGTATAAAACTGGACTAAAATCAAGGTGTCAGCAAGGCCATGTTCCTTTCAGGAGGCTCTAGTGGAGAATCTGCTTACTTGACCATTTGGGTTATTGGAAGAGGCAGTTCCTTGCAATTGTAGGACTGAGATCCCTGTTTTTTGCTAGATGTCAGCTGAGGGCCATTTCCAGGTTTAGAAGCCACCCTTGGCTCATGTCCCCCTTCCTTCAACTTTGAAGCCAGTGTTGGGCTGCACCCCACAGGCCTACAAGCCCTGTGCTTGCCCAGCTTCAAGACAGAAGAAAGAGCCGGGAGTCAGCAACAGAGTCATCAATAGTTTAATGGATGGGGGAGCTTACCCATCTGAAATAAGGTCCTGGAGCGACACCCCACTGTGTGCGGTGCAGGACATGGCAGCAGTCTTCACTCCCAGGGGAAGGGGAGATTCCCAGTTATAGGAGAATTGATGTCAGATGGGCTCATTACCAGCAGAGGAGCACATGCCTCACCGCCCCTTTGATAAGAACAATCACTAGCTGGGGCCTGGAAGTATGTTAAACTAGAGTTATTTCACCTGGAAGGTTGGTCACGTGGGTTAGATATACGTGAAACAGGCACTGGTCAGGCAGGGGATGTACAGAGAGCAAGAGAACAGCCATCTTGAGTGGCCTGGCCACACTCCCCCTTACATACCCTGCACGACCCTTACAATCTTGGCCAGCTCCTCTTCCACAATATCCCTGGGGTCAGGTATGTAGAGGGACACTGCAACCATATAGCACAAATACAATACAGACAGGCCATCCCTGATTTTCACAAACCCAGAGCCACCCCCAAGGAGGGGCAGGCCCTGGCCTAGTCATGACTCAGCAGTCACAGTACAGGTCTGCCACCCCATGTTATGTTGAGTGACATTAGGGGTGAACCCATTAGGTCTTTCCAAACAAAAAAGTTAGTCCCATTACTTGGACTTGTGTGTCCAGAAGCCAGCCTATTCTACTCCACACAGCATAGCCCAGGGGGCTCATGAGCAGGCAGTTGTACAGTACCATTTACCAATGGAGGGTCCTTCTGACATATTAGCATATGGGACTGGAAGACGGTGACTCCTTTTCCCCCATTGTCAGTAGTCCCCACCTAGTCACATTAGCTGGGTTGATTTCTCATGGAAGTTCAGAGGAGCACAGCAACTCGCTGTAGACCCAGCAATTAGACTCATTTGAGGCTCATGAGGTCAGTGTTGCAGATCATTCCTCAAACAGATTTCCTCCCTCATAGGGAGGAAACGCAAGACAACTAACAGGCACTACACAGGGGAGATCATGACAGTTAAGCAAAATACAAGCGGTAACCGCATTCAGAGATAATACCACACCCGCCTGTGGTTTCTGTCCTGGTCTGCAGTGCAGTTTCAGAAAACTCAAGTTTTCTGTAATACAAGAACATTTCCAAAATCACATATACAATGGCCACCTAGTTTCACCTTGGATGTCTGAACTACAGCTACTCCATTTTGACTTTCAAACGCATTCCCTTCCCTAATGGCCCAAGCATATGTACAATGCATTTCTGAAAGGCCACAAAACAGGCTGCTCTGGTCAGTAAAGTTTAAGTTAAACCATGTATAAGCCAGAATGACTTCCCCATACCTCAGTATATGCAGATTTTTCCATCATTTCCCCTTTTGACTGCAAATCGTTCAACAGAAAAGCACTGATGATCAAAATATCCATCCATCAATTCTGCGGTGCTGGCTCCTACCCCAGGTTCAGATCATGTCCCTCAGGATCCACAGTCCAAGCTAGGCCTCCTTTACATTTGCCTAGTCATTCACATTGGGGGAAAACTACTCAGATCTTGTGAATATGCTGAGAGGTATACTAACGGGGAAACACTTTACAGGCTATACATTTTATCACTTATACCCAATTGTCATACAAGCATAGTACATGTGCTTTTAGCAGCAGACTTAAAGCAAGCAGTGTGACATTTCATAAGTCATTATACTCTGTGACCATTTCACTAGATAATTTTCTTTCTATCCAGAATATGAGGGCAAAAGTATGACTAACACAGTAACTTTCATAAATACAGACCTCAATGAATAGAACTAGAATTTAACATCCACTGAAACATAATATTGTTCTCTCTAAAATTACCCTCATCTCCACCAAACAAGTCAAATCAAGGCTAATTTGTTTGCAAAACAAGTCTGGTCAATTGACCATACAGGCTCCTCCAAATTGACCGTGGTGGAACTCCTCAGGAGTGGCAGACTGAATTCTCAAAAGGCCTCTCAAGGACGGGAAAGCCATGCCAAAGGCCTGCTATCAGGCTCCACCCCAGTGGATTTCTCTCTTCCAGAGGTCCCCAAAATATCAAGATTCCTGCACATGACAGGAGACAGTCTTTCCCATTCACCTGCTAAGGCTGCTCAGAGCCCAAGAGTCTCCAATTTCTGGAGGAACCAGGAAGAGAGAAAAGAAAAAAATGCTTCAATTCTACCCACAGGTGTAGTTTACCGAATTGCTGTGTGTCATAACTAACTTGTGCAGAAGGGTTTCCCTCTACCTGGAAAACACAGATCAAAACCAGCGACATTCCGGACAAACCCCATAAACATTATTACCGTATCCACCAGTTCCCTCAGTAACCAATCCTTTTGTTAACTTTTTACGAAGCCATCAGGTTTTCCATTAGGATTCTTTAATTTCTTACCCTGTTCAGTGGTAATTTATCAGAGACCTCTACTTCTCAAAAAGTCCTTCCCATGAATCTTCTTAAAGATGAAGCATTTTTGCAAAAAAAGCATCAGAATAAAACAATAACTGTCTATAAATGATAAAAACTTTAAAAGGCACAGTTAAACACCTGATCACAATGTAATCAATAAAGAAACTTGGTTACAAGAATTATGACTGATTATAGTCTTAACCCTTGAAAACCTTAATCTCTGGCAAAAACCAAGAAGCAAGTAATTGTGCATTTCCTGATTGGAAAACAATGCTTTAGTCTTCCTCTCTTAAGCAGGTAGAGGTAGATAAACTTAGACCCTCCCAGCAATTAATGTTCCAATATTTTATCCTATTTGAAGTGACCCATGAATTCTCTTCTTTCAACTTTAGTTTCAAGTTACCAAAATATGGAGGGACTACTTTAGATAGACACTCCCAAAACATAATTATTTCTATAGGGTTTACCTAAAAGCTCTTTTTTCTCCTATACTTCTAGAGATCACGGAAGATTAAAGTCCAGAGAGGCCAGGTAGATCATTTACATCTCAAAAGCACAATTCCTTTAGAAAGCTAGCTTAACCAATGACAGAAGGCTCATTTTGATACAACAGCAGAGCCGTTAGAGGCCACTGTTCTCCAGATCTCTTGGCAGCCCCATGAATCAAGGACAGCCACCACAAGGCCCCCCATTAGATAGCCACCCCAGATTTCCCTGCAACTTTCAGGATTACCCCTGCAACTCTGGAGCCCCACATGTTAGTGGCCAGCCACGCCGAGATTACACTTGCAACTTTCGGGCCCCACATGTTAGTGGAGGCCCCTGTAACTTTCCATTCCCCGTCCTGTATTTCCCCACGTCTTGGTGCTCACAGGAGTTTCCTCAGTCTCCTATCTGACTCTGCCAATTGTTGGGCTGCACCTGACAGGCCTACAAGCCCTGTACTTGCCCAGCTTCAAGACCAAAGGAAGAGCCTGGAGTCAGCAACAGAGACATCAATAGTTTAATGGATAGGGGAAGCTTACCTGTGTGAAGCAAGGTCCTAGAGCGACACCCCACCATGTGCAGCAGACGGCCAGCAAAACATGGCGTCAGTCTTCACTGCGGGAGGGTGGGGGGAAGGGCGGATTGCCAGTTATAGGGGAATTGACGTCAGGTGGGCTCATTAATTACCAGGGAAAGCAGCAGACAGGCACGCCCCTCACCACCACTTTGATAAGAACAATCACCAGCTGGGGCCTGGAATAAGTATGTAGGAAGGTGGTGGGTAAGATATAGGTGAAGCAGGCCCTGGTCGCAAAGGGGATGTACAGAGAGCAAGAGAACAGCCATCTTGAGTGGCCTGACCATACAGCCAGCAATGGCAAACTGACTCTCATGCTTTGAATCTCTCCTTTTTCCATCACATCTTTCTCTGATCCAGCCAAGGAAGGTTCTCTGGGTTTAAAAACTTAATTGATTAGATTGAGCCCACCCATTTAATCCAGGAAAATCACTCCATCACAAATCCCTGTACTGAATCACATCTGCAAAATCCCTTGTACCGTGTAAAGTATGCATGAGTTCCAAGGATGAGCACAGACGTCCGTTCTGCCTACCATAGATAGGAAACAACTTTTTACAGGGAGATAAAAATGTTTACAGATATAGCCTTGCCATATGTAAATGAAAGAAAAGTATTTTGCAAATGAGGTACCATGCCCTCACACTGAATCATATTCATAACCTAAATCCACTAGGACAACTAGAGATTTACTTCAAGTTTATAGGAATATCAAACTAAAATACTTAAAAGCTACTCTGGGACATAAAAGCAAACAATTCTGGAGTAATAAACTTTTGTCAGTCAACAACCTTAGTTGAGTTTCTCATATACAAACTGTGATAGTTATCTCTAAGGAAAACATGAAGGCAAATCTAGTTTCAATTTATCTCCCAGAAGAAAACAAGCAAATAAATTCATGTCAAAATTCAATAAGCTCTTTCATCATGGTTACAAGACTTTAAAACATATTAAAATTTCTGATTGTAAAAAAAGGACCCAAATAGGGTGGGGCAATTTGTAGATCACTAACAGTCTTCTCCAATTAATTATTAAGTGTAGTCAAATAGCCAAGCAAATCAACTACACAAGTTGCTCGTCTGTGTCTGACCCTGCTAAACCTACTTTAGCACAGAAATAAAGCTACAAGCCGGCCTTTGATCCTAAACTTACAATGGTATGATAACTTTTTATTCAGAGCCTGCCTACAAATTCATTAAGAAATATTGAATATGTTTCAACAATAAAAGGTTCTAGTACAAATTCCAATGTGGCAGGGTATGGCGGGGCACAGAGGGTGGGGTGGGAATCCAAGCAATTCTCAGAACACCAGCTGGCTGTCCTACAATTCAACTCAGTTCTGACACTATTTACCTCGAGACGGCACCAGATTCCACAGGTAAGGGTTCAGTCCTACAAAACTGCCTCCCCCACGTCACCCCACTTCAAATGCCAGTCACAAGTTCAGATTGTTACCTATACTTCTGACCAACTGGCTATAAATCACAGGTTCCCACTACCCCGTCCTCAGGTTCAATTAATTTGCTAGAGCCACTCACAGGCTCAGAGAAACTATTACTTACTAGACTACCAGTTTATTATAAAAGGCTGTAACTCAAGAACAGCCATATGGAAAAGGTGCACAGGGCAAGGTATGTGGGAAGAGCTTCCATGCCTCGCCAGGTGCACCACTATTCCTGACTCCCCACATCCACATCAATCCAGAAGCTCTCTGAACCCTGTCCTTTTAGGTTTTTATGGAGGCTTCATTACATAGGCATCACTGAATACATCATTGACCACTGGTGACTGAACTCAACCTCCAGCGCCTCTCCCTTCCCTGGGGTTCTGCAAGGCGGGACTGAAAGTTCCAATCCTCTAATTATATGGTTGGTTCTCCTGGCAACTAGGCCCCATCCTTAGGTCCAAGCGTTACCTCAAACATAACAAAAGACATCTTGACTACTCTCATCACTTAGAAAATTCCAAGGTGAATGACTAACGTGCACCACAAATACTAGAAATCATCACTGTCTCTGCTGGAAAGCAAAAGATGAAAACAAAAGACTCTCAGCCTTCAGGCTGTCTGGCCTAGAGGATATAACCTTTAGGGACTTTCACCTGTTACTGTTCTCGGCACAGACTGTCTTGCCGCTTTAGGATATCCTCTATTAATTTCTAGTCATTTTGATTTTACACAAATTACCTTTTTCTCTTCCTGTGTTCTGGTTCTATCCAGCTAGTCCCCCTTCCCCTTTTTAGAAATAATTATAGCTGCCTACCTTTGTTATTTTAGCTTTTCTTATTAATTCAGTAATCATGTATTCATGTAGCCTGCATCTCTGTAGGGCTCTCTCGATTAACTTTTACTTTTAAGAGAAATTAGAACATTAGATCACAAATAAGAGATCCGTGAAAAGGTTCATTCCCTCAAAAGAGGAATCTAGATGCCTCCTTTTCCCCGATGAGCACTGCATAAGCTCCTTTTAAATCCCAAAGTGATCATTATTAGCACGATTTAGCTTGTTAGGAAAGACTCAGAGTAATTATTTAATAATCAGTCCTCGAAGGAACTCAGGAACCTTTAGGAGAGGAATAAGATTAGACCCCAAATCAGCTGAAACAATAGTATTTTACCACCTTATTTCCAAAACAATTGATAGACTAGATACCTGCCCACTATCTAGTCCTTAAAACAGGCACAGAAAAGAAAGCAAGGAAGAAAAAACCAATTTTTGCCCATTTAACCAGACGCCCCACCATTTATTATTTCTCTCAGCTCCCTAATTGTTGCATTCTTGGTTCCTATATCCCAGCTTCAAAATCTGTCTCCAGTCTCCTTGATTTTGATAATTCCTTTATATGTTCTTAGATTTCAATCTCACGTTCTTTTTTAAAAAACTTTTACTGGAGTAGAGTTGATTTACAATGTTGTGTTTGTTTCAGGTGTACAGCAAAGTGACTCAGTTATACATATACATATACCCATTCTTTTTTAGATTCTCGATATCACGTTCTACTCTGAGTTTGGTTCATCTCTCTGATTTTGGCATATCTAATATCGTACAAACCTGTACTGGATACTATTTACTTATCTTCCTCCTCTTACTTCTTCATTAACTGAGGCTGTAAAATTCAGATCTATAAACTAAAACACAGGGTCTCCAACATAATCAACCACTCAAAAATCAGCCACCACTATGGTGTAATTGACAAATTTAAGAATATAAAAATGTAAAGCGTCTAATACAGTGTACCTGATCCAATAATGGATCAGTTCTAATATGCAGTCCATGAAGGAAGGAAGGAACAAATGAATGAACAAAGAAATGGAGAAAAGGAAACAGATTTGGAAGCTGCCTGTACATTTTTAGAATTTTAATTCTAACCTGTCTCTAGTATTTGAATAGTCATTTGCATATAGATCATCCTAACGGCTTCAGCCCAACATCATGAGAAATAAGGCTGAAATTAATTTCAAAATGGATTTTCATTTCATGCAAATGGAAACCAAAAGAAAGCTGGAGTAGCAATTCTCATATCAGACAAAATAGACTTTAAAACAAAGACTATTAGAAGAGACAAAGAAGGACACTACATAATGATCAAGGGATCGATCCAAGAGGAAGATATAACAATTGTAAATATTTATGCACCCAACATAGGTGCACCTCAATACATAAGACAAATAAAAAAAAAAAAAAATGGATTTTCAAGAGAGAGGTGGAGGCCTTATATGCAAGAAAACCCCATAACATCTCTTTGTTTTCTTCATTGGATCCTTATAATTCCCCAAGACTGGGAATGCATTAAACCCAAGACATACAAATGAAATTGGTCTCTGAATGACAAAAGCCAATCCATTTGCTTTTTATTCACTCAACAAATATATAATGAGAACCAACAATACGCTTTCACATAAAACACCAAAAGAAAATATTGGGCAAGTGAGGTCTACAAATACCAATTGGTCCTTTCAAGCAGGCCAGGCCTGACTCATTTACTCTAGCAATGCCATCTCTCCTTCAGCCCTCTAACATCCCCCTATAGTAAAATACCAACCTGAGTGTTATCTTCAGTAATAATTCTACATCACCTGAAGTTCCTCTCTCTTCAACAACACATCCAAAGTTAACACTGACATGATTTCAACCCACCCCCAGGAAAAATTCATGTCTGCTGATTCTTAGTACTAAAGCATGATGGCCACCCATCTCCAACTCTATTTTCACCAATTATAGAGAAACCACCATTTAAAAATAACTGATTTCCCTCTAAGATCCTTCCTTTTTCAGAGAGCCTCGTTGTTCCACCCCATCTACATGAAGAATTTCTTAACTATATTGTACATCAGAGAAGATGGACTAGACCTAACCAATCCTGGAGGCATAACAAAATCAGCAGAAATATCTTAGAAAAATATACTTCTAAGTTTTAAAAGACAAAAGTTAAACTTTCTCTGATTCTGAATGTTCCCTGGAGTATATTTTTTCAATGAATAAAAATCCTGTTTCAAACCATAGCGAGAGGTAGATTCAAGTGAAGAGACTGTGATGAGAAAATTTTGTTGCTGAATATTCACATCGATTTTTAGAAGAGACCTATGCTTTGCAAAATAAAACCTTTTATTACAACAGGCAGTCTATTATATAAATTTAGTAGATGCTTGAAACCCATTCCATTTAATATCGGAGAAGCTTTTTCTCCATTACTTGCTAGATACAATATGTAATAATTTTATTCATTCTTTCATTCAAAACTACAATTTAGCCTTTTCTAAAATGCCAGGCATTGGGCCTAGGACTGGGGATAAAACAGTACATAAAACAGACGTGATCTGCCATCATAGAACATAAAGTGAGTAAAGGATACTAACTACAATGGATTTGAAACGTAAAGATTGATAATGATTCCACAGAAGAGACTAGGAAAGACTAGTACTAGGTATATGGCCATGAGCCTCCCAAAGATGCCCATATCCAAATTCCCAGAACCTGTGACTGTTACATTACATAGCAAAAGGAACTTCTGCACAAGTAATTAAGGTGGGATGATTATCCTGAATAATATTGGTGGGCCCTATCTAATCACATGAGTCCTAAAAAGTGGAAAACTTTTCCTGACTGTGGTCAGAGAAAGAGATGTGAGGACAGAAGCAAGGTTAGAACAATGTGACACTGCTGTGTTTGAAGATGGAGGAAGAAGGCACTGAGCCAGGGAATGTGGGTGACCTCCAGAAACTGGAAAAGGCAAAGAAATGGATTCCTCCCTACAGTCTCCAGAAAAGAATGCAGCCCTACTGACACTTTCATTTCCAACCCATTGACACCTGTGTCAGACTCTTGGCTTACACAGTTGTAAAATAATTATTGTGTTGCTTTTAAACCACTAAGTTTGTGATAATTTGTTACAGCAGCAATAGAAAACATATATATATTTAAACTAATATATATGTATATTTAGAATGAAAATATTAGAGCAAACATATATGATCATATGGTTAGGTGGTTGTCTGTTTTACTTGTTATAGACCCATCTGGACTCACATCCTGCTAATTTCTTACTAACGTGACAAGACATTGAACTTATTGAACCTAGAGCTTCAGTCAAAAAATGATCGAGACTTGCTGATCTGTTAAGGAAGTTATTTAGACTCAAACTGGTCATGTGAACTGAGCCTGAGAACAACATAAACTGCGTTTATTCCCCACTACTGAACTGCTCTGGACTCAATAAACTTGCAAAATTTGAAGCCCTGAAGTCACATTCACATAAAAGATCCACAGATCCTGATGAGAGTTAATTGTGCTTTAACTTCTCCTGGTTATCTTTACTGCATCTGAATTATATTTAAGCACTTACTTGATCAACATAGGTCAATAACAAAAGCTCCAAACTAATCTGAAAAGCAAATCAGGCCCACCAAATGAGACACAACATTCCTTAAACTAGGAAGTTGAGGACTTAAGTATGAGAGTTGTCCTAAAATTTTTGAGCAAACTGAGAAAGTTTTGAGTTCAGCTAGTTTCAGGGAAGTACATTCCCTTCCGTTAAAGCTGAAGAAACAGTTATAGAGAAGCATTATTGGTGATAGAAACCTAGAGTAAAAAGAAACCTGGAAATGTGTTCTGATAATACACCCACCCCACAGTTTTTCCAGATTGGTTCCTGCTTTTTAATTCCAATATTCATTGGCTTGGTCAGATAGTCACATTAAGCCTAAAATTCTGCACTTTTATATAAAAAGGAACTATTATACTGCTTTTCGAGTGCTTTTCATAATGATATAAATGCATATTTTTGTTTATTAATAGGTTGTACTTATCAATAAAATGTTAATATATAAATGGGTTTCTGATCCTGTGAACCACCGCTGTATAACTTAACTCCTGCTCTCATCTCTACACCAACATGAGGGCAGGTCACCAGACATTACCCACACACACGGTAAGTCTTTCATTCCCTGAAGAAAAATGCCTTCCTCAACAAGTACTTAACATTATGCCCTGGGAAAAAGCAATATATAAATATTTTTAGATCACCCACAGAACAAGTTTTCTCATCTCTGTGCTCGCTCTTTCTTGTATTCCTGTTCTCACTATTAACCCTCCCTACATTTTCTCCACAGTTATCATATAAATAAATAATTACAAATTAATTGCTTCAGGCACATTGCCATTTTAATTTTAAAAACTGACAAGAAGCAAGTGCTAATTCAATTTACCTGTATCCAAATAGTAATTACTGAGCACCTGCTACCTGAAAGGCTCAGTGGCAGGGCCAGGGACACAGCCCTCGCTCTCCTAGAGCTTCTGACCAGTGGAGAAAGCAACACAGGAATTCCACCAGGAATGAGAGTTATAAAGGGGAAGGTGCCATGAGGGAGAGATATTTCAGGGGATGTTTGTACTCCTTTGCCGGAAGGAGAGAAGAGGAAACATGGGGGAGAGAGGAAGGAAGAAGAAAGTCTCCATCAGGCATGAAGAGTAGTGCAATCTAATCAATTAAATAAGTGAGAAATATTTGAATTCCTACAATTAAGTCTACCCTTAAAAAATTAAAATTAAAATAATTATCTGGACAAGCTACAAAAAAGCTACTTACCTTTGATCTCAATTATTTGGATATTATAGACGGAAGAGTCTTTCCACTTCACTCTTCTAACACAGAACTTACCTTTTATAAACCAAAATATCTAACAGAAGGATATTAGTAACATAAATAAGTTTTGTATACTTGACAAATGGGCCTTGAAACTGAACATCAGATTAAAACCTCATTAAGAAAAAAAGCAGTAAATGTACAAAAGCGCATACATATTTTCAGTGCCTCACTTAGCATATTTGATACCCAGATACTTTTTAAATGCCCCCATCCTCTATATGACAAAATTACTTTTCAGTGATAATCATTATTTTCCTGATTTGTTCTTTAAAGCAATTGACAATTTTCAGAAGGAAAACAAATTTCAAAGTTACTATTCAAATTGAATGAAATAGTTCATGTATGAAATTTACATTTACCTAACAAAAATATTACCCCTGCAATTCACACTGTTTCATTGTTATAATTTTAAAATTTAAATTAAAATTCCAAGTGATCACATGAAATAACAGAATTAAAGTAACTCTAGTTCTCTGTCTTTACAATCACTGTCATCATTGTTTATTCTGAATCTGCTGTTTAAATCCATAAAGAATATAATGTTTACCGAAGGATAGTCATAAAAATGTGTTAATTTGAATCATACATACACATATATTATTAAAACTCAACAATAACTACAGCAATTATTTAGGATTTAGAGAAAAAACGAATTTATGAAAAACATTATCACTGACTTAGAGAACTGCTGGTGCAGACCAACTTTTAGTTGGCTTTATCATTTTTTATAAATTTCTAGAGGCAATGCATCTTCTTAATGATTGCACCCAGGGCAGAATGTGCCCATCACTTCACCCTTTGTATGAACAGTTTTTAACCCAAAGTTGAAGAAAGCCATAAAATCACCATTATTTTTATATGGTATATGTTTACTACGTACAAGAGCAACTTCAGCGTCCTGCCACTGGGCAAAAGGCAGCATGCTCAGAAAGGAGCCCTGTGTTTGGCTTTTAATGCTCTGCTATCACAGTTTTGAAAGTCTTAACAATTTTACCTTTCAATTTGTGTAGATAAGTGAAGTCTGATGGGGCAATAAAGCATACGCCCTAGACTTAACATGCAGTCCTGCCTCCCAGTGCCTTCAAGGGACAGGTCCTCAGCCACCTGCTCCACAACCCAGCAATTGCTGCCACCCTCCATTCCTGGTGGGGCCCTTGGTACAAGGCAGGATGGGTGGGGGTTACGGGGTAAGGCTAAAGAAATCTGTGAGGGTCTATGTGCTCCCAAAAGTCCAAAAGTATCCCTATACCCTAGAGAACCAAACAACCAAACATTAAATAGCAAATAAAAATAACCTTTCTTGGGTCAATAAAGACTGTAAAAAAAAAGGAAAAAACTTTCTTTTTTTCCCGGCTTTTGAACAGGCCTTACATTTTCATTTTGCACTGGGCACTGGGCTCCCCAATTACATGGCCATCCCTGCCTATGTATGTGGGTGAGTGTGTGCATGTGCATCTGTTATGTTTGTATTTAAAAGAATAGAATAACTTTCTTTATATTTAATAAAGTAAATTTATCTATAATTTATAGATAAAATAAACTTATGTATAACTTTACCATATTTTATCTATAAAATGAAACTACTAATTTGAATAGTTTACAGATCAGGGGAGAAGGAATTCCAACAGAATATTACCTTCTGAGTTTCTTGTAACTCATGAATTCTCTTTAAAAATCTTTAAAAATATATTATATGCTAAAAATTGTGATATTCCAGCTTCAGAAGCAGGACATGACATTACTAATATGGTCCTCTTATTAACAAAATCTGCTTTACAACTGTGATTTCTTGACAGGCAAGAGATTTTTGGTCAGAAGCCAAAGTCATCAAATATTAAGAGTGTGGAGATACATCAAATGTGTTGCAGAAGCCTAAAACTCACTAATTTTAGCACATTTGAATTATTCACATAAATTACTTATACTGAAAAATCCTAACTCTTCAATCTCACACCTAAAAAATCGTATGCTTTGTAACTAATCATTTTCAAAATATACCCTCATAACTCTTGAATTATTCCATTTATAATAAAGCAGATGAACAAAATATTCCCATTATAAATTTTTCTTTTTTTTACCTCTATTATTTAAGGAGTCAATATTCATGATCAATATATAACTGACAATGTCTTCCTTATTTTAAAAATATAACTAAGTTTTGAATGTAAGAGTAGTCATAGATACTCCATAGATGGATGTAGATATATATACAAAAAGAATATATCATAAATATATATATATGAAATTATATCAAAAGGACCTTGAAACAAATACTTTTGCATTTGTCTAAATTTAGACATTGTTTCTAACATTCCTGAGAGATGGCTAAAATTGCAAAGAATCTATGACATTGTCACATTTGAAAAAGGTTAAAAGCGATCCAAATTACACCTTCAAAAATGGCCCCCGATCCCTACAGCATTGACTTTATCCCAATACCATCTAAATTCTAACTTTGTTATTCACCAACATAATCCGGAGCAACCTGCCCTTTTCTTTGTCTTCTTTTTATCCTTTAAACTGATGCGCAACTCCAGTTTCCTTTCTCCAATCCTGACTGCCTTCTTCAACTAGTATTTAGATACTGTCTCAAGCAAAACAATCATGTATAAATAACCTTCTGGTTGAATTCCATCCCTAGAAACTCCTGTCTCCTTGCTGCACTCTGGGAGCAACCCACGCAGAATGCACCCAAAAGGCCAAGCCATGTAAAATCAGGTACTCGTTTGTAATTTATCAGATTTTGTACACCGAAAGAACCTCAGCACATACCCAATGGACGGGGTGGGGGAAAACCAGTTACCTACATTGTTCATGTACTCTGAAAGCAGGTCCTGGAGAGCCTGGCGAATGGCATTGCATTCTGCGATAATTCGCTCCCGATGGAAATCCCTCGTGCATGAAGAGTCAGCCAACAGAGCAGCCCCACTGATAATGGCTTCGAGGCGTTTCTCTAGGGATGGTCTTGTTTCCTCCTCAGTCACTGTGAGTGGATCCAAGACAATTAAATTCTAAAGGAAAAACACATTTAGATGGTTAGAACTCCATGATATTCTATTTTTAGGAAAAAATAATTAGTATTTTGTTTTCACATTTGGAATTCATATGTGATGATAAAGACAGCTGTGCTTTTACTGCCTCACCCAGTTCATGTATCATTCTATAAAGCAATTATTATTCAGGGCAGTGACAAAAATTGTGAAATTATGAGCATTGATTCTAGTGTCAGCCAAATCTGTATTCAAATCTTGCCCTTCCCATTCACTAATGGTGTGAGCTCACTCAGGTGTCTTATGTACTGTAAGCCTCACCTTCCTGATGTGTAAAACTGGAATATTAACATTGTTTATCTCATAAAACTGCTGTAAGAATGATATGAATGCTTAATACAGTGTCTGGCACATATTAACAGTTCTTTACAATTGTCATTTTCATTTAGCACTTCATTGTTTACAAAATATTTTCACATATATTATCTCATCTTGACAACACTATAAAGAGGTGGGCAGTAAAGATATTGTTAACCACACATTTCAATTGACGGTGAGTGAGGCTGAGACTGTCTTGCCCAAGGTCATTAAGCTATTAAATGGTGAAGCTCAAACAAGTATTAAGGTCTTATAACACCTAATTCAATACTGTTTTCGTTATGCCTCACTGTAAGTCATACAATCTAATTAACCTTAATACTAACGTATCAAAGACAATTCTAAATTTTAATTATTCATTTTAAAAGTAAAATTCCATCTTCCTGTTGATTATAACTTCCAGCCATTTCCCACCATTGAAATCTGTCATGGTATTTTTAAGGTTTCCTTTAGATATGTCTTCAGGCAACAGAAGTCAAGATAATCTACAGACTTTGAAGAAAAGGTGGAGAAGATGAGGCTCTAAGGATTCTTTCTTAAAATACAGTAAGAGAGGAAGCCTTTCAAGGTTTGAGCATAATGTCATAATTGGAGAACTAGTTCGTATAAAATGAAAGCTCTCTGTAGAACCTTTAACATAAAATGAAATCATATAGTGAACTTCAGAATGTGTGTGCATGTGTGAGTCTTTACACACAAATATACACACTGAAAATCATTGATCTTCAGAGTGCACAATCATATATATTTACATATATAGAGAGGTATATGTATATTGTGTGTGTATATTGTGTATGGATACAATCTTACACTGATGGTTGTACTATATCATGTTATGATAAATATTAGGGGATCTAAAGTAGCCAAGATAAAATTTTAAAAGCTACAGCTCTAGGCCAAGTTAGGGAGAGAAAATCATTATGGAAAGAAAAATAATATTAAAACAATTATACAAAAAGGAAAAATAGTACTGTGTAATGTTCACATATTATATGATATAATGTAAAATATAAACTAGAAATAGATCTTACAGAAAATTGTTTAAATATCTTAAAATTATTCAGAAGAATTCTTCCTTTCATGCCTCTATTTCCTTCCTATTTTTCTACTTCTCTACTGAGTATCTCCACTTTTCTCTTTTAGATGGAAACAAATTTTTAAAAAGAAATGAATTTTACAAATGCCAAATTTAACATTTTCTTTATCCAATGCATAATTTTTTTGGTGAGACGATAATCCCAACCATGGGCTTGCCCACCAGACAAGGATTCATTTACATCTAAATATACCTCCTTATTTCATTTGCCATTTTTACCATGTCCTCTTTGGCTCACTAATTTAGTACAAACATTCCACTCCAATTTTCATAACAATAATTGACCAATTAAAACCTTTTTGAAAATGTCCCTCCAATGTGACATCATCATTAAGAAGAGACACTGAGGGCAAGAGAATTTTTCTTTGATTGCTCAAATGCAATTAGTAGATGTGATAGGGACAGTTAACCTGTTTCCAGCATTGTAATGATAGGAAAAGTTGATTAACTTTGAAATCTATACACCTATAAGTATTACAAGAAGAAACTAGTAATTTTAGGTGTTCTGGCTGTGATTTCATGTCAGAAAACATCCTCTATTGTAGGAATAAGTTCACCCCAGTTCCTGCTCTCCACAGCCATTCCCCAAACTATCCTAGCCTCTGGATTTTTACTTGTTTGTTGACTTTTAAGACTCAGATTCTTCAAGCTCATCTGAACTCAAAACACTGCCTGCTCTGATGTCTGATACTCACATGCAGCCTCTTGATTCTACCTAAATCTAATGTCACCCTATTCATATCCTATAGAAGTTTTCACTAACTTTGTCACTGAGTCAATTAAAAGGTGAGGTTACTTAAATAACTTTAATGTTCTATGAAATATCACTGGATATTTGAGACCTACTGAAATAAAGAATGATCTCTTCTGGACGTCAGTGAGATGATGAAATAGGAAGTTCCATATGTCATACCCCTAAAGAAATACTGATTTTAACAATAACAATAATGAGAATACCTTTACGAAAGCCTGGGAGAACAACTGAGAGGTTCCAGTAACCACGTGGAGCAAAAACATCAAAGAACAGAAGCACTGAAGAGGATAAGAAGAACAGTTTCATTTTACCCATGTCACCTCTCTCCCAAGGCAACACAGCTCAGACCAAGAGAGACTCACCTTGGCCTGCAACTTCTCCCATTGGGAAAAGCGAAAACAGTGAACACTTGGCTCCCCAGCCTTGCAGGAAGGTGTCCAAGAGTCCCATTTCCATCTCTCCACACCCAGAACATTGAGAGGATTGAAATAGCTAAATAATTTGGGGACAGCAAAGAGTAGAGAAAAAGGGTACGAGCTCACAGAAACCAGTATACAGATATCAACCACCAGCAGCAGATCCTACTAACTAGATTACAGACTCTAATAAGAGCCCTGACCATGAACCCAGTAGGACCCCCACCTGCAGACCCCATGATTAGCCACTGTGCACCATGCAGTGCTCCATGCAGTCCCCTCTTGTAGCCAACACGCCATGCTCCCCTGCAGACAATGCATGCGAGCTCCCACAGACAGCACACAGATATTGGCATCCAGCTGAATCTGCTGGATTGGGAAAAGGGGCACAATGCTGAACAAACACTTCAGGGTACTGCCCTAGAGAAAATAAATAGGAGGCTCTCAACACCTGGCCTGGCTTTGTGGGATCACAAGAAGGCACAGGGCTTCCCTGGTGGTGCAGTGGTTGAGAGTCCGCCTGCCGATGCAGGGGACACGGGTTCGTGCCCCAGACCGGGAAGATCCCACATGCCGCGGAGCGGCTGGGCCCGTGAGCCATGGCCGCTGAGCCTGCGCGTCCGGAGCCTGTGCTCCGCAACGGGAGAGGCCACAACAGTGAGAGGCCCGTGTACCGCAAAAAAAAAAAAAAAAAAAAGAGAGAAGGCACAGAGTCTAAGACTTCTTCACAGGGAACAAGAGGAATGGAGCAAGTGCATCCATAGAAAGAATCTAAGAGACCCCCAGTATCTCTGGCAAGGCTGACTCATGAAGACCTTTCTCCCTGAAGTTAGTCAGTAAAACCTGGAGAAAAGTGACTGCTTCTTCAAATGTGAAGACAGGAATACAAGGTTTCAAGGAACATGAAGACTCAAAGAAATATGATATTACCAAAGGAACAAAATAAACTCTAGTAGCTGACCCCAAAGAAAGGAGATTTATTAATTGCCTGAAAAAGAATTCAAAATAATCATCTTAAAGAAGCTCAGTTAGATAAAAAAGAACACAGATAGACAACTCAACAAAATCAGGAAAATAATACATGAATAAAATGAGAAGTTTCATAAAAAGATACCGTAAAAAAAGAACCAAACAGAAATCCTGGAGCCAAAGAACATAATAAATGAACTACAAATCCATTAGAGAGACTAAACAACAGACTACAGCATGCAAAAGAAAAGATCAGTGAACTCAAGGACAGATCATTTGAAATTATCTAGTCAGAGTTACAAAAAGAAAAAACAATTAAAAAGAATTAATAAAGCCTACAGCACCACTTATGGTGGACTATAGACATATACAAAGCATGCCATCTGATAGCATCAGAATATATATTCTCAAGTATACACAGAACATTCTCCAGGATAGATCATATGTTAAGCCATAAAACTGGTCTTAAATTTAAGACTGAAATCATATCGAGTATCTTTTTCACCCACATGATATGTGCAATAATAATAGGAAGCAATAATAGGAGTAAAATTAGAAAATTCACATATATATTAAAACTAAACAACACATTCCTGAACACCAATGGATCAAAGAAGAAATCAAAGGAAAATTTTAAAATATCTTGAGACAAATGAAAATAACATACAAAAACTTATGACATGCTGCAAAAGCAGTTTTTTTTTTTTTTTTTCGGTACGCGGACCTCTCACTGCCGTGGCCTCTCCCGCTGCGGAGCACAGGCTCCAGACGCGCAGGCTCAGCAGCCATGGCTCACGGGCCCAGCGGCTCCGCGGCATGTGGGACCCTCCCGGACCGGGGCACGAACCTGTGTTCCCTGCATCGGCAGGCGGACTCTCAACCGCTGCGCCACCAGGGAAGCCCAAAAGCAGTTTTAAGAGAAAAGTTAATAGCAATAAATGCCTACATTAAGAAAAAAAGGAAGATCTAAAAAAAACAACCAAACTTTACACCTCAAGAAACTAGAACTAGAAGAACAAACTAAGCCCAAAGTTAAAGAAGGAAGGAAATAATGAAGATGAAAACAAATAAATGGAATAGGAACTAGAAAAACAACAGAAAAGAACAACAAAAAATTAGTTGGTTTCATGAAAAGATAAACAAAATTGCCAGACCTTTAGCTAGACTAACTAAAAAAAAAAAAGAGAGAGAGAAAAGACTCAAATAAATACAATTGTAAATGAAACAGGAGACACTACAATTGATTCCACAGAAGTACATAGAATTGTAAGAGATTATGATAAACAATTATGTAGCAACAAATTGGATAACCTAGAAGAAATGTGTAAATTCCTAGAAATACACAGGCTACGAAGACTGAATCATGAAGTAATGGAAAATCTGGACAGATCAAGATTGAATCAATAATTTAAAATTTCCCAACAAAGAAAAAAACCAAGATCAGATGTTTCACTAGTGAATTCTACCAAATATATAAGAACTAATATCAATGCTGCTCACACTTTTCCAAAAAATTAAAGAGAAGGGAACGTTTCCAGACTCATTTGGAGGCCAGCATTACCCTAATACCAAAGCTGCCTGATTTGGATACTTCAAGAAAAGAAAAGTGCAGGCCAACATCTCTGACAAATATAGATGCAAAAATCCTCAACAAAATGCTAGCAAATTGAATCAACAGTATATTAAAATGTTCATACAGCATATCCAAGTGGATTTATCCCTGGGATGCAAGAATGGTACTACCTATGCAAATCAATAAATGTGATATACCACATTAACAGAATGAAGGATAAACATCATATTTTCTCAGTAGGTGCTGCAAAAGCATTTAACACAATTCAACATCCTTCATGATAAAAACTCTCAACAAATTAGGTATACAAGGAATGTATATCATCACCATAAAGGCCATATATGACAAGCCCACCATTAACATGATAGTCAACAGTAAAAAGCTAAAAGCCTTTCCTCTAAGACCAAAACAAGACAAAGATGTCCATTCTTGCCATTTTTATTTAACATAGTACTGGAAGTACTAGCCAGAGCAATTGGACAAGAAACAGAAATAAAAGGCATCCAAATTGGAGAGGAAGAAGTAAAACTGTCTCTTTCGGCAGATGACATGATCCTATATATAGAAAACTCTAAAGATACCACCAAAAAACTGTTAGAACTAATAATAAATTCAGTAAAATTGCATGATAAAAATCAACAATATAAAATCAGTTGCATTTCTATACTAATAATGATTATTCAGTAAATACTTTGGAATAATTTAACCAAGGAGGTCATAGATCTGTATACTGACAACTGTAAAGCATTGATTAAAGAAACTAAAGAATAAACTAAAATAATAAACAAATAAATAAATAGAAGGATATCCCATGTTCATGGATTGGAAGAATTAATATTGTTAAAATGTCGATAAAACCCAAAGCAATCTACCAATTCAATACAATTCCTACCAAAATTCCAAAGGCATTATTCACAGAAGTAGAAAAAACAATCCTACAATTCATACGGAATTACAAAGGACCCCCCAATAGTCAAAACAGTCTTGAGGAAGGAAGACAAAGCTGGAGGCATCACACTTCCTGATTTCAAACTATATTACAAAGCTGTGGTAATAAAAACAGTATGATACTGGCATAAAAGCTGCCACATAGACCAACATAACAGGAGAGAGAGCCCAAAAATAAACCCATGCTTACTACAGTCAAGGATCTTCAACAATGGTTCCAACAGCACAAAATGGGGAAAGTATAATCTCTTTAATAAATGGTGCCGGTAAAACTGGATAATTGCACGCAAATTTACTAAGATCTTATGTTAAGTGTTCTTACCATAAACTATTAATAATAATAATAAAAACAATAATAATAAAGGGAGTCAGAGGAACCTTTGGGTGGTGAAGGCCTTGATAGTGGTGGTGGTTTCACAAGTGTATACTTATGCCCCAAATCATCTAGTTGTATACATTAAACATGACCAGCTTTTTACATATCAATCATACTGCAATAAAGTAGTTTATAAAAAGGAAACAAAGCTCATCTTAATAAAATAATAATCTCTTCTGAACTAGTATAGCAGTGTGTTGAAACACTCTTTCAGTATGTTTTCATGGCATTAACTTCATGAAAGACAAACAACTGGATGCTTTATTTTCAGGATCCCACTCTAATGAATGTAGAACATATTTTCTCTTTTTTCTAGGTTCTGCCCAATATAAACTTACCTCCCTAACACTTTGATTGCTGACAAGAAAATATTTTTTCAAAAAAGTAAGAGTCCTAACTTCATTATCTTCTGTTGGATTGCTGCATTTTAGGAGGCAGTATAGTTAAAGGATTACGAGATCTAGGAGCAGTTAGCATGGGTTTGAATCCTGGCTCATTAGCTATGAGAAAATTTATCTATGTTGTTATCATCCTCCATATTCTCAATTTTATATAAACTCCAATCCACCCACTTTCTACTACTCTGGGGAAACTGAGATGAGATCATCTGGGAAACCTCTCTATTTACTTCTATCTCAATATGCTTTTCCGTCCATTTTTTCTTCTCATCTGTCTTCAAGGAAGATCTCTCCTTTTCCCTCTCCCTTTCCCTCTCTCTCTTTTCCCCCCCAACCACCACTTTCTTTTCAAGGCTAACTTCTCTTTCTGTGCTCTTATCTCAAGCCTTCTTCAGTTATTCCTTTCTTATATTTTGAGTCAATCTTCAGAGCCTACTACGTACCAGATAGTAGGAATGGGTAATAAAATTGAGAGCATCCCTGCTCACTTCACAGGGCTCACAGCCTAGAGGTACTGACAAATATTCACCAAATAATCACATAAATATCACTATTTAACTATAATGTAGATGTGTGATATAAATAAAAAGAATATGAAAGTTTATAAATTAACCAGGCATACCTCTGGGCAATTTGGTGCATAATCAAGATGATTAAAGGCAAAGCAGATGTAAGTTCCAGAGAACTCACAGGATTCTCAGGGAGGGCTTTGGATTTCGACAGAACATGGAATTGAAATTTTGGAGTTAATCTTATCCAGATCTTATTTTATCAGGTCAACTTGAACAGGCATCTGGGTTATAATTATGTGAAACTTAAACCAAGAGGCAGAATACTCTGAAGCCTGAAAACAAACAAAAGGGAAGAGACGGATTCTACCCCTAAAATAATATAGTTAAAGCATCCAATTTGAACATAAAAAGACACCGAAAACTGTCTAAAAGGCAAGGAAAAGGGCTGTTCAATCAGAAAGAGAATATATGTTACATTTATCTATAGAACAGGACTATAGGAAAATCAGATCCTGTGAAAGAATGATAAAGTTGTAAAATCATATGCATACTCATAGGTATTTTAAAATATAAAAGATGTATATGACCCAGGACTGAGAGTGTGATAACCAACCCAAATAATGATACAGGGAATAACTTAATATGTACTAAATCTTTTACTGGAGTAGTTGTAGTTTAAATCATCATTGCTGATCATTTTTTTTCTTTGCCCACTAAAGCCTATCTATCAGGAAAGAACTACAATCTAAGGGTTATTTTATTCAATATGAGTTACCATGAAAGAAAATCCGGTGGCCTTGAGAAACATAGAAATGTTAACTTTTGAGAAGACTGAGATCCTGGCTCTCATGTATTTGGAAGTGAACAATGTAAGGTGAATCTATACAAAATAAGTTGGAAAGATTGCCAGAATACATTGTAGAATAAAAAAAAAAGTTGCAGAATGATATGTGCAGTGGCATCATATATATTAAAAAAACAAGCATACTATCATACTTGAGATTTTCTCTGAGTACATATAAGTATTTTGGAGCCTAGGAAAAAGTTTAAGAAAACATACCAGTGCCATGACAATTGCTATCTCTGAAAAGAACCGGATTGGAGTGGTGGTCAAATTTTTAATTTTATGATTATAGCCTAATTGTGTATTACTTCTGAAACTTAAAACTAATTTAAAAAAATTAAAATTCTTAAAATTTTAAAAAGAAAATGGCAATTATGAATCAAAGACATTATTATTTTGGATTCTAGATATTAATCAACTATTTTGGAATCATAATAGAAAAATGTTTCCATTAATTATCAGAATGAAATATGATATTAAGTTTTCATATTAATTAGCTTGAAGGATTTTAATTTTGTTATGTTGGGTTTCATCATTACAAATATGTTTGGTTAATACATGTCTTTTAAAAAATAAAGACATGACCTCAAAGTACCAGGGCACTCTTTATCAGTCAGCTTAGAAGTCAGAACACCTGAGTGTGAATCTTGGCCTTTCACTCACATTAAGAGAGTGATTTAAACTTCCTAAGCCTTTATTTCACCACTGTAAAGTAGGGAAAATAAAACCTGCACCTTTCATATAGGATTTTATTTAATGTAGCTTTATAACACATTTTAATAACTGGTGGTATAGGTCTCACCTCAGTTTCTTGCTAATATTGTTTTTACCTCTATATGCACTACCATCTATTCCTGATGATCAGTGAATAGAATGCTACAAAGGAAGCTACACTTGCTAAAACAGAATTCTCTATATACCACACAGATATGTATCAGATAGTCATTCATTCCACAAATATTTATTAATCATCTAATACACTTCAGATCCTGAGCAAGGCTTTGGTCATGCCTTACCAGGACATGTAGGAAGTTATAAAAAATCATTTAAGCAAGCTGAAGCATAAAACCAACAAGTTGGAAAAAGTTTTCTGTATGTTAATAAACATGATATAATAAACCCTATTCATTCACACACTCTATATGCTGTGAGGCGATTGATCCAATTTACATTCAAAACCCTAAAAGTCTTACACCTATTCTCCAAAGTGAAATTGTCTATCAAAAGAGATGTAGCTATGATTATAATCAAGTACCAACATTCTTCACAAAAACACATGCAGTGCTTCAAGTTGGGAGCAGCAGAAATAATAACCACATAGCACAAATAATGTTTCTCAAGCAACTACATTATCAATCTTCAGAGTGAGTGATGAAAATGGAACAAAATTCTCCTTATGATTATCAACAGAAAATGCTATTGACAGAACTCACAGGCTCTCCTTTGTCTGGTATATCTCTTATTTTAATGTTTCCACCTAAATAATCTAAAGAATGGAAGCTTCAGATATTAAAAATATAAAGGAAGGCAAAATGTCAGTAATAAACTATAAATTAGCAAGATTATCAATAAATATTACTAGTAAATTATTAAATGAGTGTAACTTACACAAAGTTTACATATTCAGCTATATAAAATCAAAATGTATTTAACTCACATTCTGTTGTATATTAGTTACTAAAACAGAAGACTAGAAAATATTTAAGAAAGTCATTCAACATGCTTATAAAACAAATTAGATATGTACATACTCCCTTAAATTTTTTCCTCTAAATTATAGGTATAGAACATTTGAATAGCTCAGTGAGTACCAAGAAGGTAGTTTTACCAGAACACCAATAAAAAATTCTAATTATCTAATTCATTTCACCTGAGGTAGTAACCATTTCTCCTAGATATATTTCTGTCAGTGTTCAGCAATTCAATCTATGCACAGTACCACATCATGGATTGTTTGCTTCAGTTTTTACCTGGTTATATCAAAAATAAAATAAACTTCAAGAATTCTTCTATTTTCAAAACCTCTGTTTAAAAGAATTTTAATGTAAGCACTTGCAAGAAGATGTTGCTTTCACTGTACTACTGAATATAATATTAAATAAATCTTAGAACATATATCTTTAATTTTATTTCTTTTATTATTTTATACAGCAGGTTCTTATTAGTTATCTATTTTATACATATTAGTGTATATATGTCAATACCAATTCATACCACCACCACCACCGCCACGCCCCCGCCATGCCCCCGCCACTTTCCCCCTTGGTCTCCATAAGTTTCTTCTCTACATCTGTGTCTCTATTTCTGCCCTGCACACCACTTTACCTGTACCATTTTTCTAAATTCCACATATATGCTTTAATATACAATATTTGTTTTTCTCTTTCTGACTTACTTCACTCTGTAAGACAGTCTCTAGGTCCATCCACGTCTATGGAAGTGACCCAATTTTGTTCCTTTTTATGGCTGAGTAACATTTCATTGTATATATGTACCACATCTTCTTGATCCATTCATCTGTAGGTGGACATTTAAGTTGTTTCCATGTCCTGGTTATTGTAAATAGTGTTGCAATAAACATTGGGGTGCATGTGTCTTTTTGAATTATGGTTTTCTCTGGGTATATGCCCAGTAATGGGATTGCTGGGTCATATGGTAATTCTATTGCTAGTTTTTTAAGGAACCTCCATAATGTTCTCCACAGTGGTTCTATCAATTTACATTCCCACCAACAGTGCAAGAGGATTCCCTTTTCTCCACACCCTCTACAGCATTTGTTGTTTATAGATTTTCTGATGATGCCCATTCTAAGTGGTGTGAGGTGATACCTCATTGTAGTTTCGATTTGCATTTCTCTAATAATTAGTGATGTTGAGCAGCTTTTCATGTGTCTCTTGGCCACCTGTATGTCTTCTTTGGAGAAATGACTACTAAGGTCTTCTGCCCGTTTTTTGATTGGGCTTTTTGTTTTTTAAATATTGAGCTGTATGGGCTGTTTATATATTTCGGAGATTAACCCTTTGTCCATTGATTCATTTGCAAATATTTTCTCCCATTCTGAGGGTTGTCTTTTCTTCTTGTTTATACTTTCCTTTGCTGTGCAAAAGCTTTTAAGTTTCATTAGGTTCCATTTGTTTATTTTTGTTTTTATTTCCAATACCCTAGGAAGTGGGTCAAAAAACATCTTGCTGTGATTTATGTCAAAGAGTGTTCTTCCCAAGTTTTCTTCTAAGAGTTTTATAGTGTCTGGATTTATATTTAGGTCCTTAATCCATTTTGAGTTTATTTTTGTGTATGGTGTTAGGGAGTGTTCTAATTTCATTCTTTTTTTTTTTTTAAACATCTTTATTGGGGTATAATTGCTTTACAATGGTGTGTTAGTTTCTGCTTTATAAAAAAGTGAATCGGTTATACATATACATATGTTCCCATATCTCTTCCCTCTTGTGTCTCCCTCCCTCCCACCCTCCCTATCCCACCCCTCCAGGCAGTCACAAAGCACCGAGCCGATCTCCCTGTGCTATGCGGCTGCTTCCCACTAGCTATCTACCTTACGTTTGGTAGTGTATATATGTCCATGCCTCTCTCTCGCTTTGTCACAGCTCACCCTTCCCCCTCCTCATATCCTCAAGTCTATTCTCTAGGAGGTCTGTGTCTTTATTCCTGTCTTACCCCTAGGTTCTTCGTGGCATTTTTTTTCTTAAATTCCATATATATGTGTTGGCATACGGTATTTGTCTTTCTCTTTCTGACTTACTTCACTCTGTATGACAGACTCTAGGTCTATCCACCTCATTACAAAAATGTAGCTGTCCAGTTTTCCCAGCACCATTTATTGAAGAGACTGTCTTTTCTCCATTGTATATCCTTGCCTCCTTTGTCAAAGATTAGTTGACCAGAGGTGTGTGGGTTTATCTCCGTTTTTTTCCCCCTCAAGATTGCTTTGCCTATTCAGAGTCTTTTGTGTCTCTGTACAAATTTTAAGATTTTTTGTTCTAGTTCTGTATAAAATGCCATTGGTAATTTGATAGGAATTGCATTGAATCTGTAGATTGCTTTGGGTACTATAGTCATTTTCACAATGTTGATTCTTCCAGTACAGAACATAGTATATCTCTCCATCTGTCTGTGTCATCTTTGATTTCTTTCATCAGTGTCTTAGAGTTTTCTGAGTACAGGTCTTTTACCTATTAGGTAGGTTTATTCCTAAGTATTTTGTTCTTTTTGTTTCTGTGGTGAATAGGATTGTTTACTTAATTTCTCTTTCTGATCTTTCATTGTTAGTGTATAGGAATGCAAGAGATTTCTGTGCATTAATTTTGTATCCTGCAAACTTACCAAATTCATTGATTAGCTCTAGTAGTTTTCTGGTGGCATCTTTAGGATTATCTATGTATAGTATCATGTCATCTGCAAACAGTGACAGTTTTACTTCTTCTTTTCCAATTTGTATTATTTTATTTATTTTTCTTCTCTGATTGCCGTGGCTAGGACTTCCAAAACTATGTTAAATAAGAGTGACAAGAGTGGACATGCTTCTCTTGCTCCTGATCTTAGAGGAAATGGTTTCAATTTTTCACCATTGAGAATGATGTTTACTGTGGGTTTGTCATATATGGCCTTTATTATGTTGAGGTAGGTTCCCTCTATGCCCACTTTCTGGAGAGTTTTTATCATAAATAGGTGTTGAATTTTGTCAAAAGCTTTTTCTGCATCTATTGAGATGACCCTACGGTTTTTATTCTTCAACTTCTTAATATGGTGTATCACATTGATTGATTGGCATATATTGAAGAATCCTTGCATCCCTGGGATAAATCCCACTTGATCATGGTGTATGACCCTTTTAATGGGTTGTTGGATTCTGTTTGATAGTATTTTGTTGAGGATTTTTGCATCTATATTCATCTGTAATATTGGTCTATAATTTTCTTTTTTTGTGGTATCTTTCTCTAGTTCTGGTATCAGGGTGATACTGGCCTCGTAAAATGAGTTTAGGAATGTTCCTTCCTCTGCAGTCTTTTGGAGGAGTTTGAGAAGGATGGGTGTTAGCTCTTCTCTAAATGTTTGATAGAATTCACCTATGAAGCCATCTGGTCCCGGACTTTTGTTTGTTGGAAGATTTTTAATCACAGTTTCAATCTCAGTACATGTGACTGGTCTGTTTATATTTACTATTTCTTCCTGGTTCAGTCTTGGAAGGTTATACCTTTCTAAAAATTAGTCCATTTCTTCCTGGTTGCCCATTTTATTGGCATAGAGCTGCTTGTAGTAGTCTCTTATGATGCTTTGTATTTCTGCGGTGTCTGTTGTAACTTCTTTTTCATTTCTAATTTTATGAATTTGAGTCCTCTCCCTCTTTTTCCTGATGAGTCTGGCTAATGGTTTATCAATTTTGTTTATCATCTCAAAGCACCAGCTTTTAGTTTTATTTATCTTTGCTATTGTTTTTTTTTTGTTTCTATTTCATTTGTTTCTGCTCTAATCTTTATAATTTCTTTCCTTCTACTAACTTTGGGTTTTGTTTGTTCTTCTTTCTCTAGTTCCTTTAGGTATAAGGTTAGATTGTTTATTTGAGATGTTTCTTGTTTCTTGAGGTAGGATTGTATTGCTATAAATTTCTCTCTTAGAACTGCTTTTGCTGCATCCCACAGGTTTTCGATCGTCGTGTTTTCGTTGTCATTTGTCTCTAGGTATTTTTTGATTTCCTCTTTGATTTCTTCAGTGATCTCTTGGTTATTTAGTAATGTATTATTTACCCTCCATGTATTTGTGTTTTTACATTTTTTTTTTACCTGTAATTTATTTCTAATCTAAATAGCGTTGTGGTCAGAAAAGATGCTTGATATGATTTCAATTTTCTTAAATTTACTGAGGCTTGATTTGTGACCCAAGCTGTGATTTTTTCCCTGGAGAATGTTCCATGTGCACTTGAGAAGAAAGTGTAATCTGTTTTCGGATGGAATGTCCTATAAATATCAATTCAATCTATCTGATCTATTGTGTCATTTAAAGCTTGTGTTTCATTATTAATTTTCTATCTGGATGATCTTTCCATTGGTGTAAGTGAGGTGTTAAAGTCCCCCACTAGTACTGTGTTACTGTCGATTTCCTCTTTTATAGCTGTTAGCATTTGCCTTATGTATTGAGTTGCTCCTATGTTGGGTGCATATATATTTATAATTGTTATATCTTCTTCTTGGATTGATCCCTTGATCATTATGTAGTGTCCTTCCTTGTCTCTTGTAACATTCTTTATTTTAAAGTCTATTTTATCTGATATGAGGATTGCTACTCCAACTTTCTTTTGATTTCCATTGGCATGGAATATCTTCTTCCATCCCCTCACTTTCACTCTGTATGAGTCCCTAGGTCTGAAGTAGGTCTCTTGTAGATAGCATATATATAGGTCTTGTTTTTGTATCTATTCAGCGAGCCTGTGTCTTTTGGTTGGAGTATTTAATCCATTCACATTTAAGGTAATTATCAATATGTATTTTCCTATTACCATTTTCTTAATTGTTTTGTGTTTGCTTTTTAGGTCTTTTTCTTCTCTTGTATTTCCCACTTAGAGAAGTTCCTTTAGCATTTGTTGTAGAGCTGGTTTGGTGGTGCTGAATTCTCTTAGCTTTTGCTTGTCTGTAAAGCTTTTGATTTCTCTGTCGAATCTGAATGAGATCCTTGCTGGGTAAAGTAATCTTAGTTGTAGGTTTTTTCCTTTCATCACTTTAAGTATATCATGCCACTGCCTTCTGCCTTGTAGAGTTTCTGCTGAGAAATCAGCTGTTAACCTTATGGGAGTTCCTGTGTATGTTACTTGTCATTTTTCCCTTTTTGCCTTCAGTAATTTTTCTTTGTCTTTAATTATTGTCAGTTTGATTACTATGTGTCTCAGCGTGCTTCTACTTCGGTTTATCCTGCCTGACACTCTCTGCACTTCCTGGACTTCGGTGGCTATTTCCTTTCCCATGTTAGGGAAGTTTTTGACTATAATCTCTTCAAATATTTTCTTGGGTCCTTTCTCTCTCTCTTCTCCTTCTGGGACCCCTGTAATGTGAATGTTGATGTGTTTATTATTGTCCCAGATGTCTCTGAGGTTGTGTTCATTTCTTTTCATTCTTTTTTCTTCATTCTGTTCTTCAGCAGTGAATTCCACCATTCTGTTTTCCAAGTCACTTATCCGTTCTTCTGCCTCACTTATTCTGCTATTGATTCCTTGTAGTGTACTTTTCATTTCAGTTATTGTATTGTTCCTCTCTGTTTGTTTGTACTTTAATTCTTCTAGGTCTTTGGTAAACATTTCTTGCATCTTCTTGATCTTTGCCTCCATTCTTTTTCTGAGGTCCTGGATCATGTTCACTATCATTATTCTGAATTCTTTTTCTGGAAGGTTGCCTATCTCCACTTTATTTAGTTGTTTTTCTGGGGTTTTGTTTTGTCCCTTCATCTGGTACATAGACCTCTGCCTTTTCTTCTTGTCTATCTTTCTGTGAATGTGGATTTTGTTCCACAGGCTGCAGGATTGTAGTTATTGCTTCTACTGTCTGCCCTCTGGTGGATGAGGCTATCTAAGAGGCTTGTGGAAGTTTCCTGATGGGAGGGACTGGTGGTGGGTAGAGCTGGGGATTGCTCTGGTGTGCAGAGTTCAGTAAAACTTTAATTCGCTTGTCTGCTGATAGGTGGGGCTGAGTTCCCTCCCTGTTGGTTGTTTAGCCTGAAGCAACGCAACACTGGCGCCTACAGGCCCTTTGGTGGGGCTAATGGAGGACTCCAGGAGGGCTCACACCAAGGAGTACTTCCCAGAACTCCTGCTGCCAGTGCCCTTGTCCTCATGGTGAGCCACAGCCACCCCCCACCTCTGCAGGAGACCCTCCAACACTAGAAGGTAGGTCTTGTTCAGTCTCCTATGGGTTCACTGCTCCTTCCCCTGGGTCCCAATGTGCACACTACTTTGTGTGTGACCTCCAAGAGTCGAGTCTCTGTTTCCCCCAGTCCTATCGAAGTCCTGCAATCAAATCCCACTAGCCTTCAAAGTCTGGTTCTCTAGAAATTCCTCCTCCCATTGCCAGATCCCCAGGTTGGGAAGCCTGACGTGGAGCTCAGAACCTTCACTCCAGTAGATGGACATCTGTGGTATAACTGTTCTCCAGTTTGTAAGTCACCCACCCACCGGTATTGGGATTTGATTTTATTGTGACTGTACCCCTCCTACCGTCTCAATGCAGCCCCTCCTTTGTCTTTGGATGTGGGGTATCTTTCTTGTGAGTTCTAGTGTCTTCCTGTTGATGAGTGTTCAGCAGTTAGCTGTGATTCCAGTGTTCTCGCAAAAGGCCATGAGCACATGTCCTTCTACTCTACCATCTTGAACCGATCTCTTAGTATATATTCTTAACAGAATATTGCTGACTAAGGCAACATATTTTAATGAAGGAGCAAGTTAAGTCTTTGTTATTGATTATCTATTTGGAAATACGTGTTTACATATTTGTTTTATCTCTACTCATAGTCTGTTTTTAAACCATGTGTAAATAGAAGATCCTAAAAATATATAAGCAATGATGATTACCTTATTCTGTCTACATTGAACATACAATACAGATAATTTTTATATACAATAATGTCACTAAAAATATTACAGATGCTCCAAAATTTTTAAGTAGTGTTAATTCTTCTTAATTGTCTCAGTAATGTCATGTGTTTCCTACCTTCTAGGTCCAAATTGATTGCAAACCTAATTGAATACAAACCTGTAAAATTTAAACAAATGTTTGAATAGTTCCTACCATGTCCAAGGTTTATGCCAGCTATTATGTCTGTGGAGTTCTCCCAGAAAGCAATTCATCAACAAAGGAGAGAAAAGGTACAGAGGGGGCAACTGAAAAAAATAAATAATCCCATTTGTGCTCTATTTGATTCCACCTTCCATTTCTGTCTATAAGTATATCCTTTGGGAGAAATAACAGATTAAGTACAAGCTCTAGATTCATGAGTGGACTGTGCATAGTAGAGCACAGAAAAAAGAGTAGCCAGTGTGGCACAGTCATACCAAGTAACTGTAAGACTCTAAAAGTCATGTCTGCCCTAAAATCCCTTGGAAAAAGAGGAGTGAAAACATGACTGCTAGGTGGTAACAACTGCTCAATAACAGCATCCTCCAGATGCTCTTGGTGTGGTCCCTAACTCCTTCCTCATGTTCTCTAGAGCAGCAGTATTTAAAAATTGTGGAGATAATATTCTGAATATTTTAAAATTACAATTAAAGATGTTCTTGGCATGAAAAATGTTAAGAATTGGCCTTTTTGCCTCAAGTTGAATACGTAGTTAATAGAAATTAACTCAAATATTTCTAAATAATTTTCTAGTTAACTATGGCTAGGAAAAAAATAATTTGCTTGAGTCATTGTGTTTGAAAACCTATATTTAGAATGTATTAACCTATAAGATAACCAAAATTATCATTTTGGATTCTCCATAAAGCCTGCAGTTTTGATAAGAAATTGGGATAAAATTGTATTCACACCAAAGTACACTCTAGAGTGCTGTCCAAAACAAGTTTTTGTGATGATGAAAATTTTCTGTATCTACAATGGCCAATACAGTAGCCACCTGCTACATATAGCTATTAAACACTTAAAATGTGGCTAGCACAACTGAGGAACTGAATTTTTAATTTTATTTAATTGTGATTGGCTTAATTTTAAATTCAAATAGCTACATCTGACAAACGGCTAGTATATTGAACAACACAGCTCTAGAAATTGCTTTTCATTTTATTTTTCATGATGTGAAATTCTTCTGTTATGATATCTTGTTAGCTGGATTTCACTAGATAAAAGGTAGTGATGACTCCCATGTAGCAGGTTGAAGAGATCGATACCTCTGTACTATCATTTGCTGCTTAGAAAACCTCCCTTACAATATAGAACCACCATTGGTGCCTATTATCTACACTAAAAGTGGTTGATTGATTGTGATTAAAAGCACTGTTTCCCTAAACTGGCAGGTATCTTTGGAGAAAGCACTGGGAGAGGACAGAATTTTAAGCTGTTGTATGTCATCAAGGTTTTAGTTTATCAGGTATTTTCCCTTATGACTAGTTAAAAATAAGTTAGTTAAAATAAAAGAAAAAGAGGCAGCTGAAGAGAATATGCATCACAGTGTGGAGGGGCATGAAGCAAGTCTTAGGTGGCTAGGATACAGATACTGGGTATCAGTGGGAAAAGAGGGAACAGATGCTCTGAGAAAAAAGAATTCTGACAGGAAGGATGGGAAGGACCACCAAAGATGATGTTCACCTATTCCACAGTTTAATCCATGATGCTTCATTTTATAGCCTTCTCTTTTTTAATTCAAGACAGATATTGCTGGTGCTGTTCATTATAGGGTATGGATGTATAACGAGAGACATCAGTTCCTGGCTTAATGTCTTTTCCAAGTTAAGAAAACATATAGAAAAATCAACTGATTTTGCACTTACTGCTGTTCAGATCTTTTTGCTTTACTAGATACATAATGACATATTCAAAAGTTGGTCAGAAAAATGTTAAAACAAGATCATTCCTTCTGCTATTCTTTGCTCTTTTAGAGATTTTACCAAAGGCCTTCTGTTTTCCTTAAGTGCTTAATAAATCTGATTTAGGTATTTAATTCTCTTAATAAACAAGAACATGTGAGATACAAGGAGGAGGAGAGAAGGACAAAGAGAGGGGAGGGAGATGCAAATAAGGTAAAGGAGGAGGGAAAGAGAGGAAAGATGAAAGGGAAGTTGAGGAGGGACTGAGAAGAATGGAGGGGGGGAAGGAGGATAGAGGAAAGCAGAGGAAATGAGAAGAAAGAAAGTGAAGGAATAGAAGCAGTTTGCTAAAACCTCCTGTGTCATGCACATTGGCAGTAATGAAACCAACCAGCTACTGTGTTTAATTATTCAGCAGAACATTTAGGTGATAAGAGAATGATTACAAAAGTTCTTAACAATTCAGCCCCTCAAATCCAGCTTTCCTCATTATAAAACACTCTAAAAGGCTACTGGTTTTTATATTATTATAAACTGCAGGTGTCCAGTATGTCCCTTTCTGAATGTTACAATATTCTCATAGCTCTGGTAAGTAGGATGCAGAACAACATTAAAAATAAAATTAATGTTAAAAGAATGCATCTACATATCCGGACTATTTTTCAATTCGATATTGATTTTATGCAGTGTGATATGCTATTATAGAGCATAAACTATATACTTTAAATTTAGCAATAAATAATGCCATGAAGAAAAATTTCATCATTGGACTCTATTTCAGACTTTTCTAATCAGGGAGCCATAATACACTAGTTTACCATTATGACTGCCAAGCAAAATTGTAGTAAGAACCCTTTCTCTCTAAAAGTAATTGAATATGAAGGCCAAAAGCAGTGCTTGGAAGGATCATCTTATCTAGAGAGAGACTAGCAGGGGTACATATCAAGATAACTAATGGGAAAGAAGTATCAGGTGCCAATGAAAACTAATTTAGGTAAGGATGTCAGGGTTATTTTTCTGTAGTCTGGATGAGAAATTATTAAATTTAGAGGGTTTTCAGTTTAACTTAATTGTGACTATGCCTGCTAGTTCCATATTTGAAGACCTGGCAGGGAAAAAAGTGTGTGGAAATTTCAAAATATCCTCAGTGATTACGAGTCAACAGGAAATGGAAACTCTTACAATTGATGAAAAGAGGAGAGCACCCAACATTTCAAATTAAGGAGTCTCTCAAAGTAAGGCGATTGCTCCCCCAAAAGAGCACAAAGATCCTTCAGTGCCAGGATCCTTTGTTGTTAGAACATCTACATTAGCACTGAATGTGATTCTCCCTCTAAACATAAGTGGTTCCAAGGAGGCTCTCTGGTAAATTGTAGTCTGTTTGCTAGAGGTAAGGTGACCCCTTCTCCAAATCCACTTATACTGAGGATCAGTAAGTGGGGGTCTACAGCAGGTCAAAATTCTCATGCCTTCCCCAGCTCACGCCACTCTTGCTGTTTCATGACCCTAAAGATGCCCACAGGTCATGTACCGATAGAAAATGAGTCTCAATCTATTGCCCTTTCCTCATTAATCTCCCCAAGCCAAAAACAGTCATGTATACACTTTTCATTCACCTTTTCAATAAAACTGTAACATTAACACCACACACATTACATCTTCTTACAACTATTTAAGCCCTATATTTAAATTAGAAATATGCAAGCTTAGAAATTCTCCAGTATTAGAAAATGTCAAATAAAACAGACTATTCTCACTACCTTCAGTATGATGCGTCACAGTAGGTTATGTCTCATCTGTTTTACATCAAGATGTCAATTGACCTCAACTGATGCTCCCTCAGTCTCTGGACCTGATGGCTGAATCTATTTATTACACTGCCTCATCTATCACCAGAATTCCAACTCTACCTCTGGCCTCCCTCCCTCTCTGTAAGGCTGACTCCATATACTAGCCCAACAGTCACATAACTGAGTAATGTAAGAAGAAAAATATGGTCAGACTCATTCCAGGCATTGAAGAAGCCACTATGCCTATTAGAGACAGCATGGTTTCCATGTGGAACAAATAAGAATAATCTGCCACCCACAAAGCAGCTACCCTTCTTCAAAACTCATGGCCACTGGCAGGCTGCTTAACAAACATAACCTCTGGCAGCTGCATGACAGATCCATGCATCTGCACTTGTATACATTTCCACAGGCTGTTTTTCCATCTGCAGGATATGACATATGCCAGTTGACTGGCTTATTGCAGGCTTAGAGAAGAGCCAGAGAGAGTGTTGGAAGGCACCTCATGTCTATGCATTGCTTTTCATTTTTTCCCTTTGCTCTGGGGCTTTTGGTCTTTCCTCTTTTGGATCCTGCCTGCTAAATTATTTATTTAACTTCAAGTGGTCATTTGTGGCTAACAAAGCTAAGATTTTCTGAACATGTAACTTGCACTGAGTCCAAACTGCTTAACTGCCAGTAATCAACCTAAATCAGCAGACTTCACTTTAACTGCAATTCTATCTTGGATTTCACATGTTAAAAGTGAGCTGAGATCAGGTACAGTAATGGGAACTAAACAGGGTACAAGTTAATCTGAAAGTAACCAAGGGATTTATGCAGGACCAGTTACATAATTTGGGGCAGGGCAGTGGGGGGCTCAATGCAAAATGAAAATGCAGGGCCCTTTGTTCAAAATGTATTCAGAATGTCAAGACAGCAACTTCAGATAATTAAAATAAATGTGAGATACTTCCAAACACGGGGCCCTGTGTAACTGCACAGGTTGTACAACCATGAAGACAGCCCCAGATTTGTGGAAGAAAACATGAGATATTTTGCCATTTCTTTCAAACATTAAGCTACTTATAAAAACTAATATGTTGGCAATATTTTCTTCACTATCAATAGTATTTTCAACAAAAGTTTCTGTTTAGATTTTACAATGGCTGTTTTTTTCTTTTCAACTGTTCTAAGAAAACAAACTTTGAAATTCTACTCATAGCATAAAGTGTAATGAGGTTTCAAAATGTAATTGCCTGCCACCTCTCTTGCCTTTCCAAATCTACCATAAATACTAAAATGTGCAAATAAAGCTTATAAATGATAGATCCTATAGCCGGATTTAGGCAACCCTAAATCTGAAACTTAGCAGTGAACACCTGCCACTAACAAAAGCTATAGGTGCCAAAGTCTAGGAACAACGTGGCCACTGTACAATGTTCTCTGTAATAAAGCAGTAATCGACATCCTGAGGAGGAAAGCACGGAGCTCTACTATGACCCACACCACTAACCAAATTTTATCAAACTGTGTCCTAAAAATAAAGAACTCTAAAATTTTCCACCCTTCATATTTTATTAGAGAAAAAACAGATTTCTATAAATTAAAGCTGGAATTCACAATATCAAACACCAATAAAATTATATTTTATGAAATTTTTTAAAGGTAAGGGTAGATTAGTAACTGAGGCTACCTCACATTTCTTGATCTCAGCTTATTCTCAGGATATCTCTCAAATAAGCACCAATCCATTTTGAGCAAAGTGCTTTGTCCAACAGATTGACCATGTTAGAAAGTTTGCTACATTTAGCAGAAACAAAGTGACCATAATTGATCACTTTACATGGTAAACATAACATTCCAAAGGCTTTGTGATAATCTGGTTACTAATCGTATCTATGGCTATATGAAGAGGGAACCATGGACATCTCTACTTAAATAAAGCTAGAGACTAGTGAACCTTCTGGACTTGGAATAATTTTAACTAATATTCTTTAAGAAATAGTTATAGAAATGGTAACTTGTTTATTTCAGTTCACATACCATATTTACATGTGTTCAAATGATTCCCCCTCATAAGACTAACTCCAAAATATATATATCTGAATACTCAGAAGCTTGTAATAATTTGTTTTTCGCTATCTCCCTTGCTTCATATCAGATCTTCCTTCTCCCAATTCAATTCATCCTTCTATTGAGGGTATTATGCCACCATTCTTCCAAGCATAGGTCTGTTTGATATCTAAGCCATCTTGGGCCCTTTTCATTTCTCACCCTTTAAAGTCACTACAACTGTCAATTCTTCCTTCTTTATAGCTATCCCTTCCCTTTCCATTTCAACTGCCCTTGTTTTAATCCTTATTATCTCTTACTGGAAATGTTAAAAAAAAAAATCTCTTGATTCTTCTTGCCTCCAAATATCTAGCCCTACAAAATAATCTGCACATTACAACTGATTAATCTTCCCACAACATCTATTTGATTTTCTCCCTCCCTAATCAAATATTCCTCACTTAATAAAGTCTAAATTTGTTAGCTTGATATTCAGTACGGTTCCTCCAAATTTAGTTTCAAAACCAGATTGTCTACCATTCTCCTGCTGTAGACTCTATAGTATAGTGCTTAAAAGCATGGGCTGGGAACTCCAATTTCATTATTGCAGAAAAGAAGCAATATTAGCCCTCTCTTTAAAAGAGGAGAATATGAACTTAGGAATATGATTCCCCTAAGAAGGAAACAAGCTTTTATTTAAAAAAAAAATTAAAGCAAATCTCTTAGAGCCAAAAGCACTTTCTCTCCCAGATAAGTACTATGAAATGTGTTAATCACTGCTAATAAGAAAGCGAATTTATAAGCTCTGAAACTAAAGTACATTGATTTACTGATTAATCAAACTGATATGACAGTCCCAAATAAGACTAACCTTAATTTCATTTTGCTGTTCATCCTTAATGGTGTGTTCCTGTGAGGAGTTTTTCTGCCAGTCCACATAAATAGATTCTCTTGCTGGAAAACCGTCTTATAAAGTCCTCATACATCCGCCCAAATTGCAAATCTTTATGTTTATTCAGGCATTGAAGTCTTGTTTACAGGTGATCATTGTTTTACTCTGATGCTTTTATAAAATGAAGATCTCCAAAAAGAGTCATAAAATTGACTTTTTGAAAAGTCTGTTTCTGGTAAGTTTTAAATCATACCACTGAACTGGTTAAGAAATTACAAAACTCTAATGGAAAACCTGACAACTTCATCCAGATCAACAGGAATTACATGGAACTGAATGAGAATTGATAAATATGATTTATAATGTATGACTTTTTCTGAAACAGACTGGCTTTCAATCTTTGTTTTCCAGAAAAACCTTTCCTCTTACACTATAACCTGTAACACGTTGATAAAGTACACCTTTGTAAACAAAGATGAAACGTTTATCTTTTTCTCTCTACCTGATCCTTCCAGAATTTGGCTTTTCCATCTGGCTCACCTGTGAACTTGGTGGCTTATTGCAATCAGATTACAACCAGTTATACTAATCATTGTTTTAATATGCTCTTTCTTCTTGTTTTCAAATTATTTATGCTTTATACCCCTCTCTGCTGCACCAGGACTTCATCAATGTTACTAGCTATATTACTTATATCCTATCTGTTTTATAAGATTGCTGTCTCTTACATTACTCAATGTGTAATCAGGCCTCTGACAAAATTAAAAACGGATAAACATCTTAAGACAGTAGATCATATATTTAACTCTACATAGAATATTGTAATTGCACAACTCTAGATATGGGAAGAAACAACAAGGGAAAACATTTCCTGGATCATAACAGACTAGTAAGACAGGTGATCCAGAGAATTTTAGATTATCAACAGGGCCTGATCCAAAAATTAACACATTGAGTGGCCTATCAACAGAATCTTCATCTGATCTAGGAATAAGCCTTCTTAGCACTGTGGGACAAAATTGGTCATGAAATACCTCCCAAACATTTGTCGAATTTATGACCAAGAGGAGGCACTGTGGATGAAGAATGTCACCTGCCATATCAATAAACAAAGGATGTTCCAGCCGTCAGGCTATCAGTCATTGCAGCCACCCACAACTGTGTACCTTGAGGGGATTCAGGATGGAGAAAAGCAGGATACTGGCCCTAGATAGTTAAGGTGCATATCAAAGAAATGATTTCAATGAGCCCACACTCTTGCATCTTCCCATACATAGAAAAGTACTAAATTCACTAACTTGAGATGTATGGTTTTTCTTTAACCAACAGTAATCTTTTTTGTTTTCTAAGCCTTTAAATAGTGATTTAGGTTTTTTTGTTTGTTTTGTTCTTTTTTTAATTGAAGTATAGTTGATTTACAATATTGGGCTAGATTTTCTCTCTCTCTCTCTCATATATACATATATTTATTTATATATATATATGTATACTTTTTCAGATTCTTTTCCATTATAGGTTATTACAAGATATTGAATATTGTTCCCTGTGTTATACAGTAAGTCCGTGCTGTTTATTTTGTATGTAGTAGGCTGTATCTGTTAATCTCATACTCCTGATTTATCCCTCCCCACCCTTTTCCCTTTGAACTATAAGTTTGTTTTATATGTCTGTGAGTCTGTTTCTGTTTTGTAAATAAGTTTGTTTGTATTATTTTTTAGATTCTACATACAAGTGATGTCATATATTTGTCTTTCTCTGTCTGACTTATTTCATTTAGTATGATAATCTCTAGGTCTGTCCATGGTGCTGGAAATGGCAATATTTCATTTTTTATGGCTGAGTAATATTCCATAATTAACAGTAATTTTTTGATTTTCTGACTACCTGTTTTTTTTAAAAAAGAAAAAAACTACGATATATCCTGGCTCCTCCCTGACTTCTTTGGAAAGGTCGCTCAGAGCTATCTGAGAGTTCATCTTACAGGCTTAAGTACTCAGAAAGTCCACCAAATAAAACATAATTCTCAACTTTGAGGTTGCACATTCTTTTCTCAGTTGACACTGGATTATAAGAGGCTTGAAAACAGAGCCTGGAAATTTTCTGATTCAAAAGACTTTTATAGAACTGGTACCTTGCTAGGAATTTATCCCACAGTTATACCCACACTTGTAAATACAGGTACCACCTCTGAAGAATACACAAAGAATGTTCAAAAATGATTGTTTCTGGGGGAAAAGTAAAGATAAATAATAAATTTTAAAAAAAGAAAAATAATTTCCCTGGGGCAAAAAAGGAAAGAGACTGCCCCCACCCTTTTTCTTTTATCATTTACTTTAGAAATCTTGTCATTGTTTTTTCTCTATCTCTTTGAAATATATGTAAATAAACTTCTTTCCAGCTTTTCACCCAGGAATGTCTTTCTCAAGGACATGAGAGCCATCTCTTTGAAATGTACTCATCAAAGAAGATAGCACCCCTATCCCCCAATTTATGTGGGAGCCTAACTTCTATAGGCATGTGGCTCCAAGCTACAAACCTATCTCCTGTCATAAAGATATAAGAAGTTTAACTTTACTATGGATAAAGGCAATTACCTAACACAGATTGTCATTCTAATTACCTGATTAATTTATGGTGAATTATGCAGGCAAAAGAGTACTATCAAGTACTCTTATTTGAGGACTAGTTATTGTTCTTGAGAACATGTATGTAATGGGTTGTATCTGCTTACTTATATAAAACGGTGAGACTTCTTTCTGTATCTGCAATCTCTTTAGCAGTTTGCCTGTGATTTGTGTCGTATTCTGGTTTAATGCTTACTCAATAATAAAACCTTTCTTTCTCTTTTACCTTTGTGAAGAGGTTTTCAGGATATATTGTTTTTAATCTTATTTACCCCCAAATCACTAGACATCATTGTATCTTTTGAATTTGTACATATCTGCATATATTAACTACTCAATAAATAATGAAAAAAACAAATTAAGAAAAGAGGGGGTAGGGATGCAAAGTGTGGGAGGTAAAGAGCAAGGAAGAAAAGAAGAAGAGAAGGAGGAAGAAAAGAAAAAAAACAAGATGATAAAAAACAAGAAAAGAGCAATTCCACTTAGGGAAAAAAAAGACTTCAAAAATAATGAAGACTTTCCAGCAATACTCTAGAATCAAAGGCTCTATAAGTTGAACATATTGTATTTTAAGTAATTAAAGGGCAGGACAATTAAGCTAATATCCCACTCTCAGAAAACAACTTACTCAGCAACTGACCCAGACTAAAGTCACAAGTCAAGTCAAGTCTAGCAGTTCTTAAACTTGTCCTGGACTCCATTTACAGTCTGGTGAAAAATAAAAGCTCTTCTCAAAACAATGACCATAATACATAACACAAAAAACACAGATTTAAAAGGAAAACAATTACATTCACAGTTATAAAAATATTTTTAAATTTGTCATATTAACAAACATGAAATAACAAGATCTAGCAGTGGATCTAATAACTTCCATAATTTAGAGGTAGTGCAATCATAAATGATATTTTGCATACCTGTATTGTGGTATGAAAATACCTGTAATTTCTACTCATGAAAAAGTCTTAGGTATTGCCAGCACTACTGTGGTTTGTCGCCTATATTAATAAATAAACAAAATGCTAAATTTGAGATAGAACTTTGAAAATAAAGTTCTAATTTTTTTCTCAACCAAGTTCAGAGACCCCTGGATTCTACAGATGGATTTCTTTAGACTTTAGCCTAAGAAGACCCATGTGGGTTGTAACTTTAGAGCCCAGAATGTTTCTTCTGTGATCAAATAATCTAGGCAATATACACCACAAGGGACAGGAAGTTCCTGCTCCCGGAAGATAAACCACTTTCCTGGTCTAAGGAGCACCTAAATCTCCTTATTCTCTTACTCCAGTATAACTTGACCTAGTACTCCTGTAATAAGAACCTTACAATGACTGCAAATAAATTACATGAATATTGAGTTTACTACAAAATACACTACAGCTACTAATACTGTACAATCTAGTTGAATATTTGTCAACATTTAGTGTGCATAAAAATCACCTGGGAAGCTTGTTTTTTGAAAAAGATTTACGACCTCATCATCAAAGTAGCTCTAAATGGGGAACTGAAATCTTCACTTCTACTAGCACCCAAAGTGATTCGTATCCAAGCAGACAACTGCCGAACATTTAAGAAACACCAAAAGAATTAAAGAGAGGCCTCAGGGCTTCCCTGGTGGCGCAGTGGTTGAGAGTCCACCTGCCGATGCAGGGGACATAGGTTCACGCCCCGGTCTGGGAAGATCCCACATGCCGCGGAGCAGCTAGGCCCGTGAGCCATGGCCGCTGAGCCTGTGTGTCCGGAGCCTGTGCTCCGCAATGGGAGAGGCCACAACAGTGAGAGGCCCGCATACTGCAAAAAAAAAAAAAATGAGAGGCCTCAAACTCAACAAACAGAAAGCTAAACTCTTAATTAAATATAATTAGTATACTTAATATCTTCAAAGATATTTAAATGTTTATATAGCTATAAAAAGAAGAACCACAATAAAACCACTGGCATTCTTGGAAATTAAAAATGGTATTGCAGATACAAAAACTACACAGTTGAAGACATAAACACACTAACAACACAAATTAATGATGAAAAAAGAAAGCCAAAGAATTCTCCCAGAATGAGAAAATGGCAAGAAAATGCAAAGTATGAAAAGAAAAAAAAATTAAAATCCAGGCGACTCATCCAGACAGACCAACATCCACCTTAATGAGAGTTTCATAAGAGAGAAAAAAAATAGAAAAAAAAGAAGTGTCTCTTCCTATAAATGGGTCTGGAAAATATACACAAAAAAATAGCAATTATCTTGGGCAATAAAAATGGAATTGAAATGGAGAGAAAAGTGACATTAATGTTTCCTTAACATATTTCTGCAATTGTATGATTATTTTACAAGAATAAATTCACACATTCCTTATGAAATTGGTTTATTTAATTGTAAACAGATAAAATTAATATCAAAGACACATCAGGAAAATGCTAATAGAAAGAAAGCCAGAAATATCAATATTAACACTAGGCAAAATAAAATTCAGAGCAGAAAATATTAAGAAAGATAGAGGAATATTTTATAATGATAAAAAGGAATTGATCAGAAAGACAGGATAGTCAAGAACATTTCTGAACTTAATAAGTTTCTAAATATATGAAACACTTGTGGGGTCTAGGTCACACCCACAAGCAGGCCAGCGCCAGCCATGAACATGCTACCTTGGCTATACAGACAGCAGTACAGGAAGTCTACTCCACCCTCCAGCAATCCAGTAGCAATGATACAAGGCAGGGCCTCACAGCAAACCAGGCCGAGGGCCAGCCTTGCCTACCAGTGCACCTACAGTAGTCAGCCCTGCCACAACAAAGTATGCATATAGCCAACATAGGGGACACCCCTAAAGCATACAGCTCTAATGGCCAAAGGGGGGTATGCTGCCAGACCACACAGGGTATCTCCTACATAGGGCCACTCTCCAATAACAGGAAAGCTGACCAACATACCTAACACATAGAAATAAACACAGAGAATTAGACCAAATGTGGAGACAGAGGAGTATGTTCCAAATGAAGGAACAAGACAAATCCTCAGAAAAAGAACTAAATGAAATGGGTATAAGCAATCAACCTGATAAAGAGTTCAAGGTAGTGAGTATAAAGATACTCATAAAACTCAAGAGAAGACTGGATGAACAGAGAATTTCAACAAAAAGTTAGAAAGTATAAAGAAGAATCAAGTAGAGCTGAAGAATACAATTACTGAAATTTAAAAATAAGACAGAAGGAATCAACAGTAGACTAGATGATACAGAGGAACAGATCGATGATCTGGAAAACAGTAGTGGAAATTACCCAAGCTGAATAGAAAAAAAAAATAATAATGATGAGGATAGTTTAAGAGACCTCTGAGACAACATCAAGCATACTAATACTTGCATTATAGGGGGTCCCAAAAGAATAAGAGAGATTAAAAAATAGACAACTTATTTGAAGAAATAATACCCGAAAATTTACCTAACCTGAAGGAGGAAACACACATCCAAGTCCAGGAAGCACACAAAGTCTCAAACAAGATGAACCCAAACAGGTCCGCATCAAAATACATTCTAATTAAAATGTCATAAATTAAAGATAAAGACAGACTCTTAAAAACAGCAAGAGAAAAGCAACTAGATACATATAAGGGGACTCCCATAAGACCATTGTTTGACTTTTCAGCAGAAACTTTGCAGGCCAGAAAGCAGTGGCACCATATGTATTCAAAGTGCTGAAGGAAAAAATCTACAACCAAGAATATTCTACCCAGCAAGGTTATCATTCAGAATGGAAGGACAGATAAAGAGTTTTAGAGACAAGCAAAAGTTAAAAGAGTTCATCAAAACGAAATCAGCCTTACAAGACATATTAAAGGGACTTCTCTAAGCAGAGAAGAAAAGGCCACAACTAGAAATGAGAAAGTTATAAAAGGAAAAAATCTCACAGTAAAGACAAATATATAGTCAAGGTAGTGGACCAAACAATTATAAAGCTAGTAGGAAGGTTTAAAAAAAAAAACAGTAAAATCAACTATAAGGGATATGCAAAATAAAAAGATGTAAAATATGATATCAAAAATGTAAAATGTGGCTCAGGGCAATAAAAATGTAGGACTGTTAGAATGTGTTTGGGATCATTAACTTAAATTAGGCATATATATACATATGTTGTCACATATGAACCTCATAGTAACCACAAAACAAAAACCTATATTAGATGAATGAAAAATAAAGAGAAAGGATTCCAAACATAACACTAAAGGTAGTCAAAAATCACAAGGAAAGAGAGCAAGAGAAGATGAAATGAACAGAGAAGAATTACAAAAACAACCAGAAAACAATTAACAATTTGGCAATAAGGAAATACTTATCAATACTTACTTTCAATGAAAATGGACTAAATGCTCCAATCAAAAGACACAGAGATAAGAAAACAAGAACCATCTGTATGTTGCCTACAAAAGACTCTCTTCAGACATACACAGGCTGAAGGTGATGGGATGGAAAAATATATTCCATACAAATAGAAACAAAAAGAGAGCTGGGGTAGCAATACTTGTATCAGACAAAATAGACTTTAAAAGAAAGACTATAAAAAAAGACAAAGAAAGGCATTACATAGTGATAAAGGAATCAATCCAACCAGAAGATATAAAAATTGTAAATACATATGCATGCAACATACAAGCACCTAAACACACAAAGCCCATATTAACAATATAAAGGAAGAAATTGACAGTAATAAAATAAAAGTAGGGGACTCTAACACCTCACTTACATCAATAGACAGATATCCAGGCAGAAAGTCAATAAGAAAACACTGGCCTTAAAGTACCCAGTAGTCCAAATGGCCTTAATACATACATAAAGAACATTCCATCCAAAAACTGAAGAATACACATTCTTTTCAAGTGAATATGGAACATTCTTCAGAATAGAACACATGCTAGGCCACAAAACAAATCTCAGTAAATTAAAGAAGATTGAAATCATATCAAGCATTTTTCCAACTGCAACTGTATGAGACTAGAAATTGACTGCAAGAAAAAACTGGAAAAAACATAAACATATGGAGCCTAAACAATACACTACTAAAAAACTAATGGGTAATTGAAGAAGACAAGGAGTAAATCAAAAAGTGTCTTAAGACAAATTAAAATGGAAACACAACAGGCCAAATGTATGGGATGCAGCAAAAGTACTTCTACAGGGAAGTTTATGGTGATAAAGGCTTACTCCAGGAAACAAGAAAAATCTCAAATAAATGATCTAAATTTATACCTAAAAGAAATAGAAAAAAAAACAACAAACAAAACCCAAAGTTAATAGAAGTAGGGATATAATAAGGATCAGAGCAGAAATAAATGACATAGAGACCAAAAAAAAAAAAAAAAAATAGGGAAGATCACTGAAACTAGAAGCTGGTTCTTGTAAAAGATAAACAAAATTGATAAAACTTTAGCCAGACTCATCAGTTACAACCAACACTGCAGAAATACAAAGGATCATAGAGGTTACTACAATTATATGCCAACAAACTGTAAAACCTAGAAGAAACAGATAACTTTCTAGAAACATATAATCTCCCAATACTTAATCAGGAAGAAATAAAAAAATATGAACAGAGCAATTACTAGTAATGAACTTGAATCAGTAATCAAAAAACTACCAACAAACAAAGCTTCAGGACCAGAGAGCTTCACTGGAAAATTCTACTAAACATTTAAAGAAGAGTTAACACCTAACCTTCTCAAACTATTCCAAAAAATTGCAGAGGAAGTAATACTTCCAAGCTCATTCTTTGAGGCCAACATCAAACTGATACCAAGACCAGATAAAGACACAACAAAAAAGAGAATTACAAGCCGATATCACTGATAAACATAGATGCAGAAATTCTCATTAAAATATTAACAAAAAATACATTAAAAGAATCATACAACATGATCAACTGGGATTTATTCCAGGAATGAATGAATGGTTCAATATCTGTAAATCAATTGATGTGATATACCACATTAACAAATTGAAGAAGAAAAATCATACAATCATCTCAATAGATGCAGAAAAAGCATTTTGACATACACTCTGACATCCATTTATGATAAAAATTCTCAACAAATGGGTATAGAGGAAACATACATCAACATAATATAGGCCATCTATGACAAACCCACAGCCAAAAACATCCACAAAGGTAAAAAGCTGAATTTTTTTTCCTCTAAGGCCAGGAATAAGACAAGGATGCCCACTCTCATCACTTTTATCAAACATATTATTCAAAGTCTTAGCCACAGCAATCAGACAAGAAAAATAAATTAAAAAGGAATCCAAATTGGAAACAAAGAGGTAAAATTGACTCCATCAAAAAAACTGTTAGATCTAAAAAATAAATAGCAGAATACAAAATTAATATATACAGAAATCTGTTCCATTTCTATACATTGATTATGAGCTATCAGAAAGAAAAATTAAGAAAACAATCCCACTTACAATTGCATTAAAAAGAATAAAATACCTGGGGAAATAAGTTTAACCAAGGATGTGAAAGATATGTACTCTGAAAACTATAAGAAATCGATGAAAGAAATTGAAGATGACACAAATAAATGGAAAGATATACAATGCTCATGGATTGGAAGATAAATATTGTTAAAATGATCATACTACCCAAGGCAATCTACAGATTCAATGCAATCCATATCAAAACACTAATGGCATCTTTCACAGAACTGGAACAAATAATTCTAAAATTTGCATGGCAACACATAAGACCCCAAAGAGCCAAAGAAATCGTGTGAAAGAAGTACAAAGCTGGAGAAATCATGCTCCTTGATTTCAAACTATATTACAAATGTATAGTAATTAAAACTATATGACATTAGCATAAAAGCAAACATGCAGATTAATGGAACTGAATAGAGAGCTCCAAAATATAACCATGATTATATCGCCAATTAATCTACAAGAAAGGAGGTAAGAATATATAATGGAGAAGAGTCAGCCTCTTCAATAAATGGTGCTGGGAAAACTAGACAGCTACATGCAAAAGAATCAAACTGGACTAATTTCTCACACCCTACACAAAAATAAACTCAAAAGGGATTAAAGACTTAAATGTAAGACCTGAAAACATAAAACTCCTGGAAGAAAACACAGGTGGGATACTCTTTGATATCAGTCTTAGCAAAATTTTTTTGGATCTGTCTCCTCAGGCAAGGAAAACGAAAGCAAAAATAAACAATGGGACTTCATCAAACTGAAGGCTTTTTCCAAAAAGACAGAAACAATCAAGAAAACGAAAAAGTAACCTACTCAGTGGAAGAAGATATTTGCAAATGATATATCCAATAAGGGATAAGTAATCAAAATATATAGATAATTCAAACAACTCAACATCAAAATAGCAAACCCAATTAAAAACTGGGCAGAGGACCTCAATGGACATTTTTTCCAAAGACGACATACAAATGGCCAACAGACAAATGAAAAGATGTTCAACATCACTAATCATCAGGGAAATGCAAATCAAAACCACAATGAGATACCACCCCACACGTGTCAGAATGGCTATCATCAAAATGACAACAAACAACAAGTGTTGGTGAGGATGTGGAAAAAAGGGAACCCTAATGCACTGTTAATGAGATGATACATTAGTGCAGCCACCATAGAAAACAGTATGGAGGTTCCTAAAAATTAAAAGTAGAACTACCATACAGTTCAGCAGTTTTGCTTCTGGGTATTTACCCAAAGAAAATAGAAACACTAATTCAAAAAGATATATGCACACCAGCATACACTGCAGCATTATTTACAATAGCCAACATATGGAAACAAGTGTTCATCAATAGATGAATGGATAAAGGAGATGTAGGGGAAGGGATCAAGATGGCACAGCAAGAGGACAAGAAGTTCACCTTCTCCACAAACACATCAAAAATACATCTATATGTGGAACAATTCTCGTGGAAAACTAACTGGAAACTGACAGAAGGATTCTTATACAACCAAGGCTGCAAGACAGATACACACAAAATCAGGTAGCACTGGAAGAAAAGAATCAGGTCGGGACCTGTACCCCTGGGAGGGGACTAAGAGGAAAAAAGAGATCCCTGGGGTGGAAACTCACTCCGGGGAGTCAGCAGGTCAAGCCACAGACTGCATGTCCCAGGCCAGGCCCTGGCCCTTGGCTGCTCAGAGAATGGCTGGGACAGACAGAAAGGCTGGAGAAGCCTAGATTCCACTCACGAGGAGGGCATGGTGCTGGCTTACCCCCAGGCAAGGCAAAGAGAGGTCTGCTCCCGTAGCTACCACCTCCCTACACTTCCCCAGTTCAAGCCAAGCAAACGCCCTGGCCCCAGTCACTCCACACCACAGCTTGGCACTGGATCTAGTGCAGCCAGGACCTGAGAAAAGACTCTATCTAGGGACACAAGAGGCAATCCAGGGGCCCAGGGCATAGTGCGGGTGGGGCAGCAGCAGCCACTGTTGGCACTTACCCAAGCTGCACATCAGAAACAGTCCAGACTTCCGAAAGCAGCACAGCACCCAAATTCCCATGACCAACTCACTGTACACCCCAGCCCAAGCTGAACAAACGCTTCGGTCCTGCCCACTCTGTTCCACAGCCTAACACTAGAACTAAGGCAGACACAACAGTGTAAAACCCACAACCATGGGCTGCATCTGACCAGAGCCACAGATGCTTACACAGGCAGAGCATCAGACCCCTGTAAGCACATAAGCTCCATTTGCTTCAGCACTCCCCGCCTTTGGGGCAGAGGCCCCAGTGTGGGGAGAAGGAAAAACACACACTTAAAGTGAACAGAGCCAGCTGGAGCCTGACCCTCAGGACTTCTACTCAAGCAACTTAGGAGCAGACCCTGCCCCGGACAGGGCAGTGACAGCTACTGAGCAGAGAGGAAGTCCCACCTCACATCCTGTACAGGCTTTAGCTTCTCCATCAGCAGCCACATCATCTACTAAGGTCATACTGGCCAGCACACCCTGAGGAAAGATATGACAGGCATAAACAACTCCAGCCCTCCCACCAAAGGCATTGGGCATATGCAATTTCCATAAGAATGCTCTCACATAACACCTCTTCAAGGCCACAACAGGCAAATGTTTTACCTATATTCATAGAGACAGAGAAAGTTAAGTAAAATGAAAAGGCAGAGGAACTACTCTTAATTGAAAAAGCAAGAGAAAAGTTCTGAAAAAATAAAACAGAAATAAGCAATTTATCAAAGAATTCAAAATGTTGGTAATAAAAATGCAAACTGAATGAGGGGAGAAGATTGATCTAAACACAAATCATTTTAACAAGGAACTAGAAAATATAAAGAACCCAATATCTGAGACAAAAAAGAACACTAGGGCTTCCCTGGTGGCACAGTGGTTAAGAATCCACTTGTCAATGCCAATGAAAGGGACACAGGTTCAAGCCCTAGTCCAGGAAGATTCCACATGCTGCAAAGCAACTAAGCCTGCGCTCTAGAGCCCATAAGCCACAGCTACTGAAGCCCATGCATCTAGAGCCCGTGCTCTGCAACAAAGAGAAACCAACGCAATGAGAAGCCCACGCACCACAACAAAGAGTAGCCCCCGCTCACCACAGCTAGAGAAAGCCCGCATGCAGCAACGAAGAGCCAACACAGCAAAAAATAAATTAAATAAATTTTTTAATAAAAGGAACTCTAGAAGAAATAAGTAGCAGACTAAATGACACAAAAGGACACATAAGTGATCTAGAAGGTAGAATATTGGAAATCACTTAATCAGAACTGCAGAAGGAAAGACCAAAAAAAAAAAAAAAAGCACAACATACAAAATCTCTAAGATAATATCGAATGTGCCAACATTTGCATTATAAATGTTCCAGAAGGAGAAGAGAGAGAGAGAAGGGAACAGAAAATGTATATGAAGAAATTGTGGCTTAAAATTTTCCCAAATTGAAAGAAGAATAAGGATATCCAGGTACAGGAAGCACAGAGGGTCCCAAACAAGATGAACCCAAACAGACCAACACCAAGACATATCATAATTAAAATGGCAAAAGTTAAAGATAAACAGAGAATTCTAAAGGAAGCAAGAGATAAACAGTCATATACAAGGGAATCCCCATAAAGCTATCAGCTGATTTCTCTGCAGAAGATTTGCAGGCCAGAAAGGAGTGGCATGATATATTCAAAATGCCAAAAGGGAAAAACCTGCAACCAAGGATACTCTACCCAGCAAGATTATCATGCGGAATAGAAGGAAAGACAACTTCTCAGACAAAACTAAAAGAGTTCAGCAATACTATACCTATCCTAAAAGAAATGTTGAAGGGTCTTCTCTAAAAAGAAAAAGAAGAATCTATAGGAAAGGGAAAATCCAACTAGGAAAGGCAAATATATAGTAAGGATTGAAGGTCACTTAAATAAGCCAGTACATATATAAAAGACAAAAAAATGTAAAAACAACTATAACTATAATAAACAGTAAAGGGATGAGCAGGAAGATGTAAAATATGACATCAAAAACACAAAATGTGGGGGAGGGGAATAAAAAATGTACTTTTTTTGGGGGGGGCATGCCACACAGCTTATGGGATCTTAGTTCCCCACACAGGGATCGAACCCAGGCCCTCAGCAGTGAGAGTGCAGAGTCCTAACCAGTGGACTGCCAGGGAATTCCCAAGATGTAGATCTTTTAGATATGTTGGAACTTAAGTGACTATCAGTTTAAATCAAGTAGATATAAGTACGGGTCAACAAACACGAACCCTGTGATAACCACAAATCAAAAGCCTACAACCTGTGCTATGGTATTGTCACAAAAAACAGATTTATAGATCAATGGAACAGAATAGAGAGCACAGAAATTAAACCCATGCACCTATGGTCAATTAATCTACAACAAAGGAGGCAAGAATATACAATGGAAAAAAAAAAAAAGACAGTCTCTTCAGCAAGAGTGCTGGGAATGCTGGACAGCCACATGTAAAATGGTGAGATTAGAACATTCCATTACAAGCCATATACAAAAATAAACTCAAAATGGTTTAAAGTCCTAAATGGAAGACTGGTTTCCATAAAACTCCTAGAAGTGAACATAGGCAAAACACTGACATAAATCATAGCAATAATTTCTTGAATCAGTCTCCTAAGACAAAAGAAATAAAAGCAAAAATATACAAATGGGACTACATCAAACTTAAAAGCTTGTGCACAGCAAAGAAAACCATCAACAGCACAAAAAGACAACCTATTGAATACGAGAAAATATTTGCAAATGATATGACTGGCAAGAGGTTAACACCCAAAATACACAAACAGCTCATACAACTCAATAAAAAAAATAATAACAAACAAGCCAATCAAAAAATGGGCATAAGACCTAAATAGACCAAAGAAGACATATAAATGGCTAACAGGCACATGACAAGATGCTCAACATCACAAATTATTAGAGAAATGTGTATCAAAACCACAATGAAATATCACCTCACACCTGTCAGAATGTCTATAATCAAAAGTCTACAAATAAAAAATGTTGTATAGGATGTGGAGAAAAGGGAGTTCTCATACTCTGTTGGTGGGAATGTAATTGGTACAGTCACGATGGAAAACAGTATGGAGTTTCCTCAAAAAACTAAAAATAGAACTACCATATGATTCAGCAATTCCATTCCTGGTTATATATCTGGAAAAAAGAAAACACTCATTCGAAAAGATACATGCACCTCAACGTTCATAGCAGCACTATTTATTATAGCCAAGACATGAAAGCAACCCAAGTGCCCATCAACAGACAACTGGAAGAAGAAGAAGATGTGGTACATATATATATATATATATATATATATATATATAAAATGGAATGTTACTCTGCCATTAAAAAAAAAGAATGAAATACTGCCATTTGCAGCAATGATACAAACTGCTAGGTATAAAATAGATAAGCAATAAGGTTATACTGTATAGCACAGGGAATTAACCATTATCTTGAAATAACCTATAATGGAGTATAATCTGAATCGCTATGCTTACACCTGAAACTAATATAATAGTGTAAATCAATTACACTTCAATAAAAAATGTAAAAAGAAAAAGGAGATATGGTTCATACATACAATGGAATATTACTCAGCCATTAAAAAAAACAATCACATCAGCCATTTGCATCAACATGAATGGATCTAGAAGGTATTATGCTAAGTGAAAGAAGTCAGAGAAAGACAAATGCCATATGATCTCAATTATATGTGGAATCTAAAAAACAAAACAAAAACAGATATAAAGAACAAATGGGTGGTTGCCAGAGGGGAGGGTGGGGGAAGGTGGAGGGAATAGGTTAAGATGATTAAGAAGTAAAAACCTCCAGGTATAAAATAAGTAAGCCACAGGGACATGATATACAGCATAATGAATACATTCAATAATATTGTAATAATTTTGTAATGGGACAGATGGTTACTAGACTAATCATGGTGATCATTTCATAATGTATGCAAATGTCAAATCACTATGTAGCAAACCTGAAACTGATATAATATTGTATGTCAACTATATTTCAATTTAACATAATAATAAAAATAAAAAATAAGTAAATGTATGGAACAAAATGCCACTAAAAATACAAAGAGAAAATGGAAATCCACTGTAATGTGGGAGACTTCAACTCTAATAAATGAGGCAGAGACAAGAGTAAAAATGACGATAATTCATTTATTACAATTAAGAAGTTCAAGAAAGTTATTTTTTTAGAATTTTCTATGAACAAAAACAGAATACACATTTTTTTCAAATAGGCAACTTTCAAAAAAAACACCATGAATTAAGCTACAAAGAAAATCCCTAAAGTTTTCCAAAAAAAAAAAAAATCCAAAAATTTTTCCAAAATAAAACCTATACTGTTACCAAAATTCAGTGAAACTAGGTATTAATTTTATAGGATGACAAAAACAAGCAAATAAAAACAAAGATTAAAATTTTGAAATACCCTTCTAAGACTCCTAGGCAAAAAAAAAGAAAAATATTAACTAAAATTTATGCCTATTTAGAAAAAGAGTAAAAAGTACTGCCCCTCAAATATAAGGTGTCCAGAGGAAAAAATGACATCATAAATAAATTTAAGACATTAAGAAAAAAAAATGAAGAAGAATAAAAATAAACTAAATAAATGTACTCAGTATATAAAAGAATGGCAAATTTAACTCAGGAATTAGAAAGTAGGAGTTAATAAAGATAAAAACAGAAATTAAGTAATTTTAAAAATTAACAGTAATCTTAATTACCAAAAGAAATCTTTACAGAGAAATAGAAAAAGTCAGATTTGTAAAATTTAGGCTAAAAAAAAAAGACACATTTTCCTAATGCCATTCATTTGTTGACTCTTTTCTACTTTGCACAATTTATTGAACTTTTCTTTTTTTCTTTTGATCCAGTTTTGTGAATGTTCCATAGATATTTGAAAGGTGTGTGTTAGTTGTATATAAAGTCCTATACACCAAATCAAGTTGCAAACTGTCCATTTTTGTCCAGGGTGGTCAACAAATAATAAATAAAAACAAAAACTGCTCTATTTTGAGGTCTTCTATAATATGCCTTAGACCAACTTTCCTTAGTTGAATTCCAACCAATATTAAGTGTGAATTGTCCACTCCTATTACATAAGTCTCTTTATCACCTCCCATATTTATTTTTCCTCCCTGATTTTTCCCATTCTTATTTCCCACTAGGGCAATCCCTAATTAACATGAAACTAACACTACCTAGTGCTAGATTTCATTCCAGAGTAGTTTCCCTAGAGAACCCAACTTATGACCCATGAGTGAGGATTTGAAGGAAGAGTGTTGTGTTGAACTCTAGTAGTTTGCTTTATGTTATTCTCATCTCCTAAATAGGCATCCAATTATTAGAATCAGAGACTATTTCTTTTACTTCTTTTCTAGTTCTATGAAGCATATGACAATGTGGGAATACAGAACAGTTACCTAATAAATATTGATGATCAAACGGCTGACATGAAACTCATGATATTATATAAATACTACATAAGAACTTGTTTTAAAACTCTGCTCTAGATTTCAGCTTTACCTTTTTCAAGTTTTGGAAAAGTAAAATAAAATCATGATTTTATCTAGCCACCTAGAAGGTATCTCTAAGTTTGATATCAAATTTATGGATCATGAGTTGAACATTCTCTGTAATATCATGTACAGCATGTATTTAATAGCCCCAAGAGGCCAAGAGCAAACAAGTTCTAGAAATCATTATTATCCACATATTTTATTTACAAGGCACTCAATCCTTTCTTTTTAATCATCAAGATGTAAGAGATTTTGTCTTTCTCTTATTGGATAAATATTTATTAGATGCGTTAAAATTTCTCACCAGGTTCTCAAATGTCAGCAATTCATTATCTTTTCAAAAAATATTTATTAAGCAATTACTACATCCCTGGCACTGTGCTAAGCAGTGGGGAATATAAATATTAATAAGACATCATTCCTCTACTCACAAAACTCATCATCTGCTAGGGAAAGGAAGATACATAAACAAATGTATTAAACTCAAGATCTAATTGAATTCCAGCACTGGCCATCATTTTTCACAAGAGGTCTTATTTGGAAAGGGCAATTACTAGGGGGAGGTGGTCATGAGAAACAAGCTCAAGTTATAAGTCTTCTAATTCTTGTTTCTCTTGAACATAGACAAGTTATACAGCTTAATGGAAGAGCAGTTTGCTGCTTTACAAAGGACATAATAATTTCTAAACTATTTGCTCTACAAGGCAATCTGGTCCTAATAATAAAATGTGCAGATAAACATGCTAACTACTGCAAATATAAGGCGTTAGTATTAAGCCAGTACCTAGCACAATGCCTCACACAGACTAGATTTAACAAATATTTACTAAATTTAATGAGTATGGGGGTGGAGTCAAGATGGTGGTGTGGGAAGAGGTGGAGTTTGCATCTCCCCACAACTAGGGTGCCTGCCGGACACTGGTGGGGGACCTCGACGCCCAAGGAGATTGGAGGAACCCCGAAGCGAACCATGTACCAGCTCCACTGTTGGAAGCCTCAGGCCAAACAACCAGTAAAACAGGAACACAATCCCACTCATCAAAAAAAAAGAGACAGCAAAAAATATGTCACAGATGAAGGAGCAAGGTAAAATCCTACAAGACAAAATAAATGAAGAGGAAATAGGCAATCTACCTGAAAAAGAATTCAGAGTAATGATAGTAAAGATGATCCAAATCTCAGAAATAGAATGGAGGCACAGATTGAGAAAATACAAGAAATGTTAAACAAAGATCTAGAAGAACTAAAGAACAAACAGAGATGAACAACACAATAATTGGAATGAAAAATACACTAGAAGGAATCAAAAACAGAATAACTGAGGCAGAAGAACGAATAAGTGAGCTGGAAGACAAAATGGTGGAAATAACTGCCAAGGAGCAGAATAAAGAAAAATGAATGAAAAGAATTGAAGACAATCTCAGAGACCTCTGGGACAACACTAAACGCACCAACATTCGAATTATAGGGGTCCCAGAAGAAGAGAAAAAGAAAGGGTCTGAGAAAATATTTGAAGAGATTCCCTAACATGGGAAAGGAAGTAGTCACCCAAGTCCAGGAAGCACAGAGAGTCCCATACAGGATAAACCCAAGGAGAAAATCACCTAGAAACATATTAATCAAACTAACAAAAATTAAATTCAAAGAAAAAATATTAAAAGCAGCAACAGAAAAACAAAAATTAACATACAAAGGAATTCCCATAAGGGTATCAGCTGATTTTTTTTGTCTATAGTAATACCTTTCCCAATGAGTTCCATACTTTTTATTCTCTCATACTGTTGTGTCGTCTCAACTTAAAGAACTCCTTTTAGCATTTCTTGTAAGGTAGGAATACGGGTGATGAACTCCTTCAGCTTTTGATTGTCTGAGAAAGCCTTTACCTTCCCTTCATTTTTGAATGACAGTTTGCCAGGCACTGTATTGTTGGTTGGCAGATTTTTTCTTTCAGCACTTTGAATATATCACCACATTCGTCACTGGCCTGCATAGTTTCTGCTGAAAAATACATTGATAATCTTATGGGGGAAGGGAGGGTCCCCATGTATGTAGCAAGTCATTTTTCTCTTGCTGCTTTCAAATTTCTCTTAGTCATTAAGTTTGACAATTTGATTATAATGTGTCTTGGTGTGGTCTCTCCAGGTTTTTTTGTTTTGTTTTTTTTTTTTGGTGTTTTTTAGACTTCCTGGATGATGTCTATTTTCTTCCTTGGTTTGGAAAATTTCCAAACATTATTTCTTTGAATAAGCTTTCTGCTCCCTTCTTTTCTCTTCTTCTGGAACTCTTATAATGCATACATATCCACATGATAATACACATATGCACAAGTTTCTTAAGCTGATTTCACTTTTTCTTTTTTTTCTTTGCTCCTCTGACTGTATGATTTCCACTGACTTGTCTTTGAGTTTACTGATCCTTTCTTTCCTCTGTTTGATCTAGTCCGAGCTAAACTCCATCTATTGATTTTTTTTTCCCATTCAATTGTATTATTCAGCTCTATGATTATTTTTTAACATTTTGTCTTTGTTAAAATTCTTACTTTGTTCATAAATTGCTCTCCTGACCTCAATGAGCACCTTCCTGTTCATTATTTTGAATTATCTGTTGGGTAAATCACATATCTCTATTTTATTAGGGTCCATTTCTGGAGAGTTAGTTTGTTCTTTTATTTGGAACATATTTCCCTGTTTTTTCTTGACTCTCTCTGTGTTTTTCTGTGCGTTAGATAAAATAGCCACCTCTCCCAGTTGAGACACTGGCCTCAAGTGGGTGATGAACCCCAATAATCAGCCCATCCAGCTACTCCAGATGCTTCTCAAATGTTTTTGCTAGTCTAACTTGAAAAGTTGTGACACTAGATGTGCAGCATAACCCCTTCCAGGGAGAAACTAGTAGCTGGGCTTTACTGCTGGAGCAAGCCTGGGAAAGGAGTTGTAGGAAGAGGCTCCGCTCATTCAAAACTGCCACTTTATTCTGTGTAGACCCCAGGAAACTAGAGAATGCATGGCTCCATCAGCTCCCAGAGGCAGGTGAGTGAGAAGCTAGATCTTCAGGCAGTAGTCAGAAAAGTCTACTGTACTAGATGTGTAGTCCAACTCCTTCCAAGAAGAAGATGGTGACTTGGTTACTTAACTGGAGCTAGCCAGAGGAAAAGCCATGGGAAGTGCCCACACACAGGTTCAAATGCCTAGGAGACTAGTGATTGCCTGTCCCATCAGCTCCCAAAGACAGCTGAGTTAGAAGTCAGACCCTGGTCAGCAACTGGAAAATTTAGTAGGTAAATGTGCATTCTAACCCCTTCCAAGAAGAAGCTGGAAGCTGGGCTTTATTGCCTGCTCATTCTGAACTGAGCCAGGGGAAAAAGCTATAGGAATTGCTTGAAAACTACCTCTTTGTTCTCTATGGTCCCAAGGGACTAGCAAATATAGGGCCCTGTCAGCTGCCAAAGATAGGCAAGCTAGTAGACATTCCCTCTGGTAGCAGCCATAAAAGTTGGGGTGTTAGATATGTATCAAAACCTTTTCTCCTCAAGGAGAAGCTGGGAGATGGGGGATCCCCCTCAACTGTATGATGCTGTGCTAAGAATGGAGTTTAGGGTGAGAGTGTACCTCAGTTTTTAACTAACTGTTTTGAGGTGGGCATTTTCTTAGTTGACCAACATGGAGGAATTGCTCAACTCGTTTCTGGATTTCAGAGGCAACTGATACATGTGTAGTTGTTTACTCAGTGTGTTTATGGGTAGAGGGAAGAGTCGGGAGCCTCCTATTCTGCCATCTTGCTGAGAATAAAGCTATCCCTATTTCCTTTTTAAAATATTCTTTTTGCCTTTGTTGTTCTTCAGTTTCATTACAATATGTGTAGATGTGGGTATCTTTCTATATATCTTGCTTGGGAATTATTAGATTTTTTAGCTATGGAGATTGCTATCTTCCATTATTTCCAGGAAATTCTTAGTATATTTTTATGCTTTTCTTCTTCTGTATCTTATATCAGAATATTTTAGAACTCGTCACACCATTCTCCATGTATCTTAACTGCTTTTACAAAAAAATCTTATTTTGTGCCTCTGTGGTGCATTGCATACTGTAACCTCTTCAAACACATCTTTCAGATCATTAATTTGCCATCTAACCTCCTGTTTTGCCTAACCATTGGATTTTTCACAATTGTTTTTCATTTTAGATAGTTCTGCCTGGTCAATTTTGATAGTCTTTTCTTCCTTCATCACACTCCTCATACTCTACTGAGTAGATGAGGAAATAATATATATTAAGCATACTAATTTACATCTAATATCTTACTGTTTCAACATCTGCAGTATTTGCAGATCTGATTCTGCAGTTTGCTCTTTCTACAAAATTTCATTCATGTTGGCTTGCTTATTTGTGTGTCTTGTGAGAACTTATTACCCTTGGAGTTGTATGAGAATTTTTTGTGGACTTAGTGTATGGTGTAGAGAGAATTTGAGTTTACTTCTGGCAGTTACTTGGAGATATTGCCAAGACAGGACAATTTTAAATTTTCAGTTAAAGTCTTAGAGGCTACACAGATAATATGACTTTTGACCCAAAGTCCAGATGAGAACAGACTTATAGTTAGAAAATTTCCAAGGTGTTCTGTATATTTTTCTGACCTACCCATGGCCAGTTTAAGCCAGCCAAGTTTTCCTACTGTCTCCTGCTATAGAGGCTAGTGTTTTTCTCGTTTATCCAATGAGGTGGTCAAATAAAAGAATTCTCAGATTCATGTAAGGGTCTCATGTGACTTTCCAGCTGACAAGCTTTGTCTTCTGTCCTCAGTTCATGTTCTTCCAAAATCCAAGCTACAGGCAATAATGAAAAACAAATTCTCCATATCGCCTAGCACAATGCTAGTGCTGGCATGCTAGTTTGGATTTGTGCTCTTTGTACCTGGCTAGCCCTAACATATTTCCCTAATTCACCTATCAGATTATCCATGTAGTTAAAAATATTTTATCCATTATTTTTAGTTTTTCTAATTCACTATATTTCTAAAAACCAAACCATTTTTTCATATTAAATTGCTTCTAGATATCACTGATGCCTATTTTCCTTTACCTCCTAAATGCTAATTTGATTAATAGAGGTCCTGTTTTCTCCTTCAGGTGAAAACAGAAGAATATAAGGACTGCATACCTCAATACTATTACTCTTAGTAAAAGGCAGCATAGATTGGCAGTTACAGGGAACCTAAACTAAGGCTAGATAGCCACTGAGAAAAGATTTTTTTTTTCTCTTTGTGCTCCCTTATCACAGAAAGGTATCTGAGCAGCATATCACTCAGATATTTTCCTTGTGGTTTCCCTCACTTTAAATTTGCATCCCAGTTAAAAGTTAGATAAAGTAGAATACAAACCCCCAGTACATACACTACAAGTTGGAGAAAGGAGAAAAAACACGGGTAAAGGGAAAATGCTCTTCACTCCATTGTTGCAAAATGATAGGCACCATTCCTATATTCATTCTTTCCTTCCTTCCTTCATTCATCGATATTTACCTAGCATTTACTATGTATAGAGCATTGTTCTAGGTGTTGGGGATACAACACTGAATAAAGGAATATATGAATGATGACCATAAATGAATATATAAAAAGAAGATAAGAAAATAAACATGACAGCTCTTTGAAAATGACAAAATACTACAAAACTCCTTTGTTATTATCATCATTATCACAAGAGGATCTGGATAATTCTGTGGACTACGATTATGAAAGCTGTGTTTTCCTTCCAAACAAGAGCAAATATACCTTAGTAGACTTGGAGTTTCAAAGCAATTTTCACTGGCAAAGTTTCTCACTTAAAGATATTTTCATAATTCTGTTAATCCATAGTTGGGACACTTCTCAACTCTCATTCAGTCACAAATGCGAAAGAACACTCTAAAATTCATATTAGCTTTTCCAATAAAGAAATTGATTTAGCCCATACAGTGTTCTAATTCAACTTCTATTTTCTCCAACAATAAATCTCAGGTTTCATTTCAACAACCAGACATGGACCAGAATGAAAGATTTAATGACGCTTCAGCTTGGTAGTTGTTGAGTAAGTGCTCTGATACATTTCTACACTATAACATTTAATGAGACTTACTCCCAACAGAGTATTTGCTACATCAGTTTATTTCATAGTATTATATTTGCAGAAGCAAGATAGAGCAAAGGTTATTTTGGATCCTTTACCAATAAGCTTCCTGTAAGTAAAGTGCAACCATTTAATTTACAAAATCATTTAAAAAGGCTAAATGCTCAATAAATTCTGCTTTATCTAGTTCAGACAACCTCAGAAGCTATTGTAACTTGGATATAAAAATGTATGTAAAATTCAGGCATTTTGTACCAGCTTTCTATCCCTAACTTTGACTGGAACTGAATTTCAAAGGTTGTTGAGACAGTATTGGGATTTCTGGATAATATCTTTGAAACTCCCTCCTGCCTTGATAAGAAGGGAGTCAGCAACTTATCTTACAAAAGGGAAGACTCTATCACTATGCCTATGCCCACTCCCATCAAAACTACACCCATACACACACGCAGACACACAAAGACACACACAGACACACACTTTCTCCTCCTCTCCAACCACTGCCATTTCTTGTCTGCAGCAGCCACTTTCAACTAAAGTGAGAAAAGAGAAGTCCCTGAAGGAAGACAACTTCAAAATATTCTATCTTCTTCTAAAATCCTAAGAATATAGAAAAAGGTGTCTGAGATAAACTGGACCTCTTATACAAGCATCACCTGATACAATTCTGTTTAGTACCATGAAAAATGTGATACACAATCCCATCTACCCACTCTTGCAAATTTCACCTCACAATACTAGTCACTCCTCATACACAGACTACTTCTACTTAAATAACCCAGGTACCCAAAAAATAATTTTTCACTAAAAAGTTATGCCATCTTTTGGACTGGGTTACATATATAATTTCTCTGATAGTTCCAATAAACTAAGAATCGTAGAACAAGTTTTGTTGAATTTTGATTAACCACATTAAGCTCTACCTGTGAGAATTCAGTATAATATAGAAGTTGGAAATATCTTCTAGAGTCAGACATACTAGATTCACATCCTGGTTACTACCACTCACTAGCCTTCTGACTTGAGCAAGTTAAAAAGCATACATAAGTCTCAGTTTTATTTTCTGTAAAACAAACAAACAAGAAAAAACATATCTTATATGGACACTGTAACAATTAAGTGATAAATTTATGTTAAGTGTTTAGCTATCAAGAAATGTTACATATTAATGTATGGGGGACCTAATGTTCTGCTAGTATCACTGGTATAAAATTAGTTAGAAACATAATCTTGCCCACAGTGTGTTTTCAATCTTATTGTGAAGACAGAATGCTCATCTAATAGACAAGTTTACTGAGTACCCATTACACAGGGCAAACATTTACATGATGGGGTATTATTAAAGAATCACCACTAATTTTCTACCTTAGTTAGACAAATAGGTCCTAAGATTTTCACATAAATGCTAATAATTAGGAAGTTAACAGATTTTTTCATTGATGCCAAAAATTAGGAATTTAATAATGTTAGGTTAGAAATGAAGAAATCTGTTTAAGACATGTAACTAAAGGAAAAGCATATGGAAAGGCTATTCTAAACTTAAATGAATTAGATATCTAATAAGTTTATTGTGACAGTAATAATGTTAAGAACATATAGGAATTATAGGTTATGTGTTTATTTTTTTAAGTTATCAGTAAAACTTTAGTAATTTTAATTGTGTTGATTTCTTGATTATGGAAGAATCTTCTGCGAAATAGTCACCTCCACAACAAATAATGAAAGCTAAGATTTATCGAGTACTTACTATGTGCCAGTCACTGCTATGAGCATTTTTACATGTATTATTAATTCACTGACGCAGACAACACTAAGATATAGGTCCTATTATTATCCTCAATTTATAGGTAAGAAAACTGAGAGTTCAATAAAATAGCTTGCTTAAGGTCACAAGGGCAGTATCGACCAGACCTGGGATAGGAACTCAGGCATCTGGGCTCCTGATCCCTTATCTTTAAGCATTACACCGTGTTGTCTTCCATTAAGCAAGTACTTATCTGACTTGGATAACCAATGATCTTTGACATCATACTGGAATGTCTAACAAATCTCTCAACTCAACATGTTGAAAATTGAGTTGCTGATCTTCCTTTCAAAAAATGGCTTCACCCACAGTCTTCCCCATCATAGTTGATAAAAACTTAATCCATCCAGTTGCTCAAGCCAAAAAACAAGCAACAACAACAAAAAACCCTTGTAATTATCTGTGGTAGACACAGAGGTTTACTGCCCACATCCCCCTTCCAGGTAGGACTTGTTGCCTACCTGTGGAGGGTGAGGCCAGCAGATGGCCCCCCAGCTGTCAGTTCCTTCAGGGTCTGCAGCAGCTGCAGAGGGCTTATCCCCAGCCCCCCTGCCTGCAGGTAAGACCCTTCCCAGGGTACGGTGACCTGCTTCCAGTGATAGAAAGAGGCCTGGGCCTGGCTATTCCTTGAGGTTACCACTCTCTCCAGAGCTCCCTACTCATTGGTGGGTTTGTGGGTCTGGCTCACAGGTAGACTTCTTCCTCTGCTCAGTCCTGCTCCCTTCCTCTCCCCTCACACATGTTGATTCCTAATAACACCTTGTATCCCAAATTCTGTCCAGTGTGTGCTTCTAGAGGAGCTAACCTGCAACGCCAGCCATGACTCTTCCCTTTTCACTTACACCCCACAACCATTCTGTCAAATCCGGTTGGCTCTACTTACAAAATTTAGCCTTAATATGCACTAGCCACCCTAGTCCAAACTAAAATGTGAGGAGTTCAAGAGAGCAGCACTCAATTGTATCCCAAGCATAAAGAACAGCGCCAAAAATAAGTATTTGTGGAATGAATAAATCCTACATTTCATAAATTGATCTGTGTAAAATAAAGTCATCATTTCAATGTAATTAACAATCCCAATTTAAATGCATTGGCTTCCTTGGCAGAGATGTAAAGGAATCAGAAGTTTACTGATGGAATAGTGTCCTGCTATTCAATTCTTTGGAAAACACAGACAATGATAGAGACTGATTAGGTCACTGGATTTTTATTTACTCATACTCTGAACTCCAACCCAAGGATCTGAGAACACACATCTATTAATTTTCATATTGGTACATCAAATCACACTTTAATTTTCTCTCAACTTACCTCAAGCTCATCAAGGGCACTTCCCAGGGTTGCTGCCTGAGGTTCTGGTGGGACTACCACATTCTGGATGCCTTGCGAAGCATTTGAAATTACATTGAGGGCATTCTGAATTTCTTCACAAACTGTGTCCTTGCTGGCTTTGAGGGAAGCGACATCAGAATGTTCCAAACAAGCTGAACAAATTGAATGCAATATGGGGGAGTTCTCCTTCAATGAGGCCCGGGCACCTGCAATTTCATCTCTCTGATTTGGAGATTTTAGGTCCTGAGGAAAGAAATAAAAAGAGAAGTTATGGAAGAAAGATTTATGCCAAGAAACTCCATTTTTCTGCCAATATAAATGAAAAGATAATAGACACTAGGAATTCATAACGATAAGTTAAAATAAAGGGCATAAATTATTTCTATACTCCTCCTGATTCTGTTAAAATTTCTGTAATAGGAAAGCGAAGCCATAGCAAATAAAGGTCACAATGGTACAGATGTGTGGTAACTGAGAAACTCTTACATTTGTCAGTCATACACTTATAAGTCAGAAAAATACTTTGGCTTTCACATTATGAAGTGAATTATAAGACAGCTTGAATTACAAGGATGCTGATTACTTATTTGCATAGATGGTGATGATTGCATTTAACCTTTTTGTTAAAACTAAACCAATTAAGTTAAGAATACTAAATTAAACTTCCCACCATTCAGCTATCTTCCACTCTTTTTCAGAAATACTTGCTAATAAGTTAATCCTGGATTTTTCTTTCTTTGACATTTATTCAAACAAATAGTTATTGAGCATTTAGTATATGCTAGCCCTTGTGCTTAGATGTCAAGTGCACAGAAGTGAACAATCCTGCAATGACCTTGTTCTCCTGAAGCTTTTGTTCTTGTTTGAGGGGGAGGGGGCCTAAAGACAAACGGATAAACTAGGTAAAGCCAATACACAAGACAATTTCAGGTAATGAAAAATGCTATCGAGAAAACACAACACTGACTGACTTGAGAAGAGAAGCTCTTTAGCTTGGGTGGTCAGAGAAGATATTTCCTCAGAGATGACATTTGCAATAAATATAAATGAAAAGCATTTCAAACAGTGGGAGGAGAGGAAAGAGAAAGTCCTATATAAGTGACAACTGGTTAAAACTAGCTCAATATACAGTGAAAAACCCTGGCAAGTACTCCTTTAACCAAGAGATGAATGTTAACATCATCAGTGATGTCACATGGCTAGCGGGTGCTCCTTGATATGTTGTGACAAGACGAGTACTCCATCTGTCTGGAATTCTCTCCAAAAGCCCACAGTCTCAGTCTAATCATGAGAAAAATAACAAACAAAACCAGACTGGGGAAAATCCTACATGATACCTGGACTGTATCCCTCAAGACTGTTAAGGTCACAAAAAACAAAGAGACTGACTGATAAACTGTCACAGACCAGAGGAAACTGGGGAGACATGATAACTAAATGCAGCATAGAACCCTGGATCAGGTCCTGGAACAGAAAAAAAGACATTAATGGGAAAACTGATGAATTCCAAAAAAAGTCCAGAGTTTAGTTAATAGTAATGCATCAATGTTTGTTCATTGTGGCTAATGTAAGACATTAACAATGAAGGAAATCAGAAGAAAAGTAGATGGGAAATTTCTGTACTATCATTGCAACCTTTCTGGAAATCTAAAATTATTAATATAAATAAAAAGTTTATTTTAAAGAAAACTAATTCAAGGGAACTTAACAATAACTTATGCATTCCACATACAATATCTCATGTAATCCTTATAACAACTCATGATACATATTATTCTCTTTTTTAAAGATGAGAAAACTGTATCTAGAGAGACTGAGTTCATGAGCCAACTGACAAAGCTAAATGGTGGCATTTCTTGCATTGTAACCCAAGTCAGTGCAACTGCTAAGCCATGATCCTAACAGCTATGTTATACTCTTTCCTGCATGGGAAGGATTTCTCTTATTTGCTACTACACAAGGATGTGAGGACCTGTGTTGTATAATGACATAATTTATAAAGTGCTTCTGGATAGTATCTCAGACCATCACAACACCCTTTAAGGCAATAAGGCTGGTGTTATTAGCCCCATTTTAACTAAATGAGTATTTAGTCTAAGGAGATAAAAAGGCTGATAAAAGAACAGATGTAAACCTAAGTTTTCTGATGGCAAATCCCATGACTCTGCTACCTTCGGATAATGTTACCTGAGGTTAATAAATGGCAGCACTACTATATTTTTAGCTCCTTCCTTTCTGAAAATAAAGGCTGTCTGCTACTTCATGCAGGATTTGGGGGTAATTAACTTTTTTACAAGATGTAGGGAAGACAGAAGTAGCTGTCTACCCACTGTTCTTAGCTAGGACATGGAAGCAACCTAAGTGTCCATGGACAGAGGAATGGATAAAGAAGTTGTGGCACATATATACAATGGAATATTACTCAGCCATTAAAAGAAACAAAATTGAGTTATTTGTAGTGAGGTGGATGGACCTAGAACTTGTCATACAGAGTGAAGTAAGTCAGAAAGAGAAAAACAAATACCGTATGCTAACACATATATACGGAATCTAAAAAAAAAAAAACCAGAAAGGTTCTGAAGAACATAAGGGCAGGACAGGAATAAAGACGCAGACGTAGAGAATGGACTTGAGGACATGGGGAGGGGGAAGGGTTAAGTTGGGATGAAGTGAGAGAGTGGCATGGACTTATATACACTACCAAATGTGAAATAGATAGCTAGTGGGAAACAGCCGCATAGCACAGAAAGATCAGCTTGGTGCTTTGTGTCCACCTAGAGGGTGGGATAGGGAGGGTGGGAGGGAGACTCAAGAGGGAGGAGATACGGGGATATACGTATATGTATAGCTGATTCACTTTGTTATACAATAGAAACTAACACACAATTGTAAAGCAATTATACTCCAATAAAGATGTTAAAAAAATAAATGAATAAAGGACATCTGCCAAAAAAAAAAAAGAAAACAGCATGTGCAAAGGCCTGAGGCATAACAGAGCAAGGAGTATGCATGCTACTGCAGGTGGCACTACAAGTATAGGGACGCTAAGCAGGAATGGTGATGAATCCAGCTAGAAACGCAGGCAGATGCCATGTTAAGGAACTGCGAGAGAAACAAGCTCAGATGTGTACTTTCAAAGATTGCTCTAGCAGTGACCATTTAGTGATTAGAGAGAATGAAATTTCAGTCAGGGAGACCAGGCAATAATCCAGGTAAAAGACAATGAGTGCCTGAACACTGAACACTATTGCTAGGCTGTAGTAGGATGGATCCAGAAATATTTAGGAGGCAAAAACAGTAAGACTCTGTGATACTTAGATGGAAGGGGGTGGAGGTATCTAGAAGCATCTAGAAAATTGTTTTCACCATTGTGCACATCGTGATGCATTCAGCCAGATGGAGAATACAGAATGAATAATGCATTTGGAAGAGAAAGGTAAAGTACTTTTTGTCATCTGTGAAATGTGAGATGCCAGCATAATATCCAAATTAAAATATACTATACATGGATCTAGACTTAAGCTAGAAATAGAGATCTGTGAATCACTAACTCATAGCTGGGAGCCAAAGTCATGTGTGTGAAGGTTACAGGGCCTTCACCCAGGATGAATGTTACAATAAGGAGAAGAACCTAGGATTCATCATAAGTTGTTTCTTGAAGATATAAACCTGAACATTTTGTGTTCTAGACTAAGAAGCTAAATATGTATTGTAAATTACCAAGAAGGACATCAGAAGATACTGAACTCTCCAAAAACCAAAGAAGCAAGCAAAAACACATGCACACCCTAGAGTTTAGGACCCAAAGTACTGTGGATAATTACGGTCACTATACTTTAAAAAAAAGAATTAAAGAAATGTTTTTAAGAAAAGCAATTTGGAAGACAGGATGACTTCTGTATGAGGGAGTTAAAAATATGGGGTCTGTTTACTTCAAAAAAGTGAAATTTATATTGGAATACACATGATTTTTTAATAACCTAGACATAATGAATGAATTTGACAAGTTGTTAATGGACTTCTTTACTAAATCTAGAAACAACAGATCAAAGATGAAGCTTTTTAGATTTGAGTGAAATCACTTAAAAAGATATCTATTCCATCCACCTCCCTAGAGTCTGTCATACAGAGTGAAGTAAGTCAGAAAGAGAAAGACAAATACCGTATGCTAACACATATATATGGAATCTAAGAAAAAAAAAATGTCATGAAGAACCTAGGGGTAAGATGGGAATAAAGACACAGACCTACTAGAGAATGGACCTGAGGATATGGGGAGGGGGAAGGGTAAGCTGGGACAAAGCGAGAGAGTGGCACGGACATATATACACTACCAAATGTAAAATAGATAGCTAGTGGGAAGCAGCTGCATAGCACAGGGAGATCAGCTCGGTGCTTTGTGACCACCTAGAGGGGTGGGATAGGGAGAGTGGGAGGGAGGGAGACACAAGAGGGAAGAGATATGGGAACATATGTATATGTATAACTGATTCACTTTGTTATAAAGCAGAAACTAACACACCACTGTAAAGCAATTGTACTCCAATAAAGATGTAAAAAAAAAAAGAATAAAGATGTTAAAAAAAATGTATATATATATATATATATATTCATATTGCTGTCTCCCTCACTTCATTATACTTCCCTTGAATGAAAGCACTATAACTTATTTATTTTTTATCCATTATCTAGTAGTACATGGCATGTATTAGGAACTTAATCATTTTTTTGAAGAAACAAATAGACAAATGAATAAGAAATAAGTAAGAGAAAGTTATGCTCAGAAAGGATAAGAAACTTGGGATATGATTATTCCAAGAAATCAAATGTGTGGAAAATATACATAATCCGGAGAGTCTAGACAAACTTGTACATGATAATGCCACAGAAAGCTAAAGAGTAAAATTAAATTATACCTATCTGTACATCAAATGTTAGTGAAGCCATTGATATAACTGCTTTGGAAAACCAGCAGTGCCTACCGAAGCTAAACATATGTATATATTAATGAATGTGTATGAACCAGCTCTATTCCACTCCTGGGAGAAGATACACTCTTACAGAAATATTTTCATATGTTCATTAAAAGACATATAAAAGTGTTCATAGAAACACTCTTCACAGAGCCCCAAATTAGGGACAACACAAATTAATGAGAATGAACAAAATGCAGTTACATGCTACAATACGAAATATGGAATGAAAAACACCAGACACGAAAGAGTACATATTACTTGATTCCATCTATATAAAGTTCAAACTCAGGCAAAACTAATCTATAGTTTTAGGAATCAGAATAGTGTTTATTCTTGAGGGGCGATTAGAGACTGGAAACGGGCATAAGGGATCTTTTGAATTTTGGTAATTTTCTGTTTCTTGATCTGGGTGCTTGTTACCTTGCAGGTGGTGTGTTTGGCTTGGAGAATTCATTGACCTGTATGTGTATAAGCTGTACATTTTTATGTACGTATGTTATACTTCAGTTTTTAAAGTTTATACAAAATCAGACAAAACAAAAGTGTTAATAAAGCCAAGCAAATATTCACTGGTATAAATAAGCTATAGACCTGTCATGTTACATTTCCCATGATATTTAGGGAAGGATGAAAAAATTGGATATGCAGTCCATTTGCAAGTATCTTCTACCAACTTAAGGGCTTCTGTCTAAAAAAGAAAAAAATCTAAATGTTTGAAAAATAAAAAAGGAAAGCTCCGATAGCTTAGCCATCAGAAAGGGCAAAGCTAAAGGATTTTCACAGCAATTGATTCCACATACCCTTGAACAAACCCACATTTCAAAAAATCAGAGAAAACTTCCTTACTAAGCTACATCCCTGCCCAAGTAGAATAGCTCAGCAGATACTCTGCTCAACAAAGCAGAACTACATGCAAATTACTGAGTTTCTCTTCCAGGTGTTTAAATGAAGAATGAAGTTTCTGGAGCTGACAAACCCACTTCTCTGGTAGTGGAGGGAAGGGAGATCATAAAGAGTAGTTTTTTTTTCTTTTTTTTTTTTTTTTTGCGGTACGCGGGTCTCTCACTGTTGTGGCCTCTCCTTTTGCGGGGCACAGGCTCCGGACGCGCAGGCTCAGCAGCCATGGCTCACGGGCCTAGCTGCTCCGCGGCATGTGGGATCTTCCCGGACCGGGGCACGAACCCGTGTCCCCTGCATCGGCAGGTGGACTCTCAACCACTGCGCCACCAGGGAAGCCCGTAGTTTTGTTTTCTTAAGACTAAGAAGACATGCAGAGAAAAGCCTGATGGATAATTTGCTATTTGGATTCCATTCTTGGTTGACTTCTATCCCCAATCTTCTCTCTGCCAAGATGTTGCCTGCTAACTGCATCATTGGTCAGTGGGCAGCTTCATGTTCTATCAGAAAACAAAATAGTGCAAACACCTGCTAATTTAAATGTTTTTCTCCAAAATAAATTAGGAAGTTGAATACTTAGCCTTAACTGAGCTGAGGGATATAGGATGGTGAAACAAGAGTAGACTACAGAGATAAAAAGAAGGTTCTGAAGGAAAAAAAAAAAAAGATTGAAAATATGCAAGATTTTACAATCAAAACATTGTTAAGCAGCAGAGAGAGATCTTCACTGCTTTTCTACACTTATTTCCCATTTTCTATTTCATGTTAGTAGGACAAATTCAATAAAGGAGAAAATTAAAGAATTCTTCAAATTCAAATAGAAAACTAAGAAACCATATAATGATTGTATCAAGATATCCCCAAAGTATGTACTCTGGGCCATTAATGCATGTCTTAAGTAGTTGTAATACACCAAAGTGAATATTAATACCTCCAAAGGAACCTCCTAGGAAAGCAATATTACTTAATTCTAATGCAGACTACTGTGTCAGTTAAGAAAATGTATATGTAAAGTTCAGAAACACACTATTTTCATTTCATTTTCTATCTATCTGAAACAAATACAATACTATGTATTCATCTATTATTTGCCTTGAATTTATACCTAAAAAAAATTCTATCTGAAGTCATGTGTCATGATTAAAGGAAAAAGAATAAGCAGAAAAACATAAAAATAATGAGCTACTTCAGTAAGATCTAATTGCTATACTTCATGCTTTCCTTCCATTTGTGTGTATACTTCATCACTTAATCTAACAAAATTCAAATATCCATAAATCAGAAAACTTTTCCCGTATAGATTAATTAACACCAATGGGAGTTAAGTTGGATTTTAACATCTAGTCAAGGATCAATAAATATCATTATCCTTACAATTCCTTATTTAAGTTTCTGTGACTCACTTGTCAGAAATAAATCACCATTTTCCAAATATTCTGGTGCATCTAAGAAAGCAAATAGCATCATTTAGTATAAATGGGATCCAAACTCAGAGATGTTGATGCAACTTCCTAGTTAATAATCCCTTACGTTCATGGAGTGGCTTATCCTGTTTAACATGTTTCCAGTCACTCTTTCACAAAGAATCCCATGAGGAGATACAAAAAGTGCTATTATTTTTTTTAATTAATAAAAAGTGGTAGTGGTAATTGTTTTTAAGAAAGCCAACATTTATTAAATAGCTATAATGCTTCCTACATGAAAGCACTCTCTATTCTTTCTCATTTAATGGCCCAGCTATAAACAAGATCCAGGATTGGCTCCTGTCTTACCACTCTTTCTACCCAATGCTATTCTTTTTGTTATTGTCAGTAGCTTCATTATCTCTCACAAAGTCTGTCTAAGGACTTTCCTAAAACCCTACAGTTCTGTAGTAGCCCAAAAGAAAATACACATTTCAGGCATACCTTCTTGACAAATAACTGTCACACCTAATATAACGCAGATTAGAAACTTATTCCTTAATTGAGTTTCAGAATAAGACTAATAAGATAACCTCAGGCAAAAATTATAACACTAAATTCAAATGTGATTGATAAGGTCATTTAGTTTGCCCCAAAATATAAGTGAATGATACATGAAGAAAGAGTAAAATTAATAAGTATCATCTTCACTATTGTAATCTACCTTTGATAAAATAACAACTCTAAACATAGCATCTTAGTAGTGATAGCTTAATGGTTGCTTTTCCCAGAGCAAAAAACTTTTTGGCTTTTACATTTAATTCAACAGGCTTGAAAAACCTGCTACAAGGTGTGACTTAAAAGCTAAGGGTGAAATGAGGCAAACGCTGAGCAACTCCAAGGCAGGAAGTCTGTCTCATCAGGAAAATAGCAGGAACTTTGGGGTTACAATTCCAACACAAAAGCACTCCAATAGCAGGAGCTTTTGATTGTAATAATTAACCTTACTTCAGCTACAAAATGGGGATAATAATTAATAATTATTAAATAATTAATAATATATTTAATAATTATTATTAATAATAATACCTCACAGGGTATTAATGAGGTTACCTAATTTAATGTGAAACATTTTTCCAGCATTTTCTTACTTGACCTCTCTCTATACAACAAACTATTGGCCATATTCCCTCCTTAAATATTTCTCCCCTGTCTCCTTAAATGACAATACTGAATTTAAATTGACAGGTAGTGATCTCTCTACTGAGCTCCAGGAGCATAACTCAAGTTGGATCTCAAAATATACATGCCCAAAATTGAACCCATTGCTTTTCTTATACACACTCCCAAATATGTTTCTCCTCCAACATTCTCAGACTGAAGGGCCCCAATATCCAGCTGACTAACAATAAACTTAAGGAATATCCTTGACCCTTCCATTCCTTCATCCCAGCCATTAGGTGAGATCTGTTATTCTCCTCATTAAATATTTCTCCAGTAAGTACCCTTTGTTCTCGTCCTCATTACTAGTAGTAGTCTAGTGGGAAAATGATTAGGGAGAAAACAGAGGAAGTGCTTGTGAAAACACAGAGGACAGAACAAATTAGAGAAATATTAAAGACAACTTTTTGACTAATACGATATTTTGTTAGTAACACAATCAGAGGAGTCTCTCTAAACTTCAAATATGATCCTCACTCCCCAATTTAAATTTTTCAAGTGACTGTTAATTAACACAATATCTCTCATATTGTTTATTACAGACAAGCATGATCTGGAGTCCAGCTTCTCTCTCTAGCCTTACATTCTACCACTTCTCTCACAGGCACCCTTTTCTCCAGCCACACAGAATCACATGAGGTTCTACAGGTGCCTTTGCATGAGCTATGTCCCTGCCTCCCCTCATATCTCCTGCTATATGTCCATTCATCCTTCAAGACAATTTGGATTCTCATGTTCTGTCATCCACGGACACACTCATGTGTTCCAATAGTACTTACACAGCACTAATCTAGGACTTATTAAACCATTACCATTTGCTATATTTATTCATGGATACATCTGTGTCTCTCACTGAATTAAGAGTTCCTATTGGAGCCAAAATGATGTCTTAATTCTTTCATTCCCTGGGCCTTGTATAGGAGCTGGCACAGAATGACCAATGAATTAATAATACAACTTTAAAGACATGAGAAAACTTTGAGGGTTACTGCCTTAAGATAATTTACTTTTCCATGAGATAAAATTTTGAATTTTGGAAAAGGAAATCACAACTGCAAAAAGCTAAGGTATACTCATTCTAGAATGGAAATGTTCTTCTTTAATTGTGTTCCCAATTAGGCTAACTAGATTTGCCTATGAACTATTCTTCCAAGTGTTCTGGACTAGCTGTTGATGACAGTTTTTAGCACTTACATGTAAGTGTGCCATTCAGTACTTATTGCTGTGTATCCCAGGTTGTTCTGAAAAATATCTGATTTCTAATTACATTCCCCAGCAGGAGGCAAGACCTTGAGGAAATGCATGTAAGATATCCCATATTTGCCATGCTTTTCAGAAAGTTAAGTTAGTGCTCCCTACCTTGACCAACAATCAGATCCATCTGATTGAGGAAAACAGAAATAATTTAGGTTAATAATCTTGTTAACTTTTGAGTATTCTTAGATACTGATTTCAAGAAGTATTTATACAGTGGAACTGAACTAAGAGCTAGAAGGAAATACAAAGTAAAAATAAGCACCCACTCTGAAGTCCTCTGCTCTCTAGAAATTGTTAAATAATAATATGCTAAAATAAAATGTTGGAATAGATCAGAATTACTATAGGAAGTGTAAGGAAAAGCATGCATAGGTTAGGAACTGCTTCATAGAGAGGCAGGTGAGCATTTCAAAATGCACCAGGTAAAAGAGAGCCAAAAAAGCTCACACAAAAGTCAGCTGGCTCTCTAATATGCTTCTCAAACATAGCATATCAAAACCTGAGCTCCTGAAAATACCCCTCAAACCACTACTACCAGTCTTCACCAGTTCAGTAGCAGTTCTTCCAGTTGACCAAACCAAAAACCTTGTTGTCAGCCTTTACTTCTCTTTCTCTCAAATCTCACATCTAGTCTGTCAGCAAATTCTATCACCTTTACCCTCATTTATCTAGAATTTGGCATCTTATCACTTCTAGCAAGTCATCATGTCACTGCTTTGCTCAAACCATCCTATATATCTTTCTGACCTCATCCTTACTACTCCCTTTGTTCACTGTGATCCAGCAACATGGACCTCCTTGCTGGTTCTCTAAAAATCTAGGAATATCCCATCCCTACCCTAGGCCATCCCATTGCTGGAACACTCTTCTGGATCCATGACTGGCTCACTCTCTCACTTCTTTTGAGTCTTTACTCAAAAATCAACTTTTCAGTGAGACCTCCTCTAGCCACTCTATCTAAAAATTCATCCAACAATTTCACTCTCAACATGCCATACTTCTTTCCCTGCTTTATTTTCTTCTTACTACTATTTATCACTAATATACTTTATATTATAGTTATTTACCATGTTTGTTTTCTGTCTTCTTCACTGGAATGTAAGCTCCATGAGGGCACATGAAAGGTATCTGACAAATGTTTATTAATGAATGAATGAACATCAACTCAAATTAAAAACTTGCAATTAATTTGAAACATCTCACACATATAAAAATTATCCTATCACATATGGGAATAAAATGCCAGAAACGGTCTAGTTATACCTGAGAAGACAGATAAAGGGCACAGAAATAGATAGTACAAAACCTATTGCTCCCTTTTATCTCTCATTCCAAAGACAGATCTCAGAACATGTTTACCTGGATAGCTCACAATTTACTTGTGAGTTTTACTTATGTCATATTTCATACTTACCAGAATGCATAGAAAAAGCTTCTAAACTCAAAACATAATGGCTGTGGCTGTAGTTGAAAGGTCAATTGTATATGCCTGCCTATTAGAAGGTAAGTTGTATTTAAAATCCAGATCCCTAATTAACAAAGATTTTGCCTTACTCAAGAACTAGATACTGAGAATGTATCTTCTATATGCAGAGTATTCGCTGTTTAGTTTTTGCCAATTTAAATACTCATGTCTCCAGGAATGGCTGCAATCCACCCTGGTACATGAAATAAATTAGCATTCTTGCACTCTAGAGAAAAGTATGTGTTTAGCACCAAATGGAAACAGCAGATGACTAAATACTCTTTTTTAGCCTTGTTTCCATCATAAATACAACAGACGCAAGATGCTGGAATGTGGACAACCCCCAGAAGGTTGGTGTTTTCCTCTAATGCAGAAATAAACCATTCGAAAATGCATTCTATATAGCACACCAGAGTCAGCAAGAACCCCTTGGTTTATTTATTGCCATCAAGATGACTTTATGACTAACTATATCACAAATACCTCTATAGCCCAAATGAAACATAAGGTTACCTTTGATGTTAAACATCACTAAATATCTTATAAATGTATAGCAATGGTCATTCAAGTCTAAGATAAAGGATTGCCACATAAATGATTTAGAAAAACTATAGTTCACACTAAATACTGAGCATTACCCAAACTCATGAGACACTTATAGCCATGAGGTATGATTTCTAAAAAGTAATTTAATAGAGGAGGACCATTTCTACATTAAGTATGAAAAAAATTACCTTACTAGGAAGACCCAGTTTCATCATATCACCTCTTTTAAAAGCATAATGCACAAGAAAAATGACAGTATATCACCCTTGGTCTAATTGTCCAGCTACGTTCCTCAAGGTTCTCTAGCTCTTACTACCCAAATGTGAGTTGAACTTTCATTCCCATTTTTATTCATTGTAGGATTGGTAAGGAATAAATACTCAGAGACATTAAATTTCAGTCAAAAAAAATATTCTTCAACCTGATAAAGGGGATCTATGAAAAACCCACAGTTAAGATCATACTTAATGGTGAAAGTCTAAATGCTTTCTCCCTGTGATCAGGAATACGACAAGAATATCCTCTTTCACTTCTATTCAGTAAGGAAAATAAATAAAAGGCATCTAAATTGGAAAAGAAGTAAAACTATCTATTTGAGTATAAGATGATCTGGTATACAGAAAATCCTAAGGAATTCACTAAAAAAAAAAATAGAGCTAATATATGAGATGAGCAAGGTTGCAGGATGCAATGTTAATGTGCAAAAATGAATCGTATACCTATACACTTGCAATGAACAGTATAAAAATAAAATTAAGGAAACAATATTATATACAATAGAATCAAAAATAAAATATTTAGTAATGAATGTAACAAAATAAGTGCAAGACTTCTACACTGAAAATTACAAAACATCATTAAAAGACTTAAATAAATGGAAAGACTTTCCATGTCATGGACTGGAAGACTTAATATTGTTATGACTGCAATATTCCCCCAAATTAAACTCTAAATTCAGTACAACTCCTATCAAAATGCCAGCTGTATTTTTTGCAGACATTGACAAGATAAACCTAAAATTCATATGAAAATGCAAGGACCACAAAATAACCAAGGTAATCTTTAAAAAGAACAAAACTGGAGGACTCACACTTTCCAATTTCAAAACTTACTAAAAAGCTACAAGAAAGTGTGTTACTGGCATAAGAATAGACATATAGATCAATAGAATAGAATTGAGAGTTCAAAAATAAACCCTTAAATTCACAGTCAATTAATTTTCAACAAAGGTGTCTAGACAACTCAATGCAGAAAGAATAAGTAGTCGTTTCAATAAACAGTGCTGGGACAACTGTATATTTACATGCAAAAGAAGGGAGCTGAACCCCTGCCTCATACCATACACAAAAATTAACTAAACATGGATCATGCACCTTAATGTAACAGCTAAAGCCGTAAACTCCATTCATGAGGAGTCTGTGCACACTCACTTGTTCCTGAAGCAGAGCAGAGGGGGCAGATTTCCTACACCGCTCTGTGTGCACCTCAACCTGAGCTACTGAGTGTTCCAGCCCTGCTTGGGAGCTTAGCTGTGAGACACAGATGTGTCTCAGACCTGAAGCAGCATCTGAGAAGGGTGGGGACAGCCATTACTAACGCTGACACAGGCAACTCATCAGAAAAAGCCCCATTTCTGTCTGCAGCCAGACCGCCACAGCCTGTGCCCCAACACATGCCAAGTGCCCACACAGGCCCCACTTGCCCTGTGGCATAGCTCCTGGGTATAGCTCCTTGCCCTGTGGCAGAGACAGAAGAAAGAGCCCAGCTATGAGAGACAAAGGTGGCTTAGACTCAAAGCAGCGTCTGAGTAGGGTAAGGGCAGCCATTACTGGTGCTTATACAGGCAGCACATCAGAAGCAGTACAGATCTCTGACCCAGGCCTCACCACCACAGCCCACACCTGAACATGCACTGAGTGCCCACACCAGCCCCTTTTGTTCCAGCACTGTTCCTTTCTGGGGTGAGGGTGCCAATGCTGGGAGGGGGAGGGGTACAAACTTAAAGGGAATGGAGCCACCTTGGACCTAACCCTCAGGGCTTCTGCTCCAGCAACTTGAGACCTGACCTTGCTCCCAATAGGGCAGTGACAGCCATCAAGCAGAGAGGAAGACCCAACTCACACCTGGGTCCAGCCCTAGCCCCTCCAACTCCTATCCCACCTCCTACCAAAATGAGAACTGCCAGCACACCCTGAGGAAAGATGTGACTTGTGTTCACATCAAATCCAGCTCTCTCTCCCACCAAAGCCACTGGGCACATACATACTGTATAAGGATACTCCCACATAAGGACACATTCAAGACTGCAATGCATCACTGTTTCACCTAATTTCATAGAGACAAAGAAAGTTAAGCAAAATGAGAAGACAGAGAAATTGGTCTCATTGAAAGAGAAGAACAAAGCCTGGGCGGGGCGGGGGGGAACACTAATGAAACAGAAATAAATAATTTACCAGATAAAGAATTTACAACACGAGTAATAAGGATGCTAATGGAATTAGGGAAAAGAATAGATGAACACAGCGAGAATATTAACAAGGAACTAGAAAATATTAAAAAGAACCAGTCAGTTATTGTATTGAAGAATACAATAACAGCAATGAACTATACACTAGAAGGAATTAACAGCAAACTAGGTGATACAGAAAAATGCAAAAGTGATCTGGAAGACAGAATTATGGAAACTGCCCGATCAGAGCAGCAAAATGAGAGCAGTTTAAGAGATCTGTGGGACAGTATTAAGTGTACCAACATTCGCATTATAGGGGTCCAGAAGGAGAAGAGAGAGAAAAAGGGTTGAAATTGTATTCGATGAAATTATGACTGAAAACTTCTTAAAACTGAAGAAGGAAACAGATATCCAAGTACTGGAAACACAGAGGATATCAAGATGAACCCAAACAAGATGACCTCCCAAAAGGCAAGAAACTCCCCACGTACCTGGGTATGGCAAAAGGAAAAAGAATAAACAGAGACAAAAGAATAGGGACGGGACCTGCACCAGTGGGAGGAAGCTGTGAAGGAGGAAAGGTCTCCACACACTAGGAAGCCCCTTCGTGGGCGGAGACTGCGGGTGGCGGAGTGGGGAAGCTTTGGAGCCACGGAGGAGAGCACAGCAACAGGGGTGCAGAGGGCAAAGCGGAGAGATTCCTGCACAGAGGATCGGTGCCGACTGGCACTCACCAGCCCGAGAGGCTTGTCTGCTCACCCGCTGGTGCGGGTGGAGCTGGGAACTGAGGCCCGGGCTTCGGTCGGATTGCAGGGAGAGGACTGGGGTTGGCGGTGTGAACACAGCCTGAAGGGGGCTAGTGCGCCACAGCTAGCCAGGAGGGAGTCAGGGGAAATATCTGGACCTGCCAAAGAGGCAAGAGATTTTCTCTTACCTCTTTGTTTCCTGGTGCACGAGGAGAGGGGATTAAGAGCAGTGCTTAAAAGAGCTCCAGAGACGGGCGCGAGCCGCGGCTAACAGCGCGGACCCCAGAGACGGGGCATGAGACGCTAAGGTTGCTGCTGCTGCCACCAAGAGGCCTGTGTGCGACCACAGGTCACGATCCACACTTCCCTTCTGGGAGCCTGTGCACCCCGACACTGCCAGGGTCCCGGGATCCAGGGGCAACTTCCCTGGGAGAACGCAGGGCGAGCCTCAGGCTGGTGCAACGTCACGATGACCTCTGCCACCGCAGGCTCGCCCCGCACTCCGTGCCCCACCCTCCCCCCGGCCTGAGTGAGCCAGAGCCCCGGAATCAGCTGCTCCTTTAACTCCGTCCTGTCTGAGCGAAGAACAGACGGCCTCCAGCGACCTACACACAGAGGTGGGGCCAAATCCAAAGCTGAGTCCCTGGGAGCTGTGAGAACAGAGATGAGAAAGGGAAATCTCTCCCAGCAGCCTCAGGAGCAGCGGATTAAAGTTCCACAATCAACTTGATGTACGCTGCATCATGGAATACCTGAATAGACAACGAATCATCCCAAATTGAGGAGGTGGACTTTGAGAGCAAGATTTATTATTTTTACCCCTTTTCCTCTTTTTGTGAGTGTGTATGTGTATGCTTTTGTGTGAGATTTTGTCTGTATAAAGCTTTGCTTTCAACATTTGTTCTAGGGTTCTGTCCGTCCGTTTTTTTGTTCGTTTGTATGTTTTTGTTTTTATTTTTTTTTAAATATTTTTTCTTAATAATTATTTTTTATTTTAATAACTTTATTTTATTATATCTTTATTTTATTTTATCCTCTTTCTTTCCTTCTTTCTACTTTTTCTCCCATTTATTCTGAGCCGTGTGGATGAAAGGCTCTTGGTGCTGCAGCCAAGAGTCAATGCTGTGCCTCTGATGTGGGAGAACCTACTTCAGGACACTAGTCCACAAGAGACCTCCCAGCTCCACGTAATATCAAACGGCAAAATTCTCCCAGAGATCTCCATCTCAACACCAACACCCAGCTTCACTCAACGACCAGCAAGCTAAAGTGCTGGACACCCTATGTCAAACAACTAGCAAGACAGAAGCACAACCCCACCCATTAGCAGAGAGGGTGCCCAAAATCAAAGTAAGGCCACAGACACCCCAAAACACACCACCAGACGTGGACCTGTGCACCAGAAAGACAAGATCCAGCCTCATCCACCAGAACACAGGCACTAGTCCCCTCCACCAGGAAGCCTACACAGCCCACCAAACCAACTTTAGCCACTGGGGACAGACACAAAAAAAACAGGAAATACGAACCCGCAGCCTACAAAAAGGAGACCCCTAACACAGTAAGATAAGCAAAATGAGAAGACAGGAAAACACACAGCAGAGGAAAGACCAAGATAAAAACCCTCCAGACCTAACAAATGAAGAGAAAATAGGCAGTCTACCTGAAAAAGAATTCAGAATAATGATAGTAAAGATGATCCACAATCTTGAAAATAGAATAGAGAAAATGCAAGAAACATTTAACAAGGACCTAGAAGAACTAAAGAGGAAACAAGCAATGATGAACAACACAATAAATGAAATTAAAAATACTCTAGAAGGGATCAATAGCAGAATAACTGAGGCAGAAGAACGGATAAGTGACCTGGAAGATAAAATAGTGGAAATAATTACTGCAGAGCAGAATAAAGAAAACAGAATAAAAAGAACTGAGGACAGTCTCAGAGACCTCTGGGACAACACTAAACACACCAACATTCGAATTATAGGGTTCCCAGAAGAAGAAGAGAAAAAGAAAGGGACTGAGAAAATATTTGAAGAGATTATAGTTGAAAACTTCCCTAATATGGGAAAGGAAATAGTTAATCAAGTCCAGGAAGCACAGAGAGTCCCATACAGGATAAATCCAAGGAGAAACACGCCAAGACACATATTAATCAAACTGTCAAAAATTAAATACAAAGTAAACATGTTAAAAGCAGCAAGGGAAAAACAACAAATAACACACAAGGGAATCCCCATAAGGTTAACAGCTGATCTTTCAGCAGAAACTCTGCAAGCCAGAAGGGAGTGGCAAGACATATTTAATGTGATGAAGGAGAAAAACCTACAACCAAGAATACTCTACCCAGCAAGGATCTCATTCAGATTTGATGGAGCAATTAAAACCTTTACAGAAAAGCAAAAGCTAACAGAATTCAGCACCACCAAACCAGCTTTACAACAAATGCTAAAGGAACTTCTCTAGGTAGGAAACATAAGAGAAGGAAAAGACCTACAATAACAAACCCAAAACAATTAAGAAAATGGTAATAGGAACATACATATCGATAATTACCTTAACTGTAAATGGATTAAATGCTCCTACCAAAAGACACAGACTGGCTGAATGGACACAAAACCAAGACCCGTATATAAGCTGCCTACAAGAGACCCACTTCAGACCTAGGGACACATACAGACTGAAAGTGAGGGGATGGAAAAAGATATTCCATGCAAATGCAAATCAAAAGAAAGCTGGAGTAGCAATTCTCATATCAGAAAAAATAGACTTAAAGACTATTACAAGAGACAAAGAAGGACACTACATAATGATCAAGGGATCGATCCAAGAAGAAGATATAACAATTGTAAATATTTATGCATCCAATATACGAGCACCTCAATACATTAGGCAAATACTAACAGCCATAAAGGGGAAATCGACAGTAACACATTCATAGTAGGGGACTTTAACACCACACTTTCTCAATGGACAGATCATCCAAAATGAAAATAAATAAGGAAACTGAACCTTTAAATGATACATTAAACAAGATGGACTTAATTGATATTTATAGGACATTCCATCCAAAAACAACAGAATACACTTTCTTCTCAAGTGCTCAGGGAACATTCTCCAGGATAGATCATATCTTGGATCACAAATCAAGCCTTGGTAAATTTAAGAAAATTGAAATTGTATCAAGTATGTTTTCCGACCACAAGACTATGAGACTAGATATCAAATACAGGAAAAGATCTGTAAAAAATACAAACACATGAAGACTAAACCATACACTACTTAATAACCAAGACATCACTGAAGAAATCAAAGAGGAAATCAAAAAATACATAGAAAGAAATGACAATGGAGACACGACGACCCAAAACATATGGGATGCAGCAAAGCAGTTCTAAGAGGGAAGTTTATAGCAATGCACTCCTACCTTAGAAACAGGAAACATCTCGAATAAACAATCTAACCTTGCACCTAAAGCAATTACAAAAAGAAGAACAAAAAATCCCCAAAGTTAGCAGAAGGAAAGAAATCATAACAATCAGATCACAAATAAATGAAAAAGAAATGAAGGAAACAATAGCAAAGATCAATAAAACTAAAAGCTGTTTTTTTGACAAGATAAACAAAATTGATAAACCATTAGCCAGACTCATCAAGAAAAAAGGGAGAAGATTCAAATCAATAGAATTAGAAATGAAAAAGGAGAAGTAACAACTGACACTGCACAAATACAAAAGATCATGAGATATTACTACAAGCAACTCTATGCCAATAAAATGGAAAACCTGGAAGAAATGGACAAATTCTTAGAAATGCACAACCTGCCAAGACTGAATCAGGAAGAAATAGAAAATATGAACAGACCAATCACAAGCACTGAAATTGAAACTGTGATTAAAAATCTTCCAACAAACAAAAGCCCAGGACCAGATGGCTTCACAGGCGAATTCTGTCAGACATTTAGAGAAGAGCTAACACCTACCCTTCTCAAACTCTTCCAAAATATAGCAGAGGGAGGAACACTCCCAAACTCATGCTACAAAACAACCATCACCCTGATACCAAAACCAGAAAAAGATATCACAAAAAGAAAAAAATTATAGACCAATATCACTGATGAACATAGATGCAAAAATCCTCAACAAAATACTAGCAAACAGAATCCAACAGCACATTAAAAGGATCATACACCATGATCAAGTGGGGTTTATCCCAGGAATGCAAGGATTCTTCAATATATGCAAAATGAATCAACGTGATACACCATATTAACAAATTGAAGGAGAAAAACCATATGATCATCTCAATAGATGCAGAGAAAGCTTTCAACAAAATTCAACACCCATTTATGATAAAACCCTCCAGAAAGTAGGCAAACAGGGAACTTTCCTCAACATAATAAAGGCCATATATGACAAACCCACAGCCAAGATCATCCTCAAAGGTGAAAAACTGAAAGCATTTCCACTAAGATCAGAAACAAGACAAGGTTGCCCACTCTCACCACTCTTATTCAACATAGTTTTGGAAGTTTTAGCCACAGCAATCAGAGAAGAAAAGGAAATAAAAGGAATCCAAATCGGAAAAGAAGAAGTAAAGCTGTCACTATTTGCAGATGACATGATACTATACATAGAGAATCCTAAAGATGCTACCAGAAAACTACTAGAGCTAATCAATGAATTTGGTAAAGTAGCAGGATACAAAATTAATGCACAGAAATCTCTTGCATTCCTATACACTAATGATGAAAAATCTGAAACTGAAATCAAGAAAACACTCCCATTCACCATTGCTACAAAAAGAATAAAATATCTAGGAATAAACCTACCTAAGGAGACAAAAGACCTGTATGCAGAAAAGTATAAGACACTGATGAAAGAAATTAAAGATGATACAAATAGATGGAGAGATATACCATGTTCTTGGATTGGAAGAATCAACATTGTGAAAATGACTATACTACCCACAGCAATCTACAGATTCAATGCAATCCCTATCAAACTACCACTGGCATTTTTCACAGCACTAGAACAAAAAATTTCACAATTTGTATGGAAACACAAAAGGCCCCAAAGAGCCAAAGCAATCTTTAGAATGAAAAACGGAGCTGAAGGAATCAGACTCCCTGACTTCAGACAATACTACAAAGCTACAGTAAGGAAGACAGTATGGTACTGGCACAAAAACAGAAAGATAGATCAATGGAATAGGATAGAAAGCCCAGAGATGAACCCACGCACATATGGTCACCTTATCTTTGATAAAGGAGGCAGCAATGTACAGTGGAGAAAGGACAGCCTCTTCAATAAGTGGTGCTGGGAAAACTGGACAGGTACATGTAAAAGTATGAGATTAGAACACTCCCTAACACCATACATAAATATAAGCTCAAAATGGATTAAAGACCTAAATGTAAGGCCAGAAACTATCAAACTCTTAGAGGAAAACCTAGGCAGAACACTCTATGACATAAATCACAGCAAGATCCTTTTTGACCCACCTCCTAGAGAAATGGAAATAAAAACAAAAATAAACAAATGGGACCTAATGAAACCTCAAAGTTTTGCACAGCAAAGGAAACCATAAACAAGACCAAAAGACAACCCTCAGAATGGGAGAAAATATTTGCAAATGAAGCAACTGACAAAGGATTAATCTCCAAAATTTACAAGAAGCTCATGCAGCTCAATAACAAAAAAACGAACAACCCAATCCAAAAATGGGCAGACGACCTAAATAGACATTTCTCCAAAGAAGATATACAGATTGCCAACAAACACATGAAAGAATGCTCAATATCATTAATTATTAGAGAAATGCAAATCAAAACTACAATGAGATATCATCTCACACCAGTCAGAATGGCCATCATCAAAAAATCTAGAAACAATAAATGCTGGAGAGGGTGTGGAGAAAAGGGAACACTCTTGCACTGCTGGTGGCAATGTGAGTTGGTACAGCCACTATGGAGAACAATATGGAGGTTCCTTAAAAAACTACAAGTAGAACTACCATATGACCCAGCAGTCCCACTACTGGGCATATACCCTGAGAAAACCATAATTCAAGAAGAGTCATGTCCCAAAGTGTTCATTGCAGCTCTATTTACAATGGCCAGGAGATGGAAGCTACCTAAGTGTCCATCAGATGAATGGATAAAGAAGATGTGGCACATATAAACAATGAAATATTACTCAGCCATAAAAAGAAATGAAATTGAGTTATTTGCAGTGAGTTGGATGGACCTAGAGTCTGTCATACAGAGTGAAGTAATTCAGAAAGAGAAAGACAAATATCATATGCTATCACATATATATGGAATCTAAGAAAAAAAATGTCATGAAGAACCTAGGGGTAAGACGGGAATAAAGACACAGAGCTACTAGAGAATGGACTCGAGGATATGGGGAGCAGGAAGGGTAAGCTGTGACAAAGTGAGAGAGTGGCATGGACATATATACACTACCAAACATAAAATAGATAGCTCGTGGGAAGCAGCCGCATAGCACAGGGAGATCAGCTTGGTGCTTTGTGACCACCTAGAGGGGTGGGATGGGGAGGGTAGGAGGGAGGGATATGCAAGAGGGAAGAGATATGGGAACATATATATATGTATAACTGATTCAGTTTGTTATAAAGCAGAAACTAACACGCCATTGTAAAGCAATTATACTCCAATAAAGATGTAAAAAAAAAAAAAAGAAGTAGAGCCTATAGGAAAGGAAAAATGCCACTAGTAAAGGCAAATAGACAGTAAAGGCTGATGACCAAGCGCTTAAATAAGCTAGTATTAAGAACAAAAGACAAAAAATATAACATCAAAAATACAAAATGTGGGAAAGGGGAGTAAAAACTTGTAGATCTTTTAGGATGCATTTGAATTTAAAGGACTACCTTCTTAAAGCAAGTAGATATAATTACAGGTCTACATATATGAATTCCATAATAACCACACATCAAAAACCTACAATATATATACAAAAACTACAGAGAAAGGAACATAAGCATACCACTAAAGAAAATCATCAGACTATAAAGAAACAAAAAGTAGAAAAGAACACAGAAGAATTATAAAACAACCAGAAAACAAGTAATAAAATGGCAATAAGAACATACTAATCAATAATTACTTTCGGGACTTCCCTGGTGGTCCAGCGGTTAAGACTCCCTGCTCCCAGGGCAGGGGACCTGGGTTTGATTCCTAGTCAGGGAACTAGATCCCGCATGCCGCAACTAAGAGCCTGCACGCCGCAACTAAGACCTGGCGCAGCCAAATAAATAAATAAATATTAAAATAATAATAATAATTACTTTCAATGTCAATAGACTAAATGCTCCAATCAAAAGACATAGGGTAGATGACTGGATAAAACAACAAGACCTTTCAATATGCTACCTACAAGAGACTCCCTTCAGGGTGAAAGGCACACACAGGCTGAAATTAAGGGGATGGAAAAAGGTATTTCATGCAAATGGAAACAACAAGAAAGTGAGGGTAGCCATTACTACCCTCATATCAGACAATATAGACTTTAAAACAAACTCTGTAACAAAAGACAAAGAAGGACATTATGTAATGATAAAGGGATAAATACAAAAAGAGGATATCAAACCTCTTAACATATATGCACCTAATACAGAACACCTACATTTGTAAAACAAATATTAACAGACATAAAGGGAGAAACTGACAGTAATACAATAATAGTAGGGGACTTTAACACCCTACTTACATCAGTGGACAGATCATCCAGACAGAAAATCATAAGGCAACAATGATCTTAAATGACACATAAATGACAAAGTAGACCAGCTGGACTTAATAGATACCTACAGGACATTCCATCCAAAAACAGCAGAATACACATTATTTTCAAGTGCACATGCAATGTTCTCAAGGATAGATTCTGTACTAGGCCACAAAACAAGTCTCAACAAATTTAACAGAAATTTTATCAAGCATTTTTTTCTGATCACACAGTATGAAACTAGAAATCAATTACAGAAAGAAAATGGAAAAAGCACAAACACATGGAGACTAAACAACATGCTACTAAAAAGCCAATGGGTCATTGAAGAAATCAGAAAATACCTGAGACGAATGAAAATGGAAACACAACTTTTCAAAATCTTAGAAGCAAAAGCAGTTCTAAGAGGGAAATTTATAGCAATACACTCCTACCCCCCAAAACAAGAAAAAACTCAAATAAACAACCTAATCTACTACCTAAATGAATGAGTAAAAGAAGAACAGGCAAAGTCTGAAGTCAGCAGAAGGAAGGAAAAAATAAAGATCAGAGAGGAAATGAATAAAATAGAGACCAAAAAAATTGGTCTCAAAAAAAGATCAATGAAACCAAGAGTTGGACTTTTGAAAAGATAAACAAGATTGATAAACCTCTAGCCAGGTTCATCAAGGAGAAAAGAAAGACCTAAATAAGCAAAGTAAGAAATGAAGACAAGAAACAACAACCCATACCACAGAGATACAAAGAATCATAAGGGAATACTATGAATAATTATATGCCAACAAATTGGATAACACAGAAGAAATGGAGTAATTTCCAGAAACATACAACCTTCCAAGCCTGAATTAGGAAGAAATAGACAATCTGAACAGATTGATCACTAGTAATGCAATTGAATTTGCAATTTAAAAAGACTCCCAGCAAACAAAAGTCTAGGACCAGATGGCTTCACAGGGGAATTCTACCAAACATATAAAGAAGATCTAATACCTATCCTTCTCAAACTATGCCAAATAATTGAAGAAGACAGACACTCCCAAATTCATTATATGAGGCCACTATTATCCTTATACCGAAACCAGACAAAAACACTACAAAAAAAGAAAATACCATGCCAATATATTTGATGAATATAGATACAAAAATCCTCAATAAATATTAGCAAACCAAATTTGACAATAAATAAAAAAGATCATACATCATGATCAACTGTGATTTATTCCAGGGATGCAAGGATGGTTCAAAATTCACAAATCAATCAATGTGATACACCACAATAACAAAGGAAGGATAAAAATCACATGATCATGTCAACAGATGCAGAAATAGCACTTGAAAAACTTCAACATCTACTCGTGATAAAAACTCTCATCAAATTTGGTATAGAGGGAACATATCTCAAAACAGTAAAGCTCATTTATGACAAACCCACAGCTAACATCATACTCAACGGTGTAAAGCTGAAACCATTTCCTCTAAAATTGGGAACAAGACAAGGATGCCCATACTTGCCACTTGTATTCAATATAGTATTGGAAGTCCTAGCCACAGCAATCAGACAAGAAAAAGAAATAAAAGAAACCCAAATTGGAAACAAAGAAGTAAAACTATCATTGTTTGGAGATGGCATGATACTATACATAGAAAATCCTAAAGATGCCACCAAAAGACTACTAGAGCTCATTGATGACTTTGGTAAAGTTGCAAGATACAAAACTAATATACAGAAATCTGTTGCATTTCTATACAATAACAAATTATCAAAAAGAAATTAAGGAAGCAATTCTATTTATAATTTCATCAAAAAGAATAATATACCTAGGAATAAATATAACTAAGGAGGTAAAAGACCTGTACTTGGAAATCTATAAGACATTGATGAAAGAAATTAAAGATGACACAGATGGAAAGATATACTGTGTTCATGGATTGGAAGAATTTATATTGTTAAAATGACCATACTACCTACAGCAATCTACAAATTCAATGCAATCCCTATCAAAATACCAAAGGCATTATTCACAGAACTAGAACAAATAATTTTTAAATTTGTATGGAAATAAAAAAGACCTCAAATTTCAAAAGCAATCTTGAGAAAAAAGAACAAAGCTGAAAGTATCATGCTCCCTGAATTCAGACTATACTACATATCTACAGTAATCAAAACAACATGGTACTGGCACAAAAACAGACACATAGATCAATGGAACAGAATAGACAGCCCAGAAATAAACCCAGGCACCTATGGTCAATTAATCTACAACAAAGGAGGCAAGAATATACAATGGAGAAAAGATACTCTCTTCAGTAAGTGGTGCTGGGAAAACTGGAAAGCTACATGTAAAAGAAGGAGATCAGAACATTTCCTCACACCATATACAAAAATAAACTCAAAATGGATTAAAGACCTAAATGGGCACAACACACTTTGACATAAATCACAGCAATATTTTTTTAGATGTGTCTCCTAGGGCAAAAGAAATAAATTTGCATAAATTTGTAAATGGTACCTAATTAAACTTAAAAGCTTTTGCACAGCAAAGGAAACCACTGACAAAATGAAAGGACAACCTACTGAAAGGGAGAAAAGATTTGCAAATGATATGACTGATAAGGGGTTAATAGGCAAAATATATAAACAGCTCATACATTTCAACTTAAAAAAAAAAAAGTTAAAAAATGGCCAGACGACCTGAATGGACATTTTTCCAAAGAAGACATACAGGTGGCCAAGAGGCACACGAAAAGATGCTCAACATCATAGAAATGCAAATCAAAACCACAATGCAATATCACCTCACACCTTTCGAAAAGCTATCAGCAAAAAGACCACAAATAGCAAATGTTGGCAAGGATGGGGAAGAAACTGTACAAGGGAAAACGCTTCTACACTTGTGGAGAATGTAAATTGGTACAGCCACTATGGAAAACAGTATGGAGATTCCTCGAAAAACTAAAAGTAGAACAGTCATATGATCTAGCAATTCCACTCCTGGGTTTACATTCAAAGAAAAAGGAAACACTAATTCGAAAAGAAACATGCACCCCAATATTCATAGCAGCAGTATTTATAATAGCCAAGGTATGGAAGCAATCTAAGTGTCCATCAATAGATGAATGGATAAAAAGATGTGCTATTTATATATACAATGGAATATTACTCAGCTATAAAAAAATGAAATACTGCCATGTGCAAAAATGTGGGTGGATCTAGACAGTATTGTGCTTAGTGAAATAAGTCAGATAAATACTCTATGTTATCACTTATATGGGGAATCTGAAAAATAAAACAAATTAATGTATATAACGAACTGAAACAGACCTACCTACAGATATAGAGAACAAACTAGTGGTTACCAGCGGAGAGAGGGATGAGGGGAGGTGCATACAGGGGCATATTATTAAGAGATACGAACTACTATGTATAAAATAAATAAGAATGAATGATATATTATGCAGCACAGAGAAATACTGCCTTATTTTATAATAACTTTATATGAAGTATAATCTATAAAAATATTGAAACATTATGTGTACACCTGAAACTAATATGATACTGTAAATCAACTATACTTCAGTAAAAAATTTAAAATACAATCCAATTAAAAAGTGGGCAAAGGCTCTGAATAGACCTTTGACTATGCATTTCTTTAAAGAAGAGAAACAGATGGCCAATAAGAAGAAAGATGTTCCACATTAGGGAACTGCAAATAAAACCACAATGAGATACCACTTCACAGCCACTAGGATGGCTACTGTCAAAAAGACAGATAATAACAAGTGTTGACAAGGATGTGGAGAAAACAAAACTTCCACACATTTCTAGCAGGATTGTAAAATGGTGCAGCCGCTTTGGAAAACAACACGGCAGTTCCTCAAATTGTTAGTCATAGAGTTACCACATGGCCCAGCAATTCCTCTCCTCAGTACATACTCAAGAAAATGAAAATATATGTCTACACAAATACTTATACACAAATTCTTATAGCAGCATTATTCATAATAGCCAAAAAAGTAGAAATAATGCCAATGTCCATCAATTGATTAATGGACAAACAAAATAATGTATACCTACACAATGAAATATTATTTGGCAATTGAAAGAAACAAAGCACTGATACATGCTGCAACACTGATGAATCTTGAAAAGTTTATGCTGAGTCAAAGAAGTCAGTCACAAAAGATCACATTGTATGATTTCATTTATATGAGATGTCCAGAATAGGCAAATCTATAGAGACAGAAAGCAGATTAGTGGTAGCCTAGGGCAGGGCATGAAGGGAATTACTGCTAATGGGTATAGGGTTCCTTCTGGGAAGTGATAAAAGTGTTCTAAATTACATTTGTTGATCATTGCACAACTCTGTACATATACTAAAAATTATTGAATTTTACACTTTAAATGGGTAAATGTTATGGTACACGAATTATATCTTAATAAAGTGGTTAAAAATAAAGACACAGATATAAACATAAATATGTCATCGGAAAGAAGAATGAAGGGGTAGCCTGTCATAATCAGTGGGGCTCGGACTTAAAGTATGCTAATACTTTGGAAACTCAGGCAATGAGGAAAAGAGGAAGCCAAGAGCAGGGAGATTGGGTTTGGAAAACTGCTGGTTGAAAGCATCTAAATAGGTCATGTCATATTTATCAACAGAAAATAATCTCAGTACAAATTACAGATAGAGTCTCTTCTAGAATATGCAATCATATAGTCCCAACGATAAGAAATTCCAAATTTGGGGGGTGGGGGCCAATGTTTATTTAAACATAGATGGAGTGGTGTTCAGCATGAGGAAATTGATCCATTTTCCCTAAGATTCTCACCAGTGGCCTGGATATTTGAGGAACAGAATCAAGCCCCAAGGAGAAAGGATGGTAGTTATGTGGGAAATTAGAAGCTCACCTATTGTCCAGAGTTTGAAGGAGACAGTGTTTCTAAGACCAGATAAAGAGGAAGAGACAAGGAAAATATGGAGATAAAGTAGAGCTATAAGTGACTAATCTATAGTCTAAATAGTCTGAATACCTAGGATTTGAAGAAGGAGTGAGAATGAAATTAATACACATTCTTCTCCCCTTCCCTCCCCTACCCGCCCCTCTCCTCTCCCCACCCCCCTCATTCTCACTCTCTTATGACTAAGTAAAGTCCTGGGAAAGGACCTGTAAACATCTGCAATGGAGGCCATCAAGAGATTTTACTCTTAGTGGTAGAGAATACAGAGTCATAGAAGGTAACAGGGAATGCCAGTACCATAGGAGATCATAGCTATTCCTTGCAGTGTTCTCTCTAACAGAACAATACGACAGGAAATCACAAATGAAAAACAATGATGGATGATGACTATGATGATGACGATGGTAATGGGGACGGAGACAAACCTTGACTGGCAGAACAAAACAAGAAAGAATCCTGGTTCTATGCCCGAGTCATCCAGGAGGGATGGAAGGTGATGCATTATGAGGGCCACTGACACATCCATAGTTCATTCCTTATTGGCAAATCAGACTCAGAATCTAGCATGCCAGGACTGAACCATGGGAGACATGTACTGAGTGACTACTGTATAGATGGCAGGGTTTCAGGTGCTTTTTCTTCCTTCTACGCTTTGTGTATAGAGAGAGGATTTCTTTATTTAAGCAGAAATACTGTTTCCTTTCTTACCAATTTATTTTCGATTATATTCTCTAAATCATTACAAGCTCTTGTGAGGTCCTTTTCAGGATTTAGCATTTTGTTACCTTTGGTATGCAGAATACTAGCAGAAAAAAAAAAAATCTGAAGTGGAGTTCATAAAGAATATGTCCTAAACTAGCCCTCAAGATTAAGTTTAGATCTACTAAATACATAATGACTTGCAAATCAATGAAAAGTACTAATAAGTTGTAGGGTCTAAAAACAGCTACTTAGATAGGAAAGAGGAAGGAACAAGTGGGAGAGATGAATAAAAACTAAAGTATATGAACGTCTACTATATAGATGGCAATGTTCCAGTTGCTTTCCCATCCCTGTGAAGTAAGAGTCCTATAGCCATTCTTATAGATAATAAGAACAGAAGCACAGAAAGGTTATAACTCATCCAAGGTCATAGGACTACTACTATTGTTGGCACAGGAACCTAGATCTTTCTGATCTAAATTCATGCTCTAAGCACAATGCAATGCTACATCTATTAACACTTCTCTCAAACTCATTTTTCTAATATATCAAATGAGATGTCCAAATTTTGAGGTGTCACTCTAAAATAACAAATTTTTGTGTGTTTATTCCTATGGTACAAAATTACATTAATTTCTGAAGCCTGTTACAACTCTGAAATTCTCTAATTATGTCTTAAATAGTATTCAGAGGGAAAATTACACAGCCTGAAATCCCAGCAATGCTAAGACAATGTTTCTTCCATGTATTATGTTAATACACAGGTTAATTGACTGTATGTATAGCGATTACTAAGTGTCAGCACTGCTATACTCACCCAATATTTATATTAAATGTTTTAATTCTAATAACCCTAAAAACATAGTATTATCCCCACTTTACAAATAATGTTAACTGTCCAAAGAAAAAACTGCTAAGTGGTAGAGGTGAGATTTAAACCAAAATATCTGGCTCCAGAACCCAGAAGCTTAACCACTACACTCTTAGACCTTCCAATAAGAACTGAAAAAACCCTAGTAGAGGTTCACAGTGTTTTAATTTTCTATGCATTTTCTTATTTGATCCCATTATATTGTGCTTATTAGATAAAGAAAAAAACAGCTTGTTCAATGTCATACAGTGATCAAGTAGCAGAAAACAAATCTGATTTTTGCTATACAGCATGAAATTTTTCCTAGTGAATTCTTACCACTGAAAAAAAGCATGAGATATATATAATAATTTAAATATAATAGATATTATAAATATATCATAGATATTAATAGATATAATAGATGAGAGAACACTGAGAGAACAGCAGCAGCAAAGATTTCTCTCCTTTGAAATGTTCACACATTGTTAAATTTCATTCTCTTCTCTATCACTGAACTGGGCTAAGATTACACTAAAACATTTGAAGATTTGTGATTTAAGCCACTTAATTAAGCCATTAGGAAAAACATTATTTTCCACCACCTTTCTTGTGCTTTGCTCTCTTTCTTTAATATGGCATAAATTAATTTTTTCTGACTGCACTGATTGTTCACTGAACTAGCAAACCTACTCTCGATGCTAGAGAAGCAATGCCTTGTCATCTTGATTTTATACCAGAATTATGCTTCAGTCTGAATTGTTTACTTAATCACCTCATTGCCTTAACAAATGACTTCTTTTGATCCATTTTAACAGCTAAAAATATTAGGATATTAAATTTACTTTCATTATTAAATTAACATTAAATACAAACCATAAAAAAAATGTTGCTTTACATCTCTGTTTGGAGAAAGTAATGGGACACTCAAATTTCATCATTACTGGATTGTTTATCTGGATGAAGGATTACCTAATAAGGATGACAGTTCTTTGTCTAAAATCTTTTTAACCCTACATTCAATTAAATGACATAAGATGGGATGCTCTAGCAATTTTCTTAGGATTAATTATCTGGGAATTTAACACTGCTTTGAAAAGTAGCAATTTTCTTAGGATTAATTATCTGGGAATTTAACACTGCTTTGAAAAGTTTTCAAGTGATGTTAGGTACTTAATTTCTTTCCCACCAGGTGGGAGAAATAGGACACAATATAAAATATTCAATCTAAGCTTTAATTAAGATTATTTAAGATAAAATAAGGGAGGTAATGGGGCAATACAGAGAGGAAAAAAGCAAAACTTCAATATCATAAACATTGAAAATAGCTAATGGTATGTTTTATGAAATATAGAACAAAACTTACATATTTAAGACTTAAGAGTTTAGTTAAATAAAAAATAATAAAATGTCAAAATACAAATTCTGTTTCTTAGTATCTTCTTTTAAATTAAAAAAAGCATCCTTGTTAACATTTATGCTTATATAAGCATTTGCTTACATATGAGTCATACACTTTACCAGTTTACAGCTATAAACATGTTTATAATTTTAGAATTCTGATAGCAGATAATCATTCTATAACCATAAAATAATATCAAACAATAGCTATCTAAATAGTTTTTTGAATCAACATGGATGTTTATACAGCTGGGCTTTTAAGACCAGTGTGTACATGATAATTGCATAGCGATAGTTCTGAGCATGTTGTTTTAGAAACAAGCAGACTCTTGGGGAGTTAAAGATGGAGTTTGTGCTTTTTTAACTAAAAAACAAATCTAGAGAATAAAGTGTATAAAGGCTCCTAGAGTGCAATGCTGAAAGTACAAATTCCAGTTTAAACTAGAGAAGGCAAAAGCTAATGTTCTCATTGCCACATTAATTTTTTCACATTATACCTGGGCAGCGTTCTTGCTCTAATTATGTTCCTACATGAATGCCTTATTACATATAATGTGGGTAATATTACAGGGAGATAAAGTGTGTCTCTTGGCTTCTGTTTGTTTTATATTTATAACCTTAATGTTTTACTCAGTGAGGGTTTGTATTTAATAAGGGCGCTCCAGTACATTTACTCAGTGAGGTTTTGTATTTAATAAGGATGCTCCAGTACGTTGTGATACCCCAAACACAAGTATGAAGTTCTTTCAAATAGTGGGTGGACTAGTGTTTCATGCCTGGTTTTTTTTCATAATTATGTCACTTAATCATTCATTCAATCCCCTATTTTTTATGCATGGTTTTTTGCCTTTTGTCTTATTTTGATTAAACTCTTTGGGCAAGGAAAACTGAATTTGTTCTTTAGTTAAAAGCAATAATGAACAAATAATATTACAGAGAATATAAAATAGAATATAGAACTGAGGTTTTATGTAGATTTCTATAAATATATATGAAAGCATTTCTGAAAAAGAGAACAAGAAGCGACTTTCAGGACTTGAAAAGTAATAACCATTATACTCTACTTACGTCATCATCACAAAGTTTAACATAACTGACTCAAATGCCCAAGAATTCATGAAGTCATTAATTATAATATTAATAAATATTAAGGGCCCACTGTGTGTCAGACAATTCACCAAGTACCTGAGATACAGAGATTAACAAGAATATGCCCTTCCTTTGTTCCCTCTACAATAACAATCCCCATTCAAAAATCTGGGTTTCATTACTCATTTCAGCAATGATTATTTCTGAACATATTGTTCATAATACCCAAATTTTCTTAAAGTAACCATACATAGTTTTCCAAAAGTGAATACCTAGCGATCTTTCACAGCGTTTTGTTTAGTCTGCAATTCTTTTTAGCCTTAAACAATATCTAGTTTATTATACACCTTTCCATGAAAACTGAAGCCCCAGTTGTTGAATGGATCTTAAAAATCAGTCACTGTCTCAATAAAAAACATTTAATCATTCATCACATCAATATGTAACTTAAATATGCTCTCTTCTTAAGCCAAGTATTGTTTTTGGATTGGAGGTTTTCAAATATTCTCTCAAGAATACTCTCCAGGCTGTGCAGTTCAAGATGGCAGCATAGGAAGAGCTTGCATTTACCTCTTCCCATGGACAAAACAAAGATAAAACTACATTTAGATAAATTCCTTCTGAAGAAAACCTGAGAACTACCTGAACACCTGTTCCACAACAAAGGATAAAGAGAACCGTATCAAGACAGGTAGGAGAGGCAGAGAAATTTTCTCTGCCCAATCCCAGTGTGACAACACATAGCAGGCAGGAATCTCACCAGATAGGCACTTCTCCCGGAGGAACAAGGGGTTGGCATCAACATTAGGTACCTTGGCCCCTGGGATCTAGAGCAGAGAAATGAGTTCCCAAAATATCTAGCTTAGAAAACCAACAGGGCTGATGTCCAAGGGTCCAAAAGTGCTATAGGAAACTTAGACTTTCTTCTTGAAGGGCTCACATGTGACCTCACTTGCCTCAGGACCCAGCAAAATAACAGAAGTTTGAAAAGTGCCAAGACTATATGTGAAGGAGGGACATTTGCAAATCTGAAAGCATTGACTCTAGGAGTGGGGGACATTGGAAATGCTCCCCAGAGACAAAGGTGCTGGCAGATTTCAAGGTTGTACTCCCCAGCTAACCTGCAGAGGTGGGCAAGCTCAAACATGGTGGGGAGTGATCACAGCACTATCCTGCCACACTGCTGAAGCCAGAGAGCTCTAGTAGTTCCCCACTCCCTGGCTGAGATGGATAGATGCAAATGGTCACAGCATTCTGTTGTTCCCTAGCTAAAGTCTATGAGTGTAGGAGACTGTGACACTCCCACTCCCTACCCCCTAGCTGGGCTAGCAAGTGCTAGCCCAAGTCACAGTATTACTCCTCTCCCAGACTAAAGCCAACCCAACCCCCCCCTGCCCCCTGACTGGGGCTGGTGAGCACAATCAGTGGTATTCTTCCACTCCCTAGCCTAAAGTTCACACACACACAGACAAGTCACACTCTTGCTGCAATGCTGAATCCCAGGATCACATATAGTCATTTTCCCTCTGCCTTTCTGAAGCAAGAGAGCAAGCCCGATGCCCTATAATCTCAGGTACATAACTAAAGCCAATGGGCAAACACAATCAATACAGGGGACATCCCCTGATTGTCTGGCCCTGGTGGCCAAGGGGGCTGACATTCTTGAGCTCCAAGGTACTGTAACAATTAGAAAGATAGTTCTTGGCAGGCCACCACCCCCAGGGTACTATATAGACAGCAGACTAAAACGTAACCCCAATCTTCCTCTGAAAAAGGCCTATTTACTTAGCCTGGAGCCTCACCAAGAGGGGCAGGTTTTAGGTTTCCCACACATCTACAGGCTAAAGATGCATCCCCAGGGAACATAAACAGGGATATACCATCCTTGGACACACCATTGGCCTCACTACAGCTCAACAAGACTCCTCAGAAAGGAACTTATACACTTGTCAGAAGCTCCAGTTTTTGCAACTGTCACCCAGGGGACATCTCTAGAACTCATGGTTCAAAGGCCAGCAGGGATTACAATCACAGTTCCACAGGACTATATATATCTGCATACTTTAAGAGCTCCTACATGAGGGACAGGCATCCAATCAGCCTGAAATTAGGTGCGAAATAAGATTCCTCCCCTTGAAATACTGACAGGTCTTGGCATACCCTTAAAAACAGGAGCATACAAAGAATAAACCATGCAGTATAGACAACTACAAAGATCGAAGAAACAACCAAGAATAGGGCAGGGCTGAAGGAGTAGGATAATCACCTACACAAGACCACTTCTTCAAGACTAAGAGATGTAGCAGTTCTGTCTAATACATAGAAACAAACACAGAGAGCCAAACAAACTGAGGAAACAGAGAAATATGTTCCAAATGAAAGAACAAGACAAAACCTCAGAAAAAGACCTTATTAATACAGAGATAAGTAAATTATCTGATATGCAATTTAAAGAAATGGTCATAAACATGATCCTTAAACTTGGGTGAAGAATGGATGAACACAGTGAGAACCTCAACAAAGAGTTAGAAACTATAAGAAAAAAAAAATCAGAGGTGAAGAATACAATAACTGAAATGGAAAATACACTAGAGGGAATCAACAGCAGATTATATGGTACAGAAGAACAGATTAACATCTGAGAGACAGAGTATTAAAATCATCCAACCTGAACAGCAAAAAGAAAAAAATAAGGGTGGTTTAAGGACCTCTGAGATAAAATCAAGCATACTAACATTCACATTATAGGGGTCCCAGAAGGAGGAAAATAGAGAAAAGGGCAGAAAACATATTTAAAGATACAATGGCTGAAAACTTCCCTAACCTGGGAATGGAAACAGACATTCAGGTCCAAAAGAAACAGAGAGTCCCAAACAAGATGAACCCAGAGAGACCTACAGCAAGACACACTGCAATTAAGATGCCAAAAGTTAAAGATAAAAAGAAAAATTTTAAAAACAGCAAGAGAAAAACAACTAATTACATATAAAGGAAACTCCATAAGACTATCAGTGGATTTTTCAGCAGAAACTGTGCAGGCCAGAAGATACTGGCATGATACATTCAAAGTGCTGAAAGAAAAAACTTAAAACCAAGAATATTCTATTCAGCAAGGTTATCATTCAGAATCAAAGGAGAGGTAGAGAGTTTCCCAGACAAGCAAAAGCTAAAAGAGTTCATTCCAACTAAACCAGCCTTACAAGAAATGGTAAAGGGACTTCTTTAAGCAGAGAAGAAAATTCCATAACTAGAAATAAGAAAATATATGAAAGAAAAAAATCTCACTGATAAAGGCAAATATATAGTAAAGGTACTGGATCAACCACTTACAAAGCAGTAGGAAGGTTAAAATTAAAAAGTGGTAATATCAACCATAACTACAATAAGTAGTTAAAGACTTCACAAAATAAAAAGATGTAAAAAAACATTAAATGTCAGGGGGAGGAGTGAAAATGTAGTGCTTTTAGAATGTGTTTGATCTTAAACAACTATCAACTTATAATAGACTGCTCTATATAGAGATTGTTACATATGAACCTCATGAAAACCATGAACCAAAAGCCTATAATACACAAAAAATAAGGAGAAATGAATATAAATATAACACTTAAGAAAATCATCAAACCACAAGGAAAGAGAACAAGAGGAGAAGAAAGGGACAGAAAAGAATTACAAAAATAACCAGAGAATGATTAACAAAATAGCAAAAAGTGCATACCCATCAATAATTACTTTAAATGTAAATAAATAAAATTCTCCAATCAAAAGGCACAGGATGGCTGAATGGATAAAAAACAAGACCCAGCTATATATGCTGCCTACAAGAGACTCACTTCAGCTCTAGATATACATGGGCTAAAAGGGAAGAGATGGAAAAAGATATTCCCTGCAAATGAAAATGAAAAGAAAGCTGAGGTAGTGATAATTATATCAGACAAAATATACTTTAAAACAAGGACTGCAGCAAGACAAAGAAGGGTATTTTAAAATGATAAAGGGGTTAATCCAACAGGAGGATACACACAATATTTATGCACCCAACACGGCAACATCTAAATATATAAAACAAATATTAACAGATATAAAGGGAGAAATCGACAGTAATACAATAATAGTAAGGGATTTTAATACCTCATTTACATCACTGGATAAATTATCCAGACAGAAAATCAATACAGAAACACTGGCCTTAAACAACACATTAGATCAGATGAACTTAATAGATATAAACAAACAGTCTATCCAAAAATTGCAGAATACACATTGTTTTCAGGTGCACATGGAACATTCTCCAGGATAAATCACATGTTAGGCTACAAAAAACGTCTCAATAAATTTAAGAAGACTGAAATTATATCAAGCATCTTTTCTAACCACAACAGTATAAAATCAGAAATCAATTATAAAATAAAAGTTGAAAAAACCCCACAAATGTGGAGACTAAACAAGCTACTAAACAATGAGTCAATGAAGATATCAAAGAAGAAATTAAAAAATACCTTGAAACAAATGATAATAAAAATGCAACTTTCCAAAATCTATGGGATGCAGCAAAAGCATTTCTAAGAGAGAAGTTTATAGCAATACAAGCTTACCTCAGGAAACAAGAAAAATCTCAAATAAACCATCTAACTTTACACAAAAAGGAACTATAAAGAGAACAACAAAACCTAAAATTAATAGAAGGAAAGAAATAATAAAGATCAGAAGAGACATAAATGAAATAAAGACTTAGAAGACAATGGGAAAGAACAATAATACAAAGAGCTGGTTCTTTGAAAAGATAAAATTGATAAAACTTTAACTAGACTCATCAAAAAGAGAGAGACAGAGAGAGACAGAGAGAGAGACAGAGAGAGAGAGAGATGGCCTAAATAAATAAAATCAGAAACAAAAGACAAGTTACAATCAACAACACAGAAATAAAAAAGATCATAAGAGACTGCCACAAACAATTATATGCCAACTGGATAACCTAGAATAAATGGGTATATTCCTAGAAACATGCAATCTGCTAACACCGAATCATGAAGAAATAGAAAATCTGAATAGACCAATTACTAGTAATGAAACTGAATTGGTATTTTTAAAAATTCCCAACAAACAAAAGTCCAGGACCAGACAGATTCACTGGTGAGTTCTATCAAACCTTTAAAGAAGATTTAATACCTATAGTTTTCAAATTACTCCAAAAAATTTGAATAGAAGGGATATTTCCAAACTCATTTTACAAGGTCAGCATTATCCTGATACTAAAACCAGACAAAGACACCAAAAAAAAAGAAAATTACAGGCCAATATCTCTGGTGATAATACATGCAAAACTCCTCAACAAATATTAACAACCAAATAAAACAGTACATTAAAAGGATCATACACCATGATCAAGTGGAAGATATTCCAGGGATGCAAGGATGGTACACCAACCACAAATCAATCAATGTGATACACAATATTAATAGAATGAAGAATAAAAACCATGTGATCATGTTAATAGATGTAGAAAAAGCATTTAACAAAATCAACACCCAATTATGATAAAAACTCTCAACAAAGTGAGTATAGAGGAAATATATCTCAACATAATAGAGGCCATATATGAAAAAGCCACAACTAACATCATAATCAAAAGTGAAAAGCTGAAAGCTTTTCCTCCAAGATCAGGAACAAGACAAGGATGCCCACTCTCACCACTTATATTCAACATAGTATTGGAAGTCCTAGCCACAGCAATCAGACAAGGAAAAAAAATTAAAGGCATCTAAATTGAAAAGGAAGAAGTAAAACTGCCACTATTTGCAAATGACATGATACTATATATAGAAAACCATAAAGACTCCACCAAAAAAAAATAGATCTAATATTCAGTAAAATTGCAGGAAACCAAATTTATATATAGAAATCAACTGTATTTCTATACAGTAATAATGAGCTATCAGAAAGAGAAATTAAAATAACAATCCCATTTAAAATTGCTTTGAAAAGAATGAAATACCTAGGGATAAGTTTAACCAAGAAGGTGAAAACTTGTACTCTGAAAACTGTCATACATTGATGAAAGAAACTGAAGACACAGAGGAGCTTCAAAATGGTGAAAGAGTAAGACGCGGGATGACCCTCCTCCCCACAAGTACATCAGAAATACATCTACATGTGGAACAAGTCCTACAGAAAACCTACTGAACGGTGGCAAAAGACCTCAGACCTCCCAAAAGGCAAGAAACTCCCCACGTACCTGGGTAGGGCAAAAGAAAACATAATAAACAGAGACAAAAGAATAGGGACGGGACCTGCACCAGTGGGAGGGAGCCGTGAAGGAGGAAAGGTTTCCACATACTAGGAAACCCCTTCGCGAGCAGAGATTGCGGGTAGCAGAAGGGGAAAGCTTTGGAGCCAAGGAGGAGAGCACAGCAACAGGGGTGCGGAGGGCAAAGCGGACAGATTCCTGCACAAAGGACTGCTGCCGACCAGCGCTCACCAGCCCGAGAGGCTTGTCTGCTCACCCGCCAGGGAGGGCGGGGCTGGGAGCTGAGGCTCCGGCTTCGGAGGAAAGATCCCAGGGAGAGGACAGGTTGGCTCCATGAATGCAGCCTGAAGGGGGCCAGTGCGCCACAGTTACCCAGGAGGGAGTCCAGGCAAAAGCCTGGAGCTGCCGAAGGGACAGCAGACTTTTTCTTGCCTCTTTGTTTCCTGGTGCACGAGGAAAGGGGATTAAGAGTACCGCTTAAAGGAGCTACAGAGACGGACGAGAGCCGCAGCTTTCAGCGTGGACCCCAGAGATGGGCATGAGATGCTAAGGTTGCTGCTGCAGCCACCAAGAAGCCTGTGTACAAGCACAGGTCATTATCCACACCAACCCTCCCAGGAGCCTGTGCAGCCCACCACTGCCAGGGTCCCGTGATCCAGGGACAACATCCCCGGGAGAACGCAAGGCACACCACAGGCTGGTGCAACGTCATGCTGGCCTCTGCCACCGCAGGCTCTCCCCGCATCCGTACCCCTCCCTCCCCCCAGCCTGAGTGAGCCAGAACCCCCGAACCAGCTGCTCCTTTAACCCTATCCTGTCTGAGCAAAAAACAGACGCCCTCAGGTGACCTAAATGCAGAGGTGGGTCCAAATCCAAAGCTGATCCCCAGGAGCTCAGCGAACAAAGAAAAGGAAGGGAAATCTCTCCATGCAGCCTCAGGAGCAGCGGATTAAATCTACACAATCAACTTGGTGTACCCTGTGAAATACCTGAATGGACAATGAATCATCCCAAAATGAGGAGGTGCACTATGGGAGCAACAATATATATACATTTTTCCTTTTTTCTCTTTTTGTGAGTGTGTATGTGTATGCTTCAGTGTGTGATTTTGTCTGTATAGCTTTGCTTTTACCATTTGTCCTAGGGTTGTGTCTGTCCATTTTTGTTTTTTTTATTACTTAAAAAAATGTTTTTCTTAATAATTATTTTTCTTAATAACTTTGTTATTTTATTTTACTTTATTTTATTTTATTTTATCTCTTTCTTTCTTTCTTTCTTTCTTTCTTTCTTTCTCTCTCTCTCTCTCTCTCTCTCTCTCTCTTTCTCTCTTTCTCTCTTTCTTTCTTTCTTTCTTTTCTCCCTTTTATTCTGAGCCATGTGGATGAAAGCCTCTTGGTGATCCAGCCAGGTGACGGGGCTGTGCCGCTGAGGTGGGAGAGCCAAGTTCAGGACACTGGTCCACAAGCAACCTCCCAGCCGCACGTAATATCAAATGGCGAAAATCTCCCAGAGATCTCCATCTCAATGCCAAGACCCAGCTCCACTCAACGAACAGCAAGCTACAGTGCTGGAAACCCTATGCCAAACAACTAGCAAGACAGGAACACAACCCGATCTATTAGCAAAGAGGTGCCTGAAATCATAATAATAGGGCCACAGACACCCCCAAACACACCACCAGACATGGACATGCCCACCAGACAGACAAGAGCTAGCCTCATCCACCAGAACACAGGCACTAGTCCCCTCCACCACGAAGCCTACACAACCCACTGAACCAAACTAAGCCACTGGGGACAGACAGCAAAAGCAACGGAATCTATGAACCTGAAGCCTGCAAAAAGGAGACCCCAAACACAGTAAGTTAAGCAAAATGAGAAGACTGAAACACAGCAGATGAAGAAGCAAGGTAAAAACCCACGAGACCTAACACATGAAGAGGAAATAGGCAGTCTACCTGAAAAAGGATTCAGAATAATGATAGTGAAGATGACCCAAAATCTTGGAAATAGAATAGAAAAAATGCAAGAAATGGTTAACAAGGACCTAGAAGAACTAAAAATCAAACAAACAGTGATAAACAACACAATAGATGAAATTAAAAATTACCTAGAAGGGATCAATAGCAGAATAACTGAGGCAGAAGAACGCATAAGTGACCTGGAAGATAAAAGAGTGGAAATAACTAATGCAGAGCAGAATAAAGGAAAAAAAATGAAAAGAACTGAGGACAGTCTCAGAGCCCTCTGGGACAACATTAAATGCACCAACATTCGAATTATAGGGGTCCCAGAAGAAGAAGAGAAAAAGAAAGGGACTGAGAAAATATTTGAAGAGATTATAGTTGAAAACATTCCTAATATGGGAAAGGAAATAGTTAATCAAGTCCAGGAAGCACAGAGAGTCCCATAAAGGATAAATCGAAAGAGAAACACGCCAAGACACATATTAATCAAACTATCAAAAATTAAATACAAAGAACAAATATTAAAAGCAGCAAGGGAAAAACAACAAATAACATACAAGGGAATCCCCATATGGTTAACAGCTGATCTTTCAGCAGAAACTCTGCAAGTCAGAAGGGAGTGACAAGACATATTTAAAGTGATGAAGGAGAAAAACCTACAACCAAGATTACTCTACCCAGCAAGGACCTCATTCAGATTTGACGAAGAAATTAAAACCTTTACAGACAAGCAAAAGCTAAGAGAATTCAGCACCACCAAACCAGCTTTACAACAAATGCTAAAGGAACTTCTCTAGGCAGGAAACAAAAACAGAAGGAAAAGATCTACAAAAATAAACCCAAAACAATAGAGAAATGGTAATAGGAACATACATATCGATAATTACCTTAAATGTAAATGGATTAAATGCTCCAACCAAAAGACATAGATTGCCTGAATAGATACAAACACAAGACCCGTATATATGCTGTCTACAAGAGACCCACTTCAGACCTAGGGACACATACAGACTGAAAGTGAGGGGACGGAAAAAGATATTCCATGCAAATGGAAATCAAAAGAAAGCTGGAGTAGCAGTTCTCATATCAGACAAAATAGACATTAAAACGAAGACTATTACAAGAGACAAAGAAGGACACTACATAATGATCAAGGGATCAATCCAAGAAGAAGATACAACAATTGTAAATATTTATGCATCCAACATATAAGCACCTCAATACATTAGGCAAATACTAACAGCCATAAAAGGGGAAATCGACAGTAACACAATCATAGTAGGGGAGTTTAACACCCCACTTTCACCAATAGACAGATCATCCAAAATGAAAATAAATAAAGAAACACAAGCTTTAAATGATACATTAAACAAGATGGAGTTAATATTTATAGGATATTCCACCCTAAAAAAACAGAATACACATTCTTCTCAGGAACTCACGGAACATTCTCCAGGATAGATCATATCTTGGGACACAAATCCAGCCTTGCTAAATTTAAGAAAGTTGAAGTCATATCAAGTATCTTTTCCAACCACAATGCTATGAGACTAGATATCAATTACAGGAAAAAATCTGTAAGAAATACAAACACATGGAGGCTAAACAAAACACTATTTAATAACCAAGACATCATTGAAGAAATCAAAGAGGAAATCAAAAAATACCTAGAAACAAATGAAAATGAAAACACAACGACCCAAAACCTATGGGATGCAGCAAAAGCAGTTCTAAGAGGGCAGTTTATACCAATAAAATCCTACCTTAAAAAACAAAAATAATCTCAAATAAACAACCTAACCTAAAGCAATTTGAGGAAGAAGAACAAAAAAACCCCAAAGTTAGCAGAAGGAAAGAAATCATAAAGATCAGATCAGCAATAAATGAAAAAGAAATGAAGGAAATGATAGCAAAGATAAATAAAACTAAAAGCAGGTTCTTTGAGAAAATTTTAAAAAATGATATACTATTAACAAGACTTATCAAGAAAAAAAGGGGAGAGGACTCAAATCAATATGAAATGAAAAAGGAGAAATAACAACGGACACTGAAATACAAAGGATCATGAGACATTACTACAAGCAACTCTATGCCAATAAATTGAATAACCTGGAAGGGAAAAATTCTTAGAAATGCACAACCTTCCAAGACTGAACCAGGAAGAAACAGAAAATTTAAACAGATGAATCACAAGCACTGAAATTGAAACTGTGATTAAAAATCTTCCAACAAACAAAAGCCCAGGACCAGATGGCTTCACAGGCGAATTCTAACAAACATTTAGAGAAGACCTAACACCTATCCTTCTCAAACTCTTCCAAAATATAGCAGAGGGAGGAACACTCCCTAACTCATTCTATGAGGCCACCATCACTCTGATACTAAAACCAGACAAAGACGTCACAAAGAAAGAAAACTACAGGCCAATATCACTGATGAACATAGATGCAAACATCTTCAACAAAACACTAGCAAACAGAATCCAACAGCACATAAAAAGGATCATACACCATGATCAAGTGGAGTTTATCCCAGGAATGCAAGGATTCTTCAGTATACGCAAACAAATCAATGTGATACACCACATTAACAAACTGAAGGAGAAAAACCATATGATAGTCTCAATAGATGCAGAGAAAGCTTTTGACAAAATTCAACACCCATTTATGATAAAAACCCTCCAGAAAGTAGGTATAGAGGGAACTTTCCTCAACATAGTAAAGGCCACATATGACAAACCCACGGCCAACATCGTTCTCAATGGTGAAAAACTGAAACCATTTCCACTAAGATCAGGAAGACAAGGCTGCCCACTCTCACCACTATTATTCAACATAGTTATGGGAGTTTTAGCCACAGCAATCAGAGAAGAAAAAGAAAAGGAATCCAAATTGGAAAAGAAGTAAAGTTGTCACTGTTTGCGGATGACTGATACTATACATAGAGAATCCTAAAGAGGCTACCAGAAAATTACTAGAGCTAATCAATCAATTTGGTAAAATAGGAGGATACAAAATTAATGCACAGAAATCTCTGGCATACCTATGCACTAATGATGAAAAATCTGAAAGTGAAATTAAGAAAACACTTCCATTTACCACTGCAACAAAAAGAATATCTAGGAACAAACCTATCTAAGGAGACAAAAGACCTATATGCAGAAAATTAAAAGACACTGATGAAAGAAATTAAAGATGATAAAAATAGATGGAGAGAGTATATACCATGTTCTCGTATTGGAAGAATCAACATTGAGAAAATGACTCTACTACCCAAAGCAACCTACAGATTCAATGCAATCCCTATCAAACTACCACTGGCATTTTTCACAGAACTAGAACAAAAAATTTCACAATTTGTATGGAAACACAAAAGACCCCGAATTGCCAAAGCAATCTTGAGAATGAAAAATGGAGCTGGAGGAATCAGGCTCCCTGACTTCACATTACACTACAAAGATACAGTAATCAAGACAGTATGGTACTGGCACAGAAACAGAAATACAAATCAATGGAACAGGATAGAAAGCCTAGAGATAAACCCACGCACACATGGTCACCTTATCTTGATAAAAGAGGCAAGAATATACAGTGGAGAAAAGACAGCCTCTTCAATAAGTGGTGCTGGGAAAACTGGACAGCTACATGTAAAAGAATGAAATTAGAACACTCCCTAACACCATACACAAAAATAAACTCAAATCAAAATGGATTAAAGACCTAAATGTAAGGCCAGACACCATCAAACTGTTAGAGGAAAACATAGGCAGAACACTCTATGACATAAATCACAGCAAGATCCTTTTGACCCACCTCCTAGAGTAATGGAAATAAAAACAAAAATAAACAAATGGGACCTAATGAAACTTAAGAGCTTTTGCACAGCAAAGGAAACCATAAACAAGACCAAAAGACAACCCTCAGAATGGGAGAAAATATTTGCAAATGAAGCAACTGACAAAGGATTAATCTCCAAAATTTACAAGCCGTTCATGCAGCTCAATATCAAAAAAACAAACAACCCAGTCCAAATATGGGCAGAAGACCTTAACAGACATTTCTCCAAAGAAGGCATACAGAAGGCCAACAAACACATGAAAGAATGCTCAACATCATTAATCATTAGCGATATGCAAATCAAAACTACAATGAGTTATCACCTCACCCCAGTCAGAATGGTCATCATCAAAAAATCTAGAAACAATAAATGCTGGAGAGGGTGTGGAGAAAGGGGAACAATCTTGCACTGTTGGTGGGAATGTAAATAGATACAGCCACTATGGAGAACAGTATGGACGTTCCTTTAAAAACTAAAAATAGAACTACCATACAACCCAGCAATCCCACTACTGGGCATATACCCTGAGAAAACCATAATTCGAAACGAGTCATGTACCAAAATGTTCATTGCAGCTCTCTTTACGATAGCCAGGACGTGGATACAACCTAAGTGTCCATGGACAGATGAATGGATGAAAAAGATGTGGCACATATATATAATGGAATATTTCTCAGCCATAAAAAGGAATGAAACTGAGTTATTTGTAGTGAGGTAGAGTGTCATTCAGAGTGAAGTAAGTCAGAAAGAGAAAAACAAATACCGTATGCTAACACATATATATGGAATCTAAAAAAAAAAAATGGTCATAAAGAACCTAGGGGCAAGACAGGAATAAAGATGCAGATGTACTAGAGAATGGACTTGAGGATACGGGGAGGGGAAGGGTAAGCTGAGACAAAGTAAGAGAGTGGCATGGACATATATACACTACCAAACGTAAAACAGATAGCTAGTGGGAAGCAGCGGCATAGCACAGGGAGATCAGCTCGGTGCTTTGTGACCACCTAGAGGGGTGGGATAGGGAGGATGGGAGGGAGGGAGACGCAAGAGGGAAGAGATATGGGGACATATATGTATAACTGATTCACTTTGTTATAAAGCAAAAACTAACACGCCATTGTAAAGCGATTATACTCCAATAAAGATGTTTAAAAAAAGAAATAATAATAATTGAAGACACAAACAAATGGAAAAATATACCATGCTCATGGTTCAGAAGAATTAATATTGTTAAAATGCCCATGCTACTCACAGAAATCTACAGATTTGATGCAATCCCTATCAAAATACCAATGACATTTTTCACAGAACTAGAACAAAAAATCTTAAAATTTGTATGGAACCACAAAAGAGCTTGAAAAGCCAAAACAATCTTGAGGAAGATGAACAAAGCTGGAGGTATCATGCTCCCTCATTTTAACCAATAGACAGTAATCAAAACAGTATGGTTTGGGCACAAAATCAGACACATAGATCCATGGAATAGAATAGAAAGCCCAGAAATAAACCTACACATGTATGTTCAGTTATCTGTGACAATGGAAGCAGGATATACAATGGAGGAAAGACAGTCTCTTCAATAGATGGTGTTTGGAAAAGTGGAAAGCCATATGCAAAAGAATCAAACTGGACCACTCTCTTATACCATATACAAAAATAAATTCAAAATGGATTAAAAGCTTGAATGTAAGACCCTAAACCATAAAACTCCTAGAAAGAAACATAAGCATGAATCTCTTTGACATCAGTCTAGTGAAATGTTTTGAACCTGTTTCCTCAGGCAAGGGCAACAAAAGCAAAAATAAATAAATAGGACTACATTAAACTAAAAAGCCATTGCACAGCAAAGGAAAACATCAACAAAATGAAAGGCAAGCTACTAAATAGAAAATATTTTCAAATCATTTATTCAATAAGAGGTTAATATCCAAAGTATATTTTAAAAACTTATACATTAATATTAAAAAAAACAGCCTGAAAAAAATTGAGCAGAGGACCTGAATAGACATTTTTCTGAAGAGATTCAGATGGCCAACAGATACATAAAAAGATGCTCAACATCACTAATGATCAGGGAAATGCAAATCAAAACCACAAGGAGACAACACCTCACACCTGTCAGAATGGTGATTATCAAAAAGACATAAACAAGTGTTGGTGAGAACGTGGAGAAAAGGGAATCCTCATGCACTATTGGTGAGAATGTAAACTGGTGGAGCCACTATGGAAAACAATATGGAGGTTCCCCAAAAATTAAAAATAGGACTATCATACAATCTAGCAATTCTGGGTATTTATCCAAAGAAAATTAAAATACTAATTTGAAAAGATTTATACAACCCTATCATTGCAACATTATTTACAAAAGCCAAGATATGGAAATAGCTTAAGTGTCCATCAATAGATGAATGGATAATGATGTGGTATATGCATACAATGGAATATTATCCGGTCATAGAAAAGAATGAAATGTCATTTGCAACAACATAGATGGATCTAGAGTATATTATGCTAAATGAAATAAGTCAGACACAGAAAAACAACTACTGTATGATTTCACTTATGTGGAATCTAAAAAACAAACAAAATTAAACAGAAACAGGTACAGAAAACAAACTGCTGGTTGCCAGAAGGGAGTGGAATTGGGGGTGAGCAAAATAGGTGAAGGGGATTAAAAAGTACAAATTTCCAGTTATAAAATAAATAAGTCACAGGGATGTAATGTACAGCACAGGGAATATAGTCAATAATACTGTGAAAACTTTGTATGATGACAGATGTTAACTAGACTTACCATAATAACCATTTCAAAATGTATATAAATATCAAGTCACTATGATGTATACCTGAAACTATGATATTGTATATGATAGTCCTCCAGGACATCCCTGGTGGTCCAGTGGTTAAGATACTGCCCTTCCAATGCAGGAGACACAGGTTTGATCCCTGGTCAGGGAAGTTCTGCATGCTGCATGGCACAGCCGAAAAGAAAAACAACTCTCTAAAACATACTTACAAATGTTCACCTTTTTTAAGCTTTTAGTTACAGGCTATGACTCTAACCCTCTAACCCAAGTTCCCATTCTACAGAATCTAAATATCCCACAGGATGAAACCTAAGACAATCAGTCTTTTTGTGTTTCTCTTGGTTGTCTCTCCATGTTTTTATTCACAAACACTGGTGACATACTTTTACAACACTTTCTTTATCAGCTTTAGGACTCTGAACATAAGTCTAAAACGTCAAACCTCAATCTTGACCCTGAAACTGTATTACGCAAAAATAAACAATCAAAACGAGCATTTGGAACCAAAAGATCTGGATACAATCTTAGCTCAACTGCTTCCCAGCAAGTCAACAAGTCCTTGAGCAAATCTTTTACTCCAGAGGCTTAGATAACTTTACAAAGAGTGAATAATACCATAAGGAGGGTTTCAAAAGATTATAATAAGATAATATGTATGTGAAACTACTTAAACTGTAATAGAGAGACAGAGACAGAGACAGAGAGAGATAGCCCAGAGGTTTCTGCCTGCTCCCTTCTTCACTACTATTTTAACACTACTCTATGTTCTAAATTCCTTGCTTCTAACTCCCATGACACTGTATGCTTTTGCCCAGTTAGCAAACATATTCTCAGTTTCTCAACTACAGGGTGCTAAGTGATGCTGCTCTCTCATTTTGCCTCTTTTCTACAATCGCTCAAGTGGAGTAGATTCATAAATAACGCAGGCAGTTTCCTATAAAGTGTGACTGGAATGGTGTTGGAAACGTGATCTTTCCAAAAATGCAACGCCTCTACTGCTCTGCCTAATCTATGCAGTTCCACCATTACAAATTCATTACTTTGGATTAAAGCATAGTATCTTCAGCTGTCCTTTATTTTATGCCAGTACCCCTAAAGGAGTAATTAATCAGGAACAAGTATTTTCTAAGCATATTAAATGAACCCAATAACAAGTGTTATCTCTTTAAGTAATAAGAACCTGCTATATAAAAATTAAATTAAATAAAAATTTAAAAATAATAATAAACCAATAAATAAATATATGGAACTCAGAAGTCTAGAAGCCAGAAAAGAAAAAAGTGTTATCTCAAATAAAAGCCATGATTCGAAGGGAGTGGGACCATAGAGGTTAGGTGTGTCTCACTCAGGGTGATGAAGGAGAAGGAAAGGGTGGGCCAGAACCTAGATTCTGAGAAATGCAGACTTGTGATGAGAAGGGAATACCATATTTGGAAGAGGACCTAAAGTAGCCAGAGTGCAAAATGGAAGCCTTAAGTATGGATTGGCTCAATATGACATTTGCTGTTGCTTTACAATTAGCTTTCCCTTCATAAGTAGTCCTAATAGAGAAATTTGGCAACAAATGTAAAATATTTTATCCATAAAATAATTTTAGGAATGACCTTAAATACAGAGAAGATAGTGGCTGTGATTTGACAGGTCCCAGAAATTCCTCTAACTCCAAAATCTCTCTCACATCCAGCACCTATACTTTCATTCTTAATCCACTAGGCAAGAAGCACCCTCCCCATAATGTCACCTTTGAAATTCAAACACTACAGGTATGGATAACATTGAATCACAACATATTATGTGATTGTCACTGATAAATCCATTTCTTTATTTGACAAAAGACATTTAAGACATCAAGTGCTCTGATACAGAAGAAGGTCAGTGATCATTCAAACAATCAGTCTGCCTGTAAGTCCTTTTGGGAGATGGGTTTTAATAAGCAGCAGGCTGCCTGTGCGCCAGTATTTGCCTACGGCTGACCCTGACAACAGTGATTACGTATACAAACTTAGCTCACATTGGCAAGCAGATGCGTTTGGAATGGTAAGATTAAAAATGTTCTCAGAAAACATTCAAAATCTCCCCAAACTTAAAGCAAAGTCAAGCTTTAAACTCAAGAGGAACAGAATGCTAAGAACACTGCCTGTAATTTAACTGAGTTCAAGTAGTTAAAAGGTCTAAAAATTAACCATGAAACTTGAAAAATATGTAAATGATCTTCCAAAACAACATTTGGAAAACTGTACATCAGAAATAGCAAAACTGCACGTGCCAAGAGGGAGGCATTTTGCAATGACTAACAAATTAAGGCATCTTAATGTGAAGGCTGATTATATAATGCATAATAAAGTGGAATAAGGAAGAGACAGAGGTGTGCTTTCTCATTAGTTCTGGCTTGGAACTATATTGCATAACATCACCAGATTTATGAATATAAAGCATCTAAAAACTCCATGGCTGTTCCCTGAATAAGATCATTTCTATAGTTCAAAAAGGCTGTCATTCCAAATACCTACATTTATTCAGAATATTTTTATTGTCCCTATTCAGTATAAAAATCTCAAAACTACAGTACTCTGTATGGTCAGCAGGGGTAGTTGGAACAGAAAAATAGTTCAGAAAAGAGAAATCAGAGGGAAATGCCTCATTTTCAATGATGTTGCCTCTAGTTCATGGTTTTTTTTCTTACATATCCAGCTACACAGAGCTCTTCTATCTGAACAAAATGTATATGTTTTTAAAAAATCAACTAATAGTCAACACAAATGTAGCATTCACTATGTGTCAGGCACTGTTCTGAGAGTTTTACATAAACTACCTCACTTAAACATACTACTCAATACATTTCAATAGTGTAATAGTATAATATTATTTGTACTTAAGAGATAAAGAAACGAAAGTCAGGATGTAATTGGTAGTCAAAAGCTCTAAAATTGAGTTGAGGGTAAGAAATGGATTACAAATCACTAACCACCAATCAAGATAACAACAGTCCCATGTTTTTTAGACTAAAACTATATGGAAAAGAAGAAAAAGAGAAAGAAGGAAGAGAAAAGACAATGATTATTATTACAAACTATAAATTTCCACATGGAATAGAAAAAACACTGTATTGTCATTTAAGAAATTTAATTCCCATAGCAAATAAGAGGAGACTTTACCCAACCTAATTACTATGTTATAAAAATTGCTATACCTGGGGCTTCCCTGGTGGCACAGTGGTTGAGAGTCCACCTGCCGATGCGGGGGACACAGGTTCGTGCCCCAGTCTGGGAAGATCCCCACATGCTGCGGAGCGGCTAGGCCCGTGAGCCATGGCCACTGAGCCTGCGCGTCCGGAGCCTGTGCTCCGCAACGGGAGAGGCCACAACAGTGAGAGGCCCACGTACCGCAAAAAAAAAAAAAAAAAAAAAAAAAAAAATGCTATACCTGCAGGATCAAAAGGGGTGATTTTTTTAACTTTTCTAGGAATGTTTTCAAAAGCCATAAAGCAGAACATCCACTTAAAAAGAAAATCAATTGTCCCTGTAGCTGACTGGAGATAATAATGTAGATTTTGAGAAGAGAGGAAAGTTTATTACTACTGACCATAAGACACTCCAGCTTACATTAGTGGGAAATAGGACCTATCTCAGAATGGAATACTAGATTATAAGGATATTTTACAAAGGAAATTTAGAATATAAAATGTTGACAGGATATATGAATGTCAGAAAAGTTTACATTTCCACAAACCACAAAGCAGAACTGTTTTAAAAAGAAAACAGACAGCTCACATTCCCACTGTGGTTTCACAAAAGGGTCCATGTGGATCGTAAGAAAAGAAATGTCCCCACCAGACGCAGAAAGAGAAACAAATTAAACAAGATTATAAAGACTAAAGTGATTTAAAATTTGTCAGGAAAAAATTATTTCACAAAAGCAGAGATAATGCTAAAAATGATAATGCAAAATAACACAAAGAGGAAGTAAAAATAGCACCGATAATCAACAAAGGCAAGCATCACAGTAAATTACTGCTCTTTCTGAAATGATAGACTCCAGGGTTCTTTAAATATGTCTTCGAGGCGAAAATATTTTCAAAGAAAGAACTGTATAAGTTCAAGTAATTAACATCTTCTATGCTTGTACGAATTACCTGGTGGGGAGAAATGGAGAAAGCTTGATGCCACAACATATAGAATTTGGATAAAACTAAGTCTATGTATGGGCTTCCCTGGTGGCGCAGTGGTTGAGAGTCCGCCTGCTGATGCATGGGACACGGGTTCATGCCCCGGTCCGGGAAGATCCCACATGCCGCGGAGCGGCTAGGCCCGTGAGCCATGGCCGCTGAGCCTGCGCGTCCGGAGCCTGTGCTCCGCAACGGGAGAGGCCACGACAGTGAGAGGCCCGCGTACCGGAAAAAAAAAAAAAAAAACCTTAAGTCTATGTAGGTTAGCAGGGCCACATGGCAAGCAACACATGATATAACAAGCAGAGTCCAAACTGTTTATTCAAACTAGTCAATCAGCACTGCAAGGCCATGGTACCCTCCTTCTACAAATGAGCTCTTACTTCAACCATCAGTTTTATCACTCTCAGAAGCCCAAAACAACACTCTACTTTAAAACCTGATGGAATTGCAGTGATTTCAAACTATTTTGATCTGGTATCTTTTTATTATAGCATAATACACACCACTTTCAACAACTTTCCTGTATGTCTCAGCACTGTTCTGAGAGATATGTCAGAGGTGGAGAAAAGTTACTAATACGTTACTTGTGGCATGGAGAATTGTGTAGAATCTTTTCCTTCAGTATTAAAGTCCAAAGTGTATGTTAACAAGTGCAGATGGTCATCTTCATTCTTTACACGCACCTCTTCATAAAAAAGGAAAAACGCCTCATCCTTCAAGGGAGGATTTAGAGTGCTACCAAAAGACCTCGATCTTCTGTTTCCAGCCTCCCCGCTTTATGTTGGTAAGGACATTGTTCATAACCACTTCTATCTATGCCAGGGAAAGGATGTGCAGGCTAAAAAAGAAGAACCAGGTGTGAAATTCCATAAAATGCCAACTGATTCACACCCTAGACTCTGAGGATTTACACACACTTCCACTGTTGGCAGGGCCGAGAGTAATGAGAATTCTGCTGTCACTGGTGAAGAACTAGCAAATCAGAACAGAAATGGACATCTACACCAGGGAAGGAAAACTTCAACTTCAATAAATGAAGCAATGCTGATATGATGAAATTTACATTTAAGTCACAAAGCTACTGGGACTGGACTGTAATAAAAAAACGTATCAGACAATAAAGCAATTTGGTAATGTCAGCTGTTTGTTTTTTTTTAACTGCTGTATGTCTGTTAGAGAGCTTCTTTTAAAGAAACAAACATTTGAACTAGGATGGAAAAGAAGCTATTCTATTATAATATTTTATATTCAGGAAATATCAAAAATTAATAATTGCTGTAGCTTACTGAGGACCTACTATGGGTAAGGAACTTACATTTTATTTCATTTAATATAATTGATTCAGATAGATCCATTTTTAACAGGAGGAAATAAACTCAGAAAGGGTCAATAATTAGCCCAAAGCCATACTGCTAGAAAGGAGCAGAAGTGGGCTTCAAACTAAAGCCACCTGACTGTTAAAACATGTTCTTTTTGCCTTAGAGTCCTTCTGTAAAGTTCACTATTAAATTTTTTTAAGCTATAATAACTATTAAGGGCTTATTATGTTCCAGGTTCATTATCTCACTATATCCTGTAAACAGCTAAATGAGGCAATATTTTACCTGTTTTATAGTTAGGAAACTGAGACACAAAGAAGTTAAGTAACATGCCCGGTTAGATAGTGGGAGAATCATGATTCAAATTCCAAGTCACTGCCTCCAAAGCCTCAGTGTGTTTCCATAATTCATAATAGCTATGAATTTGAAACATTTGTTTAGTGCCAGGTCCTTGAGAACTTCCTCCATTTTGCAAATTTTAGTTGCCACCTGACTGGCATTATCTCTTATGTGTTTATTTTCTCCTATCTTCTTCTCACTATAGATAACATAACTGTCTAGATTCATGAAATTTTAGAAATAGAATTCACCCTCTGATAAACTGACCCAGCAAAGACAAAAAGGAAGCTATTAACAAAGTATAATTCACATCCTAAATTCCCCATCAATGAGGCATCCTTTCCACTACATGATGCCATCATTCAGCATTTCCAAAATAAGTAAATATAAAGGCATCTTTTAAAAAGACTGAAAAATCCAATTCTACTATATTGAAGGTAATAATTAGATATAACGATCAGGTCAAGGATAAATTTTTGAAAGCAGCTACTACTCTAATAAAATTTTTGTACACATTGAAAAAAACATCAAAACACTGTAATCTAGCTTTGAAAACTCTCTAAATGTGCTCCCAATCTCGCAAACCCTGTTGACCAGCTCTTCTGGTCTTTTTGCCATACTTTGTACAAGTCCCTCTCTGTCTTGCTTTTAGAACCAGGACAGCTCTCTCCACATTTCCATCTTCTAAAATAATTAGATTCAACCATTCATCCTCAGAGTTCCTACCACAAAGTCTCAGCTATGACCTGTTAATGGCCCATATTCCACTATTTTGAAATTCCACCAACAAATTTATGGTGATTTGACCATAACATTTTTATCTTCTCTCTCCCGCCAATTTCACTAAAACAGTAAAGGAGGGGAAGACACAAACAAAGAAAATAAAAGGCATCATTGAATGAGATTTTCAACATATGTGGGGAGGGGAGCTAATGAAAGATGGATACTTAATAGGAAGGAAAAAGCTATAGCTTAAAGAGGAGAATAAAGATCAAAAAAGAGCTGATTCATTTCATAGAACCCTTAGAGAGACTCAGCATTCAAAGCTTGTCATCATGGGGCATAGAATACCCATACATACTTCTCTCCCATCCCCTGCACTGGATACTACCACCAAGAGAGTATTATAATTTTCATGGGAGAGATTAAACTGGAGAAGGTGAACACCTGGAGACTTCAGGTACTGTGAAGAGCAACGATGAGACTGAAGGCAAAAAAAGATGGATTAATTAAAAGCCCATGTACTAAGTCACAAGACCCTTCCCCCAGCATCCTTTATCGCCTCATACGCAAAAAGCTGGGAACCAGTCATCTTCCACACACAAGAAATGAAAGATTACTTCCTTGAAAACACTGAACTGCCCTGAGAAAAATATCTTTGTTCTCAGGCTTGAGGTTGTCCAACACCTGAAAGATTCCAAAATGAAATAGGCCAATCAACAAGACCTAGAAACAGATCCTCAAGTCAGCTTTTTAATGCCTCATTCAAATGTAGACCTAAGAATCATCAAACATTTGATGAAAGGCTTCAATGTGAAACACAGACCAAAATAAACAAAGAAGAAAAAAAAGACATGGAAGAAAGTGATATATGCTAGAAAGAGAAAAAGAAGTCATCAAAAAATATTCATCAGTATCACCAGAAAGATATATGAAGTGCTTAAAATTAGAGTCATAATATAAGAATGGGATGCTGTGGAAAAAGAAAAAGTAGAAAACAATAAGGAGCACTAAAAAATTGAACTTACATTTTACCTAATGCATGTGGTAAACTGTATTATTGTTCAAAAATATTCTCTACCCTTCTCCTATCAGATTTTTTTTTCCCCTGCCCATGGGGCAGGATATTTGCCATTGATTTCCTTTTGTCAATGAAATGTGTTCCAATGTGATGTTTCACAGAAACCTTAAAAGCAAGCATGTGGTTTACATTTTTTTTCCTCCTCTGACACAGGATTGGCAATACTCTGGATAGTAGTTGCTCCCGCATTCTGAAACTTCCAAGGAAGATGATGTGGACAGATCTGCTTCTGACCACAATGAAAACCTATTGTGATGAGAACTAAACTTCTATTGTTGAAAGCCATTGAGATTTGGAGCATGTTTGTTACTCCAGACAATCTAGTCTATTCTGACACTACAATATGTTTGATCACATTGACTGGAGCTTCAGACTATTCAAAAAGCCAGAATCTGAATTAGTAGGTACATAAAAAACTAAGCAGGGACTTCCCTAATGGTCCAGTGGTTGGGACTTCGTCTTCCAGTGCAGGGGGTGCAGGTTTGATCCCTGGGTGGGGAGCTAAGATCCCACATGCCTTGGGGCCAAAAAACCAAAACATAAAACAGAAGCAATATTGTAACAAATTCATTAAATACTTTAAAAATGGTCCACGTCAAAAAATCTTTAAAAAAGATAAAGAAAAACTAAGCAAGTAAAAAATAAACACTTATCAACTCTGGAAAAAAACAAAAAGTTATATAGGAACAACCTGTAATCATATTACCCTATATGGCTCAGAGTAAAATATATTTATAGAGTCATTATAACATAATCCCTTGATATTGGCTGAATCAAAAACCAAAATAACTGTCGAAAGGATAGGAGGAAGATCTGTGTGTGTGTGTGTGTGTGTGTGTGTGTTTGTAGAACTGTTAAGAACACTAAATCCTAATCTTCTCTAAAAGGAAGTTGATAGAGATCTAATACTGAAAAATCAAGAAAAATAGTACACTGTGATATTTCGAACTATGGACGTAAATATTAGAAGAACAAAAAGATTTAAAATAGTTGTCTCAGAAGCATTAGATCTGGAAGATAAGAAGATTGGGAAATGGGATTGCCATTCTTCAATACGGCATTATTTGACTTTTTACAAGTATTATTTTGATAAAGGTAAAAATTAAATGAAAACAGTTTTCTCTTACCATTTACAAATATACAGTTAAATATCCGAAGAAACCACCAAAGACTTAAAATGACTAAGAAGAATAACTGGGATGGAGAGGGGCTAGGCAAGGAACTGCTATTTTTCACTTTAAGCTTCTCAATAATACTTGATTTTTTTTTTTGGCAATTTGACAAAACTTAAAAACTTCCAAACGAAAACAATTTGAAATATATAAGTGAAATTTGCTTTTGTTATATTGAGTCAAATCATCAGAAAACAAACTCATATCAAGAATAAAGTAAAGAACGCAATATTTGCCTATAGCCTGGTAAAATCAATAATTTAAAATTGTGAGCCCCACCATATTTTGTTTTGTTTTTTTATAATGAGAATTTTTAGTGAGGTCATCTGGGTTCTTTAGGAATCTCAATCATTATTCTAGAGATCTAATGTATAGCATAGTGATTATAATTATTAATACTATACTCCAAACTTGAAATTGCTAAGAGAGTAGATTTTAAATGTTCTCATCTCAAACACACACACACAAACACACATACACACACACACACACACACACACACAAATGGTAATTATGGAGATAGCCATAATTTTTGTTTGTTTGTTTGTTTAAAAATCTCCTTTAATTATATTTTCATGAACTCCAAGAAGAACATCATTGCAGTTAATGTTACAAAAAAGCAAAGAGGGACATTTGAACATGCAATAAAAAATGGATTCACAGTGAAAATAATGTATGTTGGTACTAAAATATAGTTACTTGGCTCCCTGAAGGGAAAAGCTTTCTTCTAATTATCTATTCACTTGAGTTTTATCATGAGAAAATATTTTTTTTTTTCTGGAAAGCTTTGGGAAGTTTTCAATTTGTGCTACTGTTATTGTTAGCATCTGATGGAAGTCCCTCATTCTGAAAGCCATTATTTGCAGTCTGTAATTTAATCAGAAAAGGAAAAAGTACAACAAATAGCTTGGCAACTGTGTTCTTGTTACATACAAAGCCATTAGCAAAAATATGTAACAAAATTTATGTGAAACAAACAATTTTGTCCTTATATACAGAAGTTTCACAGAAAGATAGACAAGATGGAAAGGCAGAGAGCTATGTACCAGATGAAGGAACAAGATAAAACCCTAGAAATACAATTAAATGAAGTGGAGATAGGCAACCTTCCAGAAAAAGAATTCAGAATAATGATAGTGAACATCATCCAGGACCTCGGAAAAAGAATGGAGGCAAATATCGAGAATACAAGAAATGTTTAACAAAGACCTAGAAGAATTAAAGAACAAACCAACAGAGATGAACAGTACAATAACTGAAATGAAAACTACACTAGAAGGAATCAATAGCAGAATAAGTGAGGCAGAAGAATGGATAAGTGACCTGGAAGACAGAATGGTGGAATTTACTGCTTCAGAACAGAAAAAAGAATGAAAAGAAATGAAGACAGCCTATGAGACCTCTGGGACAACATTAAACACAACAAATTCACATTATAGGGATCCCAGAAGGAGAAGAGAGAGAGAAAGGACCCGAGAAAATATGTGAAGAGATTATAGTTGACAACTTCCCTAACATGGGAAAGGAAATAGCCACCCAAGTCCAGGAAGAACAGAGAGTCCCATACAGGATACACCCAAGGAGAAACACACCGAGACACACAGTAATCAAATTGGAAAACTCAAAGACAAAGAAAAATTATTGAAAGCAGCAAGGGAAAAATGACAAATAACATACAAGGGAACTCCCATAAGGATAACAGCTGATTTCTCAGAAGAAACTCTACAAACCAGAAGAAAGTGGCATGATATACTTAAAGTGATGAAAGGGAAGAACGTACAACCAAGATTAGTCTACCTGGCAAGGATCTCATTCAGATTTGATGGAGAAATGAAAAGCTTTACAGAAAAGCAAAAGCTAAGAGAATTCAGCACCACAAAACCAGCTCTACAGCAAATGCTAAAGGAACTTCTCTAAGTGGGAAACACAAGAGAAGAAAAGGACCTACAAAAGCAAACCCAAAACAATTAAGAAAATGGTCATCGGAACATACATACCGATAATTACCTTAAACATGAATGGATTAAATGTTCCAACCAAAAGACACAGGCTTGCTGAATGGAAAGAAAAACAAGACCCCTATATATGCTGTCTACAAGAGACCCACTTCAGACCTAGGGACACATACAGACTGAAAGTGAGGGGATGGAAAAAGATATTCCATGCAAATGGAAATCAAAAGAAAGCTGGAGTAGCAATACTCATATCACATAAAATAGACTTTAAAATAAAGACTATTACAAGAGACAAGAAAGGACACTACATAATGATCAAGAGATCAATCCAAGAAGCAGATATAACAATTATAAATATATATGCACCCAACATAGGAGTACCTCAATACAAAAGGCAACTGCTAACAGCTATAAGAGAGGAAATCGACAGTAGCACAGTAATAGTGGGGGACTTTTACACCTCACTTACACCAATGGACAGATCATCCAAAGTGAAAATTAATAAGGAAACACAAGCTTTAAATGACACAATAGACCAGAGAGATTTAATTGATATTTATAGGGCATTCCATCCAAAAACAGCAGATTACTCTTTCTTGTCAAGTGCGCACAGAATGTTCTCCAGGATAGATCACATCTTGGGTCACAAATCAAGCCTCAGTAAATTTAAGAAAATTGAAATCATATCAAGCATCTTTTCTGACCATAGCGCTCTGAGATTAGAAATGAATTACAGGGAAAAAAGCGTAAAAAACACAAACACATGGAGGCTAAAATTCATTACAAAATAACCAAGATATCACTGAAGAAATCAAAGAGGAAATCAAAAAATACCTAGAAACAAATGACAATGAAAACACGACGATCCAAAACCTATGGGATGCAGCAAAAGTAGTTCTAAGAGGGAATTTTATAGCTATACAAGCCTACCTCAAGAAACAAGAAAAATCTCAAATAAACAATCTAACCTTACACCTAAAGGAACTAGAGAAAGAAGAACAAACAAAACCCAAGGTTAGCAGAAGGAAAGAAATCATAAAGATCAGAGCAGAAATAAATGAAATAGAAAAAAAGATAACAATAGCAAAGACCAATAAAACTAAAAGTTGGTTCTTTGAGAAGATAAACAAAATTGATACACCATTAGCCAGACTCATTAACAGAAAAAGGGAGAGGACTCAAATCAATAAAATTACAAATGAAAGAGGAGAAGTTACAATACACACCACAGAAATACAAAGCATCCTAAGAGACTACTACACGCAACTCTACGCCAATAAAAGGGACAACCTGGGAGAAATGGATAAATTCTTAGAAAGGTACAACTCCCAAGACTGAACCAGGAAGAAATAGAAAATATGAAGAGACCAATCACAAGTAATGAAATTGAAACTGTGATTAAAAATTTTGCAACAAACAAAAGACCAGGACCAGATGGCTTCACAGGTGAATTCTATCAAACACTTAGAGAAGACCTCACACCTATCCTCAAACTCTTCCCAAACATTGCAGAGGAAGGACCACTCCCAAACTCATTATATGAGGCCACCATCACCCTGATACCAAAACCAGACAAAGATACTACAAAGAAAGTATATTAAAGACCAATACCTCTCATGAATATAGATGCAAAACTCCTCAACAAAATACTAGCAAACACAATCCAACAACACATTAAAAGGATCAAACACCAGTATCAAGTGGGATTTATCCCAGGGATGCAAGGATTCTTGAATATACGCAAATCAATCAAGGTGATACACCATATTAAGAAATAGAAGAATAAAAACTATATGATCATCTCAATAGATGCATAAAAAGCTTCTAACAAAATTCAACACCCATTTATGATAAAAACCCTCCAGAAAGTGGGCATAGAGGGAACTTACCTCAAAATAATAAAGGCCATATATGACAAGCCCACAGCAAACATCTTTCTCAATGATGAAAAACTGATAGAATTTCCTGTAAGATCAGGAACAAGACAAGGATATCTACTCTCACCACTATTATTCAACAGAGTTTTGGAAGTCCTAGCCACGGCAATCAGAGAAGGAAAAGAAATACAAAATGGAAAAGAAGAAGTAAAACTGTCACTGTTTGCAGATGACATGATACTATACATACAGAATCCTAAAGATGCCACCAGAAAACTACTAGAGCTAACCAATGAATGTGGTAAAGTTGCAGGATAAAAAAATTAACCCACAGAAATCTCTTGCATTCCTATATACTAATGATGAAAAATGAAAGAGAAATTATGAAAACACTCCCATTTACCATTGCAACAAATAGAATAAAATACCTAGGAATAAACCTACCTCGGGAGACAAAAGACCTGTATGCAGAAAATTATAAGACACTGATGAAAGAAATTAAAGATGATCCAAACAGATGGAGAGATATACCATGTTCTTGGACTGGAAGAATTAATATTGTGAAAATGACTATACTACCCAAAGCAACCTACAGATTCAATGCAATCGCTATCAAATTACAAATGGCATTTTTTTTTTTTTTTACAGAACTAGAATAAAAAATCTTAAAATTTGTATGGAGACACAAAAGACCCCGTATAGCCAAAGTAGTCTTGAGGGAAAAAAGTGAAGCTGGAGGAATCAGACTCCCTGACTTCAGACTATATTACAAAGCTACAGTAATCAAGACAGTATGGTACTGGCACAAAAACAGAAATATAGATCAATGGAACAAGATAGAAAGTCTAAAGATAAACCCATGCACCTATGGTCAACTAATCTATGACAAAGGAGGCAAGGATATATAATGGAGAAAAGACAGTCTCTTCAATAAGTGGTGCTGGGAAAACTGGACAGCTACTTGTCAAATAATGAAATTAGAACACTCCCTAACACCATACACAAAAATAAACTCAAAATGGATTAGAGACCTAAATGTAAGACCGGACACTATAAAACTCTTAGAGTAAAACATAGGAAGAACACTCTTTGACATAAATCACAGCAAGATCATTTTTGATCCACCTCCTAGAGTAATGGAAATAAAAACAAAAATAAACAAATGGGACCTAATGAAACTTAAAAGCTTTTGCAAAGCAAAGGAAACCATAAACAAGACGAAAAGACAACCCTCAGAATAGGAGAAAATATTTGCAAACGAATCAATGGACAAAGGATTAATCTCCAAAATATGTAAACAGCTCATGCAGCTCAATATTAAAAAAACAAACAACCCAATCCAAAAATGGGCAGAAGACCTAAATAGACATTTCGCCAAAGAAGGCATACAGATGGCCAAGAAGTATATGAAAAGCTGCTCAACATTAGTAATTATTAGAGAAATGCAAATCAAAACTACAATGAGGTATCACCTCACACCAGTTAGAATGGGCATCATCAGAAAATCTACAAACAACAAATGCTGGAGAGCATGTGGAGAAAAGGGAACCCTCTTGCACTGTTGGTGGGAATGTAAATTGATATAGCCACTATGGAGAACAGTATGGAAGTTCCTTAAAAAATGAAAAATAGAATTATCATATGATCCAGCAATCCCACTACTGGGCACATACCCAGAGAAAACCATAATTCAAAAATACACATGCACCCCAATGTTTATTGCAGTGCTATTTACAATAGCCAGGTCATGGAAGCAACCTAAATGTCCATCGACAGACGAATGGATAAAGAAGATGTGGTACATATATACAATGGAATATTACTCAGCCATAAAAAGGAACGAAATTGGGTCATTTGCTGAGATGTGGGTGGATCTAGAGTCTGTCATACAGAGTGAAGTAAGTCAGAAAGTGTAAAACAAACATCGTATATTAACGCATATATGTGGAACCTAGAAAAATGGTACAGATGAACCGGTTTGCAGGGCAGAAATTGAGACACAGATGTAGAGAACAAATGTATGGACACTAAGGGGGGAAAGCGGCAGGGGGTTGGGGGTTGAGGTGTGATGAATCGGGCGATTGAGATTGATATGCATACACTGATGTGTATAATATTGATGACTAGTAAGAACCTGCTGTATAAAAAATTTTTAAATATAGATAACTAATAAGAAAAAAAAGGTAATTATGTGACGTGATGCAGGTGTTAGCTAATGTTACGGTGGTAATCATTTAGCAATATATAAGTGTATCAAATCATCACCTTGCAAACATTAAACTTACACAGTGTTATACATCAATTATACCTCAACACAGCTTGAAAAAAAGAATCTCAATCATTATCAAAAATAAGTTACTTTCAAAAATAAGTTACATTATCAAAAATAAGTTACATTATCAAAAATCTCAATCATTATCAAAAATAATAATGCAATACTGTACTTACTAAGACTGGGTAATGCACATCTCAGGATCATTTTCAAAAGACACTGAACATTTTATTGTTAATCTTCAGTCAAACCAGGATTTTATTAACGTAACCACAAATTCCTGTTAAATGCAATAAATATTAATTAAACAACTATTATATATGTGTATAAGATTGCCCTAGGGCTTCCCTGGTGGCGCAGTGGTAGAGAGTCCGCCTACCGATGCAGGGGACATGGGTTTGTGCCCCGGTCCGGGAAGATCCCACATGCCGCATAGCGGCTGGGCCCATGAGCCATGGCCGCTGAGCCTGCACATCTGGAGCCCGTGCTCCGCAACGGGAGAGGCCACAACAATGAGAGACCCGCGTACCGCAAAAAAAAAAAAAAAAAGATTGCCCTAAGCTTTGCAGGAGATAAAAGTTAAGATATTTCACTCTCTATCGTCCCGGAATTTATAGTCTTGTGAGGAACATAAGATGCGCATAGCAATTACCAAAATAAAGTGGAAAATTATATAGGGGCATAAAAGAGGTAGAAAAAGGGAAGAGAAATGAAAATTAGTTATAATTCAGAGGACCAGGGAGCAGATGGTCTTTGAACATAGGCTGAAATTGAACATGTGAAGCTAAAGAGAGGAGAATTATATGGGAGTAAAATAATAATATCAATAAAGAATGTAAGCAGGAAAGTGCAGCACATGTCAGTTCAGCAAGTCATTTTGGTTGGATCATAAGGTGGGTGAAAAGAAGTAGTAAAAAATAAAGAAAGAAAATATTTGGGGAGATCATAGGGCTCTTTGAGGATAAAGTTAACCATTTTGTAATTCATATAACGAAATGTTGGTGTCAATTAAAGGTTTTGAGAAACAAGTGACCTGTCCAGAATTATATTAAGGAAAATTAACGTGAAGATGTACATGGGGAGGATTAAAAGAGAAGAAACAAGAGCTATGCTTTATTTAACATTAATAGATAATAAAGAGAAAATCACATTCTCTGAATAGATATCTTGACATACATTTTTGAGAAATATCATCATTCTCAAACAATGAGGACATTTCAAATTTGCATCAAAATTTTGTGAACAGCATGAGTGTTGTAAAAAAAAAACATAAGCAAGCAATACACACATTGATCTTTATAAGCTCTATAATTATACTATTGGTCAAATCAGTTCCTATTCACCTAAAGGAGGAATAGATGTCTTCAGGTAGAAAAGAAAGAACTAAAGTAGATGCGAAAATTTCCCTTACTTATTTTCAAACAGTGGCTCCTCAAAAAAAAAACTGCAATTAATTAAGTTTCTGAAATACAAACATATCTGAATAGTAGACATATGGCAGAAGCGGCAAATGAGCAGACCAAGCTGACGTCCTAATTTGTCAAAAGTAAGCACATTAGTATTACCAATCTGTTAATGTTGACAAGAAGACTCATTTTGACTGTTCCTTTTGTATCAATAAATGAGTGGATTTCAAATACTCTAAATAAAAATACTAAAAGGAGCCCTTCTAAAAGTACATATCAACCCAGTAATTTCTGGATGCTCTTTCAGTATAGCCTACAAATATTTTCAGGACAGCAACTCAGAAGGGAATAAATATCTTAAGTCCTTGAGCTATGTATTGAATGCTAATGTATTTGTATATGATGGATTTAATACAGAACTGAGAATAAATGACTTTCAGCAGCTGCACTCTAGACCTATAAATCACTATGAGTACTACAAAATCCATACAGAAGAGGAACAGCTGGATAATTTACAACACCAGTATTTGTCAAGAAAAAGCTGAAAATACAGAACCTGATTTCTCCTTTTTTCACAGTGCACACTTCTACAAAAATTAAAAATTATCCTTCTAGAGAATCTATTTGGATAAGTGCTTCTATTCATATTGACACATTGCTCCTTTAAAATACAAAATCCTTAATTCCACTCATTTTAAGGAACACTTTTTAAAAGGATAAAAATGGCAAATGGAAAAAGTTTTCCTTATAACCAAATGCAAGCACAAAGAAAAGTCTTTTAATGTTTATTTTGTGTTCCAATTGCTATGCTCTAATAAAATCCTACAAAAGGAAACACATTAAACCAGATGACTTGCAGAGCACAGTGATACCAAAAATAGTACTTAAGCTAATACACTAATTGCAAAATTGCAGAGATTAAGTTCATCATTCTAGTTCTTGGATAAACTTTGGAGATAGAGTATTTAAAGTTTAATATAAGGGCTGTCTTAAGCCTCTTGAATAATACAAGCAGTAAAAATGTGCTCCATATAAGAAGTGAACTCCAGAAAGAGAAAACTGCAGTCACTAAAGGAATATTAGCTCATGTGTAAGCAACAAAATAACTTTCTTGCAACTTCTATAAAAGTCAATACAACAGAATGCCTAAGTGCCAATTTTGCTCACATATCTACCATTGTTTTAGTTTTCATAGGTGACTCTGATTCATAAAGAAGCCATTTTACCTTGATAATAACACCAAAGAAAAATTTTAATGTCCCCACATGGAGCTATAATGTCCTCTATGTAGGAATTTGACAATATGAAAAAATTTGGACCTATTTTCAAATGGACCTCTCTCAGGTTCAGACGTGTAAGTTCCTTTAAAACAATGATAAAGACGCAGATGTAGAGAATGGACTTGAGGACACGAGGAGGGGGAAGGGTAAGCTGGGATGAACTGAGAGTGTGGCATGGACATATATACACTATCAAATGTAAAATAGATAGCTAGTGGGAAGCAGCCGCATAGCACAGGAAGATTAGCTCCGTGCTTTGTGACCACCTAGAGGGGTGGGATAGGGAGGGTGGGAGGGAGGGAGATGCAAGAGGGAAGAGATATGGGGACATATGTATATGTATAGCTGATTCACTTTGTTATAAAGCAGAAACTAACACACCATTGTAAAGCAATTATACTCCAATAAAGATGTTAAAAAAATAATAAAAATAAAACAATGATCATAGGAAATTCAACCAGTTGGCTTTATTCTCCAAATAATGCAGTCTAGTGGACTTTAATTGCAATATTATATAAACACTGATAAGAATACACACAGAGTGACAGAAGAACAGGCAACTTTACCTGCTTACCAACTTAACATCAGCCAGAAGCAAAAGAGATGGGTGAGGTTTTTCTTAATTGATGTCTGACCATCTTTCTTCCCTTATACCTCATTCCTCTAATCACTTTATTTTAAAATCACATAGCTCAGAGCACAAACAAGGCCCCCTCTGTCAGTTGTCCTTAAGTTGAACTCAAGTCTTCTCAGCACACACATAGCCTCACAGGATATGTACTTATTGAGCACAATGCCGGGGAAAGAATCATAGGCATCTAATAGTAGAAGTAGACATGGATTAACAAAAAAAATCCAAGCCCTAAAATGTCACAAAGGGTTGAAGAGCATAAAAAGAACACAATAATTTATGTGAAATTAGTTTCATTCAAATTAACAGAAAGATTCAGCTGCATTTTTCTTAAGTTATACTACTTACTAGCTCAGAGCATGAACCACCAACCAGATGGGTAAATGCAAAGCAGAACTACCAAAGGAGAAATTCTTGCACTGCTTTAAAATGGGAATAGAGGGCTATCACTAAATATACCGGAAAAAAAGTACCATTGTTTACGGGCCTCCATCACAGAACTTTATACATCTATATGATTCTCCTCCCTGAACTTCTGACAGGACTTTGAATCTCTCCTAGAATCTCTCTCAGGAGTTCAGCCACAGAACTGAGCTAACTTAAATGCCCTACCATCCTTACTGTTCTATAATCGCTGAAGTTGTCCTAATTTCTTAAGTTAAAATATCCTGTGGTTCTGGGTACTTCCCTGGCGGCGCAGTGGTTAAGAATCTGCCTGCCAACGCAGGGGACACGGGTTTGAGCCCTGGTCTGGGAGGATCCCACATGCCGCAGAGCAACTAAGCCTGTGTGCCACAACTACTGAACCTGTGCTCTAGAGCCCGCGAGCCACAACTACTGAGCCTACGTGCCATAACTGCTGAAGCCCGTGTGCCTAGAGCCTGTGCTCCACAACAAGAGGAGCCACCGCAGTGAGAATTCCGTGCACCGCAACGAAGAGTAGCCCTCGCTCACCGCAACTAGAGAAAGCCTGCACACAGCAATGAAGACCCAATGCAGCCAATAAATAAATAAATAAATTTATTTTAAAATATATATATATCCTATGGTTCTAAACTGGACCCAACTTATTTCAAGAACAGTAGTACCCAATGTTTTTAAATGCCCATTAAATAAAAGTATTAAGTAAAATCAATACTTTATTAATTCACAGTTGTGTAAGCCAAACCATTTTAGCAGTAGAGGACACAGTAATATTTAAAGAATAAAGAAGTTACAACTTATTTCTTATAAGTTGTAATGCACTGTGAATCTCAGAAATTACTTGTTAAAATTTCTGGCTTCAAATATTCTTAGAACGTGAAGGTCAATTTCTGATCTATCTCTTTATTATTACTCCAAATAGGTATATATTTGTCTTTTTCATGGAGGTATTTTTATAAATGTCTACACCCCACCCACACCTACTACTAAATACATGGCTATCTAAATTTCAGTTGTTCATCAAAATCCATTATTTCCACTTATCTTAGCCCTCTCAGCCCACAGAGACCTCTTTCTCACATGAAGTCCCATACTATTTACTATTTGTAGTATAATGTAGTAGTTAAATGCATAAGATTTTACTACTAGACACCCCTGTATCAGAGTCCTATCATTCATTGCTTATGAGACCATGGGTAAGTCACTTAACAGACATAGACCTTAGCTTCTTCATACCTAAAATGGAGATAACAACACCTATTTTATCAGGTTTTTGTGAAAGATGAATAAGATAATATATGAAGTGTTTACACTTTAATAGGAAGCAGGAAAAATAAAAATAATTTTTAAAAAATACAACTCAATAATAAAAAGACAACCCAATTTAAAAATGGGCAAAATATTTTAATAGACACAAAGGCCAGTAACCACAGGAAAAAATACTTAAACTTATATTTATGAGGAGAATGCAAATTAAACCACCATGATATGTCACTACACATCTACCAAAGGGTAAGATTCCCATAACTGGAAGTCTCATTCATTTGTTGGTGAGCGTAAAATGGTACAATTGCTTCAGAAAAAAGTGTTGCAGTTTCTTATAAAACCAAAAATTTACCTACCCTATGACAAGATAATTCCACTCCTATGTATAGGCATACCTCAGAGAGATTGCAGGTTCAGTTCCAGACCACCACAATAAAGTGAATATCACAACAAAAGCGAGTAACACAAAGTTCTTGGTTTCCCAATGCATATAAAAATTATGTTTTACACTATACTGTAGTCTATTAAGTATGTAATAGCCTTATGTCTAAAATAACAACGTACATAACAATTTTAAAATACCTTATTGTTAAAAAGTGCTAACCACCATCTTACACTTTAGCAAGTCATAATCTTTTGCTGGTGGACAGTCTCGCCTCAGTGCTGATGGCTGCTGACTGATCAGGGTGGTGATTGCTGAAGGGTGGGCAGGGCTGTGGCAATTTCTTAAAATAAGACAACCATGAAGTTTGCTGCATAGATTACTCTTTCCTTTCACAAACAATATCTCTGTAGTATGCAATGCTGTTCGAAAGTATTTTACCCACAGTAGAATTTTCAAAACTGGAGTCTATCCTCTCAAACCCTGCCACTGCTTTATCAACTAAGTTTATGTGCTATTCTAAATCCTCTGTTGTAATTTCAACAATCTTCACAGCATCTTCACCAAGAGTAGATTCTATTTCAAGAAACCATTTTGCTTTGCTCATCCATAAGAAACATCTCCTCATCCATTAATGTTTTATCATGAGATTGCAGTGATTCAGTCACATCTTCAGGCTCCACTTCTAATTCTAGTTCTCTTGCTACATCCACCACAACTGCAGTTACTTCCTCTAGTGAAGTCTTGAACCCCTTAGGTCATCCGTGAGGGTTGGAATCAATTTCTTCCAAACTCCTATTAATGTTGATATTTTTTACCTCTTCCTATGAATCACAAATGTTCTTAATGGCATCTAGAATGGTGAATCCTTTCCATAAGGTTTTCAATTGTCTTTGCCCAGATCCATCAGAGGAATTACTGTCTATGACAGCTATAGTCCTACAAATTTATTTCTTCTTTTTAAGGTTTTTTTTGTAAAGATAATTGTAGATTCACATTCAACGGTAAGAAATAATACATGGATGTTCTGTGCACCCACTGGTAACATCTTGTAAAAATATAGTATAATCTCACAATCGGAAAATCAACATTGATACGACCAAGGTACAGAACATTTCCTTTACCACAAGGATCCTTCATTGGCCTCAAAATGTATTTCTTAAATAATAAGACTTGAAAGTCAAAATTACTCCCTGATACATGGGCTGCAGAATGGATGTTGTGTTAGCAGGCATGAAAACAACATTAATCTCATTGTACTTCTCCATCCAAGCTCTTGGGGGACCAGGTGCATTGTCAATGAGCAGTACTATTTTGAAAGGAATCTTTTTTCTGAGCAATTTTTCTCAACAGGACTTAAACTGTTCAGTAAACCATGTTGTATACAGATGTGCTGTCATCCAGGCTTTGTTGTTCCATTTATAGAGCACAGGCGCAGCATAATTCTTAAGGGTCCTAGGATTTTCAGAATGGTAAATGAGCTTTATCTTCAACTTAAAGTCACCAACTGCATTAGCCCCTAACAAGAGTCAGCCTGTCTTTTGAAGCTCTGAAGCCAGGCACTGACTTCTCCTCTTAAGCTATGAAAGTCCTAGATGGCATCTTCTTCCAACAGAAGGCTGTTTTGTCTCCATTGCAAATATCTTGTTTAGTGTAGCCACCTTCATTATCTTAGCTAGATCTTCTGAATAACTTACTGCAGTTTCTACATCAGCACTTGCAACTTCACCTTGTACTTTTATGTTATGAGGACAGCTTCTTTCCTTAAACCTCATAAACCAACATCTGCTAAATTCAAGCTTTTCTTCTGAAGCCTCCTTACCTCTCTCAACCTTCATAGAATTGAAGAGAGTTAGGCCCTTGCTCTGGATTAGGCTTTGGCTTAAGGAACTGTTGTGGCTGGTCTGATCTTCCATCCAGACTACTAAAACTTTCTCCATATCAGCAGTAAGCCTGTTTCACTTTATCATTCTTGTGTTCACTGGAGTACCACTTTTAATTTCCTTCAAGAACTTTTCCTTTGCATTCATAACCTGTCTAACTGTTTGGAGCAACAAGAGGCCTAGCTTTCGGCCTATCTCTGCTTTCGACATGCCATCCTCACTAACCATAATAATCATTTCTAGCTTTTGATTTAAAGTGAGAGATGAGCAGCTCTTTCTTTCACTTAAATACTTAGAGGCCATTGTAGGGTTGTTAATTGGACTAATTTCAATATTCTTTTGTCTTAAGTAATAGGGGAGAAGTGAAGAGAGGGAGCAAGACAGGGAATTGCCTGTCAGTGGAGCAGTCAGAACAAACACATTTATCAATTAAGTTCGGCACCTTATATGCGTGTGTGTGTATTTGGTATATATGGGGTTGGAACTGCTGTGACACATGGGTCATATGTTTAACATTTCAAGGAACTGCTTATTTTCCAAAGTAGCTGTATGATTTTACAATCCCACCAACAATGTGTGAGAGTTCCAATTTCTCCACTCCTTGCCAACACTTGTTATATTTCTGTCTTAGATTATAACGTTCCTAGTGGGTATCAAGCAGCATCTCCTTGTAGCTTTGATTTGCATTTCACTAATTGCTAATGATTTTGAGCATCATTTTATGGGCTTATTGGCCATTTCTATATCATCTTTGAAGAAATGAGTTTAATTATTATACAGGTTTTTTCCCAACTTTACTGAGATATAATTGGTATATAACATTGTGTAAGTTTATGATATATAACATGATAAACAATACATATATATTGTGCCATTCTAATACATATTATGAGAAGATATCTCATTGCTGCTTTGACTTGCACTTTCCTGATGATTCGTGATGTTAAACACCTTTTCATGTACGTGTTGGCCATTTGTATGTCTTCCTTGAAAAAATGTCTATTCAGGTTCTCTGACCATTTTTAATCAGATTATTTGATTTTTTGCTATTGAATTGTATGAGTTAATTATATATTTTGTATATTAAGCACTTGTCAGATAAATGGTTTGTAATTTTTCTCCCATTCCACAGGCTGCCTTTTCATTTTGTTGATAGTTTTATTTGCTGTACAAAAGGTTTTAGTTTGACATAGTCCCCCTTGGTTATTTTTATCTTTGTTGTGTGCACTTTTTATGTCAGATCCAATAAAATCAGTCAAGACCAACATCAAGGAGATTTTTCCCTATGTTTTCTTCTAGGAGTTTTTTGTTTCAGATTTTATGCTTAAGTCTTTAACCCATTGCAAGTTGTTTTTTGTGCGTGGTGTGAGAGAGGGGTCCAATGTCATCTTTTGCATGTGAATTTAGTTTGCTAGTATTTTACTGGGAATTTTTGCCTTTATATTCATCAGGAAGTAGTCCTGTGGTTTTGTTGTTGTTGCTGTTGCTCTTTCTTGTAGTGTCGTTATCTGGCTTTGATATAAGACTAATACTGGCCTCATAAAATGAGTTTGGGAGTCTTCCCACCTCTTCAATTTTTAAAAAGTGTTTGAAAAAGATTGGCATGGATTCTTTTAATATTTGGTAGGAAATACCAGTGAAGCCATCTGGTCCTGAACTTTTCTTTGTTGGAAGGTTTTTAGTTACTGATTCAATCACCTTACTTTTAGCCGTTCAGATTATCCATTTCTTCACAATTTAGTGTTGATATGTTGTAGTTCTAGGAATTTATCCATTTTTTCAAGGTTATGCAATTTGTTGGTATATAATTATTTACAGTAGTCACTCATGACTCTTTGCACTTCTGTGGTATCAGTTGTAATATCTTCTCTTTTCTTTCTGATTTTAAGACTTGTCTATTTGTTAGCCTGGCTAACAGTTTGTCAGTTTTATTTATCTTTTCAAAAAAAAACAGCTCTTACTTTCAAGATCTTTTCTATTATTTTTCTGATCTCTCTTTTTTTATGCTCTGATCTTTGTGATTTCCTTCCTTCTGCTAACTTTGGGCTTAGTTTCTTTACACTTTGAGGTATAAAGTTAGGTTGTTTATTTGTGATCTTTATTTTCTCCCAACGTAAGTGTTTATCACTGTAAACATACCTCTTAGAAGTGCTTTTGCTGCAGCCCTTAAGTTTTGGTATGTTATGTTTCCATTTTCATTTGTTTCCTGATATTTTTTATTTCCATTTGATTTCTTATTTGACCCAAAGTTCTTCAGAAGTGTATTGTTTAATTTCCATGTATTTGTGAATTTTCCAATTTCCATCCTGTTATTAATTTCTAGCTTAATACCATGTGGTCAGAAAAGACACTTCATATGATTTCAATTTTCTTACATTTGCTAAGGCTGTTCTGTGGCCTAACATATGATCTATCTTAGAGAATATACCTTGTGAGAAATATATGTATTCTCCTGATGTTAGATGAATGTTCTGTACATGTCTTTTAGGTCTATCTGGTTTAAAGTACAGTTCAAGCACAATGTTTCCTTGCTAATTTTCTGTCTGGGTGATCTATCCATTGTTTACAGTGGGGTATGAAAATCCCCTATTATTATTGTACTGTTATCTATTTCTTTCTTCAGTGCTGTGAGTATTTGCTTAATATATTTAGGTGGTCCAATGTTGGATGAATATATATTTACAATTGTTATATACCCTGATGAAATGACCCTTTTATCACTTTATCATGATATAATGACCACCTGTGTCTCTTGTTAATAATTTTTGTTTGAAGACTACTTTGTTATGTATAGCTACTTTGCACTCTTTTGCTTTCCAATGCATGGAATATCTTTTCCTATTACTTCTCTTGAGCCTATGTGTGTCCTTAAAGCTGAAGTAGGTCTCTTGTAGGCAACACAGAATTTGAGTCATGCTTTTTAATCCATTCAGCCATTCTATGCATTTTGATTGGAGAATTTCATCAATTTACATTAAAATAATTATTCTCAGGTAAGCACTTACTAATGCCATCTTATTAATTGTTTTCTAGCTGTTTTATCATTCCTGTGGTTCCTTCTTCCTCTTTGTTTTCTGTATAAATAGATAATTTTCCACAGTGGTATGGTTTAATTTCCTTCACTGTATCTTTTGTGTATCTAATTTTGTGTAGATTTTTGCTTTGCAGTTACCATGAAACTTAAATAAAACATCTTGTAGGGCTTCCCTGGTGGCGCAGTGGTTGAGAGTCTGCCTGCCAATGCAGGGGACACGGGTTCGTGCCCTGGTCTGGGAAGATCCCACATGCCGCGGAGCGGCTGGGCCCGTGAGCCATGGCCGCTGAGCCTGCACATCCGGAGCCTGTGCTCCGCAACAGGAGAGGCCACAACAGTGAGAGGCCTGCATACCGCAAAAAAAAAAAAAAAAAAAAAAAAAAAATTGTAGATATAAAGTCTATTTTATTTTATTTTATTTTTTAATTGCTTTTTTTTTTTAGTTTTTATTGGATCAGCCATCATTTCTTAAATAATCTTTCTGCTGTTTTATAATCCCTTCTCCTTCAGGGACTTCAATAATGTGTCACTGTTTCACTTATAGGTACCCCATAATTCACACAGTCTTTCTTTACACTTTTTACTCTTTTTCATTCTCATTTCCTTTTGCTCCTGTGACTGCATAATTTTAAATAAATGGTATCTTAGTTCTACTGATTGGTATAGTTTGATGTTGAACCTCTCTATAGAATCTTCAGTTCAGTAATGTAACCTTCAACTGTCGGATTTCTTTTGGGTTTTTTTTTTTTAATGGTTTCTACTTCTTTGTTGAACTTCTCATTTTTTCATGTATTCATTCCTAATTTCATTTAGTTTTCTGTTTTTGTACTTTTTATTGCAATATACTTACGTTAGTTTCAGGTGTACAACATAGTGATTTGATATTTAAATACATTACAAAATGATCACCATGATAAGTCTAGTAATCATGTGTCCCCACACAAAATTATTACAGTATTATTGACCATATTCCTTATGTTGTATATTACATCCTGTGACTTACTTATTTTATAGCTGGAAGTTTGTACCTCTAAATTCCCTCCACTTATTTTAGCCATTCCTCCACCAGTCTGCCAGCTGGCAACCAACAGTTTTTTGTCTGTATCAGAATCTATTTTTGTTTTGTTTTCTTTCTCCTTTGTTTTGTTTTTTAGATTCCACATATAAGTGAGATCATATGGTGTTTGTCTTCACTGTCCAACTTATTTCACTTTACATAATATCCTCTAGATTTATCCATGTTGTCACAAATGGCAAGATTTCATTCCTTTTAGGGCTGAGTAATATTCCATTGTGTGTCTGTATCTATATCTACATCCATATCTATATGCCACGTCTTCTATATCTATTCATATATTGATGGACACTTAGGTTGCTTCCAAATCTTGGCTATTATAAATAGTGCTGCAGTGAACATTAGTATGCACATATCTTTTAAATTAGTATTTTTGTTTTCTTCATGTAAATACCCAGAAGTGAAATTGCTAGATTGTACGGTAGTCCTATTTTTAATTTTTTTGAGGAAACTCCATACTGTTTTCCACAGTGGCTGCAGCTATTTACAATCCCACCAACAGGGACTAGGGTTTCCTTTTCTCCACATCCTCAACAACACTTGCTATTTGTTGTCTTTTTGATGATAGTTATTCTGGTAAGTGTGAGGTGATATCTTCTTGTAGTTTGGATTTGCGTTTCCTTGATGATTAATTGTGCTGTCATATTTTCATGTGTCTGTTGGCCATATATATGGCTTCTTTGCAAAAATGTCTATTCAAGTCTCTGTCCATTTTCTAATCAGATTGTTTGGATTTTTTTATATTGAGTTGTATGAGTTCTTTATATACTTTGGATATTAACCCTTATCAGATATGTCATATACAAATATCTTCTCCCATTCAGTGTGTTACCTTTTTACTTTGATCATAGTTCCCTTCACTGTGCAGAAGCGTTTTAGTTTGGTGTAGTCACATTTGTTTATTTTTGCTTTTGTTTCCCTTCCCTGAGGAGAAAAATCCAAAAAATGTTGCTAAGAACAATGTCAAAAAGCATACTGCCTATGTTTTCTTCAAGAAGTTTTATGGTTTCAGGTCTCATAAGTCTTTAATCCATTTTGAGTCTATTTTGGTATGGTTTGAAAAAATGGTCCAATTCATTATTTTACATGCAGCCATCCAGTTTTCCCCACACTGTTTATTCCCCACACATGTGTATGGACTTCCAGATCCCCAGAAATAATCATATCTTTTCTAAGTCCCCAAAGAACAACTCATTCTCTAGATTTTTCTTTTAAAGTCTTGAGCCAACTTCTTGTGTCTCCAACTAGTATCATGGCCTCAAGCACCTGTGATGTTAAACAATTGCTGCTGATCATTTCCAACAAAACTCCTGAAGTTGGTTCTTTCCCACTGAGCAGCTCTAAGTCAGGTCAATTAAAGACAAGTCCTGTGAGTGAGGCTTTCCAAGTAGCAGCAAGACAGATCAAATAGTGACAGTTATCTCAGGGAAATGAGGGTTTGGGGGCAGCTTCAAATTCATTCTGCCCCCTCCAGTCACTGCTGATCATCTGGTTTCATAGCTACTATGGTTGTGTAGCTACTGACTTTCAAGGCTACTATGGACCTGGGGTAAGGTGAACAGAAAAAGGGCAAGTTAAAATACCACAAAAATCATTACTCTTAATGAGATCCAGCCACTTTTCTTGTTGCAAGCCCTTGATTAATTTCCAGAGTTCTGAAAAAGTTGATTTTGAACATTTTTCCCAGTGTTCTTTCTCATTGCTTTTATGAAGAAGTGGATTTTCAGAGGTCCCCACTCTGCCATTTCAGAAGTGCTTTCCTAAGGCTATGTTTTTGAATTATGTTTAACAGTGAATTGATTTAATGGAGAACAAAGAAGTATATTTAAAGTAATTGACTTTTTGAGACTTCCCTGGTGGTCCAGTGGTTAAGATTCCATGCTCCCAATGCAGGGCTCCCAGGGCCCAGGTTTGATCCCTGGTCAGGGAACTAGATCCCACATGCCGCAACTAAGAACCTGCATGCCACAACTAAAAGATCCTGCGCACAGGGCTTCCCTGGTGGCGCAGTGGTTGGGAGTCCGCCTGCCGATGCAGGGAACATGGGTTCGTGCCCCGGTCTGGGAAGATCCCACATGCCGCGGAGCAGCTAGGCCCATGAGCCATGGCCACTGAGCCTGCGCGTCCGGAGCCTATGCTCCGCAACGGGAGAGGCCACAACAGTGAGAGGCCTGCGTAACTCAAAAAACAAAAAGATCCTGCACACAGCAGTGAAGATCCCACAACAAAGACCCGGCGCAGTCAAAAAAATAAATAAATAGTTTTTTTTAAATTGACTTTTCAATGAAGACAGCAGAATCCATGCAGCCAAATTAGTATTATTTTGTTCAAATCACCATCTTAGGAAGAAGTACCACTTATTCTATGATGCTTCACATACTTAAATATATTTTGAATTTTTTAATTTTACTTAGCATGAGGTAAGTAAAATTTTAAAAAATTGAATGTTTTAATAATAGCCATTTAGCATTCTTTGGGAGAAATTTAATTGAACAAAGTCTAATTTTTAAAAGTATTTAATCAGGTTGAATATTTAATAATTTTTTATCCAAACTAAGTGGTGGCTATAAAGTAATCAGAGTAATATTTGTGTTTGGATTATAAAATAACTACAAAAGTTCATTCCAAAGAAGTAACTCCTCAAAATATGATAACACTGGAATAACTTTATAGCATTGTCATTTGACACATTTGACTTAACAAGTTCTAGAATGAGTTTTAAAAATATTAGTCTCATTACTTTATTTTCAAACTTTATGTGTGTTAAAAGCCTCTCTACTAACCATCTCTAGTCATACTAGCCAAGCAAACTAAAAATTAGCAAAACACCTATAGCGCCTTTTGAATTTCCTTCTAACATTTCATTTATACTCCTATTACACTAGTTCAGGACTTTATTGACTCAAACTACCATATTATTAGTAGAATGTATACCTTCTAATCTACAAACCCTTAAAAAGAAAAATGATACCAGATGTTAAGAAAAATAAACAATTATATGTCATGACATCTCTTCTGGAAGATTTAACAAGCTAGTTGATGAGGTAAGAGGTAATTTTCTTCTCAATATAATTACCAAAAATATGATATATATAATAAATAGAGCAAATGAGATGGGACAGAGATCTACATGGTGTAGAATTTTTAGGAAGGAATTAATGTGGTAAGTAAGGCTTGAAAAGGCTTTGAAGGATAATTAGAATTTAAAGGTTCACTCCTTTACTCATTCCTTTAACCATGTAGACAGTAAGTATTCAACATTAGTGAAGATATTAATGAATAAATGTTCACTAGATGATTTTGATGAAGAGTAAGAAGAGAAAGCACTACTGATGGGAAAAACAGAATGAACAAAAGCATAGAGGTAGGAATAAGCATGACATGTTTAAGGGAATAGCAAAAACTCTAGCCTTATTACATCAAATTTTACATGTCTATCTGGGAATTATGGCATTATAGAGCTAGGTAAAGGCCCTTAGAAATCATCTTTAGCTTCTGCACAGCAAAGGAAACCATCAACAAAATGAAAAGACAACCCACAAAATGGGAGAAAATATTTGCAAATGATGCAACCAACAACCAACAACAATCTCCAAAATACATTGGGTTTGCCAAAAAGTTCATTCGGTTTTTTCCATAACATCTTACGGAAAAACCCAAACAAACTTTTTGGCCAACCCAATACAAACGGGGGGGGAATCAAGATGGCAGACTAGGAGGACACGGAATTTGTCCCTACTCTCAAGTACATCAAGAATACATCTACAAATGGAACAATTCTCATAGAGCACCAGCAGAACATTAGCAGAAGACTTCAGATACCTAAAAGGACAAGAAAAATCCCCTCACAACCAGGTAGGATGAAAGACAGAAAAGAAAAAAAGAAAAGAGTAATCAAAAAGGGACCATCAACCCTGGTGGGAAGCTGAAGGTGAGGGGAGGTCCCCACACTCAGAAAAATTCCCTCACAGTGGGGAAATCAGCTGGGACAGAAAAAGACCTTTGGGAGATCAAAGGAGAATGCAGCGGATGGTCTGTGGAAGGCAGAACTGCATGCATGGTCTACACCACTGCTCTGTGCATTCCAGCCTGAGTCATGAGTCGCCTGTTGTGAAGGGGGGCTAGGTGCTGGAAAGTGGGGTTCAGAGTGCGGACCCAGGGAGGCAACAGCTGTTGGCTGTGAAAAGACAGCCTGAAGGGACAGGAGTAAGGAGTTCCACAACCAGGAAAAAGCCCAGGACACCACAGAAACAAAGCGCCATTGTTGAGTGGTGCACAAGGGGTGGAGCCACCATTACAACCCCTTCCCCACCCATTAGCTTCTTTGGCCTCTGTGGGCACTGGAAGGGTCTCCCATCTGAGCAGGCCTGCTCACCCCTCGGACCAGCATCTCCTCCACTTGCGTGAGCTCCTGGGACCTGAGCACTGTGCATCCCAAAGCCTCCTTGGGCATCAGCCCTAGGCGCCCTGCCTGGATGAGAGTCTGCTGATGCTGCTGGGGGCTGAGTGCTAAAGTGTGGGGTTGGGAGAACAGATCCAGGGAGAGGAGCACTGCTGCCTGTTTGGATACAGCAGAGAGGTTGGCAGTGAGGGGATGCATGGCCAGGAATGTCCCTAGAGGAAGAATGGTCTGCCTGGAAAGTGAGGCACCACTGTTGAGAGTCACAGGGGGGGCAGGGCTGCCACCACCCCCCATATGCCAGCTCCTGCCTCCACTGGCACTGGGAGGGACTCCCACCAGAGCGAGCATGCCACAGTCTGTTGCAACTGCCTGTGGGTCCCTGGTGCCACAGGCAACTCATGCACAACCCAATTGTGGCCACCGTGCCCATCCCCAGCCTGACTAAGTGTGCCCCCAAGCAGCTGCTGCTCCCTCTCACCTGGGCAAGGAACAGCCACCTAAGGGTGGCGCACATGCAGAGTTGGGGTCAAAATCAAAGCTGAGCTCCAGGGGTGATGTGATTAAGGAAGAGGAATGGAAATCTTTCTCTGTAGCTGCACAAGCCATGGATTAAATCACTGAGATCGGCTTGGTAAATTCTGTGTCTGTGGAATGCCTGAAGAGATAATGAGTGTTTCAACAACTGAGACTGGCCTAACCTTTGCAGCACTGGACTTTGGGGGAAAGCACCTGTGGGAGTTGGGCCAGGTCAGATACTGAGCTGGCCCCACAGTGCCCACAGCAGGTCCAGAGACCTATCTAGAGGTATTGGAGGACCTCCTGGAGAGGCAGGGATTGGCTCCTTGTGGGAGCAAGGACACTGAGAGAGAAGGCTCCAGGAAAATATTCTTATTATCATTATTCTTTTTTTGTTTGTTCCATTTAGTTCAGTTCTTGGTGTTGTTGCTTTTATTATTTTTTATCTTTTTTTAATTTTTATTTTTTAATATATAATTTTTATTTTTCTATTTTTACTTCACTTTTTTGTTGTTTTGTGGTCTGTTTTTGTTCTTTGTTTTATTTTTTTTTGATTGTTTTTATGTGTATATTCTGTTTTCTTCGCTTTTTTTGTTATATGTTTGCTTTCTGTTTTTATTTTTCATTTTTTGTTAGTTTAATCATTATTGACTGTTCTCGTTTTTTAATTTTTTTGTTTGTAATCTTGCTTTTTTTGTTTGTTTGTTTTTCTGTGTGTGTGTGTGTGTTGTGTGGTTGCTGCTGTTTGTTTGCCTTTGTTTTTGCTATTTGTCTTGGGTTTTATTTCTCTGTTTGTTTTCTTCTCTTTTCTTTTCTTATTTCTCTTTATTTCTTTTCTTTTCTTTTCTTTCTTTTTTCTTGGGCAACACTGTGTGGTTTGCAGTCTCTTGGTTCCCCAGCCAGGGGGTGGGCCTAGGTCTCCAGAGTGGGAGCATTGAGTCCAGGACGCTGGACCGCCAGAGAATTCCCAGGCCCAGGGAATGTTAATCAGCCTGCGCCCTCCTAGAGGTATCCCCATCAACACCAAGACCTGGCACCACAAAACTGCCTGCAGGTTCAAGAGTTGGACATCTCACACCAAACAACCAGCAGGGCAGGAGCACAGCCCCACCCAAGAGCAGACAGGCTGCCTAAAGTTCTATTAAGCTCACAGACACCCCAAAACACATCACCTGACGTGGCACTGCCCTTCAGAAGGAAAAGACAGCTCCACCCAGCACAGCACAGGCACCAGTCCCTCCCACCAGGAAGCATACACATGCCCCTGGACAAACCTCACTCACCAGGCGGCAGAAAACAGAAGAGGAACTACGACCCTGCAGCCTGCAGAGAGGAGACCGTAAACACAATAGGTTAGACAAAATGAGATGACAGAGAAATACATTGCAGACAAAGGAGCAAGGTAAAATCCCACAAGACCAAATAAATGAAGAGGAAATAGGGAATCTACCTGAAAAAGAATTCAGATTAATGATAGTAAAAATGATCCAAGATCTCGAAAATGGAATGGAGGCAAAGATCAAGAAGACAAAAATATTTAACAAGGACCTAAAAGAACTAAAGAACAGACAAACAGTGATGAACAACAAAATAACTGAAATGAAAAATACACTAGAAGTAATCAGTAGCTGAATAACTGAGGGACACATACAGACTGAAAGTGAGGGGATGGAAAAAGATATTCCATGCAAATGAAAATCAAAGCTGGAGTAGCAATACTCATATCAGACAAAATAGACTTTAAAATAAAAACTATTACAAGAGACAAGGAAGGACACTATATAATGATCAAGGGATCAATCCAAGAAGAAGATACAACAATTGTAAATATTTATTCTCCCAACATAGGAGCGCTTCAATACATAAGGCAAATGCTAATCGCCATAAAAGGGGAAATCGACAGTAACACAATCATAGTAGGGGACTTTAACATCCCACTTTCACCAATGGACAGATCATCCAAAATGAAAATAAATAAGGAAACACAAACTTTAAATGACACAATAAACCAAATAGACTTAATTGATATCTATAGGATATCCCACCTGAAAGCAGCAGAATACACTTCCCACTCAAGTGTTCAGGGAACATGCAGAGCTCTATGTCAAAAAAACAAAAACCCAATGAAAAAATAGGTAGAAGATCTAAATACACAGTTCTCCAAAGAAGACATACAGATGGCCAAAAAGAACATGAAAAGATGCTCAACATCACTATTAGAGAAATACAAATCGAAACTACAATGAGGTAACACCTCACACCAGTCAGAAATGCCATCATCAGAAAGTCTACAAACAATAAATGCTGGACGGGGTGTGGGGAAAAGGGAACACACCTAAACTGCTGGAAGGAATGTAAATTGGTACAACCACTATGGAAAACACTATGGAGATTCCTTAAAAACCTTAAAATAGAACTACCATATGATCCAGCAATCCCACTCCTGGGTGTATATCCACAGAAAACCATAATCCAAAAGGATACATGCACCCCCATGTTCACTGCAGCACTATTTACAATAGCCAAGACATGGAAGCAACCTAAATGTCCATCAACAGAGGAATGGATATATACAATGGAATATTACTCAGCCATAAAAAAGAATGAAATAATGCCATCTGCAGCAACATGGATGGACCTAGAGATTTTCATATTAACTAAGTCAGACAAATATCATATGATATCACTCATATGTGGAATCTAATTTTTAAAAGGATACAAATGAACTTATTTACAAAACAGAAGCAGACTTACAGATATTGAACACAAACTTATGGTTACCAAAGGGAAAACACTGCGGGGGGGGGTGTATAAATCAGGAGCTTGGGATGAACACATGCACACTTCTACATATAAGACAGATAACCAACAAGGACATACTGTACAGCACAGGGAACCCTACCCAATATTCTGTGATAATCTATATGAGAAAAGAATCTAAAACAGAATGGGAGAGGAGCTTCAAGACAGTGGAAGAGTAACACACGGAGATCACCTTCCTCTCCTCAAATACATCAGAAATACATCTACATGTGGAATAGCTCCTATAGAACACCTACTGAACGCTGGCAGAAGACCTCAAACCTCCCAAAAGGCAAGAAACTCCCCACGTACCTGGGTATGGCAAAAGAAAAAACAGAGACAAAAGAATAGGGATGGGACCTGCACCACTGGGAGGGAGCTGTGAAGGAGGAAAGGTTTCGACACACTAGGAAGCCCCTTCGCAGGCGGAGACTGCGGGTGGCAGAGTGGGGGAGCTTTGGGGCCACGGAGGAGAGCACAGCTACAGGGGTGCAGATGGCAAAGCAGAGAGGTTCCCGAACAGAGGAACGGTGCCGACCAGCACTCAACAGCCCGAGAGGCTTGTCTGCTCACCCACCGGGGCGGGCGGGGGCTGGGTCCTGAGGCTCCTGCTTCGGAGGTCGGATCCCAGGGAGAGGACTGGGGTGGGCTGCGTAAACACAGCCTGAAGGGACTAGTTCGCCACAGATGGCCAGGAGAAACTCCGGGAAAAAGTCTGGACCTGCCAAAGAGGCAAGAAACATTTTCTTGCCTCTTTGTTTCCTGGCGCGAGGAGAGGGGATTAAGAGCGCCGCTTAAAGGAGCTCCAGAGACAGACGCGAGCCGCGGCTATCAGCGCGGACCCCAGAGACGGGCATGGGATGCTAAGGCTGCTGCTGCCACCACCAACAAGCCTCTGTGCAACCACAGGTCGCTCTCCACACCTCCCCTCCTGGGAGCCTGTGCAGCCTACCACTGCCAGAGTCCAGTGATCCAACGACGACTTCCCCGGGAGAAGGCACGGAGCGCCTCAGGCTGTTGAAACGTCACTCTGGCCTCTGCTGCAGCAAGCTCGCCCCGCATCCGTACCCCTCCCTCCCCCGCACTGCCTGAGTGGCCCAGAGCTCCTGAATCAGCTGCTCCTTTAACACCGTCCTGTCTGAGCGAAGAACAGATGGCCTCAGGCGACCTACACGGAGAGGCGGGTCCAAATCCAAACCTGAACCCCAGGAGCTGTGCGAACAAAGAAGAGAAAGGGAAATTTCTCCCAGCAGCCTCAGGAGCAGCGGATTAAATCTCCACAATCAACTTGAGGTACCCTGCATCTGTGGAATACCTGAATAGACAACGACTCATCCCAAATTGAGGAGGTGGACTTTGGGAGTAAACATATATTGTTTTTTTTCCCCTTTTTCTCTTTTTGTGAATGTGTATGTGTATGCTTCTGTGTGTGATTTTGTCTGTATAGCTTTGCTTTTACCATTTGTCCTAGGGTTCTGGCAGTGTGTTTTTTTCTTACACTTAAAAATTTTTTTCTGAATAATTATTTTTTATTTTAATAACTTTATTTTATTTTACTTTATTTTTTTATCTTCTTTCTTTCATTCTATTTTTTCTCCCTTTTATTCTGAGCCATGTGGATGAAAGGCTCTTGGTGCTCCAGCCAGGCATCACAGCAGTGCCTCTGTGGTGGGAGAACCAAGTTCAGGACACTGGTCCACAACAGACCTCCCAACTCCATGTAATATCAAACAGAGAAAATCTCCCAGAGATCTCCATCTTAACGCCAAAACCAAGCTTCACTCAACGACCAGCAAGCTACAGTGCTGGACACCCTAGGCCAAACATCTAGCAAGACAGGAACACAACCTGATCTATTAGCAGAGAGGCACCTAAAATATTAACAGGGCCACAGATACCCCAAAACACACCACCAGACATGGACATGTCCACCAGAAAGACAAGATCCAGACTCATCCACCAGAACACAGGCACTAGTCCCCTCCACCAGGAAGCCTACGCAACCCACTGAACCAACCTTAGCCACTGGGTATAGACACCCAAAGCAACAGGAACAATGAACCTGCAGCCTGTGAAAAGAAGACACCAAACACAGTAAGTTAAGCAAAATGAGAAGACAGAAAAACACACAGCAGATGAAGAAGCAAGGTAAAAATTCACCAGACCTAACAAATGAAGAGGAAATAGGCAGTCTACCTGAAAAAGAATTCAGAATAATGATAGTAAAGATGATCCAAAATCTTGGAAATAGAATAGAGAAAATACAAGAAACATTTAACAAGGACCTAGAAGAACTAAAGAGCAAACAAACAATGATGAACAACACAATAAATGAAATTGAAAATTCTCTACAATGGATCAATAGCAGAATAACTCAGGCAGAAGAATGCATAAGTCACCTGGAAGATAAAATAGTGGAAATAACTACTGCAGAGCAGAATAAAAAAAAAGAATGAAAAGAACTGAGGAGAGTCTCAGAGACCTCTGGGACAACATTAAAGGCACAAACATTCGAATTATAGGGGTCCCAGAGGAAGAAGAGAAAAAGAAAGGGACTGAGAAAATATTTGAGGAGATTATAGTTGAAAACTTCCCTAATGGGAACAGAAATAGTTAATCAAGTCCAGGAAGCACAGAGAGTCCCATACAGGATAAATCCAAAGAGAAACATGCCAAGACACATATTAATCAAACTATCAAAACATAAATACAAAGAAAAAATATTAAAAGCAGCAAGGCAAAAACAACAAATAACACACAAGGGAATCCCCATAAGGTTAACAGTTGATCTTTCAGTAGAAATTCTGCAAGCCAGAAGGGAGTGGCAGGACATATTTAAAGTGAGGTAGGAGAAAAACCTACAACCAAGGTTACTCTACCCAGCAAGGATCTCATTCAGATTTGATGGATAAATTAAAATATTTACAGACAAGCAAAAGCTAAGAGAATTCAGCACCACCAAACCAGCTTTACAACAAATGCTAAAGGAACTTCTCTAGGCAGGAAACACAATAGAAGGAAAAGACCTCCAATAAAAAACTCAAAACAATTAAGAAAATGGGAATAGGAACATACATATTGATAATTACCTTAAATATAAATGGATTAAATGCTCCCACCAAAAGACATAGACTGGCTGAATGGATACAAAAACAAGACCCATATATATACTGTCTACAAGAGACCTACTTCAGACCTAGGGACACATACAGACTGGAAGTGAGGGAATGGAAAAAGATATTCCATGCAAATGGAAACCAAAAGAAAGCTGGAATAGCAATTCTCATATCAGAAAAAATTGACTTTAATATAAAGACTATTAGAAGAGACAAAGAAGGACACTACATAATGATCAAGGGATCGATCCAAGAAGAAGATATAATAATTGTAAATATTTATGCACCCAACATAGGAGCATCTCAATATGTAAGGCAAATACTAACAGCCATAAAAGGAGAAATCGACAGTAACACAATTATAGCAAGGGACTTTCACACCCCACTTTCACCAATGGACAGATCATCCAAAATGAAAATAAATAAGGAAACACAAGCTTTAAATGACACATTAAACAAGATGGACTTAACTGATATTTATAGGACATTCCATCCAAAAACAACAGAATACACATTCTTCTCAAGTGCTCATGGAATATTCTCCAGGAAAGATCATGTCTTGGGTCACAAATCAAGCCTTGGTAAATTTAAGAAAATGTATATTGTATCAAGTATCTTTTCCGACCACAACGCTATGAGACTAGATATCAATTACAGGAAAAAATCTGTAAAAAATACAAGCATATGGAGGCTAAACAATACACAACTAAATAATCAAGATATCACTGAAGAAATCAAAGAGGAAATAAAAAATACCTAGAAACAAATGACAATGAAAACATGACGATCCAAAACCTATGGGATGCAGCAAAAGCAGTCCTAAGAGGGAAGATTATAGCAATACAATCCTACCTTAAGAAAAAAGAAATATCTCAAATGAACAACCTAACATTACACGTAAAGCAATTAGAGAAGAAGAACAAAAAAATCCCCAAAGTTAGCAGAAGGAAAGAAATCATAAAGATAAGATCAGAAATAAATGAAAAAGAAATGAAGGAACTGATAGCAAACATCAATAAAACTAAGGGCTGGTTCTTTGAGAAAATAAACAAAATTGATAAACCATTAGTCAGACTCATCAAGAAAAAAAGGGAGAAGACTCAAATCAACAGAATTAGAAATGAAACAGGAGAAGTAACAACTGACACTGCAGAAATACAAAGGATCATGAGACATTACTACAAGCAACGCTATGCCAATAAAATGGACAACCTGGAAGAAATGGGCAAATTCTTAGAAATGCACAATCTTAGGAGACTGAACCAGGAAGTAATAGAAAATATGAACAGACCAATTACAAGCACTGAAATTGAGACTGTGATTAAAAATCTTCCAACAAACCAAAGCCCAGGACCACATGGCTTCACAGGTGAATTCTATCAAACATTTAGAGAAAAGTTAACACTTATCCTTCTCAAACTCTTCCAAAATACAGAAGAGGGAGTAACACTCCCAAACTCATTTTACGAGGACACCATCACTCAGATACCAAAACTGGACAAAGATGCCACAAAAAAAGAAAACTACAGGCCAATATCAGTGATGAACATCAATGTAAAAATACTCAACAAAATACTAGCAAACAGACTCAACAGCACATTAAAAGGACAATACACCATGATCAAGTGGGGTTTATCCCAGGAATGCAAGGATTCTTCAATATACACAAATCAATCTATGTGATAATCCATATTAACAAATTGAAGGAGAAAAACCAGATGATCATCTCAATAGATGCAGAAAAAGTTTCGACAAAATTCAACACCCATTTATGATAAAAACCCTCCAGGAAGTAGGCAAAGAGGGAACTTACCTCAACATAATAAAGGCCATATATGACAAACCCAGAGCCAACATCATTCTCAATGGTGAAAAACTGAAACCATTTCCACTAAGATCAGAAACAAGACAAGGTTGCCCACTCTCACCACTGTTATTCAACATAGTTTTGGAAGTTTTAGCCACGGCAATCAGAGAAGAAAAAGAAATAAAAGGAATCCAAATCAGAAAAGAAGTAAAACTCTCACTGTTTGCAGATGACATGGTACTATACATAGAGAATCCTAAAGATGCTACCAGAAAACTACTAGATCTAATCAATGAATTTGGTAAAGTTGCAGGATACAAAATTAATGCATAAAAATCTCTTTCATTCTTACACACTAACAATGAAAAGTCTGAAAGCAAAATTAAGGAAACACTCCTGTTTACCATTGCAACAAAAAGAATAAAATACCTAGGAATAAATCTACTTAAGGAGACAAAAGACCTGTATGCAGAAAACTATAAGACACTGATGAAAGAAATTAAAGATGATACAAACAGATGGTGAGATATACCATGTTCTTGGATTGGAAGAATCAACATTGTGAAAATGACTATACTACCCAGAGCAATCTAAAGATTCAGTGCAATCCCTATCAAACTACCAATGGCATTTTTCACAGAACTAGAACAAAAAATTTCACAATGTGCAAGGAAACACAAACGACCCCAAATAGTCAAATCAATCTTGAGAAAGAAAAACAGAGCTGGAGGAATCAGACTCTCTGACTTCAGACTCTCTGACTTCAGACTATACTATAAAGCTACAGTATTTAAGACAGTATGGTACTGGCACAAAAACACAAATATAGATCAACGGGACAGGACAGAAAGCCCAGAGATAAACCCACGCACATATGGTCACCTTAGATAAAGGAGGCAAGAATATACAACGGAGAAAAGACAGCCTCTTCAATAAGTGGTGCTGGGAAAACTGGACAGCTACATGTCAAAGAATGAAATTAGAACATTCCCTAACACCATACACAAAAATAAACTCAAAACGGATTAAATACATAAATGTAAGGCCAGACACTATAAAACTCTTAGAGGAAAACATAGGAAGAACACTCCATGACATAAATCACAGCACGATCCTTTTTGACCCACCTCCTAGAGAAATGGAAATAAAAACAGAAATAAATGGCACCTAATGAAACTTAAGAGCTTTTGCACAGCAAAGGAAATCATAAACAAGATGAAAAGACAACCCTCAGAATGGGAGAATAAATTGCAAATGAAGCAACTGACAAAGGATTAATCTCCAAAATATATGCAGCTCATGCAGCTCAATATCAAAAAAACAAACAACCCAGTCCAAAAATGGGCAGAAGACCTAAACAGACATTTCTCCAAAGAAGATATACAGACTGCCAACACACACATGAAAGGATGCTCAGCATGACTAATTATTAGAGAAATGCAAATCAAAACTACAATGAGGTATCACCTCACACCGGTCAGAGGGTCATCATCAAAAAATCTACAAACAATAAATGCTGGAGAGGGTGTGGAGAAAAGGGAACCCTCTTGCACTGTTGGTTGGAATGTAAATTGATACAGCCCTATGGAGAACAGTATAGAGGTCCCTCAAAAAACTAATAATAGAACTACCATATGACCCAGCAATCTCACTACTGGACATATATCCTGAGAAAACCATAACTCAAAAAGTGTCATGTACCACAATGTTCATTGCAGCTCTATTTAAATAGCCAGGACATGGAAGCAACCAAAGTGTCCACTGACAGAAATGGATAAAGAAGATGTGGCACATATATACAATGGAATATACCATAAAAAGAAATGAAACTGGATTATTTGTAGTGAGGTGGATGGACCTAGAGTCTGTCATACAGAGTGAAGTAAGTCAGAAACAGAAAAACAAATACCGTATGCTAACACATATATATGGAATCTAAAAAAAAAAAAAATTGTTTTGACGAACCTAGGAGCAGGACAGGAATAAAGATGCAGACATAGAGAATGGACTTGAGGACACGGGGAGGGGGAAGGGTAAGCTGGGACAAAGTGAGAGAGTGGCATGGACATATATACACTACCAAATGTAAAATAGATAGCTAGTGGGAAGCAGCCGCATAGCACAGGGAGATCAGCTCGGTGCTTTGTGTTCACCCTGAGGGGTGGGATAGGGAGGGTGGAGGGAGATGCAAGAGGGAGGAGATATGGGGATATATGTATATGTATAGCTGATTCACTTTGTTATACAGCAGAAACTAACACACCACTGTAAAGCAATTATACTCCAATAAAGATGTTAAAAAAAAAAAAGATAAACACTACTCAAGAAATGGGAAGGCCTTCAAGATACAATTTTTCATGTCTGTAAAATTAACTGTGCATTAACTCCTGACTGAAAATACTACAATATAGAACTAATTATAAAATTTTAAAAGAACAGACTATTAATCTACAGTTAATATAAAATATTAGTTGTCTCAACCTAAATCATTTCAAAGGCCTGAGAATTGTTTCTGGCTTGATTTTACAGAAATCCTTTCCCTAGATCTTATTAAACCTTAAAGATCCTTGAATATAATTTCTTGGCACTTCCTTTGAGATCTTCAAAAAATCAAGAGCTCTGCTGAGTTAACCCATGATGACTAGCACATGAGAAAATGTCTTATATATATTGTCTTTTTGATATTGAAACCCATTTCAGAGTAACAGTCAACAGATTTGCCATTACTTTCATGCAAATATTTTCTGAATGTTTACATATAGTATGATATAAATATAGCAAAAAACAATCTCCTGGAATAAATGTGTGTGTCCCCATAAAAGGTATCCCTTATGCATATATAGCTTAAATTGACAGCATATAATTCACCTCAATTCATCAGATGGTTTTTCTTCTTGTAGTCATTTATATCTAGTTCACAGGCCAGGCCAATCTGCATCCTCTACAAGTAATCAAATAATGTGATCAGCCTTGAAGAACTTATTAGAGATATTTTCTAACATACATTCTTGGTCCAATATAATCTTGGATATTGGGAAGTAGAATACTACTCAGAACCCTGGTATTTTATACTGTGTTTCAAGGATTGTAGAGAAACATATAGTTATAATGACTCTGGTACTCTCCATGATTGTATACTTAGGGTATAGTTTTAGTCTTAAAGGAGTACCAAACAGGCTCTGAATCACTAAAAAGAACAGCTTTAACTGAGTGTGGTAGAGCATCTTGACCTCCACAGTAATGAGCCTCTGCAGTCAAAGTGAATTTAGCCCATTCTGTAATTGACACTGTTCATAAAAACAATTTAAAACCATTTCACGTTTTGCTAGTATGCACAATTTCCAAACGACTAAGTAAACCATCAATGTCAAGAACAGTGGTTTATGATCATTGAAATGGACTCTCAAAATAAACAACTCACTAGTCTGTAAAACTGTTATTCCTGCTGCTGGAAGCAACATTGTGAAATGGCTTTGAAATCCAACAGAACTACAGATTTCTCCTGTAGGTCACAGTTTGGCAAAAGGGTCTTAATCCTAAATGAAGTTAGGCTCAATGGAATATCTTTCTATTATATGTGTTTGAGTTCCAATGACAGGAGTACAGACTACTTGTTTGCATGAACTTTTATTTATGTGTTTCAAAATGTAATAAAATCTTCTCAGCATATCAATCCCAGCAAGGAGCCTTACATCACTCTTCTGAGTACCAAAGCAACCAATTTAAACTGCATTTATTTATTTTATAAAATGGAGGTCTTGTCTATTGCTCAATAAGAGTATTTACAGGGGGTTTGTACTATATATTATCTGTGCATTTTTTTCCATATAAATAAAATGCCAACCTTATTAACAGAATATGTGAAACAAACCAGGTTTCAACAAGGTGGTTCTTTTTTCAACAATGACAACAACAACAACAACAAAACTATACCAAAACTATACTAAAACTATACTGAAGTTCCACTGTAGGAAACCAAAAATTCAAAAGAACCAAGCACTAACACTGACCCCCATTGCCTTCTGACATCCATAACTAGATTACCTCCTTGTGACTTACTTAAACTCTGGTCCCCAAGAAAGTTTTCAGAAAGAGCTTTTCCAAATTCTTCTTCCTGTCACCCATAAAGCTGTTTTCAGGCACTAAATTATACATTAATGATCTCCAAATTTTTTTGATCAAGCACTCCCATTCAGAAAAAGGAAAAATTCAGCATTCATACTCAATGTATTTATTTATACATTACATATAACCTAATCTTAGCTTTTAAATTAAATATTATTAAACCTAAATTTCTTTTATTTTCTTAAATAAAAATTAAATACCAGTAGAAGTTTTAACATTTTTCATATATCCCACTGGATCATCATGCATGCCTCCTGGGTACCACTTTGGAGAATGCCATACTACATAATAAATCAGGTCTGGATTATAAGTTATGGAAGAGGCAAAAGATAATTTTGGTTAAAAGCCTTAACTGTTGGGACAACATAGCAGCCTCCATGCTTGGCTCTCTGCTGCGGACCGTCTGGCAGGTCTGGCCCACCCCCTTATACCCTCCTCCCCCTCTCCTCTGAAGCTTCAAACCCATGGGTTACCCACTATTCTCCCACCTGTAGTGCCCAGTGCAGACCCGTCCCAGGGTTCTCCCTCTGCCCACTTCCCTCCTCCGGCCTGAGTCAGGGGAGGGCCGAGCTGCAGATGTAAATTTGGTATTCATAAGCTTAGAGCTGACTGGCATTAAAAGCTGCAGATTGACTCCAATTTATAAGGAGTGTAGGTGGAGAGAGAAGGTGTCCGAGGAACGAGGCCCCAGAGCCTTTAATGTTAAGAGAAGAGAGCCAAGCAAAGGAGACTTGAAAGAAGCAGAGCGAGGGAGGAGAGCGTGGTGGCCCGGAAGCACTCCAGGAGCAGGGAGTGGGTAACTTTCTGCTCAAAGTCAATTGAAAGAAGAGCTGAGAATTGCCTGTAGGGCTTAGCAGAGTGGAAATTTTTGGGACCTGGATCACAGGGGTTTCGATGGTGTGGTGGGAGGGAAAGCGTTCAAGACAGAAGAGGAGGAAAGAAATCGGAGACTACGAATATAGACAAGCCTTTGAAAATGTTTTGCTGCAAAGGGGAGCAGAAAAATGGGTCAGTAGCTGGAGAGGAGGTTGTTCCTTCATCAGCTTCAGGCCAAGTTCGAAGTTACTATGTAGACTGGAAAATGTTGCATGATGTGAAGAGAAGAAAAATGGCCTATGAGTATGTAGATGAGAGGCTACACATCAATTCTCAGGAAAAATACCATTCTGCCAAAAGACCTTCAGGAAGTGGCTGATGAAGAAATTGCTGCCCTTCCCCGGGACAGCTGTCGTGTTGGAATCACAAATCGGTGTCTTACAACGTCCTGTCCACGAGGTGTAAGGCGGCGCTGGAGGCTTAGTCATATCTTCTTCCGTCACTTAGCCGACCATGGGCAACTGTCTGGGGTGCAGCGAGCAATGCGGTAATAACCAGCTCCAGAACCTACTGAGCTTGCAGGAAAACCAGTTCTGGCAAGAAGAGGCTTTTCCAATAGACAAAAACCTAGTTTTTATGGGGATCCGGAACAAAGGTCTGCTCTACCTGATGCTGTCTATAGTTAAATTACTTTTAAATTTTAAATGAAAAAATTTGGATGTTTCATTCTGTCAGTGAATTATCTTTTCTCTTGGATTTAATAAACAGACTGTTCCCAAGCATAGTGTGAAGAGTAGAGTAATAAAAAATATTTCTGTAAAAAAAAAAAAAAAGCCTTAATTGTTAAAACAAAAGGGAAAAGATAGAAAGAAAACACCAGGTCACAAATAGTATAAGTTCATTGAACATCATTATATGCCAGGCACTTCACATAAATTATGCCATTTAATCTTCAAAAGAATCCTTAAAGGAAGTATCATTTTTTTCCTCTTGTACAGATGAGGAAATTAGGATCAGGGTAATTACACCTAAGGTTTAGATCTCAAAAGCCATGATTATCAGAAGACTGGAAGTAAGTAAAAAGGAAAACAGACTATCAAATATCTGTCCCTCCTATATTCCAAAATCCTAAATATCTCTTCCCACAAAGAAGGGAAGTCTAAGGACCCATTTATTATCTGGTTCTTCTGTCCTTGATATAATCATCAAATGATAGCACATTCAGTAAATTTATTTCAAGGCAGTAGGGATAAAGGGTAAAATATACTAAATTGCTATCAGTAGTTGAGAAAAATCATCAATTAGCTTTTGATTGCCTAGCATTTCTTAAGCAGATAACATGGATCCAACAAAGTCTTCAGAATCTCTATAAACAGTTTTTAGTACTGAGATGTCCTTTATTCAACATGCTGATGCCAGCAGCTCCAATAATGCCCATGATCAAAGTGTTAAGAAATGTAGTAATATCTGCTTTTTCTGATTTAATTTGGTTAATTACAAACCTACCCAAATCATGTGGTGTATAGCCCCACAGATCCTAATCTATCATGTGAAATTTAAACAAAAAATATTAACTGCATACAGTCATAAACACATATGCTTATTTGCATGACTCTCTTATATTATAGCCCAAAATATTACTGGCTTAAAGTTAGAAACAGCATGACTTCAATCAATATAAATTGCAAAAAGAACTAACTCTAATGATCAGAAGTAGTGATGTACTTTTAAATTGTCTTATAGAAATAGCAACAAAGATAATAGAATTTTCAAGAGAATATAAGAATATATAGAATTTTTCCAAAAACTTATCAACCAAGGAAAATCATTCCCCAAAGTCTATACTACCTAGTTAAGAATATTAGAAGAAATTTGATTTTCTAAGTATGAACTTTTCCCTCATACTTTTAGTTCATTTTATAATACACAGAGAAATCTTACAATTTCAGTCGCTAATATCCAAACAAATATGTGGTCTGGACCACAGAAAACTAATAAATGATGACATATGAGTATAATTAAACAAAGTCATAGAATAAAGCAGTAGAAAATTATTTATAAAAAAAACTACAGCATCGCAAAAACAAACTTCTCTTAAAAGTCAATATTGTTTCAGGAGCAATTTAAACCAGATTCAAATAAAATTCAAATAGGATTCAAAGATTACTCAATTCAAACGGGAAAGAAAGTTCTCTTCTCTTAGAGAGAAAATAAGATTCACTACCAAATTACATTGCTTTTATAGGACTATAAAATTCAAAGCCTCACAAAATCAAGAATTTAATAAAATATGCAAAATGATAATAATGGTAAAATTTAGAAAACTCTTCTATGTGCCATGACCTGTGCTAAGTATTTTATTATCACTTTGAATCGTCATAAGCACCTCAAAAGATGCTATTTGTGTCCCCATTTCCAAGCAGACGAACTGAGGTGGTTAAGAAATGTTACCAAGGTCACATCACTAATGAAATAGCCAGACTTTGACTCCAAGCTTCTTACTTATTCACTCTTTCTTAAGTAATAAAATACATGATGTGACCAATTGCAGGAAGTGTAAGATTTAAAAGGATGGACTTTGGAGTCAGATGCACGAGGATTCACATCACACCTCTGGCTCTTTCTAGCTGTTGCAATAAATTGATCTCTCCAAGTCTGTTTCCTTTCCTATAAATGGAGATAATAACACCTGCCTCATAAAATAGCTGTAAGTGTCAAAATAATATATGTAAAGCACTCAATACAGAGCTTGGGACATGGCAAGCTTCCAAAGTATGGTAGTTATGATTATTTACAGGGTAGCTACATTTAACAGTGCGACCTATGATACAAGGACAAAGGAAAGGTAACTGACCTGTTGAGTGACCAAAACTGTGGTGTTGGCATGAAAGATGAATGAAATTGTCAAACCTAGTCCCCTGATTTTCTGTAAGTCTCTACAGCACTTGCTCATGTACCTGTTTACAGAGCATTTCTCTTCTCTCTAGCTCATTTCATTGTTATCTCTAACAAGTGATTTATTTTCATTTCTTTCTCATTTCCTGTGACCTGTTTAAAAGCTCCCTGCATATCTACCCTTATGAGTACCCAAGTAGTTTGTTATCCCCTAGTACAATACTTAGTTTTTGTACTTGACACCCTGGGATTCATTTTACTGTGTAACAATCTACCATGAACATCTTCCTAGAATAAGCCTAAAGATTATTTAAAATACCACCTGAAAGGAAAAGAAAACTTTGTATATTACCATAACCTCTGCACAAGATTTACCAATGTAAACACAGCTTTCCAATGAAAAGTAAAAGTAAAACTGGAACCCAGTTGGTTCCCCATGATTTAGTTTAAAACATTAAGCATACTGACTATAATATACAACAGTTACTTGTCAAATATGAATATGAAGTGGCACCACTTTGTCCTACCTCTTCAGAGTCCATAATCAGTCCCCCTCCCATTTTTACTTCTATAGACTCCTAATTGGGTCTATCTCCTAATAGCTACAATGTATAACTTAAGAGACAACTACTACACCAATATTTGTATTAAAAACTAAAAAGGTTTTAGTTTTACCTAGCATAGTAAACAGTTAACAGAAGAATGTGAAACAGTTCAAACTGTTTAAAGAGCAACATTTCTGATTAGCAATATGAACAGATCGCGTGGTTCAAGTTGTGTTTAACCCAGAATGTTCTGTGTGGTTACCATATATCACACTTAATGTTATCCAGTAACTTTAATGGAGTCATTAAAGTTTGAAGCTTTGGGTAACTATCAGCACTTATTAAAACTTTTTCCTCCTTGTCTAATACTAGATAAAATTAACCATTCCACTTTAGGATACTGAATTGTATAAATTCCTGCAGAGACTTAGTAGATGAGGAATAGTGAATAGAAGCATCAGCAGTTCTCTAAATCAAAAGGAATTTTTAAATACCGATTTATTTTATACTAGTTTATATAAAAGAATGTTTTTGGAAATAAAGTTGCTAAGTTTGATCAAGTAGACTTTCTGTTTTTAATGAGTAGATTAGATTTGTCCAGCATAACATTTTGAGAAAAACTCCTTCAAAGATCCTCTTAGAGGTGGTTGGAAGGAGCCCCAGTAAAGGTAAAATCTATAAAGCCAACAGATAACAATCAGCTTAAACTGTTTCTATCAGCGAATGTCAATTTTTATTACAGGGCAGAATTTAATTAATTTTGTTTAATTTAATAAATATTCTCATATAATATAGTTCCTGTACTAGATACTATCTCATATTTCTAAATAGTTCAAAGTATTAAAGATTATTTATGACAGGAACATGTTATCAATGTATATATTAAGTTTTCTTCTCCTTCTAAATTATATCTCTTAAATGCTTAAGGTCCAATTGACCCTGAACATGGTAAATGAACTCCAGTCACTAAAGAATCCCCTGAAAGTTTATGTAACACCAGTCAAGGTTAGAGGTTCCATTTGAAAGATTCTACTGTTATATAACAATGATGGTTATATATAATTATTCATCCCCGCACACACCTCCCCCTCCCAGTGTTAGCATAATGTTCAGCACTCAGTGGGCACTTAATAAATGTTTGCTTAAAAAATCAGTAAGTGTATACAGACTCAAATATGCATAAGTAAATCTAATACTCAGATAATATATACCAATGGAGACAAGAGGTAAGTGGAGAAAAAGACTCATTATTGGCACAATTTCAGGGTAATTACATATATACAATCATCCAATAACTGCAAACTTAAAATGTATTGAACTACTTCAAAGTAATTCTCTAAATAATGTTGCCTTCTGCCCACAAATTCCTCTATGTATGTACCCTTCTGCCCAAAATTTCTCTTCTCTTAATTGTATAATTTTTTTAACTTGAACTAGGAATTCAGGAAATATTTTTACAAATGAAATTATTTGATTTCATTTTTAAGAAGAAGAATAAATACAAACTTAAGCATAATGTCATATCAAATAAACAAATTTATTAAGCACATGAAATTCATACCAAGAAAAGGAGTCATATGAAACTGGCTTCCTGTTCTGTCACTGAGATGGGAGTTAAAAAAGAAGATTTAAAATATTGCTGGTTAAATCAACCTCAGTGATCTTTTTTTATTGGAGGGAAGTACTAATTTGATTTATAAAAGTTTAATTCCAAATTAGAACAGCTGTTAATACCCCTTATCAACCATTATTTTATTATACATGGTAGGAAGATAAGCAGATAAGGTCACCTGCCTAGAATGAGATGCTTCACATTATTTACAGCTCTAATTTTTGTTCAGTAATTGGTAGGTGCAATTCTCATTCTGGTTGCTAATGACAACGATATATTTCTGAGGCAAATTAGAGAAAGAGAATTTTGTGTTACTTTCAGCAGTATTGCTAAAAAGTGATGCAATGAGTTTTAGTTGAATTAAGTGCCTCACCAATATCATAATTCACCCAAGAGATTCTAACACTAAAATCACACCACCCATGAAGTGAACTTGAATAGAACAGAATTTGTGTATTTGTTTGGCATTGGTCTCCATCACTAATTGCTCCTTCTGTAAAGTAGTTTTGGGTAGAATGTAGTAAGTGTTTCATCATAAACAACTGAATGCCTATCATCTGTGAGAAAACACATATTTAAAATTGTTCTTTTGAATTCAAAATGAAAGTAAAGTACTCCCAAAGAAAAAGAAGAAAGTTATTTCTCAAAGTTCTGACGGAGAAAACAGACTTTTTAAAATTAACACATATAAGAGGTCAGAAGTTTCAAAATTATAAAGCATTTTTCACTACAAGAGAGGAGCATTAGCAACTAAGGACATCCAGTCATTGGCACAGTATGATGTATATGTACTTTCTAAGTTGGCAGCATCTGAGTCACATGGGAATCCAAACTGAATCATATGGGAAGTTATGTCAAAGATTATTTTTTACTCCAAGAGTTTCCCAGGGACAATTGCTGAGACCTGCATATACACAAAGGCCTTGATACAGCTATTAAGAGTAAATAAAGTCTTCAATTCCTATAGTGGAAGATTCCATGCCAAGTTGTGATGTACACAACCTCTCACAGCTAAAGCCACAAACAAATGAAATCAATAAAATCAGGCTGTCAAGTCAAGAACTGGGGTTGTTTCTCAGTGTCTAAGGGTTTCAATGTGGTTTTTAATTATCCCAGATGAGAACAAATTAATAGTTGAATAAAATCCATTTAAGTTAGAAGGGATTCACCTTTGACTAATGCTTTATTCTGTTAAACCTTGTTTATTATACTATTTATATCAGATATTGATAAGCAATGTTATACATTCCTTTGAAATATACAGAGCTTTGAAAACTGGAGTGTACTGTACACATGCAGAAACACCACTTATGATTGCTCGGGGTGTGTAGTTCACAGCAGTACCACATCTAAGGGAGGATCCCTAGTAGACATTGTGGATGTCTTGATTTTTCAGGGAGATAGAAGTTAAATGTATTGTTCTAACAAAAATTTTCTGACAAAAGTGAAGTATGGGTTAAGTAATGACTCTGTAAGATATTATTGCTATTTAAAACTTATCTTAATGGAGAGGTTTCTGAGGGAGGAGAATATAGTCAAAAGTTATAGCATGATTTTTTTCCCTCTTCTCTCTAAAACATTATTGGATGCTGGCTGAAGGCATTCACCACATCGTAGTACAGCATCACAGCCTCACAGCGTCTTATCTCCCTGCTAGCTCTATTGCTGAGCCTCTAGCAGGCCATGCCACCATTCTACAAAGCCAGCTGTTTCTGAATAATATACACATGGTAAGTCTAGTAAATTCTATGAGCTTGAGATCACTGACACCATAAGAAGCCCTATTAATTGGAGGTGATGTTACGGGGGTAATATGAAGATGTATTAAACATTGGATAAGTCCAAAAATGGCAGAAGCACCGTAAGGAGAAAGCAAATCAATACTTGGACTTTGAGTGTTTGTGAAGACATAGCACCGCCTCCCCCATCCACAAAAAGCTAGGTAGCTAGATGGTTCCATGAGGATGAAGCTGTATCAGGAGTTCAACGTTGATACCTTATCTTGGCAAGCTGTATGCTCAGCAACTGGTGGAAGCCACATCAACTTTGGGGAGGGAAAATCCATGTTGCTGTGCCTTGCATACTTCTATTCACCATATCCACATTGTACAGGAACTCCTTGATCAAGCCACAGGGGTCATTTGTCCACCTATAGGCTTTATCTACTGTGGATATCTTTGTTAGGCATTAATGTTGGACAGGAATCTCTTTCACACTTCATAACAATTCCAAGAGGTCTCCTCCAGACCTCCTTGTCACCAACTTCACAAGACTTTTTTCTTTCCAACTTCCTAACAATCCAGTCAATGTGTTAGGCACTGACCATGAATGAATGTATACTGATACCTTGGGACATCTCTACTTCTACCCCTAATTAAAACGAGATGCAGGGCTCAGAGTTCAATCCACTGGAAGAATTTCCCTCCCTGTTGTCTTCCATGGTTATTCCTGTTGCAGTACAGCACCCATTCCCTACAACTGATTCCAGTATACCATGCATATCCATCCATAAATCAGGACCATGCATTTTCTTTCTCTATTAACAAGTCATAGGAAACTCCCCATGAAGCTATAGGTATGGGCTGAGGAAGAGGCAGAGAAGTAGCAGGACCGAGTACCTTGGGAATATGTCATCTACTTAAGCAGTTTACTTGTGCCTTCTGGGCCTTTTCAGGCCTGATCTTGATACATCACATCTGATTTATAATGAGATGCTGGCGGGCACATCCAATTTTATGGCTCACGATATTAGATAACACCTAGTTCATGATGGGCAGTTCAGGTCACATACTCACTTTGTGCCCTGTGGTCAGGTAGGTGTTCAGTTCCTATTAGGGTCCATAAGCAAGTCAGTAACATTGCTTTTCAAATGGAAATAGTTATTGACAAAGGAGGGGTCTATGCCATGATTCTCCTCTGGGATTTGCCAGAAGCTCCAAATAGTATCTCTGGCACATACATATTGAATATATCAAGCTTTCTGGGTCATAAAATTCATGGGAAGAACAGTTTGCTCTGCAGATAGGACCTACTGCACAGCTCTTTCTTTCTCCTGGCTTTACTCAAACTGGTAGCCTTAAAGTTTACCTAGTAAATGTGCAGCAGCAGCCTGCCTAAAGGTAATACATATTGCATTCAAAATTCAAAGAGGCTCACCAAGCATTATGCCTCATTCTTGGTGGTGGACAAGGTTCAAGGTGCAGGTGTAATAATTTGTTTCTCACTTTAGAAGAAATAGCCTGACTTGTTTTTCTCCCATATTCTGACATGCATGTGTGTTACTAAGGTGACTAGGATACCTGCTACTTCCTGCTCATTAGCTTAAATTAACATAATACTGTCAATATAATACACATACTTTATGTTCTATTGGATATAAAGGAAACCAAAATCCCTCTGGATTATGTGTGACAGTGATCAGTTGAATATTACTTATGGTAAAACTGTAAAGATATACTCTTGTCCGTGCCATATAAATGTTAATGACTTCGAAGTTTTCCTTACCAATGGAAATGGAAAATATAACACTTCCGGGGGTTGTGCTAGTTTACTCCCATAAAGATACCACAATTGGAGCTACATGTGCAATTAGCATCACCACCTGAGCAAGTGTACAAAACTATACTCCATGACCCATACGACTTTGGCAGTTGCCAAACAGTCACATTAAACATGAATAATTTTATTTTAGTCTTTTATGGTGGTACTAATCTCTGAAATTCCCTCAGGAAGGTGGCGTTACTTTTGGTTTTCTATCTTGGGTAGGTGGGGGATGCCATTCCAGGAGCTTCTATTTGGCCCTTTTTAATCATAATAGCCTTCATTCCATATCTGAGAAGACCAATGTGTCGATTCTGCCAGGTACTAATTATATCTACTCCCATTATATATTGAGGGATAGGGAACTGCTCTTGTACTCAGAACATTATCTGTTATCTCAAGACCTCCATAGATCTCTACTCTGACTGGTATACTAGTATGATGACATTTAAGGTCTCTGGGGATTAGTATAAGTTTTGATCTAGAATCCAATAACTCAGGGGGTCTGAGTATTTCCCTGTCTCCAGTATACAGTCACCCTGACAGAAGATTGAAGGGTTCTGTACATTGTGAAGATTTCCTATTCCCACTAGCTTTCAGGGGGTCATCCCTGCGTGGGGTTGTAGTATAGTACCTATCTATTTACAGCTGGTCTCAGTAAACCATAAATAACCATCCATAAATCGGGTCCATGCTTTTTTCTCCTCTATTAATATATCAGAGAATATGTTTAGAGATAGCTTGGATAAAAATGTATAACATACATCCATAGCTACACTTCAAGGTCCTTTTACAAAGGGGCCAGGCCTCTCCCTCATCAGAGAGGTTCTGGGATGTGAATTGGCATATATCCAAAACACTAATATTACCATTTCTTCCCACAAGACCTGCCACAAGGCAGGATTTTTCTGCCTATACGTGTCAGGTAGTACATTGGAAGGATGCACATGTATTTTATCCTTAGAATTGCATAACCAATTAGCTGTTGCTACAGAATAGTGGTTCTCAAAGTGTGATCTCCAGACCATCAGCATCAACATTAACTGATTAGAATTTCAATTAGAATTAAAAATGTTCAAATCCCACTTCAGACTTATTAAATTAGAAATTCTGGGATGGGGTCAACAAGCCCACCGTGAGTCTGATACGCAGTAAGGTTTAAGAACCACTCCCAGAGATATCTGTAAGTCAAGACCCATCCCTGTGGCTTCTTGTGGTAGTTTCAGACATCTTGCTTATAATGATTAAGGGCCACCAGCTGATCTATATCATCCTAAGACCCCCCATCAATCCTATTAGGATCAGAGAACCCAATTCTATTATAGTATAACCCAATATCATCTCCTTCCTACAGAAGACAGCAACCACAGAGTTATTCAAAGATACTGTCATCCCCCTTACCTATGCATTTTAGTGCTTTAACAAAAGAGCATCATCTGGCCTTCCTAGGGAGTATGGTTAGAAGTTGGCTCATCCATTCCAGGATTTTCATTTCCCTAAACCATTGAACTCCTTCTTCTACAGTATGCCAGGTAATCTCAAACATTTCTACCTCATTAACTATAGGTCATCACTGAGTTCAGGCTTCAATTAATATACTTCATAGATTATTAAGCCCTCTTCCAAGTGCCCAAGCCAATATATTATTAAATTCCAAATTCCACGTGAGTACACCAATGTCAATGAATTTAGTCTGATAGACCTTAGCATTTACTCCCCACATATGCCAATACAGATTGCTGAGGTTTTGAACTCTTTCAGTGTATAAACTGTTCCTCTCGGGGTAGGTCTTGCACCTCCCCATCTAGGCTATGTTGAGTCAATAAGAGATGGCAAAGGTGGGTTCGAAGGTTAATCAGCATTAGTTTGCTAGGCAAGTAAAAGACTTTTATGTACTGAAGGGCTAGATCTCTTAGTAGAGAGGTGGGTGGTAGTTAGGTTTAAGAATAAAGGTTACTCAGTCATATCTGCCCTAAAACTACAAGAGATGAGAGTCTCCTTCATTGCAATTCTGCAATGGATGGCTTGTTACATATCTACACAAGTCCTTAATTGTATGTTCACAGTTTTTAATTATTCCTTTTACCTATTTACCCTCCTTGGAATCATAGAAGAAGCCAGAGGACTCCACAATCTTTAAGTCTATTATCACTGCCATATAACTAAGTATCAGTCACTTGATCTCCCAATACTCTATCTTCCATCTATACTTCATCCCATGTAATACTTTGAATAATTATAATGCCACCACATTCTGTGAATTACCCATTTGCATTTTCCTCCTCTACACTTCTTAAATGTACAATAAAACTAATTCCAAAATTCTACTTTGAGTTCTCTTTTCTGGGGCCAGTTATGATACAGTAAGAAAGAGTATCAGGATCTCATCAGTAAACAGATGACACACCCAAATTAGAACAATAGAAAAAGTATTTAATAAAGGGACAATTTAATAAAGCTGTGGGCAAGGTACAAGGAAACTATAAGGCATTGGTTCTCTACGTGTGGTCTCTGGACCAGTAGCATCATCACTTAGGCACTTGTTAGAAATGCAAATTTGGGGCCTTAGCCCAGACCTACTATATCAGAAATTCTGGGGATGGGGCTAAGCAATTTGCTTTGACAACTCCTCCAGTTGACTCTAACGTACACCAAAGTTTGAAAACTACTGACACAAAGTATAATGCATTAACCATGGGCCAATAACAATTGAGAACGTCACCCCTAGGACCAAAGAGGCAAGAAAATGGAACAGCAACTGGAAACCAGAGAAAGTCATAAAGAGAGAGCCACTTTGAAAGGATCAATGACGTTTGGTAAAGAAATACAGACTACCCTAGAAACCTCACAACAAGAAATAAGACAATTATAACTCAATTTCATTTATTCACTTCCCCCAGTTTTCAACATAGGCTCCCAAGTGACTAAACTCAATCAGAAGCCAGAAAGCAAGAGAACCTGATCATTCTATCCATTTGGGACAGCTTCCCAGGGAATAAAGTAGGCTGGAGAACGAAGGTTATATCTGGAGGGGCAAATGGTAGGTATCTGGCATGCATGCCTAACATACTACTGCGAACATACTCCAAATCTGACAAAACTCCAAAGCATTTATTTGAGGAAGTTATAGATTAATAATATTTTATAATTTCTGTGACAATAATAGTTTCTCAGGAATGGTTATTTACTATTTAACCAAATATCTGGATTTCAATAATAAAGTTCTTTTTTCATTCATAAAACCTCCCTTGGCTTGTACCCTGGGGCTTAACACAATACCGGGTATATTGTAGGTATTAAATAAATGTTAGAGATGGCTACTACTATTCATTTTATAATCACTTACCTTTCCCCTATGTAGACATTTAAGTCCCTACCTTGTTCCCATGCTGCATCCACTGAGCTGAAGATATAATTTGTCACTGAATCCTCCTAGGATTTCTGCTCATACCAGGGCCCTCTTCTTAAGTGCCATAATCTAAACTCCATTCACCCACAAGCTACAGCCTACTGACTTATTCAATTCCTTTTTCCGCTATAAACTAGATTTCTTGATTTGTTTAATATTATGTATGATTGGGGGCTTACTCTTGCTTTTGGTTAGACAGTCAAATGAACTGCTGTAGCCTCATCCTAGTTCTTAGCTCTATGCTAATCTCTTATCATTGGCATTGGCCTGATACTTGAGATGTGAACATGTATACTGTAGAATTAGGTTAAATTAAGTGTCTGTATCTACAACATTGACTTCTAGATGTCACTGATGTCACTGTGCCCTTATCTGGATCTACTTCTATTGCATAATCCTTGTATCCATTTATTCAGAATGTATCTGAATTTCAAGTCTCAGCAGTCTTCACTGGTCTCATCCCTTCATCTACACTGCTCTAGCTATCACAAGTGTTTTAATTATAGACCATTTTACCACACACTTTCCCATCAGTGCTTCATCTTTCACAACACTGACAAATTAAATAAGAAAGCATCCCAGACAGTCAGCAAATAATCATTTCAAACTGACTTTTTCAAGAAAATTAGAACAGCACTGCATTGAGTATTGTCTAATTATTATAAATGTTTCTCTCAACTATTTCTAACAAATCTACCTCTTGGCTTTCTCTAACATAAAGGAAATTTATTTAAGTATTTACAATTACTTTTGTTAATGCTCTGCCAAATAGAAAAGAATATATCTTTCAAGGCTTTGTAAGGGTCAGCAAACCAATCTCACACAATCCTTATTTGGCATCTGCTCTGTGCCCAACATTATGCTAGCTGCTAGTGACTCGAAGCCAAAGGAAAAATATTCTCTGCCTTCAAATGGAAACAAAAAATAAGCAGATAATTACAGTGATTAGCATTTCATAGAAGTACATGCTAGGTAGTATACTTTAGACTCTGATCAGAGAAAGCTTCCAGAAGGAGATATCCCAGAACTGGGTCCTAAAGGAGGAGTAGACTTAACCAAGCAAAAGGAGTGGAGATAAGGGAAGAGGGGGAGGTATAAGAAAGAAGCTTCACACACAAAGTCATAAAGGCAAAAGATAATGTGAAACCTTAAAGTAAAAGGTGAAAGATAAAGAGAAAAAGTGTGAATAGGTATTTAGGGGACACATAAAAAAGGACTGTGTACCTTATGCTAAGAGCTATGCTAAAAGTCATAGAGAGTCACTGAAGAATTTAAATCAGGGAGTTGAAGAGTGGTATTTTCTTTTTTAGAATATCACTTTTCTAGTTGTTTTAAAAAAACTAGATTGGAGGGAGGCAAGATAGAAATTGGGAAGACCAGTTCAGGTACCATTACAGTAAAAAAAAAAAAAAAGTTGGTGGGGGTAGAGAGAAGAACCTGCACTAAAGTGGTAGATGTTGAAGTGGAGGGAAGTAGATTAATTTGGGAAAGGTTAGAGAGTAGACCCTACAAGACCTGGTGACTATCTGATTGAGTAGTCATGATAGATAGATCATGATAGATACCAGGGGACACTATTACATGACTGAGCTCAGAATGAAAAACGGGCAAAGGAAATGAAAATAGAATGAAAACTATGCAAAAAACTATATCATGGTATCTCACACCCAAAACAAAGGTCTGAGGAGCGAGTGGTCCATTGGATATGTTGAATAAACAAGATCTGAAAAGGAACTTGACAATTAGGAAGTCTTTGGTGAAATTTGCCAAAAGAGTTTCAGATGTATGACTTTCTCTTTTAAAAAGCTTAACGATCAGGATTAGAAAAATATATAGTTAAAGGAGCTTAGGGGGCAAGGAAGGTGGTGGCTTTTTTTTAGGATAAGAAGAACTGGAATTTGTAAAACTACTGATAAGAAAAAGCTAATAACAGTAATCAAAATATACGATACTGCCATAAAACACACACATAGACCAATGGAACAGAATTAAGAGCCCAGAAATAAACTCATGCATATACAGACAACTGATCTTTCAGAAGAATGACAAGAATACACAATAGGGAAAATAGAATCTCTTCAATAAATGGTGCTGGGAAAACTGGATATCCACAAGCAAAAGAATGAAACTAGACCCTTATCCCACGTCATTCATAAAAATCAACTCAAAATGAATTAGACACTTAAATGGAAGACATGACACCATAAAACTCCTAAAACAAAACATAAAGGAAAACCTTCTGAACATTGGCCTTGGCAATAATTTCAGGATATGATACCAAAAACACAAGCAACAAAAGCAAAAACAGACAAGTGGGATTACATTAAATTAAACAGCTACTGCACAGCAAATGAAAAGGCAACTTACGTAATGGGAGAAAATTTTGCATACAATATATCTGATAAGAGGTTAATCTTCAAAATATATAAGAAACTACTACAACTCAATATCAAAAAATAATAACATGATTAAAAATTGGGCAAGTAGCAGTCTTTAAAGATGGTGACATAGGAGGCTCCTGAACTCCCCTTCTCCCATGAACAGACCAAATGAACAGCTACACACAAAGCAACTCTGTCTGAAAGAAATCCAGAACCTAGCTGAGCAACTCCTACACAACTGGCAAACAAGAAAATGCCCACATAGAAACTAGTAGGAAAGGGTGAGCCACACTCTTGCCATAAACCCCAGCTCCAGCACAGTGCTCTACAGTCACAAAAGGATCCTCAACTCCCAGCTTCTTCCTGAGGAGTGAAAGATTTGAAACACATATCTCGTACTCCAACCTTTAAGACTCCCAACAGAGCGATAAGGCCCCCAAAACATACAGCTCTGAAAGCCAACAGGGCTTGCTCAACAAGCCCCACAATACTATAGAAAGCAAAAACAGTTGTTAATGAACATGAACACTCACTGCAGCTGTCACCCCATGGCTCAAGACAGAAGAAGCAGAGAAAAAACACCCATCTCCCAGTGTTTTCCTGAATGAGGTCTCCTTGTATACATTAAAAGCTGCTACCTGAGGGTCAGGCCTCTAATTTAGCACACATCTGGGTACTGACTGCAATCCTCCCCAGAGAGCAGTAAAGTCTGTGGACACCTCCTCTGCCTTCTCCATCCTGCCTGTCCTAAGTTGACAGTATCTCTCTGGAAGGAGCCTGTACACACATCTGCACCCCAGTTTTTGCAGCATCATGCAAGTAATGAGCCCCTGAATAGCCTGGTTCTGGTAATCAATGGAAGCTGCGCTCAAGTTCCACAAGACAGAGGCAAACAAAGAAGCAGTTATTGATGAGTGCAGGAGCACCCCTTCCATGTCTATATTCCTGGGCTAAACACAGAGGGAGTGGACAAAAACACCCATCTCCCAGTTTCTCCCTGGAAAGGGCCAAACTACATACTTTTGCAGCTTGATGTCTGAGGGTCCAGTTTCCAATCAACATGCATCTATGTAATGACTGCAACCCTCCCCTTTGGGACACTGATGGGTCTTGGCACACCCTCAACCACTGGAAGCCACTTAGAACAAAGAAGGTGATTTGGACAATTAAAATGTTTGAAAGACAACGAGGGGCATAGGTCAGGCTGATTGACAAGGTTCATCTGCTATATGAGACCACTCTGTCAAGACTGGTTGCTTTATTTAATCCACAGAAACCAACACAGATAGTCAGAAAAATGAAAAAGCAAGGGAATATGTTCCAAATGAAAGAACATGATAAAACTCCAGAAACAGATCTCAATGAAACAGAGTTATTTATTTGAAGAGTTCATAATAATGATTACCAAGTTCAGAAATGTATGAATAAAGTGAGAATTTCATAAAGATGATTACCAAGGTCAGAAGAATAATGTATGAATAAGGTAAGAATTTCAACAAAGAAAATATTTAAAGTGCCAAACAGAAATAACCAAGGGGAATACTACAATAACTGAAGTGAAAATTTCAATAGAGGAGTTCAACAGCAGGCTAGATCAAGCAGAAGAAAGGATCAACAAACTCAAAGACAGAGCAGTGGAATTCATCCAATCATAGGAGCAAAAAGAACAAAAAATTGTAAAAGAGTGGAGAGAGCTGAAAGTACTTACAGGACACCATAAAGCACACCAATATTTGCATTATAAGGGTCTCAGATGTAGAAGAGAGAGATAGGGGGGTAGAAAGCTTATTCAAAGAAATAATGGGTGAAAGATTCCCTAACCTGGGGAAAGAAACAGACATCCAGATCTAGGTAGCCCATGGACTTACAAATAAGATGAATCCAAGACACCCAAACCTAGATACACTACAGCTACACTGTCAAAAATTAAAGACATGGACAAAATCTTAAAGCCAGGAATAGAAAAATAACTTGTTACATATAAAGGAACTGCTGTAAGACTATCAGCATATATCTCAGCAGAAACTTTGCAGACCAGAAGGGAGTGGAATGATATGTTCAAAGTGCTGAAGGAAGAAAACAACCAATCAAGAATTCTCTAACTGGCAAAGCTGCCTTTCAGAATTAAAGGAGAGATAAAGAGTTTTCCAGACAAGCAAAATCTGAGGGAGTTCATCACCACTAGACTGCCTTATGAAAAATGATAAAAGGAGTTCTTCAAGCAAAACAAAAGGACATGAATTAGTAACAGAAAAACATATAAACATTTAAAACTCACTGGTAAAGGTAAACATGCAGTTAATTCAAAATAACCTAATATTGTAATGGTAAACTACTTATAACTCTACAATGAAAGTTAAAAACAAAAATATAAAAATAACTATAACTATAATGATTTCTTAATAAATACACAATGTAAAAAGATATAAATTGTGACATAAAAACCATAAAATATCAGGAGGGAGTATAAGAATGTATAGCTTTAAAATGCATTCAAAGTTAAGTTGTTAAGAGCTTAAAATAAACTGCAAGGTAATTTCTGTAAGCTTTGCAGTAACCACAAAACAGAAAGCTACAGTAGATGTAAAAAGATAAAGAGAAAGGAATCTAAGCATGCCACTAAAAAAAGTCATCAAACCATAAAGGAAGAGAGCAAGAGAAGAATAAAGGAACAAAGGAATCACAAAACAGCCACGAAACAATTAACAAAATGGAAATAGAAAGTCAATACCTATTAACAATTACTTTACATGTAAAGGGACTAAATTCTCTAATCAAAGGACAGAGTGGCTGAATGGATTAAAAAAAATCAATACCCAACTATATGATGACAACAGGATACTCACATCACCTTTAAGTATACATACAGACTGAAAATTAAGGGGTGGAAAAAAGATATTCCATTCAAAAGGAACCAAAAGCCAAAGACTGCATGAAGAGACAAAGAGGTCATTATATAATGATAAAGAGGGAAATCAAACAAGAGACTATAACATTTGCAAATATTTATGCACCTAAATAGGAGTGCTTAATTATATAAAGCAAATATTATCAGATCTGAAGGAATAAATATACGGTACAATAATAGTAGGAGACTTTACTTCCTAGTTTCAACAATGAATTAATCATCCAGATAGAAAATCAATAAGGAAACATTAGATTTAAACTACATATCCCAGATGGATGCGACAGATATTTACGGAACATTCCATCCAAAGAAGCAGAATACACATTCTTCTCACGTGCACATGGAACATCATCCAGGTTTGATCATATGTTAGGTCACAAAATAAGTCTTAATAAATTTAAGAAGACTGAAATAATATCAAGCACCTTTTCCGATCATGATGGTATGAAACCAGAAATCAATTACACGGAGAAAACTAGAAAATTCAGAAATATATGGAAATTAAACAACATACTCCTGACCACCAATGAGTCAAAGAAGAAATCAAAAGGAAAATCAAAAAACATCTTCAGACAAATGAAAACAGAAACACAATATTCCTAAAATGTATGGGATGCAACAAAAGTAGCTCTAAGAAGAAAGTTTATAGCAATAAACACCTTTACTAAGGAAAAAGAAAAGATATTAAATAAACCTAATTTTACACCTCCAGGAACAAGAAAAAGAACAAACTAACCCAAAGTTAATAGAAGGAAGAGAAAAACAAATTCAAACTGGACAAATTACATAGAGTCTAAAAGGACAATAGAAAAGAAAATGAAGTAAGAGCTGGCTTTTTAAAAAGATAAACAAGACAAACCTTTAGTTAAACAAATGAAAAAAAATGAGAGAGAGTATGCAAATAAATAAAATTATAATTGAACAAGGAGACATTCCAACTGGTACCATGGAAATACAAAGGACCATAAGGACCATATTATTGACTAAAGGACCATACTATGAACAGTTACATTACAACTGTTGGCCAACCTAGAAGAAATGGATAAATTTTCAGAAACATACAACCTACCAAGACTGAATCATGAAGAAATAGAAAATCTGAAGAGATCAATTACTAGTAAGAAGATTAAATCAGTAATCAAAAACCTTCCAACAAACAAAAGTCCAGGACAGATAGCTTTATTGATGAATTCTACCAAACTTTAAAAGGAGAAGTAATGCCAATCCTTTTAAAGCTCTTCCAAACATATTTAACAAGGCCAGCATTACAGTGATATCAAATCAGACAAGGACAATGCAAGAAAAGAAAATTACAGGCCAATATCCCTGATCAACATAGATACAAAAATCTCAACAAAATATCAGCAAACCAAATTCAATAGTACATTAAAAGGATTATATACCACGATCAAGTGGAATTTATCCCAGGGATGCAAGGATAGTTCAACATTCACAAATTAATCAATGTGATGCACCACATTAATAAAATGAAGGATAAAAACAATATGATCATCTCAATAGATGCAGAAAGAGCATCCGACAAAATTCACCATCCATTCATAATAAGAAAAAATAACTCTCAACAACACAGGTATAGAAGAAATATACTTCAACAAAATAAGACCGTATAAAACAGGCCCACAGCTAATTCATCATAATCAATGAAAAAGCTAAAAGCTTTTCCTCTAATATCAGGAAAAAGACAAGGATGCCTACTCTAACCATATCTACTAAACATAGTAATGGAAGTACTAGCAAGAGCAATTAGGCAAGAAAAAGAAATAAAAGGTATCCAAATCAAAAAGGAAGAACCAAAACTGTTTCTATTTGCAGATGACATAATATCATATAGAGAAAACCCTAAAGACTCCACCAAAAATAACTGTTAAAACTAATAATTGAAATCAGTAAAGTTACCAGATACAAAAAAATCAATATACAAAAGTCTGCTGCATTTCTGCACACTAATAATGAACTATCAGAGAAATTAAGAAAACAGTCCAAATTACAATTGCTTCAAAAAGAATAAAATACCTAGGAATAAATTTAACCAAGAATGTAAAGTGTCTGTACACTGAAAACTATAAGATATTGATGAGTGAAATTAAAGAAGCCTCAAATAAATGAAAAGATATTCCATGATCATGAATTGGAAGAATTAATATTGTTTAAATGTCCATATTACCCAAAGAAATCTACATATTCGATGCAATCCCTATCGAAATTTCTACTGCATTTTTCACAAAAATAGAACAAATATTCCTAAAATTTGTAGGGAACTACAGAAGACCCTGAATAGCCAAAGCACTCTTGAGAAAGAAGAATAAAGCTAGAGGCATCACACTTCCTGATATCAAATTGTATTACAAAGATATAGTAATCAAACAGTATGGTATTGGCATAAAAACAGACACATAGATCAATGGAATAGAATAAAGAGTTCAGAAATACACCCACACATATACGGTCAATTAATTTACCACAAAGGAGCCAAAACTACACAATGGAAAAAAGACAGTCTGTTTAATAAATGGTGCTAGGAAAACTAGACAGCCACATGCAAAAGAATGAAACTGTACTACTATCTTATATCATACAAAAAAGTCACTCAAAATGCATTAAAAACTTGAACATAAGACCTGAAACCACAAAACTCTTAGAAGGAAACAGGGAGTAAGTAGCTCCTTGACAGTAGTGACAATGATTTTTTTGGATTTGATACCAAAAACAAAGGCAAAAAACACAAAAATAAACAAGCGGTACTATATCAAACTGAAAAGCTTCTGTACAGCAAAGAAACCTTACAGAAAATAAAAAAAATGCTTATGGGATAGGAGAAATACTTTTAAATCTCATATCTGATAAGGATTAATATCCAAAATATATAAATAACTCATACAATCAACAGCAAAACAACAATCCAATTTAAAGATGGGCAGAGAAACTGAAGAGACATTTTTCCAAAGAAGACAAATGACCAACAAGCACTGAAATGGTGCTCAACATCACTAATCATCAGGGAAATGCAAACCTCAATGAGATATTACCTCACACTGGTTAGAACAGCTATGACGAGAAAAAAAAAAGCATTGGCGAGGATGGGGAGAAATAGGAACGCTTGTGCACTGTTGGTGGGAATGTAAATTGATACAACCCCTATGGAAGACAAAATGGAGGTTCCTTAGAAAACTAAAACTAGAACTACCATTATGATATAGCAATCTCACTTCTGGAAATATAGCCAATGGAACTGAAAGTAGGATCTCAAAGAAATATTTGCACCCTGGGTTCACTGCAGTATTATTCACAATAGCCAAGACATGAAAGCAACCTAAATGTCCATTAAGGGATGAATGGATAAAGAAAGTGTGGTATATACATACCATGGAATATTATTCAGCCTTAAAAATGAATGAAATCCCGTTATCTGTGACAATATGGATGAACCTGGAGGATATTATGCTAAGGGAAATAAGTCAGACACAGAAGGACAAACACTACATGATACCACTTACACAATGAATTTAAAATAGTCAATTCATAAAAGCCAGGAGTGGAATATTGATTGCCAGGGGCCTGAAGGAAGGGGAAACAGGGAGGTTTTAATCGAAGGGTACAAAGTTCCAATTACACATGATAAATAAGTCCTAGAGATCTACTGACAACACAGTACCCAGAGTTAACAATACTGTATTGTACACGTAAAAATTTGCTAACAGGGGAAATCTTATATTAAGTGTTTATATCACTAAAAAATAATAAGAAGAATAACAATAAATAAGAAAGAGGGAGGAAATTTTTGGAGGTGATGGATAAGTTTACGGCATAGATTACGGTATTAGTTTCACAAGTATATACAGGCATACCTCAGAGATACTGTGGGTTTGGTTCTAGACCACTACAATAAAGCAAATATCACAATAAGGCAAGTTACACAAATTTGGGGGTTTCCCAGTGCATATAAAAGTTACATTTACACTATACTATAGTCTATTAAGTGTGCAACAGCATTATATCTAAAAATATACATACCTTAATTCGATTTTTTGTTTTTTTTAATTAATTTTTATTGGAGTATAGTTGATTTACAATGTTGTGTGCATAACTTAATTTTAAAATGCTTTATTGGGCTTCCCTGGTGGCACAGTGGTTGAGAATCTGCCTGCTAATGCAGGGGACACGGGTTCGAGCCCTGGTCTGGGATGATCCCACATGCCGCGGAGCAACTAGGCCCGTGGGCCACAACTACTGAGCCTGCGCGTCTGGAGCCTGTGCTCCACAACAAGAGAGGCCACGATAGTGAGAGGCCCGCGCACCGCGATGAAGAGTGGCCCCCGCTCAACGCAACTAGAGGAAGCCCTCGCACAGAAACAAAGACCCAACACAGCCAAAAATAAAGAAATAAATAAACAAAATTTAAAAAATAAAATAAAATGCTTTATTGCTAAAAACGCAAATTATCATCTAATAATGCTGGGTTGCCAGAAGCGTTCAATTTGTTTTAAAAAAAAATGTAGTATCTGTGAAGTGCAAATAAAGAGAAACTCAAGAAAACAAATTATGAATACATGTATATGTATGGCTGAGTTGCTTTGCTGTGTACCTGAAACTGCCACGACATTGTTAATCGGCTATACTCCAATATAAAATAAAAAGTTTAAAAAAAAAGTTATGCCTGCACTTATCTCCAAACTCAGGTTGTAGGCATTAATTGTGTACAGCTTCCTGTATGTCAAAAAAATTTTAAGAGCTAATGAAAATAGAGGTTGAGGAAAGGATGATGGTAATCCCTTCACATCAGAGATTAGAGTGTATATAGTGAGAGACACTGCTGATACAAAGTGTCTTTTAAGTAATATGTCACAATAAACCCCTAAAAGCTTGAACAAATACTCCAAAAAGGTGATGCAAGATATGAGATAGGTTGTTAAAGAAAAGCTCTGTACGAATCCAAAAACAAACCAAAAAAAAAATCACAGGCACTTCCTGCCTGACATCTTTAAATGGTGAAATCTAGCTAAAGAAAATATCAAGGGTCCTTAATTAATAAAACTTCCATCACATACCTCAGAAATAAGAGATGGTAAGTTTTACTGAAGGAGTTTACAAAATAGTAATATGCGGCCAGAAAAAGAGGAAAGATTTACCATGCCAATTCTGATGGTATTTTACAAGCTAACAGCTCCCCAAGACTTCTTGCTCCTCCTTCAGTTCTCCCAACCCCACACTTTCCAGCACACTACCTAGGACCCTTGCCTTGATAGCTTTGGCTCAGAACCTCTCTGGAGTCCTCTGCTGCTGGAATCCTAAACAACACACAAGGATTAAGGCAATGCCTGACTTCTATGTCCTGGTCCATCCAAGGTAAAACTGAAACCATTCTTATAACTGACTTTCCTGGAAACAGTGTTCTAGAGGAAACAATTCTTTCTATTTTAATGAAAATGCACATGAGAATGGAAACAAATGTTATGTATGCATTGAGAAAAACCTATAGAAGATCCAAGGCAGGGTATAGGGAAGAGGGAAGAGGCAGAAATAAAAAGACTAAGAAGAGAAAGTATAGCATTGTGAAGGTTCTGGACACAATCTACCAGAATTCAAACCCTGGCTTTATCCTTGACTTGCTGTAAGACTTTAAACAAACTGCTTATTATCTATGGGCCTCGTTTTCCTCATCAGGAAGTATCACTTAAAGTTATTCTGTGATTAAATAATGAATAAATGCAAAATGTTTGGTGGATGTCTTCTATCTAGACTTGCTACCTTCTCACTTCTCTCTTCAGTACCTTTCTCATAGAAATGTAAGGGAAATAAACTTGTCAGGTAGCAGAAATTAATATCTAAATCTAATTGACTAAATTATACTAGTAATATACACAAATTGATTTAACACTGATTAAAAATCATAACGTATCTTCACATGCTGAGTTAAAACAAATGACATGAAAAGCTTTCTAAGTCCTGAATCTCTGACTTGTACATAACATGCTACTAGTTAATTTTTTTGTTTTACTTCAACAACTGAGTGTAGTGTCCCAAAATATAAACCACAACACTAGCAGTAGAGGTCCACTCAGTCATAGGCCAGTCATTTCATGAAGAAAAACATTATGCTTATTTCGAAGACTATCTTTGAAAAGTTACACTAGTTAAAACAGTATTCTAGGTAAGTCTGTATTAGATATTGGGTGCTACTCTACCTACCATCTCTTTCTAAGAGATAGTACACAACCTACAGCCCCAAACTTCAGACTATTTCCTGAGCATCTCAAAATGGTCATTAGCACATAAAGCTCTGTGTGCTGTGCTAACACAGCACATAAAGCTCTGTCCAATGGATGGAAATAATAATTGGTTAGGCAAGTAAGATTTCATCACTCTGGAATTAAAAAGGCTAAAATATGTATAAAATCAACCAGCGGAATTAGGAATTAACACAAAAAAGAAAGAGAGTCATATTAATGGCCCGGTACTACACTAAAGATCCATGTAACTTGTGTTACTAAGAGGACAACAACATTATCTGGCCCATACTCCCAAGGTCCTGTGAGAGTCTACTAACCTATCACATGCACTCTCATAAGACTCCTATTATTCATGTTTTCCATGACCAGAAATTGATGAACTAACTTACACTGACATTTAATTGTCATTCCCCCCCTTGTATGACCTATGTACTTGCTGGATCACCCTTTCAACACTCAAGAAGAGACTAAATTACAGTATCACATCTTTGAGACCTTTTTCCTACATTAAAAGTTAAATGGTATGCATAATGAGTACTGAAAGACTTCATTAATTAAACGTGCCCGTTAAGAGGGCTAAGCATAATGTTCAGATGAAAGAAAAAAATATAGAATTCAATCGAGGTATTTAAATACTGAAAATTAACTTAGAGAGACCCATTAGTCTAACCCCTCATTTGAGAGTAAGGAAATTGGGAGCTAGGAAGTAAGTCACTAGGACCTAAGAGACTTGCCAAAGTTGACACAGCTATTTAAAGGCAGAGGCAAAACCAGGACCGGAGCTAAAAATTTCTACTTCAAAACTTTTTTCTCTTACCATAAGAGAATTTCTATTCTCAAAAAGTTGACTTCCACTCTTGGTCTGAATTGACTCCTTTTAATCTCTTTGCCTTAATTCCAACATCTTTGAAAGATGCTAATATAATTGAGACTATGGAAAGAATGTTATTTCATTTTGTGAAGAAGTCTGAAGACACATAGCACCATTACAATTATGACTGATCTCTAAAAGTTTAATGTTTCAACCTTTACTTATTATTGTCTTTTTATGCAGCATGATTAATGCAGTCTATTTCTTGTGACTGCCACAAGAGCCATGAAATCTCTCACTTCTTTCGTAGTGATTTAGTTTGAAAAAAGCATGCACAATAACAACTTTCCTTGAATGCTTGTGTACATAAATTTACCAAATAAAAAGCTTATACCATTCACTCACCATCATCAAGTGAAGCAGTATTGCATTTTACAGCATCTCCTAGCTCAATATTTGTGGGAAGTCTAAACTGCTTCATAAACCTCAGCTGCTCTGCCACTCTGTAGGAAAATATATGGGAGTGGCAGTATGAGTGTAAGAAAAAAAAAAGAATAAATGAGGGGGGAAAAGGAAATGAACGTGGATGATGAGCCTGGGAGACAACAGATGAGGCACAGAGAAATGAAGAAAGATAATTAGAATAGGTATGTGTATGTCAGTATATATGTACGCATGTATGTGGTTATGTGCAGCTGATCACAAGAATACAATCAGAAAGAGGTCATCATTACATTGTTCTGAGTGATCTGTTGCAGAACAGGAACTGTGATAAAAACAGCAGCAAATAAAGTCAACTTAATTTTGATCAATATATAGTGACAACAATAAGTAGTTACATTATCAATCCATTAATTCTCCAAAGATCTCAAATAACAGGATAACAAAGCAAAAATGCTAACCCAATTAATCACACTGTTCCTGGCCAAAGGTAGCAGCATTACACTCCTGAGAGTATTCTGAAAATGTCAGTACAGCATTGTTCTGTACCAAGATCTGTTGGCAGCCTGCAAGTGTATCTTTCTAAAAAATTGCCACCAAGCCATCCAAATTAGAAAAGAAGAAGTAAAATTATCTGTTTGCAGATGACATCTTATATGTAGAAAACCCTAAAGATTCTAGAAAAAAGAAAAAACCTGTTAGAATTAATAAATTCATAAAAGTTACAGGACACAAAATCAACATACAAAAATCAGTTATATTTCTGTACATAACAATGAACAACCCACAAAGGAAATTAAGAAAACAACTCTATTGACAATAGCATCAAACACAGGCCCCCAGCTTACCCCAGGGCCTGCCAGCTCCATAAACCCCAGGTGGTGTCCCCAGCACCAGGATCCCAGTGGATTCTTGTGAACCCAGGCCCCCAACTGATCCCAGCACCTGCCAGCTCCAGCAGCCCAGACAGCTCCTATAGCACCTGGCTCCCAATGGGCTCCTACAAACCCACACTCCAAGCATATCCTAGTGCTGGCCAGCTCCTGAGGCCTTCAGTGGCTCCTATGGCCCCAGGCTCCCGATCAGGCCCCAAGAACTGAAGCTCCAGGCAGGCACTGCAAACAGAGACTTCCAACCAGGGCCCACACAAAACCAACTACTGCAGATCCACATTTTCAACCCACCCCAGCACCAGGCCAGCTTCCATAACCCAGGCCTCCCAGTCAACCTCAGCACCAAGTTGGCCCCTGAGAACACAGACTCCAGGCCAGACCCCGTGGACCCAGACTTCCATCCTTCCTCAGCACCGGGCCAGCCCCCATGGCCCAAGCCCTGAGGCCAGCTCCTGAGACCTCAGGTTATACACCTACTCCCATGGACCCAGGCTCCAGGCTCATCCCAAAGCCAAATTGCCCCACATTGTCAGAGTGGTCCCTTGACACCTGTTTAGTGCCTGAGGACCCAGAATCTAGAACTACCCATGTAGACACAGGTACGAAGCCCATCATGGCAGACTCAAATTCCCGGCCTATCCTGGTGAATCCAGGCCCCAGGCCCACCCCTGTGGACCAGGCACCAGGCTGGTGATCATGTACGCAAGCATCAGGCCTGCTTACCTGCTGTCCCAGGCAACAGACCTACCCACCCCCCAAGAACTCCAGGAGTAAGCCCACCCTACTCTCAATATTCCTATTCAACATAGTCCTGGAAGTTCTAACCAGATTAATTAGGCAATCAATCAATCAAAGAAATAAAAGGTGTCCAGATTAGAAAGGAAGAAGTAAAGCTGTATCTGTTTGCAGATGATATGATCTCATATATGGGAAATCCTACGAATCTGTTAAAGTTACAGGATACAAAAACAACAAACTATGTGAAAAAGAAACAAAGGAATCAATCTCATTTACAATGGCATCAACAAAAATAAAATACTTAGGAATAAATGTAACCAAGGATGTGAAAGATCTGTATGCTAAGAACTGTAAAACATTGATGAAAGAAACTGAAGAGGATACAAATAAATGGAATACAAATAAATGGAAAGTGCTCACAGACTGGAAGAATTAATACTGTTAAAATATCCATACTATCCAAAGTTATCTACAGATTCAGTGCAATCCATATCAAAATTCCAACAGCATTTTTCACAGACAGAAAAAACAATCCTAAAATTCATATGGAGCCTCAAAAGAACTCAAGTAGCCAAAGCAATCTTGAGGAAAAACAAAGTTGGAGGCAATTTGCTTCCTGATTTCAAACTTTATTACAAAACTATAGTAATCAAAACAATATGGAACTGGCCTAAAAACGGACATATAGACCAATGGAACAGAATTGAGAGCCCCAAAATAAACCCACACATTTACAATCAACTAATTTTTGATAAATGTGCCAAGAATACTGAATGAGGAAAAGATATTATCTTCAATAAATGGTGTTAGACTATTCACATTCAAAAGAATGAAATTGTACTCCTATCTTACACCACTCACAAAAATTAACTTGAAATGGATTAGACTTAAACATAAGACCTGAAACTGTTAAACTCCTAGAAGAAAACAGAGGAAAAATGCTCCTTGACATTGGTATTGGCAATGATTTTTTGGATATGACACCAAAAACATGGGCAACAAAAGCAATTATAAACAAATGAGGCTACATCAAACTAAAAAGCTTCTTCACAACAAAGAAACAATCAGTAAAATGAAAAGGCGACCTATGGAATGGAAGAGAAAATTGCAAACCATCTATCTTATAAGGGGTTAATATCCAAAATAATAAGATTGTGTTTGAGTACACAACTCAAAAGAAAAAAATCCAATTCAAAAATGGGCAGAGTATTTAAATAGACATGTTTCCAAAGAAGACATGCAAATGTCCAACAAGTACATGAAAAGATGATCAACATTACAAATCATCAGGAAATGTAAATCAAAACCACAATGAGATACCACTTCACACCTGTTAGAATGGCTATCATCAAAAGAGACATCAAGTGTTGGCAAGGATGTGGAGAAGAAGGAACCCTTGTGCACTGTTGGTGGGAATGTAAATTGGACAGCCACTATGGAAAACAATATGGAGGTTCCTCACAAAATTAAAAATAGAATTACTATATGATCCAGCAATCCCAATTCTGAGTACATATACAAAAGAATTAAAAGCAAGCTCAGAAGAGGAACCAAGATGGCAGAATAGAAGGACGTGCTCTCACTCCCTCTTAGGAGAACACCAGAATCACAACTAGCTGCTCACAATCATCGATAGGAAGACACTGGAACTCACCAAAAGATACCCCACATCCAAAGACAAAGGAGAAGCCACGATGAGATGGTAGAAGGGGTGCAATCACAGTAAAATCAAATCCCATAACTGCTGGGTGGGTGACTCACAGACTGGAGAACACTTATACCACAGAAGTCCACCCACTGGAGTGAAGGTTCTGAGCCCCAAGTCAGGCTTCCCAACCTGGCGGGTCCAGCAACGGGAGGATGAATTCCTAGAGAATCAGACTTTGAAGGCTAGTGGGATTTGATTGCAGGACTTTGACAGGACTGGGAGAAACAGAGACTCCACTCGTGGAGGGCACAAACAAAGTAGTGTGTGCATAGGGACTCAGAGAAAGGAGCAGTGACCCCACAGGAGACTGAATCAGACCTACCTGCTAGTGTTGGATGGTCTCCTGCAGAGGCGGGGTGGGGGGGGGGCAGGGCTGTGGCTCACCTTGGGGACAAAGACACTGACAGCAGAAGTTCTGGGAAGTACTCCTTGGCATGAGCCCTCCCAGAATCATTAGCCCCACCAAAGAGCCCAGGTGGGCTCCAGTGTTGGGTTGCCTAAGGCCAAACAACCAAAAGGGAGGGAACCCAGCCCCACCCTTCAACAGTCAAGTGGATTAAAGTTTTACTGAGCTCTGCCCACCAAAGCAACAGTCAGCTCTACCCACCACCAGTCCCTCCCATCAAGCCTCTTAGATAGCCTCATCCACCAGAGGGCAGACAGCAGAAGCAAGAAGAACTACAATCCTGCAGCTTGTGGAACAAAAACCAGATGCACAGAAAGATAGACAAGATGAAAAGGCAGAGGGCTATGAACCTGATGAAGGAACAAGATAAAACCCCAGAAAAACAACTAAGTGAAGTGGAGATAAGCAACCTTCCAGAAAAAGAATTCAGAATTATGATAGTGAAGATGACCCAGAACCTCGGAAAAACAGTGGAGACAAAGATTGAGAAGATGCAAGAAATGTTTAACAAAGACCTAGAAAAATCAAAGAACAAAAAAACCAGAGATAAACAATACGATAACTGAAATGAAAACTACATTAGAAGGAATCAATAGCAGAATAGCTAAGGCAGAATAACGGATAAGTGACCTGGAAGACAGAATGGTGGAATTCACTGCTGTGGAACAGAATAAAGAAAACAGAATGAAAAGAAATGAAGACAGCCTAAGAGACCTCTGGGACAACATTAAACGCAACAACATTCGCATTATAGGGGTCCCAGAAGGAGAAGAGAGAGAGAAAGGACCCGAGAAAATATGTGAAGAGATTATAGTCGAAAACTTCCCTAACATGGGAAAGGAAATAGCCATCCAAGTCCAGGAAGCGCAGAGAGTGCCATACAGGATACACCCAAGGAGAAACACGCTGACACATAGTAATCAAATTGGCAAAAATTAAAGACAAAGAAAAATTATTTAAAGCAGCAAGGGAAAAACGACAAATAAAATACAAGGGAGCTCCCATTAGGTTAACAGCTGATTTCTCAGCAGAAACTCTACAAGCCAGAAGGAAATGGCATGATATAATTAAAGTGATGAAAGGGAACAACCTACAACCAAGATTACTCTACCCGGCAAGGATCTCATTCAGATTTGATGGAGAAATCAAAAGCTTTACAGACAAGCAAACACTAAGAGAATTCAGCACCACCAAACCAGCTCTAAAACAAATGCTAAAGGAACTTCTTTAAGTGGAAAACACAAGAGAAGAAAAGGACCTACAAAAGCAAACCCAAAACAATTAAGAAAATGGTCATAGGAACATACATATCGATAATTACCTTAAACGTGAATGGAATAAATGCTCCAACCAAAAGACACAGGTTTGCTGAATGGATACAAAAACAAGATCCACATATATGCTGTCTACAAGAGACCCACTTCAGACCTAGGGACACATACACACTGAAAGTGAGGAGATGGAATAAGATATCCCATGCAAATGGAAATCAAAAGAAAGCTGGAGTAGCTATACTCATATCAGAAAAAATAGACTTTAAAGTAAAGAATGTTACAAGAGACAAGGAAGGACACTACATAATGATCAAGGGATCAATCCAAGAAGAAGATATGACAATTATAAATATATATGCACCCAACATAGGAGCACCTCAATACATAAGGCAACTGCTAACAGCTATAAAAGACGAAATCGACAATAACACAATAATAGTGGGGGACGTTAACACCTCACTTACACCAACGGACAAATCATCTAAAATGAAAATAAATAAGGAAACAGAAGCTTTAAATGACACAGTAGACCAGATAGATTTAATTGATATTTATAGGACATTCCATCCAAAAACAGCAGATTAAACTTTCTTATCAAGTGCACATGGAACATTCTCCAGGACAGAATACATCTTGGGTCACAAATCAAGCCTCAGTAAATTTAAGAAAATTGAAGTCATATCAAGCATCTTTTCTGGCCACAACGCTATGAGATTAGAAATGAATTACAGGGAAAAACACGTAAAAAACACAGACACATGGAGGCTAGACAATACGCTACTAAATAACCAAGAGATCATTGAAGAAATCAAAGAGGAAATCAAAAAATATCTAGAGGCAAATGACAATGAAAACATGACAATCCAAAACCTATGGGAGGCAGCAAAAGCAGTTCTAAGAGGGAAATGTATCACTATAAAAGCCTACCTCAAGAAACAAGAAAAATCCCAAGTAAACAATCTAACCTTACACCTAAAGTAACTAGAGGAAGAAAAAGAAACAAAACCCAAAGTAAGCAGAAGGAAAGAAATTATAAAGATCAGAACAGAAATAAATGCCATAGAAACAAAGAAAACAATAGCAAAGGTCAATAAAACTAAAAGCTGGTTCTTTGAGAAGATAAACAAAATTGATAAAACATTAGCCAGACTCATCAAGAGAAAGAGGGAGAGGACTCAATTCAACAAAATTACAAATGAAAAAGGAGAAGTTACAACAGACACTGCAGAAATACAAAGCACCCTAAGAGACTACTACAAGCAACTCTATGCCAATAAAATGGACAACCTTGAAGAAATGGACAAGTTCTTAGAAAGGTATAACCTTCCAAGACTGAACCAGGAAGAAACAGAAAATATGAACAGACCAATCACAAGTAATGAAATTGAAACTGTGATTAAAAATCTTCCAACAAACTAAAGTCCAGGACCAGATGGGTTCACAGGTGAATTCTGGCAAACATTTAGAGAAGAGCTAACACCCATCCTTCTCAAACTCTTCCAAAACATTGCAGAGGAAGGAACACTCCCAAACTCATTCTACGAGGCCACCATCACCCTGATACCAAACCAGACAAAGATACTACAAAAAAAAAAGAAAATTACAGACCAATATCACTGATGAATATAGATGTAAAAATCCTCAACAAAATACTAGCAAACAGAATCCAACAACACATTAAAAAGATCATATACCATGATCAAGTCAGATTTATCCCAGGGATGCAAGGATTCTACAATATATGCAAACCAATCACCGTGATACACCATATTAACAAATTGAAGAATAAAAACCATATGATCATCTCAGTAGATGCAGAAAAAGCTTTTGACAAAATTCAACACCCATTTATGATAAAAACTCTCCAGAAAGTGGGCACAGAGGGAACCTACCTGAACATAATAAAGGCCATATATGACAAACCCACAGCAAAAATCATTCTCAATGGTGAAAAACTGTAAGCATTTCTGCTAAGATCAGGAATGCAACAAGGATGTCCACTCTCACCACTATTATTCAACATAGTTTTGGAAGTCCTAGCCACAGCAATCAGAGAAGAAAAAGAAATAAAAGGAATACAAATTGGATAAGGAGAAGCAAAACTGTCACTGTTTGCAGATGACATGATACTATACATAGAGAATTCTAAAAATGCCACCAGAAAACTACTAGAGCTAATCAATGAATTTGATAAAGTTGCAGGATACAAAATAAATGCCCAAAAATCTCTTGCATTCTTATACACTAATGATGAAAAATCTGAAAGAGAAATTGTGAAAACACTCTTACTTACCATTGCAACAAAAAGAATAAAATACCTAGGAATAAACCTGCCTAGGGAAATAAAAGACCTGTATGCAGAAAACTATAAGACACTGATGAAAGAAATTAAAGATGATACCAACAGATGCAGAGATATACCATGTTCTTGGATTGGAAGAATGAATATTGTGAAAATGACTATACTACCCAAAGCAATCTACAGATTCAATGCAATCCCTACCAAATTACCAATGGCATTTTTTATGGAAATAGAACAAATCATCTCAAAATTTGTATGGACACAAATGTCCCCAAATAGCCAAAGCAGTCTTGAGGGAAAAAAAACAGAGCTGGAGGAATCAGACTCCCTGACTTCAGACTATACTACAAAGCTACAGTAATCAAGACAATATGGTACTGGCACAAAAACAGAAACATAGATCAATGGAACAAAATAGAAAGCATAGAGATAAACCCACACATCTATGGTCAACTAATCTTTGACAAAGGAGGCAAAGATATACAATGGAGAAAAGACAGTCTCTTCAATAAGTGGTGCTGGGAAAACTGGACAGCTACATGTAAAAGAAGGAAATTAGAACACTCCCTAACACCATACACAAACATAAACTCAAAATGGATTTTAGACCTAAATGTAAGACTGGACACTATAAAACTCTTAGAAGAAAACATAGGAAGAACACTCTTTGACATGAATCACAGCAAGATCTTTTTTTATCCACCTCCTACAATAATGGAAATAAAAACAAAAATAAACAAATGGGACCTAATGAAACTTCAAAGCTTTTGCACAGCAAAGGAAACTACAAAGAAGACGAAAAGACAACCCTCAGAATGGAAGAAAATATTTGCAAACAAATCAACGGACAAAGGATTAATCTCCACAATTTATAAACAGCTCATGCAGCTCAATATTAAAAAAACAAACAACCCAATCCAAAAATGGGCAGAAGACCTAAATAGACATTTCTCCAAAGAAAACATACAGATGGCCAAGAGCACATAAAAACCTGCCCAACATCACTAATTATTAGAGAAATGCAAATGAAAACTACAATGAGGTATCACCTCACACCAGTTAGAATGGGCATCATCAGAAAATCTACAAACAACAAATGCTGGAGAGGGTGTGGAGAAAAGGGAACCCTCTTGCACTGTTGGTGGGAATGTAAATTGATACAGCCACTATGGAGAACAGTATGGAGGTTCCTTAAAAAATGAAAAATAGAATTACAATATGATCCAGCAATCCCACTACTGGGCAAATACCCTGAGAAAACCATAATTCAAAAAGACACATGCACCCCAATGTTCATTGCAGCACTATTTACAATAGCCAGGTCATGGAAGCAACCTAAATGCCCATCGACAGACGAATGGGTAAAGAGGATGTGGTACATATATATACAATGGAATATTACTCAGCCATAAAAAGGAACAAATTTGAGTCATTTGTAGAGATGTGGATGTATCTAGAGACTGCCATATGGAGTGAAGTAAGTCAGAAAGAGAAAAACAAATATCATATATTAACACATGTATGTGGAACCTAGAAAAATGGTACAGATGAACCAGTTTTCAGGGGAGAAATTGTGACACAGATGTAGAGAACAAACGAATGGACACCAAGGGGAGAAAGTGGGGGGGGGGGGAGAAAAAAATTAGAACATTTCACCATAATATTTAGCAACTCAAAATCACTAGAATAAAATAAACATTTTGCTTTAATGAAAATGTAAAAAAAAAAAACAAAAGGTAAACAGTTTCTGGGTATTGAATGCATAGCACCTTGACTACCTTTAACAATACTGTATTGTATATTTAAAAGTTGGTAATCTTTAAGATGTGATCTTAAAAGTTCTCATCATGAGAGTATAAAAATTTGTAACTATGTGGAAAAAAAAATCAAATACCTGACAAAACTAATTGATAGTGACCAAAAGCATACCTTTGGTTTCCTGTGGCCAGGAATCGGGGGGAGTTGACTGCAAAGAGGCATAAGGGAACTTTCTGGAGTGAGGGAAATATTTTGTATTTTGGTTGTAATGGCTATAAGGGTGGCTACATGTCTCAAAACTCATTCAACCATTAAAATGAGCAGATTTCATTGTATGCAAATTATATCTCAATAAAACTGATTTTTAAAAAATCAAATGCCTGGAAAAGCACATTCTCAGTCATATATCTAAGTGTCTAAGAGAAAAATAACATCAAAAGACCTTTTAAAAGAATCTTGCATGAATAAACAAAGCAAGGAAAGCACAGAACTATCCTATAGTCTTAAGGAACAATGTGTTCTAGAAGAGTAAATTTTATAGAATATTCAAGCTTACGTTTCATAAAACCTCCTATTTTTCTAACTCATTTCCCCTAGCATCCCCATCCCAATATTCTTTCTACGTCACTGGGTCACTGAATCCATCAATCCTGTCACACATGTGTAAGACACACACACACACACACACACACACACACACACACTACCCCACCACCAACACACTACATCCCCATCCCATGTTGTGTCTTAACTTGGATTTTAGGAGCTGATTTTTCTAAGAGTTATGCCTAAAAGGCTTTTGAACAAAAGATTTAAATTATATTTGAGGAAAATTATTAAAGGTCTTGTGGTTTTCACTGGAGCCCCCATTCAGAAAAAAGGGACTAGAGAAGAAACAACTGAACTGAGTTTTGACCAGGTTGACAAAACGAGGAAGAGCAGTCTAGGCAGTGGGAGGAGAATACACCAACAAAAGAAATAGCTCAATGTATCAGGGAATTGTAAACAGTCAATTTGGCTGGAAATTGTGAGAGGAGAAGAGGAGGCTGGACAAGCACATGTCAAAGAAAGGGCTTTGAAGTCTGAAGTGCTATGGTCATTGATTCTGTGACAGCAAAACCTGGGTTTTGCTTTCTGGTGTAGCTCTAGGCCCTAGCAAATAATTCCCTAGCAAATAGTGAATGCTCACTAACTATGTGACAAATGAATGAACATATGGATAGATAGATGGATAAATACATGACTTAAACTGTGAAGGGTTTAGTATATTATGGTAAAGAAACTGGACTTTGGTCTAAAATTCAGGTTTTACCAACCATGGTGATAAGTGGCCATTTATGAAGTATTTCACAAGTAATTTTTTAATAATGAAAGCCAAAGTACTGCAATTTGCAAACGATTTATTTTTTAAACATAAATAAGAACCTGTTCAAGATTACCTTACAATATTACCCTCATGTTCATTCCAATATAGTTTATTGAGTACAAGAGTAAAAAATGGAATTTTAGCTAGTTTGCCAGTAACTACACATAATCTATAGCCTATCTACTCTAGGTCATGTTTGTTAGCAAATCACCACTGCTAAACTATCAATAACCATGGCAGTTATAAATTATTGAAGCCTGTACTTCCTAAAAATACACTCTGGAGTTTTGTTAAAATTGGGGTATACTCACTGCAGTATATTAGGCATGTGAATATTATCAGTCATGTGACACTAGTAAAGGCACCAGTCATTGTATAATTTCAAGAAAAAGATTGATATTATATAATTAATCCTAGAAAAAAATCATTTTTGTGACAAAGTAGATGAGTGGAATATACGAGACCTAAGACAGGAGAGTGTGACAAAACTATAGGAGAGACATGGAGAAAGTCTGAACTAAAATAGTAGCAATGGATATGCAGAAAAGAATGATAATAAAAGCATATAGGCAGTAAAATCAACAGACCTATGCATCAATCAGACATGCTAGTTGGGGTAAACTGGCTTGGCTTGAACAACAGGGTCCAAAATAGAACCTGGGTAGGATATAAAAGAGGAGGGTAACAATAGGGAGGAAAGATAATAAGCTCCATGGTAGGCATGTTGGATTGCATACAAGGATGCCAAACTTAAAGAGGTCTGGAATACAGGTCCCAATTAAGAATCCAGGCATAGAGATGGTGGATGGAGTAACCTACAAAGAGTGTGTGTGTGGAGCTAGCACAAGAGAATGTCAGACAGAACTTGGGGAAAAACACACATTCTTAAGGGCTAGGACAAGTAATAGAAAACCGAAAAGAAGGTGCACATAGAATCACAGACCATGAGTTCCTCCAAGGATAGTTCCCATTCGTGCAATTTCTGGCACAGTATAGTTACTTGATAATTATAGTGAATAATTTGAAAGCAAAAACTACAAAGGAACTATAGAGATCATCTACAGCAGGGCTGGGAAACAAGTTTAAGTTCAAGACTAAGTGCAGTCAATTGTGTATGACTATCTATTTAGAAAACCATTTCAATAAAGATTTTGAGGTCAAGACTGGGCTCCAAAGGAAAGTTGTGGGCCCACAACTATTATGTACCGTTAAAGCTATGAGCTCAGGAGGGGAGAAAGAATCCCTCATGGGTCACATATGGCCACCATGGATACTTCGTTTTTATTACATAAAATTTACTATATACTTCATTTTTTATTAAAAAATTTTAACTTTGAAAATCATAAAAGTTCATGGTAACATCAAATGATACAAGAATAAAGAAAATATTAATAATTTCCACCAAACTGCTCTGGTCTTATTTTTCTCAGGTAACCAACATCCATAAACAGAAAAATGTTTTGCATGTATGTTCTTACTCCTTTTTCTTGCTCATCTGTATATACAAATACATAGCGTTTTCTTTGTTTTTAATATCTTTGTTTTTCTTTCTTTGTTTTTAGTATCTTTATTGGAGTATAACTGATTGACATTGTTCTGTTAGTTGCTGCTGTTTAACAAAGCGAATCAGCTATATGTATACATATATCCCCATACACCCTCCCTCTTGCGCCTCCCTCCCACCCTCCCTAACCCACCCCTCTAGGTGGACACAAAGTACTGAGCTGATCTCCCTGTGCTACGCAGCTGCTTCCCACTAGCTATCTATTTTACATTTGGTAGTGTACATATGTCAATGCAACTCTCTCACTTCGCCCCAGCTTACCCTTCCCCCTCCTGGTATCCTCAAGTCTATTCTCTACATCTGCGTCTGTATTCCTATCCTGCCCCTAGCTTCTTCAGAAACATTTTTGTTTTAATGCCATATATATGTGTTAGCATATGGTATTTGTTCCTCTCTTTCTGACTTAGCTCACTCTGTACGACAGTCTCTAGGTCCATCCACCTCACTACAAACAACTCAATTTTGTTTCTTTTTATGGATGAGTAATATTCCATTGAATATATGTGCCACATCTTCTTTATCCATTTATCTGTTGATGGACACTTAGGTTGCTTACATGTCCTGGCTATTGTAAATAGAGCTGCAATGAACATTTTGGTACATGACTCTTTTTGAATTATGGTTTTCTCAGGGTATATGCCCAGTAGTGGGATTGCTGGGTCGTATGGTAATTCTATTTTTAGTTTTTAAGGAACCTCCATATTGTTCTCCATAGTGGCTGTATCAATTTACATTCCCAACAACAGTGTAAGACGGTTCCCTTGTCTCCACACCCTCTCCAGCATTTATTGTTTGTAGATTTTTTGATGATGACCATTCTGACTGGGGTGAGGTGATACCTTGTAGTTTTGATTTGCACTTTGTTGAGCATTCTTTCATGTGTTTGCCAGCAATCTGTAAATCTTCTTTGGAGAAATGTCTATTTAGGTCTTCTGCCCATTTTTGGATTGGGTTGTTTGTTTTTGTGACATTGAGCTGCATGAGCTGCTTGTAAAAATTGGAGATTAATCCTTTGTCAGTTGCTTCCTTTGCAAATATTTTCTCCCATTCTGAGGGTTGTCTTTTGGTCTTGTTTATGCTTTCCTTTGCTGTACAAAAGCTTTTAAGTTTCATTAGGTCCCATTTGTTTATTTTTATTTCCATTTTTCTAGGAGGTGGGTCAAAAAAGATCTTGCTGTGATTTATGTCATGGAGTGTTCTGCCTATGTTTTCCTCTAAGAGTTTTATAGTGTCTGGCCTTACATTTAGGTCTTTAATCCATTTTGAGTTTATTTTTGTGTATGGTGTTAGGGAGTATTCTAATTTCATTCTTTTATATGTAGCTGTCCAGTTTTCCCAGCACCACTTATTGAAGAGGCTGTCTTTTCAACATTGTATATTCTTGACTCCTCTATCAAAAATAAGGTGACCACATGTGTGTGGGTTTATCTCTGGGCTTTCTATCCCATTCCATTGATCTATATATCTGTTTTGTGCCAGTACTATACAGTCTTGATTACTGTTGCTTTGTAGTATAGTCTGAAGTTAGGGAGCTTGATTCCTCGAGCTCTGTTTTTCTTCCTCAAGATTGATTTGGCTATTCCGGGTCTTTCGTGTTTCCATACAAATTTTGAAAATTTTTGTTCTAGTTCTGTGAAAAATGCGCTTGGTAGTTTGATAGGGATTGCTCTCAGTAGTATAGTCATTTTCACAATGATGATTCTTCCAACCCAAGAACATGGTATATCTCTCCATTTGTTTCTATCATCTTTAATTTCTTTCATCAGTGTCTTATAGTTTTCTGCATACAGGTCTTTTGTCTCCTTAGGTAGGTTTATTCCTAGGAATTTTACTCTTTTTGTTGCAATGGCAAATGGGAACTTTTCCTTAATTTCTCTTTCAGATTATTTGTTGTTAGTGTATAAGAATGCAAGAGATTCCTGTGCATTAATTTTGTATTCTGCTACTTTAAAATTCATTGATTACCTCTAGTACTTTTCTGGTAGCATCTTTAGGATTCTCTATGTATAGTATCATGTCGTCTGCAAACAGAGACAGTTTTACTTCTTGTTTTCTGATTTGGATTCCTTTTTTTGTTTTTCTTCTCTGATTGCCATGGCTAAAACTTCCAAAGCTATGTTGAAAAATAGTGGTGAGAGTGGGCATCCTTGTCTTGTTGCTGATCTTAGTGGAAATGCTTTCAGTTTTTCACCATTGAGAATGATGTTGTCTGTGGCTTTGTCATATATGGCCTTTATTATGTTGAGGTAAGCTCCCTCTATGTCTACTTTCTGGAGAGTTTTTTATAATAAATCGGTGTTGAATTTAGTTGAAAGGTTTTTCTGCATCTACTGAGATTATCATATGGTTTTTATCCTTCAATTTGTTAATATGGTGTATCACACTGATTGATTTGCATATATTGAAGAATCCGTGAATTCCTGGGATAAACCCCATTTGATCATGGTGTGTGATCCTTTTAATGTGCTGTTGGATCCTGTTTGCTAGTATTTTGTTGAGGTTTTTGCATCTATGTTCATCAGTGATATTGGCCTGTGGTTTTCTTTCCTTGTGACATCTTTCTCTGATTTTGGTATCTGGGTGATGGTGGCCTCGTAGAATGAGTTTGGGTGTGTTCCTCCCTCTGCTATATTTTGGAAGAGTTTGAGAAGGATAGGTGTTAGCTCTTCTCTAAATGTTTGACAAAACTTGCCTGTGAAGCCATCTGGTCCTGGGCTTTTGTTTGTTTTAAGATTTTTAATTACAGTTTCAATTTCAGTGCTTGTGAATGGTCTGTTTAAATTTTATATTTCTTCCTGGGTCAGTCTCAGAAGGTTGTGCTTTTCTAAGAATGTGTCCATTTCTTCCAGGATGTCCGTTTTATTGGCATATAGTTGCTTGTAGTAATCTCCCAAGCTCCTTTTTATTTCTGCAATGTCAGTTGTTACTTCTCCTTTTTCATTTATAATTCTGTTGATTTGAGTCTTCTCCCTTTTTTTCTTGATGAGTCTGGCTAAGGGTTTTTCAATTTTGTTTATTTTCTTAAAGAATCAATTTTTAGTTTTATGGATCTTTGCTACTGTTTCCTTCATTTCTTTTTCATTTATTTCTGATCTGATCTTTATGATTCCTTCCTTGTGCTAACTTTGGGTGTTTTTTGGTTGTTCTTCTTCTTTCTCTAATTCCTTTAGGTTTAAGCTTAGGTTGTTTATTTGAGATGTTTCTTGTTTCTTGATATAGGATTGTATGACTATAAACTTCCCTCTTAGAACTGCTTTTGCTGCATCCCATAGGTTTTGGGTCATTGTGTTTTCATTGTCATTTGTTTCTAGGTATTTTTTGATTTCCTCTTTGATTTCTTCAGTGATCACTTCGTTATTCAGTAGTGTATTCTTTAGCCTCCATGTGTTTGTAGTTTTTACAGATTTTTTTCCTGCAATTGATAGCTAGTCTTACAGCGTTGTGGTTGGAAAAGATACTTGATATGATTTCTTTTTCTTAAATGTGCCAAGGCTTGATTTGTGACCCAAGATATGATCTATTCTGGAGAATATTCCATGAGCACTTGAGAAGAAAGTGTATTCTGTTGTTTTTGGATGGAATGTCCTATAAATATTAAGTCCATCTTGTTTAATGTATCATTTAAAGCTTGTGTTTCCTTATTTATTTTCATTTTGGATGATCTGTCCATTGGTGAAAGTGGGGTGTTAAAGTCCCCCACTATGATTGTGTTACTGTCGATTTCCCCTTTTATGGCTGTTGGCATTTGCCTTATGTATTGAGGTGCTCCTATGATGGGTGCATAAATATTTACAATTGTTATATCTTTTTCTTGGATTGACCCCTTGATCACTATGTAGTGTGCTTCTTTGTCTCTTGTAATAGTCTTTATTTTAAAGTCTATTTTGTCTGATATGAGAATTGCTATTCCAGCTTTCTTTTGATTTCCATTTGCATGGAATATCTTTTTCCATCCCCTCACTTTCAGTCTGTATGTGTCCCTAGGTCTGAAGTGGGTCTCTTGTAGACAGCATATATACAGGTCTTGTTTTTGTATCCATTCAGCCAGTCTATGTCTTTTTTTTGGAGCATTTAATCCATTTACACTTAAGGTAGTTATTGATATGTATGTTCCTGTAACCATTTTCTTAATTGTTTTCGGTTTGTTATTGCAGATCTTTTCCTCCTCTGTGTTTCCTGCCCAGAGACGTTCCTTCAGCATTTGTTGTAAAGCTGGTTTGCTGGTGCTGAATTCCCTTAGCTTTTGCTTGTCTGTAAAGGTTTTAATTTCTTGTTGAATCTGAATGAGATCCTTGCTGGGTAGAGTAATCTTAGTTGTAGGTTTTTCCCTTTAATCACTCTAAATATGTCCTGCCACTCCCTTCTGGCTTACAGAGTTTCTGCTGAAAGATCAGATGTTAACCTTATGGGGATTCCCTTGTATGTTATTTGTTGCTTTTCCCTTGCTGCTTTTAATATTTTTTCTTTGTATTTATTTATTGATAGTTTGATTAATATGTGTCTTGGCATGTTTCTCCTTGGATTTACCCTGTATGGGACTCTCTGTGCTTCCTGGACTTGATTGACTTTTTCCTTTCCCATATTAGGGAAGTTTTCAACTATAATCTCTTCAAATATTTTTTCAGTCCCTTTCTTTTTCTCTTCTTCTTCTGGGACCCCTATAATTCAAATGTTGGTGCGTTTAATGTTGTCCCAGAGGTCTCTGAGACTGTCCTCCATTCTTTTCATTCTTTTTTCTTTATTCTGCTCTGCAGTAGTTATTTCCACTATTTTATCTTCTAGATCACTTATGCGTTCTTCTGCCTCAGTTATTCTGCTATTGATTCCTTCTAGAGAATTTTTCATTTCATTTATTGTGTTGTTCATGATTGTTTGTTTGCTCTTTTGTTCTTCTAGGTCCTTGTTAAACATTTCTTGTATTTTCTCCATTCTATTTCCAAGATTTTGGATCATCTTTACTATCGTTACTCTGAATTCTTTTTCAGGTAAACTGTCTATTTCCTCTTCATTTGTTTGGTCTGGTGCGTTTTTACCTTGCTCCTTCATCTGCTGTGTATTTCTCTATCTTCTCATTTTGCTTAACTTACTGCATTTGGGTTTCCTTTTTGCAGGCTGCAGGTTGGTAGTTCCCATTGTTTCTGTTTCTGTTTCTGGTGTCTGCCCCCATTGGGTAAGGTTGGTTCAGTGGGTTGTGTAGGCTTCCTGATGGAGGGGACTGGTGCCTGTGTTCTGGTGGAAAAAGCTGGAAATTGTCTTTCTGGTGGGCAGGACTGCATCTGGTGGTGTGTTTTGGGGTGTCTGTGTACTTAGTGTGATTTTAGGCAGCCTCTCTGCTAATGGGTGGGGTTGTGTTCCTGTCTTGCTAGTGTTTGGCATGGGGTGTCCAGCACTGGAGCTTGCTGGTTGTTGAGTGGAGCTGGGTCTTAGCGTTGAGTCAGAGATCTCTGGGAGAGCTCTCACCAATTGATGTTACGTGGGGCCAAGAGGTCTCCCATAGTCCAGTGTCCTGAACTCGGCTCTTCCACCTCGGAGACTCAGGCCTGACACCCTGCCAGAGCACCAAGACCCTGTCAGCCGCACAGCGAGGTACGTGGGAAGTTTCTTACCTTTTGGCAAGTCTGAGGTCATCTGCCAGCATTCAGTAGGTGTTCTGTAGGAGTTGTTCGACATGTAGACCTATTTTTGATGTATTTGTGGGGAGGAAGGTGATTTCCCGTCTTACTCCTCTGCCATCTTGAAGGTCCTCTCCTTGTTTTGTTTTTGTTTATAAAATTATTGACAAAGGAAAACACTATGGCAAACAAATAAAATTTCCAATGTTCAAATTTATTGCTGGACTTGCGTCTAACTTTATTTCAACATTTTAAAAATATTGTCTATTATTATATATAATATTATATTTTTCATTTTCACTTTTCTTCTCTAATTAAACTTATTGGTAGTTTGCCTGCTACATTGATCTTATCAGGGACCCAAATAACTTCTACGTGGCCTATTGCAATGTATAATTTCCAGTCTTTATCTTATTCAGCAGCATCTGACACATTCAGTCACTTTCTCCTTCTTGATATTTAAAGCGTGTTTTCTACTAACACAACATTGTAAAACAACTATACTCCAATAAAAATTAATTTAAAAAAATAATTTAAAAAATTAAGTATGTTTTCCTCCCAGTTTAATGGCAGCTCCTTCTCTGTTATCTTTGGTATTCCTCCTCATTTTTCTGAGCTCTAACTGCTGGAGTGCAAGTAAGGTACAGTGCTAACACCTTTCCTCTTCTCCATCTATACTAACCCTCATCCAATTCAATGTCCTTAACTGCCATCTTTATACTGTCAACTCCAAATGTGTATCTGCAGCCCAACCTCTCTACTGAACTCCAGACTCATTTTCCTACTGCCACTCGACACTCTGACTTCATTGTCTAACATCCATTCAAACTTCACATCAAAACTAAACTCCCCACTCTCTCCCCATCCCAAAAGAATACAATTTGATAATTTTAAAATTGATAATATTGCCAAATTTGGCAAACTGGTTATTCAGCAAATTGACTGGCAACTTAGCAATAAATTTACCTCCACCAATTCTATTAAAGAAGTGACCACAAATAATATCTAAAGTAAATTAGGGGAGGAAATGTAAGAATTTTACGTTCAGTCAAGGTATCCATCAACTATCAATTAAATGAACAATCTTAAATATATAAAACTTTGTGAACAAAACACTTATGAGTACTTCCTTAAAAAATTCCTGAGCCACAAAATCCAGCATCCAAGAGCAGAATCAAAACAAAGAACTTACAATAAAGAAATAATAGTAAAAGGGTTGGTGATTGGTCAGAATTAATTTTTAAATGAAACGAATAACTTTGATGAACTTTTTAAATGAATTCAATAACTGATAATTATGGCTACAGAACAAAAGGAAAATATAAATTAAGACATGTATAGAGAATAATACATCAGAAATTAGAAGATGGGGGTATCCGATAAAAAGTATATTTGTATTGCAAGATTTTTTCATCTTTCATAGAAAACCACTAATGGTTACACTACTTTCTGGATATATGCTCACTGTGTGCTCTACAGGCCTCTACATCACTCCCAACCATGCCTTGTTCTTGCGATTACCATGGCAACAGTGGACTAGAGAACAACGGAAATAGACTCCAAATGAGTAACGTTTTATTTGAAAATAAGAAATATAAAGTTTAAAAAATAGTGTTGATTCTAAACACTTAAAATAGTTTATACTTTTCCTAACAATAATGGGATATTTTATGCTCTATATTACTGTAGTAAAGAAATATTTTTCCGAGTGAAGTCAACAATTCCTCCAATTTTACTTCAATCTCTTTTCTTTCATTTAACTCAAGTAAATTAATACTTGGTATTTAAAATGCCATGTATACTGTGATCCCATTTTCCTAAAATTATATCTAGCCATATTTTGCTCAATAAAGACACACTGAGAGATGTTTGAAAAGATGTTCACATGTTGAGAACAGTTATTTCTGGAAAGCAGAATTGGGAGTGATTTTCTGCCTTCTTACTTTTCTATGGGTTTAAATTTTCATAATAAGCATATGTGATATAGATTATAAATCATATGTGATATAGAGCATAAAAGACATAATAAAAGTGATTAAAATTTTTGTCTAGAGCTTTAGTACAAACAGAATGATTCTAGTAGTTAAGTCTAGCCAAGTTTATCCCACCACCATCAACAAAAGCAAAGCCTTGCATGGTTACAAATACATAAAAGGAATCAAAACTATGACAGAAAGTCTTCAAGATCTTATATCTTGTGTGTCATATCAAACTTATCTCTTTAATAGTAATAGACATTTTACGCTTATACAGGTTTGATGCCATCTACCTGTTACAGAGCCACTAGTTGCAGCATTGGTTGAGACAATATACATAGCATAAAGTATTTAACAGCAATATCCCGAAAGATTGTAATATAGAAATATTGCTTAACGAACAGAGAATTTTTTTATCTGTGAAATAACATATGTCATGTCTTACTTCCTCATATTCAGAGGATGTAGTTAATGATTTTCCTCCTTGAAAATAAAAAGTATTTTTAAATGCCTATACTTCCAAATACATGTAATAATTAAATAGCTCTGAACCTAACCTTTAAAATTCTAGAGTCCTTTTTACTTTTTGTTTTATCAAAACAACAACAAAAAGGCATTATTAAATTGCCTTCCACAGCTGTCACCAAAATCATATCTTTATTAGCAAACGTACACCACAGACCTATGTGCACCCAACATTCATTTCTCTTTTGTTTAAAAGCAGTAAATGTTTGAAAAACTGCCAATCTTCTTTTCAGTCTGATTTCATTTTGAAAGAAAAAATTAGTAATTATCTGTTGACTTCATAAGCAGCTTATATCATCTTGGGTTTTAAGGTCAAACATGTTGCTTTCTGGATCTATGTTCACTAGATGCTCTTTAGCTGCATTTCACACACCTTTCAACTGTGCCTTCTTCGTGTGACTTACAGAGTCGCGAATGAGAGAAGTTAGCTTTATTTTATTTCTATAGCCCTTGTGGAAAACTGCGGTTAAATCCTTTAAAAGTAGGAGGCAGATTAATAAGCCTTTTCTTTATTAAAATATAGTAATAATGGGGACAAAACAGGAAGAACCTTACAAGCAATGAAAATAAGATTTTTATGGGGGAAGGGATAAGTGCATTTAATTGAATTATCATACATTCTATAAGAAGGGGAAACTCCCCTATTAGGTGTTTAATATTTGTTTTACCTCCCACTTACCCAGAGATTGGACACTCCAATCACTCTCTATTCTAAACAGAAAGAAAAAACTGAATACATTCTGTCTCAACTACCCTGAGGCAGTTTGATGTTCATTTGTTATTAATTACACTAACTTTAGTAAAATGCAATTGAGTAAGTCACTAGGATTTTCTGGAACTTGAGGGAGAGATTTACATTCTACTTCCTATCCTCCATTCTCTTACTGATGACCATGTGATTTTAAACAAGACACTTGTCATCACTTAGCACTTGGTTCTCCAACTGTAAAATGAGGAATTTAGCCTAGATCTGCAGTTATTAAACATTGGGGGTTCATAGAATCTAAATAAATGAAAATTATTGGGTCTTTCCTTAGTGAAGTGCACACATACATAAACCCTACAATGTCAATGTTCTACAAAGGCCAATACAATCTGGCCACCAGTCCTCTCACCCATACTTAACTCTCTGAGTTCATCTCCATGTTAACTCTGATCCAGCTACAGTGGCTTTCGTGCTCTTTCTCAAATGTGACAAGCAAGCTCTCACCTTAGAGTAATTGCCCTGGCTGTTTTCTCTGCCTAGGACCTTTCCTTAACCTCTAAGATGTTCAAGTATCACCTTCCCAGTGAGGCTTACTCTGATCACCTTATTTAAAATTGGAACCCACATCCCTTTCCAGCACTACTGGTCCTTGCCTTTTGCTCTAAAATTTTCCCCCAGAGCACTTATCATAATCTATCTATGTACAAAAGAATTAATAGAGCAGGCTTCACTGCTATCCTTGGAAAGCCTTGCTCATAAGGTTGGCCCTTGGCTAGTCCCTAGGAACTTGGATTTCAGAAGGATTCTCACATTCCTGGAACTGATAAGAGTGGCTCACTCACTCTAAACTGTTCATGTAGGCGATATGGTTTATGCTGAATACCTGTTTTCCTTCAAGGAGTGTACAATAATTTGATATGTGCCAGGCAGAGGATGCCTACATGACCAGGCACCAGTAAAAACCCTGGGAACTGAGTACCTAATGAGCTTCACTGGTAGACATTTCATTCATGTGGTCACAACTTGCTGGGAGAATTAAGTGCATCCATGTAATTCCATTAAAAGAACACTCTGGACGTGTGCCTGGTCTCTCCCAGACTTGTCCCTTGTGCCTTCTCCCTGTGCTGATCTTGCTCTGCACCCTTTTACTATGACAAACCTTAGCTGTGAGTATGATTATATGCTGAGTCCTGTGAGTCCTCCCAGCATATCACTGAACGCAGGAGTGGTCATGGGGACCCCCAACACTCTAACACAATATAAAATTTACTGATGAATTATGTTTACTTTCTGTTTACACCTGTAAAAATATAAGCTACATGAGAGCTAGAAATTTTGTTCGGTTCACTGGTATATCCTGAGAGCCTAAGAAATTGCCTAGCACATAGTAGGTGCTCAATAAATATTTATCGACTAAATGAACACACACAAAATTTTGCAATTAACTTAAGGAAGTTAATGGAGCTCCCTAAGGAAGCCCTAACCATTGATGCTAGTGAGAATTCCTTGCCAAGATGGTGTCTACTGCCCTTAACAATTTGAACATTCAAAATTCTAAGCAAGAAGATCTATGAACTGGTTTCTGTTTAATTCCCTGAAAAATAGCCTACATTTAAGGAAAAGAGGTAGAAGGAAGTATATACGTTTCAGCAGGGCAAACTTGGCAAACACTGTTCTCAGAATTAAGTGTGATAGCATGTTGTAAACTTTGTAAAACCCTGGCTATACACAGCCCTTGAAGGAAATGTGAGGTTTTCATTTTTCATGGATACTAAGGCTTCAGAATTAGACTCTAGAGATTCTCCTAAAGCCAAACTTTTGAAGCTCAGTAATCTTCTGAGCCAAGTTAATCTAGTGGGAGTCTCACAGCCTCTTTTAGGATGAAAAACATGGAAAGTTAAAGAAATTTTGAGGAGGAAATTGGAAGAAGCCAACTCTGAGAGCAAAGCCAAATATTCATCGAATATGTGCAGAACCGATGGGGTGAAGGGAGAGAGGAACGGAGAGTTGTTATTATTGTTAGTTGCCTCCTCTAGGAATCAGAAAACAGCATGCAAAGCACTCTAATGTCAGCAATACTTCAACAGAGATAACAATTGGCTTGGAGGCAAGGCTACGTTTTTAAATACTTAATTTTTTCTGGTAGCAAAAAATAGTGCACAACATATTTATTTTCGGAAAGCTGCCCACTCACAGCTCATAAAACTAAATTTCATGCTGGGTCCACAAAGGGAGCATATGAGTAGATTCAGTTATGGTGGACACGGTAGGAGTTCAAGAAATGCTAGTGAAATTAATAAGTGTGCCTGGTAGGTATTCAATAAATTTTAGTGAAATGAATAAATATGTGTAAGACACTAAGCTATGCACTGATTATAGCCTCAGTGCAAGCCATAAAAATGTCTTAGGCACTTTCTACAGTAAATCTAGGCATATTACAGGATTTGAGGGGAATAAAAAGGCAGTCTCTTGCTCAGTGAATTGAAAGAGTAGCATTCAGATTGGAAGGAGAAATTTCTGATATTTTTAATTAATCAAATCCTAAATTAATTATTTTAAATGTAAAAACAGATGCTGTCTTTATTTTTTTCAATTTTTGTCCTTAACTTACTTAGCAACAGCTTCTTCTCCAAACATTCCTCCCTCCCTCCCTCTCTCTGTTCCCCACCCCCTGACCTCACACACACACACACACACACACACACACACATACACACACACCACCTGCCTTTCGGTCCTGTTAAAACTTGTAAGAGTCTTGAATTCCTTTATTAGGAAAATTCTTTGTGGCCCAACACTAATGGCACTTCAATATATGATAGTATGAGAGTGCTGTGAAACTGTGAAAGCTCAAATATAGCCAATTTTAGAGACAGAACATGAGCACCAATCATTAAATAACCAACCCCCATGTTTATAGTTGCAAAGTATTATTATTCTAGAATTAATTTTTATCCTTGTCTCAAAGCATCCAAGAGAAGACAGATTAAAGAGATACTAAGGATCCAGAAAGAAATATTCTAAATTCTTTACACATTGAATTCTATGCATTTCTAGAAGGAGCCCTTAGAATTCTCACATCAACAGTTCTTTAATGAAAGCATTTATTTGATTCCATTCTTCATTCCTACATATGACTTTAACTGCCCAGCTCCCCAGTCAGGACTCAACATGAGTAAGTGCCACCCTAGAGCAGATGGCATGGGTCAAGAGCAACAAGCAGACCAGTGGCACCCAGAGAAAGAGAAATCCACACCAGATTCCAACACACATCATAATCTTTTGATCATAACGCATAAATTTATTACCATATTCACCAGGCTAGTTTCAGAGCCCTGTTCTTACCTTGCTCTATACTTTCTTCCTAGATGATCTCAAATATTCTCATGACTTTTCATCTCTATTGACACATATACACTATTGATACTATGTATAAAATAGACAACTGATGGGAACATACCATATAGCACAGGGAACTCTACTTAATGCACTGTAGTGTCCTAAGTGGAGGAGATATACGTATATGTATGGCTGATTCATTTTGCTGTACAGTAGAAGCTAACACAACATTGTAAAGCAACTATACTCCAATAAAAATTAATTTAAAAAAAAGAACAATTGAAATGAGAGGGTTGTTCTGGATCTTCTGAGTGGGCCCAATTAATCACAAGGGTCCTTAAATACGTCAGAGAGAAGCAGAAGAAGAAACTCAGAGGGAAATATGACTATGAAAGAATGGTCAAGGAGACACATCACTGCCGGCTTTGAAGATGACAGAAGGGAATGAATCAAAGAATGCTGGGGGCCAGCAGAAACTCAAAAAGCCAAGGAAATGTATTGACCTCTGGAGCCTCTAGAAAGAAACGTAAGTTTGCTAACACATGGTTTTAGCCTAGTGAAATTTGTGCTGGACTTCTCATCTAAAGAACCATGAGATAATAGTTTTGTAGTTTACAATAATAACATTTTATGATATTAAATAAATAAATAAATATCATCTCTAAGATGACAACTCCAAACTTTGTACCTGCAATGCAAACATCTCCGCTGAAATGCACACTCATTTATACAACTTGGCATCTATTTTGGATGTCTTCTCACAGACATCTTGAACTCAATATACACAACATGGAACTGCTGGAACTTCCTTCTCCTCTACCTCATGCCTCAGATCTGTTCCTCTTCAAGTCCCTCCATCTCAATAAGCATCACTTCCCTCTACTCAGTTGCTCAGGTTGAATATGTGTGTCATATTTGATGACTCCTTCTGCTTCACCTCCCCACCTCCATATCAAATCCATCAGTCAGGTGTATCTCTGTGTGCTACACATATCGCAAAGCTGTCCAACCCCTCTTACACTGACATGGCCCTTGTCCAAGACACTGTCATTTTTTTCCCTTGGTTTCTGGCATGGGGAGAAAATTCCATGCTTATAGTTGAACAAAAATGGACCTTTTATAAAATTATAATACTACAATTTTAAAATAGGCATTTCAGAAAAAAGTCTCATACATGTGTTTAAGGGAACATAAATTTTCTTTTTTTTAATGATTAATAAGACATTTTAGGACTTTAATGTTTAGAGCTCTTATATATACATACATTGATACATGTACATTTTCACCGTAATAATAATAAATTTAATATAATGTCAAATATCAGAATTCTAACTAGTAACATTACAGATAAACCTGCTTTTTATAGAAATCACTCTTTCTAATTGATTTAACCATTGATCCCACACCATAAACGTAACGTTTAATGACAGTAAACAATAACATACTTACAGTGCATTTGGCAAAGTTTTCCTTTTAAAGTTGTAAGTTATTTTCTATCTAAAATTTGACCTTAATTATTAATTTAAAGGGAAAAAAAACTCAAGTTCTATTATTGTCCAATGCTTTATATTTACAGCATGGTTTTGCAGGCGGGATACAATCTACAAATTGTTCTGCTCTTATAAAATAACTCAATAGATGATTCTGAATATTAAAATGAGAAGAAATTTTAAAAATAGACTCAAATCATCAAATATTTCTGGAGTGCCTACTATGCACAAATGGTAAGCTACTTACAATCCACATTGTCAAGAGGGCATGAAATAAGCAATCAGTTACCTCAAAATTAAAGACACCCAAAATCACAGTGTGGTAAACTAGACAGAAGTCTACTTTGCTCTCACATAAGAGTCTGAAGGTAAGGTGGTCCAGAGCTGGTATGGTTGTTCCACTCCATAAAGTACTCAGAAACCCAGGCTCCTTCAAGTTTTTCATTTCACCACCTTGTCCTCATAGTACCACAGGACAGCTAGAGTTCCAATCATGACATCCATATTCCAAGCAGCAGAACAGAGGCAAAGGCTACAAACTGGCTAACTTTTAGGAAAGTTTTCAGAAGCTGCCCAATAAAAGTTTTACTTACATCTCATTAAGCTTAATCATATCTCAAAGCACAATTACAGGGCTTCCCTGGCGGCGCAGTGGTTGAGAATCTGCCTGCAAATGCAGGGAACACAGGTTCGAGCCCTGGTCTGGGAAGATCCCACATGCCACGGAGCAACTAGGCCTGTGAGCCACAACTACTGAGCCTGCGCGTCTGGAGCCTGTGCTCCACAACAAGAGAGGCCGCGATAGTGAGAGGCCCGTGCACCGTGATGAAGAGTGGCCCCCGCTTGCCACAACTAGAGAAAGCCCTCACACAGAAACAAAGACCCAACATAGCCAAAAAATAAATTAATTAATTAATTTTTTAAAAAGCACAATTACAGCTATAAGGGACACTGGGAAATTTAGCTCCTTTTGCTACTGGCCATGAATCTATCAGGATTCTGTTATTCGAAGACAAAGAAAACTCATACTGGGGGCAACCATTTCACTATCACATCACTCTCCTGTTTCTTTCCCAAAATTCACATTTCTGAACATTCAGCAACTAGTTTTCCCAGCCATGCTATAGGAGCCAGCATGGAGCAGTTGTTAAACACATGGGCTCTGTAGTTAAACAGCTTAGATTTGAATTCAGTCTCCAATGTGTCTGCATCTGTGAAATGGAGATAACGATAATATTTAACCCATGGAGTTTTTGTGAGAATTAATCAGTTTATACATTATATGCTCTTGGCATAATGCCTCACATATTGAAAGATAAGCTCAATAAATATTACTGTCATATCAACTCAGTCAAGAAGAATTGGTAGTAACCTAACAGCAGGTTGAATATTCCCTGCAGTGTCATGAACACTCAGTGTCATGGGAGGCCTTCCAGAGAACAGAGAGCTACCACTACAGATTTCACAGACGTGCTGCTGCCATCCCAGTCCCATTCTTAATAAAAAATAAAGAGGAACTGACTTGTATACAGTTCTATTTTATCCAAAAATTGGTCCTAATTCACTACCACATTAACAAGAAAATGTAAATACACAGATCACTCCTTAAACCTTCCACAAACAATGCCTGGGTTAAATTAATATTTCATCCTGACAGAGAGAAATAGAATGCAGATAAGTAGGAAAAGCAATCAGAGAAAGTGTGTTTGTTAAAACCTTTCAGCACCAAAGCTAAGATCGGAATTCAATATCCCTCTCCACTAACCCTGTGGACAAAATAGTGGAATTCATGCTTGCTAAAACCACCTTCACCTGGAAATACTGAGAGACTATCTCACAAATCAGGCAATAAAAATAATGTGAAAGGAAAATTTATCGGGCTTATTTTTTCCAAGATATACTCAAAATTACTTTTAAGCCTGTACTGACAAACGTGACATTTTTAAAAATATATCAGTAGTGGAAAAGCTATCAGATTACCCTATTGGAGCAGTGTTGCTCAGGTGTCACCTTTTTTCCATATTTTCCAGGTTTCTAATGTTAAATTTAAGCTCCTGTTGATAAACTGTTTTTCTTCTTTTACCTTTCTTCTGGCACAAAATGATTATCTTACTTCAACTGCCATAGTCTAAGCTTGTGAAATACAGGATGAAGAAAATGAATAAACCATCATGCTCCCATTTCCCAACATCATTTAATGTGCAGTGGGAAGCCCCAGGCACAAGCCACAGGGAACCAGCACAAATATAAAACAATTCACTCAGGACTTATTTAGAAGCATGTTAATTTTATTTTATCTCCAGTGTTTGTCTATCCATGCTATAGTAATAAACAACATAGAATTCTTGTCTATAGTGGGAAAAAAATAAGAACAGAAAGGGCTAATTCAGAATTAGAACAGCACGACCCAGAAAGCAATTCTATCACTCAGTTACTCAAATGATGTGACCATCTGAACATCTTTTCCTTACTTAGTATCAGAGTAAGATGAATACACATCTGTTAATATCCTCGATATGAGATATGGCATCTTTTCTAGCCAAACATAACCTCACCAAAGCCAATTTATTCCACATGCTTTAGAATACAAAAGATAGTATTTTTAAAGAAGTTGAGAACATCTGGAATTTATCACTAAAAGTGAGTTGCATGGGACTTCCCTGGTGGCTCAGTGGTTAAGACTCCACGCTCCCAATGCAGGGGGCCTGGGTTTGATCCCTGGTCAGGGAACTAGATCCCACATGCATGCCGCAACTAAGAGTTCGCATGCCACAACTAAGGATCCCACCTGCTGCAACTAAGGAATCCACATGCCACAACTAAGGAACCCACATGCCGCAATTAAGGAGCCGGTGAGCCGCAACTAAGGAGCTGCCTGCCACAAACACTTTGGCCCAAAGTGTTCTAGTTGAGTTACCTTGAATAATAAAGGATTAAATTTCCCAGAAAATCTCTGTCCCAAAGTAGAATGATTTTCTACTTCATACGTTTGATGCTTTATAAAATAAAACCACCATGGGTCGGGGAGGGATGGATTGGGAGTTTGGAATTAGTAGATGCAAACTATTATATATAGAATGGATAAACAACAAGGTTGTACTGTATAGTACAGGGAACTATATTCAGTATCCTGTGATAAACCCAAATGGAAAAGAATATGAAAAAGAATGTATAAATATATATGTATAATGTAATCACGTTGCTGTATAGTAGAAATTAACCCAACATTGTAAATCAACTATACTTCAATAAAACAAATTTTAAAAAATAAATAAATAAAACCAAAGGGCATATATCTACTCTTCTTTTTCCCTAGGATAAAATAGTGTTGAAAGTAAAAACTAAGCCATAGTGGGGTTGAGTTTGGAAATATAAATGTCAAACCCGAGGACTCACTAAAGGAAGGTGAATTGGGAAATCATGTTCCTTATAACAGCTCCAGTACTTGAAAAGAAGAAGATAAAACCACTTTCTGTAAACTGTAGGCATATATTTCTCTAAGATGTCCTACTCCTATACAGTAAGTGTTGATCCAAAATTTTAACAAGAACCCAAGGTGGCTCTAATGGTAAAATTTAGGGAGGATGAACTGCATTTCCATGGAAACGCAATTCATTTCTTGAGAAATGCTAACTAAAAAAACTTTCCTGCTCTATAGATGCAGAATAAAATCAGATGGAACCATGCTACACTTCTTGAAATCTACTCAAGTTCAGTTTATCTTCTTAACCTGGATCTATTTCATTTCCTTTTCGAATTAAAAAATATATATATTTCACGTCATTTCATATTCCATGAACCGGAGGAGACTTCTCACTCTCAGTGAGAATGTTCCCACAGTCTTAACTCTGGAACTCTATTTCAATAACTCCCAAACACTCAATAAGCAATATGCTCACACCCCTGAAAGGTTTTTTTTCCTACCTTTAATTTAATTTAGCTCTAAGCTACAGCACATGAATGCCTCTACATTCTTTATGTATCTTTATGTGCTATTGCTACATACCAGCTTCTCTGAAGATACCATATGATCCACAGTCAGTATATAAGTTAACATAAACGTGGGAAGGAAGGGAAAGGTTTAAGTTTTAAATGGTGGAAATCAGGAAGAGGAGTCTAGGCATACTTAACTTTACCAAAACGGTACTGTAATGAAAAGTGTAACACTGCTTTCAAAAGAAAAGATTTGTAGTACATTCATTTCCTTTTTCTTCAAGTACTAGTGGAATTAAAGAAAGAGAAAACAACCAATCATGTACATTAGTGCCTCCTTCTCTCTATAAGTTCCAACATTCATAAGCCTCTGATGATCCAGCAGGACTGAGGCTACAAAAGCTGATGTTACTGAAAACCTCCTGGCTGACTCAGATAATAAGCTGGGATCAAAAGTTAACAACGGGTCAATACAGCTTTTTCCTCCAAGAAACTCTGTTGTTGTCTCATTAGATTTACACTTACATTGAGATGTTAAGATCTTGCTGTATTTTTATGATAATTATAGTTTGATATACATGGTATTTATCACTGACAGCTTATATATTTTGTGTGCTGGTTTTATGCCAGATGTAGTTTGAATGCTTTTCAGGGAATTGTACTTTTTTTCCTCTGCATTTTAAGAAACTGTACACAGGTCAGATGATAATAGTAGTAGCTCAGAAACATGAAGATTAGAAAACTGAATAAGGAAGACTCCAAAAGGACATGGAAGTTTCATACCCATATTATTTTGTTTGCTTACTGAGTAGGATAATGGAGTTAAAGAACACTGAAGCTTCCTGGCCTCTGCCGCCGCAGGCTCGCCCCACAACCGTACCCCTCCGTCCCTCGCCGCCAGAGTGAGCCAGAGCCCCCGAATCAGTTGCTCCTTTAACCCCGTCCTGTCTGAGCGAAGAATAGACGCCGTCAGGCGACCTACATGCAGAGGCGGGGCCACATCCAAAGCTGAACCCCGGGAGCTGTGCGAACAAAGAAGAGAAAGGGAAAATTTCTCCCAGCAGCCTCAGGAGCAGAGGATTAAATCTCCACAATCAATTTGATGTAGCCTGCATCTGTGGAATAGCTGCTAGACAACAAATCATCCCAAATTGAGGAGGTGGACTTTGGGAACAAAGATACATATATATTTTTTCCCTTTTTCTCTTTTTGTGACTGTGTATGTGTATGCTTCTATGTGTGATTTTGTCTGTTTTGCTTTTACCATTTGTCCTAGGGATCTGTCTCTCCGGTTTCTTGTTTGTTTGTTTTTATTACTCTTTAAAATTTTTTTATTAATAATTTTATTTTTCATTTTAACAACGTTATTTTATTTTATCTTCTTTCTTTCTTTCTACCTTTCCTCCCTTTTATTCTGAGCCGTGTGGATGAAAGGCTCTTGGTGATCCAGCCAGGTGTCACGGCTGTGCCTCTGAGGTGGGAGAGCCAAGTTCAGGACACTGGTCCACAACAGACGTCCCAGCTCCACGTAATATCAAACGGCGAAAATCTAGAGATCTCCATCTCAACGCCAAGACGCAGCTTCACTCAACGACCAGCAAGCTACAGTGCTGGATACCCTAGGCCAAACAACTAGCAATACAGGAAGATAACCCCATCCATTAGAAGAGAGGCTGCCTAAAATCATAATCAGGCCACAGACACCCCAAAACACACCACCAGGTGTGGACCTGCCCACCACACAGACAAGATCCAGCCTCATCCACCAGAACACAGGCACTAGTCCCCTCCACCAGGAAGCCTACACAACCCACTGAACCAACCTTACCCAATGGGGACAGACACCAAAAACAACGGGAACTACGAACCTGCAGCCTGCAAAAAGGAGATCCCAAACATAGTAAGCTAAGCAAAATGAGAAGACAAAACAACACACATCAGATGAAGGAGCAAGGCAAAAACCCACCAGACCTAACAAATGAAGAAGTAATAGGCAGTCTACCTGAAAAAGAATTCAGAATAATGATAGTAAAGATGATCCAAAATCTTAGAAATAGAATAAATACGAGAAATGTTTAACAAGGACCTAGAAGGACTAAAGAGCAAACAAACAATGATGAACAACACAATAAATGAAACTAAAAATTCTCTAGAAGGGATCAATACCAGAATAACTGAGGCAGAAGAACGCATAAGTGATCTAGAAGATAAAATAGTGGAAATAACAACTGCAGAGCAGAATAAAGAAAAAAGAATGAAAAGAATTGAGGACAGTCTCAGAGACCTCTGGGACAACATTAAACGCACCAACGTTTGAATTATAGGGGTCCCAGAAGAAGAAGTGAAAAAGAAAAGGACTGAGAAAATATTTTAAGGGATTATAGTTGAAAACTTCCCTAATATGGAAAAGGAAAAAGTCAATCAAGTCCAGGAAGCACAGAGAGTCCCAAACATGATAAACCCAAAGAGAAACACACCAAGAAACATATTAATCAAACTATCAAAACATAAATACAAAGAAAAAATATTAAAAGCAGCAGGGAAAAACAACAAATAACACACAAGGGAATCCCCATAAGGTTAACAGCTAATCTTTCAGCAGAAATTCTGCAAGCCAGAAGGGAGTGGCAGGAAATATTTAAAGTGATGAAGGAGAAAAAATTACAACCAAGATTACTCTACCCAGCAAGGATCTCATTCAGATTTGATGGAGAAATTAAAACTTTACAGACAAGCAAAAGCTAAGAGAATTCAGCACCACCAAACCAGCTTTACAACAAACGCTAAAGGAACTTCTCTGGGCAGGAAACACAAGAGAAGGAAAAGACCTACAATAACAAACCCAAGACAATTAAGAAAATGGTAACAGGAACATATTGACAATTACCTTAAATGTAAATGGATTAAATGCTCCAACCACAATACATAGACTGGCTGAATGGATACAAAAATAAGACCCATATATATGCTGTCTGCAAGAGACCCACTTCAGACATAGGGACACATATAGACTGAAAGTGAGGGGATGGAAAAAGATATTCCATGCAAATGGAAATCAAAAGAAAGCTGGAGTATCAATACTCATATCAGAAAAAATAGACTTTAAAGACCATTACAAGAGACAAAGAAGGACACTACATAATGATCAAGGGACGATCCAAGAAGAAGATATAATAATTGTAAATATTTATGCACCCATCATAGGAGCACCTCAATACATAAGGCAAATACTAACAGCCATAAAAGGGGAAATCGAGAGTAACACAATCACAGTAGGCGACTTTAACACCCCACTTTCACCAATGGACAGATCATCAAAAATGAAAATAAATAATGAAACACAAGCTTTTGTGTTTTTTTTAGAAGATGTTGGGGGTAGGAGTTTATTAATTTATTTATTTTTGCTGTGTTGGGTCTTCGCTTCTGTGCGAGGGCTATCTCTAGCTGTGGCAAGCGGGGGACACTCTTCATCGCGGTGTGCGGGCCTCTCACTATCACGGCCTCTCTTGTTGCAGAGCACAGGCTCCAGATGCGCAGGCTCGGTAGTTGTGGCTCACGAACCTAGTTGCTCTGCAGCACGTGGGATCATCCCAGACCAGGGCTCGAACCCATGTCCCCTGCATTAGCAGGCAGATTCTCAACCACTGCACCACCAGGGAAGCCCAAAACACAAGCTTTAAATGATACATTAAACAACATGGACTTAATTGATATTTACAGGACATTCCATCCAAAAACAACAGAATACACATTTTTCTCAAGTGCTCATGGAACATTCTCCAGGATAGATCATATCTTGAGTCACAAATAAAGCCCTGGTAAATTTAAGACAATTGAAATCGTATCAAGTATCTTTTCCAACCACAACGCTATGAGACTAGATATCAATTACAGGAAAAAAATCTGTAAAAAATAAAAAAACACATGGAAGCTAAACAATACACTACTTAATAACCAAGACACCACTGAAGAAATCAAAGAGGAAATCAAAAAATACCTAGAAACAAATGACAATGAAAAAACGACGACCCAAAACCTACGGGATGCAGCAAAAGCAGTTCTAAGAGGGAAGTTTATAGCAATACAATCCTACCTTAAGAAACAGGAAACATCTCGAATAAACAACCTAACATTGCACCTAAAGCAATTAGAGAAAGAAGAACAAAAAAAACCCCAAAGTTAGCAGAAGGAAAGAAATCATAAAGATCAGATCAGAAATAAATGAAAAAGAAATGAAGGAACCGATAGCAAAGATCAATAAAACTAAAGCTGGTTCTTTGAGAAGATAAACAAAATTGATATACCATTAGCCAGACTCATCAAGAAAGAAAGGGAGAAGACTCTAATCAATAGAATTCGAAAGGAAAAAGGAGAAGTAACAACTGACACTGCAGAAATACAAAGGATCATGAGAGATTACTATAAGCAACTCTATGCCAATAAAATGGACAACCTGGAAGAAATGGACAAATTCTTAGAAATGCACAATCTTAGGAGACTGAACCAGGAAAAAATAGAAAATATAAACAGACCGATCACAAGCACTGAAACTGAAACTGTGATTAAAAATCTTCCAACAAACAAAAGCCCAGGATCCGATGGCTTCACAGGCGACTTCTATCAAACATTTAGAGAAGAGCTAACACCTATCCTTCTCAAACTCTTCCAGAATATAGCAGAGGCAGGATCACTCCCAAACTCATTCTACGAGGCCACCATCACCCTGATACCAAAACCAGACAAAGATGTCACAAAGAAAGAAAACTACAGGCCAATATCACTGATGAACATAGATGCAAAAATCCTCAACAAAATACTAGCAAACAGAGTCAACAGCACATAAAAAGGATCATACACCATGACCAAGTGCAGTTTATCTCAGGAATGCAAGGATTCTTCAATATACGCAAATCAATCACCGTGATACACCATATTAACAAACTGAAGGAGAAAAACCATATGATCATCTCAATAGATGCAGAGAAAGCTTTCGACAAAATTCAACACCCATTTATGCTAAAAACCCTCTAGAAAGTAGGCATAGAGGGAACTTTGCTCAACATAGTAAAGGCCATATATGACAAACCCACAGCCAACATCATCCTCAATGGTGAAAAACTGAAACCATTTCCACTAAGATCAGGAACAAGACAAGGTTGCCCACTCTCACCACTATTATTCAACATAGTTTTGGAAGTTTCAGCCACGGCAATCAGAGAAGAAAACGAAATAAAAGGAATCCAAATCAGAAAAGAAGAAGTAAAGCTGTCGGTGTTTACAGATGACATGATACTACACTTAGAGATCCTAAAGATGCTACCAGAAAACTACTAGAGCTAATCAATGAATTTGGTAAAGTAGCAGGATACAAAATTAATGCACAGAAATCTCTTGCATTCCTATACACTAATGATGACAAACCTGAAAGTGAAATTAAGAAAGCAGTCCCATTTACCATTGCAACAAAAAGAATAAAATATCTAGGAATAAACCTACCTAAGGAGACAAAAGACCTGTATGCAGAAAAGTATAAGACATTGATGAAAGAAATTAAAGATGATACAAATAGATGGAGAGATATACCATGTTCTTGGATTGGAAGAATCAACATTGTGAAAATGACTATACTACCCAAAGCAATCTACAGATTCAATGCAATCCTCATCCAAATACCACTGGCATTTTTCAGAGAACTAGAACAAAAAATTTCACAATTTGTATGGAAACACAAAAGACCCCGAATAGCCAAATCAATCCTGAGAAAGAAAAACGGAGCTGGAGGAATCAGGCTCCCAGACTTCAGACTATACTACAAAGCTACAGTAATGAAGACAGTATGGTACTGGCACAAAAACAGAAATATAGATCAATGGAACAGGATAGAAAGCCCAGAGATAAATCCACACACATATGGTCACCTTATCTTTGATAAAGGAGGCAAGAAGCTGTGACAAAGTGAGAGAGTGGCGTGGACATATATACACTACCAAACATAAAATAGATAGCTAGTGGGAAGCAGCCGCATAGCACAGGGAGATCAGCTCAGTGCTTTGTGACCACCTACATGGGTGGGATAGGGAGGGTGGGAGGGAGGGAGACACAAGAGGGAAGAGATATGGGAATACATATACATATGTATATGTATAACTGATTCACTTAGTTATAAAGCAGAAACTAACACAGCATTGTAAAGCAATTATACTCCAATAAAGATGTAAAAAAAAAAAAAAGAAGGCTTCCTTTTAATTGCAGCACAACCAGTACAATTCACAGGCTGCTGCTATTTCTCCAGATTTTCAACTGGCATGAATGTATCAAGTTGTTAAACAATATTGCATAGGCTGTGGTTTAAATAAATGGCTTTATAAATAGAATAAAATATTATAATGAGTATAATACTTCACTTAGAAAAGGAAGAAAAACATCTAGTATATTTGTCATGTGTGATGTTTTCTTTTTTGGTGTCAATAGAAACTAAATAGTGCATAGCCTTCAGCATTTTTTTTTTGATTTATTTTACTGAAGTACAGTTGATGCACAATGCTGTGTTAATTAATGCTATACAGCAAAGTGATTCACTCTTACGTATATATATATATATATATATATATATATATTCTTTTTCATATTCTTTTCCAATATGGTTTATCACAGGATATTGAATACAGCTCCTTGTGCTATACAGTAGGACCTTGTTGTTTATCCCTTCTATTACATAATAGTTTACATCTGCTCATAATAATAGCATTATTTTTAAATAATCATGTTTATTTAGCATCTTACTGCAAAGAGAGAATTTTCAGAAATTAGGACCCCCAAATCCTACAGTAAAACTTCAATTCAAATGACATTTTTTTCTGTTCATTATGAAAGGCAGGAAGAGGGTAAACAGAGCAAACAGGCATGGCAAGACAAACAAGTATAAGGTCTCCTGGTTTTTACAATCTAGTTATTGAGCTAAGACATATATACACTTTAAAAGCATAGACAAACAAAAACAAAAGACTGGACTTCATTTGGAAGAGGTAAGGCTTAGACCTCCTTAAAGGGCAGTACCCGGACAGATTATGTGGAGAGACTTCTAGGTCTAGTCCGAGGTTTTCAGGCCTTGCTAATATTGTGGACATGGATGAAAGATTATTAATAGAAATAACGTGAATTTCTTAGCCCCACAACCTAATGCCAGGCCTCCTTCCTTAAGAACGTCTGTAAATCCTCAAAGAGTCTCAATATCATTCATTCCTGTCTTCCACTTGGGAACCCCTCTCTGGGAAAGAATAAAGCCACATGGCTGTCCTTACTACGGGTGCCCTCAGGACAGACCGTGGAGAGGTGACCTCCAAGAGCTGCCTGCCCCCAAGGGGGTCACAGTGCCCTGCACTCCCTGGAGTCCTCCTGAGCCAAAACCACACTGACGAGTGTGAGTGTGACGGGGCCTTCTCTTCCCCACTCTGTGGCAACTTATTTCAGCTAAGCACCAACACTACACTCATGAAAACAGGTTCTTCAGCCCTGTCTGTGCCTCTCTTCACCAGGCCAGGAATGCCGGTATAAGAGACAAACGGCATGCTATAATGGCTGCGCCAGGGTAACTCCCAGAGGCTTCGCTAATTGCTCCCCTCCAGCCTCAGCCTAGAGCTCCCAGGCAAAGCAACTCCTTACGACTCACCCACTTATTGATCACCCATACTCAGACATGGTTTAATCGCACCTAAACAGCAACTTCTGCAAGCAAGAACCATGTAAAGGGAGACTTCCCTGGCGGTCCAGTGGTTAAGACTTCCCCTTCCAGTGCAGGAGGTGCGGGTTCAATCCCTGGTCGGGGAGCTAGGATCCCACGTGCCTTGCAGCCAAGAAGTCAAGACATAGAACAGAAGTGCTACTGTAACAAATTCAATAAAGACTTTTACAAATTTTTAAAAAGAACCAAGCAAAGATGTCAAGGCACTCAGTAGATTGACTTCCTTATGTTAGAAGATTTGCAGTGATGATTGCGGCAGAGGGGCTGGCCAAATAAAAGTCCTGTGGCAGATGGTGTTCAAATACAAATTGCTGACGTGGATTGAGCCCTGACCACTTGGTGCAAAATGCTTTGTGCAGGTCATGTCATTACCCATTTTCAAAATGAGAAACTAAAGTTTAAAGAAATTAATTTGTCAAGATCACTCAACTAGCATGTGTCAGAGCTGAGAATAAAAGTATGTCTAGCTAATGCCAGAGTCTCTGTACATAAGCACTAGACTATATCAGGGTTGTGAGGGTCAGGGAGGGGTTATGAACAAATGATGGTATGAGGAAAGCAGCACTGTAGAAATGCTGGATCACAGGGAACAATGAGCAGGAGAGACCAGAGGGGTGAGAAACTGAATTAAAATTGTAGTTAAGTGGGGCCCATGTTGCTTTCATTTAGTGTGAAGTCACAAAAGTTCAGTCCTAATCTATAGCAATAGTTAAACTTCCTCATTGCACTATGCGTTTTCCTTGATAAACAGACTAAAGCAGTCACCGGGAATACCAGCATTACACTTACGTTTTACGATTACAGGCACAAAGATCTCTGTGTTAATGATTAACAAAAAGTAAGAAAAAACATTTGTTTATGTTATAAAAACCCTACCACCAACAACAAAGTTACCCAAGAGGATTGAGAAACATCTTAACACCACTATATACCTATTAGAATGGCTAAAATAGAACAAGTAACACCTAGTGCTGGTAAAGATGCAGAGCAACCGGAATTCTCGTAGTTGCTGGTAAGAGACTAAATGGTACAGCCACTAAGAAAAATGGTTGCCAGTTTCTCATAAAGTTAAACATACACTTAATATAAAATCCAGCAATCCTACTCCTAGGTGTTTACCTAAGTGAAATAAAAACCTCTGCTCATACCAAAAAAAAAAAGCCCTATATGTAAATATTTATATCAACTTCATTCATAATCACTAAAAGCTACAAACCACAGGTCCCTCAAAGAAGAATGCATAAACAGTGGTACATCCATACTATGAAATACTACTCGGCAATAAAGAGGAACAAACTAGTGACTAATACATGCAACAAATGGATGAATCTCAAGTGCTTTATGCTAAGTGAAAGAAGCCGGATTCCAGAGGCTAAACAGTATATGATTCCATTCATTTATATGACATTCTGGGAAAGGCAAAACAAATCAGTGGTTGTCAGGTGGTAAAGGTGGGGAAGATGTGGCTTTAAAGAGATAGCATAACGTAATGTTTTCGGGGAGGAGTATTGTAAATGTTATGTATCGATTCTGCTGATGGCGGCGTGACCCTACGCATTTGCCAAAACTCATGGAACTGTACTCTAAAAGAGTGAATCTTACTATATTTAGATTAAAATAAATTTTAAAAGAAAAAAGAAACATCTCTCCTACAACTAAGCATAAGGCAAAGTTTCACATTTTCTAAATGTTAAAACCACTGAAACATCACTTCACAGAGCACCATCTACAAACAAGATAATGTAACTGAGTATTTAAACCACAAACTAGGCTATAATTTTTCAAAAATTATATACAAGGCATAAAAACATGCTTATTAAAAGCATAAGCGGTTGGCCAGAATGTTGTTTACCACCTCTGAATAGCTATAAAATGTTTACAGATTTTTATACCTTTTACAAATAAAGTGGAGTAAATTCATGCAAAGTTACCTTTCTAGGAGAAGCTGTCAAACTTTGCACTTTTGGCCAAAAGGGAATTTGTTACTTCCTGTTATGTTAAATTTGGCACTAAAGCCTGAATGAACCACCCCAAATGGGCTATTTACTATGATAAATACTTTTTCTTAACAAGAAGAAAACTGATGGCCTGAGAAGATAACTGCTGAGATTTTAATGCACTCTCTGAAACACTCTGACACACTCTGCTAGAGAGAATAATTTAATATCCATAGAAATCAGGCTCAAAATTCCATTTCCCATAAAAGATCATCAAAAAACAAATACAGTTTAATTCACCAAACATGTATTAAGTATTTACTATATGCCAAGTACTGTTATAGCCACTAGGTAAACAGAATTGAAAAAGAATATAATATTTGCCTTTAAAGAATGTACAGACTAGCAGGAGACAGACATGTAAACAGTTAACACTTGCATACAATAATTTAAGTGTGATGATAGAAAGTGTGTTCAGGGTACAGGGATGACCAGAGGGAAAAGTGATAGTCTGAGTATCTAACAAAAAGGATATCAACAAGGTCCTAGGACTCCCTAAAATCTGCCTTCAGTGATAACTGCAATTCTAACAGCAATAAATGGAAGGCTGAATGGATTGAGGAGTCCACTCCTTGAGTTTTGCACAAGGGGCTGTGCAAAGAGAGAAAAAGAAAAGAAGAAAGCTCTTCTCATAGCTCATGTTAAGTCCCTGCAAGTAACCATCCTACTAAAAATTAAGAGAGAAAAGCATGAATGTCTCATTTCCTCTGTGTGTTAGCTGTGGTCACAGATAGCACATAATTCCAACTCACTATTTCTAGTAAGGTTGACTATCACCCCAAAGCACCCACCATGGGTTAAACAAGTAAAAGTGACCATTCTGAAATGATAGAATTCCTACCCTCTCCTATGTTTTCAAGTGCCTTCCTGAAACTTCTGGCCCTATGAAGTACGACTACCCAGGGGACCTTCTTTCCTCCCTTATTTCTATTCTATTCATCACAAATATTAATTCCAGGTGTGTACACCATGGTCAAGTGTCAGGAAAGAAATCATCAGAATGTGTTAAAAACAAAATGGTATGGAAAAAACACAAGTGCTACATATTTGAGGAGCAACACCATGTTTTCGAAATTGGAAAGGCTTTATAGCTAGAAGATCTGGGTTCAGATCCTGCCTCTTCCACTTACTAGCTCCATGGCTTTAGACAACTTACCTTACCCGTCTGAATGTCAGTGTCCTTATCTGAAAAGTACTGGCATGATTATTCTTGGGGTAGGTACCATAAAGGAATGATTCTCAAGCCCGCTACATGCCAGAACGCAGCTGCCCCCCACACTGAGATTCTATTTTCATTGGTCTAGGGTGGGGCATGGATCGGAAAAAGAGTTCCCCAAGGTGTTCTACTGTGCAGCTGGGGTGACAACCACTAGATTACAGTATTTGAGAGAACTCCCTAAACTTTAATTCAGTGCTACATTTAGCGGTTTATTATTGTGTTTAAAAAGTACCATTGAACTCATCCTGTTATGCAAGTTGCATGTTCTGAGAGAGCGCTAGTAATTCAATAGCTAAATTTGATGTTTGTCTAAAATGCCTCACTTGACAAGAAAATCATCTTTATCATCAGCAACTGAGAACTGTTCTAAAGAGCTGAATAGAACATGTACAATAAATGACTAAAAGCCAATTAATGTGCCAAATATAAAATGACTTAGATGGTGGGATAAAGTTTATACTGCTTGAAATCAGTGGTTGTCAGGTGGTAAAGGTGGGGACGATGTGGCTTTAAAGAGATAGCATAACGTAATGTTTGGGGGGAGGAGTACTGTAAATGTTATGTATGGAAATATTTGTAAAAATATTTCCAGCATAATGTATAATGCATGGAACTCAATAAATATTTGTTAAATGAATAAATGAATGTGAGAATGAATGAATGAATAAGATAAATAATTTCTACAGGAATTTACCAAGAGTGTCAAAGACGGGAGTGTACGGGAAGGTATTCCTATTGGAAAAATGAGTCTCAGGGGCCCACCAGTGAGGCTACTATAATGAGCCTATAATGAAGAAACCTGAACTTCTCTTTGAAAAGTAAATTAAGCAGCTCTTGGCATTTCCAATGAAATCTTTTGACTAGTAACCTACCCTATCCCCATTCTTGGCCCCAATCCTGACTATCCTCCAATCTTGTTACAATAACAATCAGCAGGAGGGTCGCCTTTCTAAATCAAATTTCACTATTATTAGGAGCATTACAAAAGGCTTGCTTTCTGAGCGTGTATACCTGCTTAGGAGCTAACAAATGCATAGTATAAACCAAAGAAGAAAAAGGACATGGATCTACCCAACTGGATCAGCCAAGGGGCCTGGGAGATAAATGGACCCAATGCACACACACCATTTCACACTCTCCAAAATAACCCTAGATGGTTGCAGCAGAGCTTAAATTAAGGAATATTTATTGCTGAGTTTATTATTTTTTAACATCCTTTTTCTGAGCACCTAGCAACTAAAGTGATAAGTACCTTCAAAATTGCAAGGATAAATGCTGCCAGTATCTAGGCTGAATTCCCCATTTGTATGTTTGAAGTCTGAATTATTCATTTACATTTTTTATTTCTTAAAGAGGAGAATAAACAACATGACAAAGAAAGGAGATACTAGAAATTTTCATTGATATACATTTGAAGGTTTTCAAGGTGGTAGAAAGCCAAAAGGCTCCTTCAGCAACAGATTTATTCTGCAATCTAATTAATATTCACCAACTACATTATTTATGAAACAAAACAATACATCTAGGGAATGCAACTGCATACAAGCAAAAGTAAGCATATGAATGAGTGAAAAAATCTTACAAAATTAGCCTAGGAAAAGTATGTACACCGAAAAATAATTTTTCTTCAAAACCGCACTCGAATATTGAGAAGAATGGGTGGGTCCTCTTTAATTGCTGGTTTTATAATAAAGCAAATGTTAAATTAGGGTGACAGTGTGAGCTTTCCATGAGACCTCTGCCAACAACAATCTAGGGCATCAACCTCTCATTTGAAAAGGAATGAAGTGCTTCCTATATCTATGTGCAAATGATTATGCAAGACCATGCAAATTCTAGACCAATAAGCTTACCAATTTAATTAATTAATCAAACTCCATATTAATATCCAGTTATTTTCCAAATGATATCTTAAGACTAACATTGATTTATTTATTCCCGTTTCCTTTTTAATAACAACAAGCACAAGCTTATCAATGATCACCAAAATAGGGCATGTCACTAGGATGTGAGAAGAAAATTTCAGAATGTCTATTTTATCAAAAAATAAAAAGAAATTAAGCTTTACTGATATTTAACAGAGATTACAATGGCCCCTCCCCTGTCTGTATGTCAACTGTAAACAAGACAGCCATGAGATATGTAGAAGGAAGTGGGAGGAGTTGATGGTGAAGCCCTCACTCCTCTCCTAGCTTTACAGCACATTGCAAAGTACCATAGTATGTATAGCCACAGTTAATTTACAGATTATATTATCTAGTTTTATCTAAACTAAGCCTACAAAATAGAAAAATGAAAATAACATTCTTGCAAAGAAACACTGGATTGACAATTATACTAACAATATAAGCACAAAGAAATGATGAAGCTGTCACCTCTGCCCCTATGGTGAGTTCTTCATCCATGATTTAAGTCAGACCTGACAAGAACTCAGGCAAAAAAATTTTTTAATATTACAAAATATGGATTTTCAATACAGCATCATTAATAGTAAAGGTCACCTTGAGTACAAAGAGTGCCTTGAGATAACATGTAATGATAGCTCAAAGCTACTGTGATTAACAAACCTTTTTAAAGTGTTCCTTATTTCATCTTTATCCCATTCTCCTTTACGTATGTTATAGTGTTTACATCCTGTATTAGTTCAACACTATGTGTATATAATTTATAGTGAAGAGGGCGCCCCACACATTCTTATTCTCCAAGTCACTCTCTCCTCTCACAGCCTCCACACCATCACCTGCAGGAGTTATAGCTCCAAAGCTCTACATGCTCCATCCCCACAATATTCACAGCCTTATAACTTTGGAGACCATCAAAAATAATTCCGTCAAGTTCTCTGTCACCACAGGAAACCCAAAGTTCCTAGATTGTCCTTTACCACTAGATATCTCTGATCTATGCATCCCTTAATCTTATCCTATCTTCCTATACCCAACCCAAGTTCAGAACCCATTCTACTGTGTTCTCTTGAGATGATAAAGTCCCTTATATGTTCCATATCCTTCTGAATAATGTTGCCACCTTTTTGCGCTAAGTAAAACCCAGCTGAAGCAAGGAGTGATGTCAGCAAAATGGCCACTTAGGAATTTCTAGTGCCCATCCTCTCCCAAAATCATCAGTCTGAATTTATTGAATCAATCTGTGCATCAAAATAACTTCACAAGAGCTAAGGATTCTAGGTGAGAGGTTACAGCGACTGAGTGAAGCACAGAAATAAGAAAACACATGTTAAGGATGGTAGGAAAGATAGATTCACACTGCTCCCATCACCCTCCTCTCAAGTCCAGGTGGTCCAACCTGGAAAGAGATACCCTCCCTGTGAGAGAAGGAGAGTGAAGTGAGTGCCCAACTCCACCATGGACCCTAGCACCTGCACACTCCAGCACTGGGCCAACTCCTACAGCTCTAGGGGGGGGTCCTATGGCCCAAGAAGGCTCTTAGCAGGCTCCCACAAACCCAGGTTCCCAGCACAGCTTAGCACCAGCCAGCTCCCATAGCCACAGATCCTGTAGCACCAGGCTCCCAGTGGACTCCACTGAACCCAGGCCCCCAGTCCACCATGGTGCCGGCCAGCTTCCATGGCACCAAGCTCCCAGCTCACCACAGCACTAGGTAGTTCATGCAGCCCTGAGAAGCTCCTACGACACCAGGTTCCTGATGGGCTCCTGCAAAACCAGGCTTCCAGCATATCCCAGCGCCAGCCAGTTCCCACAACCCCAAGTAGTTCCTGAGGTTCCAGCTCCAAGAACCCAGGCTACCACAGGCTCAAGCTTTCAACCCACATCAGCACCAGGCCAGCACTCACAGACCTAGAATCTAGACTGGCTCCCACAGGCTATTATCTAGGCCACCTCAGTACCAGGCCAGTCCCCATGACCCCAGCCTCAAGATTAGCACCCATGGACCATCCCAGCCCTGCCCACACAGACCCCCACATGGACCATCGTCAGACCTGCCCACACAGACTCAATCTCCAGGCTGAGCTCAAGGTTCCGGATTATAGGCTGAGCCCCAAAGCCCCAGGCTCCAGGCCTGGCCTAGTGCCAGACCAGACCCCATGATCCCAATCTCCAGGCTGACTCCCGAAAATCCAGGCTGCCATCCCATACCAGTGATAAACCGGCCCAGTGGAACCACTGGCCAGGCCCACCCCAGTGTTCCCCAGTGTCTGGTTAGCCCATGTGAATGCAAGATTCCTATCTGCCCACGAAGATCCAGGTCCCAGGCCCATCACTACAGGCTCAAACACCAGGCCCACCCCAGCAGATCCAGGTAATAGGCTGATCTCCAAGTACCCAAGCACAAGGCCTACCCAACTGCTGACCCAGACACAAGACCTCCACCCAAGGACTCCAGCAGCAAGCTCACCCACAGACAACCATACAGCTCAAGCAGAACGTCTGGATGGGCTGACTGGTGAAGGCTCTGCCTGCCAAAACCGGTCCATAAACACGTGGAGTGGTGCCTACTTCCTCAAATGCGCAGACAATAATGCAAGGCCACAAGGACCATGAAAAAAATCAAGAAACATGACACCCCCAAAGAACCTAATCAAACTCCAATGACTGTCCGTAAAGAAATAGAGATCTATGAACTGTCGGCCAAAAAATTCAGAAGACTCCTCTTAAAGAAACTGAGTGAACTACAAGAAAACAAAGATAGAAAACTATATGAAATTAGGAAAACAATGCATGAACAAAATGAAAAGTTCAACAAACAAAGAGAAACCATTAAAACACATACACACACAAACAGAAATCCTAGAGTTGGAAAATAAAAAAGCATTTAATAGGGATCTTCAACAGCAGATTCAATCAAGCAGAAGAAAGAATGAGTGACCTAGAATACAGTTAATTTGAAATCATCCAGTCAGAGGAGCAAAAACAAAAAAAGAATTGTAAAAAGTTAAGAAAGCCTACATGAATTATGAGATATCATTAAAAGAAACAATTTATATACTATTGGAGTCTCAGAAGGAGAAGAAAGGGAGAAAGGAGCAGAAAGCTTATTTAAAGAAATAATGGCTGAGAACTTCCCAAATCTGAGATTTGGATATACAAGTTCATGAAGCTAATAAGTAAACCCAAAATTTTAGCCTAAAATGATCTTCTCTAAGACACATCATAATAAAACTGTCTAAAATCAAAGACAAAGGGAGAATTTTAAAAGCAGCAAGAGAAAAAAATAATTACATATAAGGAACCCCCAAAAGGCTATCAGCAGATTTCTCAGCAGAAATCTTGCAGGCCAGGAAAAAGTAGGATGATATATTCAAAGTGCTGAAAGAAAAAAACTGCCAACCATGAATATTTTACTTGGCAAAGTTTCCTTTCAGAAGTAAAGGAGAGATAAAGACTTTTGCAAACAAACAAAAGCTGATTATCCATCAGTTGAACCTTGAAGGGTATGTAAGGTTGCTATTGTCATCTAATGAATAGAGACCAGGGATGTTGCTAAAATCCTACAATGCACAGCACAGTCATCAAAATAAAAAATTATCCAACACTAAATGTCAATAACTCTGAGGTTGAGAAACCCTGTCTTAATGAAAAAAATACTCCTCTGTCTCACTGAGAGTGGTCAATGACAATCATATGTTAATTAGAACTGATTTTGGCTAACAAAACTTGAAACAAATGGTAGTTTATTTTCCTGAAATCAAATTTATAAAAATGACTGCCCACAGTTAAGCATCAAGGGCTAATAGCCTCAAGGTCACAAGATGGCTGCTATAGCTACAGGCATCACTACCACATTCAAGGAAGAATGTAGAGATGGAGGAGAAAGCAGTGAGCACCAGACACATCTGTGCCTTTTATCAGGAAAGCAAAACCTAACATCTCAGTGGGAGGATCTACCTTTAAGAGACTTAGTAGACAATTTTAAAAGTGGCACTTGCTTCTTTAATTGACCCACTGGTCACACATTCTGCTTTACATTATACTGTGATTAGATATTAAGTTAGGAAGCAAACAAAAGGAACTGGTAAGCCAAGTACCTCTCTTTTTCTATAGAGTGGAGAGAGAAACTAAAAAGCTATTGATCAGAGACTAACATAGTGAAAAATCTTGGAAACCTTCTTCAGGGAACACTTGGGAAAGCAGTTTAGTTACAGACAACAATCTCAGCTGTTTGCAGGAAAAGCCATTCCTGACTAGCCTGCTGGGGTCCTTCAGAGATATTACGGCCTTGATAAGGGAAATTCAATATATGTCAAACCTCAGAGATATATGTTAGAGCCCATAGGTATGATGCCTTTTGAATCTGTACAAAGCCAGTGGTATAAATTCAAGACTCTCTGACTTACATTTAAAATGAAAGAGGCATGTTTGTGATCCAATGTGCAGATAAAAAGAGGCCTCTTCCTCTGGGGAAGGACATATCCTAACCAGTCTAATATACTTTAATTTGGATTTCTGTTTGGTACATAAACAACATGGACCCTGCTGAACTTTATATAAGCCCCAGCAGATGTAACATGTTCAGATTTTCAAATGGATATAAAAAGATTCAACCTCTGAGATTGCTGCTGAAAGAAAACTTATGAACTAGAAAGTAAAATGTGTGCACAGCAGCCAGTAGAAAGAGGAAAGAAGGTATCTATTAAGAAGGAGATAATGAGAAGCCGGCAAGAGGGAAGTCTGTCACAATAGGTTAAGAGTTGGGACTAGTTGAAGCCTCCCAGGTCTTTTCAGTTCAGCATGTCTAGAGGGAGATGCTATAGTTAAAGTAATTTCATATGATAAACTTGAATTTCTCATCTTTATACTTTCCAAAGAAAATTTTCTTTACACTGATATTTAACAACTGATTAAAGTAACGGTTCTGGAAATTTTCAGATAAATTATTTTCAAACTCTTAAGGTTTGCTGAAAACTAAGGTTCAAATTTTTGGTTCAGTCTATTCTTTTTCTGCAGAAAGGTATTATTTTATAAAACGTTTTATGCTCTTTAAAATTTATTTAGTTGCTGTCATAATAGGTAGAATAAAAGGGCAACTTCTTGGGGGGCATTTTGGACTGTGAATGGGTAACTGAGCAATTATGAGATTCATGTCAGATAACGGGCACCTGATGCATTTCTGTTGCCATTCATCAAATTCTATTGTCATTTGCCCACAATGACAAATACAGAGCTTCTTTGCTGTATTTATGCACCAAACTATGCACCAACCATTTAAAAAGGAGCTAAAAACGTATGTCTAGGACTTCCAAATATAAATTTTAATGTTTTGTAAGAAACACTCTCTACATACATAAACACATAAAAATTCACTATTAGCATAATTCTGTTATATATTTTTTTTTAAATCATTCAAAGGCCACAGTGTATAGCAAAAAGAACATAAAACTAGGAGTCAGAATACCTGTATTTTGGCTCCAGTTTCAAGCTTGGATAAGTCATTTAAAACCCTTAAGCCTAGGGGCTTCCCTAGTGGCGCAGTGGTTGAGAGTCTGCCTGCCGATGCAGGGGACACGGGTTCTTGCCCCGGTCCGGGAGGATCCCACGTGCCGCGGAGCGGCTGGGCCCGTGAGCCATGGCCGCTGAGCCTGCACGTCCGGAGCCTGTGCCCCGCAACGGGAGAGGCCACAACAGTGAGAGGCCCACGTACCACAAAAAAAAAAACAAACCCTTAGGCCTCAGTTTCAACCTCTGAAAAGTGAAGGTGATATACCCTGCTTGCCTAATTCACAGGGCAGCCATTGATTAATTATATGCTATGATCCTCATGAAAGTATTTAAAAATTGTAAGGCTTCATAGAAAGATATTATTAATATGAGTAAATACAAATAAGAATATAGCATGAGGGAAAAAGTGGTGGGAGAAAAGAAGTGAAAATATGTATCTTTAGAAATCATCACATGAACATGATGAACAGCAACATGTTTCTTTTCCCAAAGGCAAAGCAGGAACAAATTCAGATTTTAAAGGCTCTCAGTCACTTTTTCTCTTTAAACAGGGTCAGTATGTGACAGGTCCAAACTTAATACAAACCACTTGATCAAAATAAGAAATCCAAGACTTTAGAGAACAGAGGTAGAAATCCTAAGTGGAGCATAGAATTAATCTGCAGAGCAAACAGAACACTATAATAAGAGAGACAATATGCCTATTATCAAATTAACCTGACTTCTATACAAGGCAATTTTTTTTTTGTATTGTGCTAAAGATGAAATAGTAGGAATCTGAGAGGTCTTAGGAACCAATTTCGGGAAGATTATATTTTTATTCAAAATGGATCAGATAAAGTTCTCAAGTCTAAGAAACTCCAAGGTACAATATCAGAAAAAAAGAGAACTTACTGTAACCTCTGAAATAGGAATGAAAAAGAAAGTCAAGTAGAAACTTTTCACAAGATATTACTATTCAGGCTTCCCTGGTTGCGCAGTGGTTAAGAATCCTCCTGCCAATGCAGGGGACACGGGTTCGAGCCCTGGTCCAGGAAGATCCCACATGCCACGGAGCAACTAAGCCCGTGCGCCACAACTACTGAGCCTGCACTCTAGAACCCGCGAGCCACAACTACTGAAGCCTGTGCACCTAGAGCCTGTGCTCCACAACAAGAGAAGCCACCGTAATGAGAAGCCTGCGCACCACAACGAAGAGTGGCCCCCGCTCACCGCAGCTAGAGAAAGCCTGTGCACAGCAACGAAGACCCAACACAGACAAAAATAAAATAAATAAATTTATATTTAAAAAATATATATTACTATTCAATGAATAAAAGAATATGCCTAGAGATTAACCGTAATCTTCTGAGAGGCAGGGCTGCATGTAAAAGTTAATTCAACAGATATTCATTAAGTTGGTACCTAAAATATTGTATAGGGTGGGAAGGAATATGTGTTATGATCCCCGCCATGCTCATGAAATACTAAAAGACCAATATTTTTTATAACTAAGGAAAAGTTTAATATACTCAAGTATATAAATGAGTGGTATATATGTTATCACACAGATGTTTCAACATTTGCTAATAAGTGCCAAGACAGTCAGGAAGATAAAGATAGTTTGGAATACCTAAGAAAGACTTCATGAAAAAGTGGAGGCCAGAAACTGGTCTTAGAGGATTGGTAGGATCTAGGAAGGTGGGAAAGCAACTACTCTCACAAGGGCCAATTACTCATTTGCAGTCTTAGAGAAGGGAAATCCTTAAGGGGCTGCTTCCATGTACACCTTTCATTTTTCATTTGTAACTTTTTAGAGGCTCACGTGGGTTAGCAGAGGTCACTAAAAAGAATCACCAAGAATTAGAATCCTAAAACCTCAGTGTTTTGGAATACCAAATAACAAATCCATTAACCTGACCTCAAGCCCCCAGTCCAGTATTCCCCCTTATCCATGGAGGATACATTCCAAGACCCCCAGTAGATGCCTGAAACCGCAGATAGTACCGAAACCTACATATACTGTTTTTTCCTATACATACACACCTATGATAAAGTTTAATTTATAAATTAGGCACAGTAAGAGATTAACGATAGTAACTAATAATAAAGTAAAACAATTATAACAATATACTGTAATAAAAGTTATGGTAGATCTTAGCAACCTCAGATTTTTTTTCCTCTCTTTATTAAGTTGAAAACTCATCTTTTCACTTAAAGGAAGTATGCTACGGCTTCTCTTTGGCATATATAAATTGCTAGCATCACTACTCTTGTGCTTTGTGGTCATTATTAAGGAAAATAAAGACTACTTGAACACAACTCTGCAACATTGCAACAGTCAATCTGATAACCAAGATCGCCACAAAGTGACTAGCTGCCGGGTAGTTAATACAGCGCGGATACACTGGACAAAGGGATGATTCACGTCCCAAGTGGGACAGAGTGGAAGGGTGCACAATTTAATCACAGTACTCAGATCACCATGCAATTTAAAACTTATGAATTGTTTATTTCTGCAGTTTTCCATTTAATATTTTCAGACCAAAGTTTATCATGGGTAACTGAAATGGCCAAAAGCAAAACCATGGGTAGAGGGAGACTACTGTACCATGGTTCTGATGAGTGTCTCTCCTCTCCTTGAGTACCTCCCAGAACTCACAATTTCATGAAGCAATCAATTCCCCCATTCTGTTTCAGAATATTTCACAGATATGAATTGGAAGCCTCTATAGTATTTTAAGTATACAGACAAATATTTCAATTTCCTGGTCACAAAAACACTGAAAATTCAAGGGGAAACATTTGCATAATAAAATGAAAGAATTTCACATAATTTTTAGGTTTCAAAGCTAGACAGTCTGTAAGGAGACTAAAACCCAGACTTGCCTAGGGTCACAAAGCAATTTAGTGGCAGAACGTGGTCTAGAAATTCAATCTCCTGCTTCTTAAGACCTTTCCATTATGTGTTAACTGTCCCTTATACTCTAATCCAAAGGACTCTATTTTGTGCTCCATATGAAGAACTAGACACTTTGTTTCACAGCCTTCTGGTAAAAAAACTTTAATAATCTCTTGAGATTTGTTTCCCTTCCTCTGTGTATTATAATTCTTTCCAGTAAAGCAAGGTCAACATCTACTTTATGTAGCTCTAAAAATTGTAAGAGGTTAATTAGAAGATCTAACTCAAAGCTTAAGCTAAATACACCACCCCCTCAGCATACCACCACCCTCCTCTCTGCTACCTTTCATATAAAAAATAATACATTTAACTTCTGTTATCCATGCACTCTCTGCCTATGGAAATTGCATGCAGAACATATGGAAATTGCATACAGAACATATGGAAATTCTGCAGATTCACTCTATTTCCATATAACCACTTTCAAAGGAAAAACTGCAAGCACTGGGTGCTTTCTAGAATTGAAAACACTCACTCAGAAACAGAATCTGTAGCCCTTCTTGACATGTGAAGCCCTGTTAATCAATCATTGCCCTACTGCCTTGTTTTCTTTCTTTTTTTTTTTCCTTTCTAGTAGGATCAATTTGAAAAATATTGCTATCCAGCTGTGAGCTTATCCATCACATTCACACATTCATTGGAAGTTCTTTGGTAACTACTTTAATACTTAAAATTATTACATTAGTTCACTTAAACCACATCCAATAACAAATAGGTCATTAAAAAGCCTTTGTACACAGAAGCTGCTCCACTGACAGTTCATCAGAAACCAATATTAGTTTCTTTTATACCAACTTTTTAATTAGTTTAAACTAAACATAGTTAGGAATGGAGGTTTTCTTCAGCCATCCAAGTCTCTCCAGTTTTCCAGAATGCTTTGTCTAGTTAATTCTTGCAACATCTACTAAAAGGAGTGCAATAATTTTCATAATCAAAGGATTCCTGCCAACACAGAACCCGAGGCACTGAATCCTGTTAGTCACAGTGCTTACACGGTGCACTTAAAATTTTTAATGAAATTGCATTTTTTAATCAATTTTCCTATCTATTTTTATCAATTTATCCTATTTTCTAAAAGATTTAAAGCAATGTATGATAAATACATACATAAAATAATAAGAATTAAAACAAGAGTAAACTAAAAATCAACTAATGAAGGTATGTTATAGAAATTATTTTAGAAAACCTTAGCTTATAAGAACTATTATTAATCTCCAAGGTTTAGCCATGAACTCCCTGGTAACATTAGTTCTTATCACCTGCTAAACGTGGACCCATTTGTTTTTTACTCTATTATACATTTACATGTATATGCCTCCGTAAGAAGACACTGCAGTGTAATGGCAAAGCATGAACTTTTCACGTAAGTCTTGAAATTGTATTCCTTACTTAGTCTTAACATTATATTTCTTAATAAATTTAATTTATCTTATTAAAAATTAACTGTCCTTAATTTTTAATATACTGGATAATTAGTTTAAAATATGTTTCTAAACAGGAAGTATAATGTTTTAATTCATTTCTTCACCTATTTATTCAACAGGAAGATAGAGACAGCCAATTCATTCAGGACATACCCTAGTTTTACATGCATTATGCTCACAACAGTCCTGGAAAGAAATTATTACTACATCCATTTCATGGCTGAGGAGACTAAAGCTAAGAGAGATTAGTTCATACTGATAAGGAACAGAGTTGGGATTTGAACTCGTTTACTTAATTGCAAATTGATATTCTCACCACTACATGATGAGAGGTCTCATAACAAGTACTAACTCATCATGTATTAGGCACCAAAAACCAACTCAAAAGCTAGTATAAAATCAGAATCAAAACTAGAATATCGTCCTTAAATTTTAAGAAGTTTACACTCCACTTAACCTCACTACCCTAACTAGAGCTATGGCAGGTTCAATGACTAGTTAACAATAAATTCAAATATATAATCAGCCAGTAGATATGTACTGAGTTCTACTAAATGGTGGCAGCATGCAAAGCATTGAATATATCAAATAAAGCAAAAATAAACCACTTCTAACATTGAACGGTGATGTTCATTAAAATCAGAGACAGATGCAATATGGAGGTAAAAATAATCTATAGGTTTTTTTTAACTGTTTCCTCCAGGTTACTGGAATTTATGTTCCACCTAATGCCAGAACAGCTTTCCTGATTTATTTCTGAGTCAGGATTAATGCTCTAATATTAAGAACCACTAACTGATTCCTTACTCTTTGCACCATTAAATTCTACAGAATTAAGATAATTCTACACTTGTTAAGAGACATTGCTGTCCTCATCATTATTTATATATTTACACATCACCTTGTACCAGAAAGGCTATAGAGTGGCTTATAGGGATACATAAAATACAAATCAGCACAATTAAAAGTTGGTCGAAAGAAAAATGAAGGTGAAGAAAAGTTTAGCTATATATTACTGGGGTGGACTGCAAATGTGGCTCTTTACTTTTTATTAGCCAACTTCACATAGGAAAACATCACTGATAGAATTTACAATTCCAAGGGATTTGTTTTCATTGCCTAAGAGAAATACAGTTATCCTTTGTATTAAGATGTTTTGGTGATTTCTCCAAAACATCTTAAAAAACATACGTGAGCTAATAAACAACTATCTTCATTCTTCATTCACACAATATATGCAACAATATTTTCAAAGATCTGGTTTTTATTGCTCTTGGAATAAAAGAAAAATATTGAGTTATATATTTATAACCTTCTAGATCCTCTAAGAGAACAGATTACTGTTTGTGTAACGAATTCTCAGGCCCCCACCCATTACACAGCCTCAAAGTACTGGGAGAGAAGGAAAAATAAAATAGGTCCCTGAGGCTGGTTTCATCTATTTAACAAAACTGAGCCAGAAAGGAAAGGGAAGAAATATAGGGCGCTTGTACGACTTGGGTTAGAGAAAGAGCTTTCTGGGAGCTTATACCACTGTAAGAAAAGAGAAAAATTCTATAGCTGCTCCATGTGGGAGATCTTGAAAATGAGAGAATGAGAAAAATATTTAAGAAAGCTTTACTTTGTTGTATGCAGTTATTCGCCTTTGGCTGTCTGATAAGACAAAGTAGTAAAGATTTAAATTTACTTTCAATTATTTTGGATGCCACTTTGTTTCTTCGAATGCGAAATGCTACACAGAGCATGAGATGGCTAACTTTATGTAACTCTAATGACCTCAGTATAGAATGGCAGTATCCCAGGCCTCCTGTGGTTCCAACCATCTGCCCACTGTCTCACAGTGGACAAGAAGGGACTTCTCTCCATCTGTCCAGAATTCATATATGCAAGAACAAGACTTTTTAATTTTTTAAACCTTAGAAGTTTTCTTTCAAAAACTACAAAAACATAATGGGGAAATTTAGACCCAAAAGACCACTTGAACCAAATATCATTTTTCACATGTCTCAAATCTTTATAGAGACCTTTACAGAGAACCTTTCAGTCATCAGATATTGGTTACAGTAGTGTTTTCTGGCCTTCTTCACAAACTTTCATAGGCTAAAGCTCGCAGTATTACCCTTTGACTATAAAAATTCATATGTGTGTATGTAGTTAGAAACACTAGTTTAAATGAAGAAGGAATAACTTACTGGACAACTCTCCAATTCCTCAACCATTCTCCCCTCTTCCCCACTCCACTCTTCTAAACCCTGAGCTCCAGGCAGCACCACCACCAGGGCAAGACAGCTTTGCCCAAGAACCACATGCCCACAGAAGGTCTGGCAGCAGGTGTGATAGCATAATGACTGGGGGGGACACACCCTGCAGGACCTCAAAGATAACTTGAGGAGTACTGGAGAACAGCAGAAGTCTCACAGCTATGCAAGTGGAGTCTACAAGCCCTTGCAGCAGAGCTTTAATACCCATGTGGCTTCCTAGATGCACCCAGGGTAGTAAGGGGATATTCAAATCATATACAAAATGGAAATAATATAATCTAACCTGCTATGTTTCCATACTGTTTTGAAGATTTAAAGATGAAATGCAGAAAAAGGCACTCAGAAACTATAATATACAATATACGTACATGGTAATGTTATACTAACTTCCAAAGTTAAAAAAATTACTTATCAATTGGCTACAATGTTAACCCTGATCATGAATATCTAAATTGCCATGCACTGTAGGGAAGATGCTTCTAAAAATATACAACTTATTTGGAGACCCTGAACTAAAGCATGAGTTCTTACTTTTTATATCCAGACATTGAATTTCATTTTATTTATTTATGTTCAGCCCTGTTCTCAATTCTTGGAAATTCTTCTGAGCAGAAATATTTCCTTATACGGTCCTTACATCACACACAGGTCTCAGGTTCCACATTCCCTTGCATGTCCATCTCTTTCTGCCATTTCAACATGCCATCCTTCCTCCCCTCTCTTCAGATGGCAAAATGGCCCTTCCTCACATTCTTTTACCTTAAGATTTAACTTCAATACTTGTTTGAACTGTGTCAAAGGACTTCATTAAACACCAGCAAAAACAGACTGTGACAAAATATCCCTGAGGAAAGTGAGCAAAAGGGAGAGAATTCTTCTCAAAATACTGTAGGAAAAAGAGGAAAAAAAAAGACATAATTTAATCCCAGTGGTCTTAATATATGTTTTGAGAAATGTGACAATGGAGTGTGTTAATGGAATATGAGAGTTTTCATTTACTTATGACTAAAACACTGAGGATGATTAAGGTAGGAAATAATGTCTGTTACTTACAAATCACCTGACTGATAGTAAATAACTTAAGAAATCCAGTCACAGCATTAACATGAGCTCCACATAATGTTAATCTCAAAGCAAACCATAAATTTCTTTTTATTCATTCAAGTCTGTTAAAAAAGTATAAAATTCTCATAAAAGTTAAGCACTTGCTCAGACCTCATTCCAATCCTCTACCTTGCCTAACTATGCTCCTTTAAGTCATCTAAAGTTCTGACCTGCAACAGGAAGTCTATTAACTAAATCAGCATGGGAGGTGGGCATTGCTAGAAAACAGCAGCTCACACCAGTGTTGTAAAATACAGAAAATCTTTCATAAAATGAAAAATAGCATGGATATCTGTGAGAGGCATGAATGCTTTGAACTATGCCTTAGGAATCTTAGCACTACACAGTACCTACACAGAGTTACCTTTTGGCAAGGAAAGAGTAATTCTCCAAAACCTTACAATATTCCTGCACAATACTGGCTAAGGTCATTTTGAACCACTATGACTCAGCCAGCTGTCACATTATAATATCTGTATTAGAATGATGATTCTCACCTCTAGGATACTGGTCAAACAGGATTCTGATTACTAACTTAAATAAAAATATAGGGAGGGAGCATCAAGTATCCATAAAAAATTGTTTACAGTAACTACAGTTATTAAAGTTATTTCTAGAGAAAGCCTATCCCCTGGGACAAGGTTTCTTTGACATTTTTTTTATTACTGCATAGCTCAAAAGTGCCTTTCATGCTCAGCAGGCACATAAAGGCAAAGAACTGATAAAACTGAAAAGCTCGCATAAAAATATAAATCAAAAATCCTATAAAATGTGGCTTATGTGCCCAACATGTCGAAAACATGATACACTATGTCAGTTATTCACCACCAATAAAAAGGAAAGTTGGAAGCATTATATTTTAATTCTGATTTTTACCCATATAGATATCCCCATATTTATCTTAAATGATACTTAGGTGCAATATTTTCCCCGATATATATTTTATTAGTATCTTTCCCTTAAAATGAAACAAAATCATAGCAGTTTCTCTTCACATCTAAAAAATTCATTCAGTAAAAATATAACCAATTAAAGTTTCTTCTCTAAAAATAAATCTAACTCTTAACCATAGGCCAATGATTCTTAAAGGAATCTCTCTGCAAGCTGATCACCAGATGGGACATCTCTCCTAGACTGCAACACAAGGAGAAACTGGTGAAAAAATCTAAAAGACTGTTTGTTAGGAGAGGAAGTATAAGGGACACCACAGGAAGGAGCCATTTATAATCATTTTCTCCTTCACATAATTTAAAGCTGTGGACTGGGAGCCAGATGATGGCAGGGGACGTACCTCCCACTAAGTAAGAATTGAGATAACCAGCTCTAATATAAGCAACACAGAACTAACTATTCTCATAAATCCTTTCACAGTGTTAATACAAAATATCAACACTATGGTGCTGATAGCAGCAGGCAGGAAAGTGGTAGAAAATTTAGATCCAGTACTTCCCCTTAAAGTTAGGTTAACATAGCACAGTGATATCTATATCGGAAGACTGCAAATAGAACTAGACAGAGCCATGATGGAACAAGTTTGGGAATCTGAATAACAGGAAATATTTTCAGATTACAACATAGATTCTAAATGATAAAGTTACATTAGCAATAATTGCTAAGATTTTTTAACATTTACATTAAATCCATTAACTAACTTAACCCCCCAACAATCTATATATATCAGATTATTTCTCCATTTTACAAACAAGGCAAGAGAGGCTTTCAGGCTATATCTAGTCTAATGGCAGGGCCACAAGTCTTAGTTTCCATTTCAGTGATCTTTCCAATATCTCAAACTGCATATATATATGCAAAGAGAGAAAAAGAGAGAGAGAGAAAGGGAGGGAAGGAAGCAATTTTTTTTAATTAGTTTATTTACTTATTTTTGGCTGCATTGGGTCTTCATTGCTGCACGCAGGCTTTCTCTAGTTGTGTCGAGTGGGGGCTACTCTTCGTTGCGGAGCATGGGCTCTAGGCGCGTGAGCTTCAGTAGTTGTGGCGCACAGGCTCAGGAGTTGTAGCTCATGGGCTCTAGAGCACAGGCTCAGTAGTTGTGGCGCACGGACTTAGTTGCTCCGTGGCATGTGGGATCTTCCCGGACCAGGGCTCGAACCTGTGTCCCCTGCATTGGCAGGCGGATTCTTAACCACTGCGTCACCAGGGAAGTCCCAAGTAAGTGAATTTTTTAGAGTATTACTGTGACTTAAAAAATCAGAAAATTATCTAAAGATAAATACCAACATTAACTTCTAAACATCAGTTATTCAGAAATGAAATAAAATATTGTATCTAAGAAGATACAATATTGTATCTAAGAAGTTTGAATCTAGAGAAATAGGGTTATATGTTTAAATGTGTAATTTATTTGATATGAGACTATTCAAGAGAACATCAAAAATAAAATGTTAAATGAGATACTTCCAGCATTGACTTAAAATTTTATAGATACTGTCATTAATATAGTCTTATAAACATCATCTTGATAAAATTATCCTCCCAGCTATATAATATTATTGTGTTTTATTATAAGTATGAGAAAGCAATGTAACTGAATTATTAAAGAGTAACAAATACCACTTATGGTCAAATTTTAAAACATTATTATTACTTTCATAGAATTTTATCAGTATTTTTCTTCAAAGATTTGCTACATTCAACTCCCTAGACTGATTAAAATCTTAAATCATTTTATTCATAATTAAATAAAATTTGCAGTTCTTGGCTAAGGCATTGAAGGTCCTCCACGCTCTGACTCTTCCTAACATTTCAACACCATTTCCTATCCTTTGATCCAAATATACTGAATATTTTATCCTTTTCCAATTTTACAACTTCTCTAAGGTTTCATCCAGCTGGAACACCTTCCATCACTCCTTGTTAAAATTATACCTGATCTTCAAGGACCAACTAACATGCTGTGGTGGCTTCCCTGACCCTGTCAACTATAGAAGATCTCTTCCTCCACTAGGGCCCCTACCAAAGTTTGTCTAATGTTTCTGATAATTGTCATACCTCCCAAATAACTATAAGCATCATGGTAACAGAGATTGTTTCAGACATCTGAATCTCATATTAACACTTACTTTAGTGCCTTTGATCAAGTGTTCATTGCATGTACTACAAAGTCAGAAAAAGTAGAATTGATATCCTGATTAAAATCCTCTAAATCAAATACTCTTAAATACATACACCAAAAACTTTCGAGATGTCAATAAGAATTTTAATTCTGTTGTGAGTGCTTATCATTTTTAACTATTTGTTCCCATATCTAACAATCTATTTTATCACTCACAAATGTTCTGTACCACGTGAAGGTATGAACTTAACAAATTTCACAATTTGTGAAATCAGAAAGAAATAATAACTAAGAAATAACTAAGAAATCAGAAATAAGCTTATAGATATATTTATTGTGACATCTTGTGTTGATTATGAGAATAACAAAATGAAAAATTCACAGAAAAGTGGTTCCAAATATCAAATCCTGTCACCCTATAAACAGCATATCCTAACATCTATGGAATGAACCCTTCAGGGGAAAGATGATACTGAGATCATACCATTTTATCTGGTTACGAAACAAAGGATTATTTGCAAGAGAAAAAACCTTTAAGGGCTAATAAATAATATACCATTCAATTTTTTTAAATAACCCCAAAGTTAAACACACAAACAAGTGGATTTTAGTGTATGTGTGCGATTGGTATAGGCAGTTATACCACCCTATTATTTACCAAAGTGGTGTTAACAATATGGAATATAATACCCTATAGGATATTATTAGGATATAATTTTATTGGGCTTTTCATTCATAATAAACCACACAGGCTAAATTTCAACCACTTGGAAAATTCATAATTAAATTACAGAGAAGTTTACAACTAAATTAAGAAACTGTCAACTAAAAAGTCTTTATTAACATCTTAAACCATGAGAGCTTATCTAATAACACGACTCTGGACTACTAAGTGTTATGTTTATTTCAGATATAAAATTTTCACATAGACTATTCCCAGGCCAAAACAAAAATTAAAAATATAAAAAAATAAAACAAAAATACCAATTACTAGTAGTCATCACATGTTAAGACAGTGATATCATAAGCATGCCAGGGATAGTACAAAAGCCAGGGATTATCAATACTAAAACCAAAATACCTAATGAAAATCTAAATGAAGCAAAAGCCTGAGAAAAGGGAAGGTATTAAATCAGGGTCTGAGTTTTCATAGTGGACCCACCCTACAAGACCCCTTTAGAAAGTCAGTGTTTTTTAATGCAATAAAACAAGAGAAAGGAAATAACTCTAACACATACAATAAGGTTATATATTATAAAGATGATGTTTCATCTGTATATAAGAGAAAAAATACCTTAATGAGGACAGCCCATTTACCGTATAACTATGAGGAAAATATGTTAAATTTTTTATATTTAATCTCTCCACTTGAAGTCTTACATATAGTGAATAAAACCAAATTTCCATCCAAATGTCAGCATAAGTATAGTTCAGTATGAAATTGTACGTCCACACAAAAACTTGTACACAATGATCATAAAAACATATTCACAATGTTCAAAAGGTAGAAACAACCCAAATGTCCATCAACTGAATAAAGAATGGATAAAGAATATACAATGTGATATATCCATACAACAAATATTACTCTTCAATAAAAAAGAATAAAGTATTAATACATGCTACAAAATGGAAGGACCTCAAATGCAGTTTGTTCAGTGAAAGAAGCCAGACAGGAAGACCACATATTATATGATTCCATTTATTTGAAATGTCCAGAAAAGGCAAATCCATAAAACAGAAGGTAGACCTGTGGCTGCATGGGGCTAGAGGTGGGTACAGGGAATAATTACAAACGGGTATAGAAGATCTTTTGGGAGTGATGAAAATGTTCGACAAATTGGATTGTGGTAATAGTTGCACAACTCTGTAAATTTGCTAAAATAATATAATTATATGCATTAAATGGGTGAATTTATGGTATATAAATTATACTATGATAAATTATTTATACATATAGTTCAATTATTTTAAAAATATAGTTGGCCCTTGAATAATACAGGTTCAAACTTCTAGGATCCACTTATACATGGATTTTTTTTTTCAATAAATGTGTACTATAGTACTAGACCACTGAGGTTGATTGAATCCACTGATGTAGAACCACCGATATCTACCACCCACTGAAAAGCTCTATGTCTGCACGAAGGGTAGGGGCCCCAATCCCCCTCTTCCCTCTGACCCCCCATTCCACCACTCCCACTTCTTGAAGGGTCAACTGTAATGTCTAATAAAGCTAAACTAAATTTTATGGCTCTCTACCTTCATTAATGAAGACAATGACTGTACATTTAACATGGCAGAAAATGCTTAAAAATAATTTTCCATACAATGTTTCAGTCAGTCCTCACAACTAGGTGAGGTTGGGGGGAGGACATTAGTAGTCCCATTTTACAAATGAGGAAGGTGAGACTCAGATGTTAAATGACTTTATTTAAAATTCCATGTCTAATGGCTGGGAACTAGGACTAATCTAATACTTGTTCTACTACACTACACTGTGTCTCCGTTCACATAAAATGGAACTATGAAGACATTTAACAGAATAAATCTTAAATGAGTTATCTAATTAGATAGGATAGTACCGAAATATGCATCACCCTTGCCTTCAAAGCAAAAGAAGATTTCTTTTCATTCCTCTATACATGCCTATAGAGTAATTTGGCATCAACTGCAAATAAATGAAAGCACTTTTTCATATTCAGGGAAGAATGTAAATGAATATCAGCAAAACAATGGTCTTCAGAAATTTAGAAACCAATGTAAGTTTAATCTTTCATTTGCCAGGGAACATATGTGCCAACTGAGATACTCCAGAGTTATGATTCAAATTTCATTCTTTTACAAAAATAACAGTACAGTAGCTATATTCATAAAATTCCCTTCCTTTAATTACGCACATATCTAATGTACTAGTGTTCCTTCAGGGTTAAACAGGATACATTAAAAGCCATTATCAACTAACAAACTAGCAGCATTTTACTCTTATTAGCGAAAGTGCATTTAAATCTATTTGTGTAGTTTGTACATTCAATCCCCTAAAACAAATTTAAGAAGAATTAACAAATGGTTGTTGTAAAGATTATGCACAATGGTATAAATTTTTTAATTATTATTATTAAAATAGTATCTTTAAAACATCTCAATTATACATTATTTTAAATTATAACATAGTACAAAAACTTTGCAGGAATAAATTCATCTAATTGGTTACTGAATAGAGGTAATTTGTTAATACAGTGGACTCACAAGGCAGATTCCCTGGGTTCAAGCCCCAGCTCTGCCTTTTCTAGCTGTGTGACTTTGTAAAGTAATTAAACCTCTCTGTGCTACATCTGAAAATTGTAATATTAGTATCTACCTCATATAGGAGTTTTAGGAGGACTAAATGCACTGATATGTATAACACTAAGAATGTTTTCTGGTATGCAATAGGTACTTCATGAGTTAGCTATTATTATCTTTATTTTCTCAGAGAACAGAGTTTTGTTATAAGACATTAAACGAATTAATAAAATTGTTGACTCTCCCCTTATCACTAATACAGTATAATGCCTATAGTTCAGGGGCTAATGAGTCTAAGTTGAAGTAAGGATTGTCTTCTATCAATAGTTAAAAGTTTTTGCTGTTGTTTTTAAGAAAAGTAATTTCAATTCATTTACTATAAAATAATGAAGTATGCCACAGATACAGTGTACACGTAAATGTCTCTGCTTCATAATGAAATAACATTACCTTTATCTTATAATTTTAGAACATTGCCTGACAGCTCCTGTTCAGTAAAGAAAGTCTAGGGAGTAGAAAAGGAAGAAGGTGAATTCCTCTTAACCATCTGAATCAAAAGTCATCAATAAAATCCATGGAGCATAGATTATTATTATATGTATTGACACAAAAGACAAGGTCTTTCATTAATACTAAAGTAAAAGAACTAAAAAATTTGAACATCACTGCTACTTTGCAGGTTGCAGAAAGTTACATTTAACAGTGAGGAACGTCAGTATAAGCTGGAAAACATTCCAGTACAAATTCGGCCTTGGAGATTTTTCCCTATAATTTCATGGATAGCTCATGTAGTTAAATTCTTTCTACAACCTAGTATTTCAGTGGGTTTTTTTGTAGACTAACCTCATCTGCTCTAACATCCTCATAGTTGCACTTGAAGAATAAACGTGCCTCTAGTACAATAATATATCAGTTTCAGAAGACTAACCACAAGCGCACCTTTCCCAAATCACATGAGGACCATGTACACCTCTTTATACCTCATGGGCTTTGTGTTTTAGGTACATTAAGTACTCAGCTGATATAAAAATTAAAGAAACCTTCTCTAGGTTTCTTTAATAAACTGAATATTGATTTCTTCTTAGACTACTTACAAATCTTCATAAATTATGTTTTTCATCACCAAATGAAAGAAGTCAGTCATATTAATAAGACTTTTCTGATACAGATATTTCCTCATATTCTTTGTAAATTTCCAGAGTAACTAATAAGGTACTCTGCATGTCATATAAACTCAAGAAAAAAGGAAAGGTGTATGCTGAACAAATTAATGTGTTGGTATTGGTAACATCAGAATAAACTCATAGATTTTTATGTAAATAAAGAAACACAGATGTAAGTGTATGTGTATGTGTGTAATATCACTAATATTGGGATAAACAACATCATGTGTACACTGAAAAGGACACAACATCATTTTTGTGCTATTTCTGTCAAAAATGTATAGTCTAAATCTAACCATGAAAACATGAGCCAGACCCAAATTGAAGGATATTCTTTCAAATAACTGGCCTATACTCAAAAAAAAACAAGGTCAAGAAACACAAAGGAAGCTTGAGAGACTCTTCCAGATTAAAGGAGAGTAAAGAAACAAGGAAAGTCAATGTAATGCATGACCCTGGATTGGTCCTGCACTGTGAAAAATAGTCACAATTTAGGGACAAATGACAAAATTTGAATATGTATGGACTCTAAATTAGGTAAGAGTATTTTATCAGTGTTAAATTTCCTGATTTTGATAACTATATTGAGGTTATTTGGGACAATGCCCTTGTTCTTAGAAAATATACAATGAAGTTTTTAAGGGTGAAGGATCAAAGTGTCTCCAACTGACTCTCCAAAAGTTCAGAAAAAGAAAGAGAATAATAAAGTAAATGATACACAATGTAAATAATTAATAAATCTGGGTAAAATGTATATAGGTAATACTATAAATGTTCCTTGTACTATTCCTACAACATTTTTGTAATTTTGAAATTATATCAAAGTTTGAAGTTACCCAAAAATGCATCTATCAAAGACAAATTGAGGCGTGCTCTTTCTAAAATGCCTAGTCATTCAACAAAGAAGAAAAGGTATTTGATCTTTTTTTCTTTTTTTTTTTTTTTTTTGCGGTATGCAGGCCTCTCACTGTTGTGGCCTCTCCGGTTGCGAAGCACAGGCTCCGGACACTCAGGCTCAGCGGCCATGGCTCACGGGCCCAGCCGCTCCGCGGCATGTGGGATCTTCCCGGACCGGGGCACGAACCCGTGTCCCCTGCATTGGCAGACGGACTCTCAACCACTGCACCAACAGGGAAGCCCTGATCTTTTGAATAGAGGGGATTTCTAACATACTTTAGAACTTTCTGATTTGGTCAAATTTATTTTGCAAAGTGATATAACATTCTAGATTACTTTTAATATATTTAGGAAGTTTCTTCAGATAAGTCACAAAAACAATTAAGTTTTACATTTATTTGTAGTAGACATCTGTTACTTTTGTCTGCCAGCATCTTTTAGTCCTTCTTCAAGAAACAGCACCTTTTTTTCCCACTAGCACACTGACCTTCCCTCACTTCCTGTGATTCTATAAAGGCTGTTAATATTTTCAGCTTATTTTTCTCTTCTCAGGAATAGGCACAAGATCTATGTTGACCAATCAGAACATCTTGGTCCAAGGTTTTACATGGCCCAGGCAGAGCCAATCGGAGTGTTTGGGGGAACTGACATGGGGAAAGAGGTTAATCATCAGCTGAAAAAAAACAAGAATAAAGTAAGCCTGGAGTTGCTAAGAACCCTCTTTGCTATTATGAAGAAAGTCAGCCTAAGAAAAGAGCTAACCCAGAGGAAAGCAAAAGCCAGTATGGATTGTATTCCCAAGACAGAGATGTATCTAATTCAGAAATAATACACATTAAAGGCTTCTTTAGTTTTAAACCAAATTCAGAATAAGAACCTGAATATCCATTTTATTGTCTTATCACAAACTTCTCCCAACCAAACACACCACATAAAGAAAAGAGCCAACACAATGGCAGTACATTACACAAAATTAACATTACTATGATGATTGATGATAGTGTATATTATTTTCTCAGATTCACAGAATAGATACATACATACAGTGCCAAGAACAGAACTTGGCACATAATGGTTGATCAATGCTTGCTGAATGAATGAAGGTTGGCAACACTGAGCTCATACAAACTACTACTGTAATCATAAATGGAAGTGCCTAAAAATAATAACTAACAGAGAATGCACATACCATCTTCCCTTTGAAATATTTTCTAAATTTCAGACATAGATCTTTCTGGGTCTTCTTATTAAGACAGCATTAATGCTGTTTCAGTTAGTAAAATTAGTAGGTACCCAAAATATTAGCAGGTCTATGAAATTTAGGGCAAATGGCTCTAATGAGTATTCTGCTACTTTCTCCCATCTTCACCCATTATCTCTCAGGCGTGACTAATGAGAATGTTTAGATGAATAAACAAATGGATGCCTTCTTCTAGACACTTTGTATTACTGTTAACATTTATCAACAAGCATTCAGTCCCAATTCCTTTCAACAACAGACTTTAAAAGATAATAAAATTCTTCTACAAGCTTCCAATTCAGTGCTCTTGTCATTATAAGAAAACAACTATTAAAGATGAAATGAAAGATATGACGGGGAAACAGCTAATCTGCTGGGAATGTATGGCTCTTCTCCTCTTGATGTTCATATGAGTTTCTACATACATACATATTATCTTTGCTTCTACAAATATCATGAATAAAAATTTCAATAGAAAGTAAGTTAATTCATTCCCATTATTAAAATTGTTCCTATAACAACACTTTATTTATTAATATCTTTAAAGATAACTGCAAGGTTCTGATTATACAGCATTTGTTAAGATTTCAAGGTTCCCGGAATAAATTTCCAAATACCTTTCTTTATATTTTGAGGCAACCAATTTCTAAATACTGTTTCTTTCCAAAACTGAAAAAATATAATTATTATATTTGACAATTTTCTTCATACCACTTAACACAACTCTCTAAACAATTATTTCTGTATTTATTTAATTGCTCTCACACACTAAATTATAAGTTCCATGAACAGAGACTGTGTTTGACGGTGTTGTTGATCTTCGTTAACCAGTACCAAGCTCAGCCCATAGTTGGTGCCCAATAAATATTTGTTCAATAAATAAATGGTTTGCCTGCCAACTTGCCCAATCCTTGTAAAAATATTCAAGAAACATGACATTCAACTCAAATTTATTTAGTTCCTACTATTACTTTTAAAAAGTATGTATTAGAAATGCTTCCAGAATTAATTGGGGACTTAGATATCTGTGCGTTTCTTAAAGCACTTAGCATAGTAACTTCTAAGGCACTCAATAAGTATGAAATTGAAATAAAGTACATGAAATAAAAGTTACTTTGTTTTACTTGTGAAATGCAATAGGGGAAATTTAACAACACAGCAGAATTCAAAGATGACAACTTATTTTTGTTCATTTGTGCCATATCCTTCATTCACTTAACATTTATTACTTACTTACTTACCACAGGCCAAGCACCATACTAGGTACCACAGATACCAAGGTAGATGAAACACAGGTTAGTGAAGGACATGCGTGAATGAGTAACAATGGCAAATACAATATGAAACGTCTGAAACAGAAGTATACACAAAAGAGCTGCTGGAGCATAGTTTAGTAGAGAGGTGTAGCAGGGGGTGGGGTGTAGAGAATCAGGAAACTTCAAAGACAATGGATGGGGCTTCCCTGGTGGCGCAGTGGTTGGGAGTCCGCCTGCCGATGCAGGGGACACAGGTTCATGCCCCGACCCAGGAAGATCCCACATGCCGCAGAGCGGCTGGGCCCGTGAGCCATGGCCGCTGAGCCTGCACGTCCGGAGCCTGTGCTCCACAACGGGAAAGGCCACGACAGTGAGAGGCCGGCGTACCGAAAAAAAACAAACAAACAAAAACAAAGACAATGGATGATCAGGCAGAAAGTAGGGAATTATTAATTTCATACGAAGGGAATAGATGGAATGTATGCTTCGTTCTGCAAAACTGGATTGCTTCTTCTCTTTCGCCAATGTTGTTCTATGATGCTTTTTGGTGAGAAGAAAACTGCAGAAGCAGAGTCTAGCTACTAAGGACTTAGACTTCCTGAACTTTCTATCAAATATGACAGCAAGCAATATCCATATATTATCTGCTCTGCCTCTGCCCTCCATCTGAAGGTGGGATTCTTAAAGTGCCCAAGTGGGGTAAAGCCCTGGAGCTGGTTTCACTCACTCTGCAATGAGCAGAGAGGTCATCTGCTACCCACAGCTGGGCCACTGAGACCATGAGTCACTCTTCTGAGATGAAGAGGGACAGACAGAGGTCTATGACCACTTTTATTGCTCTTAGCAGAGTGAAAATTATCAGCCCAGGGGCTTTCCAATCACAACTTCCTTACCTCATATTCTGTTCTGAGGGGGAAGTTGTTGCCTATTCATTTATACAAAGCACAGAAAACACGATTTCTAAATAAAAATACTTTATTCAGGAGATTTGTACACACTATACATTCTCCCACCCTGTTTCTGGAAGAGCCTTGAAGACCAGAGACCCTGGCTTACTTGAGAACTAGGGTCACCCTGTGTTAATCACAAGGCATTGCAGGCCCTAAGGAAGAGAGTTTACTAGAAGGTCATAAATCATGAAACAAACTCATGAATGTTCCAGGATATGGTATGTTCAGAGGCCAGTAAGAACTCCCATGTGTCTAGAACACAGCAGAAATGAGTAGAAGAAGCAGAAAATGATGTTGGAACATTAGGACTAACTTGTGAAGAAGTTTACATTCTATGATAACAAGATTATAATGACTTTATCCTGCTGGCAATGGGGAACCAAAAACACTTTCAAAACAGAGAAATGAAGCAGTATGTTTGGATGATAACCATGTGGCAACATGAAAGATGGACTGAAAATGAGAAGACCATGGGAGCAAGGGAGTCAATTTAACTGGAGAAGCTTATTCAACCTAAATAAGTGAGTTAACATGGTAGACTCAACTGTGGGATTTCTCTACTTATAAAACAGAATATTCTAGCTTGGCTTGATCTAGACCAGTTTGAAAAACATAATCTAATAGTACTAAAGTTTCCTGGGTCTGTCTACTCATTGATTAGCATTAAGATGTAAATTTTTTTCTATTTATTAATGTTTAAGTACCACATGTACGTTTCGTAAAAATCACTTTTCTTACTTCATAAATTGAAAAACATCTCTGAGGAATATACTGACCAAGTAGAGAAATTAAAAATCACTGTGCTGTAAGTTTTGCCATTAAAACAAGTAAGAAAAGGAAAAATAATGTTGGTCTAGAGAGAAGAGTTATCAGTTATTGTGTTTAAAAGAAATGCCCAGGAAATTTTAACAAGCCCATGAACAGCCGCCAAAGATAGCATGATGGGAATTTAATGTGTTCCATCCATAGGATATATTGGTTATATTGTTTTCTAATATCAGCTGAAGTCTGTCAAGCCTCTATTATTTCATTGAGCTGTCAAGGCCACAGAAAAGACCACTCAGAAACATCTGTTCTGGCAATAGCCACCTGCAACAACTCTAAGTTAGGTGAAATACTTTTGTCTTATCTCACTAAGAATGTGTCAAGAAAGTGATAACTTGAAAGAGTGGTTGAACCTATTTGGAAATTTGTTTAAGTACTTGTTTGTTCCCTTAAATTATAAGTGTTGTCTAAAACTTGCTTTTTCTTAGATGGAGTAGGCATGGAACTATCTCTGAAGAAAAGAAAAAAAACATAGTGGGAAATCTAGATTATTATAAGTAATAAGATCCTGTATTTTGAAACTGTTTGCAATGGAAACAATACTATGTAATATTTCAAAATTCATTTAAGAGGCAGCACTAAATAGCTAGTTTTGGGGGGAGGGAGACTAAAAGAGGAGAGCAAGCATTTATTCCAACAATTCATCTGGCTTACTGGTGGGAATTCAGGAAAGTGAGGAATCTTTTTCAAAGAAGAAAACTCCTTTTAAAAAGGAAAAGTAGATTTTAGGAATTGGACAGAATCCTGCTTTGGACTATAATGATAAATTCCTTTGTAATCTAATTGATGCATAAGGAAACAGCCACTCTGGAGGTAATGAATAGGAAAAAACAATTCCCAAATTATAAAACAGGGATTTTTGTTTTATAATTTGGGTATTAATGATCCAAGAGTGTGTGGACTACTGTCATTTTTGCCATAGAAGAAAAAACTTTCACCAAATTGCTTTCTTTACCATCTTTTCTTCTTCCCTGATTTCCCTCGACCTGAACACCTGAAATACTGTTCTATTTCTCCAAAGGAAAGATTTTTGTTGTTCTCATTCTAACAGTCATTGGAATTTTCTCCATTTTTTCAGGATCAAAAAACACCTGTGTGGTAAAATCAGCTAAAAGCAATCATGGGCAGAGTCAAAATTTCTCACTGAGGAGTAAAATGATGCTCAGAGTAAACTGTGAATTACTCCTGGAAAAAAAAATCACTGTGATTAGCTGGCACATCATAGTGCTCTCTCTTATATTCTTTTCTCATTGCAGGATTCCCAACCTAATGCAAAACTCTGTATTTTATCATTCCAAACCCTCCCAACACTGGGGAATTGTAATGGACACACGTAAATGTAAGGAAAAAGAATATTGATCATATATACTTCCCAACTTAAGATTCAAGTTCGGAGATCCCAAGTCACAGCAGCAATACTCCTGGCAAGAATGCCTGTGTTTGCAGGGGAAGAGAGCCAAAAAAGATACCTGAGCCCCAAAGCAGAGATTCTCACACTTTAGCGTGCATCAGAATCACCTGGAGGCCTTGTTAAAGCAAAGATTGCTGCACCATATTTCCAGAGTTTCTGATTCACTAGGTCTGGGATGGAGCCTGAGGCTTTGCAGTTCTAACAAGCTCCCAGATGATGTCAATGCTGTTGGTCAACACACCACACGTGAGCTAGCAAGGTTCCTGATGCCTCCCTAAAATCACCTTTAGGTATAAGAAAAGTGTACACCTTTATTTAGGAAAATTAGCCTCTGACTTCCAAATACGACTCTGTTGACAATCCCCCATGAACTATACATGGGGGAATGTATATAATTAAAGCTGGAATTAATGTAACTTTGTAAGAGTAGAAAGTTATAAGTAGTAGAAAGTTGTAAGAAAATCTTGAAACAAAGATGCAATTTCACTAGCTAACCAGTCAGCACATTCATGATACACTAGGCTTAAAGTTTCAATGTATAGGAAACTCCATTTTTTTCTAGAGTCTCTCAGTTATCAAGAGACTGTCAACATGATTATGAAATAGAGCATTCATTTCTTATCATTTCACTTAGTGCAGGGTAATTAATTTTTCATTTATCTAAGATAAATGGACAGAAACCAGGTGGTTTCATTTCATGAGCTTTAGGAAAATTATTAGATGTCACTAATGGTCAGATCTGAGTCCTATTCTACCTGACTCTGTGTAGGCACCAGGTATCTTTTGGAAAATGCCTAAAGGATCCACTAAGTTTACTTCAGCAAAAGCCTAAATGAAAGTGGAGTGACTAGGCACACACTATAGCTAGATGGTTCCTCTAGGAGTCCCTACCCGCAAGACTGAGGCAATCTCACTGCCCTAGAAATCCACTCTGAGCGCAAGCCCCAAATAACTTTCTATGTTCCAGAATATTCCTAGAGGGAATAATATGCCAGAGGCAGGAAGTACTAAAAAAAGGCAAAGTTGTAATTAAATATAACATATTGTTTGCTATAATAGGATAGCATCCCTGCCTTACTTAAACAAATTCATGAAATTTTGACCCCTTTGTTTTGTAAGAATTGTAAAAACTCATAATACTGCTGAGAAATCCCATTGCTTTCTCAAGAGATTACTTTTCCTTCAACTTTTACAGTGGTCCTAGATATTTTTCTCATACATTGTTTTATACAAAATAAACAAAATAAGTAGGATTCAAAATACTCAACCTTGTTAGGTGTAGGGTCTCTTCATGTCTAAATTAATAAAAGGAGCAGGGCAAAATTTGTCAGTGAGTTGGGGGAGGAGGGTCTGAGGGATTCAAATTCATCCATTTCTGGCTTCAGTTTGGTACCACCTGTTAACGCTGTTCTCTCCAGGTTTTGGTCTAGATGAGGATGATTCTGAGTCCTGGGGATGGCTAGACTTGCAGAAAAGTAGTGATGATTACAGAAAACCTCCATTAATACTCTAGTCCTCTTAACCCGTTCCAAGGAGCCTGGGCTCAGGGTCTACCTTTCATCTCCTTGCTCCTACAGAAAATGTGTCCCCACCAAACCTCCCCCTTCCCTCCAGGTCTCCCCTAGAAATGTAGTCTACCATTTTGAGAACAAGGGCTGGGAGGAAAACAGGAGCCAATCACTAATAGTATTATATCTAAATCAGAATCTGAAATCAATTAGCATAATCATTCACCAACAGTATTTATATGAATAAAGATATCAAATCTCTCAACTCCAGAACACATAAATGAGGCAGTTCAGAAATTAACAATTGGCACCCTAGATTATTACGGTAAGTTAAATGTGCTTACCTAACTCCATAAGTTTGCCTTTATAATTGTGGGGTACTTTTACTATCTAAAATATTTTTCTATTAACTAATAAACAATAAAAGGGAAATCATTTATATACTATTAATGAGTTGAAAATATATAAATGAACAAATCATTTTTAATGGGCCTTAGAAATAGAACTATATACATGCAAATTAATTAAGAACATATTTTAATAGGTTTTACCCAGAGCACAACTATAATAATTGCAGTTGTAAAGAGAAATATTAACATTGTAATATAGCATAATAAATGGACAAGTATCTGGGGAAATGGATTAATTACCAAAGTAGTTTCAGTCAAAATAGAATAATTGGCAACACTTTCTTTATTCCTGCAAATTTCAAAAAACATACTCCTTCCAGAACTTGATTATATTTGTTTTTATCCTTCTTGGGATATGGTCATCACACATTAACCCTACGAAGTGGCATTTTCTTTGTTTTTTTGTGTTTTTTTTGCGGTACGCGGGCCTCTCACTGTTGTGGCCTCTCCCGTTGCGGAGCACAGGCTCCGGACGCGCAGGCTCAGCGGCCATGGCTCATGGGCCCAGCCGCTCCACGGCATCTGGGATCTTCCCGGACCGGGGCACAAACCCGTGTCCCCTGCATCGGCAGGCGGACTCTCAACCACTGCTCCACCAGGGAAGCCCTGTATTTTTCAAGTATTTATTAGGTTACTAATTAAAACTTTAGCCCCTCCTTACAGATAAAAGCCCCCAAAGTATTAAAATAAGCCCTCAAACTTCTCTCATTTACTTTCATTAAAATAGATTAAGAATAAAATGATCTGGTTTGTATCCATCTTTTTTCCATATTTTGATGTATTTTAAAATGTTTATTATAAAGGTAAAATAGCTTCAATAGGAATAACTGATATTAAAATTTGACTACAATAGTTGTAGTGTGATATTATTAACCAATAAGTGATAATCCCTGTATAAAGATGTTTTAATCCCAGGAGTTCTATTTTCTTAATAATTTTGAGGAGAATGTGAACAGATTAATGATTCCTCAATGTAAGAAATAGCAGGCATTTATTTGTGTTGTATGTAGTCTGCTAAGTAGAACTCATTATTGGCTAGTAGAACACATCAACCTTCCAAAACAATCTGATCATTATTCATTTCTATTTGCACTTGCTAGAAACAGAAATCAAAGGCAACATTAAGAAAAAGTATACAGAACACCTAAATAGACATTTCTCCAAAAGAAGACATACAGATGGCCAAAAGACACATGAAAAGATGCTCAACATCACTAATTATTAGAGAAATGCAAATCAAAAGTACAATAAGGTACCACCTCACACGTGTCAGAATGGCCATCATCAAAAAGTCTACAAATAATAAATGCTGGAGAGGGTGTGGAGAAAAGGGAATGCTCCTTCGCTGTTGGTGGGAATATAAATTGGTGCATCCACTATGGAGAACAAATGGAGGTTCCTTAAAAAACTAAAAATAGAGTTTACCATACAATCCAGCAATCCCTCTCCTGGGCATACATCTGGAGAAAACTCTAATTTGAAGATACATGCACCCCAATGTTCTTAGCAGCACTATCTCAATACAACAGCCAAGACATGGAAGCAACCTAAATGTCCATCGACAGAAGAATGGATAAAGAAGATGTGGTAGAGGTTATATGCAGTGGAATATTACTCAGCCGTTAAAAATAATGAAATAATGCCACTTGCAGCAACATGGATGGACCTAGAGATTACCATACTAAGTGAAGTAAATCAGACAGAGAAAAACATTATATGATATCACTTATATGTGGAATCTAAAAAAAAAATGGAAATAGACTCACAGACATAGAAAACAAACTTATGCTTACCAAAGGGGAAAGGGGGGGAGAGATAAATTGGGAATTTGGGATTAACAGATACATACTATTATATATAAAATAAACAACAAGGATCTACTGTACAGCACAGAGAACTACATTCACTATCTTACAATAATTTATAATGGAAAAGAATCTGAAAGAGAATATATATATACATATATATATATAACTGAATCACTTCGCTGTACACCTGAAAAAATGTAAATTAACTATACTTCAATTTTTAAAAAATGTCTCCCCAAGTTGATACTGAAAGGAACAAAAAGGAAAAAGAAAAAGTAAAGTATTAAAAACATCCAGGTTTGCAGGGTTTTTTCCCCCATGTCAAGGCCCTTGATACTCTACCCAATCCAGAATCCCCCATCTTCAAACTGGTAAGAGAATAATCTAGAAGACTATTCTCCTGAGAAAAACAATTATACATGTCCTCTCAACGTAAGTAAGCCTAGCAATTTGGAAGCATTGGTTTTTTGTATAGCACTTAAAAAGAAAAAACTAAACTGTATAAGAAAAAACGATCGCTCTCGCTCTCACACTCGCGCTCGCTCTCGCTCGCTCTTGCTCTCTCTCGCTCTCTCCCCCCACCTCCCTTTCTCTCACTGCCTAGAAGCCAGAGTCATCAACTAAGAGAATCACCAAGAGTTAAACGATAAAGGAAAGTGTTCCACTGATATTTCTACATGAAATTTATTTTAAATGAGGGGAGCATATTACTTTCTCTTGGTTTACACTGGCAAATCCCTTGTCCAAATCCTTCATATTTCATTCTCAGATGGCAAGGCTACTTGGCTCCCAGCTCCACAGTCCTCCTATTCTGAAACATTACAAATATGACAAACAATGCAATGTCCTTAATCTACTGCTTTAGCCACATAATTACACAATTCACAATTACCCAGTGCAACTCAAGGAGCACAGTTGTTTTCCCCAAAAGTACTGGACTAGTAATATGAAGACCTGGGCTGTAGTTTTGGAATATAAATTTACCAGACATGTAATCAAGACAGCATCATTCCAACTCTCATAGTCTCTATTTTCACAGGTGTAAATGGTGAGGATTGTATTAATTAGATGACCTCTCAGATCTCTTCTACCTTAATGCAAATATGGGATCTTGTTATGATTAAGAATTGCTACTCCAGAGGACAATTCTAAATTTAATGGTAGAGGGAATTTATATATTTAACGATAGCCTACCAAATTTTTTTTTTAATTTTCACGTGTAAGGAGATACCAGGAAATGGTTTTGATCTCCTTCTTCATGGATATTCAAGTCATTCATTTAATCAAAAATATTTATTAAGCCTTTGATATGTGCTAGACATACTGAGCACTAGGCAGCAGCAAGCAGGTGAAAAACATCCTTTAATGCAGTTTGTGGTCTGGTGGAGGATAAAAGGACATCATATTACATGTAATTACGGGCTATGAGAAACTGGTCACATGCATCGAATGAGCATGCATCGTACACACCTGCACACGCGCGTATACAAACACACCCTACTCACACTTTTAGTCTAGGATGAAAACAATTCTTAGAGTGGGCAAGAAAATATTCTCGTATCCCAAGCCTAAAGGCAGCTAAAGATATTATCTTCAACAAATATAGTAGATGAATTTACAGTTCTTACTTAATTCCTCTAAGTTAATTTATAACTGAAACTTCAGACAGCTCCTTAGCCAGCAAAATGGATTAAACAGCATGAGGGGTGAATTCAGCCATTAAAGGAAGGCAGTTGCCTTACTCTCCTGCCAGTTACCCTTCTCAAATTATCGTAGATAGAGTGCAGAGGAATCACTCACAGCTTCTTTTATTTTAGCTTTCAATATCACTTTAGGTCAACAAATAATGAAATACACCTCGTCTTCCTTCTGATGTCAGCATTTGAAGTAAGTACATCCCTATCCTGAAATGAAGAAGGATGGTAGTTATCTGTGCAGCCTTATTCCCTGGGTACCGTAAACTTTGCTTTTAAAAAAGGTTCCCTTTGGACTTTTCAGAATCTGTGACTTCAAACTTCTGTATCACTTAGCATCAAGTATCAGTGTGTAAACCACTTCTCCTGGTTGTGTTTCACAAGCGCTTCTCAATGCTTTATGATAAATAACTTATTTAGCTCTAATAACAATCCCAGTACCTGTGTTATTCTCATTTTACAGATAAGCAAACTGAGGTTTCACAACTCGTATGGCAGAGATGGAATTCAACCCAGGCCATCTGGCTTCAGATTCCATGCTTTTAACCACTTAAGATATGGACACTACTGTGCAGCAAATGGCAGAAGATACAAAATAACTGGCATACTGAGAATATGAAATAACCCCCAACTGGGACCCTCCTGGCTAATATGTATTCCTTCCATATTAAATAACCATTCAATTAAGATTAACAGATCTTTTTTTTAAGAGACAGGGTTAAGAGTGTTACTTTTCTCTAGAAAAATAAGAATGAAAGTGAACCCACATGATTTGAAAAGGAGTTAATCAAACAGGAGCCTTGCCAGAGACAGAAACACTGTCTCCTACACCAGCGGTCCCCAACCTTTTTGGCACCAGGGACCAGTTTCGTGGAAGACAATTTTTCCACGGACAGAGCGGGCGGGATGGCTCAGGCGGTAATGCGAGCGACGGGGAGCGATGGGGGGTGGCAGATGAAGCTTCGCTCGCTGGCTGGGCGCTCACCTCCTGCTGTGCGGCCCGGTTCCTAACAGGCCACAGACCAGTACCGGTCCATGGCCCGGGGGGTTGGGGACCCCTGTCCCACACAATTCAGTTTCATAATCCCAAACTAAATCTTTCCCCCAACCATGTTCCTCCTCCAGTGTTCCTACCCTAGTAAATGGTAAACACTAGTCACTTAATTAGACACCTGGGCACCATCTGGACTCTAGGATTTTCCCCAGCCCACGCATGCAACCTAAATTCCCTTAGTTTCTGACCCTAGAGAGCACTATAATCCAACCATTGTTTGAAGCCCAAGTCACCATGATCTTTTTCCTGGACCAACACTAATTAGTGGCTTCCTAATTAGTCTCTCAATATTATCTACCCTGCCTCTCCATCTCTGTTTACTCCACACCAAATTTATTCTCCACAGCCAGAGATCTTTTTAAAATGCAAATCTTATCATGTCACTCTCCTGCTTAAAACCCTGTAATGCCTTCTGGTTACCCTTTTTAAAAAAGTCTAAAAAAAAAAAAAAATAGTCTAAAATTCTTAGCATTCCCTGATGCCCTGACAGCCTGATCTATCGGATCTGCCCCCTTACTTCTCCACTTCCTCTCCCACTTTCTCTCCTACCCTTTCCCCTTCCCTTTCTCTCTCCCTCTCTCTCTCTCCCTCTCCCTCTCCCTCTCCCTCTCCCTCCCTCTCTCTCTCTCTCTCCCCCCCCACCCCCCACCCCCCCACCCCCCCACCCCCCCACCCCAACCCCCTTCCTCACTCATGAATACCCTGTGTTTGCTTTTGCCTCTGGGCCTTCAAACAAGCTGGTTCTTCTCCACCATATACCCTGCTTTCCCCCTTCTCACCCACTTCACTTTACTAACTCCTATTCATTTTTTTAGCCCTCATTGTAGAAGTTATATCTTAAGAAGCTACCCTGAGTGATCAGAATCTCCCATCACTCAAGACCATAGTATGCTGTGTTTCACCTTTGGCAGCCCTTGTTATACTAACGTTTATTGTTTCATTCATATATATATATTTTTTTCTGAATGTAAGTTTCATGAGAACAATGGCCTTGTATATTTTGTTTATTGTTGTATATCCCCAGAATATAGGAAAGTGCCCAGCAAAAGGATGCTCAATAAATACTTGTCCAAAACACACATAAATGACAAACTTCAAGGTGTGGTCCTGGGGGTAAGTGGCTGAAGTGGAGGGAAAGCTATCTGAAGTTAAAGAAGACACTGGAGTAACATCTTCAAGGTGTTGAAGAGAAAAGTAAAACAAAGATGTTTTCAGACATACAAAAGCTGAAAGAATTCATCACCAGTGGACCTTTGTCAATAAAAATGCTTAAAGGGAGTCCTTCACGAAGAAGGAAAATAACAGAAGATGGAAAATGGGATCTAAACAAAGGAATAAAAAGAACCAGAAATGGTAAATATGTAGGAAATATAAATATTTTTTCCCAATTTTTAAATGACTACAAAATTGACCGCTTAAAGCAAAAAGAAAAGCCAATTACAGTGCATTGTGAGATTTATAACAAATGTATAATGTGTTACCAGCAATAGCACAAAGGCTGGGAGAAATGAAGTATAGAGTTGTAAGGTTCTAACATGAAGTAAAGGTAAATAAACTGTGATAAAGATATATACTATATATATATATCTAAAGCAATTGCTATAATCCAAAAAAAATTCATAACTAATAAGCCAAAAAGGAGATAAAATATATATTGAAAATAAGTCAATTAACCCCAAAGAAGGAAGAAAGAGAGGGAAAAAGGAACAAAAAGCAGATGGGATAAATAGAAAACAAATAAGATGGTACATTTAAACCCAACTCTATCCATAATTACATTAAATATAAATATTCTTTATATTTATTAAATTAAAATGAAGAGCTTTTCAGATTGAATCAAAATCAAAATATTTGCTATGTATAAGAAACCTACTATTAATATAAACAGGTTAAAGGTAAAAGGCTAGGAAAAGATACGCCATGCTAACAATAATCAAAAGAAAGGTGAAGTGACTATATTAATATCAGACAAAGTAGAACTCAGAGGAAAAAATATTATAAGAAATAATGAATGAATGTCATTTCATTAATGATAAAGGGGTCAATTCATCAAGAGGAAATAACAGTCCTGAACGTTTATGCCCTTGTAACTGAGCTCAAAATACATGAAGCAAAATTAATAGACCTGATAGGATAAAGAGAAAAATCCACAATGATTACCGAATATTTAACACCACTCTCTCAATAACAGTATAACAAGTAGACTGAAAATCAGTAAGGATATAGAAGACTTGAATATTGACATACTAATTGGCATTTGCAGAATACTGCACTGAACAGCAGAATACACATTTCTTTTAAGTGCACTGGAATATTTTTCAATATAGATCATATTCTGGACCATAAAAAATGTTTAAATAAACTTAACAGATATCAAATAATACAGAGTATCTTCTCTGACCCCAATAAATTAAATCAGAAATTAATTACAAAAAGAACTGTTTTCTTTCCACCTTCACATCTATGTGAGTGTTTGTAATATGTGTGCTTATGCTTGGAAGAGACCCTTCCTTTTAGCTAATTCCTTTGCATTCTTTACAACTCAGTTCATGGATCATCGACCTTGGTAAAACCAGAAAGAACTTTTTTTAAAAAAACCCAAATATTTGGAAACTAAATATCACACTTCTAAATAACCCATAAATCAAGGAAGAAATCAAAAAGGGTACTATAATATTTTGAACTGAATAAAAATGAAAACATAGCATATGAAAATTAGCAGGTATAATTAAGCAGTGTTTAGACGGTAATTTATAGCACTAAATACCTATATTAGAAAATGAGAACAGTCCACCTCAATAAAAAAAGAAAGAAAAAGAGCAAATTAAAGCCAAAATAAGCAGAAGAATGGAAATTTAAAAGATGAGATCAGAAATAAATTTTCAAAAGAAAACAGAAAAACTTAAGAGAAAATGAATGAAACCAAAAGTTGGTACTCTGAGGAAGAACAATAAAATGGATAAGCCTTTAGTCAGACTGATCACAATAAATAAAAAGTGAGAGAACAACCCATCCTCAAATCCAAATCAAGGAGGATTCCAGGGTGTTGGGTGATTCGAGGCCTCTCACAACTCCCCACCTTCACATGGCAGACAAGATTCTTCACGAGTAGTTACCCACTCTTCTCGAGGCTCAGCTTTTGCTGATCTGTGTGCCCCTCATCTCCAGCCACACTGAATCACTTGCATGTAGGTTCTTAAATGAGTCGATTTTTTTTTTCTGCCTCCAGGTCAACACTGCTCCAATTCCATCCCCCTCCTCTTCTAACTTCACCTGTACCTTCTATTTTTTCTCTATAACAGAGACAACTAGTCCTTGTTCTTAGATCCCAGGAAGTACATCAATAACTCTGGGAGGACTTCTTGCTAGTTAGGTGCCATTCTTATGTGCTTCCACTATACCCTGTTTACATTCAGCATTTCTATGACCTTGGCAGGTCACTCGTCCTCTTCGAGTGTCAGCTTCTGTGTGTAAAGTGAGGATAGCAACACCTGCCTTACAAAGCCATTGTCAAGATGAAATAACACAATGTATATAAGCAACTAAACACAGTGTGAGGTTCCTTGGATCTGTTCAGTAAATGGAAACACAATTGCTGCTCTTGTTTTAGTTATTCAGCTGTTGTTACAATTATCAGATTGTATAATAATTGCTTATTTTTCTGCCTTTCCCATTAAACTATGATGAGGGCAGGAAATAAATCTTATATTTTATTGCATTGTCTGTATCAAACACATTAAACACTTGTAGTAAGTATTCAGTGAATTGAATATATATTGAAATATGTAATTATTGGATGAATATGTAATGAATAAGTATTGAATGAATGAACAAATAAATGAACAGATGAATAAACAGTGGAAAGTTTCTGTCTGCATCATCATTATATACTCCTTAGACATTACTTCCCACAAGATCTTGGAGTGGACATATCTGAATTACTCCTAGCCATACTACCTCTCTGAAAAATGGAGGAGTTTCAAAAAAATTTTCCCAAAGTTCAGACTTTTACATCCACTAATTATTAGGCAGTCAGAGCTGCCTGCATTTCTTGTACCTCCCTCTCCAACACATTCTTTCTCACCTCTGAGCTTTCTGCCTAGTCTGAGAACAACCTCCTCAGCACACTTTTATAATTTTGACATTTCAGGGACATTTTTCTCTTGAACCATATATTACTCTTTCTTATCTCCCCTATTAATCTGAAACTCCTTCAAGACAGGCTTTTGACTCTATTTTAATATGTCCCTAGAATCTAAAAGAATAAAAGAGCCACAGCTCTGGAATGAGTCAGACCTAAATCTGAATCCTAAGTGTTTGTTACTTAAAAGCTGAGAAGACTTGAGTAAGTTACCTCAACTCTCCATCTCAATTTCCTCATTTGGAGGAACAATAGCATCTACCTTACAAAGTTGTCATTAGTATTAAATAAAATGAGGTCCATATATACCTATCACAGTTTCTAGCACATATTAAGAACACCACAAAGAGTACATATAGCAGAGATGCTTAATAAATAACAGGGTTATTTTTCCTTCAGGAAAACAGGAAGTTCACAAGATATGTACACATTTTAACAGTGTCCAAATTAAATCTATTATAAGTGTGGAAAGCATTCCCTGTTATTTCCTGAGTTTAATATATTAACCATAAAAACTTAGACGGCACTATATATCTATGTGTTTTTGCCTGTGTGTGTGTTTATGTATAAGTCCAACCTAATAAAAAAATTGTTCCTAATATATGTATCCCCAACAGCTCAACTATATTCATACCAAAACCCAAAGCAAGTCATGGAAATTTAAAGCTGAAATCTATAAGGGATCCGAAAAAGCACCTGATTGACGCCTTCATTAGGAAACCTGATAAGGAACCTGAGGCAGAAAAAGGTCATGGCTTACCAAATTCAAGCAGTTAGTACTTGGCAGAGCCTTGTAGCTGCCCCTACAAGTATTTTTTGAAAGTATTACCATTTTCTATCTAAACTCACATTGCCTGAATCTTCTATCTCCTGAATACCTGTCAAATTAGAAAGCAATCTTAACAATAGCAAAGGAGTAGACAGGTATACAGATTACTTCCAGAGCAGTGTGACATTATGCCTATCGTTCTGATGTACTGCTATAGGAATATGCTCCATTGTTCTACAAACAACCAATAAAGCGTTTCTCTTTGTTAAATATTCAAATATTTTTAGCTTTTTAAAGGACTTCTTTTTCTTTCCTTACTTAACTTTTGTTTGTAATTAGTGTTAAGACATGAGGTCTTTTTTCTCTTAAGTTTTAAACTCAATTTCTATTGTAATTTCAGATGTAATTACTGCTTTTTTCTGGCAAGAGCTCTGAAGTAAAACCCACTTTCATTCTGCTCTACGACATATATAAACTCAGCATACCTCCATTCATTCTTTCACATTTTATTCTTAAGGACAGATTTCAAAATGGCAATAAACAATAAGCTTGAGGCCCAGTAAATGAATTAAGAAGAAAGAGGTGAGCACCGTTGGCTCAAGGTAAAGAGGTCATTCCTGCTTATGAGGCACTTGGCAACTGGGTTATGGTGGGGCATTTATAACCACCACCGCTACCAGCACCACTTCCACTACCCTTGCCTTAAAAGAGAAAAACTTCTGTTTCTCAACATAGGTGAGGCAAAGCTGCCAAAATTATCACTAGTGTGTACATTACATGAAGGCAGGAATTTTTTTAGTTTTATTCACTGCTGCGTCTCACAGAACAGTCGCTGGCACACTGCAGGCTCTCTTCAACATCTGCTGAATGAAGGAAGTACACAGGCCTTACCTGCCTTAGCATCAGATCCTGACAGTGCAATTCTTTTATAACATCACTAAGCATCTAAAATTAAGTCCAACTTAAAAGATTTTTGTCTATAGCAGAGTCAGACAGTAAGCCTCACACAGGAAAGAAAGGAAGGCAGGGAGGAAAGAAGTCTTTTTAGTTCCTAAAGCAATACCAGTATTTTAAGGCAAAGCTAAAAGTACCCTGTGTATAAGTACCCTGTGTATACATTCTTTGTATAATAATATCACCAATAGAACTTTTATATTTGCGATACAATTATGGAATTGCATATAAATTTCATCTGAGCAAGTCAGTGCACATAATAGCCATCACAGAATTTATCACCTTGCACTGAAATTGTCCATACATTCATTCATCTCCCCAAGTAGAACAGTGAACTTCCTGAGGGCCGAAAAGCTTCTCATTCATTTTATCCTAGTATCTGGTACATGGCAGATGCTCAATAAATATCTGAGAGAGAAAAGGAAAAGGGGGCAAACCAGTTGACACACTGATCTATTTATTCCCTCAGATGATAATGAAACGTAGTTTGCAGGTTAATCTTTCATTCAGTGAACATTAGATATAGTCTCTGTCCTCAAACACCTTACAATACAGAATGGTAGAGAAGGTGTATGTGAAAAGAGATGCCTAGATTTTAAATGGTATCTGTCATTTGTGAGCTCTGTACATTTACTCATCCAACTGAAGCCTTCACCCCTCCTAACCTCTAAACCCGTCCACTGTGCCCCCTAAAATCCATCCATAAGCAAAGTGCTCTCTCCTCTTCTGCCCACCCCCACCCCCAAATCCCCCCTGTAGCACCCTCAAGGACTGAGACCTCCACCAGAACTCTCCTAGGTCAGCCTCTTCAATTCTCCATGAAGGAGAAAGGGTTTCCTTCTAAAATCCTGAAGGAACATCTCATTCCTCTGCTTAGAACTCCCCAGGGCCCCCATCTCGATCAAAGAAAAATCTAAAGTTCTGACCATTTTCATATCATTTGATTTCCTCTCTGACACACTGCCTATGCAAGGACAAATAAAAACTAAAAATAAGAGGCCTAATTCTTCCTGTTGAAAATGAGGGAAGAGATCCCACCCTATCCCCCTCTACTTAGAGCATTTTCTTTAGAAAACATGTAATTATAAGACCTCTTTTGAGCTTTACGGCCCAGGAACATCTTTCTTACGGACCCAGGAGCTAACTCTTTGAAATGTAAACTTCAAGGGAGATAGCACCATATCTATAAGTATGTTTCTGTAGTCAATATTTTATAACTTTAAATGGAGTATAATCTATAAAAATTTTGAATCACTATTTGTACACCTGAAATTAATATAATATTGTAAATCAACTATACTTCAGCTTAAAAAAAGGAGATAGGCACCCCATCTGCCAGTTCCTGCAAGAGGACTGGAGCCTAACATAGGTGGGCATCCTTGCTCCAAGCTGCAAATCTACCTCCTGTCATTAAGATATGAGAAGTTTGTTTTCCCTCTGCATAAAGCCAATTACCTAACACAGATGGTCACCCCAATTACCAGATGAATCCAGGATGAACTATATGTGACAAATGGTGCTAAGTCCTTTTCCTTGAGGACTAGTTGTTTGTCTTGGAAACATGTATGTAATGGGTTGCATCTGCTAGGCTCTATAAAAAGGTAAGATTTCCTTCTGTCTTTGCAATCCCCTAGCAGATTGCCTATGATGCATACCACATTCTGGTTTAATACACAATCAATAATAAAACTTTTCTCTCTACTGTCTTTATGGAGAGAGTCCCTAGGGTTGGGAGAAGATTTTGTTTTTAATTATATTTCTCCAACACCTACCACTTTTTCCCTTGCCCTTTTCTCCTTCAAAGAATAGCCTCCACCTTTGCTCTGCCCATCCCCTCTGTTTAGAACATTCCTTACCATTACCCCTCACATCTGCATGGTCCCTTCCTTCCCCAGGTGTCTCTCAAAGGTCACCTTTACCAAAAGGTCTTCCCTGACCAACCTGTATCAAATAACACCCCTCAATCATCATCTCCTCTTCTTGCCTGGCCTTATTGCCTACCAGAAGCTCTTCCTATTTCATTCACTTCTTGTATCCCCAGAGCCTAGAAGAGTATAGCACAAACAACATTAGTTGTTCAGTGAATAAATGAAAGATCATTATTAATTATACAAACTAAAAGAAGTTCAACTAAAATGCTATTAGAATGAGCCACTTAATTTCACAGAAAGTGCAACTCTGTATAGTTAGAACTATAAAAGAGCTAAGTATTTAGCTATAGGAATACCTGAGTAAGAATTTACTATAGCTCAGTGCTTCTTTTTACCTCTGCTTTAAAAATATTTACAGACTTGTAATTGGTGGCAGAGAGTTGTCTGCCACAAAAAATTTTTTTTAAAAAGATTATGTGAATAAATGCCCTTACATGGAAAAACTGATCCTGGGCATGAAGACAAAGTAAAGATGAGGAATTCTGTCATTTAAAGGTTTATGTCCAATCAGAATACAAATGTAAATTTGTTCAGAACTTGGCAAAATAATTCAACTGAAAAATTAAGCAGTTAAGATAAGCCTTTTTTTAAAAAAAAGACATTATGCATCCTAAAACCGTAATAATAAAACAAAGAAAAACTGACATAAAAGTAGATTAATAAAACAGGATAGCTAGTTTAAAATAGAAAGAGAATTTAACTCATAATTTTAAAAACAACCCAATTCAGTGGTTTTCTATTAACAGATTATACATTCAGAGAAAAAAATTAATTTGAACACTTGATTTATATTATATACTAAAAAAAATTCTATATGAGTTAAAGAGTTACAGATGGAATCCCATAAAACTTGGAGAAAAATGACTATTTATTATCGATATAGAGGGAATGGACTTTCTAGGCTTAGAAAGTATAGAAAAAAATGTAAAGGAATATAAATATGTGGCATTAAATATCCAAAGTAAAAAGTAATTCTGAGAAAAAGTTTTTGCAGTAAATATGACAGATCTAGTTTAACATGTTGACTATACAAAGAAATCAAACAGGTAAGAAAAATACTGAAATCTCAAAAGACAAATAAGCAAAGGTCAAAAACAGACAATTCATAAAAGAGAAAATACATCTCGCAAAGAGACATGTGACGCAGGTTCTGCTCTTCTCCTAGATTCTGCTTTTGGTATCCAATCCACTGAGTTCTTGGTTTCACACTTCCTGACAGCCAATAATTGGCCTCTATATTGCTCTTCAACTCTGCCCTTGCTTTTCAAATGGAATTTGATGTTTTATTGCTGCTTCTTCTGTTCTGACCCCTACATAATCTCATATCTGAGACTTACTGTGCCATGCCTTACAGGAGTAAGAAAACTATAGGAAATCTCTACTTTTCCCTGCTTTACCTTTTACCATTTTACTAATTCAGTGCTGCTATATAAAGGTCTAAATTTTTTATCACTTTTACTTTTATACTACAATATCCAAACGAGTGAGCCATGCACAATGATCCATGTTATGATGTTGCAAACACACAGGTAGGGCTCAGTAAGTACTTACAATGGAAGGAAAGGAGGGAAGAGAAGACTCTCGATGCAATACTTCAATTTAAAGTATCCAAAGCAGCTATGAATTCCAGGGTGGTGTTAATCTACTAGGCACTATGGACAGAGTTTTGGGGACTTAGAATCTTTTCCAGAGTCTATGAAAAACTTATATCAATATCAAAATATAAAAAGAAAAATTGTCACCATAAATTATTATGGTCACTCAATTCACTTTAAATTGTAGCATTATAAATAATTAATTATATACAAAAAGTTTGTACACTAGATGATCTTATGACAAAAGAATTCCAAAAGGTACATAATGATGGCAAAGAAATCACAGCACACGTAAATTATTTATTCATAAGAATGTAATTTCAAGGTGTATTTATAAAAAAATTTTCCTGCAGCAACATGGATGGACCTAAAGATTGTCCTACTTAGTGAAGTAAGTCAGACAGAGAAGGACACATATTATATGATTTTGCTTATATGTGGAATCTAAAAAAATGGTATAAATGAACTTATGTACAAAACAGAAATAGAGTCACAGATGTAGAAAACAAGCTTATGGTTACCAGGGGGGAAAGGGGGGGGAGGGATAAATTAGGAGATTGGGATTGGCATATACACACTACTATATATAAAATAGATAACTAATAAGAACCTACTGTATAGCACAGGGAACTCTACTCAGTACTCTGTAATGGCCTATATGGGAAAGGGATCTAAAAAAGAGTGGATATATGAATATGTATAACTGATTCACTTTGCTATACACCTGAAACTAATATAACATGGTAAATCAACTATACTCCAATAAATTTTTCTTTTAATTTTCCAAATTTTTCTATATCAAAAACTATATTTAGTGTTGGATCGTGGGTACATTTAATATATTTGCTATGAGGTGACTGAGGCCTCCAAGTATAAGCGTGCTTAAGGCTGCAAAGGTCTTAAATCGTCCTGGTGCGGGCCATAGAAATTCAGACACGTCCAGGAGGAGGGGAGGATTTAATTTGTTTAATGGAACTCACCTTGAAGAAACAAATAGTCAGGTACACAAGTCTGAGGCACAGATAATACGCTGCAGTTGAAGAGTGATTTTGAAATAGCACAGTAATGTGCTATTAAGATTGCCCTCAGACTCATCTAAAGCCTGGCGGTGGGAGAGAAACACTGCAACAAAATGGCAAATAAAAAAATAATATAACCACATCAGTGAAATTTCTACAAGGAACCATGAACACAACTTGGCACAAGCAGTGGGGACAGTGTTGGCCACACTTCCACATGTGGCTGTCAGAGTGTTTCTTTGACACTCAGTAGAGAACCAGTATCTTCTACTGTGTTACCAGATCAAAAGGGAGGCAGCCAGTAATACAGGAGCACTACAGTCTGGGCACTAGGCCAGCTACTTCCACTGCTCATCAGCCTGGGAACTGGGCCCATGTAGCCAGTTACCAGCCAGAGAGAAAATAGTGACTGTTTGGTGAGTGTTAAACTCAGAAATACATGTGAAAAACATGTGAAAGTCCCACAATGCTGAAACAGTCAAAGACATTGTGATGATGATGATGATGATGATGTTCATCATGACCATGATGATGGTGACTCTATTACACTCTGGTGAGGCCTGAAGAAACAAGGGTTGTATAAAGAATTCTATTCATTAGACACATAAAAATCCTCGGCTATGCATTAGAAAATAAACACTCATGAGCATCAAATGATCGACTTCACCATGTTATTTCCTGAAAGAATATTGTACACGGTTTGTGGGAAACCTTCCCAGGTTTATCTTCTGCTTTTGTCCTTGCAAGGACTGTTGTTGCAAACTCATGGTAAAATATTAGATCTAGATCAACAAGGACACTGCAACGTATTTCCAGCATGGAAAACAAACTTCACTTTCCATATTCCAATTTTGCCAAACCAAGTGATGCATCCATTTGGAAAAGAAAAGAAAAGAAGGGAACTACTTCAGAGCAAGACTTCATTAAAGAATTCAGAACAGTTTGCTGTAAGCAAAAATGTACAGACAGGAGTGGAAGGAAAAAAATCTGCAAGATTCCAAGGCCTTGTTGTGATGAATGCACCATGACAAAACAAGCTTGTAAACAGTATTATGTGAAGTTCCACTTTGTTAATTTGGAATTTGAATATTTTAGGTCCAATTTCCTAAGTGCAAAAGTGATCAGTCCTAGAACAACATGATACTGTTTCATGGGGCTGTGGATAGAAACCATCACAGTCATACGTTTACTCTAAAACAACAAACACTGCTATTTTTATTTACTTTTTTTTATTTCTCAGAAACCACATACATACAGAATAAAAATTCCTGTGCATGTGAACGATATAAATAAAGTATACATTGCATATGTGATAACATCATATGAAATCTACAGAGAAAGAAATGTTTCTATTTATCAGGCAAAATCACTGTGTTAAAGATGAGTGAATTCTCTCAAGACTCTCAAACACTTTCAGTCTGCCTCTCCTTTAATTTTAAGGTACAATTTTTATTGTAATAATATTTTTTAGACTTGATCCAAGAGATTAAAAAATGTATTGAAGGCTTCAATAGACAAGAGATGGATCGGAATTCTCTTGGCTATTTAAGAAATACATATATAAGTGAATTCAATTCACAACGGAGACTGTGTTTCCTCTATGATGATAAAAATGCTGAAAACAAGTTTCAAGGGGTAAATTTCTCTGGCTCTACTGGAAAGCTCAGGCCAAAGTCAAAGAGAAAGGAACAACTACAGCAATCTAGTTTTCCCCACAGGAAAAAAACTCTATTTCAAAGCAATGAAATGCTGATTCACAGTGAAAATTTCAAGTCAAATAAAAATGAAGCATTGTTGTATAGTGGGAAGAATATTGGCCTCACGTTCGAAAGTCTTGCCTTCCAATCTCACCCTGTTCTTGCTAGCTGATAACCTGTGCCAAGTCTCTTATGTGCCTTATTGAAGAATAAATTAGATCATTTCTAAAGATGTTCAACTCTAATATTTTATGATTCTATGAATCTCTACAAATGGAATCAGTGTACAAGAAAATGAGTCAAACAAAAGAAAGTAGGAAGGTACTAAGGAAAATGGAATAACTAACAGAGATACGTACACAATTTGCATTGAAAAGACAAAACCTTTTGTACCACTGTAATCCCTTAAATAAAATATAACCAATCTACTATGTACAAAACACAATTTATATAATTACAAAATAAGAATAACCCCCAAATCTAAAAAGTTTATTCTACTACACATATAAGGAATTTTGAAGTTATTAAATTTGGGGTGATATTTCCAGTCTTGTAAAACAGGATAAGATTATCCTAAATTACTGCAACCAAAATTTAAGAAAGAATTTCTTCACTATACACTTAGTAAAAAGTGTTTCTGAAGGAATTTGTGAAACTGTCCTTCGGACAATCAGATTATACTTCATATTATATTGTATGACATCAATTGTAACACAGATTTTTTTCACATTTTCACATGTTTACATTTCTCAAATTAAAATATGTCTTCCAAGTGATGACATCTTAAATACAACGAAATACGGCCGTTTTTTATATGCATTCCTTATCTTCTCTATCAGATTGTACTTGACAAGGGAGAAAGATTAGAACTATGGAAGAAATAAGAATCAAGCCATGATAAACAAATGGCGGAAAAGAGACCACCTTCCTTACAGACTTTCAACTAATTTATCTCTTCACCTCTGTGGTCTTCCTCTCCAAAACCCATAACCTAAGTCTAACCATGAGAAAAACATCAGACAAATCCCAAGTAAGGGAAATTCTACAAAATATCTGCCTGGTACTCCTGAAAACTGTCAAGGTCATGAAAAACAAGGAAAGTCTGAAAGACTGTCACAATGCAGAGGAGACTAAGGATACTAATGATTAAATGTAATGTAGTACCTGGATCGGATCCTAGAACAGAACAGGACAGTAAAGGAAAAACTAAGGAAATATGAATGAAGTATGGAGTTTAGTTAGTAATAACGTATGAATGTTGGCTTCTCATTTGTGACAGATATATCATAATGTTCGATGTTACAAGAGGCATAGAAGAACTCTCTGTACTATCTTTTGCAACTTTTCTGTAAACCTAAAACTATTCTAAAATTAAAAGTTTATATTAAAAAGTCAAGCCATGCATAATTTCATACACATATTCCATAATTAATTGACCCTACTGATCAAAAACAGAAACTCAGAATTCGATCCTAAACAATTTTCAGGTTTTAGAAAAATAACAAAAGTAGTAAGTGTAATAATAAAAAAAATAAAATGCATCAAGAATTAAGAGGGTCTTATCTTGAGATTGTCATACTGAGTGAAGTCAGACAGAGAAAGACAAATATCATATGATATTGCTTATATGTGGAATCTAAAAAAATGATACAAATGAACTTATTTACAAGACAGAAATAGAGTCACAGATGTAGAAAACAAACTTATAGTTACCAGGGGGGAAAGCAGGGGGTGGCGGGAGGGATAAATTGGGAAATTGGGATTGACATATACACACTACTATATATAAAATAGGTAACTAATAAGGACCTACTGTATAGCACAGGGAACTCTACTCAATATTCTGTAATGACCTACATGGGAAAAGAATCTTTAAAAAAGCGGATATATGTATATGTATAACTGATGCACTTTGCTGTACAGCAGAAACTAACACAACATTGTAAATCAACTATAGGCCAATAAAAATTTTTTAAAAATAAAAAAGTTCCAACAGAAAAAAAACGAGGGTCTTAAATCTCACTGAGGATAAAATTTTTCATTTGTGACAAAACCTGAAGCATATGTTAACTCATTTAATACAAAGTAACGATCCAAATAGTTAAATCCTCAGCTGTTGTGCACCCCTATGGGTAGTAATATTTCTGGAATAATGAACCTTGTCCTCCCCTTTTGTGGTAACTCATCATAACTCTGGATGTCTTGAGTTTCCAGGAAAGACTTACGGGAAAACATGTGAAATAAGTCATTAAACTTGCGCTTCAAATGATGCACAGCTCATAAAACAAATAGAATTAAACTGATTTATTTGAGCCATCCCATTTTTTGCTCAAGAGGTAAGGCCAAAACCACTCTTTAGGGTTAAAATGGAATATGCTTTCTGTGTATGAAAGTCAACAGCGTAGTCAGCAATCGCTATGAAGTCTAATTCACTAATAGACTATAAATACCATCAGGCTCCACTTTATGATCAAATTGTTTTTTAAACTTCTGTCCTATCTGTTAGGTGTAATTTATAATACATGTTTCCAATGAAAACAATCATATAAAGAATTGTTAAATTCATAGTCTAGCTCAGAAAAACATTTTTAACCCATAAAGTAAATAAAAGATATTAAGAGGAAGGTAACCAGAGTGACTACTGGACTGGGCATTCTGTTTTTCATGTCCTGAAAATACGTAGTGAGCCAACTGTAGGCTTAGAAAGAGAAAAAGAAGAAGAAGAAAGAAAGAAAAGAATGTGCAATCCTGGGTTATTTTCTACTCAGTTCATGTTTTCTAAGGGGAACAAAAAGTAAGCATCCAGGGCAAGGCAGTTTGAGAATGGAAATAGGTGGAAAAATGGGATTTGCAATGGATAAAAAGGAAGGGCTGCCAATATAAGAAATGCCTGAGACACGATTCCTTTTTCCTGACTTTCAGCAGCACTAGGGTTTCAAGAACTCCACAGCTGGGGACATTTCCAAGGCTCTGAATAGAAAGGCATGGAAAGTACTCCCCTGCTAGAGCCAAGATATGGTCAGTAAGACTTTGAGCAATCAATAAAGGCACCCAGATAGGAAAAGACACTACCGTGGCCCATTGAGACAGGCAAGAAAGTCCTGAGCCAGGGACCTGCCAAGGACATCTGAGGGATTCCAGGTAACAATTTAAGGCAACATCCCAAATAGAGTGTAGGCTTTGGGAATAAACATCTGGATTTGAATCCTCTGCCTTTAGCCCTGTGATCATGAGAATGTTACTTAACTGGGGTCTCAGTTCTCTTATTTATAAATTTAGAATAAAACCACTCATCTCTATTAGTTTTATATTGCTGCTATAATAAATTACCACAAATTTGGTGGCTTAAAACAATACGATCTCTGCTTCTCTCTCTTCTGCCTCCCTTTTCCTTTTCTAAGGATCTCTGTGATTACATTGGGCCCACCCAGATAACCCAGAATAATCTCCATATCTTAAGGTCAACTGACTAACAACCGTAATTGCATCCGTAACCTTAATTTCTCCTTTGCCATATAACATAACATTTACAGGTTACAGGGATTAGGACGTGGATATCTTTGGGGGACCATTATTCTGCTACTGCCTCATCACATACAGTAACTGTGAGAATTACATGCAATAATGTATATAAAGTGGCTGATATATAAATTCGAAAAGTAATAGCTCTCCCAGCCTCCCTAGGCTCCCTCCCCATTTACCATCAAAGCTCTATCCTCTAATAAATCTCTTGCATGCAGTTGGCATCTGCTTCTTGGAGGCCCTGATTAATCAGCTGCATCAACTTCAGCAGAGCATCCATACCGTCAAGAACCACAGTGGTAGAACTGGGAACCATGTAAGAAATCCTCTACTCCAGTCACTTCATATTACAAGACCAGAATGAAGGACACTTGCCCAAGGTCTATGGCCAGTAGGCAGCACAGCTAGTGCAAAATAACTATAGTGCTTTTAGGATTATTTTACACCACATGAGGGATTCTAGGGGAGAAGCAAGCTCTTTTCTGGCTATAGGAATTAGAGTTCCTATGTGCAGTTTCTACAAGTGAAAAAGAAGGTTCTAACAGTAATGACTCTTAACAGAGTAGGAGTAGAGGAAAGGGGTCCACTGATGGAAGAGGATCGTTAGAGGGTTATGACTCCTTGGTAGTAAAAGCTCCTATGCAAACTCCAGTAGGAATTGCAGAAGCAGCATCAGCCATCATGCTTATCTGTTCATAAGTGTGGGACTGCTTATGCTATATCCTAAGGTATAAGGGAAAACATTTCCAGGGAAACATTTCTAAGGGAAATGTAAGGGAAAATGTGTCCAGAGCTTCACCTAGGAATTCAGGCTTCTGGGAACAGCCACCACTATTTACACTCACAGACCAGGGTCCTTCTCCATCCCCAAGAACATAGATTCTTTCTCATTTTATTTCCTCTAACAAAACTTTTTCTTCAACTCCCTAGAAGTTGGTGGTAAAAGAAAGTACACACCATGGCAACAGCATCAAACAACAGTTTTAAGAAGGTGATGCCTAAAACAGAACAAATATGTGAAAAGGGGGTACCACTGTTAAATACATAAATTGAGTACCATGTCTACTTCAACCACATATTGAATATTCAATATATATCTACAGTAGTGCTATCACTAGAAACTCACTATCTTTCTTGTAGTATGCTCATTATTTTCACCCAAATAATAGAGTCCTTTCCCACAATCAGTATGAGTCTGGAGGAAATTATAATGGTCTACGGTGGAACATCCCATGTAATGAGGAACTGGCAAGCGGATGCAGATCCAAGATTGATGCATTCACATTGTTTGAATATCAGGATTTGCATTGATGGAGGCGTCGAGGATAGGATAATATCAATGTCTCATTTCTACCCATATGGTCAGCCACCATTAGCAGCTTTTGCAGAAAAGCGAACACACGAAAATTAATTTGAGCTTCTCTCTCAAATAGGCTGTTTTCATCTTTTTAAGCTAAGGCACTGCATTTTTTCTTTGAAGTCTTCTCTATTTTCTCTCCTGCAGAGTAACGCTTCTATTGGAAATGAATATGATTTAGAATTCATGACTGGCTGTGACATGTCCTGAAAACTATTTTCACTACCTCAGATCATAAACTGTACATGTCTCATGTTTGTGGAGCAAAAGCAAAATGTCATCACTTTTTAAAATTACTATGTAAGTAAATTACTCCTTTGACATATGCCTTAAGATTATCTTTTCATCTGTTGGCAAAGATAAAACGTCTTAACTTTTCCTTTGCTTTACAAAGATTTAACCCTACTTCATATACCCCCATCTTTGAATCTGACGACTGCATGCCAACCAAGCATGCTCCAAAGTCAAAGGTCTCACATATTCCTTCTCTCTCCAGAAGTACTGTAATATCAACTTTCGTTTTTATGACTCTCTTTACCTATCCTCACATTCTTACCATTTCTCATAAATTCTTTCTCCTTCTTTGCATTTTCATAATTCCCTCATCTTGCCCCAGCAACAAGATTAAGGCATATGAGTGCCCCTTCCTTCATACCAATATTCTTTAAATAGGTATTCAACATTTGTTTATATACTTAACACTGCCTAGGAGAAGGGCAAAGAATGCAGGCAGTACTTTCCCATAACTTTGTTTTATTCTGACTGATGAATTAGAGGTAACCTTAAACTTTAACTTCTGGACATAGGGCCACTGGTTGAACCTGAACTCAAATGAGCTGATGTTATTCCCAGAACATAGTCCATGGAAGAAAAAAAAAACAGTGTTGTAATTGACTAATACTAGTAATATGTCAAATGTGATATACACATTGCTTAAATTTGCCCAAGAGATTTTTGGTAGTTGATAATCTCCATTTCTATCTATCTATCTCAAAAAAGGATTCACTACAATTAACGGAAACTACTTGAGAGGTTTTCAAGACATATAGATTATTATTGCAAAGGGAAAAAACATAAATAAGATAGATTACTTACTTTTTCATTTTTATTACTTTTACTTCTAGGATGGTAATGTGTTTTAAGATTTTTTCATGCATTTATTTTTGCTGCTGAGGGTCTTGAGACTTCTTTTGGCATCCTTTTTGATTACAGGGAGTACAAAAAAAGCTTTTTTAAAAAAATAAAAGGCCATTTGGTTTTCAATACAAATTTAATTATGGAGATGATATTAATCATAGTAGAAGATACTAACCAAAAAATAGAACAAAAAGAAATGAAAGTATATTGTGTCCAGGTTAGAAGATCTCTGAGAAAAGACAACTCAAAATCCCCCAATGCTATACAATAAACTACTAAGGTAATAACGTCCTCTCATGTGAACATCCAGGCTTATTGTATGTCATATGATTTGTGAGTTGGTGGTGTATGAAGCTGGCATTAAAAGCAAGATCAGTGAGAAATTTAGATTAAATGTGCTGAATTTATAGAATTTACACCACTTAGATACTTAAAATTGTCAGGCATTCTGTCTCACTAAAAGTTGCTGGGGAAAAAGGCAAGTTCTTCCTAGAACAGCAATTCTCAAGCTACAGTCTAGGAACAAGCACTTCTCTGAACATTTGGCTTGGTAGGGTAGAATGAACATACTATAGAGGGAAATATCCCAAGAGGATATTGCAAGAACATTGATATATTAGGTTATTTCTCTTTTTCAATGAGTTTTCAGAGCAGGACATTTGGAGAACCACTGACCATAAAAATTGTATTCCAAGATCTTAGAAGGACATCCTAAGTATCTGCCTTATGTTCCTATCACTGATGCTCCCCAAACCCACTATTCCTGACCTACTTATCATGTAGTCTATGAAAAAAATGGGATAACAATAATGGGGTAAAGAAAAATGGAAAGTTGTCAATGTGGTATACAAGTTACATTTTTCAATTTGGCATTTAATTATATGGCCATGATTAGGACAGCCTTCATCCTAAAAGGATGAAATAAAGAAGCAAAAAAGCTTACACAGAGTGACTACAAAAGAGGCACTGAAGGTTACTGCAAAATTTCAGCAGAGTAAGAAATCATTAAATGATTTGTTTCCCATTCTCTATTCCTCTTTGGGCTCTATTTGGTGCAAGTCTTGCCTAGTCAGTACACCTCAGCAAGATACCATTAATCTGTACTCATATCATTGAATATTCTGTTTTAAAACATCACACATACTCCTTTAAACATCCAGCAAGACAATCAACATGACGAGTTAGGATATGGCTAGTCCTGGAAAGAGAAGCTTTGGCTAACCTTTATTTTCTCACATAAGAAATATGAGTTCACAGAAGAAGCCTGGGTGGCCACACTGAGGTCATCTATGCCACTGACCAGCCTCCAGAAAAGAAGTTACTCTGTTTTCAATCACAGCTTTCCAAAGAATAGTGTAATAATTGCATGACTTCCTTGATAAATCAAGAGAAGCTCAGATTCAATTCAGGTTCAATGTACCACATCCCTGGGGGAACAAGAGCAAAAAGCAGTGAGGTCAGCACTGCTCTGTTACAGATTTGGAGATTGCATCAAACATACCTAGGCTATTTCGACCACTGCTACTGCTTAACCCTGTGATGAATATGTTCTTTTGGGACTTGGTATCCACTGCCACCCTCTTTCATCCCTATCACAAGAGCTGCACGGCTCCTTGTCCTCCTTTATCACAGAAGCAACAAAGCTAAAATCTACACTTCCCCATTACCAGTCAGCTAGAATATCCTATATGCAAACAGGATCTGCCAATGAGGTGCATTCTTGAGATTCAGAAAGCAAGAAGAGAGATAGAAGCCATCTTCTCACTGTGTTGGCACTGGCAAGGAAAGTTGGTGGGTCATGTTTGCAGCAACCAGATGCCTCATTATACTTCCAGACGCCAATTTTTTGGGTGTGAAAGGAAGCTGTTGTAACATAGTAGTTGGTGGTAGCAGCTTCATGACCTCTGGATCTCAGCTCTGGATCTCAGCTCTGAATCTCAGTTTCAGAAATAGCCCCTCTGACTTCCACTGTCCCAGCCATTCCTGCAGGTTTTGTAACCACCTACATCTCTCTATTCCCTTGATTGCTACTGAATATATAATACCTAGAGTGGTTACTATTTCCTGCACTGAACACTCATTGACAGATGCCTTCTCCAGCTCTACTTTTTCAGTAGGAAGTGCTGTAACCATTCAATGTTCAGGTAATCGATATCCTCAGTCAACTAACACACACTCCCAAATGCTTACTTATGTTAAACACACTCACAGTGATCTGAACTCATAAGTATTTTTCATATTACTAAAGGGCACATCATTAAACAGGAATGGAAGAAGAATGGCACCACAAATTTGCATATTTCTCTTCAAGAGAATTTAGAATGAAGCAGAAATGTTAGTCTCATACAAAATCTCAGGGCAGGACTCTGATTGGCTCAACTTGGATCTGGTATCTGGTATGCATCCCTGGACCAATCTATTGTGGCTAGAATGAAACTCATATAGCAAAATATGGCTTTATTCTCATAAATCTGTTTATAATAACTTCTCAAATTTTAATGTCTTAAGGATCTATAGTAATATAGCATTAATTGCTGATACTGTATTTTTTCTAATATAAGCATTTGAAGCAATAAATCTTTCTCTAATAATGCTTTTTAAAAATACACATAGATAGGGACTTCTCTGGTGGCGCAGTGGTTAAGAATCCGCCTACCAATGCAGGGGACATGGGTTCGAGCCCTGGTCTGGGAAGATCCCATATGCTGCAGAGCAACTAAGCCCGTGAGCCACAACTACTGAGCTCATATGCCACAACTACTAAAGCCCACGTGCCTAGAGCCCATGCTCAGCAACAAAGAGAAGCCACCGCAATGAGAAGCCCGTGCACCACAACGAAGAGTAGCCCCCACTCACCGCAACTAGAGAAAGCCCGCGCGCAGCAACAAAGACCCAATGCAGCCAAAAATAAATAATAAATAAATAAAATTTTTTTAAATAAATAAAATTACAAACATAAAATAATAGTACATGTGGCATATAAATCTTGAAAATGTCTCAAATCTTGTTACTCATACTTTGACTCAGCTCAATTGTGAAAACGTCTCCAACATGAAGCCTTCTCCAGTCCTACCCTCCCTTTCTACAACCTTCTGCCCCTTGCTCATGCTCCTCACTTATGCTTCTATGATTCCACAGCTCTATCTCTGAAACAAGCTCCCTCTAATCCCCTCTACTTCAGTTCATCCTCCTTATCACCATCAAATGCATCTTTCTGAAACACTGTGTTACATATACCACTTTCCCACTCAAAATCTTTCCAGTGCTTTCTATTATCTAAAAATGAAGCTCTACCTTGTCATTTAAAACATTCTATAATCTGGCTCCCACTGATTTCCCCATTTTATATCTCTTGTCTTCTATATATATCATCCCATAAACTGATGTACTCATTGTTGCACTTAAATCATCTTTCTTTCTTTATTCCCATCCGTAGCTTTTCCTCACTAGAGGAGCCTTATCCTTCCCCCATCTTCTTTACCCATTTAAATTCTTCATGTTGTTCTACGTCCAGAGAACAAAACAAGTTAACTCCTAAATAAAAAGTTCCTTGATCCCTTTAGTCTCCAGTAATTACCTCTCCTGCGACTCTGAAAATAAAAGTTACTGTTTATATCACTCCTAAGGCCCTGGTCACATACTGTTTACTCACGTAATTTGTGCTGTTGTTGTGGTTGCTGCTGCTGCTGCTACTGCTATTGTTTTATAGGAGCAGCAGACAGACTGTATGTGTCTTGAAAGTAGGGCTGATCTCAGACCTCTTTGAACTTCCCAGCCAACCTTCCAGGGTACTTTGTACATTCACTGACTATACAGTTCAATAAGGCTAAAAGACAAGAAGGCGTCTATGTAGCCCTCTTTGTAGTAAGTGCCTTTTAGCAATTTGCAGTCCTTTTAACACAAAAGGTTTGAAATGATCCTATGAAGAAAAGGAAGGGCACTTTGTCCCCAAGAGAGAACTCCAGGGAATGATTATTCAGGATGTGTATATCTCTGGACTTTTGTTCTGTTCCCCTTTTACCTAGAGCCCTCTATGTAAACCATTTCCATAATACCTACCAAAAGTGTAGGTAACACATTTTTTTAAAGTACAGATCATTCAGGATTGCTCCTTCTTAGAAGCTTCAAGGGGAAAATGTTTGATGGGGAAGAAACTGTAATAAATGCTTAAAAGATTTCTAATGTTTTGTGAATGCAATTGCCTTCATTTCTGCTGTCTCTCATAACCATAGGTGGGTAATTGAGAGTTAGCGTCACTTCTGTCAGATGCCATGGAAGCACTTAGTTTCAAGCTAGAAAGATCCAATGACATTTTGCATCATTTTAAATAATAATGCCTTATGTATATGGGATCATTATAAACAGAAACTTTTGATATTTTAGGGACTTCTCTGGTGGCGCAGTGGTTAAGAATCCGCCTGTCAGTGTAGGGGACACGGGTTCGAGCCCTGGTCCGGGAAGATCCCACATGCCATGGAGCAACTAAGCCTGTGCGCCACAACTACTCAGCCTGCGCGCCACAACTACTGAGCCCATGCACCACAACTACTGAAGCCTGTGCACCTAGAGCCCTGCTCCGCAACAAGAGAAGCCACCGCAATGAGAACCCTGTACACTGCAATGAAGCATAGCCCCCACTCGCTGCAACTAGAGAAAGCCCACGCGCAGCAATGAAGGCCCAACACAACCAAAAATAAATAAGTAAATAAATAAATTTATTTAAAAAAGGAAACTTTTGATATTTTAAAAAGGTTGCATTCTATTTAGAAAGGAATCCTTTTTTATATAGAATTTTTAAGTAGCTATATTACTCTCATTCTCCAGCCTAAAAACATAACAACTTTTCAACTTTAATTACTCAACACGAGTGTCAGCTAAAATACTCTCATGCAATAGAATGATGGTTTCAAGGTTGTCCTCCCCGAGTATTTAACAGTTTGTACTTCAGATTGTAGATGGGAAAAGAAAAGTAAAAGAGGGGGAAAGAATGAGACTACAATCAGTTTTCCTAGTAAAGTTTCTTTCCTAAAACACAGCTATCTGTAAGACCAGGATCTACTTAGCTTATACATCAAATTATGATGCCTGTTGTTAAAAATGTGAAAATCCAAAACAAACAAACAAATAAATAATAGAGGTTTTAAGTAAACAGCGTATTTCAGAAAGGCTTGATAGCTTTCAGGGAAAGATTTACCATAAAACAATTATCCTTGATACTACTGTATGCCCTTGTTCCCAGCTTTGGTTATAACTCACCCCGGAGGTCAACTCAGCACCCTGGGGAGAAAACTACTGCCCATCAGGAAAATAAACAACAGGAAAATAAAATATATAGGAGACTGTGGAATGTCCTTTTTATTTGGAGATGAAAAGCAGTCTCTCTACTGCACATACACAGAAATTAATAATAACCACACGAATATAAAGCATTTAGTTATTTTTTCCCTATATCAAAAGACTGCCATTTACCCTGTCACCTGAGAACAACTCTCCTCCTAAAGTCATATTTTTGTTTCAATTTAGATATTATTTTCACCTGTATGGTTTTTTCTCTATAGAATTTCTACAGGTTTGTTGTCTGTCAGGTTACTTTTCACTTTATCATTTCAGTTTGCATCTAAAATTTTGTATATGTGTCCTAAGAAGAACTGAGATATTCTGAAGTTAATTGCACTCAATTATCAAATGTTTCTTGGATCTAAAGGCATCCTAATATGCATCACAATTTGTTTCTGCCATAACACATTTTTTCTTCTCATCTGTGCAATGCTGTTTTTTCTAATTTTATGGGATGCATTATTAATGGTATCTCTTAGGGGAAATATGCCCAGATTCCTTTTTAAAATGTAAGCATCTAAATATGCTCAAAGTTGTGTCACAGAACAACGAACTAGAGTTCGAAAACAACACAACAAAAGTTTTCGGGGGCAATTAACCCAGCAATAGCTTTATATTCTTAGCCAACTAATCAAATATAATGGTGAAGTGTAAATATTATAGTATAACCAATTGTTTTCTCCTCTTACTACTTAATTATAATTGTTTCATTCTGGAAAAGTTTTGGTGTTGCCATTGGTTTTAGGATAATCAGATATGCAAAGCCAAAAACTAGGATATATTTTTCTCACTAAGAGGAATTTCAAATTTGGCAGTACATTCATGTGTGAACAATTCCAAAGAAGATTGCAAGAGTAAAATGTGAGTTTGTCTATCTCTACAGAGGGAGAAAATTAGCTTAAGGGGAAAGGAAGGTAGAGAAATATCACAAACTTAGAGATGTAAGCCAATGTATGACAATCTAAATATTGTCTGTCAGTAGCCAGTATATACACATAAAATTGTTTCTGAAGTATCACAATAGTTTCTTGTCTTCCCAGATTTCTATCACTTTCCTACTGGTTTCTTACCATAACTTAAATATCTGACTTTAATCTACACTGCTTTAAATGATCTTAGTCATATTATAGTGAAAATCCACAATAAAAAATAATAATGAGTGGGTGCTCCCTCATTTAAATGTAGAATTATGAGGGAGCAGATTGGAAAGCAAAAGGCATACTGAACAAAAAGAAAAATGTTGAACTGGAGTCAAATCTCATAACAATCACATTTAAAAATTTCAGAGAGAAAGCTACCTTAATCGCTAAAAGTCTGCAGTCTGATCATGCTTAATTAAGTTTTTGACTATACATTACTATCTTGGTAAACCAAACATTGACAGACTCTCCCATCCTTTTCCCATGCCCAACAACCATAATGTATATGAGATACCATGATATCAGCCCTGTTCAAGTTTAGAGGATCTCAGTCCTTCATAATTTTCCCTACTTTTAGACTTTGTTTTCTATTAGAATTTCATACCATTTAAATATTGCTTTTTAAAATTCCTTTGTTATATATTCCCTATGCATCATTTCATACAGCCCCTACAACTAAAATAATCATCTGCTTCCCATTTACTGAACATTTTAAATAACCTTTTTATTTAACATTTTATGGAAATGTCTTTAAAAACATGAGCTCTGTAGTTGCTTCACTGGGTGGTACTGTGCATAACCACATGACATTAAGTTTCTTAACCTTTCTGGGCCATGATTTGTTCTAAAATTGAGTAATATTTTTACCTACCTCATTAAAATATTTTGATAATCAAATAAGTTAACACACGTAGAACTCATGTTAGTACATGCAAAAAATACATAGAAAACTGACACGGATTATGAACTCAATAAATTATAGCTATAAAACTCCACCTTTCTTAACAGAGTAGGAAATATAATTTTTTAAATTGAAGAATTGTTTTAAATATGTGTACCACCATCACAGATATATAACTATATATATTGAGCCAAAGAGAGTTAAGAAATAAGTCTATCAGAAATTGAACAAATTTTACATGGCACATTCTGCCCTGCCATAACTCAGAATTGTGGCTGAGATGCAGCTCAGGCCCCCTTGCTTTCCGCTTCTACTGTTCAGAAGCAGATAGTACAGTGGCCACAACATGGAATAAGCTGAATTTATTCCTGCATCCCTGAATCACCAGGTGGAGGAAAGTTGTCCAGCAAGCAGGAACACACATTGGATTGTTCGACAAGCCAGGAAACAACATCTATTGTGAGCACCCCACTGAAATGAGGGGGTTTCTTTGTCACAAAGGTAATTGACACCTTAATTAAAACAGTCCATGTTTCTTATTTCTTTTCATTTACTTTGAGGAAAACTTGTGTTGGTATAAGGAAGCTTAATCACACTGCTCTGAGGCTGATGGTTGTATCTTCCATCTACTGTCAGAGGTAGCTGGGAAAAAAGGAAAGGTTGGAAAAGTGTGCCTGGGACCAATACTAATTGGTTCTGAACATTTCATGAGCTGAAAACTCTTACTAAGAAATCTTTTCTGGTCCCTTAAACCTTTAAAGAGCACTGCATAAAAAAATTACGAGAGCAGAAGGTATTAAAAAAAGATGCATAGTGCTCTTCATTATATCCTAAAATCATTCTGATTTCCTGATTTTTCTCCTTACTTTTAAGTTTCTTTCTACATCCTAACATCCCTCAAAATATGTGAAATTTAAAAAATGGAAATTCAAGGATTTCTCATAAAGGACATTTTAGTCCCCCTAAAGTTCAAATCAATTTAATCCTTTGTGAAGCTCCTGCATTCACTCTCTGAGGAAAATACATATGTTTAAGAACCTTTTTTTTTTTTTTTTTTTTTAATTATTTTATTTTATTTTTTTGTGGTACGCGGGCCTTTGTTGTGGCCTCTCCCGTTGCGGAGCACAGGCTCCGGACGCGCAGGCTCAGCGGCCATGGCTCACGGGCCCAGCCGCTCCGCGGCATGTGGGATCTTCCCAGACCGGGGCACGAACCCGTGTCCCCTGCATCGGCAGGCGGACTCTCAACCACTGCGCCACCAGGGAAGCCCAAGAACCTTTTTTAAATCAATTTTTCCAAGTCACTCCAGTCTTTCAGGTAAATACATAGTTTAGTTGATTTTTTAAAGGCACAAAGCACATTAGGTACCTGAAAGATCACTTGGAGCTTGTCTAGGTACACAAACTGCTTTAAACAAATGATGTTATCTTACCCAACATACTAGAACTGTGTTATCTAGCAAACACACACACAGAGCAATAAGAGTATAGCTATTACCTAACTGGCCTCATCATCTGGTCCTTCCTGGATGTAAGAGAAGTTACCATTCAATAGTCTGGTAATAGACCAAACCAAATATCTGCTACTTTAAAACAGGATTTCTCAACTCCAGCACTATTGACATTTTAGACCAGATAATTCTTTGTTGTGGGGGGCTATCTTCACAATGCAGGATGTTTCCAGCATCCTCTACCCACTAGATGCCAGTCACAACCCTCCCCCTCCTCTCACCACAGTGAAACAACCAAAAATGTGTCTAAACATTGCTAAATGTCCGCTGGAGGGCAAAACTGCCCCTGGTTGAGAACCACTGCGTAAGCAAAAAGTTTTTATTCCTCTTAGAAGATCAGAACATACTAAGAGTATACTAAACTCACACAGCAAGCATCCATTATGAAGCTAAATCTGCATTTCAATGGCTTAAACTTCTGCTGGAGCAATGGTGCTAGACTGTAGTCTATAGTTTTAACTCTGTGGATTTAGTAATTCCTCCCCAACCACAAATTTCCCATTTGAAAATTCTATTACATGAAAATTTAATTCTATTTAACTCTTCAACAACTGAAAAAAAATTGGATTCCTCTAACCAGAGTAGCAAACTCCTCTTGTTGAGAATAATAGGAAAAAGAGGGAACTGGGGCTTAAAACAAGAAGAGAAGCAAAGGAAAAGGAAAAACGAGCAGTTTTTGCATCCATGCCTTCATCTTCCCAAAGGAAGAGGAAGCAATGTAAATCTTGGCCTTAATTTTGTATGCTTTTGTCTCCTTGAGGACGAAGATATATTATTTAGTCAAAATATTTATTATGTGCTGATTAAGGACCAGACACTATTCTAGGGTCTTTCTACAAAGAGAATGAGAATGTTTGCTACAAGTATAAAATGACAGTCAATGTCAGATACATAGACCAATAATGAAAACCACTGTTCTTTTGTCTCCTGCAAACTCTTTGTTAAGACAAAGTAGCAAATCTGTGTCCCTCCTGAATCAAATTCCACCACAAAAACTATATCCTTATAATTAGAATATTTTTCCAAAATCACCATTTAACAATTCAACGATTGGATATTTACTGGTTGTTAGGCACCTTGGCAGATGTGTGAAAGGTACACTTCATGGATTTGTTAGGGAACTGTTGACCCACCTTGGCCAGGCCCGCTTGCCTGAGCTGTCTCACAGCAGGAGATCCCGATAAGGAACATGGTGCTGTCGCCAAAAACTAACCAGGAGAATTCGGGAGGGGACAAAAGAAGGAGGAGACGACCAACCTCCCAGAGCCCTTTTCGCTGGAATCCATCTTGGCTGAGAGATGCTCATGCCACCAGGAAAGACCCTGAGTCAGACTATGGGCCAAGCAAGATGACTGGCCAGAGACAACCCAGAAACTAACCCCATTACCATAAAACCCGAGACTGTGAGCCATGTGGCAGAGCAGTTCTCCTGGGTTCCCTTACCCTGCTGCTCTCCGTCTGGGCGCCCCTTCCCAATAAGGTCTTTTGCTTTGTCAGGATGTGTGTCTCCTCGGACAATTCACTTCCGAGTGTTAGACAACAGCCCACTCTCGAGCCTCGGAAGGGGTCCCCCCTCCTACAACAGATTCACTCACCAGGAAACGCATACATTTTTGAGGGAGTTTTGATTTACAGCCTACATTCCAGTCATACTAAACTACTTATAGTTCCTAGACCTGCCCTTCTATTTCATAGCTCTGTGTTTTTGCACTTATATTAATCGGTATATATTAGAATTATGTTTTCCCCCTTCTCTGCCTGTCCTGTCCCATCCACCTTTCAAAATGTGACTGAAGAGCCACCTTCTGTAAAACCCTTCATGACCTTTTCCCTAAATGAGATTGATCAGGTCCTCCTTTGTTCCACTTTTATACCTGTATATATGTTTACTCAATTTTCACAAGGAAAATATTGAAGCAAAGAAACGAAAGGTAGCTGTAGTGAAAAAGAGGGGCCCTGGGCCAAGGTAATGACCATAGGATTGTATTCATTACATCCAAAATGCATATCTTTCCCATGTTTTATGAAATACCCAGAAACAATGTCACATTTGTTATATGAAGCTTATTTGAAATTGAGACTCAGATGGCAAGCTGGCCTACAAAATTAAAACTCTCTAGTGACTGTGTTGACTCATGTAAGTCATGGCAAGAGCACCCAAGTCAAGTGGCAGAAGTACAGTGGAAGCTAGACCTGGTTGTGAGAGAAATTAATCCCTATTTCATTTTCTCATCATTAGCTTTTCGTTTTCTACTAGAAACAGGCGTTAATATCCCCTTAGAACAGTAGTATGTGTCTTCACTGCAGCATTTCCAGTTAGAAGCAGAGGCTAATGACAGACCCAGCCAAGCCCACAATCTACAGAAAAGGCCCAGCTTTCATCTGAATCCACTCAGAAAAGCTCTCTTTCAAACAAAGCAACTAGAAGTGTCTTCCTTTGAAGGCCAGCTGTCATCATTTGATAAGAAACACTTCTTCGTTGATTTTCTTTTCTTTCACCAAGACTAGTATTTTCCCCTGCAGGTATATCAGTAATGCCATACCTTCTGCATTTTAAAAATCCCAAATTAGAAGCCTGTTATATAATAAAGCTGCTAAAAAGCAACTCAAACCTAAGGGAATTTCAAAAGGCAAGTCACAGCCAAAGTTGTGAAGTCCAAGATGTCAATTTATGTGGCACCCACACAACTGCATGGGCTATCGGAAGCAGTCTACTCCAAATTCATTCACCTATTCTCTTTGTGGGACCTCCCAAGCCCTGGGAACAAGGGTCTCCTTTAACCAGAAATATACATAGGTTCTCTGGATAAAGCTGAAGTCTGTGTCCATAAGCAAAGTCTTTTTGCAGATGTCACCTCATATCTGAGGTGGATGTCACACTGCTTATCTGGATACTGATGTTCACTCCCTTGCTTTACCATATGGGTTCATGAGCCACTGCCCTTCCCCAAGCCTTAATTCCAGTGGACCTTCTGGTTCCTGAGAGTCAACTAAGCACTGTGGCTCATGGACACATGTGGCACGTGATTTTTGCTCTTTTAACCACTACTCTTGCTTTACTATCTACTCCTAATTTCTGTATTCTTGCTTGATTTCTTATCTGTGACTTATTTTAACAGCTAGTATTTGTATATGTGTTCAGTTTCTGCTTCCCTCACGTATTTTGTAGGTCCTTGTATCCCCCAAGTTTAACTTCTATGAGCCTCAATTTTCTCATTTGTAAGATGAGGAAAATAATATTACTGTAGTTAGAACAAGGATTAAAAAAATAATAGGTAAAGTGATTAGCACAAACTGAGATAGTGAAAGCTGCTAGATAATTGCTAACTGCATCCAAGCATATATACACCTGGATAACAGAGCTTTACCTTCTCATTTTGCTCTGCATTCATAGAAGTAGATAATAGCCATTTTCCACAATAAGAAAGACAAATTCCTTTTTTATGCATGAAGAATTATGGAGCCCCTTCTCACCCTTCCCTTCTGAAGGTTAAGTAAATTCAATTTCTTTCCAGTGACTCATGTTTTCTCACCCTTTAGTCATTTTTTCTACTTTCTTCCATTTAAGTTCCCCAACCTTAGTTTGGCAAAAAAGAATACAAATTTCCAATAATGTTGATGCCAAATTTAAAAAGCACTTACTAAAACCTATCCTCCCAGTTGATTACCTGGAGCCCCCAGTCATGATATAGGCCCCTACCAATGTCCCAGGCAGCGCACCTCATTCTGGATAAGGCTTCAGAGGAATCAAGATGCTTCCGACTGCACTAAGCTCTGAATTGCTGCTCTAGCACATGGATGGTGGGAAAAAGAGCAGCAACAAGGAAGCCTGCAGGAAGTGTCAGTTTTCTGTGTGTAGTTCAGTTAAGAGCTAAATAAAACTGACCATCCTAAGCATGATGATTATGGTTTGACAGTAAGACAGCTTCCTCAGCAAAACTCTCTCCTCCACTGGCTGCACAGTTTCCTGACCATCCCAGCACCACCTGCTGTGCTTTCATTAAGTCTTTGCTAGCTGAAAGGCAGCCAGCCTCTAGATCAAGAAACCCATGGAAAAGTGAATTTGTGTGTCTTCTCTTGGCTTCTGGCCAAGCTGCCCAAGTCAATAGTCACTGAAACATAAAGGTGGCTACCTCCACCAAAGTTAGGTGATAAAGGGAGAAAGGCAGGTAAAATCTCCAGTCACTCAAGGACTACTTTCAGGGAAAGTGGGCCATTTGTGTTTAAGGTCTAAACATGAACCACCCCACACACTGGGTGGTTACCCGTGGAGGAAAAGAGGATGCACTCAGAAGAGCTGGAGTTGTAACCCAGATCTCTGGGAACATAACTACAGCTAGTGGGAAGAGCTGTGCACATAACTGATAAAGAGTCCGGCAGGCAACCTCATTCATGTGGGAGGAGCAGAATCCTGAGTCCTATTCCTGAGAGAAGAGCAGAGACTAGCAATCCCATATCCCTAGCCAAGGTAGTGACGACCCCCAGCTTCAGTTCTGGCCATCCTAGCTATCACAGCATGTCTTTTGGGAAGAGAGGCGAGTGTTCAGACTTGCTGCTATTAGAGCTCTGTGAATGAGGGGGCTCTAAACTCTGAACACAGACAAGAGGGTACCTCTAAGAATCCCAGGCTTGGGACAGACAGAGGAGGGCATCCTGCTCACATCAACAGTTTAGCGGGGATTAGTGCATCTGAGTATGTCTGTGAGGGAGGCAGAGGTTGGTAAATTAGAAATACAGATCTTTGTCAAGTTTCTAAATTGGTGGTTCCCAGGCAACAAGAGACAGTATGGGGTCATACAATGTGCTGGGAGGAGAGGAAGAGAAAGACAGGAAATAAATAAGTAAAAATGTGGATAAAATAGTACAGGGGTACAAGAATGGTATTCAGAAAAGTAAGGGAATATTAACTTTTAAAAACAAGAAATGAAGACATTGAAAACAAATAAATAGCTCTCTAAAGGGCTGTATGGGGGACTTCCCTGGTGGTCCAGTGGTTAAGAATCCACCTTCCAATGCAGGGATGCGGGTTTGATCCCTGGTCAGGGAACTCTGATCCCACATGCCATGGGGCAACTGAGCCCGTGTGCCACAACTAGAGAGCCTGCATGCCACAACTACTGAGCCTGCGCGCTCTGGATGCTGCACACCACAACTCAAGAGAAGCCCATGCACCACAAAGAAGAGCCTGCATGCCACAATGAAGATCCCACATGCCGCAACTAAGACCCGATGCAGCCAAATAGATAGACAGATAGATATTTAAAAAAAATAAAAGGCTGTATGGGCCAGAGATTCCTTGAATCAGCTGATTTCTTACTGTATTTGATTATTTTTCCCTAACATGTATCACTACAGCAAGTAGTACATAGGCAGCAAACCAAACTAAATTCACTTTATAAAACAATTATCTTCATATCTCTGTTAGTATATCCGTTATAGATTGCCCTAGGAGTCTTTTTTATATACCTAAGATTTAGCTTTCACTTGCAGTAAATTATTCAAATGCAATTCAAAGTGAAATACATTTTTAATTACTAAAATACATTTTTTAAGGTCCAAGGCTGATTATAAGTGAATAATTTCTCCCACTCCTCACACAGCTACCTCTGCAATTGCCATCCATATGAGCAAATTAGTCTTTTTGGTTGTGAAAAATGAACCATTTGTCCTCAACCTAAGTTGCAACTTGTCATTTTGCATCTGAGCATTTATTCACTAGAAGCTTATGTGGCACGTGATTTTTGCTCTTTTGACAAGAACCAAACATTTAAGCATGGAAAGAGGCCAAGAAGAGCACCTTGGCTCACCTCAGGGGCTTCGATAAGTATCCAGACAAAATCAATATCATGAAAATGAAATGGCGAATTGTTTTAAAACTGCTTAGCTCTCACTATTGTACCTAGTACTTAGCTACTCTTCTTGAAGAAAAAACTCATCACAGATATCTTTAGCATAAAAGCACCAATCTTGATGTAATTTTATTCTCATGTATTTTTCCACTGATCATAAATTCTGAAGACCCTAATTTGCTTTCTATCACCTATGTCCTAATCTGAATTTGTCCAAGAATGAAACTGGTGGTAATTCTTACCTTTTCTCTACCTTTCTTAATGGTAAGCACCACATTTGTTTTATAACTTGATGCTGTTGGACAATTTATGTATTCAAACAGAAATGTCACAACACTTATTGAAGAATGTCTCAAATTATTTTTTTCAAAAAAAAATAAATTATATTACTAGGAGATAAATGGGAACATTGTTTTTCAATCCTTTTAAACATTTATGATCAAAATATGAATAGCTAATGTAATGGCAGCCACATTAAGTCCAAACCTCCCAGCATACTCTCCAAAAAAATAATTAAAAAGCAAATAAAACTACAGGCATACCTCACAGGTATTGTGGGTTCATTTCCAGACCACTGAAATAAAATTAATACCGCAATAAAGCAAGTCACAAATTTTTTGGTTTCCCAGTTCATATAAAAGTTATGTTTGTGCTCTATTATAGTCTATTAAGTGTGCAAAAGCATTATGTCTAAAAAAGCAATGTATATACCTTAATTTAAAAATACTTTATTGCTAAAAAATGCTAACCATCATCTGAGTCTTTGAGTCCTAGTAGTAACATCAAAGATCACCGGTCACACGTCATCATAACAAATATAATAATGATGAAATGGTCTGAAATATTGTGAGAATTACCAAAATGTGATAAACATGAAGCGAACAAATGCTATTGGAAAAATAGCACCGATAGACTTGCTTGATGCAAGCTTGCCAAAAACCTCCAATCTGTAAAAAACTCAACATCTGAGAAGAGCAATAAAGCAAAGCACGATATAATAAGGTGTGTCTATATGCAAAACCTATTCTCGTCAACAAAACTAAAAAAGAGAGAACAACCTAAATTTCAAATTACTTGTAAATAGAAAATTAATACCAAATCCCAGCTTGCATCCCTCACAATCCTGATACAAGACTTCCTGGATATCAAGGACAGTCTGGGGAAGAAAACTGCACTGAAAGAGAGAATCCAGCTGTGATATTTACAATTGATCTAAAAGATCAAGAGAAATTCCACCCTAATTGCAAAACTACTGAAAAAAAGTCCTGGTAGATCAGAGCCAGCTAGAGGGAAGGAGCAGTGTCCCGGACTCTAGGAGGCAGTCTTAGAAAGGCCTTGGGGGAGAAGAGGGTAAAAAGGAATGGAGAGACACACTCTGAAAACTGCACAGTGAACATAAAAAAATTAAAACGGAAAATTCAGGATCCTGCCACACAAAAGAATATTTTTAAAACTGAAGGATTAATAATCCTTCCCCACCACTCCTTCTGAAAAAAGTCATCCAGGAAATAATCTATACTTTACAACCTTGACAGAAGAGCTTGAACTAGGAATCTTGAAAACCATCCCAAACCATCACAGAATGCAGAGGCTCAAGCAATCTACAAGCATAAAAGACTAATACAACAAGAAAACGGAACTAAGAACCAAAACAATTCAGTTGATGAAAATATCCCCCCAAAACAACAGTGAAGCAAAAGAAAATGATAACACAATACACCAAACTGAATTAAATAGCCTCAGAAGATTAGGAAGGCTTCCCACTCCCCGCAAACAAAAAACAAAGAGAGAATGAGATACATACAGAACTATGCAATTACTTGTGCACTTGACAATTAGACATTAAAATGTTAAAACCAACTTTGTCCCTGGCACTGTTCTAGGTGTTGGGGAATAGAGAGAAAAGAATTTTCTCTGTGACTTCAAGGAGCTTATTATATAGTGAAAGGAGACAGAAAAATAAACAAAGTACACTAAGACAAGTGATGTGATAAAAGTATGCATGGAATGCTTTCAAGACAGCGTAAAGTGGCATCTACTCCAAATTAGGAGCAGTCAAATCTGCAACTTGAAGTATAAGTAAGAGCCAGGCCAGGAGACTCTGGGAAGAAAATAATCATGCAGACGTAATGGCATATGCAAAGGCATGAAGCCAGAGGAAATGTGATATATTCGAAGAGCAATAAATATTCCGATATGGCTGAAAACAAGGCTCTTATTGGAAGATGATGGGTCTTAAATGCCTTATAAAATTTCGATTTTATTCTAAAGGCAATGGAGAACCGCAGAAGGATTTTACATGAGGACATGCTCAGATTTGCATTTTTAAATAATATTTCTAGCAACAATATATAAGCTGAATTAGAAAGAGGTGAAACTGAACGCAAGAAAATCAATTAGCAGGTATTTGCTAAAGTAGGAAATACAAGTGGAAAGAAGGCACGGGGAAGGAGGGCAAGATGAGATAATAGTCAGTTTTTGATATGTTGAGCTGGAAAAGCCCATTAAGTAACCAGATAAAATCTGGATTGTAGAGAAATATTTGGGGTAGAAATGAAGATATGGGAATCATCTAATCATCAGATTAGAGGCAGTTATTTAGTCTATGGGTATACATGAGATGACTTTATAGGGTATACAGAGGGTACAGAAAAAATGAAAAATGAGGAGGAAGGAAAAGGAAAAGTATTCATGTTCTGGGAAACATCAACATTTACCCAGAAAGGATCTGACAAATAGGAAGAAATTTTGAAAAAAAAAAAGAAAGAAAGAAAATTAAGATTTATAGGAAGGAAGGCCAGTTAGTGTTAAGCCCGTTATAGAAGTTAAGTTAAAAGGTCTGAAAAATGTCAGTTGGATCCGTGATCATAATAAGAACAGTGTTGGTGCAATTAAAGGGCAGAAACCAGATTACTGAGAAGTAAAAGATAAATTGGAGGTTAAAAAAAGGTATTATATACCTTGTCCAGGGAATACACAAAAATGTTAATAACATATTGCCCTAAATCTGAATGCAGTTTGAAGATCCTTGAAGAAATAAAAATGCTTGTGCTTTCTGAAGGTAGCTTTACTGAGAAAAGAAGGGCCTTCCAGACCACACTTCTTTGGTCTCCTATTTTCTGAAGCCTCACCTAGGCCAACCCATGAGAAAAAAAATCATGAAGGGAATATTTATAACACAGCTTTCTATTGAGTTTGATTTTATAGGCTTCACACCTATTTGAAAAAAACCTATATTTATATTACCTGTTTTTATTTATTTTCATGGTCAATTTGGGGATTTTTATGGTATCTGATACTTAATAAGATAACACCAGTTAATAATAATTAGCTACAGGAAATATTCAATTCCCTCACTTCTGTCCAAGAACTGATGTAGTTAGTAAGCAGGTTAGCTCACCTAAAATCTTTCAGAAACTTTGCTCTGAGGAATAGGAGATAGGACTGTTACTAGAGAGGATACTGCTTTGAATGAAGGTTGCCAATGTAGTTGCTGTTTGGACCAAACTTTAACAGGTTAATATGCTAGGGAGGAAAAATGAGTAAGAAAGTTGAAACTAAAGAGAAAACAGGCATTCTTAGTGGAGCAAGGTCCTCAGAGAACTGAAGGAAATAGATCCAGAACACTGGATTATTCTGGGACACAAGAGGAAACTAAGTGTAAAGAAAGGAGGTTTGTGACATTGGGATCTTAAAACAGTTACTGAAAGCCAACTATCCAAGCTAGGTGAAATGCTTCACAAAATCAAACTGTATTTCACTGAAGTAGAGAAGTGAGTTGTTTTTGTAATTGCTTTATGATTTTAAAGATACGAATAATTAGAGCTATTTAACTCAGTACAACATTCCTCTAGATGATAACATTGTGTCACTGCACTATTTTGGCTAAACTCCCACTGGTTTAATTTCAGAAACATCCTTTGAATAAAACGCTAAGTTAAAAAGAAGTAGCATCCCATGATTTCTTTAAAATAATTCAACTAATTTCAAAGGCATGATTCCTGGAAAAGATTTCTAAGGTTTCTTTTATAGGCTTGGCCATAAAGGAAGAGTACATTAGAAAATACAGCAGCAGCTACCTAACCACCCAGATTTTAAGAGTACTTCTTTATACAATAAGTATGTTCGTAAGAAGTTCTTTAAAAGTTGAATTTGTATTGTGAAGGCCATTTAGACCTGGAAAACCTGATTCTGCCACTTACTGTTTGTGTGTTCTAGAAAAAGTTACTAAATAGGTTACTTTCTTGCAATTTTCTTAAACTTTTCCATTTCATTTGGCCTGATTTGGGTGTCTCAGAGAGCCAGCCCAACCCATCAAGATGAACCAAGAATTGCCTCTTCGATGAAATGTAATATTAATACCTGTTGTGCAGCACCATCTGTTGTCAAACGTCACAGACTGATGGAGTAACGTGCAGGATCGTTTTATTCCTTCACTGGCTAAGTACACCAAAGAGTAGGGTTGCCAGATTCAGCAAACACTTGCAGTCAAATTTCAATTTCCAGCAAATAATGAATACTTTTTTAGGATAAGTAGGTCCCATGCAATATTCAGGACATACTAGAAAACTACCTGTCATTTGTGTAAAATTCAAATTTAATTTGACATATTATATTTTATCTGAATTGATATCTCATCTCCCAGCTGGCTATGGCCGAAGTGGAATACAAAACCAAAGTAAATGATAACACCTCTAGTGCTACACACACACACACACACACACACACACACACACACACACACACACACACTTACCCCCATCTAAATCCCCGCTGTATTTCCAAACATAATAATGTTCCCTCATTCAGTTCTGGATTTGGAACTTTATAGCAAATACAACTTTCACAGACATGAACATGAAGGTGCAAAAATGTAACTTTGGGGGTTTTTTTTCAGCTTTATTGAAGTATAATTGACAAATTTTTCTATAATAAAATTAATTTTTTTTTACTCCAAGCCCTGTTTTGCTTAGGGCAGAAATTTCATTTAATCCCTTTCAAGTAAACTCAGCCCATTTCAGTGATTTCTCAGTCTGCTGAGTTTTATAATTCAATCACGTTCAGGTTAAATTGCTCTCTCAGATTTTTCTCCTGATTCCTCCTCCCTGGGGATGAGTCTAAGCCACAGAAGGGTTCATTCAGCTGCCAACACAGGACAGTTGGGAAGACAGCCATCTATCTGGATCTGCCCTGGTCCTTCACAGGCCTCCTGTTCCTGATGCAACTCTGCCCACCTGCTCTTCAGCACCGGACAGCACTCACTCATATGGCAACTGGACAGTCTGTAGCTCTCTCAGTTCCCCCTGCATCCTGTGGCACTGGTGATAACCTGAGGTCAGCTACGCCCTCCCTTACCCATCCTTCTTCTATCTGCTTCCCTTGTTGCCTCCATGTGACCAAGCTCCCTGACTCCCTCTCTTAGATGAACCCTGCTCCACACTCTGGTCCCAAGGAAATTATCTGATGTCCTTCCACACTAATTCAGAATTGAAAAAAACTTCTGGCTGACAACATGGCAGAAAACACTCACTCTGCCCTAAGATCTCCAGAAACCTGTCTACTCTCAGGTTAGATCTGTGATTCACTGGTCATCTCAGATGTCGCAAACTTCAATGGAATCTGTTATTTCATGTCTCCTACACTGGTGAAATGGGAGAGTAGTGCAGATAGTGGTAGGAGACAGGAACAAAAACAATGCCTAGGCTTGTCCTACTCCCGTCCACTTCTCCTCCTTCTCCCCAGCTTGGGGGGTGTTTCCTAGGGTGGCAGGAAAGAGGTGAAAAGACAACCTGTTTATGACTATTTGCCTCTCCTTAAAAGATATCAAGAATTTGCAAATTTTTATTATGTAGCCCTTATTTGAAACTTCCCTCCAGTATGGGTAGTCCAGGAGTGAAAATAGAAAAAAGTATATAATTAATCTCTCAAAGTAAAATTATGCCACACAATCTTGCATTTTGCTTCCAAGAAAGTACCCCCAATTCCATATTACCTTGAACTCTAACACTTCCATATCAATCTCCCTTCTTAATATTCCTTTATCAGTTACCATGTGCCCTCTAGACCACTGGTTCCCCTTATGGCTACAAGGTGCTCATCCACACCTCTCCGTGTTAAACAGTGTGTCTTCTGAACTCCCTCCAGACAATCCCACTGCCTGCACATTAAGCATTAGGAGTTCCATTTTAGTCTTTTTCATAAGGAATTGGGAAAGGATGGAGGGGGTAGGGACCAGGACCAACAGGCCTGGGACATTACGAGGCACAGGTCATAACCTTATAATAACATTCCCATCACATGGTAATTGTAAGATTAGGTAAGCTAAAAAACTAACCTGGGTAGTAGACTTTCCCACAGCTTCAGAGATGGGAAATCTTTATTCCTATAGAGTGTCAAGTAGGCAGTTTCTCCTAACATTCCAACCTTTCTGTCAATAATCTATAAATGAACAGTTATGTGCACTAGAAGTCCCCTGTTATTTTGTGAATAATTATCACCTATTTTTTTTTATTAAAGTAAAATGTTGCATAGTATGCTTCTTACATCAGAAAATGTTTACATAAGGCTTGGAAGAGTCTATCCTCTTTCCATAAACTCACTTTCTTTATAATTCTATTATTTTTTTACAACTCTTTCTAGTAGAAAATGATTTCCATGCATAAAGAACACAGCTTTTATCTTGCTAGGTGACAGACTCATATATGTCTATTTATTTTCAACAGACTAGCCTCACACACTGGTGGGGCTTTTATTAATGAATATATGGCTTGTGTTAGTGCTTAGGAGGAAGATAAATTTTTAAAAATAGTAAACTACTTTCTGCCTTAATTGAAGCCAAGTTCCAGGTTTTTATATAATTTAATATATTATCTCATTATTTAATGCATTTGCTTTAAAAAAAAAATTCCAAGCTTCCCAAATCACTGCATGATAATTTTGAGTTTCCTTTTCAGCAGGAAGTTCTTACCTCCTGTTGTTTATTCCAGCCCTGGCCTCAGAGAACCTTTTGTAAAGCCGAGTTTTAGAGTATGGTTGAGTTAAGGAGAATACTCATTTAAGTGGCTAGATATGAAATGAGTTATTGTTTTGAGAACATGGTTATCTGTTATGAAAAAAATTTTAATTGCTTATACATGATGCAATGAAATGAATTCTTAGCACCGTCCTAATTCCATCAATTTTGGAATACAGTTCACGATCAGATGTAGCAAATAAGAAATGTGGATGATAATTTTCATTATTAATAATAAGATATATATTATTCCTGGTGTCTATAATACCTCTGATACACACATTATTTTCAGAGGACTCGTAGAGACTAATCATTTCACCTTCAACATGCATTACGTCAATCTTAACTATTTTTTATTATTCTAGAGTGTTAATGCTCTTTTCAATTTATTAGTCTTCAAAATAAATGTTTTAATGCCAAATTTCATAAAAATAATGTTATCACTCTCATCTACCTATCCTAAAAATACTCATAATTACCCATGCTCTTCAGTATCACCAAAAGTTTTTTTAGTCTACTCTAAGATCTTAGATTGTATTCATTGACCTCAGGTCTCATACAGAACCAGATGCAGAAATACCTTAAAAATGTAGAATGATAACATCTATTCCACTTATACAAACATTCTGGAAAATTCTCATCTTCAATTTTTTTCATATTTATATCCTAGTGACATTAAGAACTTACTAATTTTCTATAGCAGCAATGTGCACAAATGGTTCTTACATCAAGGGTTAAGAAATAAACCATTCCAAATCCTCTTGAAACTACACAGTAACAAATTTATCAAGATATTCTCTATATCTGCAGAACCAGATGTTTGGAGCACAAGAAAATATACAGCCTTTGATACAAGTCTCTCATGAGCACCACATGTTCACAAGTGCTAACTTATCATACATTACTTAATACAGAATCTAATTTGCTTCCTTCCCTTCATAAACACCCTACTGCTGGTATACTTTTATTTTCTCTTTCAGGGATCCAATTCTAGCCCATTATTTTAGCATTAAAAAAAGGTCAAATACCTTAAGTATCTTAAGCCAGGAGTCATGTACTCCCTGTTTTCAAGAAAAAATGTTTCCTGATAGATTTCAAAGATATTCCAAAAGATAATTTCTTCTAAATTCAAAACAAAGTACAGGTATACTTAGTTCATTTACTTCAGCTTGGTCTTTAGATTTAATGTTTCCCATGTCCTAAATAAAGTAAACATCATTCCCCAGTTGTCATTTTGAACTTAAGTGTGTCTACTCTTACTATATAATACAGACATGTTTTTATTAGAGTGAGCAAGAGGCAAGCTAAAAGCTTCTATCCACTTTTTCTCAATAAATGCACACTGCTGCTTGCCAAAAATTTTCTTTATTCCCATGATACAGTATCACACCCCAGGACTTGCTGCTCTGATCCAAAGTGAGAAGTGGTGCCTTAATCCTGAAAAAATGAGCTTTGAACTTAGACTCAAAAACTGACAAAAAAGCCCCAAAGCTTGGAGATTTTCCAAAGTAATTTACCACATTTCATTTCTCTAAATTCACAGATGATGATTATCAAAATTGTCAAAAGTATCCTAGCTATTCTTAATCACTCTAACACTGAAGCCGGGGAAATGACCTAAACTCAATTAACTTTAATTTTACAAATATAAATTTAAGATGAAAACATAAATGTATAACTATCTGCAATGAAACATTTGGTAGACCATTCATTCTGCACCAATGAAAGTACCAAGAGAGGCTTCAGTAACTCCCAGTGTTTGGGTGGAGAGCTTAGCACAATAGAGATAAACACCAATATCTAAATCATAATGAGGAAATACTATAATTTCTTCACTAAGCAAAAAGTAAGGTTACAACAAAATACGTAAGTTAAATTCAGAGCACAAAAAAGGTCCTCAAAATAACGAAAACAGTTTAATCCCTTAATCTATCAACCAGCATCATATTTGGAAAACCAACCCAGGTCAGCTGTTGATGCTGTATGGATGCAGCCACAGATCATTACCTACTTAATTGTGTATATATCTAATAGGCTCATACAGCTCCTTTGGAACAAAGATTTTATAATAGAGTAGATGACAAATACTTAGCTATGGTGCAACCAAATGCTATAATAATAAAAGCAGCATTTATACAGAGAATATTAGCATGTATTAATGCTGTACGCTACAATAGAGAAAAAATTAGATTCATAAAAATACAGTTAAGGGAAGAATACAATGTAACTTATAGGTTGATTGTGGCATCTTGCTAAAATCCCCTAGGTGATACTAAAAATATTAATAAGCAAAATATGGTTAACTTGATCAATGAATATAAGTGTCAGCTGCCCATAGAAGAAAAGCTATTTACATTGCAAAAATTCAAAGATATCCCATCTAAAATGTAATATGACTTTGAAGAATATTAACTAGGTTAAATTTTTTTTTTTGTCATTTGAAACCAGAGTGCATGGAAGAAAACCTATATAGGTACATAGCCTTTTAAATCACTGAGCAAAATGTGGAGCAAGCCAGCAATGCTGCCCCGTCTTCCGGTGATACTTCCCCGCACCTAGATGTATTTCAGCATGTGCTTCTACTGCTGTCACATTTGGAGCATGAGAAATAATATAAAAGCTGACTAGCTTCCTCCTAAATAGCAACTTGAAACTATCCAAATATGGTATTTTAGAGAGCAAAAATTGAGTACGCTTTTAAAAAATAAAGGAAAAACTGAATTTCTCATTACATATTAAACTAGCCGCAGGCAATTAACCCCTTACAAACAAACAGCCTAACATCTACAAAAGGCTACATGATTGGTGGGTTCATGTTTAAATCTCTGCTGTCAGCAGAACTGTTGGCCTCATCTAAGCAGCATCAACACTTCCTTTGAATTTTAGCCAGTAGCGCTCTAGGCATGTTCCCAGCACTACTATTAACATGGAGAGCTGTAGCTGTAGCAGTAATCTTTTCACCTGACAAGGACACAGTAACATTGTGATGCTTTCTGATTGTACAATCAGGTAGAGACACACAACTTGGATACACAAATTAATTAAGAATGTGTTTGAGACTTTAGTTTTCATCAGTTGTATAGTAAGTATGTGACCAAGCTTGCTTTTCTGGAACAAATGCTGCTGAGTCAATACCAGCTGGTCCCATGGTCAGTTTGGCCAAGTCACAATGAACACTGCAGTGTTAAAATACTATTGATACATTCTCACTCTTCTTCAGCTTCCTGTACCTTAGACTCAGTTGCTCTCATATTCAGTCTTTCACTTGTAGCAAAAATATACAAAGGACAACTTCTACAACTACTGAAATATGTAATCTATAAAAACACAATACGTACGTGCATAACATGTCTTTTCACATGACAGTGAAACATCAAAATAAACAATATAAAATTTGTGATAAAGGATATTATTGTAGGCTAGCAATATCTTCTATGTCCAAACATAGACACAAATCTTACTACTGGATCATAATTCAAATCCAAAATATTTATTAAGTACTTACTATGTCCCAGGGACTATATTAGGCTCTTGAGACACAACTGGAAATAATGCTCTCCTGCAATTTATTATTAAAACTCCTTTGATACTTGAAGTATGATCCATGGACCATCAACATCAGCATCATTGAGGAACTTGTTTGACTCTCCAGTCTCAATTCAAATCTATTGAATCAAAATTTGTATTTTAACAAAATTCCCCTTGTTATTTGTATGCATATTAAAGTTTAGGAAGCACTGGTTTAGAGGGCACAGGATCTAGAAATTGCCGAAGAAATGAAAATTCCTATACAATAGAAAAGAACATAATGATGTTTTCTGTATTATTTGTGTATCCATGTATTGAAGTGGTTGAACCAGGTGATGCATATAATTTCTACCTCTTCTAAAATGTTGTAATATTATTGCATTGTCTTTTCATTTTAAAAAATGGCACTACTGAATGATCTCCATTTATAGTCATCTCTCAGTGTCTAATACAGCTTATACATATATATGGATGTTATAAGCATCTATAGTTACATTCAGAATACAAACCAGAGATACCAAAGAATCAGTATACAACTGGCTGACTTATGCTAAATGACTCAGAAAAGAACCAAAGAACATATCATCTCCTGTTATCGTCCCAGCTCTACCACTAACAAAGTGTACAGCTTAACAGAAGACAGCTAATCTCCTTGGGTCTCATTTTTCTTCACATCTAAAACAGTTGAGTTAGATGAATTCTAAAGACTCCTTAGTTTAAGGTTCACGGATTCTTCTATATCTTCTTTAGTTTTCATCTTAAACCACCAGAGGTCATAATCCTAGCGGTAAAAAGTTATCTGATTTGTACACAAAGGTCATTTTCAAGCTATAAAACAGACTAGCGAAGATATCGTTTTCAGGGTTAACTCTTTTAGAACTTTAATTTCTCATCAATACCAACTTCTAATGACAATCTTATGAACTCGTATGTCAATATAAGACATGCACAAATAACTGCCACATTGATGCAAACACTAAAGTTTTTTACCACTTCTAAAATTCCTATCAGCATTGTAAGTTTTCAAAACAAGCCATGACAAAGAATTAACTATTTCAATGAGCATACCCCACTACAAAGTAGCTATAAGCTCCCCGTAAGATAAACTATCATATAGCAAACAACCTTGTAAAAAAATTAATAAATCTTTTCTGGTGCATGAAAATCAGCTGGTATGTGCTTGATTCAACAGCTTTCTACCTAATTGCCACCAATAAACGAAACCCTTGAGACAACAGATGGAAATAAAATAACAAACCTTAGAACTTAAAAGATTTCTCTGCAATGTTTTTACTTTACTAATTTAATAGAATACACTTACTTGTCATGACTATTAACTATATCCAATGTGGAAATCAAACTTTAGAAGGAGAACAAGTATATAATATGCATCATTTTGATTATTTGTTTTTAAATAAAGGGTGAGGTTCTTACATAAAAATCCATAAGGTTTTTTAACTTCGGACTATAACTATAGAAAAAGAAATCACCCTATAAAGATCTGTAGTTTATGAAGGAGTAAAAATGGCTGAATGGCTATTGCAATAAGCTAGAAATTAGGAAATGTGGATATTAATTCTGAATCTGCTACTGACTCGGAATGACCTTGAATGATGTATCCAACCTTCTTCTCTCTGTCTGTATCAGAAAACTGAAGAATAAATGTAATGCCATCTCTTTCTTTTTCCTGCGAGACAAACAATTGTATGCAGTTGAATAAAAATGGAATTGCACATGCAGTGGACAGAATAAAGCACATTTGGGTTGGCTTGAAACTTATTGTAGCACACTGTATTATAATCCAGCATTTTTTAAATCTGTGTAATTTTTAAACAATGTCTGAAATGCTCTGGGATCTTCAGAAACAGTTTTATAAATGGCATAAATAATCATTTTACTTGACCGGGCAAATAAGAAACAGAATACCGTCTAAGATAGACATGAATATTTCAATGCAGCAGTCTTTGGTTTACTTACTCTTAAAAGGAATAATTCAATCAGAACTCTTTCAACAGAGTTGGGTTAATTACAGAATAAGGAAGGGAAGGCTCTTCTCCCAATTGAGCCATTAACATATTTCATCTAACAAAGACCACTGAAGTGAATCTATTCTTATAGAACTATCATTCTAGAAGTTTAGCACCTTACCATAACACTCATTCAGTCCCCAATTATACTCTTCTTTAGACTGCAGCTAAATAATCCCAGATGCATATGTACCTTATTTTTAAAGGTCTTAAGTAAAATATACTTACAACTTCTAGTTTATTGTTAACGTAAATGGGAAGTTAGTTCTCCCTTACACCGTCCTTACAGGTAAACAACTCCCAGTGCAATATCACTGTATATCCCTTTATCCTAGATGATCCATAACATTTTTTATAAAAAATGTTATAAAGTCTTGCTATAAGTCTTTACGTGGTTAAAGACTATTACTTGAAATCATCAACTTCTCTACTCTATGTTCTATAGCACAGAAACAGCAAAGCCTAACAATCATCCATTTTGTTTTGCTAAGTGTTGATTTCACAGGAGTCCTACATTGCTGTATTGTGTCCCTCAGAGTTCTTGAGTTTCCGAAGAAGCTTAGGATTCTTTTCCATGTGGTCAGTCATTATCCACCTAGAATTTTATTTCTCAATGCAAGGTGTTAACCTGCAGTCATTCTTACTAAATAAAATTCATCTGATTTATTTCTATTTTTCTTCATTGATAAGGGGTCATTTTAAATTCAATTCCTATTCTGTAAGGTATTGTATGCCCTTCAGGTTTTGGAGCTGTCTTAAGGGGTTAACTCAGCTCAGAAAAAGAAAAAGGCAGTGTTCACTCCTGAACATCATCACTAAAGAGAGAACAATATTATGCTGAATGATATCACCTGGAACCACAAAGGAAGTTTAGGCACACATGATGTAATTATAACATGAGTTGGGGTTTAGCCAGAACATTGGGTCTAACACCCTACCTTATGTTATAGTTTGCCACAGCAAAGTACTCAGGACCTTAATTCCACTGCCCATCAAGAGACACTACCTCAAAAACACATTAGAACCAAATACTGCAACTCCCTTCTCAAAAGGTATCAACATTTTTTATGACAGAGCTCACTAACCACTATGTTACAAATGTCCAAAATAATCCTACCTTCTATGTTCATAACAGTGCTGGACCCTACGTGAAGTACAAAAGTATACAAAACAGACAGCGTATTCTTATGGAACTTACCAACCATCTAGGATGAAGACAGATGAGAATAATACAAAAACAACATTATAGTAACTACAGCTTATACTAACCACATGCCAGGCACTATGGTAAGACCTTTATATACTGATTCCTTTATGTATTTTAAAGGATTTAAAGCATATATGTACTTTACACTTTATATATTGTTTTCTCAAAACAGGTTATAAGTTAGGTATTATTTTCCAAACATTTTAAAACAAAAAGCTGCAGTGCCTAAAGCAGTACAAATAATCTAACAAGATTTGATTGACTGCAAAGCCCACACTCTAACCTGCACTACATGGATCTTCAATAAGTGTGTAATCAGTCAGATTCTAAATTGTATGACATGGATAAAAGCTAAGAATGGCAAAGAAGGAAGAGCTTACATACTGATTGGAAGCCATAGGATAAAGTATCATGAGGGAGGCTAGACTTCAGTTTAGCTTTAAAGAAAGATTAGTAGTTAAATAGGTAAATAGAAAAGGGCTAGATATCCTAAATATCAAGTTTATGAACCTTGTGAAAAGTTCAGAAGGCAAGAATAGCATGCCATGATCAGGGAGACAAGAGGGAGATCAGGGATTGTGACACATTGAAACATGGATGTATATCTGAGGTATGATATTTTAATTTTACATATTAAATTTTCACATCAGTGTGTAAATGTGCTTCAGTCTACATAATGTTCAACTCAATAATGTCAAATTTAATTCATACCAAAGGACTTTAAAAGTTTCTGAAAACAGGCTGTGTCTTATAATGCTATTACTTTTTACACTTCTTAATACTTATAATAGCATTATAAGAATAGAAGAAAGGAATAAAATTAGAGTCTAGAATATCAAACTTTATTTTATTTTATTCCAGAAAAACAAAGCTCCAAGGAAATCTCTTGATTTATAAACTCTCAAATTAATACATAAACCTGGGCTCTATATAATAGCTGCAGCTTGCTATTACCATTCCTGCGTATCATCAACCTGGAGGATAAAAACCAAACAGCCTAAACAAATAAACTCTAAGACTGCATTTTCAGATGTAGTAAAAACTGAAAAAGTCTCCAGATTCTTGGTAATATGGCTTTGTCATCCATTTACTTCAGATGGCTTCATCCTGAGAATCCCACCACCTCATCTATCACAGCCTCCTCTCACCTTTTCCAACCAAAGCTATTTTTAACATTAGTCTTTTTGACATTAGGAAAATGGAGAAATGCTTGTACCCCAACCTAAAATATAGCCCAAAGAATAGTTGAAGTGTAAGCACTCACTCTTTAAAAGACAAACAAACAGGAAAGAAGCAGGAGCAGAAAAAGGGAAGGGAAGGGAAAGGGAGGGGAGGGGAGGGAAGGGAGGGGAGGGAAGGGGAGGGGAGGGGAGGGGAGGAAAGGCGAGGCTAGGCAAGGCAAGGCAAGGCAAGGCTAAGCTTACACCTAGGAGAGAAAGCACAATAATCCGCCCCCACCAACCCTTAAAAAAAGTAAAAGAATAGAGCAAAGTATTCCAGGGATATATGTGGCCTACGGAAAGAAATCTCTCAAAATGATGTTTAAAATGTCATAGAAAGGGACAGAAAATAAAATCTAATGAAAGAGTCCAAGAAAATAATTATAGTCAGTTTATTGGGCATCCCTAATTCATAGCTAAGATAATATTGATGTTTTGTGTTTGTTTAAAGAAATAGATGTAAAATGAAATATGTTAGGAGAAAACCTAAATAATACATAAGGCAAGGAGCAATCTGTCAACGTTTGGCATCCAGGAAGCCTCAGGGTTAATACCCTTCTGAATTTTAAAAGTGCAGTAGGGCTTCCCTAGTGGCGCAGTGGTTAAGAATCCGCCTGTCAATGCAGGAGACACAGGTTCAAGCCCTGGTCCGGGAAGATCCCACATGCCACGGAGCAACTAAGCCCGTGCGCCACAACTACTGAGCCTGTGCTCTAGAGCCCACGAGCCGCAACTACTGAAGCCCACGTGCCTACAGCCCGTGCTCCTCAACAAGAGAAGCCACCGCAATGAGAAGCCCGCGCACCACAATGAAGAGTAGCCCCCGCTCCCCACAACTAGAGAAAGCCCACGCATTGCAACAAAGACCCAACGCAGCCAAAAATCAATAAATAAAATATTTTTTAATTATATAAAAAAAGTACAGTTAAACACATCAATTAATTGCCTATAATCTGAGGCTAAAACTTTTGGCATGCTTCCTTGTTCATAGCAATAACAGCACCAACAAGTATTTATTGAGTGTTAGCCATGGGTCAGATACTGCTGTGAGCACTGCAGAGCATACAGCATTGAAGGTGACAGACAAGGCCCTGTCCTTACAGAGCTTACGTTCTGTCACAAAGAGAAATGATAAATATGGTTGGACCAGGGAACAAAGCATGACTAATTCTTTGGTACAAAGCATCCTGCCTTATAGGGCAGAAGCTTTCTTGCTGAATGGCAATTTTACAGAGACCTAAATCTTTTCCGGTAGGGGAAACTTACTAATGTGTGTTTATAAGTTTGGGGGACTTTACAGAGGGTAGGATAGGACATAAAAGACAAATCCCACCAAGTCAGAGAAAACGTAATGTTCTGACTCTTTAAACCCTGCCCATCCAGGAAACACAATTCCTCTGTGGCTTTGGTACAGAAGAACTTGGTTAATACTACAAATTTCTAGGCAGCTTTGCTACATTTGGAAGCTAATGGGAAACAAAGTTTGTCTTTCTCTTCTCTGCCACCTCCCTCATTCACTATGTCTTCTTGTAATTATCTCTTTTTTTCCCTTTCTCTATTTTGAGATTTTTTTAATTCTTCAAAAATAAACGCTTTAACTTACTAAATGCATGTAGTATAAAACCAAATATAGCTTAATTTCCCTCACTTTATCCCTCTTATCTTATCCCTATAAGTCCCTTTCCCTCTTTTTTACCGCTCTTTGGTCCCTGACTTTCTTTCTACTCTACCATCCTTTTTCTGACCATTTCACTCTAATTCCCCTTCCATCTTTTCCATGTAGAAAAAATGATCACTAGATATAGGGAAAAGCAGAATCAAGTAAAACAAAGGGTTGACAGTATTCTATGTATGCAGGTAAGTCTGTTTCACAAGAATTTGTCCTTTTGAGTTTAAAAAAATTGCCTTGTTTGAATAAATTTCACTAGAACTAGGGTTCCTAGATATAACACTCAAAGATTGTAAACATAAAGTTTTATACATTTTCTTAGCTGTCTGAAGATATTCTTTCAAAAATTCTTTTGTGTTTTTGTCTATACTGAACAATTTGCATGAAAGAAAGAGAGGAGGAGAGAACTGCCCCTGTCTCTGCCTCTCATCAGATGCCCATTTCAAATGTCTCTTTAAGCCCCATGTCTGTCCTATCCTAAAATTGTCTTCATACTGCATGCCTAGAACTCCTCACTTTACTATCCCCCCAGCCTGGCTCCCTGCAGGGATATTGGAGAAAGCCCAGGTTTGGAGTCACTGATACCTATTTGAAGCTCAGCTTTACTTGCCTAGTGACTTTAGGCAAGTTACTTAACTCTCTTAACAGTTTCCTCATCTGTAAAACGGTGCTCATAAAACCAACCTTATTATATCGTCACAATTATTTAATGATCTAATCCATAAATGTTCTAATCACACTATGTGGCAGACAGTTGTCATTTAATAAATAGAATATAAGATTTATATACGCATAAACATACGTATACATATATAAATAATGACATGCCCATCTTTCTCTCACATACACATGCAATTTACCTGTCTGTCATCAATGCCATTCTCCCAGAGTTATGCCCTTTTGCCCTTGAAGCATTCACATTTTTCCAAATTCCCAATTAGCTAATGTAAGAATCTAATCACTGAAAATGTGCTAATGAGAAAGGATAAGAGAAGAGCATGCTGACTACTGCCTGCCAACTCAAATACCCCCCAGTGGTATAAATATGGCTCTTGGAAACAAAACTGTACTAAAAACTACATAGGCCAGAGCAGTGACTCACAGTGTGAATTTTAAGCAGCATCATTTGGGAACTTACTGTAGTAGCTCTCAGTAACCGTGATTGCTTCTGTTACATGTGCTAATTCCTAGGCCTTCACTAATATAAAATCAATAAATAAAACAAATGGATATTGTGTCTTTTTTCATATAAATTAAAGTACGTGCAAAGATACTGCATTTGCCCCAGAACACTCTACAAAACAAATATAACTCCTAGGAAAATAAGATCATGAGAAGGTTAAATGCCCATGTAATGTCTATTATAAAGCCAAGCCTAGAACACAATTCTCTTTTCAAGTCACTATTTCTAGACCACACCATGTTGACTTCATAAGGTTTAACTAAATAAAGGAAGTACTGCTTTGAAATCCCCCTTCCAAAAGATCCAAAATTTGTAAATTAGGCAACGTCAAGAGAGTTACACCCTTTGCCACACTAACAGAAAACAGTCTTAAGTAATGGACTCGGTGGTTGGCCATGGGAGTCAGCCACTTAGTCATTTTTCTAGATGCTATCCATCATTGAGCACATTCCCGAATTTCATGCAACCTAATTTAAACGTCTACCTGGTTGTTCTGATTGGAACAAACATTCAGCCCCAGTAAAAGCTTGATGATCCTGACACCTAGTGGATGTGAAGAAACTGGAAAAGATCCAGTTTGGGAAAAGTAGCTACCTACTATGGCGGTATCTTGCAAACACACAGAACTTAATGATTATTAATATTATAAAATATGAACTCTAAAAGCAGCCCTATAAAAGTCTATTTTGGCTCTGGATTTATCTTGTGGTCTATAAAAAGAGGCTAAAAGACGTGCACTTGGAAAGCATGTTTCCCTTTAACCTTACACATTTAGCAAATTTTTACTAATCTTCAGAGATCAAACAAGAAAACTAAAGCTAAACTAAAAAAAAAAAACTATTTGGCATATTTATGACTCCTTTCTTTAAGCTTGTATGTACATCCACATCCTTTTCTTGGTCTTGAGGTGGTTTTTCTCCTCACGTATCCCCCTGTCAAATATAAAAGCCACCTGTTCAAGCTACATAGAGGTTCCCTTTATGCCACTAAGGCATCCTTAGTCAAAGGGTAGTTGAACCTTCACAAACCAGCAGGAGTTTTCTTTAAAAGAGGTATAAGGACACTCGTGGAAACCCCCAAAGTGCACATATAAAAGCAAGGACAACGTTGAATGCCGCAGGAAGCCGTGTGAACACGGCAGGTCAGCACCACACAGCACAACTTATTTCTGCCCTAAATATTAGAAGATAAGTCTCCCCAGACCCACCTGAGCCTCTGACAGGCAGGAAGGCGAGAAGACTAAAGTGTTCGTATCGTCCACCAAGGAGAGTTCTAAATCCTACCTGCTGACGTTTGAAGGCTAAATAGTCCAGATTTTCCAGCTCCTTCCCAAGCTTCTGGTAGGTTTTCTGGAGGTCAGATTTGTTGGAAACATTTTTAAGAGACTCAAATGTCCTCTGAAACTGAAATCGAAAACAAAAGTAAATCATTAGGATAGCAGCATATTTTTCTCAAATTCCTAACCAGTAACACAGACAAATGGTCAATACTGAGCCTCAGTTTCTCCTATTCATAATACAGAGGTAACAGAGGCTAGCTAATTGCCTTTGAATTAAATAGTTAGGCACAATTATACAGAATTAGAAACTATGTGCTAAGTACAAGCAACATTATTGCATGAATGAGAAGCCTGTTTAGTCCTCATTCTAACAAAAGAACATACTGCATTAAAAAAATTTTTTCTTTAACTCTTCATGTCTTAGGATACACTGCTACCACTCCTAAAGAAAAAAATTGCAATGAATGTATAATTTCAAATCATAATGAGAAAGTATTAAAAAGAGGTCTCACATCCCAATCATGGAAACAAATTTATGTAAAGGTAGCCACTTGCCTCTATAGAAACATTTATGCAGAATAGGCACCCAGCAAACTTCAGCCAGGAAGATCTCTCAGATCTTATATTTTGAGAAGAAAGGAGAACAAATGTCTTGATGATCGAAGCATATGTAGCATGTTCAGCAAACATTTATTCATTTCTGCTCTATAACGGACATGAGTTAATGAAATCAGTTCTGCTGAATCAGAATGCTCCATTCATTTTTAAGTCAGATACTAGATAAACACAAAGAAGACAAATTGCAGTGTATCACAGAATATTGTTCTGCTACTAATAATTAAGCAAAAGGAGCTCACAAGAAATTGAATTCTTGGTTTATTTTAGTAAACTAGAACATACTTTAGAGGATTAGTGATTGAAAATGTCAAGTAATATTTGCAAGACATTTGCATCTGCTCTTTCTTTATGTCATTTATTTCCCATATTCTCAATGTGTGCCATTAGATAGAATTCTACAGACAGAGACTTCACCATCTTAAACACACCAGAATTCCACTGTGACTATGATGCTACGAGACAGGCTAATAAGATTTTATAGAATATAATTAAGTTTCCAGGGAAATGATTTGACCCTTACTATTTCAAAGTCCATGGAATAAGGCATATTATAATGGCATTCTACTGAATTAAATCCTCAATCTCATGAAAGCAACATGTTTATCTCAATCCAAGGTGACAGAGGAAAAAGAAACAGGAAATAATAGTGCTAAACTTTCACAGCAGGACAATAAATTAAATTCAACAAACAATCTTTTAGAGCCTACTATGTACAAGGCACTATGAATATAAAACAAAATATAAGTTGCCCTAAAGTAACTTATAGACTACCAGGGAAATTAGACATGAAACTCAGAAATGGGAAAGATACTGACATTTACTGAGTGCCTGCTCAGTGCCAGGTACTTTATCCTTTCCAAGTTAATCCTCACAAGAACCACTGGAGTTCCTATTTGTCTTCCCATTCTACAAGTAAACTGAGACTCAGAAAGCTTGAACCATTTTTTTTCAATAATACATAATTTTAATTCATAAAAAGATACATTCATTAATTTTTCTTTCACCCAGCCTTTTCTCCTAATCTGGCTTTGTCCAGGTTCTCCTGAGAACCACAAAACCTTGTATTAGGCCAAATGTTCCTTTTTTTCCAGTTTTATTGATATAATTGACATATAGCACTGTATAACCTAAGGTGTGCAGCATAATGACTTGATTTACATACATCACAAAATGATTATCACAATAAGTTTAGTGAACATCCATTATCTCATATAGATACTTTTGTAAGAAAGTATTTTATATTTCTTTTTAAAGAAATATAAAAAAATATTATTTCCTTGTGATGAGAACACTTCGAATTTACTCTTAACTTTCAAATATAACATGCAACATTGTTAAACATATTTATCATGTTGTACATCAGATTTCTAGTACTTATTTACCTTATAACTGGAAGTTTGTACCTTTTGACTACCTTTGTCCAATTCCCTCTCCCACCGCACCCCGCCTCTGGTAATCACAAATCTGATCCCTCTTTCTACGCGGTTTTTTTTTTGGTTGTTTAGTTGTTTGTTTTTGAAGTATAACTGACCTATGTTAGTTCCTGGTTTACAACGTAGTGATTCGATATGTCTATACATTTCAAAATGGAACTGGATTTTTACTATAATGTTTATGCTTTTTCTACTCTACCATTAACTTTAACACAAGGCAAAGTAGTAAAAGGAGTGCAAAAAAGGAGATAAAAGTAACATGTGGTGGGACTTCCCTGGCCGTCCAGTGGTTAAGACGCCACACTTCCAATGCAGAGGGCATGGGTTTGATCCCTGGTCGGGGAACTAAGATCCTTAATGACGCAAGGCATGGCCAAAAAAAAAAAAAGTAACATGGTGAAATATTAAAAAAAAAAACATTGATACTGACAGAGAGACTCAGGTCATATGGAAGACATGAGGGAATTTGAGGTGGGCCTCAAAGGAGTTTTCAGAGCCTTAAATGGGAACTGGTTCTACCCATCAGTTTAAACAGCCAAAGTCTGTTCATTTTCCCCCTTTTGTAGCATAGTAAACAACTTTCTTTTAACATAATTTTAATGACCTTTATATAAACTATTTATCATGTTGTATGATCATTTCTGTGCCTTGCCCACTTCTTGGTCCCTTCTCACTATGTTCAAATCAAACTAACACCAGATCTGAGATTCTAAACAATTTAAGTAATTTTATATATAAATTAACATAAGCTATTTTACCAATCAACCTATTTAATTCTAAAGCATTCATCATCCCCTGCATCTTCTCTTCCCTAAGAAATATAAGCTCTATTTCTTAACTATTTCTTCTTCACATTTATCTGTGAATTTTATACAACTCCAAATAGGAATTTTAGGGTAAACATATTTTCAAGCCTTCAAAATAAGAAACATGAAAACCAATACTTCCAGGTAATATTTCCATGGCCAAAGAAAAAAGGGGGGAAATCCAATAATGATACATCCCCACAAGATGTTTTCATTAAACATCAGAGTTTGCATAATGTGGAGATTTAAGCTTGAACTTTCATTATCAGAACTTACATCCTCCATTTATTGATACTAAATAGTTCCAAGTACTCAAACTATGATGATTCATTCATTTAAGTTCATTTTTTCACTTAAAACAACAAATAATTGTCAAGGAGAGGTAATACAAAATCTATAATATAACTTTAAGCTAGATCCCTATCAAACACATCCCATTCCCGTCGGCTCACATATACACTTAAAGATGCTATAGAGTAAAAGCAATAATTTTACCTTGCAGGTGCAGCTGAAGTACAGAAGACAAAAATAAGACAAAGGTTAAGGTGAGATTTATATTTTACTTAAAGAGATTTAATGTTGCCTTGATTTGAAAATTTTTTGTTCCAATAGGCCACTGTGCTTGATAATTGAAACAGACCTCTTGAGATTTTCTACATTAGTTTAGTGCACTGTAGTCTCATTATATTGACTGCTTCTCAAAATAAATGACCTCTCAGTTGAAGCTGGGAAAGGAAGCACAATCTAAGAGATTTTAATATTTCTGGATTTTACCTGTTCAAAGTTTTCAGTGGGAATTTTAAATGAACCAAAACCCCAAAATAATTTGTTGAACATTGAGTTTATCCTGTGTTAATATTTTTAACTCCTTGCAAACCAAATTCAAACTTTAAACAAAAAGCCCAATGAATAAATTTAAATCCAAAACAAACCTAGGTATGTTCTAAAAATGTCAAAACTGAATATTAAAACGGTCTCTGTACTGAGAAAGAAATCCAAATTCTGTCCTATTTGACTACCTTACCAAATTTCACACACAACAGACGAGAATAAGAAGATGCAAACAGTATCTCTAAGCCCAAACAGTAAGTATTGTATACCATAAAAGTAAGCAATGTAAACACACCCAGAGTTTTTTTGTTTGTTTGTTTGTTTGTTTATTTTTGGCTGCATTGGGTCTTTGTTGCTGCACTCGGGCTTTCTCCAGTTGCGGTGAGTGGGGGCTACTCTTCGTTGCGGTGCGCGGGCTTCTCATTGCGGTGGCTTCTCTTGTTGCGGAGCACAGGCTCTAGGCACGTGGGCTTCAGTAGTTGTGGCACGCGGGCTCAGTAGTTGTGGCTCGCAGGCTCTAGAGCACAGGCTCAGTAGTTGTGGCACACGGGCTTAGTTGCTTCATGACATGTGGGATCTTCCCAGACTAGGGCTCGAACCCGTGTCCCCTGCATTGGCAGGCGGTTTCTTAACCACTGCACCACCAGGGAAGTCCCCAAAGTAGTAATAATAGTAATCCACAAAATAATACAACAGAGACCATGACTGCTCATCTCCCATTAAAATAACTGAAAATCTGCTTTGCAGAAAACAGAAGCATGAGTAAGACAGAAAAGAAAATATCTAGTTTGACTCAGCATTCCCTCTTCCCAAATATATTTTCCTCCTTTTCCTGACAACATGTTTTGAAATAAATCTAAGTCAATGTTCTATACAAACTACACATTCAATGAGTTCATGAAAATTATGTAGATTCATGGAGTAATTTGAGAAAGAGAACAAGAAGAAACCAGCTGAAGCAGCAGGAAAAAATGCAGCCAGGGCTCTGGCAAGTAAAGTTTCCCTGGCACTCACCGCCAATGCCCTGGCTTCCTCTTGTAGTCAGATCAATACAATCAAATAATTCCACAGCTCCAGCAGCCTACTAATTCCCATAATGAAAGAATATTGAGTATCATTGCTCCAAAAGAATAGCCAGCTCAACAGTTGTCATTTTTCCTTATTTAATATTTTGTGCATTTGTACAAGGTACTAGATGTTACCTATAACATAAAAAAAATTCCATACTCACAGCATTATATATACAAAAGAGTATCCTATAAGTACCTGACTGAAGGCACTGAATCACCAAGTGTGATCTTAGTGTCCCTAAAATGTCAGAGTGAAATAGTGCCAAAAGATTCTGGAAACTAAAGCAGACGGAAGTAATGAGCAAAGACTAAATATTAATGCTCTATAAATATTAATGTTTAGAGTAAAAAGAAATTGTTTTAAGCATAAGAAATGGCTAATCCATCCTACTTAAATATGGCAAATACAGAGCAACCAAAATGAAGTAATATTGAGAAAAAAAATTATTTCATTTTCTGAAGTCAGTACATTGACTTTCATACATATTTTCCAAATGAACTTACCAGATGATAATATCACTCATGAAAAGGAAGTTTACAGCTAACGCTGAAAATTAAAGGACACATATATCTCAAATGATTTTTTACTGTAAGGAATGATAACCAAAGTTAAATTAAGAACATAGAACAAAATTGGGCTTGAAATCTAAACTAGAAGTAGTCCTGTGGAGTTGAAAGTACACTGGCCTTGAAGTCTGGGTTCAAGTCCTTGTTATGCCGTTTAATAATTTCATACCTTTGGACAAGTCACTACTACTCCAATTCTTGATTGTGTTACCTGTAAAATGGGAGAAATTGTCCTTGCCTGCCTGCTTTATAAGATTGTTGTGAAATCAGCTGAGGAAAAATGGAACACATTCATTCTACAAATCTTTAACATGGGCCTGGCAACATGCCAGCCATGAAAGAAATGGAGGAAAACAAAAGAGAAATAGCTCTTGCCCTAGAAAAGCAAATCATCTAGCTTTACAGATTACTGCTTTATAAATTTTAAAGTTCCATAAAATTGTAAGAGACCACTGTCATTAAACTCATGCCCATTCAGTAGTGAATGAGGACTGAACAAAAGAGTAATTCAATAATTATTTATTGAGCATCTCTGAGCAAGGGATTTTTGAGGGAAATAGATACACTTATTTAGATTTTTTTTCTTCAATATTACTACAAAACTTATTTTTATTTATTTAATTAATTCTATTTTATTATGGCAGAATACTTAACATGAGATACATGCCTCTTGAATTTTTAAGTATAAAATACATTGTTCTTGTCTATAGGTACAATGTTCTATATGAGATCTCTAGTTTATTCACATAGTTTAACTGAAACTTTATGCCCACTAATTCCCCATTTGTGTGTTCTTGGCACCCTTGTTGAAGATCAGTGACTGTATACACATGGATTTACTTCTGGGCCCTCCATTCTGTTCCACTGATCTACATGTCTCTCTTTATGCCAGTACCATACTGTTTTGTTTACTGCAGCTTTGTAATATTTTTGAAATACAGTAGTGTGATGCCTCCAGCTTTGTTCTTCTTTCTCAGAATTGAGTTGACTATTTGTGGTTTTTATGTGGTTCCGTATGAATTGTAGAGTTGTTTTTCAATTTCTGTTATAAAAATGTCACTGGGATTTTAATAGGAATTCCTTTGAATCTGTAGATCACTTTGGGTATGGACATTTTAACAATATTAAGTCTATCAATCCATGAACATGGGATGTCTTTCCATTTGGGTCTTCTTTAATTTCTTTCATCAATGTTGTATAGTTTTCAGTATTACAAATCTTTCACCTCCTTAGTTACATTTATTCCTAGGTATTTTATTCTTTTTGGTGCTACTGTAAATGGCATTGTTTTCCTAATATCCTCTTCAGATAGTTCATCATAAGTGTATAGAAATGCAACTGATTTCTATATCCTGATTATATATCCTACAACTTTACTGAATTTGTTTATTAGTTCTACCAGTTTTTTTGGTGGAGTCTTAAGGGGTTTTTTTGTATATAATATCATCTTATCTGAAACTAGTGACAGTTTTTCTTCCTCCTTTCCAATCTGGATGTCTTTTATTTCTCTTTATTGCCTAGTTGCTATGACTAGGACTTCCAATACAATGTTGAATAAAAGTGGTGAGAGTGGGCATCCTTGTCTTTTTCCTGATCTTAGAGGAAAAGTTTTCAGCTCTTCATCATCATGTATGATGTAAGTTGTGAGCCTGTCATATATGGACTTTATTATGTTGAGGTGCTTTCCTTCTATTCCTAGTTTGTTGAGAATTTTCAACGTAAGGTAGCTAGCTAGTGGGAAGCAGCCGCATGGCACAGGGATATCGGCTCGGTGCTTTGTGACCGCCTGGAGGGGTGGGATAGGGAGGGTGGGAGGGAGGGAGACACAAGAGGGAAGAGATATGGGAACATATGTGTATGTATAACTGATTCACTTTGTTATAAAGCAGAAACTAACACACCATTGTAAAGCAATTATACCCCAATAAAGATGTTTAAAAAAAAAATGATGTTGAATTTTTTTCAAACTTTTTTTCTGCATCTATTGAAATGATCATGTGATTTTTACCCTTTATTCTGTTCATGTGCTGTATCACATTGATTGATTTTCATATGTTACACCATTCTTGTATACCAGGTAAAACCCACTCGGTCACAGTGTATCATCCTTTAATATGCTACTGAATTCAGTGTGTTAGTATTTTTTTGAATATTTTTGCATCTATATTCATTAGGGATATTAGCCTGTAATTTCTTTTCTTGTAGTATTCTTATCTGGCCTCATAAAATGAGTTTGAGAGTGTTCCCTCTGCTTCAGTCGTTTGGAAGAGTTTGAGAAGCACTGACATTAATTCTTCTTTAAATGTTCAGCAGAATTCACTAGTGAAGCCATCTGGTCCTGGGTTTTTCTTTGTTAGGAGGTTTTGATTATTTATTCAATCTCCCTTCTTGTTATAGGTCTGTTCAGACTTTCTATTCCTTCATGATTTAGTCTTGGTGGTAAGTTGTATGTTTCTAGGAATTTATACATTTCTTCTAGGTATTGTTCATTGGTGTATAATTATTCATAGTAGTTTTGTTTTGTTTTGTTTTGTTTTGCGGTACGCGGGCCTCTCACTGTTGTGGCCTCTCCCATTGCGGAGCACAGGCCCCGGACGCGCAGGCTCAGCGGCCATGGCTCACGGGCCTAGCCGCTCCGCGGCATGTGGGATCTTCCCGGACTGGGGCTCGAACCCGTGCCCCCTGAACCGGCAGGCGGACTCTCAACCACTGTGCCACTAGGGAAGCCCCATAGCAGTTTTTATGATCATTCTTTATTTCTGTGGCCTCAGTTGTAATGTCCCATCTTTCATTTCTGATTTTATTTGAGTCTTCTCTCTTCTGTTCTTAGTCTAGCTAAGGTTTGTCTATTTTGTTTATCTTTTTAAAAAACCAACTCTTGGTTCTGTTGGGTTTTTTTCTCATTTTCCTAATTTCTATTTCATTTATTTCTGCTCTAATGTTTGTGATTTCCTTTCTTCTTCATTCTTCTAACTGAGCTTAGTTCTTCTTTTTTAGCTCTTTGAGGTATAAAGTTCTTGCTTGAGATCTTTCTTCTTTTTAACACACTATTGACTGGGGGATTCTTGCAGAAACGAACGCCTCTGGCTGGCAATTTGTTATGTAAGTGAATACTGAAACACCCACGTTTGAGTAAATATCAACAACTTATTTTGCACTTAATGTATTTCTTTGAAGCTTTGTACATGTCTTACTAAAGCATTCTAATATTTCATTAGAGTGTGATAGGCAGTATAGCAGGCACCTCTGTGCAGGGGAATAGAACATCTATTCCAAACATACCGTGTTTCACTGTGCTTTACCCTGGAAGAGCAGACTCTACACTTTCTGGCTGCACTTGTCTTTTTAGCCTTGTGGTTATTATTTCCTCTAGAATATGTTCTTTTATTTTACCTGATAGTCGACAAGGTGGATCTTTGCACAGGGCTCTTTTAGAAACACCACAAGAAGGACAAGGTGCAGGACTGCCACTACATTCACCAGAATGGTCAGTTACCCATTCTCTAGGTATTGCTAACAAAAATTGCTTGTAAGTCATTTTATCCTGTGCATTTAGGCTACAATAAATTTTAAAGCACTGAATAAACCATTTTCGAGTTTTCTGGAGGATATTGAAGTTTTCCAGATATTGATCAGATCAATCAACTCCTTTCATATATTTATTATACTCTAATATACAAGTGGGCTTTAGTTATCTGATGGCCAGTCCTCCTGTCTTCCTTTCCTGTAGATGCTATGGGGAGGGGCATCATGAATAGTTGTCAGCATGCAGACTAGCCTCTTGCCTTTCCAGAGAAGAAGAATCATTTCTCCCTTCCATAAGAACGCCATTTCTCCCCTCTGTAGATTTTTCGATTTCTCCTTTAATTGGTTTGGTAGACCACAATTCTCTCTTATAGTTCCACAAACTCTGGCTTTATTTTTCAACAATATTTCAGATGTGGACACACTGTTGTAATAATTGTCTTGGTAAAGATGGTACCATGAACCAAGATAAGGTTGTACGACCAATAATAGTTTCTTGCAGTTTCTTTCCTTCACCCATGTAAATCTCAAGGTTGCATATATATCCAGTTTCACTTTTGCTAACCATCCTGACCAAAATTCCATATTTTGTAAGTTTTCCAGGGTTAAAGGTTTTGAATCTGAGTTGTCCTCCCCACTTTATCATTGCCTCATCAAGTAATAGCTCTCATTTGGGTATATAGATCAATTGAAATTTTGGTAGAAATAATCCAAAAGAGGTTTAACTTTTGAAATTCTGTCTGCAGGAAGTGGAGTTTCTGAGTTATCATTAAAGTGAAGAAATGTCATTATTTGTTCAAACCTTCTTCCTGTCATAATCTTTGGAAAGATAGGTGTTTCAAGTAAGGGATCAGTCGACCAATATTCTTTCCAGTGTGACTTTCTTATTTGTCCCATCAAAATTATTAATCCAAGAAACTTCTTCATGTCACTATTGGTTACATCAGTCCATTTTAAAGCCTTATCATACTTTTTATATGATTTTTCATTCTGTTAGTAATACAAGTTTGTTTGAGAAGCGACCAACTCGAAAAAGTCATTACCAAAAATTAATTCTGTTATTTCACTAACACTTTGCGGGTTATTACATTCAACAGTTACACCTGACACACCTGTAAAGACTTCAAATTTTCATGAAATGTTGTCTTCAAGCCACTCTTCTGTAGAAGCAAAGGAGCATTCTCTAGCACTGTGAGTTTCATTTTCACTTTCTGTATCAGAATCAGTCACTAAGGTTTTTCGTCTTTTTCTTGGTCTAATATTCAATTCACATCATCTGAATCAGAACTATATTCTGAAGAACTATAATCTTCAGAGACACTAGTATATATGTCACCTGGACAATCAGAGAAAGTATCTGCAAAAAATTCACCAAAAAATTCTTCTTCACTCAAAATTTCATGGAATCATTGTTTTAAATTTTACAGTAATAAACTTGCATTTATAATATATACAAGGTGGGAACAAAAACCTAACAGAGCAAAATGTGAATGATAATGACAATCATAAGTTGTATAATGAACCCCTGATCAATTTTAAGCTCTAACAACTTCGCATGGTGATGTTAATTGTATCACTCTCTAAAAACGTATTGATATGTCTCCGGTCAATGACGTTCAGGTAACAAAAGATGTATTAATAGGTCTCTGGTCAATAATGTGTTAATGTAGGGATTTATCTCTGTGAACTTCCTTCTTAACACTAGTTTTGCTGCATCCCATAAGTTCTGATATATTTTCATTTTCATTTGTTTCAAGGAATTTCCTAATTTCCTTTCTGATTCCAACTTTGACCTAATGGTTCAAAAGTGTGTCATATAATTTCCACATATTTGTAAATTTTCCAGTTTTCCTTCTCTGTCAATTTCTAGTTTCATTCCATTGTGGCAGAAAAGATCCTTGATATTATTTTAATCTTCTTAGATTTGTTAAGACTTGTTTTGTGACCTAACATGTTATCTATCCTGGAGAAAGAGCCGTGTGCATTTGAGAAGAATGTGCATTCTGCTACTGTTGGGTGAAATGTTCCATATATGTCTGTTAGATCCATTTGGTTTATATTATTGTTCAGGTCTTCTGTTTCCCTATTGATCTTCTGTCTAGATGTTCTATCCATTTTTCAAAGTGAGGTACTGAAGACTCCCACCTATTGTATTGCTATCTATTTCTCCCTTCAGTCTGTCAATGTTTGCTTAATACATTTAGGTTCTCTAATGTTGGATGCATATATATTTATAATTGTTTTATCTTCCTGGTGAATTTACACTTTCACCATTATATAATGTCCTTCTTTGTCCCTTTTGATAGTTTTTGACTTAAACTTCCTTTTGTCTAAATATAGCTCCTGATCCCTTTTGGTTACCATTTGCATGGAATATCTTTTTCCATCCCTTTACATGCAGCCTGTATGTATCCTTAAATCTAAAGTAAGTTTCTTTTGCACAGCATACAGTTGGGTCTTGTTTTTTTAATCCAGTCAGCCACTTTGTGTCCTTTGATTGAGTTTAATCCACTTACATTTAAAGTAATTATTGATAGAGAAGGATTTACTATTGCCACTTCATCAGTTGCTTTTGTTAATCTCTTAGTTCTTTTTTCTGTCTTTTCCTCTCTTGCTATCTTCCTTTATGTTTTGCTGGGTTTTTTATATTGATACACTTTGATTTCTTTGTGTGTGTGTGTGTGTGTGTGTGTAACTTCTACTGTATTTTTTGTGGTTACTTTGGGGTTTACATAAAAAATAACAGTCTGTTTTAAGCAGATAACAACTTAAGTTCAGTTGCATACAAAAACTGCACTTTTACTTCTCTCTCTCTCACACACACACACACACACACACACACACTTTATGTTATTGTTCTCAAAATTTACATCTATTCATGTTGTATAATTTTACCATATTTTTTAGTCATAGTTATTTTAAATATTTTTTCTCTTAACTTTTATACTAGAATGAAAAGTGATTTACCTACCACCATTACAGTAATACAGTATTCTGTATTTGTCTATATATTTACCATTACCAGAGTTTCACACTTCCTTATGCTGTAGTGTTGCTATTTCAAATCTTTTCATTTCAACTTGAAGTACTCCCTTTAGCTATTCTTGTAGGCCAGGTCTAGTGGTGATGAACTCCATCAGCTTTTGTATGGTAAACTCTTTTTTTAGTAAAAAAAAAAAAAAAAAAAAAAAAAAAAAACCACCTTCCCTGGCCTTGAGTAGTACCATGTTCACTATGATGTTCTCAAGCTCCACAGGCTGTGGTGCCAACAGGCCCACTGGGCTGAGCCACCAGCCAGGACTACACAAGGGAGCTGGGACCGGATGGCAATTGCCATGGCTCTATTTGGCTCACAGTGACCACACCATAGCTTCCCAAGCCTCCCTGGCTGATGCCGCCTGTCATGTACTCCCCCTCACCTCCCAGTACCACCCTGACAACCTTGGAAATTCTTTATTGATCCATTTTTGAAGATAAGTTTTGCTGGGTATAGTATTCTTAGATGGCAGTTTTTTTCTTTCAGCACTGCCTCTGGCCTGCAAAGTTTCTGCTGAAAAATCCACTGATAGCCTTATAGGGGTTGCCTTGTATGTGACAAGTTGATTTTCTCTTGTTTGTTGTTTTTTACTCCCTTTTTGTCTTTGACTTTTGACAATTTGATTACAGTAGTCTGCCCTTATTGCAGGGATACATTCCAAGACCCCCCAGGGATACCTGAAACTATGCATAGTACCAAACCACATACATACTGTTTTTTCTTATACTAACAGGCAGGTAGCATAAAAAGCATGGATACACTAGACAAAGAGATGATTCATGTCCCAGACAGGACAGAGCAGGATGGCATGAGATTTCATCACACTACACAGAACAGCATACAATTTAAAACTTATGAATTGTTTATCTCTGGAATTTTCTATTTAATATTTTTGGACCACAGTTGACCATGGGTAACTGAAACCAAGGAAAGCAAAACTACAGATAATGGCTACTACTGTATAATGCGTCCAGCACAGATTTCTTTGGGTACATGTTTTTCAGTATCTTTTGGGCTACTTAGATCTGGATTTCCATTTCTTTCCCCAGATTTAGGGTATTACCAGCCATTATTTCTTTGAATAAGCTTCCTGGTCCTTTTTCTATCTCTCTTTTCTCCTGCTGATACTCCCATAATGTTTAATGGTATTCAATAAATCCTTTAGCTATCTTTACTCCTCATTTGTTTCTTTTTGCTCCTCTGACTAAACTATTTCCAGTGACCTATCTTCAAGTTCACTGATCCTTTCTTCTGCTTGATCTAGTCTGCTGTTGAATTTTTCAGTTCAATTGTTGTGTTCTTTAGCTCCATGATTTGTTTCGTACTTATTATATTTTTTATCTCTTTGTTGAAATTCTCACTTTGTTCATGCATTGTTCTCTTGGCCTCAGTGAGCATCTTTATGACTGTTATTTTGAATTCACTGTCAGGTAAATCATATAACTCTGTTTCATTAGGGTCAGTTTCTGGAGATTCATCTCATTCCTTTGTTTGGAACATCTTTGCCTGAGTCTTCACTTTCCTTAGCTCTCTGTGTTGCTGTCTACATATTCGACAAAGCAGGCACCTTTCCTAGACTTTGTGGACTGGCTTTATGCAAGAGAAGACCTCCCACCAAACAGCTGGGCTTCTACCAACTCTCACTCCCTATGGAGAAACAGGCAGCTGCAGTTTTTGTCTACTTACTCTGTGCTGAGCCAGAGGGGGCAGGGAGCTGTGGTGTTTTACCAGTCTAAGCCACCCCCTCCATTTCCCCCTACCAGGTGGCTAGACTTTGATGGATCCATCAGAACTCCAAGACTGGCAAGACAAAGCCAGTTTTCTGGGGAGCCCCCTCAGAAAGGCTAGAGTGCTGGACTATGAACCAACCCCCAGGGGCAGGGACTCCAGTGAGAAGGTATCCCAAATATCCCTACTGAGGCAAGATTGACCACAAACCTGATTCATCATTCAGTGAGCATTCCACCAAACCACAAGGTCTCAAAGATTTGTGAACAAAGGTTTAAGTTCACCCTAGAAACCTTCCCCAGGTGACCTCATACAAACCAACTGCTTCTCCTAATGCTTACTTCTTGAGGCTTTCCAATCTTATTCGCTCCAAATATATCTTTCAATGTCTAGTATCTCTCATACATGCCTCAAATCCAATATGTATAAAATCTATAAACTGCTTCTCCTCTATGTAAACAGCAAACCAATGTCCTCAAAGCCCAACTAGATTCCTCGAAGGCTGCTTGATGCTTCCCTTTCCTTCTGAACAGATTCCAATCACTTTCCAAATTGCAGACTGTTCCTCCCTCATTTTTATCATTCATTCCCCACCCCACACCATCATTTCACAACCAGATAACTACATCACCTCATCACTGGCATCTCTGCCTCCACTCTGGCCCCCTTGCCCACTGCTACGAGAATAATAGTCCTAAAATTCAAATCTGCTTGTATCATTTCCCTGCTTAAAATCTTTAATAGTTCCCCCTTAGCTTTCAGACTAAAGTTCAAACTTTTTAACTTAGCACATAGGCCTGTCACAAGTAGGTCTATGCCTACCTCTGCAGCTTCAACTCTTGTTCCTCCCACAAAATCATCCTTCATCCCAGCCGTTTAGAACTACTCCTGGTCTTTAAGCATGTACTATTCCCTCCAGGTAAAATGCTCTCTGCCCGCACCACTTTCTTTGTCTAGTTAACTCACTCTCCAAACTTAGCCTTGCATTATTCATTCAAAACACTCCCTTGATATAACTGCCATCATGCCTCCACAATAATTCCAGGAGAACAGGACCATGGTAGTGTATTTTCTAAATCTGACTCTCTAGCACATATTATGGTGACTGGCACACAGTAAGCACACAAAAAATAACTGTCTGCTGAATGGACTAATTAATGAAACTCGAGCTACCTGGAATGATGCAAGTCCTTTTTAAAAGTTAAATTTTTTTACATGGCTTAAACTTCCTTTGTCTCTAAAGTTTTCAGTATGAAATTCAGCACAAATCCAGTAATTTGTGTCCTATTTGTCTCCATTTCTTATTTCTCCTATTCCATCTAATACCAGTCCTGTGACTTGATTTTTTCTTTAAACGTTAAAAGCTCTCTACATATTTTGCCAAGAATCTCCTGTAGAATATATTTGGCTTCTAACAGCAATTTAACTATATAGTAATTTCTCTCCTTATAAACTGCTGATTTTTTTTTTTTTTTTTTGCGGTATGCGGGCCTCTCACTGTTGTGGCCTCTCCCATTGCGGAGCACAGGCTCTGGACACGCAGGCTCAGCGGCCACGGCTCACGGGCCCAGCCGCCCCGCGGTATGTGGGATCTTCCCAGACCGGGGCACGAACCCGTGTCCCCTGCAGCGGCAGGCGGACTCTCAACCACTACGCCACCAGGGAAGCCCTAAACTGCTGATATTTTTAAAAATAAGATTTAGAAACCCTTTTGCTGGTACATATCTGCATTTTAACAATAGAAGGTGGCATCAAAAAGTCTCAGTTACCATTATTGTAATGTGTGATTTTCTGTCAATGTTATGAATATTCTTCATATTCAGAATTATTGTTCAGTATACAAATGCTTTATAGCAATGCTTGTAGCAAATATTAAATATGTATTTGACATAAAAAGTTATTAAATAGAGGTGCCATTTCCTATAATGACATCGGTCTATTTTTTAATCCAAAGAGACAAATATTCCCATTTAAAAAAAATAAAACAGGCTATGGTATGATAACAGAAAAAGTCAGAGAAGTTAGTTCAACTCAGGAGTCAAATTTATTTCCCTTCATTTTTAGGAATAAGGAGAATATTGCACTGCAGGAGTCGAAAAATGGGAGCAAGGTACCATAGTGGAAAAAGGTAGGACAAGGAAAGGAAGGAAGGTGAAAGAAAATTTGCACCAGTTCTTACCAGGTATTTTATATACTATATCATTTAATCTTCACAAGGTCCCTAAGTATTCAGAGTAAGTTTTATTATCCATATAGCTCAGAAGAAGAAACTAAGGTTCACAGATTTTTAATTTTCCCAAAGTTGCCCAGCTAATCAACAACAGAACCAGGATTCAGGCAAGGTCTCCCTGCTGCCAAAAGCCATCTTTGCTCTCCATCTTGCCCTGACCCCCAAAGAAAGCAAGAGATATGCAAGCCAACATTCTCTCAAAGAAAACTGACCCTTACAAAATTCATATGCCAATAAAATAGGATGTGGAATCTCGAGATGTATAAATAGTACAAAAAAGTTAAAAAAAACTTGAACAGTACCAGAGAGAAATTTTTAAATTTAAATTCCCATAGAAAATTATGAGCAGTGATGGTAATAAAGCCAAACTGCCTTTCCAAGTTTCTACAATTAATGACATACTGAAATATCATCGCTTTTTTTTCTCTGTCCTCTCTTACCTTTGATTTGGACTTAATTCCCCCCAGAAGAAAACATGTACTTCCTTAAGGAACTAGACACATTTAAAACTGCCAAGTCCTTGATATATTTAATTATATATAATTATATATCCTTGATATATTTAATTATATATTAACTCTGTATTGGTTGGCAGTACTTATCCTATGGAGAGTTACTCAGTGAATCATGTTTGCATGAGTTGGTGGTCTCAGTCTACATCTTCATAAATGTTTGATCATAACTGCATCTCTGGGACAGTCTCAGTGGAAAGAGGATAATTTAATAAAGATAAGGAATCAGGAAATATATAGGTACGGACTATCAATCAAAAGTAGAGTAATATCTCATTTACCTGACTTATAAAAGGAAATATACCTCAATAGGGATGAAGAATTTTGTTATTTAGAAAAAAATTATAATAAGGAGGAAAAGAGTAAGGCCACTTAAGAAAACACTGTGATAGCAGAGGAATTCTTTGACACTGTGCAATAAAGAATAAATACCAAAAAAAATGTAGCAGGGATTTTTGTGAGTGTTATTGGGGGGAGAAAGCCCAAACTGAGCAGAAGCTTGCATAAAATAATAAGACTGGAGGAGAGGCAGGTCTTTGTCCATCATATTCAAAACTAGGAAAAGAAATAAAAAATTAGGCCACTGCTTTTGAAAGAAGAATGTGTGTCCAGAAGAAGAAATCTATATCTTCAAAGTTGATGCCCTCCCCGCAAAAAACATAGATTATTTTACAATAGGATGGTGTGTGTGTGTGAGAGAGAGAGAAAGAGACAGAGAGAAAAAGAGAGAGAGAGAGAGAGAGAGAGAGAGGGAGGTGACTACAGAGTTCTTAGGAAAAGAACAGTTTATATTGAGGAAAATACCTTCAGATGTAATTTAAGAGACATAGTGATATCTGAGGACACAAATGAGCAGAGGCCAAGTCAACGGTGGCTTGACAGAATATTTTACTCCTTAGGGGTGTGAGGGAAAACAAAGGAGAGTAGGTAGGGAGAAAGGAGGTAGAAGGACAATGAGATGAAGTTGCTTCAAAGGATTTTGAAGATTTCTAATATACAAACTGAAACCACTTAGAATATATTGTTACACTACAGAACCCCCTCCCTTCCACCTTCCAAGTTTCTAATAGATTTGCCATATACATGAACATGCCTTGTGCGGGAGTATTTGTATGTATATGTGTGTGTTAAAGGGGAAAAGGGTCATCTTCCAAGTATGAATTAACATACTATAGAATAGCAGTAGAAAGACCATCCATAACCTAAAGGAATTCTGTGGAAGCAAGAGCTTGGAGCCAGAGATGACCCTGAGAATATGAGCCTAAGAAAATTTGCAAAAATCTTGGGAGAACATTGTACTTTACAGGACGTGGAATGAGGGTTCAAACCAATTATATCTAGATCTTAAGGGCAAGGAGATGCTAGCAGATGAGTGGTTTATAACCATAAGTAAGTAGGATGTGAGTAATTGAAAAATGAAGGTCAAAAAAAAAAATAGAAAAGGAATAAAACCAAGCAAGCAATGGTCACTTAGAGCTCTTATGGGGTTATTAAAAGTAAGTCATGCCAAACTTACTGTCATTTCCCTTAAAACTGGGGCTACGAGACTGGTAAATCTGTGATGCCACAGATAATACATCTTGATTTCAGAAAGGGCTTTGAGAAAGTACTAGAGAATAAAATAAAGAAACATGGTTTATTCATTCAAATGAAGCGAGTCTGAAGCTCATTTCAGTGACTTTATTCAAAACATGTTAATATTTGATTGATGCTATCTAAAAGAAAGCTATAGCATTAAACAATTTTTAATGAATAAATTGTTAAAGAAATCTGAAAATGACACCAATTTGGAAGGGGAAAACAAATCAAACGTCAAAAAGATCTGGATGGGGCTTCCCTGGTGGAGCAGGGGTTGAGAGTCCGCCTGCCGATGTAGGGGACACGGGTTCGTGCCCTGGTCCGGGAAGATCCCACATGCCACGGAGCGGCTGGGCCCGTGAGCCATGGCCGCTGAGCCTGTGCGTCCGGAGCCTGTGCTCCGCAGTGGGAGAGGCCACAACAGTGAGAGGCCCGCGTACAGCAAAAAAAAAAAAAAAGATCTGGATGGATATAACAAAAAGACAACTAAGAAGATAAAATGCATTGAATATAACTATAACATCAACCTTTACATATAAAAAGATAAAACTAGTATCACAGGAGGAAGATCTAGATTAAAAGTAGTCCGAGTTCAGAGACTTGGAGGTTTTAATTGCTCACAAAATCAGTAAGAACCAACAGCATGACAAGGCTATCATAATAGGTAAGATAATACTGGACATTAAATCAGGGAGGTAACTGTCCAAGTATAATATGGAATGTTCACATGAAAGCATTTGTTTTTATTTCAAGATGTTTTGATTTCAACATTTTATGGCAGTTACCTATCTAGAATATGCATAGGAAAGGATTTACAGAGATGATTTGGGGGATTTTTGTTTCCTATATTAGCAAATTAGTAAGTCACAATTCAACCCTCTGCTGAAGAAAACTAACAAAATTTGATGAAATATAAAATACTTCATGTTAAAAACGTCAAAAAGCTAACAAAACAGTGCGGAATTTCCTGATATAAGTTCCAGAAGAGGTAACATTTAGTATACAAAGATAGCCATTCACATGAGAAGACAAGACACCATGAGCATAATAAAATGACAGCAGCACAAGCAGACACCCAGGGAGTCCAGACACTGAAATTTTCAAACTTTAACCATAAAACAAATCTGCTTACAGTGTTAAAGTACATCAAAAAACTTAAAAGCTTTTGCACAGCAAAGGAAAATATAAACAAGATGAAAAGACAACCCTCAGAATGGGAGAAAATATTTGCAAATGAAGCAACTGACATAGGATTAATCTCCAAAATTTACAAGCAGCTCATGCAGCTCAATAACAAAAAAAACAAACAACCCAATCCAAAAATGGACAGAATACCTAAATAGACATTTCTCCAAAGAAGATATACAGATTGCCAACAAACACAAGAAAGGATGCTCAACATCACTAATCATTAGAGAAATGCAAATCAAAACTACAATGAGATATCATCTCACACCAGTCAGAATGGCCATCATCAAAAAATCTAGAAACAATAAATGCTGGAGAGCATGTGGAGAAAAGGGAACCCTCTTGCATTGTTGGTGGGAATGTAAATTGATAGAGCCACTATGGAGAACAGTGTGGAGGTTCCTTAAAAAACTAAAAATAGAACTGCCATACAACCCAGCATTCCCACTACTGGGCATATACCCTGAGAAAACCATAATTCAAAAAGAGTCATGTACCACAATGTTCATTGCAGCTCTCTTCACAACAGCCAGGACATGGAAGCAACCTAAGTGTCCATCGACAGATGAATGGATAAAGAAGATGTGGCACACATATACAATGGAATATTACTCAGCCATAAAAAGAAATGAAACTGAGTTATTTGTAGTGAGGTGGATGGACCTAGAGACTGTCATACAGAGTGAAGTAAGTCAGAAAGAGAAAAACAAATACCGTATGCTAACATATATACATGGAATCTAAAAAAAAAAGAAAAATGGTTCTGAAGAACCTAGGGGCAGGACAGGAATAAAGATGCAGACGTAGAGAATGGACTTGAGGACACGGGGAGGAGGAAGGGTAAGCTGGGACAAAGTGCGAGAGTGGCATGGACATATATATACACTACCAAATGTAAAACAGATAGCTAGTGGGAAGCAGCCGCATAGCACAGGGAGATCAGCTCGGTGCTTTGTGACCACCTAGAGAGATGGGATAGGGAGGATGGGAGGGAGACGCAAGAGGGAAGAGATACGGGAACATATGTATACGTATAGCTGATTCACTTCATTATAAAGCAGAAACTAACACACCATTGTAAAGCAATTATACTCCAATAAAGATGTTAAAAAAAAAAGACTGAAACAAGATCATACAAGACATGGAAATTCTAGAGTATCCAGAGTAGTCTGAAACTGTCATATAAGGAACGTTCAAAGGTCAAGAAATTTTTAGCTTAAATAAGATAAGACATATGTAAGTCCTAAGAGTAACCATCAGTTACTTGAAAACTGCATTTTCCTATTGCCTTGATTCTGTGTTTCTCCAGAAAGTAAACTAGAAGCAGTGAATGGAAATAGCAGGGATGCAGCTTTAAGCTCAGTTTGAGAAAAATGTCTTCAGCAATTAGAATTATCCAATATCTGCTTCACTGTCTCACAGAATTGAGATTGCTATCACAGAAAGTGATCACATATATTGTTAGACAGTTGTGTGTATCGCATATTGTAGGACAGTCTATCTACTTCAATAAGATACTAGAGTAGAAGGGCACTGAAGTTTATCCATTACGATTTTTTCATTCTAAGTAGAAATTTAATAGAACCATAAACATTAAAAATATTCTAAGTCACTATATTCCAATGTATGGTCTGAGAATGTTCCAGGATTCATATATTATAGAAGAGTTCTGGGGTCAAGAAATTTGGGAAACTCTGGGTTAAGCAAAGTTAAACAAGTTTCTTTGCTTCAATATTTCTCACCAACTTTAATGCTAATGTGCATCAAAAACATTCAAAGGGAATTTCAGTGTGCAGCACTGACCATAATAAAAACTTTTTTTCATGTTGCATATTTATAAGACAGGTTCTGCAGAATACTTTTAGGGGAATATTGGGCTAAATAATTCTAATCTTAATCTCCAAAAATATTTTTCAATTTGCCTTCATACTATGTGAAACCTTGAAAGAATTGAGTTGAATAATACAATTCAAATATAAATTTTTATAAGGATGAAACAATAAAAAACTATCACAATTTACCACCTCCTAATTGATTATAAAGACAGTAATTTTCACCTTACCAAAGCCTTTCATTCTGCCTATCCCAACAAATCTAGAGTTAAAACAGGAAATACTGGGTCATTGGAACTAGGAATTACCTGGCATTTAATCTTTCATGCTCACTTCTGGTTATAGCATTTATTAGTGTCTATATTCAAATATAAAAAATGAAGCTCAGAAATTTTCAGGGATTTGTTTAAGGTATCCAACAAACCAGTAGCCAAGTAACAAAAAACATTGTTCAAATATCTCACATACAAATCTATTGGTAGATAGTTGCTAGTGATGAAAACTAATCCCTTTCCTGAAAAGCTACTTAAACAACAGCTACAACAAAAAGGTGCCAAATTGCCTTTTTGCAGTAATAAAACTATCAAAAGAAAAGGAATCTGAAAGTATAAAGGAAAGGTCACTCTACTTTAGGGTTAAAACAAATATTAGTAAGTAAGAGAACGATTAAAAAAAAAAAGGTTTAGCTTAGCAATTAGAGAAAATGATTTTGACAAGAAGGTCAATCAGACAAGGCCATCATTTGCCTAATAACGTAGTGATACTACAGTCACCAAGCGCCTTTATCAAAATGCAGATGTATTAATGAACAGAAGAGCAAGGGTCCTATTTAAAGTAGGAGAAACAGCAGCGACTCCAAAGAGTTCTTTGCAACCTTTTCATCTAGACACCATTAATGACTTGGTCAAACTAAATAAATTAAGAAAGTGAAAAAGGCTGAAATAAAATTCTCCTTCTACTAAGCTTCTGCTAAACGGTTTTGTCTAACAAAATAAAGCAAGCAAGATATCTTGCTGCCTTTGTAGTCTCTCCTAGTTAAAATATGTTCTTTACTCTTATTAAATCCATTTATACATTTTCATAATGGATTACTACAGACAACACAGACTACCTGCAAACATGCACTGTTTATCTTAGATCAAGAGGAGCTGGCAGGGCTTCCCTGGTGGCGCAGTGGTTGAGAGTCTGCCTGCCAATGCGGGGGACACAGGTTTGTGCCCCAGTCCGGGAAGATCCCACATGCCGCGGAGCGGCTGGGCCCGTGAGCCATGGCCACTGAGCCTGCGCGTCCGGAGCCTGTGCTCCACAACGGGAGAGGCCACAACAGTGAGAGGCCCGCGTACCGCAAAAAAAAAAAAAAAAAAAAAAAAAAGAGGAGCTGGCAAAGTAGTTTTCATTTACAAACTAGGATAAGCTTCCACATGCCTTAAGCTTTTAAGTTTCTCGTTCTCAAATTATTTATATTTACATATTTGTTTTCTATATTATCTATATAATTGTTACTATATATATATTTATATAGGGCATAATCATTTAAACGGTCAAAAGCCTAGAACTTTCTCCTAGCCATTTCCTTATCAGTAAGTCATCTTCTGTTTTTCAATCTCCCACTGGCTTTAAGACTAACTTCTGGCTTCATTCTTGTCAAGTATGCATTAGTTTCACAACCCAATCCAGTCATCTTCTGATGGGTGACATTAAGAAACGTGAGTGAGGCCGGGATGCGCTCGGATGGATGCCAGGTTCAGAAAATGGAATTATAAGTGAGAACAATGCCAAGGTAAACTAAGCCATCTTTTACTTACAGCTGACACATGCTGCAAGAGACACATGACATCGATCATATCTGCGAGGATAAGGAGTCTGGTAACTGCAGCCAACAAGGCACGGGCAGCTTGAACCACAGCCTCCCTTTTTGGGAGATAACAGGGATCATCTGCAAATCTCTCAGCTGATACTTTCAGAGCTTCACCTGAAACACATAATCCCAAATAAGTTACACTTTAATTTCACTTATGCCTGTTGCAGCATTTATCATCCAACCTAATTCCAAGTACATTCCATAACTAAGGATAATATTAAAATACTGTCACGACACTAGAACATCGTCTCTCAATAAACAATGCAGTTTCAAACTGACATTTGTTTTTGATAAATGCTCTGGAGTTTAAGAAGCGGGATACCATTTTCCCGCAAGAAAATTGTGCTCAATTGACTAGCAGCATCTAATAAAATTGCTGTCAACTTCTGCATCTACTGAATCTCATTTGCTATGAAAGGTTTCATTACTAAGACTTCAATCGGAAACAATCTTGTTTATAAAAATAAGGTAAATCTTCACTGAGTTACTTTTGAATTCAATGGATGCTAGAAAAGAGCTAGCCTTTAAGACAGTAAGACAGCAGATCTCTGGTAAAAGTTCAACATAGGCAGATTTATTCTAAATTGTCAATATAATGAACAAACTATACCCTAAACTTAGTCACAGAAATAATATTTCATAGTACTTGTTACAGAAATATGGTACTTGTTACATAATAGTACTTGTTACAGAAATATGTTACAGAAATATGTTTCATTTTTTAAATGAAAAAATAAGGTTTTTTTCATTTAAAATGTTTTATTATAAAAGTAACAGGTACTCATTTATTTTCCGAAGTTCACAGTTCAGAAAGGCATAAAATAACAAGAAAACGTCCCTCTTTACCCCACTCCAGTAACATAATTGTTAAAGATTTACCACATCCACTATTTTTTAAATTTTTCAATTTAAACTTACTTTTATTATGAAAGCAATATGTGACTCATTACTTTTAAATAATTCACCAAACTAAAGAGTATAGAGTGCAATTTTTTTTGACTCCATACTAATCCCAAAAACATCCATTAAGTTCTTGTATATCTATCCAGAAATTTTTTTATGAATGTATGCATTATGTGGGGGCTTATGTATACATGTACACTTATAAATTCATATTATGTTTTATTAGTATATTCACATATATTCATATATTTGAAAGATTTTATGTCAAGAGAAAACATTAAATAGGTATTATATGTTATAAAAGGAACATATAGAAGATAGATTCTTTTCACAAACAGTATTATACTAAAAACTTTCAACAATCTGTTCTTTTCACTTATCAACTTATTTTCTTTTCACATTGGGATACAGATGACCACGAAGCAATAGAGCAAAGAACTTAGTGTGGGCAGAAGCCACTTAGACTCTTTATGTTTCATTTTTCTCCACTGTAAATGGAGCTAATAATAATATCTACAATTTTTATGAAGATTAAATGAGAGCAGTAGTTGGAACTTAAAGATTTAATTAGCTGTTACTGTCATTCTTTTTAATGCTTTAATAAAGTTACTTTTTATTGATATATTACAACTTATTTTACCAGGCCCCCCCTTTTTTTAGTAAGTTCTTTTTCCAGCTTTATTGAGAAATAATTGGCATCTATCACTGTATAAGTTTAAGGCATACAGCATGATGGTCTGATTTATACATATTGTGAAGTAATTATCACAGTAGGTTCAGCTAACATTCATCATCTCATACAGATACAATAAAAAGAAAAGAGAAGATTTGAGAAGATGGCGGCAGAGTGAAACGCGGAGATCACCTTCCTCCCCACAGATACATCAGAAATACATCTACACGTGGAACAACTCCTACAGAACACGCACTGAACGCTGGCAGAAGACCTCTGACCTCCCAAAAAGCAAGAAACTCCCCACGTACCTGGGTAGGGCAAAAGAAAAAAGAATAAACAGAGACAAAAGAATAGGGATGGGACCTGCACCAGTGGGAGGGAGCTGTGAAGGAGGAAACGTTTCCACACACTAAGAAGCCCCTTCGCAGGCGGAGACTGCGGGTGGCGGAGGGGGGAAGCTTCGGAGCCATGGAGGAGAGCGCAACAACAGGGGTGCGGAGGGCAAAGCGGGGAGATTCCCGCAAAGAGGATCAGGGCCTACCGTTACTCACCAGCCCGAGAGGCTTGTCTGCTCACCCACCGGGGCGGGCGGGGCTGGGAGCTGAGGCTCGGGCTTCGGTTGGAGCGCAGGCAGAGGACGGGGGTTGGCAGTGTGAACACAGCCTGAAGGGGGCTAGTGCGTCACGTCTGGCCAGGAAGGAGTCCGGGAAAAAATCTCAAACTGCCGAAGAGGCAAGAGACTTTTTCTTCCCTCTTTGTTTCCTGGTGCGCGAGGAGAGGGGATTAATAGCGCCGCTTAAAGGAGATCCAGAGACAGGCACAAGCCGCGGCTATCAGCGCGGACCCAGAGACGGGCATGAGACACTAAGGCTGCCGCTGCAGCCACCAAACAATGCTGTGTACAAGCACAGGTCACACTCCACACCTCCCCTCCCAGGAGCCTGTGCAGCCCGCCACTGCCAGGGTCCCGTGATCCAGGGACAACTTCCCGGGGAGAACGCACAGCGCGCATCACGCTGGCGCAACGTTACACCGGCGTCTGCCGCCGCAGGCTCGCCCCGCACTCCATACCCCTCCCCCCCCCCCCCCCCCCCCCCGGCCTGAATGAGCCAGAGCCCGTGAATCAGCTGATCCTTTAACCGCGTCCTGTCTGAGCAACAAACGGACGCCCTCAGGCGACCTACACGCAGAGGCGGGACCAAATCCAAAGCTGAACCCCAGGAGCTGTGCTAACAAAGAAGAGAAAGGAAAATTTCTCCCAAAAGTCTCAGAAGCAGCGGATTAAAGCTCCACAAAACACTTGATGTACCCTGCATCTGTGGAATACCTGAATAGACAACGAATCATCCCAAATTGAGGAGGTGGACTTTGGGAGCAAGATATATTATTTTTTCCCCTTTTCCTCTTTTTGTGAGTGTGTATATGTACGCTTCTGTGTGAGATTCTGTCTGTATAGCTTTGCTTTCACCATTTGTCCTGGAGTTCTGTCCGTCTGGTTTTTTTTTCCTTTAAAAAATTTTTTTTCATAATTATTTTTTCTTTCAATAACTTTATTTTATTTTATCTTACTTTATTTTATTTTATCCTCTTTCTATTTTTTCTGCCTTTTATTCTGAGCCGTGTATATGAAAGGCTCTTGGTGCTCCAGCCAGGAGTCTGTGCTGTGCCTCTAAGGTGGGAGTGCCAAGTTCAGGACACTGACCACAAGAGACCTCCCAGCTCCACGTAATATCAAATGGCGAAAATCTCCCAGAGATCTCCATCTCAACACCAAGACCCAGCTTCACTCAACGACCAGCAAGCTACAGTGCTGGACACTCTATGCCAAACAACTATCAATACAGAAACACAGCCCCATCCATTAGCAGAGAGGTGCCTAAAATCATAATAAGGCCACAGACACCCCAAAATACACCACCAGACATGGACCTGCCCACCAGAAAGACAAGATCCAGCCTCATCCACCAGAACACAGGCACTAGGTCCCCTCCACTGGAAGCCTACAAAACCCACTGAACCAACCTTAGCCACTGGGGACAGACACCAAAAACAATGAGAACTATGAACCTGCAGATTGCAAAAAGGAGACCCCAAATACAGTAAGATAAGCAAAATGAGAAGACAGAAAAACACACAGCACATGAAGGAGCAAGGTAAAAATGAACGAGACCTAACACATGAAGAGGAAATAGGCAGTCTAACTGAAAAAGAATTCAGAATAATGATACTAAAGATGATCCAAAATCTTGGAAATAGAATAAATACAAGAAACATTTAAAAAGGACCTAGAAGAACTAAAGAGGAAACAAGCAATGATGAACAACACAATAAATGAAATTAAAAATACTCTAGAAGAGATCAGTAGCAGAATAACTGAGGCAGAAGAACGGATAGGTGACCTGGAAGATAAAATAGTGGAAATAACTACTGCAGAGCAGAATAAAGAAAAAAGAATGAAAAGAACTGAGGACAGTCTCAGAGACCTCTGGGACAACATTAAATGCACCAACATTCGAATTATAGGGTTCCCAGAAGAGGAAGAGAAAAAGAAAGGGACTGAGAAAATATTTGAAGAGATTATAGTTGAAAGCTTGCCTAATATGGGAAAGGAAATAGTTAATCAAGTCCAGGAAGCACAGAGAGTCCCATACAGGATAAATCCAAAGAGAAACATGCCAAGACACATATTAATCAAACTCTCAAAAATTAAATACAAATAAAACATATTAAAAGCAGCAGGGGAAAACAACAAATAACACACAAGGGAATCCTCATAAGGTTAACAGCTGATCTTTCAGCAGAAACTCTGCAAGCCAGAAGGGAGTGGCAGTACATATTTAAAGTGATGAAGGAGAAAAACCTACAACCAAGATAACTCTACCCAGCAAGGATCTCATTCAGATTTTATGGAGCAATTAAAACCTTAACACACAAGCAAAAGCTGAGAGAGTTCAGCACCACCAAACCAGCTTTACAACAAATGCTAAAGGAACTTCTCTAGGCAAGAAACACAAGAGAAGGAAAAGACCTACAATAACAATCCCAAAACAATTAAGAAAATGATAATAGGAACATACATATCGATAATTACCTTAAATGTAAATGGATTAAATGCTCCCACCAAAAGACATAGACTGGCTGAATGGATACAAAAACAAGACCCATATATATGCTGTCTACAAGAGACACACTTCAGACCTAGGGACACATACAGACTGAAAGTGAGGGGATGGAAAAAGATATTCCATGCAAATGGAAATCAAAAGAAAGCTGGAGTAGCAATTCTCATATCAGAAAAAATAGACTTTAAAATAAAGACTATTACAAGAGACAAAGAAGGACACTACATAATGATCAAGGGATCAATCCAAGAAGATATAACAATTGTAAATATTTATGCACCCAACATAGGAGCACCTCAATACATAAGGCAAATACTAACAGCCATAAAAGGGGAAATCGACAGTAACACAATCATAGTAGGGGACTTTAACACCCCACTTTCACCAATGGACAGATCATCCAAAATGAAAGTAAATAAGGAAACACAACCTTTAAATGATACATTAAACAAGATGGACTTAATTGATATTTATAGGACATTCCATCCAAAAACAACAAAATACACATTTTTCTCAAGTGCTTAAGGAATATTCCGCAGGTTAGATTATATCTTGGGTCACAAATCAAGCCTTGGTAAATTTAAGAAAATTGAAATTATATCAAGTATCTTTTCTGACTGCAATGTTATGAGACTAGATATCAATTACAGGAAAAGATCTGTAAAAAATACAAACACATGGAGGCTAAACAATACACTACTTAATAATCAAGTGACCACTGAAGAAATCAAAGAGGAAATCAAAAAATACCTAGAAACAAATGACAATGGAGACACGACGACCCAAAACCTATGGGGTGCAGCAAAAGCAGTTCTAAGTGGGAAGTTTATACCAATACAATCCTACCTTAAAAAACAGAAAACATCTCAAATAAACCACCTAACCTTGCACCTAAAGCAACTGGAGAAAGAAGAACAAAAAAACCCCAAAGTTAGCAGAAGGAAAGAAATCATAAAGATCAGATCAGAAATAAATGAAAAAGAAATGAAGGAACCGATAGCAAAGATCAATAACACTAAAAGCTGGTTCTTTGAGAAGATAAACAAACTTGATAAACCATTATCCAGACTCATCAAGCAAAAAACGAAGAAGACTCAAATTAATAGAATTAGATATGAAAAAGGAGAAGTAACAACTGACACTGCAGAAATACAAAGGATCATGAGAGATTACTACAAGTAACTCTATGCCAATAAGATGGACAACCTGGAAGAAATGGACAAATTCTTAGAAATGCACAACCTGCCGTGGCTGAACCAGGAAGAAATAGAAAATATGAACAGACCAATCAAAAGCACTGATATTGAAACTGTGATTTAAAATCTTCCAACAAACAAAAGCCCAGGACCAGATAGCTTTACAGGCGAATTCGATCAAACATTTAGAGAAGAGTTAACACCTTTCCTTCTCAAACTCTTCCAAAACAGAGCAGAGGGAGGAACACTCCCAAACTCATTCTACGAGGCCACCATCACACTGATACCAAAACTGGACAAAGATGTCACAAAGAAAGAAAATTACAGGCCAATATCACTGATGAACATAGATGCAAATATTCTCAACAAAATACTAGCAAACAGAATCCAATAGCACATTAAAAGGATCATACACATGATCAAATGGGGTTTATTCCAGGAATGCAAGGATTCTTCAATATATGCAAATCAATCACCGTTATACACCATATTAACAAATTGAAGGCGAAAAACCATATGATCATCTCAATAGATTCAGAGAAAGCTTTCGACAAAATTCAACACCCATTTATGATAAAAATCCTACAGAAAGTAGGCATAGAAGGAACTTTCTTCAACATAATAAAGGCCATATATGACAAACGCACAGCCAACATTGTCCTCAATGGTGAAAAACTGAAACCATTTCCACTAAGATCAGGAACAAGACAAGGTTGCCCACTCTCACCACTCTTATTCAACATAGTTTTGGAAGTTTTAGCCACAGCAATCAGAGAAGAAAAGGAAATAAAAGGAATCCAAATTGGAAAAGAAGAAGTAAAGCTGTCACTGTTTGCAGATGACATGATACTATACATAGAGAATCCTAAAGATGCTACCAGAAAACTACTAGAGCTAATCAATGAATTTGGTAAAGTAGCAGGATGCAAAATTAATGCACAGAAATCTCTGGCACTCCTATACACTAATGATGAAAAATCTGAAAGTGAAATTAAGAAAACACTCCCATTTACCATTGCAACAAAAAGAATAAAATATCTAGGAATAAACCTACCTAAGGAGACAGAAGACCTGTATGCAGAAAGTTTTATAAGACACTGATGAAAGAAATTAAAGATGATACAAACAGATGGAGAGATATACCATGTTCTTGTATTGGAAGAATCCACATTGTGAAAATGACTATACTACCCAAAGCAATCTACAAATTCGATGCAACCCCTATCAAACTACCAAGGACATTTTTCACAGAGGTAGAACAAAAAATTTCACAATTTGTATGGAAACACAAAAGACCCCGAATAGCCAAAGCAATCTTGAGAACGAAAAATGGAGCTGGAGGAATCAGGCTCCCTGACTTCAAACTATACTACAAAACTACAGTAATCAAGACAGTATGGTACTGGAATAAAACCAGAAATATAGATCAATGGAACAGGATAGAAAGCCCAGAGATAAACCCATGCACATATGGACACCTTATATTTGATAAAGGAGGCAAGAATATACAGTGGATAAAAGACAGCCTCTTCAATAAGTGGTGCTGGGAAAACTGGACAGCTACATGTAAAAGTATGAAATTAGAACACTCCCTAACACCATACACAAAAATAAACTCAAAATGGATTAAAGACCTAAATGTAAGGCCAGAAACTATCAAACTCTTAGAGGAAAACATAGGCAGAACACTCTATGACATAAATCACAGCAAGATCCTTTTGACCCACCTCCTAGAGAAATGGAAATAAAAACAAAAATAAACAAATGGGACCTAATGAAACTTAAAAGCTTTTGCGCAGCAAAGGAAACCATAAACAAGACCAAAAGACAACCCTCAGAATGGGAGAAAATATTTGCAAATGAAGGAACTGACATAGGATTAATCTCCAAAATTTACAAGCAGCTCATGCAGCTCAATAACAGAAAAACAAACAATCCAATCCAAAAATGGGCAGAAGACATAAATAGACATTTCTCCAAAGAAGATATACAGATTGCCAACAAACACATGAAAGAATGCTCAACATCATTAATCAGTAGAGAAATGCAAATCAAAACTACAATGAGAGGGCTTCCCTGGTGGCGCAGTGGTTGAGAGTCCGCCTGCCGATGCAGGGGACGTGGGTTCGTGCCCCGGTCCGGGAAGATCCCACATGCCGCGGAGCGGCTGGGCCCGTGAGCCATGGCTGCTAAGCCTGCGCGTCCGGAGCCTGTGCTCTGCAATGGGAGAGGCCACAACAGTGAGAGGCCCGTATAATGCAAAAAAAAAAAAAAAAAAAAAAAAACTACAATGAGATATCATCTCACACCAGTCAGAATGGCCATCATTAAAAAACCGAGAAACAGTAAATGCTGGAGAGGGTGTGGAGAAAAGGGAACCCTCTTGCACTGTTGCTGGGAATGTAAATTGATAGAGCCACTATGGAGAACAGTATGGAGGTTCCTTAAAAAACTACAGATAGAATTACCATATGACCAAGCAATCCCACTACTGGGCATATACCCTGAGAAAACCATAATTCAAAAAGATTCATATACCAAAATGTTCATTGCAGCTCTATTTACAATAACCAGGACATGGAAGCAACCAAAGTGTCCACTGACAGATGCATGGATAAAGAAGATGTGGCACATATATACAATGGAATATTACTCAGCCATAAAAAGAAACGAAATTGAGTTATTTGTAGTGAGGTGGATGGACCTAGAGTCTGTCATACAGAGTGAAGTAAGTCAGAAAGAGAAAGACAAATACCGTATGCTAACACATATATTTGGAATCTTAGGGGAAAAAAAGTCCTGAAGAATCTGGGGGCAAGACAGGAATAAAGACACAGACCTACTAGAGAATGGACTTGAGGATATGGGGAGGGGGAAGGGTAAGCTGTGATAAAGCGAGAGAGTGGCACGGACATATATACACTACCAAATGTAAAATAGATAGCTAGTGGGAAGCAGCCGCATAGCACAGGGAGATCAGCTCGGTGCTTTGTGACCACCTAGAGGGGTGGGATAGGGAGGGTGGGACGGAGGGAGACGCAAGAGAGAAGAGATATGGGAACATAGTATATGTATAACTGATTCACTTTGTTATAAAGCAGAAACTAACACACCATTGTAAAGCAATTATACTCCAATAAAGATGTTAAAAAAATAAATTAAATTAAATTATTTAAGGAAAAAAAAGAGAAGAAAAGGGGAAAAAAGAAAAAAATGTTCCTTGTGATGAAAATTCTTAGGATTTACTATCTTATCAATTCTATACATTATACAGCAGTGTTAACTATAGTCATCATGTTGTACATTACAACCCTAGTACTTATTTATATTATAACTCAAAATTTGTAGCTTTTAACCACATTTATCCAAGTCCCCCTCCCCCCATCCTCCACCTCTGGTATCTGCATGTCTGATTTCTTTTTCTATAAATTTGTTCTTGTTTTAGTTTTTGTTTTTCTGATTCCACACGTAAGTGAAATAATACAGTATTTGTCTTCCTTTGTCTGACATTTCATTTAGCATAATGCCTTCAAGGTCCATCCATGTTGTCTCAAATGGTAGGATTTTCTCATTTTTTATGGATGAATAATACTCCATTTTATATATACCACAGCTTCTTTATCCATTCATCCATCAGTGGACACTTAGGTTGTTTCCATGTCTTGGCTATTATAAATAACACTTCTATGAACACAGAGATATCTTTTTGATTTAGTGGTTTTTTTGCTTTAGATATATTACCAGAAGTGGAATTATTGGATCACACAGTAGTTCTATTTTTATTTTTTTGAGAATCCTCCATAGTGTTTTCCATAGTGGCTGTACCAATTTACAATCCTACCAACAGTGCATTAAGTGCTTATCAGATATATGGTTTGCAAATATTTTTTCCCATTCCATAGGTTGTCTTTTTAATTTGTTGATGATTTCTTTTGCTATACGGAAGCGTTTTAGTTTGATCTAGTTCCACTTGTTTATTTTTTTTTTATTTTGTTGCTTATGCTTTAGGTGTCATATCCAAAAAATCATTACCAAGGCCCATGTCAAGAAGATTTATTCTTATGTTTTCTTCTAGGAATTTCATGGTTTCAGATTTTACCTTTAAGTCTTTAATGCATTTGGAGTTAATTTTTGTGAGTGGTGTAAGATAGGAGTCCAGTTTCATTCTTTTACATGTGAATACCCAATTATCCCAGCACCATTTATTGAAGAGACTGTCTTTTCTCCTTTGAGTATTCTTGGCTCTCTTGCCAAATATTAGTTGACTGTATATGCTTGGTTTATTTCTGGGCTCTTGATTCTCTTCCGTGTGTTTTTATATACCAGGTCACTATTGAATACATAAATTATTTCCAAGTTTTTCCTATTTCAAACAATACTACAAAGAACATCCATAACATATATCTTTGCATGCATGGGCAAATTTAGCTGTAACATAAATTCTTAAAAGTAGAATTGCTGAGTCAAGGGGTAAATGAACTTTAAGTTTTGATATACATTGCCAAAAAATTCTCCAAACACACCCATCTCACCAACAACATATAAAAGGTCCTGTCTTATCTACTTTACTCCACAAGTATTTGTTTCCATTTATTCATGATCTTCAGCATAAAGAAAATGAATTATTGTTATTAAAAATAACAAAGAATAGTTTTCCTTATTGCAGACAAAACCTGTGAAAAGGGTCTGAGACATTCTCAACTTGTCAATATGTTATCAACACATTTAGCTCTCTTAAGAAATACCAAGTTAGGAACTCAGACTGTGAAGTCAGATACTTCTGAGATCAAATTCTTATCTGCCACTTCTAGTTCTGAGAGCTTGGACACTTAAATACTTTCAGTGTCCTCATCCATAGGAAAGGGATAAAAATATTACTTATCTCATAGTGTTTCTGAGGCATTTAAATGAAATATATTTTATAATATATATTTAGCACAGTATCTGAACATGAAAAGTACTCAACAAATATTAGCTGTTATTTTCTCAGGAAATTTCTAGTAGAGACAGTAAATTTTTAAGACCAGTAAATGGTGATTTTTATGTGTTTCTCTGTAAATCAGAATTGCTGCTAGGAGACTGTGAAAAATTAAAGTGACCTCTGAAATTAAGAGAGCAAATGAATTCCCACAAAAAGAAGATTATCTTTTCTTGTTATGTGTCTGAATTGGAAAGTTATGATAGGCTTTGTAGAATACTGTCTTTGACTTCAAATACTAAAATTAAATATATACTTGAAAAGAATTATGTGTTCTTGACTCTAAAGATGTTAAAATGTTGAACAACTGGCTGAAGAGCCATACTCAGAAAAAGATCATTAAACATTAAACAACTATTACAGTCTTTATCTCTGTTAAGGTAATATGAAGAGCCAGCCAAGTAGCATTGTTGGGAGAAAAAAAAGTCACTCCTGAAATACATTAATAAAGATGCGGTAAGTAAACTTTCTATTACTGGACTTACCACCCTCCCTCCTCTGCAATACTTCCAATTCTTTTCAGCTGGTTTCAGTTCATAATTCTGGTTTCAACATAAACATCTATTAGCATCTGTGCTTTATAAAGTCTACATGTGGGGAGTCTATTCTGAAATATAATTCCCAATCTTTCTTATAACACTTTTACCTTGAAATTTAATAAATAAGAAATTTTACTTTTAAAATACATATAAATAAAAATTACATTTTTCCCTTAAGAAATCCCACTCCATACATAAAAGCAAATACTTTTTACTAAATATCATGAAAATACCACAAGAACTAGATTCAGAAAGTTTCTTTCTACTGGAGCCATTTTGTTCCTTTCCTATCAACTATGCTCTTTTTAATCTTCAAAAACTCTGTTATGAAATGCCTGCTTGAATATAGTACTAAGGTATAAACTTTACTACATTCAAAGTTCAACTCCACTTTCTAAAAGTGATTATATTGATTATAAACGTGCAAATCAAAGAAAACAATGTATAAGCAAAACATCCACAGGAGAAAGGGGAACAACCAAAATGAAAATGAGCAAGTACTTTGAAATTTGAAAGATGAAATTTCCTCCAACTTTTATAATTAACATTATATTTATGATTCAATTAAGGTTTCTAGTTATGCCTTTGGCCACCTTTCTATGTGTGTTTTAATATACCATACACATGTAACAGGCACTAGTACACATTAATTGATTCAATATACTCTGGTATAAAGGAGTTCCCAGGCTGAGATTGGGCACAAGGGGGTTGGTTTTATTTGTTTTTAATTGGGAAACAGCCATTTAGAATATGAAAACTCCTAAGAGGTAGGAGCTTAAATGTTTTTTAGCGGTATGCGGGCCTCTCACTGTTGTGGCCTCTCCCGTTGCGGAGCACAGACTCCGGACGTGCAGACTCAGCAGCCATGGCTCACGGGCCCAGTCGCTCCGCAGTATGTGGGATCTTCCCGGATCGGGGCACGATCCCGTGTCCCCTGCATCGGCAGGCGGACTCTCAACCACTGCGCCACCAGGGAAGCCCTAGGAGCTTAAATTTAACTTTGAATCAGATTGATTTTGCGGGGAGGGAGGGCAGGGAGGAGGGGAGAATGACTTCAACTAGGTCCTAAACTTATGCAGATGTTTAAAAATAAGCAAAGACCCTCCTTTAAAATGTCTGAGCCAGTTTGATGGCAAGGAGCAAAAATGTTTTATATAATAAATAAAACCTTATCATGGCAAAGGGAAAGGCTGGAAAGCTAGCCATTGTGTGGACATGGGCTTAGGAGCTATAAGGACATCAGCAGAACCTATGGGCTCAGAATATAGATGCCTATGGTTGCCTTTGTAAGCATGTGTTTTATTTCCCTTGCATTATCTTCAAACTCTCAATTAAGTCTTATTAAAATTTATACTTTGGTTCCAGTCAACACACAGGAATAAAGACCAGATATCTTTCTCACCTGACACAACCAAAAAAATAGACAAAATATATGAAAACATGGTTGTAAAGGTAGTGGGCATTAGCCAGCAAAGGACAGCATTCCCTGAGAAATGGTAAAGAAAACAGGATGAGCCCTCTAGCTTACTGCCTTGAGAGACTTTTCAGACCACAGATAGGAAGGAGAAACTAAGACAGGGACTGGCGAACATTCTGAGCTAAAGAGACAAATCTGGCTTCCCTGGTGGCATAGTGGTTGAAAGTCCGCCTGCCGATGCAGGGGACGTGGGTTCGTGCCCCGGTCCGAGAAGACCCCACATGCCGCGGAGCGGCTGGGCCCGTGAGCCATGGCCGCTGAGCCTGAGCGTCTGGAGCCTGTGCTCTGCAACGGGAGAGGCCACAACAGTGAGAGGCCTGCGTACCGCAAAAAAAAAAAAAAAAAAAAAAAAAAAAAGACAAAGCTGAAAGTCCAGGGAGATTGTGGCAGCTAAAGGACACAGGACAGAGAATGAGAAAGAAGAGAGCTACAAAGAAAGAGAACTCAGAAGATCTGAGAGTCTCCCCCTTGAATATTCAGCTGGAGACTGATCAACCCATACATGGAAAGAAACTATCCAAGGCTAGGGAAAGAACCATCCAAAAGGATTTGAAGTAACAGTACTCAGCACTTACACAGAGCTGGGAATAGTGCTTGTTCCCACTACCAGAATGGAAAACTTCACGACTCATGGGACATTGAGTAGAGTACATAGAAGGGTCTTGTCTCAATAATGTGAAAAAATTAGCCCTGGACTGAGCATTGTCCCAGTCCCCCCTGACAAAGAAATTCAAAAGAGAGCAGAATTTCCACCTTAAAGGCCAATAGCAGTCATGCCTCAGAGAATCGCTATGGTCATGTAAAGGCAACACCAGGAGAACATATTGAATTAACTAAAGTGGAAGGACATAGGCAACTTCCCACCAAGCCCTGTACCATTGAGAACAATCAGAATGAGTTGGGGAATATGTTGATGGAGCTAATTCCATAAAATTATAAATTTTATAAAAAATAAAATTTGATGGGGTTAGTTTCTATAAAACTGATGAAAACATCTCCTAATGTCATAGTTGAGATATAGTAGAAGGTCTCATAAGAGAGCTTCTAGACAAATCAACTCTTTTTATTTCCTCTCCGCAACATATTAATGATCCCTCCTTCCTGCTCAATACCAAAGGATTATCTCAAGTATACTGGAGCCTTTCTGTTCCCACTTATTAAGGCATGTGAGTTGTAATTATAACTGTACTTTTATTAAGTATATAAACTTATCCAATAACAGTACAAAAAAGGTCTGTCATTTCTTTGAAAAGTAATTTGAATGCTTGAATGCTCAATAAAGGTGAGTTGCTAAAATTATTGTCAAATTGAATGTGGAAGAAAAAATGGTAAAAGTTGGGGTGCAGCAAGGGAGGAGATTATAAAATATCAAGGATTCCACAGTTAGGTAGCTACTCAAGTGTCATTAAGTTTTCTTCCATAAAGACACCAAAATAGGAAATCTAAGTCAATGTATTAATAGTATGGGTGTGATTTAGGCAAAAGCGATTATATGAGACTCAATCAACAGACCTATACTAAAAATGGGCCCTGGCTGAACATCAAGAGATTGGCTAATGTTCATGTTATATTCATTAAGATAAAATACTTAAGGTGTAGGGGTGTGTGTGTGTAGAAAAACTAACGAACTTTTCACTTCCAATAATAAGAACTATATATTTGAAGCAAAAATTGTCTGTTGTGCCTTAAAACACTGGAAATAATCTTTAAATTTCAATCGTATTTAGGCAAATTTTAATTAGATATTTATATGTAAAAATACATAACTCAATGCTTTAAAAACCTTTATTAATATCTTTTATGTGTAAAATATTTTATACAATATATCTATAAACTATCCTTCTAAATAAATTTCAATATAGAGCTTTTAAAATAGAGCTAGTGACTTCCCTGGTGGCACAGTGGTTAAGAATCCACCTGCCAATGCAGGGGCCACAGGTTCAATCCCTGGTCCGGGAAGATTCCATATGCTGCGGAGCACCTAGTCCCGTGTGCCACAACCACTGAGCCTGCACTCTAAACCCCATGAGCCACAACTACTGAGCACACATGCCACAACTACTGAAGCCCGTGCACCTAGAGCCTGTGCTCCACAACAAAAGAGGCCACAACAATGAGAGGCACGCGTACCACAATGAAGAGTAGCCCCCGCTTGCCCCAACTAGAGAGAGCCTGCGCGCAGCAATGAAGACCCAATGCAGCCAAAAATAAATAAATAAATAAATTTTATTTTTAAAAAAGTTTAAAATAGAGCTATATGATGACACTTCAAAATTTTGAAGATGATGAATTATTTTTTTAATTGCCAAAGAACTGACAAAGTAATTTCATGTCATATTTTAGATTGACAATAATTTTAAGGCAATAAAATATATAAAATATATTTGAGTTTACATTTAAGATTGTACTTCCTACAGCATTATCTCCTAGTATTAGGAGTATCATATATTTAAAGCTATTTATTGTTAAAAAAAAAGTGGCAACAGAACATAGCAATCCATATTGTAAAACAAACAATAAAAAAGATAATAGTATGGATCTGCAACTTAATTAAATGTTCAAACTTTGAGGTGAAATAGCTGCCCACAACTGCTGTCTATTGAATTTTTCTCCAAATAACCTATGGACTAATATGCCACCAGTAAACATTTTCTATAATATTATTCTTGATGTCAACTTAATTCTTCTGAGAAGAAAAACTAAACCTTACAACTAAGATGCCAGACTAAAGTTAATTATCCATTATTTTTTCCTTTACTTGCTAAATCTGAGCAAATTTATTAGCTCTATTGTATTATGCTGAATTACCAAAACCTTGTAAGCTTGATTTTTTGATATCTCCTGAAAGAATCTCATTTTAGTGATTTGAAATTGAAAATGGCAATACTATAAATTTTTTCTAAGAAGTGATACCTAACCCTTACAAAGAGCTCATTCACTCATATAACAAATACTTACTGAGCAATACAGTATGCAAAGCACCATGGAGTATACGACGATGACTAAAACATGAACTTTGCCAAGTATCCCCAAATAGGAAAACAAAGCACTTCAATAGGAAGATTCTTCTGTTTGGTTTTTTTTGTTTGTTTTGTTTGTTTGTTTTGCCTCTCACTGTTGTGGCCTCTCCCGCTGCGGAGCGCAGCCTCCGGACGCGCAGGCTCAGTGGCCATGGCTCACGGGCCCAGCCGCTCCGCGGCGTGTGTGATCTTCCTGGACCGGGGCATGAACCCGTGTCCCCTGCATCGGCAGGCGGACTCTCAACCACTGCGCCACCAGGGAAGCCCTTCTGTTTGGTTTTAAATGTCAGCACATTCAGGTATATTCCCTTCAAGTATAATAAAATAGAATTCCATAGCACCAGAAAAACATACATATACATCATAATAATCCTTCATATGCACAGATCCTAAAGTCTTTACTATTATTTTTAAATCATTAAAAAGTTCTAGAGTCCAGAATCCAGTTCAAGCTGACAACATAGAAGGACCATGAAACTCACCTCCTCCCATGACCACACCAAATCTGCAGCTATATATGGAACAAAAAACAACCTCTGAAAAAAAAAAACACCTGAAAACTGTCTGAGCGACTCCTACTCATCAGGTGAACAAGGGAAGGCCCACATCAAACTCGGTAGGAGACGCTGGGACACAGTCTCACCACGAACCCCATCCTGAGCACAGCAACCCACAGTGAGAAGAGAACTCAACACCCAGAGCTTCTCCCTGAAAAGTGAAGAATTTGAACTCCATACCAAGCAACACAACTTTTAAGACCTGCAACTGAGAAACAAGCCCCGAACATATCTAGCTTTGAAAACCAATGGGGTTCACATCCAGGAGACCCACAACCCTACAACAAACTGAGAAATGGCTGTTAGAGGGTTTGTACGTGGACTCACCTGCCCCAGGGCCCAGCGCAGAGGTGCCTAGACTTTAGGTATATTAGGCTCATTTGCTAATCTTAAAGCAGCTGCCTGAGGGGCAAGCATCTAATATTTCTAATTTAGCACACATCTAGGAGCCTGCTGGCTGGTAGGCACCATCTTCACTCTCTCTCTCTGCCTCACTCTAGTCAGCAGAGGCCACCTTTTTTTTCGTTTCTTTTTTTCCTGCAGGTGTCATCCATATGCTCTCCCTCTGCCTTATTCCAGTCAGCAGGCACAGTATTCACACTCTCCCTCTGCTGCCCCCCAGAGTGCCAGTATCTCCCAGAAGGGAGCTTTTACACACGTGTGACGTCCAGGTTTTTATATACGGTGCTCCGGTTTTTGTGGCCGTCACCCAGGGTTTGCCCTTTGATTACCTGGCTCTGGAGGCCAGGTGGGCTTGCAATCCTGGGTCTCAAAGGACTGTAACAATCAGAGAGACAGTTCTTAGCAGACTATCACCCCCAGGGCACAACATAGAGAGCAGACTGAAACAGTTTCAGCCTTTCTGTGAAAGAGGCCTATCCACTTGTCCAGGAGCTTCAACCTGAGGGGCAGCCTTCTGGTTTGGCACACACCTATGGGCCCACACCAGGCGCTCTCAAAGAATGGAGGCCAGCAGACACAATCTTTGTGCTCTCCCGCTGCCTTGCTCCAGCTCACAGGTATCTCCCAGAAAGGAACTTATCCCCATGTCTGGCACCTTGATTTTTTGTGGCTGCACCAAGGGACGCCTTTACATTGCCTGGCTCTGGCGGCCAGTGAGACTTATGCTCATGGGTCCCACAGGACTGTAACCAATGAAGAAAGATTTATTAAATGGCTACCACCCCCAGGGTACAGCAAGAGGCAACAGACCCAGGAACTCAGTCTTTCTGTGAAAGTGACCTATTAGCTTATCAGCATAGCTGCAGGCTGAGGGACAGGCTTCTAATTAAACACACATCTAAGGACTGACTATAATCATTTCAAGAAACCGCAAAGGGCAGGTGCTATCTTTGCACTGTCTGCCACCTGTGCTCCAGAGCACTAGTAGTTCCCAGAGGGGAGCTTGTACATGTATCTGGTGTCTCAGTTTTTGTGGCTGGTGACCAGGGAATGCCCCTTGATCACCTGGCTCTGGTGGCCAGGGAGGCTTTTGTTCTTGGGTTCCAGAAGATTGTAACAATCACAGAGAAAGTTCTTAACAGACTACAACCCCCAGGGCACTGCACAGACAACAGACTGAAACAGACCCCCAGTATTTTTGTGAACAAGGCCTGTCTGCTTCTCCTGGAGCTTCAGCCTAAGGGGCAGGCTTCAGGTTTGGCACATATCTAGAAGCCTACAAAGGTGCTCCTAGGGGACATAGGTCAGTGGGTGTCATCTTTGCACTCTCTCTCTCTCTGCCTTGCTACAGCTTGCTGGTATCTCTCAGAAAGAAGCTTATACACTATACTCATCTGGAGCCCCATTTTTTGTGACTGCCAACCTGGGAATACCTCCAGGTCACTCTGGTGATCTGGTGGCCAACAGGGCTTCACTTGTAGTCCCGTAGGGCTGTATATATTTGCACACTTTAAAAGCTGCTGCCTGAGGGTCTGGCTTCCAATCAGCTTGAATCTAGGTGCTGGCTGAGATCCTACCCTTTGGGACCCTGACAGGTATTGGCATACCCTTAACCACTGGGAGCCACAAAAATAAAATAGGCTGCTTGTACAATCACCAAGGTTTGAGAGACAACCAAGAGCTAGGGCAGGGTTGAATGATAAGGTTCATCTCCTACACAAGGCCATTCCATCCAGTCTAAGAGAGATGGCTGCTTCAACAAATGCATAGAAACCAACACAAAGAGTCAAGCAAAATGAAGAAACAGAGGAATATGTTCCAAATGATAAAACAAGATAAAGCTTCAGGAAAAAAAAAAACTTAACGAAACATAAATAGGTAATTTACCTGATAAAGAATTCAAAGTAATGATCATAAAGATGCTCACTGAACTCAGGACAAGAATGGTTGAACACAGTGAGAACTTCAACAAAGAGAGAGAAAATATTAAAAAGTATCAAATAGAAGTCACAGAGGTGAAAAATAATAACTAAACTGAAAAATACACTAGAGGGGTTCAGTAGCAGACTAGACAAAGCAAAAAAAAAGGATCAATGATCTTGAGGACAAGGCAATGGAACTCACCCAATCAGAGCAGAAAAAAAAAAAAAGGAAGAAAGAAAGAAAAAAGTAAAGATGGCTTAAGGGACCTATGGGACAAAATCAAGCAGACTAACATTTGCATTATAAAGGTCCCAGCAGGAGAAAAGAATGAGAAAGGGCCAGAAAACCTAGTTGAAGAAATATGGCTGAAAAACTTCCCTAACTTGGGGAAGAAAACAAACATCCAGATCCAGGAATCCCAGAGGGTTTCAAATAAGATGAAACCAAAAAGATTCACACCAAGACCCATTAGAATTAAAATGTCAAAAGATAAAGACAAGGAGAGACTCTTAAAAGTAGCAAAAGAAAAACAACTTGTTACATACAAGGGAACCCTCATAAGACTATCAGCAGACACTGTGCAGACCAGAAGAGAGTTGCATGATATATTCAAAATGCTAAAAAAAAAAAGTTCCAGTCAAGAATACTCTACCCAGCAAAGTTCACTTAGAATTGGAGACACAGTTTTCTAAGACAAAGGAATTCATCACCACCAAACCAGCCTTTTAAAAATGTTAAAGGGACTTCTTTAAGGTGAAAAGAGACGAGTAACCAGAAACATCTGAATTTATAGATCTCATTAGTAAAGGTAGTAGATTAATCACTTGTAAGGTTAGTATGAAGGTTAAAGGAAAAAAGTAGTATAACTATACCTACAATAATTTGTTAATGAATACACAAGATAAAAAGATGCAAATTATGACATCAAAAACATAAAACATGGTGGAGAGAATAAAAATCTATAACTTTAAAATATGTTCAAACTTAAGTTCAACTAAGACTGTTATCAGTATAAGATGTTTTACATAAGCTTCACAGTAACCACAAAGCAAAAACCCTTAGTAAATACACAAAGACTGTAATAGGAGACAAAGAAGGTTGTTATATAATGATAACTGGATCAATCCAACAAGAGGATATAACATTTATAAATATTTATACGCCCAACATAGGAGCACCAAAATATATAAAACAAATATTAACAGATCTGAAGGGAGAAATCGGCAGCAATACAATAATAGTACTTCAATATCCCACTTTCAAAAAAGGATAGATCATCCAAACAGAAAATCAATAAGAAAACTTTGAACTTAAACTACACATTAAACCACATGAAGTTAACAATATTTACAGAGCATTCCATCCAAAAGCAACAGAATACACACTCTTCTCAAGCACACAGACATTTTCCAGGATTGATCATACATTAGGCCACAAACCAAGTCTTAATAAATTTAAGAAGCATCAAGCATCCTTTCTGACAACATTTATATGAAAATAGATACCAGTTACAAGAGGAAAACTGAAAAATTCACAAACATGTAAAGATTAAACAACATGCTACTGAACAACCAATAGGTCAAAAGAAAATGAAAAAAATACCTTGAGAGAAATGAAAATGGAAATACAACATACCAAGACTTATGGGATGCAGTTCTAAGAGGAAAGTTCATAGCAATAAAGCCAGTAGCAAGAAATGAAAAAGACCTCTAATAAATAACCTAACTTTACACCTCAAGAAATGAGAAAAAAATGAAGCCCAAAGTTAGCTGATGGAAAGAAATAGCAAAGATTAGAGTAGAAATAAAGAAAATAAAGACTGAAAATAAAATAGAAAAGATCAATGAAACTAAGAGCTGGTTTTCTGAAAAACCAACTAGTACTAGTACCTATTACTAGTAAAGAGATGGAATCAGTTAATTAAAAACCTCCCAATAAAGGTCCAGGACCAGATGATTTCACTGGTGAATTCTACCAAACATTTAAAGAAGAATGAAAAACAACCCTCCTCAAATTTCTCCAAAAACAAAAGAGGATGAAATACTCCCAGAGACCAGTATTTTATTTCACAAAGAACATATTTTTCCAGGCCAGAATTACCCTGATACCAAAACCAGGCAAGGACATTACAAGGAAATTAAATTACAGCCAATATTCATGATGAACTAGATATAAAAATATTCAGCAAAACATTAGCAAACTGAATTCAATGATGCATTAAAAGGATAATACACCATGACCAAGTGGGATTTATTCCAGGAATGCAAGGATGGTTCAACATTCACAAATTAATCAGTGTGATACACCACATTAACAAAATGAAGAATAAAAATCATATGGTCACCTCAAAAGATGCAGAAAGAGCATTTGACACAATTCATCATCCATTCATGATAAAAATAACTATCAATAATGTGGGTACAGAGGAACGTACCCTAACATAATAAGACCAGGTATGACAGGCCCACAGCTAACTCATCATACTCAATGGTGAAACGCTGAAAGCTTTTTATCTAAGACCAGGAATAAGACAAGGATCCCCTCTCTCATCACTTCTGCTCAACATAGTATTGGAAGTCCTAGCCAGAGCAATTTGGGAACAAAAAAGAAATAAAAGGTATCCAAATTGAAAAGGAAGAACCAAAACTGTCTCTATTTGCAGATGGCACAATATTATCTATAGAAAACCCTAAAGACTCCAAAAAACAAATTTTAAAACTAGTAAATGAATTCAGTAAAGTTGCAGGATACAAAATTAATACACAATGGGACTTCCCTAGTGGTTAAGAATCTGCCTGCCAATGCAGGGGACATGGGTTCAAGCCCTGCTCTGGGAGGATCCCACATGCCACAGAGTAACTAAGCCTGTGCACCACAACTACTGAGCCTGTGCTCTAGAGCCTGTGTGCCACAACTATGGAGCCCGTATGCCACAACTACTAAAGCCTGTGCACCTAGAGCCTATGCTCTGCAACAAGAGAAGCCACCTCAATGAGAAGTCCATGCACTGCAACGAAGAGTAGCCCCCACTCGCCGCAACTAGAGAAAACCCGCATGCAGCAACGAAGACCCAATGCAGCCAAAAATGAATAATATAAATAAAAATAAATTTATTAAAAAAATTAATACACAAAAATCTGTTGCATTTCTATACACTAATAATAAACTATCAGAAAGAGAAATTAAGAAAATCCCATTTACACTTGTTCAAAAAGAATAAATTACCTAGGAATAAATTTAACCAAAGAGGTAAAAGACCAGTGCACTGAAAACTATGACACTGATAAATAACATTGAAGGCTCAAATAAATGGGAATATATTTCATGCTCATGGATTGTAAGAATTAATATTGTTTAAATGGCCATATTACTGAAAGCAATCTACAGAGTCAAAGAAATCCCTATAAAAATTCCAATGGCATTTTTCACAAAACTAGAACAAAAAATCCTAAAATTTCTAGGGAACTACAGAATAACTCATAGAAAAAGCAATCTTGAGAAAAAACAAAGCTAGGGGCATCACACTTCCTGATATCAAACTATATTACAAAGTATAGTAATTAAAACAGTATGGTATTGGCATAAAAACAGACACACAGATCAATGGTACAGAATAAAGAACCCAGAGATGCATCCATGGTCAATTAATCTACAACAAAGGAGCCAAGAATATGCAATGGGGAAAGGACAGCCTCTTCAATAAATAATGTTGGGAAAACTAGACAAATACATGCAAAAGAATGAAACTGGACCACTATCTTGCACCATACACAAAAATCAACTCAAAATGGATTTAAAGTCAGAAAGAGAAAAACAAATACCATATGCTAACACATATATATGGAATCTAAAAAAAATTGTTCTGAAGAATGTAGGGGCAGGACAGGAATAAAGACACAGATGTAGAGAATGGACTTGAGGACACGGGGAGGGGAAAGGGTAAGCTGGGATGAAGTGAGAGAGTGGCATTGACATATATACACTACCAAATGTAAAACAGATAGCTAGTGGGAAGCAGCCGCGTAGCACAGGGAGATCAGCTCGGTGCTTTGTGACCACCTAGAGGCGTGGGGTAGGGAGGGTGGGAGGGAGACATAAGAGGGAGGGGATTATAGGGATATATGTATATGTATAGCTGATTCACTTTGTTATACAGCAGAAACTAACACAACACTGTAAAGCAATTATACTCCAATAAACATGTTAAAACAAAAAATGGACTTAAAAGCCTTGAACCTGAAACCATAAAACTCCCAGAAGCAACTATAGGCAGTAAGTGCTTTGACTTTGGTCTTGGCAATGATTGTTTGGATTTGACACCAAAAGCAAAGGCATAAATAGCAAAAATAAACAAGCGGGACTACATCAAACAAAAAAGGTTTGTAGAGCAAAGGTATCCACCAACAAAATGAAAAGGCAACCTCAGGAATGGGAGAAAATATTTGCAAATCATATATCTGCTCAGGTTTTAAGATCCAAAATACATAAAGAACTCATATAGCTCACTAACAAAAAAAAAAAACTGATTTAAAAAGTAAGAAAACAATCCCGTTTACAATCACATAAAAAAGAATAAAATACCTAGGAATAAATCTAAATAAGGCAGTAAAAGATGTGTACTCAGAAAACTATAAGATAGTGATGAAGGAAACTGAGGAAGATAGAGACAGATGGAAAGAAATACTATGTTCATGGATTGGAAGAATTAATATTATTAAAATGACCAGAGTACCCAAGGCAATCTACAGATTCAATGCAATCCCTATCAAAATACCAATGGCATTTCACAGACCTAGAAAAAATAATTCTAAAATTTGTATGGACATAAAAAATACCCCAAATGGCCAAAATAATCTTAAGAAAGAAGAACAAAGCTGGAAGTATCATGCTTCCCGATTTCAAACCATAATACAACGCCATAGTAATCAAAACAGCATGGTGCTGGCACAAAAGCAGACACATAGATCAGTGGAACAGACTAGAGAGCCCACAAATGAACCCACACTTATACGGACAAAGGAAGCAAGACTATAGAATGGGGGAAAGACAACCTCTTCAATAAATTGTGTTGGGAAAACTGGACAACTACATGCAAAAGAATCAAACTGGACTACACTCTCACACCATGCACAAAACATAAATTCAAATGTAAAACCTGAAACCATAAAGCTTCTAGAAGAAAACATAGGCAGTAAGCTCTTTGACATTGGTCTTAGTAATATTTTTTTGGATATGTCTCTTCAGGCAAAGGAAACAAAAGCAAAAATAAACAAATGGGGCAAATCAAACTAAAAAGCTTTTGCACAGTGAAGGAAACTATCAACAAAACAAAAAGGCCACCTATTGAATGGGAGAAGATATTTTCAGAAGGTATATCCAATAAAGGGTTAATACCCAAAATACACAAAGAACTCATACAACTGAACATCAAAAAAAAAAAAAAAAGGAAACAACCAGATTAAAAGACAGGCAGAGGATCTGGATAGAAATTTTTCCAAAGACGACATACAGATGGCCAACATGCACATGAAAAATGCTCAACATCACTAATCAACAGAGAAAAGCAAATCAAAACCACAATAAGAAATCACCTCAAACCTGCCACATGGCTATCATCAAAAAGACCACAAATAACAAATGTTGGCACAGATGTGAAGAAAAGAGGACTCTTGTACACTGTTGGTGGGAATGTAAATTGGAATAGCCACTGTGGAAAACAGTATGGAGGTTCCTCAAAAAACTAAGAGTAGAACTACCATATGACCCAGCAATTCCACTCATATATATATATATATATATATATATATATATATATATATATATATGAAAACAAAAACACTGATTGGAAAAGACACATGTACCCCAATGTTCACAGCAGCATTATTTGCAATAGCCAAGTTATGGAAACAGCCTAAGTGTCCATCAACAGATGAATAGATAAAGAAGATGTGGTATACACACACACACACACATACACACACACACACACACAATGGAATACTACTCAGCCATAAACAATATAAAGTTTTACCATTTGTAAAATCATGGATGGACCTGGAGGATATTATGCTTAGTGAAATAAGTCAGACAAAAACAAATACTGTATGTTACCACTTATATGTAGAATCTAAAAAATAAAAAAAATGAATGAATATGACAAAACAGAAACAGACTCACAGATATAGAGAAGAACAAACTAGTGGTTACCTGTGGAGAAAGGGGGAGGGGTAAGATAGGGGTAGGGTATTAAGAGGTACATACTACTATGCATAAAATAAGTAAGCTACAGGGATACATTGTACAACACAGAAAATACATCCAATATTTTATAATAACTTTAAATGGAGTATAATCTATAAAAATTTTGAATCACTATGTCATACACCTGAAACTAATACAATATTGTAAATCAATTATACTTCAATAAAAGTATTTTTAAAAAGAAGAAAGGTATATGCACCCCTTTGTTCATTACAGCATTATTTACAATAGCCAAAATATGGAAGCAACCTAAGTGCCATTAGTAGATGAATAAATAAGTGCCATTAGTAGATGAATAAATAAAGAAGATGTGATACACACACACACACAAACACAAAATGGAATATTACTCAGCCACAAAAGAGAATGAAATCTTACCATTTGCAGCAACATGGATGGACCTAGAGGATGTTTTTCTAAGTGAAATAAGTCAAACAGAGAAAGACAAATACTGTATGATTTCACTTATATGTGGAATCTAAAAAACAAAACAAATGAACAAACATAACAAAACAAAAGAGTAATAGTTACAGAGAACAAACAGGTGATTGCCAGAGGGCAAGGGGTGGGAGGGAGGAAAGAAATAGGTGAGGAAGCTTAAGAGGTACAAAATTCTAGTTGCAATAGAAATGAGTCATAGGTTTGAAAATACAGTGTGAGGAATATAGTCAATAACTATGTAATATCTTCGTATGTACAGTGACAGATGGTAACTAGACTTATTGTGGTGATTATTCTGAAATGTATAGAAATATCAAATCACTATGTTGTTTAACAGGAACTAACATAGTGCTGTAGGTCAATTATACTTCAAAAACAAACAAAATCATAGAAAAGGGGATCCGATTTGTGGTTACCAGAGGTGAGGAGGGGGAAGTGGGGGAATTGGATGAAGGTGGTCAAAAGGTACAAACTTCCAGTTATAAGATAAATAAGTACCAGGGATGTGATGTACAACATGATAAATGATAATTAACAATTAACATTGATTTATGTTATATATGAAAGTCATTAGGAGAGTAAATCCTAAGAGTTCTCATCACGAGAGATTTTTTTACGTTTCTTTAATTTTGTCTCTATATGAGATGATGGATGTTCACTAAACTTATTGTGATAATCATTTCATGATGTACGTAAGTCAAATCATTACGCTGTACACCTTAAACTTACACAGTGCTGTATATCAATTATATCTCAATAAAACTGGAAGAAAATAATGAAACAGCATTTTAGAAAAATTAAATTTTTAAAAAAACAAGTTAAGTATTGTGCATGGTTAGTGGAAATATAAATTGGTGCAAACACTATGCAAAGTAGTACGGCAGTTCCTCAAAAAATTAAAATTAGAACTACATATGATCCAGCAACTCCACTTTTCATATTTATCCGAAGGAAACAAAAACACCAACTTGAAAAGATCTACACCCTCGTGTTCACTGAAGCGTTATTTACAAAGCTAAGACATGAAAACAACCTAAGTGCCCATTGATGGATGAAAGAATAAAGAAAATGTGGTGTATATACATTAAATGGAATATTATTCAGCCACAAAAAAGGAAGGAAATTCTGCCACTTGCAACAACGTGGACTGACCTTGAAGGCATTCACTAAGTGAAATAAGTCAGATAAAGACAAATAATGTTATGATATCAACTATATATAGAATCTAAAAAAAAAAATTGAACTCACAGATAGAACAGATTGGTGGTTGCCAGAGGTAGGGGGTGGGAGTAGGCAAAATGAATGAAGGTGATCAAATGGTATAAACTTCCACTTATAAGTTAAATAACTTCTGGGGAAGTAATGTACAGCACAGTGACTAAAGTTAATAATACTGCATCATACACTGGAAAGTTGCTAAGAAAGAAAATCTTGAAAGTTCTCATCACAAGAAAAGAATTGTAACTATGTGAGGTTATGGATGTTAACTGAATTTATTATGGTAATCATTTCACAATATATATATCTATCAAATCATCAGTACACTTAAAACTAATACAATTTTATATGTCATTTATATCTAAATAACTGGCAAAGTATTCCTTTTCTTGTAATTGCAGTGAAGAAATAAATCTTTAAAATTCAAAAAAGAGTTATATGAGGAAAAAATGAAAAATAAGAGTGACTACACTGAGGCACTATTTGGTCATTTTAAAATAAGATCACCAGTTCTGACTTATAACCAATCTTAACAAATCTCCATTCATATTTAAGTAAGTAAAAGTAGAAGTCATCCTTCACTGTGCTAAAAAACTCAAGGTCCCACAGCTGTGATCAAAGAAATAAATGTCTAGCAAATGTATTCCTTCAAATATCATCTTGCCAGAGGGTATTTGCCTTGCATACAAATACCGTATGCTAACACATATATATGGAATCTAAAAAAAAAAAAAAATGGTCATGAAAAACCTAGGGGCAAGACGGGAATAAAGATGCAGACCTACTAGAGAATGGACTTGAGGATACGGAGAGGGGGAAGGGTAAGCTGGGACAAAGTGAGAGAGCGGCACGGACATATATACACTACCAAACGTAAAATAAATAGCTAGTGGGAAGCAGCCGCATAGCACAGGGAGATCAGCTAGGTGCTTTGTGACCACCTAGAAGGTACAATGTTGTGTTAGTTTCTGCTGTATAACAAAGTGAATCAGCCATATGCATATGTGTTAGTATGTGCCGTATATGTTAGCATACGGTATTTGTTTTTTTCTTTCTGACTTACTTCACTCTGTATGACAGACTCTAGGTCCATCCACCTCACTACACATAACTCAGTTTCGTTTCTTTTTATGGCTGAGTAATATTCCATTATATATATGTGCCACATCTTTTTTCTTTTTTTTTTCTAGCATCTTTATTGGAGTATAATTGCTTTACAATGGTGTGTTAGTTTCTGCTTTATAACAAAGTGAATCAGTTATACATATACATAGGTCCCCATATCTCTTCCCTCTTGCATCTCCCTCCCTCCCACCCTCCCAATCCCACCCCTCCAGGTGGTCACAAAGCACCGAGCTGATCTCTCTGTGCTATGCAGCTGCTTTCCACTAGCTATCTATTTTACATTTGGTAGTGTGTATATGTCAATGCTACTCTTCCACTTCATCCCAGCTTACCCTTCCCCCTCCCCGTGTCCTCAAGTCCTTTCTCTATGTCTGCATCTTTATTCCTGTCCTGCTCCTAGGTTCTTTGGAACCATTTTTTATTTTTAGATTCCATATATATGTGTTAGCATATGGTATTTGTTTTTCTCTTTCTGACTTACTTCACTCTGTATGACAGACTCTAGGTCCATCCACCTCACTACAAATAACTCAATTTCGTTTCTTTTTATGGCCAAGTAATATTCCATTGTATATATGTGCCACATCTTTATCCATTCATCTGTCGATGGACACTTAGGTTCCCAGAGCAATTTTTTAAATGATACATTAGACAATCAAAAATTAAAACTTTTGGACCCCAAATAGCCAGAGCAATTTTCAGCAAGAAGAAGAAAGTTGGAGGTATCACATTCCCTGATTTCAAAAAATATTACAAAGCTATAAGTAATAAATACAGTATGGTATTGGCATAAAAACAGATATACAGACCAATGGAACAGAATACAGAGCCCAGAAATACCATACATATGCGGTCCACTGATCTTCAATAAAAGTGCCAAGAATACACAATGGAGAAAAGATATTCTCTTCAATAAACAGTTTTGGAAAATTGGATATCCATATACAAAAGAATGAAATGGACCCTTTTCTTACACCATATACAAAAATCAAATCAAAATGGATTAAAGACAAATGAAAAACCTGAAGCAATAGAACTCTTAAAGGAAAACAGAGAAAAAACTTCTAGACATTGGACTGGGCAATGATTTCTTGGATATGGCACTTAAAGCGCAGGCAACAAAAGCAAAAATAGACAAGTGGAATTACATCAAACTAAAAAGCTTCTGCAAAGCAAAGAAAATAGTTAACAAAATGAAAAGGCAACCCATGGAACAGGAGAGATTTTTAGCAGACCATATATCTGATGAGGGGTTAATATCAACAAAAAAATAAGGAATTCCTATAACTCAATAGCAAAAAACAAATGAACATGCAAACAAATAACCCAGTTGAAAATGGGCAAAGAATCTGAATAGACATTTCTCCAAAGAAGACAAACAAATGGCCAACAGGTTTATGAAAAGGTACTCAACATCACTAATCATCAGGGAAATGCAAATCAAAACCACAATGCAATATCACTTCACACCTGTCAGGATGGCTATTATCAAAAAACCAAAGGACAACAAGTGTTGATGAGGATGTAGAGAAAAGGGAACACTTGCACACTGTTGATGGGAATCTAAACTGGTACAGCCACTATGGAAAACAATATAGAGGTTCCTCAAAAATGTATAATTTATCCAAATTGATCCAACAATGCCAAATTGATTCAACAATGCTACTTCTGGGTATATATCCAAAGAAATTTAAATATGGATCTTATAGAGATACCTGCACTCTCATGTTCAGTGCAGCTTTATTCACAATATCAAAGGTAAAGCAACCTAAATGTCCACTGACAAATAAATGGATAAAGAAAATGTAGTATATACATACAATAGAATATTATTCAGCCTTAAAAAAAGAAGGAAATCCTGCCATTTGCAACAACATGGATGGACCTGGAGGGTATTCTTCTAAGTGAAATAAGCCAGACACAGAAGACAAATTCTGTATGATCTCACTTATACGTGGAATCTAAAATAGTTGAATTCATAGAAGCAGAGAGTAGACTGGTGGTTGCCAGAGGCTTGAGAGAGGGGGTAAAGGGGTAATGTTGGTCAAAGGATACAAAGTTTCAGTTGTGCAAGATAAAAAAGTTCTGGATGCCTACTGTACAACATAGGCCTATGATTAGCAGTACTGTACTTTATACTTAAATTTTGCTAAGAGGGTAGATTTTATGTTAAGTGCTCTTACCACAAAAGGAAAAAAACAAAAAGCAAATAAAAGGGGGAGGGAGGAAACTTTTGTAGGTGATGGATAAGTTTATGACATTGCGATGATAATTTCACAGATGTATACTTATTTTCAAACACATCAAGCTGTGTACATTAAATATCATAGTTTTTGTATGTCAGTAACACCTCAGTAAAGCAGTTTTTTAATTTTTTAAACTTTTGGACTTCAAAAACCATCAAGAAAGTGAAAAGACAAACCACAGAATGGGAGAAAATATTTGTAAATCATATATCTGACAGGAGGCTTATATCCAGAATCTATTAAAAAAAGATTACAACTCAATAATAAAAAGACAATCCAATTTTTAAACAGAAAAAGGATCTAAATAGACATTTTTCCAAATAAATATAAATGGCCAATAAGCACATAAAAAGATTTCCTATCAAAAATATAATGTAAATTATTAAAGCTTAATTTAAAATGTACAAGCATTTTAATAAAGCCATTTGTATAGGTTATTTTTTCACTGTTTAAAGATAGGTACTTTTTTTTAGTAGTCAAAAGCAAAGGACTAAAAACTTACCTGTACCGGAGATAAAAGACAATGAATATATATGCTTATATATATATATATATATATATATATATATATATACACACACACACACACACACACACACACACACACACAATATACTATATATATAGGAAATTGTCACTATAATAACTGTTATGTACAGTGAATAATTATTATAAATGAAGTAGTAGAAAAGCAGTATTAGAAGTAAGTCAGAAAGAAAAAAAGAAATACTGTATGTTAACACACATATATGGCATCTAGAAAAATGGTACTGATGAACCTAGTGGCAGGATGAACCTAGTGGCAGGACAGTGGCAGGTACTGATGAACCTAGTGGCAACCTAGTGGTACTGATGAACCTAGTGGCAAGAGAGAAGCAGACATAGAGAACGGACTTGTGGACACAGGGTGGGAAGGGGAGGGTGGGACAAACTGAGAGAGTAGCATTGACATATATACACTACCACGTGTAAAATAGATAGCTAGTGGGAAGGTGCTGTTTAGCACAGGGAGCTCAGCTCGGTGCTTTGTGACAACCTAGACGAGTGGGATGGGGAGAGTAGAAGGGAGGTCCAAGAGGGAGGGGATATAGGTATACATCTAGCTGATTCACTTTGTTGTACAGCAGAAAGTAACACAACATTGTAAAGCAATTATAATCTAATAAAGATGAAAAAAATAAAAACAGGTGGAAAAAAAAAGATTTCCTAGGTAACCCTCTATCAAATAACATTCTCTCTGAGCCTCATGTTTCTTAAAAAATAAAAAGAAAAAATTTTTAAACAAATTACAACTAAATTCTCTCCCTGAAAAGAATATCAAGATCATTAAAAGAGTGGGAGTAAAGGATGATGAAAACTCTTGTTTACAATGCTGCAGCTAAACCCTGAGCAGAATGCACCTCCCTTAGAAATCCTTGGAAACCTTATAGAGCCCACTATGTAGCTAAACACAAATTTTGAGCTATAAAAATTAGTTCTCTTTTGCACAAAATTTAACAGCAACAGAAATTGGTTTTCATTTTATTTTTCCCACCAATGATAAATGTAGTCTGAGAAACAGGATTTTTAACAAGAAACAGGTGAAATATTTTTGTAACTCCGTGAATTCTCAGTTCTTTTATCTAAGACAAGATGGGAAAACTATGGAAAACCGGCCAAATCCAGCCTGCCCTGTTTAGGTACAACACAGAAGCTAAGAATGATTTTTACATTTTTTAATGATTTTTTAATGATCATTTTTAATGATTAGAGAAAAACTCAAAAGAAGAATAATATTTTGACATGTGAAAATAATTTGAAATTTCATTGTACATAAATAACATTTTATTAGAATATAATCACACTTTTTTATCTATTGCCTATATATACCTATGGCTACTTTCCCACTTCAAAGACGGAGTTGAGTAGTTGTGACACAAAGCCTAAAGTATTTACTATTGGGTCTTTTGGGTCTTTTACAGAAAATGTTTGCTAACTCCTCATCTAAGATAAGTGAACATTCTTAATCTCTTAAAAAACAAAACAAAACTCAAGCACTCCACCAAAAACAACAACAAAGTTCACACAACTAACAAGTGTCTCCATTTTGATGTACATGAATGTGGCTCTAAAAAGCCAATACTTTTTCATAAAATCTTCAATTGGCTTTTATGCCTTAGGCTAAATGCAGGGACCTAGCCTGAAAATCCCAGACAACATAAAGTCTGGTTTATCCCTTAAAAGTATAAAATTTGACCCAGCATCCTTTGGCTACAGTATTTACACATCTAATAATTTTAGCATCTCAGGAATTTTCCATATGCCTCTGTAAAATGGTTTCCTGAAAAAAGTTTAGCCAGTTCCAAATAGTGCTCCCAGTGTGATGCCACAAGAAATTATGAATTTTCTTCTCAGCTCCAAAGTATAATAGTGAAGAACTGTATTACAGGGTCAACAGCCAACTCATGTAGCTTGTTCACTAACTTTCGATGAAATTCTGAGCAAGTCACATAATTTTTCAGTAACAATCTCTTTATTATACAAACACAAAGATTATGGAAACACAAGAAGGAAAACAAGTGAAAGCCTTTAGTCCCCAGAGAAAAGTATAATACTAGATAAACGTCCGCAGAGTTCTTAAAAGGCAACAGTGTTCTTACTGCCATATTAATATTTTATATCTTTTTATGTGAAGATTTATCATATCAAAATCAAAGCTATTCCCATGAACTTGCAGAAAAATTTCTTAACTATGGAGCTTCAGCAAATTCTCCCATGTCAGTCCATCATGAACCCCTTGCTACCAGCCACACAATTTTAAAGGTTTAAATGTTCATAACCAGTGGATTATCAATAGTGACTCAATTCCAAATGCTTCCCTCCAGGGAAGGTTGAAACCAATATTTACTGAACTAGGTAAATGCCATAGGCTGGAGAAGAAAAGAGAGGTCAAAATATTGGGCAAAAAAAGCAGCAATGAAAACTTTTAGAATGTGTGGGGGAAAGCATGAAGAAAGTAAGGAGGAAAAACGTCAGTTTCTTCTTTTGGATTATCACTGTAGGTTGTGAATATTTGGTGAGGAAGATAAAATAGTAAATCTCATTGAGAGCTTCTAGCATCAAAAAGATAAGAAAAACAAGAAGTAAATACTATCTTGTAATGTATCAGCACAGAGAAAAGGGTAAGAATAAACATTTGAGAATACAATCTAACAACAACTCAGTGTTTAATTTGATGTCATACATCCATGCATATTTAAGTACAATCATTCCACATTTCATAGTCTTTTAGACCCAGACTCGCCATATCCATAAGCCAATCTAGAAGAGTAGTTGCAATTTTCATGCAGTACTCCTTTTTTTTTTTTTTTTTTTTTGCGGTACGCGGGCCTCTCACTGTTGTGGCCTCTCCCGCTGCGGAGCACAGGCTCCGGATGCGCAGGCTCAGAGGCCATGGCTCACGGGCCCAGCCGCTCCGCGGCATGTGGCATCTTCCCGGACCGGGGCATGAATCCGTGTGCCCTGCATCGGCAGGCGGACTCTCAACCACTGCGCCACCAGGGAAGCCCACTACTCCTTTTAAATAGAGTCTTCATTAAAACTTTTTTCTCTGGCCCTTTTTTAACCCTATTTTCTTTAGCACTCATTCCTTCACACTACCAGGAATTTCTCTTGTTCTGTGATACCAAATTTTCACTGACTTGGGGGTAACACTGTGCCTCATGGTTTTGTCCTATAACCATGATTATAATTTGAGCATGATATTAATATGTTGTGTGGGTGAGTGGGTATGTGTATGATAAAAACAGTTTTACTGTAAAGAACATGCTCTTTTTAAATTTATTTTATTGAAGTATAGTTGATTTACAATGTTGTGTTAGTTTCTGCTGTACAACAAAGTGATTCAGTTATGTATATATATGTGTTCTTTAACACATTGTTTTCCATTATGGCTTATTACAGGATATTGAATATACTTCCCTGTGCTATACAGTAGGACCTTGTTGTTTATCCACTCTATATATAATAGTTTGCATCTGCTCACCCCAACGTCCCAATCCACCCTCACCCACCCTACCTCCCCCTTGGCAACCACAAGTCTGTAAACAGCATGCTCTTCAACTAACTTCAGTAATTCCTTTCTCTCCACAATGACCCCACAGGCACTCCGACACACTAGCTCCTACAATCCTTTGTAACTAACCCCCCTGGACTTATATGAAATTTAATTCATTTTACCTAGGTTTATACATAGTCACTGGTATAATATCACTGATATTTTTAAGTCAATCCAGCCTCTCTTACTACTTCTTTTGTTAGAAATGAGCTAATAAGCTCTGATTCTGGAGCAACACTTTGGGTGACCAGCTAAACCTGAACATTTTACAATCCTCTTAAAATATTACTGTTAATTAACTCAGAAAGTCTCTAGCCCAAAGTATCTCACATTGGTGTAGGAGAAATTATAATAGTCTCCAGGTTAAAAGACCTACTTTCGGGGCTTCCCTGGTGGCGCTGTGGTTGAGAGTCCGCCTGCCGATACAGGGGACACGGGTTCGTGCCCCGGTCCGGGAGGATCCCACATGCCGCGGAGCGGCTGGGCCCGTGAGCCATGGCTGCCGAGCCTGCGCGTCCGGAGCCCGTGCTCCGCAACGGGAGAGGCCACAAACAGTGAGAGGCCCGTGTACTGCAAAAAAAAAAAGACCTACTTTCTACTTATTAGCAGTATTCAAGGAATGTCATTTGAAAACAGAGAAAAGAAAATTACCCTCTGGAAATTAAACTCTGTAATCACCACAAACACATGGATTGCAGGAGAGATATACCCAAAAGAGAAAGAAATTTTCTTCTCACATCCAAAAACACTATAGTGATGAATTATATTGCTAGGGTCAAATGAGCAGTCATCTTAACAAACAGAATGGATCCAAGCAACAGTGACTAACCTTGACTACAAATTTATTAAAAGCATTAGCATGTCTAAAGAAAAACACTGCCAATCAGAAAGGGGTGTGTCAACCATCGAAGAAAGAAAATCACAAGAATTGGTGATATTTACCCAAATACTTTCCAACAGAATAAGAGCTTTATATAATTAACTTTAAATACTATTACCCCATTGGTAAGATTATCTCTATAGAAATGATAGATTAACCTGACAATTTTTAACTTTATCCCATTAAACATTCAATTTATCCCACTTCCTTTGTTCTATTTCCATGCTCACTAACAATCGTCTGGTTATTATTTATGTTCCCAATATTGGTCTGTTTATAATGAGAAAACAAACTGGTTGTATGGGTGTACTTTGTTCTGCATAATAACTTCATTTTTCATTACAAGTTAAAAAATGGTTCTGATTTCACATTTTAGCTTCATGATCTCAGTTAATGTCAGAATGGGCCTAAGGGACAAATCTGGTCTTGGCATATGTATCTGACAGGAATCATAGTTGCAAATAATATAATCCACTCTAGCTAATTTAAAAGAAAAGCAATCTGTTCTGGATTATTAGGTTATTTACAGAATTTCCACAAGGCCTGAAAAAGCCAGGTTTGAATGCTACTCAGGCATGAGCAACACCCACCAAGAAAAATTTTCCATACACCACAGTTCTATTTTAGGGGAAACCTCACCACCCTTCACTCAATACCTATGATACTGGCAAGGAGACTTGAGAACCTCTGTCAGGACTACCCCAAAAGAACAAAATGCTTCTGCCACTAGCCTGCAAGAAAAGCCTACTTCTCCATGTGTGGACACCCTCATGTTGCATCCCTCCAAGATTCACTCACTAGTATGCATATTTTTGGCAGAACCTGGGACACATTCCAAGCTGCAAGAGAGCCTGGGAAATGTAGTTTTTATTCTTCTAACCTCTTCAGTACTGGAGAGCGCACCATAAAGGAGTTAGGTCAGGTTAACCAATCCCCAATGTCTATCAAAAACTTCTTAAAATACTCAGACTAAAGAATTGTGTGATACTGACATATTTCTCTTTCCCAACTCTATGACTCATAAAATTAGGATATTAATATCTATCCTATTTCCTCATAGAGATTGTAATAAAGATCATGCCATTGACAAAGATCATGCCACTGATATATGTCAAAGTGTTTTGAAAAGCAAGAAACTAGATGACTATAAGGATGACTAGATGACTATTACAAAAATTACCAATTTGGGGGGCTTCCCTGGTGGCGCAGTTGTTGAGAGTACGCCTGCCGATGCAGGGGACACAGGTTCGTGCCCCGGTCCAGGAAGATGCCACATGCTGCAGAGCGGCTGGGCCCGTGAGCCATGGCCGCTGAGCCTGCGCGTCCGGAGCCTGTGCTCCGCAACGGGAGAGGTCACAACAGTGAGAGGCCCGCGTACCGAAAAAAAAAAAAAAATTACCAATTTTTGAGAGCTTTCCATGTATCATTCATGGAACTAAAAACTTTAGATTTAATATAACAATTAAAGCAGAAAAGGTAGGGGAAAATCCAAACCACTACACAATATTGCTTCCTCTCATTATTCGGTATGTGACTATTTAAAAGAGTTAAATTCCCAGATACTTTAAATTATTCATCTATTTACTTAGATCAAATAACTCTTAAGCTCAATGCTTAAAATTAAACCAGAAATGTAAAAGTAAAGAACTGTCTATTTTTAATAGAAACCTACCCAGAAAATGACTTTCAGAAGTTTCACACTTTTTAGTAATTAAACCTAGTCTGCTAAACTATATTCATAACAATATTCAACTGCTTAAGAATTTACTGCTGTTCCCTGATCTCTATGGTATTAAATGCAATGTTTTCTGTTTTAAGGTGAGTTCAACTCTGAATCAGCTGGCCCTAAATTATTTACTTTCACTTAATTAATTCTCTGTTTCAGGTAAACTGTTTACCATATTCCTGTTAACCCTATTAACTTACCTTGGCTCAGACCATTACCTCAACTGGGAGGTCCATCGAGTCCATCAGTTCTTTCAAGATGACACCCTAAGCACTCTTTTTTAACCATATCTTTTTCCAGACCTCACTGAGATGGAAATTTAAAAATACAAAAAGGAATAAAAACATAACAAGATTGTTAAGAAGAGTCAACAACAGCTGAGTGCCTTTTGGAATACGGAGAGCTGACTGAAGGACTTGACAGATGAAAACAAGAAGAGAAACCTACAGTCTAGAATATGCCATGAGGAGTCCACAGGGAATACTGGAGTCATTCTGCCTGTTGGAATCCAAAGAGGCTGTAGCTTGGAGGTATGATATACGGCAGAAATAAGCAGTGGTCTGAAAACTGGGGTGATTAATTGAATTCTTGTATATGAAATGCGTGCTCCCTGCCCCTTTCTCTATTGCTGTTTGCAAAACAACATGAATCTCAACAGTTACCCCCAAGTCATAAAAAGGGGGCTTTTTATCCAAAGAACAGACAGTTCATCTGGGGAGAACTGAAGCATCGGATGTGTTATTGAACTCCAGAATAAAGCCCTATTTATTCTGACATGCAGAGAAAGAGGTTCACAGCTGTTTTGTGGCAAGAAAGAGGGAGATGTCAGAAAGAGAAAAACATGGGATAAGGAACATGGTGTGCCTAACCCAGAAGTGTCTGGAGATGATAACCAAGTTGATACATTATTGAAAGAATGACATAGGGTTTCAGAAGAGATGTCTCTGTGAAAAAAAACAGAAAGGAGGATTCCATGAAACAACTATTAGGATTGAAAGAGAGACCAAACTTTTAAACTTTAAGATGTGGTAAAGAGATTCACCATAGAAATCTCCAAGAGAATCTCCACAGAAAACCATAAATACACATAATCAAAATAAGAACTAGACCAAATGGTAGCATTTAGTAGAGAAATCAAAACTATTGATAACTGTCTAGCAGTTAGGTAACTCGGAAACAAGCATCAATACAGGTATGCAAAATGTTGCCATTTCTGTGTAATGAGTTTCATGCTTAACTGCCCAAGAAAGACAGACACCTAAGTAATAAAATATTACATGGGAAAAAGCATTGGAGTTTGGTGATTTCCATCCTTTAAGACTTACTAACTGTACAGTGGTCTTTAAGCAAATCCAATATAGCACATAGCAGATCTATGGTCAAGTTTATGAAAGCCTCTCTCAAATATTCAAAGCTATATTATGCCTGGAACTTATGCCTTGAGGTGGGTAAGGAAAATAAGAGTGGCCACTAGCCAATGATTAATTGATTCTAGGACACAAAAGGTAGGTTGGCTCCCTTGCCTCAAGGGGAGACAACTCCAGTGCCATTCATCCTCCAGAGCTCCTGGTGGGATTAGGCAGAGACAGACTTTTTAGCTCAGCACTGTCCAATAGAAAACTAATGTGAGCCACATACATTAATACAATTTAAAATATTTTGGTAGCCACATTTTTTTAAAGTATTAACATTAAGAACTATTTTTTAAAGTAAACAGGTAAATAGTAAAAAAAATTTTTTAATGTAAAAAGAAATAGGTAAAATAAGTTTTTAAATTATCTATTATTTACCAATATATTCAAATTATATCACTGTAACATGCAATAAAAATAAAAATTATTAATGAAATATTTTACATTTTTTCATTCTGTCTTTGAAATCCATTATGTACTTTTTTAACATCTTTATTGGAGTATAATTGCTTTACAATGTTGTGTTAGCTGCTTCTGTATAACAAAGCGAATCAGCTATATGTATACATATATCCCCATATCCCCTCCCTCTTGCGTCTCCCTCCCACCCTCCCTATCCCACCCCTCTACGTGGTCACAAAGCACCAAGCTGATTTCCCTGTGCTATGCAGCTGCTTCCCACTAGCTATCTATTTTACATTTGATAGCGTATATATGTCCATGCCACTCTCTCACTTCGTTCCAGCTTACCCTTCCCCCTCCCCGTGTCCTCAACTCCATTCTCTACGTCTGCGTCTTTATTCCTGTCCTGCCCCTAGGTTCTTCAGAACCATTGTTTTTTTTTAGATTCCATATATATGCATTAGCATACAGTATTTGTTTTTCTCTGACTTACTTCACTCTGTATGACAGTCTCGAGGTCCATCCACCTCACTACAAATAACTCACTTTCGTTTCTTTTTATGGCTGAGTAATATTCCATTGTATACATGTGCCACATCTTCTTCATCTATTCATCCATCAATAGACACTTAGGTTGCTTCCATGTCCTGGCTATTGTAAGTAGAGCTGCAGTGAACCTTGTGGTACATGCACAAGTCTGTTCTTTATGTCTGCAAGTTTTGTTTCTGTTTCACAGATATGTTCATTGGTGTCATATTTTAGATTCCACATCTAAGTGGTATCATATGGTATTTATCTTTCTTCTTCTGACTTACTTCACTTAGTATGATAATCTCTAGGTGCATCCATGTTGCTGCAAATGCCATTATTTCATTCTTTTCATGAATGAGTAATATTCCATTGTATGTATATACCACATCTTCTTTATCCATTCATCTGTTGATGGACATTTAGGTTGCTTCCATGTCTTGGCTATTGTAAACAGTGCTGCTATGAACATTGAAATGCATGTACCTTTTTGATTAAAGTTTCCTCCGGATGTATGCCCAGGTGCGGGATTGCTGGATCACATGGCAACTCTATTTTTAGTTTTTTAAAGAACGTCCATACTGTTTTCCATAATGGCTGCACCAATCTACATTCCCACCAACAGTGTAAGAGGGTTCCCTTTTCTCCACACCCTCTCCAACATTTATTATTTGTAGACTTTTTAATGATGGCCATTCTGCCTGGTGTGAGGTGGTACCTCATTGTAGGGTTTTATTTGGTTTTTCTTTTTTGCGGTACGCGGGCCTCTCACTGTTGTGGCCTCTCCCGTTGCGGAGCACAGGCTCTGGACACGCAGGCTCAGCAGCCATGGCTCACGGGCCTAGCCGCTCCACAGCATGTGGGATATTCCTGGACCGGGGCACGAACCCATGTCCCCTGCATCGGCAGGTGGACTCTCAACCACTGTGCCACCAGGGAAGCCCCTCATTGTAGTTTTGATTTGCAAGAAATAGCTGATCTTTAATCACTCGATCCAACAAATTTTTCTTTTCTTCAGAGGTTTTTAAATCCTAGATCAAAGTTAATGTAATAATTCTGGATTGTACTTTGTTTTGTATATCACTTCACATCATTATGAAAATAAAAGCTTTAAAAGATTAAAAAAAAGAAATAGTTGATCTATATTTAGATTTCATTAAACTCACAGTTTAAAAAATGGAATCAAGTATCCATTTTTAAAGTTTAAATTATAATTAAATAAAATTAAAAATTCAGATCCTCTGTCACACACACTATCCACACTTCAAGTGGTCAGGAGCCACATGTAGCTAGTGTCTGCCATACTGTACAGTGCAGCTTTAGCTCAGCTTTGCTCAGCGTCTTCCCTGCCCCACCCTGCTTCTTTCACCGTCTCATAGGCTGAACTAGAGACGACTCCTTCAGTAAATCACTAGCACAAGAACTCCCATCTCAGGTTCTGCTTCCAGGGAACCCAACCAATCTATATAGACTATAATCTATTCCTCTCTTGGAGATTTGTAATACAACTTAGCATTTTTAAAGCACTGACTGAGAGATCCTCCGGTAAAGAATCCTGTTTTAAAATTTTAATCTAAAGTTCTATAAATTTATGTAACTGATTTTTCTCACAGAAGAGCTCTTAACATCTCCAAGAACACTAGTTTCTCAAGGAGCAGTTTGAGGCTGTACTAGAACATTATTCTCGAGTAATTTCAAAGATACTTGGATAAATAAGACTACAGTATATTAAACGACCACAAAAATAAAGGGAAATACATATGTAAAACTACAAAACTGTCAACAAATATTTCTTTAGTATAGCATCATGAAATACAGTCCAAACTCTGCCAACTAGCTGGGTGACCCTAGGCAAGTCATTTTTTCTTTCTAGGCTTAAGTTTCTTCAACTGTATAATAGCAATAATAGTATTAGCTACTTAACACAGTTATAGTCAGGATTAATATCAGTGTCCACTACTGTGATCAACACTTTTTATGTGCTATCTCACCAGGATGCATAAATACTAATATTATTATAGTTGCTTTTGTTATCATTAATACTAGATAGGCACTATAGAGATGTAACTTCTCTACCTTCTATATATTAATGCCAGATAAATCTCCCTAAAGCACAGATATAGTCCTGTCACTGTCTGACTCAAAATTTCCTTTGATGCCTCCATGTCCTTACTTTGCTTCAATGATCTCCAAAATCTACCCCAAATCTATCATCACAAGTTGATTTCCCACTTTGCTTTCCATGCATCCTATGCAATCAATGATCAGGCTTTAAGGAGTGCCAACATTGGATGACCATATTAAAAAGGCTGAACCAAAAAGGAAATTGAGAGGAAGTAGCTAAAGAGTTAAAGAGGGAAAATCAGCACTGTGTGGTACTCCATTATTCAAGGAAACAGGGTGTTTAAGAAAGAAGCAAATAATCAGCTGTGTCAAATGTGCTGAGAACTCAAGTCTGATGATGCTAGAGACATAAAAGTTTGCAAAAGACTTGTGAAAAAAAGATGAGTTCCATTTATACATGATAAGTATAAGGTAACACAAAAAAAGCCAAAAAGTAAATGGTTAGAGCAGTAGTGTTGACCACAGTATGTACGTACCACTTCTCACTGGAGAAAAAGTGAATAGTGTTTCAACAAGTGTGTTGAGAATCACGCATTCCCAAGAATGACCACTATTTGCGGGAGTGAGTTGAGCATGATTATCAATGTGTTAACATAGAAAAATGATTTAAAAGGACTCAGAGTTTGGCAGTGGAGTTTTATATGATAACTGAAAGTTGTCACCAAAGCAGTTATAATTAAAGTCATGAGAATGAAAATGCTCCCCCCGAAAAAAAAGAGAGAAGAGAGGACAGAGAAGACCAAGACTAAGACTTAAGAAGAATCGTAGGAGACAAGAGGAAGAAGTCCACAAGGAAAAAGAAGGAGGTTGTGGAGAAGTATTAGGACAATTTAGTGTACAACATCTTAAAAGAGAAAAGGATAAAATTTCGAGGTGAAAACATAAATGTCAAATGCAGCAGATGAGTTGAAGAGAATTAAAATTGTGCAAATTAGAGGGGCAGAGTCAAGATGGCGGTGTAGGAAGATGCAGAATTCGCATCTCCCCACAACTAGGGCACCTGCCAGTGCTGGTGGGGGACCTCGACACCCAAGGAGACAGGAGGAACCTGCAAGCAAACTGGTAGGACATGAGGGGACTGAGGGGGGAGGAGAAGTGGAGGCCGGACAGGACCGGTGCCCCTGAGGGGTGGCTGAGAGCGGGGAGGGGTTCCCATGCCTGGAGGGACCCTCGGGGGCTCGGATCAGGGGAGTGCGCCCAGCGTTTCCCCTGCCCAATCAGCCTGGGAAGTCTGCCTGGCTCTCAGGTCAGGTCCTACGCCCTCAGAGGCCCCCTCTGGCTACGTTGGTCCTGGGGGAGTAGGAGGGAGGCCGGGGGGAGAACAGGAGAGGCAGGTAGGAGGGGCCCTCCAGGACCAGAGGAGTGGGAGAGGAGCAGAGGTTGTTGGCCCTAGCCACTCAGGCCCGGGAAGCCTGCTGGGCTCCCACACCATGTCCCAAGTGTTCCAAGCCCCCCACTCCTAGGCCACATTGGTCCTGGGGGCATAGGAGGAGGCCAGGAGGAGAACAGGAGAGGCAGGCAAGAGGGGCCCTCCAGGACCAGAGGAGCTGGAGAGAAACAGAGGGCATTGGCCCCACCCACTCGAGCCCAGGAAACCTGCCGAGCTCCCAGACTGGGTCGCCTGCCCTCCAAAGCCCCCTCCAGGCCTCATGGGTCCTGGAGTCATAGGAGGGAGGCCAGGGGAGAACAGGAGACACAGGCAGGAAGGGTCCTCCAAGACCAGAGGAGCAGAGAGCATTTGCCCCACCCACTCGGGCCCAGGAAGCCTGCTGGGGTGGGGTCCCGCGCAGGTCCCAGGTGGGGTCCCCTGCCCCCTGAGACCAAAGCTCCTGTGGTGGGAGCTCCAAGTCCAAACCACTGGACTAACAGAGAACTTCAGACCCCAGGGAATATTCACTGGAGTGCGGTCTCTCAGAGGTCCTCATCTCGGCACCAAGACCCAGCTGTACCCAACAGCCTACAAACACCAGTGTTGGAGGCCTCAAGCCAAACAACCAGTAAAACAGGAACACAATCCCACCCAACAACAACAAAAAATGAGATGGCAAAAAATATGTCACAGATGAAGGAGCAAGGTAAAAATCCACAAGCCCAAATAAATGAAGATGAAATAGGCAATCTATCTGAAAAATAATTCAGAGTAATGATAGTAAAGATGAACCAGAATCTCGGAAATAGAATGGAGGCACAGACTGAGAAAATACAAGAAATGTTAAACAAAGATCTAGAAGAACTAAAGAACAAACAGAGATGAACAACACAATTGGAATGAAAAATACACTAGAAGGAATCAAAAACAGAATAACTGAGGCAGAAGAACGAATAAGTGCGCTGGAAGACAAAATGGTGGAAATAACTGCCAAGGAGCAGAATAAAGAAAAAAGAATGAAAAGAATTGAAGACAATCTCAGAGACCTCTGGGACAACACTAAACGCGCCAACATTCGAATTATAGGGGTTCCAGAAGAAGAAAAGAAAAAGAAAGGGTCTGAGAAATATTTGAAGAGATTATAGTGGAAAACTTCCCTAACATGGGAAAGGAAATAGTCACCCAAGTCCAGGAAGCGCAGAGATTCCCATACAGGATAAATCCTAGGAGAAACACCAAGAACATATTAATCAAACTAACAAAAATTAAATTCAAAGAAAAAATATTAAAAACAGCAGAAGAAAAAGTAACACACAAAGGAATCCCCATAAGGTTATCAGCTAATTTTTCAGCAGAAACTCTGCAGGCCAGAAGGGAGTGGTGGGATATACTTAAAGTGATGAAAGGGAAAAACCTACAACCGAGATTGTTCTACCCAGCAAGGATCTCATTCAGATGCGAAGCAGAAATCAAAACATTTTCAGACAAGCAAATGCTAAGAGAATTCAGCACCACCAAACCAGCTTTACAACAAATGCTAAAGAAACTTCTCTAGGAAAGAAACACAAGATAAAAAGAAGACTCCCCCAAACAAACCCAAAACAATTAAGAAAATGGTAATAGGAACATACATATCAATAATAACCTTGCATGTAAATGGGTTAAAAGACAGACTGGCTGAATGGATACAAATACAAGACCCATATATATGCTGTCTATAAGAGACCCATTTCAGACTTAGGGGCACATACAGACTGAAAGTGAAGGGATGGAAAAAGATATTCCATGCAAATGGAAATCAAAAGAAATAGCTGGAGTAGCAATACTAGTATCAGGTAAAATAGACTTTAAAATAAAGACTGTTACAAGAGACAAGGAAGGACACTGCATAATGATCAAGGGGTCAATCCAAGAAGAAGATATAACAATTATAAATGTTTATGTACCCAATGTAGGAGCACCTCAACACATAAGGCAAATGCTAACAACCATGAAAGGGGAATCAACAGTAACACAATAATAGTAGGGAACTTTAACACCCCACTTACACCAATGGGCAGATCATCCAAACAGAAAATAAATAAGGAAACAGAAGCTTTAAATGACACAATAGACCAGATAGATTTAATTTATATTTATAGAAGACTCTACCCCAAAGTGGCAGAATACACTTTCTTCTCAAGTGTACATGGAACATTCTCCAGGATAGATCACATCTTGGGTCACAGATCAAGCCTAGGAAAATTTAAGAAAATTGAAATCATATCAAGCATCTTTTCTGACAACAACGCTATGAGACTGGAAATCAATTACAGGAAGAAGACAGTAAAAAACACAAATATATGGAGGCTAAACAGTGCAGTACTAAATAACCAAGTGATCACTGAAGAAATCAGAGAAAAAATTTTAAATACATAGAAACAAATGACAACAAAAACAAAATGACCCAAAACCTACAGGACGCGGCAAAAGCAATTCTAAGAGGGAAGTTTAAAGCAATTCAATCTCACCTCAAGAAACAAGAAAAACCTCAAATAAACAATCTAACCCTATACCTAAAGCAACTAGAGAAAGAAGAACAAAGAAAACCCCAAGTCAGTAGAAGGAAAGAAATCGTAAAGATCAGAGCAGAAATACATGAAATGAAGAAAATGACAGCAAAGATCAACAAAACTAAAAGCTGGTTCTTTGAGAAGATAAACAAAGTTGATAAACCCTTAGCCAGACTCATCAGAAAAAAAGGGAGAGGATGCAAATCAATAAAATTAGAAATGAAAAAGGAGAAATCAAAACTGACACTGCAGAATTACAAAGGATTATAAGAGACTATACAAACTATATGCCAATAAAATGGACAACCTGGAAGAAGTGGACAAATTCTTGGAAAGGTACAATTCTCCAACACTGAACCAGGAAGGATTAGAAAATATACAGACCTATCACAAGTAATGAAATTGAAACTGTAATTAAAAATCTTCCAACAAATAAAAGTCCAGAACCAGATGGCTTCACAGGTGAATTCTATCAAACATTTAGAGAAGAGCAAACATCGATCCTTCTGAAACTCTTCCAAAAAATTGCAGAGGGAGGAACACTCCCAAATTCATTCTACAAAACAACCATCACCCTGATACCCAAACCAGAAAAAAGATATCACAAAAAGAAGAAAATTATAGACCAATATCACTGATGAACATAGATGCAAGATCCTCAACAAAATACTAGCAAACAGAATCCAACAACATATTAAAAGGATAATAACACCATGATCAAGTGGGATTTATCCCAGGGATGCAAGGATTCATCAACATATGCAAATCAATCAATGTGATAAACCCTATAGACAAATTAAGGAATAAAAACCATATGATCATCTCAATAGATGAAGAAAGAGCTTTTGACAAAACTCAACACTGATTTATGCTAAAAAACTCTTCAGAAAATGGGCATAGAGGGAAGCTACTTCAACATAATAAAGCCCATATATGACAAACCCACAGCAAACATCATACTCAATAGTGAAAAACTGAAAGCATTTTCACTAGGATCAGGAACAAGACAAGGATGTCCACTCTCGCCAGCCTTATAAAACATTCTTTTGGAAGTTTTAGCCATGGCAATCAGAGAAGAAAAAGAAATAATAGGAATCCAAATTGGAAAAGAAGAAGTAAAACTGTCACTATTTGCAGATGACATGATACTATACATAGGAAATCCTAAAGATGCCACCAGAAAACTACTAGAACTAATCAATGAATTTGGTAAGGTAGCAGGGTACAAAATTAATGCACAGAAATCTCTTGCATTCCTATACACTAACAATGAAAAATCAGAAGGAGAAATTAAGGAAACAATCCCATTTACCATAGCAACAAAAAGAAAAAAATACCTAGGAATAAACCTACCTAAGGAGACAAAAGACTTGTACCCCAAAAAATATAAAACCCTAATGAAAGAAATCAAGGATGACATAAACAGATGAAGAAATATAGCATATTTTTGGATTGGAAGTATCAATACTGTGAAAATGACTATACTACCCAAAGCAATCTACAGATTCAATGCAATCCCTATCAAACAACCAATGGCATTCTTCACAGAATTAGAACAAAAATTTTACAATTCGTATGGAAACAAAAGACTCCAAATAGCCAAAGCAAGCTTGAGAAAGTATAACAGTGTTGGAGGAATCAGGCTCACCGACTTCAAACTATACTATGAAGCTACAGTAATCAAGACAGTATGGTATTGGCACAAAAACAGAAATACAGATCAATGGCACAGAATAGAAAGCCCAGAGATAAACCCACGCACATAGAGTCACCTAATTTATGACAAAGGAGGCAAGAACATACAATGGAGAAAAGACAGCCTCTTCAATAAGTGATGCTCAGAAAACTGGACAGCTACATGTAAAAAGATGAAATTAGAACACTACCTAACACAAAAATAAACTCAAAATGGATTAAAGACCTAAATGTAAGACCAGACACTATAAAACCCTTAGAGGAAAACAAAGGAAAAACAATCTTTGACATAAACCACAGCAAGTTCTTTTTTGACCCACCTCCTAGAGTAATGGAAATAAAAACAAAAATAAACAAATGGGACCTAATTAAACTTTAAAGCTTTTGCACAGCAAAAGAAACCATAAACAAGATGAAAAGACAACCCTCAGAATGGGAGAAAATATTTGCAAATGAAACACGGACAAAGGATTAATCTCCAAAATACACAAACAGCTCATGGAGCTCAATATCAAAAAAACAAACAACCCAATCCAAAAATGGGCAGAAGGCCTAAACAGACATTTCTCCAAAGAAGATACACAGATTGCCAACAAACACATGAAAAGATGCTCAACATCACTAATCGTTAGAGAAATGCAAATCAAAACTACAATGAGGTATCACCTCACACCAGTCAGAATGGCCATTATCAAAAAATCTAGAAACAATAAACGCTGGAGAGGGTGTGGTGAAAAGGGAATCCTCCTGCAATGTTGGTGGGAACGTAAATTGATACAGCCACTATGGAGAACGCTATGGAGGTTCCTTAAAAACCTACAAATACAACTACCATACGACCCAGCAATCCCACTACTGGGCATATACCCTGAGAAAACCATAGTTCAAAAAGAGTCATGTACCACAATGTTCATTGTAGCACTATTTACAATAGCCAGGTCATGGAAGCAACCTAAATGTCCATCGACCTATGAATGGATAAAGAAGCTGTGGCACATATATACAATGGAATATTACTCAGCCATAAAAAGAAATGAAATTAAGTTATAGTGATGTGGATGGACCTAGAGTGTCATACAGAGTGAAGTAAGTCAGAAAGAGAAAAACAAATACCGTCTGCTAACACATATATATGGAATCTAAAAAAAAAGGTACTGATGAACCTAGTGGCAGGGCGGGAATAAAGACGTAGACATAGAGAATGCGCCTGAGGACACGGAGGGGGTGGGGGAAGCTGGGGCGAAGTGAGAGTGGCATCAACATATATACACTACCAAATGTAAAATAGATAACTAGTGGGAAGCAGCTGCATAGCACAGGGAGATCAGTTCGGTGCTTTGCAACGACCTAGAGGGGTGGGATAGGGAGGGTGGGAGGGAGGGGATATGGGGATATATGTATGCATATGGCTGATTCACTTTGTTGTACAACAGAAACTAGCACAGTATTGTGAAGCAATTATACTCCAATAAAGATGTATTAAAATAAATTAATTAGAAAATTAAAAGTAAATAATAAATTTGTGCAAATTAATTGTATTAAACAACTAGGTCAAAGCAGAAAAATAGACAAGGTAAAATAGCATTAGGAGTTAAGAAGAAAGTACTATAGACTAAAAGGAAATGCAATTTTTATTAAATATTTGCCAGCCATCAGGCAGGGGTAAGCTAATATGAGTGAAGAACCAGTAAAAAGGAATATGAATGTACAGCCTAGAGGAAAAAAAAAGATAATTGTAGAATAAAAGTCTCTCAAGAGAGAAGAAGGAATGAGCTAGGATCCAAGTAATGATTGGAAAGATTAGTTTTAAAGTGTAAAAAGGAACACCACTTTCTTTGAAACTGAAGAAAGATGAGAAGAAAAAGTCAAGGACAGAAATTCTAAGATACTTATTGCTGACCCTGAGAAATTGTTAACAGCTTAATGCACTCTTTAACACTTGAGTTGGAAACAAAACAATAATGTTCAGACCTGTTTTCCATGAGCATAAACTTTTTTTTTTTTTGGCTGCACAGCATGCAGGATCTTAATTCCCCGACCAGGGATCGAACCCGTGCCCCCTGCAGTGGAAGCACAGAGTCTTAACCACTGGACCGCCAGGGAATCCCCAAGCATAAACTTTAGATTACTTGTCAGCATTACACCTACTCAGTTACCTTTACACACGCTTATGAAATAACTACAGCACAGTACCAGCCCTCTAGCAAAGTGCCACACTAACAAAGCTATGGCTAATATATGAATCATGCCTTTGATTTCAGACTCTACTAGCTGAGGTTTCAGACCAAATTTTAGTTTCTAGGGCTCATCACTTACAAATTAATCTGTTAACATGCATTTAATCTTTGCTCCTGTCTTTGAATTATACATCAAAGTAAACGGTATATAGGTTACAGAATTTCTCTTACTTTCAAAACTGACATGACTGGTATTTCTCAAAAAATCAGTTTGTCTGTATGTCATAGGTCCAGCATATCATGTGATTGAAATTGAGATGGCTGCACACACACATTAAGTACTTCCCAACTGCCTACACAACACTTCAAGATGGGTGACTCTGAAGAGTTTGCTGAGGATATCAAATGCACCATAAGAAAAGCCTGCTGCTGGGATTAACAAACTACTATACATAAAACAGATAAGCAACAAAGATTTACCGTATAGCACAGAGAATTATATTCAATATCTTATAATAACCTATAATGGAATACAATCTGAAAACATATATATAACTGAATCACTTTTGCTGTATACCTGAAACCAACACAATATTGTAAATCAACTATACTTCAATTTTAAAAAAGTCTGCTGCAGATTTTTCCAGTGAATGCTAAGGGATGCCATGTTGAGTATTTTCCAGCAATTAGTAGTTTACAAGCAATGTAGCTAATTAGCTCATCAGTCTTCAATGGAAGTGTTTCCATAAACATTCTGCCAGCTACAAGACACCATGCATGCATGTTAAAATGTGTTTGAACAAGAGTTCATCATCCTCTTTCTAATGAAGAATGAACTGCAATTCCTAAAGCACACTGTACTTGGCTGAAAAGATTATAGTATTCGTGACTTTATACTTATCTAAGAACACTCTTATAATAACAGTTAAATACACACAACATCAACGTAGCAATAGATGGAAATAACAAGGCAGCAGCTGTTGCCTTTGAAACCATATATAGACTGTGAGAAAGTGGTGGTAAATACCAAACATTTTATCTAAGTCCTAACTGCAACATTGTTGAGCAGAGTGGTTGGGGCTAACCTGTTACTTAGGCATGGTTAACTAAAAATGAACTGCTATTTTCTTTTATTAAAAAATGTTCCATAGGGAATTCCCTGGTGGTCCAGTGGCTAGGACTCCGAGCTCTCACTGCCAGGGTTCAATCCCTGGTCAGGGAACTAAGATCCCCACAAGCCATGTGGCATGGCCAATCAATTAATCAATCAGTAAAAGGACTAAAATTTTAAAAAAAGAGAGAAAGAGAAAGCGAAAACCAACCAAAAAAAAAAAAAAAGTTCCATAGATCTGAGTTTCAAAAGATAAGATCTTTCAACTCAGGTCACCTGAAATGGACACCAATAAATTTCCTTAAATCTCTACTTCCCCTAGAAAACAATTTATTTCCCTCTGCAAAAAAAAAAAAAAAATGCATTGAATAATCAGGAAGGCAATAGGTACCATTTTAAAGGTTCAATATTGTAAATTCTATAATGGCATTCGTTGTTTGAGTACTCAAGTATTCTGATAGGAAGACTAATTACACTTTCAAGATACAATTTTCCAGGAATAACCGTTTCTAGAAGTAATTGTTTTCTCTGACTAATATGGATGATAGTAAGTCTTCATTCCTAATTCCTGCTGGGAAAAAAAAAGTGCAAACCTAGGGTTTTGCAAATCATGAAGATAAAGAACTATGGAAATGTAGAAAGAGGGATAACTTTTTTAAATACCCTGAACACATATATTATGCACAAGAGGTATGCGTACATTTTCCTTGTTTACTTCTCACTGGGAAGGGAGATAGTCCCCTAGCTACAAGCCACATCATCTACCCTGCTAGAAATACTCATGAGCCATGCAAAGTGGGGCAAGTTGTCAGCTGCTGCTGGCCTAAGCTTTACAAACATGCCATTAGGCACCTACATTAGTAGACTAGATAGCATAGCATTTCTTTTAGTATAAAATACCATAGCCCATATTTGAGAAGAGATATATGAATTAGAGGACCCCTGATGGATTAAAAAGCTCCTCATTTATTGGCTCATGGTGGCCTTGGTGGAGGCCCACCATTAAAAATAGATAGGGAGGTTGAGGAAGATGGCGGAAGAGTAAGCCGCGGAAATCACCTTCCTCCCCACAGATACATGAGAAATACATCTACACGTGGAACAACTCCTACAGAACACCTACTGAACGCTGGCAGAAGACCTCAAACCTCCCAAAAGGCAAGAAACTCCCCACGTACCTGGGTAGGGCAAAAGAAAAAAGAATAAACAGAGACAAAAGAATAGGGACGGTACCTCCACCAGTGGGAGGGAGCTGTGAAGGAGGAAAGGTCTCCACAAACTGGGAAGCCCCTTTGCGGGCGGAGACTGTGGGGGGCGGAGGCGGGAAGCTTCGGGGCCGCGGAGGAGAGCGCAGCAACAGGGGTGCGGAGGACAAAGCGGGGAGATTCCTGCAAAGAGGATCGGTGCCGACCAGCACTCACCAGCCCGAGAGGTTTGTCTGCTCACCCGCCGGGGCAGGCGGGGCTGCGAGCTGAGGCTCGGGCTTCGGTAGGAGCGCAGGGAGACGACTGGGGTTGGCAGTCTGAACACAGCGTGAAGGGGGCTGGTGCGCCACAGCTAGCCGGGAGGGAGTCCGAGGAAAAGTCTGTACCTGCCAAAGAGGCAAGAGACTTTTCCTTCCCTCTTTGTTTCCTGGTGCACGAGGAGAGGGGATTAAGAGCACCGCTTCAAGGACCTCCAGAGACGGGCACGAGTCGCGGCTAAAAGCGCGGACCCCAGAGACGGGCATGAGACACTAACGCTGCCGCTGCCGCCACCAAGAAGGCTGTATGCAAGCACAGGTCACCCTCCATACCTCCCCTCCCGGGAGCCTGTGCAGCCCTCCACTGCCAGGGTCCCGTGATCCAGGGACAACTTCCCTGGGAGAACGCACAGTGCGCATCAGGCTGGTGCAACGTCACGCCAGCCTCTGCCGCTGCGGGCTTGCCCAGCATCCGCACCCCTCCCTTCCCCCCGGCCTGAGTGAGCCAGAGCCCGTGAATCAGCAGCTCCTTTAAACCCGTCCTGTCTGACCGAAGAACAGACGCTCTCAGGCAACCTACACGCAGAGGCGGGGCCAGATCCAAAGCTGAGCCCCGGGGGCTGTGAGAACAAAGAAGAGAAAGGTAAATCTCTCCCAGGAGCCTCAGGAGCAGCGGATTAAATCTCCGCAATCAACTTGAAGTACCCTGCATCTATGGAATACCTGAATAGACAACGAATCATCCCAAATTGAGGAGGTGGACTTTGGGAGCAAGATATATTATTTTTTCCCCTTTTCCTCTTTTTCTGAGTGTGTATGTGTATGCTTCTGTGGGAGATTTTGTCTGTATAGCTCTGCTTTCACCATTTGTCCTAGGGTTCTATCCAGCCGTTTTATTTCTGGGTTTTTTTTGTTTGTTTGTATCTTTACTTTTTTAAAAAAATATTTTTCTTGATAATTATTTCTTATTTTTTAATTTAATGACATTATTTTATTTTATCTTTATTTTATCCTCTTTCTTTCTTTCTTTTTTTTCCTCCCTTTTATTCTGAGCCGTGTGGATAAAAGGCTATTGGTGCTCCAGCCAGGCATCAGGGCTGTGCCTCTGAGGTGGGAGAGCCAAGTTCAGGACATTGGTCTACAAGAGACCTCCCAGCTCCACGTAATATCAAATGGCAAAAATCTCCCAGAGATCTCCATCTCAACACCAAGACCCAGCTTCACTCAACGACCAGCAAGTTACAGTGCTGGACACCCTATGCCAAACAACTACCAGGAAAATAACACAACCCCACCCATTAGCAGAGAGGCTGCCTAAAATCATAAGGCCACAGACACCCCAAAATACACCACCAGACATGGACCTGCCCACCAGAAAGACAAGATCCAGCCTCATCCACCAGAACACAGGCACTACTCCCCTCCACCAGGAAGCCTACACAACCCACTGAAACAACTTTAGCCACTGGGGACAGACACCAAAAACAACAGGAACTACGAACCTGCAGCCTGCAAAAAGGAGACCCCAAACACAGTAAGATAAACAAAATGAGAAGACAGAAAAACACACAGCAGATGAAGGAGCAAGGTAAAAACCCACGAGACCTAACACATAAAGAGTAAATAGGCAGTCTACCTGAAAAAGAATTCAGAATAATGATACAAAATCTTGGAAATAGAATAGAGAAAATGCAAGAAACATTTAACAAGGACCTAGAAGAACGAAAGAGGAAACAAGCAATGATGAACAACACAATAAATGAAATTAAAAATACTCTAGAAGGGATCAATAGCAGAATAACAGAGGCAGAAGAACGGATAAGTGACCTGTAAGACAAAACAGTGGAAACAACTACTGCAGAGCAGAATAAAGATAAAAGAATGAAAAGAACTGAGGACAGTCTCAGAGACCTCTGGGACAACATTAAACGCACCAACATTCGAATTATAGGGGTCCCAGAAGAAGAGGAGAAAAAGAAAGGGACTGAGAAAATATTTAAAGAGATTGTAGTTGAAAACTTCCCTAATATGGGAAAGGAAATAGTTAATCAAGTCCAGGAATCACAGAGTCCCAACAGGACAAATCCAAGGAGAAACACGCCAAGACACACATTAATCAAAGTATCAAAAATTAAATACAAATAAAACATATTAAAAGCAGCAAGGGAAAAACAACAAAATACACACAAGGGAATCTCCATAAGGTTAACAGCTGATCTTTCAGCAGAAACTCTGCAAGCCAGAAGGGAGTGGCAGGACATATTTAAAGTGATGAAGGAGAAAAACCTACAACCAAGATTACTCTACCCAGCAAGGATCTCATTCAGATTTGATGGAGCAATTAAAACCTTTACAGACAAGCAAAAGCTGAGAGAATTCAGCACCACCAAACCAGCTTTACAGCAAATGCTAAAGGACCTTCTCTAGGCAGGAAACACAAGAGAAGGAAAACACCTACAAAAACAAACCCAAAACAATTAAGAAAATGGTAATAGGAACATACATATCAATATTTACCTTAAATGTAAATGGATTAAATGCTCCCACCAAAAGACACACACTGGCTGAATGGATACAAAAACAAGACCCGTATATATGCTGTCTACAAGAGACCCACCTCAGACCTAGGGACACATACAGACTGAAAGTGAGGGGATGGAAAAAAGATATTCTATGCAAATGGAAATCAAAAGAAAGCTGGAATAGCAATTTTCATATCAGGAAAAATAGACTTTAAAATAAAGACTAATACAAGAGACAAAGAAGGACACTATATAACGAACAAGGGATCGATCCAAGAAGAAGATATAACAATTGTAAATATTTATGCACCCAACATAGGAGCAGCTCAATACATAAGACAAATGCTAACAGCCATAAAAGGGGAAATTGACAGTAACACAATCATAGTACGGGATTTTAACACCCCACTTTCACCAATGGACAGATCATCCAAAATGAAAATGATTAAGGAAACACAGGCTTTAAATGATACATTTAACAAGATGGACTTAATTGATATTTATAGGACATTCCATCCAAAAACAACAGAATACACATTTTTCTCAAGTGCCCATGGAACATTCTCCAGGACAGATCATATCTTGGGTCACAAATCAAGCCTTGGTAAATTTAAGAAAATTGAAATTGTATCAAGTATCTTTTCCAAGCACAACGCTATGAGCCTAGATATCATTACAGGAAAAAATGTGTAAAAACTACAGACACATGGAGGCTAAACAATACACTGCTTAATAACCAACAGATCACTGAAGAATTCAAAGAGGAAATCAAAAAATACCTAGAAAAAAATGACAATGAAAAAACGACGACCCAAAACCTATGGGATGCAGCAAAAGCTGTTCTAAGAGGGACGTTTATAGCAATACAATCCTACCTTAAGAAACAGGAAACATCTCAAATAAACATTCTAATATTTCACCTAAAGCAATTAGAGAAAGAAGAACAAAAAAACCCCAAAGTTAGCAGAAGGAAAGAAATCATAAAGATCAGATCAGAAATAAATGAAAAAGAAATGAAGGAACCGATAGCAAAGATCAATAACACTAAAACCTGGTTCTTTGAGAAGATAAACAAAATTGATAAACCATTAGCCAGACTCATCAAGAAAAAAAGGGAGAAGACTCAAATGAATAGAATTAGAAATGAAAAAGGAGAAGTAACAACTGACACTGCAGAAATACAAAGGATCATGAGAGATTACTACAAGCAACTCTATGCCAATAAAATGGAAAACCTGGAAGAAATGGCCAAATTCTTAGAAATGCACAACCTGCCGAGACTGAAACAGGAAGAAATAGAAAATATGAACAGACCAATCACAAGCACTAAAATTGAAACTGTGATTAAAAATCTTCCAACAAACAAAAGCCCAGGAGCAGAGGGCTTCACAGATGAATTCTATCAAACATTTAGAGAAGAGCTAACACCTATCCTTCTCAAACTCTTCCAAAATAAAGCAGAGGGAGGAACACTCCCAAACTCATTCTACAAGGCCACCATCAACCTGATACCAAAACCAGACAAAGATGTCACAAAGAAAGAAATCTACAGGCCAATATCACTGATAAACATAGATGCAAATATCCTAAACAAAATACTAGCAAACAGAATCCAACAGCACATTAAAGGGATCCTACACCATGATCAAGTGGGGTTTATTCCAGGAATGCAAGGATTCTTCAATATACACACATTAATCAATGTGATACACCATATTAACAAATTGAAGGAGAAAAACCATATGATCATCTCAATAGATGCAGAAAAAGCTTTCGACAAAATTCAACACCCATTTATGATAAAACCCTCCAGAAAGTAGGCATAGAGGGAACTTTCCTCAACATAATAAACGCCATATATGACAAACCCACAGCCAACATCGTCCTCAATGGTGAAAAACTGAAACCACTTCCACTAAGATCAGGAACAAGACAAAGCTGCCCACTCTCACCACTATTACTCAACATATTTTTGGAAGTTTTAGTCACAGCAATCAGAGAAGAAAAAGAAACAAAAGGAATCCAAATCGGAAAAGAAGAAGTAAAGCTGTTACTGTTTGCAGATGTCATGATACTATACATAAAGAATCCTAAAGGTGCTACCAGAAAACTACTAGAGCTAATCAATGAATTTGGTAAAGTAGCAAGATAGAAAATTAATGCACAGAAATCTCTGGCATTCCTATACACTAATGATGAAAAATCTGAAAGTGAAATGAAGAAAACACTCCCATTTACCATTGCAACCAAAAGAATAAAATATCTAGGAATAAACCTACCTAAGGAGACAAAAGACCTGTATGCAGAAAATTATGACACTAATGAAAGAAATTAAAGATGATACAAACAGATGGAGAGATATACCATGTTCTTGTATTGTAAGAATCAACATTGTGAAAATGACTCTACTACCCAAAGCAATCTACAGATTCAATGCAATCCCTATCAAACTACCACTGGCATTTTTCACAGAACAAGAAAAAAAATTTTCACAATTTGTTTGGAAACACAAAAGACCCCGAAGAGACAAAGCAATCTTGAGAATGAAAAATGGAGCTGGAGGAATCAGGCTCCCTGACTTCAGACTATACCACAAATCTACAGTAATCAAGACAGTATGGTACTGGCACAAAAACAGAAATATAGGGCTTCCCTGGTGGTGCAGTGGTTGAGAGTCCGCCTGCCGATGCAGGGGACGCGGGTTCGTGCCCCAGTCTGGGAAGATCCCACATGCTGTGGAGCGGCTGGGCCCATGAGCCATGGCCACTGAGCCTGCGCATCCGGAGCCTGTGCACTGCAACGGGACAGGCCACAGCAGTGAGAGGCCCGTGTACCGCAAAAAAAACCAAAAAAACAAAAAAAAACAGAAATATAGATCAATGGAACAGAATAGAAAGCCCAGAGATAAACCCATGCACATATGGACACCTTATCTTTGATAAAGGAGGCAAGAATATACAGTGGAGAAAAGACTGCCTCTTCAATAACTGGTGCTAGGAAAACTGGACAGCTACATGTAAAAGTATGAAATTAGAACACTCCCTAACACCATACACAAAAATAAACTCAAAATAGATTAAAGACCTAAATGTAAGGCCAGAAACTATCAAACTCTTAGAGGAAAACATAGGCAGAACACTCTATGACATAAATCACAGCAAGATCCTTTTTGACACACCTCCTAGAGAAATGGAAATAAAAACAAAAATAAACAAATGGGACCCAATGAAACTTCAAAGCGTTTGCACAGCAAAGGAAACCATAAACAAGACCAAAAGACAACCCTCATAATGGGAGAAAATATTTGCAAATGAAGCGAATGAAAAGGGATTAATCTCCAAGATTTACATGCAGCTCATGCAGCTCAATAACAAAACAACAATCAATCCAAAAATGGGCAGAAGGCCTAAATAGACATTTCTCCAAAGAAGATATACAGATTGCCAACAAACACATGAAAGAATGCTCAACATCATTAATCATTAGAGAAATGCAAATCAAAACTACAATGAGATATCATCTCACACCGGTCAGAATGCCCATCATCAAAAAATCTAGAAACAATAAATGCTGGAGAGGGTGTGGAGAAAAGGGAACATTCTTGCACTGTTGGTGGGAATGTAAATTGATACAGCCACTATGGAGAACAGTATGGAGGTTCCTTAAAAAACTGAAAATAGAACTACCATACGACCCAGCAATCCCACTACTGGGCATATACCCTGAGAAAACCATAATTCAAAAAGAGTCATGTACCAAAATGTTCATTGCAGCTCTATTTACAATAGCCAGGATATGGAAGCAACCTAAGTGTTCATCATTGGATGAATGGATAAAGAAGATGTGGCACATATATACAAGGGAATATTACTCAGCCATAAAAAGAAACGAAATTGAGATATCTGTAGTGAGGTGGATGGACCTAGAGTCTGTCATACAGAGTGAAGTAAGTCAAAAAGAGAAAAATGAATACCGTATGCTAACACATATATATGGAATCTAAGAAAAAAAAAAAGTCATGAAGAACCTACGGGTAAGAAGGGAATAAAGACACAGACCTACTAGAGAATGGACTTGAGGATATGGGGAGGGGGAAGGGTAAGCTGTGACAAAATAAGAGAGTAGCACGGACATATATACACTACCAAATGTAAAATAGATAGCTCGTGGGAAGCAGCCGCATAGCACAGGGAGATCAGCTCAGTGGTTTGTGACCACCTAGAGGTATGGGATAGAGAGGGTGGGAGGGAGGGAGACGCAAGAGGGAAGAGATATGGGAACATATGTATTTGTATAACTGATTCACTTTGTTATAAAGCAGAAACTAACACACCATTGTAAAGCAATTATACTCCAATAAAGATGTTTTAAAAAAAATAGATGGGGAAATATTTTAGCAGTGGCTGGATTCCAACAAATTTGCAAGTCCGCTCCCATCTGACATACATAAATACGAAGGGCACAATACATGTTTCCAACGGCTGGCTCTGGTAGGCAAAAACTACCAAGACTACTGATGTTAGACTACACGTTCCAGCTCCAGAAAATTTAAACCAAAGTATCAATATATGGGGATTTGATAGGTGCTGTGCTCCACCTGTGTAGGCACCTTGGTTTGTATGGCAATATACAAAAGAGTTGAATTGTAACCTTTCTCTGAACACTCTTGAAATCTCAAATTAATTATCCCTTTATACATTAAGGGCCCCATACTTTTATATCTAAAAATGTGTAATTTTTACTAAGAATCTAAAATTGTGTAATTATTAAGATAAAGCAGTTAATGTTTATGTGAGAAAACTAAATATTATTTTTAAATGTTCTAAGGAAAAAGACTCTGATTTAACTGACAAATCTTTAAGACTTTTGCTAAATCCAGATGATTAGTTATCTTTTTTCCAAACAGCAAAACTAATAATATCTTTGTTTATTAATTATCTCTAGAATTTATTATGAAAGACAGTTCATGATGTTAACAAAACTTCAAACTGTAGTTATCCCAGCTGCCACAATAGACCATATATCACTATACTTATCTTTCTATATATTAGAAAAAGTAGCATCTTTAGAATTAGAGACCTGAGAACAGCACATATTCCTAAATGTTTATGAATAGAAAGTATGTATAATCTCTGTTAAAACAATTCTTAGTTCTTTGCAATTTTGTATATTAACAGCAAATGCCATATACTGTGTCACATCACTTTTGTAAAATTTGTTTCTAACATAAGCCAAATAAAGTACCATAATCTTACCATTATAAGGATCCCAAAGAAACAGGCCATGTGTGTTTGCATGTCTCAAATGTTTTCCTCTTTTTAAAATTACTATCCAAAGTTTCATTTCAGAGGTAATACCTCAAGAAGTGCCAATCTTAAAATGACAACTGCATTTCTACACACTCACAACACCAGAAATATAATTGATTTGAGTTCAGAAACATACCCATATGTAAATGGAACTTTGGCATTTGACTAAAGTGACATACCAAAACTGTTTTTCAAAATAATTGTACCCATTTACATTCCCATAAGCAATGTATAAAAGATACTATTGCTTCAAAGTCTTTGTAACACGTTAGACTTTTAAATTTTTGCCAGTTGAATTGTATAAAATGGTATCTCATTTGCATGTCCCTGATCATTAATGAGGCTGAACATCTCTGTATTTTTGTTGGTGCTTATTCTTCTGTAAAAACCTTTGCATGTCCATTTTTCTTTTGCTTTTCTTATTGATTTATGAGAGTTCTTTATGTGTTCTTGTTATTAATCCCTTGTTGTGTTTATGCCAATATCTTTTCTAAGAGTGTCTTTTCATTTTCTTTAAAAATTTTTTTGATGTAAGAAAGTTCTTAATTTTGGTATAATAAAATGTCAGTCTTTTCTTTATAGTTTTTTGTTTCATGTTTAATAAATCCTGTTGAACATCCAAAGCCTTAAAAATATTCACCCTTATTTTTCACTGAGTTTTTAATTTTTAGATCCTAAATCCACCTGAAGTTGACTTTTTTGTATACGATTATAAGAAACCAAATGGCAGAGAGACTGAACAAGAGAGAAGCCAAAAAAATGGCAGCTGAGACAATGAGATGTTAAGCAAAGAATTTTTCCCTCCTTCAGGAAGTCAGAGAGTTAAAATTGGAGTTCTGAGACTGCCTAAGATGAAATGTCCTGTTAAATATCTTATGCTTTCAATTGAGACCTCTGAGATGCTACATCCAAGAGTAAGGGCTGGCTAGAAATAGAATAATCTTTAAAAATTAATTCTAAAATTTTCATCCACAATACCCAGCATTTGATCAAAAACTATCCAAGACACCAGGAGACAAAATCAGTTACTTTAAAAAACAAAAGGAAAAAACAGACAATAGAAACAAACCTACAGGAGAGCCACATATTGGACATGTCAGATACAGAAATTAACTGTAATGGAGATGTTCAAGAAAAGTAATGGCAAGACAAAATTTCAGCAGGGAACTAGAATTTGGAAAGAAATTAAAGAAAACTATTTTCACAGATATAAAAACTATTTTTAAAAAACAAATGAAAATTAAAGAAATAAAAATGCACAACAAAGTGAAAAATTCACTGGATGAAATTAAAAATAGACTAGAGAAGTAAGGAAAAAAGTATCATGAATTTGAAGATAGATTTAAAATTAAAATGTTTTAAAGTACCATTTACAATATCATTTAAAAAATGAATTACATGTTTTTGAATCAGAAGACTCATTACTATTAAAATGTCACTTCAGCACAAATTGATCTATAGATCCAATTTAATCCCAATCGAAACCCCAGCAGGCTTTTTTGTAGAAATTGAGAAGTTGATTCCAAAATTTTGTGGAAATGCAAGGGACCTAGAATAGCCAAATCAAAATAATTTTTATTTCAATACTTACTATGATATACAGTAATCAAGACAATGTGTTATTGCTATAAGGATATGTGAATCGATGGAACAGAAGAGAGTTCCAAAGGAGACTCACACAGATATGGTCAACTGATTTTCAGCAAAGATGTAAAAGTGATTCAATTGAGAAAGAGTAGGGTTGTGAGTGTTTTTTTCAATAAATGGTACTGGAACCAAGAAACTTCCATATGCATCTATATGATATTGGATTAATTTTATTTCCATATGAAAAAAAAGTGAATCATGACCCCTAATTCACACCATTCATAAAAATTTATTTCCAGATGGATTGTAAAGGTAAAACAATAAAGCCTCTAGATAACAATACAAAAGGATATCTTCCTCACTTCGTAATAGGCAAAATTTTTTACAAAACAGAAAAATCTCTACCCATAGAGGAATAAAATGATTAACTTGAATTTATCAAAATTACTTCTGAATATCAAAAATGCTTAAATTAATGAAAGGGAGACGATTTTTTAATATCTACAACTAAAAGACTCATAACAAGAACAAATTAAAACTACAATGGGTCTCCCAAGGCAATAGAAATAAAAGCAAAAATAAACAAATGGGACCTAATCAAACTTATAAGCTTTTGCACAGCAAAGGAAACCATCAACAAAACGAAAAGACAACCTACAGACTGGGAGAAAATATTTGCAAACAATGCAATCGACAAGGGATTAATTTCCAAAATATACAAACAGCTCACACAACTCAACAAAAAAACAAACAACCCAATCAAAAAATGGGCAGAAGACCTAAATAGACATTCTCCAAAGAGACATACGGATGGCCAATAGGCACATGAAAAGATGCTCAGCATCGCTAATTATTAAAGAAATGCAAATCAAAACTACAATGAGGTATCACTTCACACAGGTCAGAATGGCCATCATTTAAAAGTCTACAAATAACAAATGCTGGTGGCACAGTGGTTAAGAATCCGTCTGCCAATGCAGGAGACAAGGGTTCGATCCCTGGTCTGGGAAGATCCCACATGCCACAGAGCAACTAAGCCCATGTGCCACAACTACTGAGCCTGCACTCTAGAGCCCATGAGCCACAACTACTGAACCTGTGTGCTACAACTACCGAAGCCCACGCACCTAGAGCCCGTGCTCCACAACAAGAGAAGCCACCTCAATGAGAAGCCTGCACACCACAATGAAGAGTAGCCCCCACTCGCTGTAACTAGAGAAAGCCCATGTGAAGCAATGAAGACCCAATGCAGCCAAAAATAAAAATAAATAAATAAATTTATTTTTTAAAAATAAATAACAAATGCTGGAGAGGGTGTGGAGAAAAGGGAACCCTCCTACACTGTTGGTGGGAATGTAAATTGGTGCAGCCACTCTGGAAAACAGTATGGAGATTTCTTAAAAAAACTAAAAATAGAGTTGCCAGGTGATCCAGCAATCCCACTCCTGGGCATACAACCGGAAAAAACTCTAATTCAAAAAGATACATGCACCCCTGGTACTTTCTGGCGGTCCAGTGGCTAAGACTCAGCTCTCCCAATGTAGGGGGACTGGGTTCGATCCCTAGTCAGGGAACTAGATCCTGCATGCCACAACTAAAAGATCCCGCATGCCACAATGAAGACCCGGCACAGCCAAATAAATAAATGTTTTTTTAAAAAAAGATACATGCACCCCAATGTTCATAGCAGCACTATTTACAATAGGCAAAACATGAAAACAACCTAACTGTCCATCAACAGGTGAATGAATAAAGAAGAGGTAGTATGTATATACAATGGCAGTCATAAAAAAAGAATGAAATAATGCCATTTGCAGCAATATAGATGGACCTAGAGATTATCATACTAAGTGACATGTCAGAAAGAGAAAGACAAATACCATATGATATCACTTATATAGGGAATGTAAAATATGATACAAATGAACTTATTTACAAAACAGAAACAGACTCACAGATACAGAAAACAAACTTATGGTTACCAAAGGGGAAAGAGGGTGGGGGAGGGATAAATTAGGATTTTGGGATTAGCAGATACAAACTACTATATCTAAAATAGATAAACAAGGTCCTACTATATAGCACAGGGAACTATATTCAGTATCCTGTAATAAACCATAATGGAAAAGAATATGAAAAGAATATATATGTATAACTGAATTACTGTGCTGTACACCAGAAACTAACAGAACACTGCAAATCAACTATACTTCAATTAAAAAATAAAATAAAGAAAAAAACTATAATGGGATACCACCACACACACTTTAAATTAAAACACTGACACTTGTTAACACCAAGTGAGCAAGAATATAGAACCACTGGAATTCTTATACCTTTACTGATGAGAGTGTCAATTGGAAAATCCACTCTGGAAAATTGCTTGGTACCATCTATTAAAGCTGAGTGTATACATTATGACCCAGCAATTTCTTTCCTAGGTATAAACCCAACAGGAATGTCTACATTCATGCACCAAAAGTAATGCATACATAATAGCAATGTATATTAAAGCCAAAAACTGGGAAACAACTCAAATATCCATCAACAGTAGAGTAGATAAATAATTATGACCTATTCATCAATGAAAACAAATGAACTACTCTATGGTAAGACACATTGAGCAAAAGAAGCCAGGCTCAAGAGACTGCATACTGTATGATCCCACTTACATAAAGTTCAAAAAGAGGGAAAAAAAACTAACTTATGTAATAACCAGGATAATGGTACTTGTGAGGTGAGGGAGTAGTAAGTGGCACAGGGGGTGCTTCTAGGGTTCTAGTAATGTTCTATTTCTTGATCTAGGTGGAGGTTACATTAGTGTATTCACAATGAAAATGTATTGAGTTGTTCATGATAATATATGCACTTTTTGTATATATGTCATTCTCAATAAACCACTAAAAAACTATACATATTGTATAAGCAATTGTGTGACTTAGAAGCAATGTCTGCTGTAGGGGAGCAGAGGCTACACAAAGGTAGTAAATATGCTATAGGCAAAATATATACTCTAGACATTATAAACAATTCTTAGCTAATTCCTAGATAACTGTAATGTGAATATGCTAAAACTATTTAAATAAATACCAGATTTAATACTTAACCATTGTATAAGACCATGAGTGACCATATATAATCACTACGTGGACGTTTTCTGGATCTTGACAGTTTCACCTTTCCTTTCACCATTCCCCCCGCAACCCCGCAATACTATCCATACCTATCTTCTACAAGCATATTCTTTAGGTAACCAAATGCCCATTTTATTTAACACTTTGACTCTCTAAAGCCAGTAAAGGCAGTAAAACAGAATAAAAGAGAATCCTATAATAAGGCTATATAAATTACACTATATTTTTATTAGAAAAAAATTCTAAATTACTCTCAAAATTCTTCTTCTTGAAAATAAGTCAATATATATATAGAAAAAATATCCTCTACTTCCAATATTTCTCACTTTTTCAAATGAATTAAACTTATCATTTGCTCTTTACTAGTCCTTCACATTATAGCACTAGACAAAGCCCTTGAAAAAAAAAGAATGAAAGCAGGAAAATTTTAAAATATGTTTCCAGTATCATACAGAATTGCTTGGATCAGAACTCATTCTCCTGGTACTTCAACTCCACCACTGAGCTAAAATTCCTTCCAAGTTTTAGAGAACAGTGCTCTTACTGTCACCATCTCTGCTAACCATAGGATAAGCATTGGCCATTCCCCAAATTCCAGAACCACTTGCCATTTCACTGCTTTCTTCCTACACTCTAGTGGCAGTAGCTCAATTGGGCAGCTTGTCAAAAAGATTCAGAGTATAAAGCACTTGGTGATCTTTAACCAAATGTATTTGTTGTGTATACAGCATATGCCATATATATGTATTTCACACATTATAACAGAACATAGTGAAGGACACACTGCATAATCCTAGAATCCAAAGACTTCTCTTTGAGAACTTTTCCTTAAAATAATTTACTGTTATTGAGCTAAAAGTGTTGATTACTTTTTTTTAAAACAAGCAAATACCATTTCTTGACAATTATTACAATTATTGTTCCCTTCTAAGAAAGACCAATGGCTTACAAATTTATTGCCACGTGACTTGTGGAAACTATATTGTCAAATAGATCACATTCTCTGAGAGAAGCAGTACCAAATAGGGTTCATATTCCTTCCAAAGACTTAGAAAAGGAACCATGAGAGATAATTTTTCATAAAAGAAAAGATAAAACTATTATAAATGTTTATAATATAAAATGATTAAATGATGCTTAGATTCCTTTTTTATTTAATAAACATTTATCAGGTGTCTGGTATATGTCAGGCATTGCTAATCAAATAGACTTGGTGCTTGCCACCTTGAAGAAACTGAGTCTAGGGACTTCCCTGGCCGGCCAGTGGTTAAGACTCTGCACTTCCACTGCAGGGAGCATGGGTTCAATCCCTATTTGGGGAACAAAGATCCCACATGCCACGTGGTGTGGCCAAAAAAAAATGCAAGAAATTGAGTCTACATTTATTGAACAAATAATCAATGTCTAGTGTGTGGGGTGGTAAGTGCTATGAAAGAGGGATGCCTAGTCTGTCAGGACATAGAAGAAGGGCATCTATATCAGCATCAAGGTGTCAGTAAACACTTCCTGTGAAAGATGACCTGGGCTGAGTTTTGCTACGTAAGAATTGGCTGAGTGAAAAGGGCAATCCAGGTGAAGGGAATCGCTGGTAACAGGCACAGAAGCATAAAGCAACATGTACCATTCAAGATGCTATGAGTCCTTACTTGGAAGAAAGTTTAAGAGGGGAACAGAATCAGGAAATGAGAAGGGAGAGGATAGTAGAAGCCAAATCATGGAATGTTGTGGTGTAAACGTTTGAACTTTATCCAGAAAGACAGTCCCCTAATCCTTCAAAGGGTACTAAAATGATTTTAAGCAGGGAAGTAAAATGAGTATATTTTCATTTTTAAAAAACATGTTTGGCTTTGGTATAGGACAAGGCTAAGGCAGTAATCCAGAATTCAGAAGGCAACATTAGGAATGGAGATGAGAGAACAGATCTGAGAAACAAAAGGAGATAGAATTTGTTGAACTTGGAGGCTAATTGGAAGAGAGGGTAGAATAAAAATGAAGAGTCTAACTGACTTGGTAACTAAGTGGATGGTGGTACCAAAGCAGAGAAGATAGGAGAAAGAGTGGGTCTGAGGTGGTAGGGAGCAGGGAGGAATGATGAATTTATTTCAAAATATCTTAGGCATTATTGTTTTCTATATATTGTCCAAAGAATCCCTTTAATATATAAATCATATATAACTATAGCAAAAAAACTCCCCTGTATTTGACGTAAAGTTTATTGTGGCTAGTATATTCATTTTAATTAGTTAATTAGCAAAAATTTCCTGATTTTCTTAAAGTTATGTTTGGGATGGGGAGAGGAAAATTTTGAACACCCCGCAGTCTCTTTTACAAAGCTGAACAGGAAAATTTGCTTCCTTATCCTCTCAAAATAGTTCCTAGCAGCAAGCTGATGTATAAAATCATTCCATTAACTAAAGAATATTGTGCAGTCCTTTATAAAACAGCCTTCAAATGAGACATTCATTATAATAAAACTGTTCAAGATATCAAAAGGTGAAATATACACTTTTATTATGTAATATTCTTGTGTGTGTGGTTTTTTTTTTTTTTTGGAGTGTAGTTGATTTACAATGTTGTGTTAGTTTCAGGTGAACAGCAAAGTGATTCAGTTATACATATGCATATATTCATTCTTTTTTAGATTCTTTTCTTATATAGGTTATCACAGAATATTGAGTAGAGTTCCCTATGCTATATAGTAGGTCTTTGTTGGTTATCTATCTTATACATAGTAGTGTGTGTATGTTCATCCCAAGCTCCTGATTTATCCCTCCCCACTACATTTCCCCTTATTATGTAATGCTAACATAGCAGCAACATGAGTTATACATAGTTTATGCAAAATAATTTTTATGTTTAGGAAATCTAAACCTCCAGAATAATGGAAAAATAAAAAATGTACCTCTGAGGTGGCCAGGTCTGAAACTTCCATCTCCAACTGTCTACAAGGAACTTTATAATTTGTTTATGTATGGGAAAATATGTCTTCAGCCTCATTAGTCACTTCTCATTTTATGACAAAAAGTGTACATTTCTCTTTGTTTATTATGGATAAACTATGGCATGAGGGGAACTGAACAACTAAAGGAAGAACCAGGAGGGGGGTCTGAGTTTTGGAGCTGCCTAAAGAGCCACTCTGCTTCCAACAGCTAGCTCCTCAGAGCTCTACAAAAGACTAACTAAACTCAAGTCAACTAGAACACAACACTCAAATCTAATTCGGTAACTAACATCAGGAGTGGTCTGCTCCTGAGCAGAGGACCAGAGTACTCACTTTCTTTGCGAACGTTCTCAAGTGCCCCAGTAAGCTCTTCCTTTAAAACTGTGGCTTCTTGAGCAATCTTCTCTCCCTTGTCTAATAAATTCCAAGTTGCTTCCTCCACAGAAGCTAGAAGGACTCTGGCTCTTTTAGAACGTCCTTTTTTCCTGTTGGAAGGATTCTGAGGACAATTTACAAGTGTAGTAACCTAAAATTGGAAAAATACAAGTCACTCATTAGACAAATTGTGAGAGGAACACAGCCCTGGGATATCATAGCCCAGAACAAAAGGAAATATTTCTTAATAACATGATTCATTCCCAACACTACTGGTACATTCCCAAAAGGAAGGGAGGGAGGAAGGAGGAATAGAGATTGAATCTCACCAAGTTTTACTATTGGACCAATGCAAAATACACAATACTCAATATATATTATTTGATATACATATAGCAAATGATTATTTATATCACTTTGTAGCCAGCAATCTATATTAAGAGGGAGGCAAAAATAATTATAACTAAGTCAATAAGTATTAATATATGTAGGTTAAGAATAGAGATTACTAATGTTGGGGCGGGGGGTGCAGAACCACTCTGAAATGTGTAAAACAGTGGTTACTTCAGAAGGACAAAACCCAAATCCTTACTATGATCTACATTCTGGCCCTCTGTAAACTCTTTTACCTGTCTCCCACACTCCCCCCAAATCAGTTGGCCTCTCAAGCAATCAGGTCCTCCTCAAAGTACCCTATCAAGAGGCCTTCCCTGACCACCCCAATCCCCACCCTCTCCCACTCTGTCCCCTCACTACACGTTATAATTCTTCAGAACATTTATAGAGCCTGACATTTTTTATTTGTTCATGTATGTTTATGGCATCCTTCTAATACTAAAATGTAAACTCCATGAAAACAGGAAACGTGGTTTGTTCTCCCTCACTCGAACAATCACAAAGTAGTTGTTCAATAAATATTTCTTATATTAATGGCTTAATGAATGGGGTAGTTGAACAGAGGGACGTTTTGATGTCTATATTTTGAATTGCCTGAATATGTTAATAATGAGCATGTATTACTTCTGTAAATTTGTTTAAAATAAGAATAAACTCATGGGACTTCCCTGGTGGTACAGTCATTAAGAATCCGCCATGCCAATGCATGGGTTCAAGCCCTGGTCTGGAAAGATCCCACATGCCACGGAGCACCTAAGCCTGTGTGCCACAACTACTGAACCTGCACTCTAGAGCCCACGGGTCAAAACTACTGAGTCTGCATGCCACAATTACTGAAGCCCACGCGCGTAAAGCCCGTGCTCCGCAACAAGAGAAGCCACGGCAATGAGAAGCCCGTGCACCGCAACGAAGAGTAGCCCCCACTTGCCACGACTAGAGATAGCCCACTCACAGCAATGAAGACCCAACACAGCCAAAAATAAATAAATAAATAAAATTTTATTTAAAAAATTAAAAGAATAATCTCATGATAAGAGCATTGTTTGGAGATAGAAATTAAGCACTTACATTTGGAAACAAAACCTTATACAAAATTACATTGTGAAAAATATCCATTTCTTAATTAAACCTTGAATTCCAAGAAAAAAATTTGGTTTACATTTTCATAAGCAAACCTGGAAGATCCCCATTGCAGAGGAAGAAAGAAAAAAAAACTTTTATCCAGTATTTAAAATAGAAGACCTGAAGGTCTTATTGAAAGCTAGGCTGGTGCATGTCATCAAATAGCCGAGGCTTTTAACAAATAAGCATCACATCTTTGACAACAGACTATACATAATCCTTCCTGCTCTGCAGTCCCTGGCGATTTTGCTTGTTTATTATTAATGGAGCATTAAGTATTTGTTTATTTGGTTATCTGGACCCAGTTCTTAGCCAGGAACTGAGAAAGAACTTACAAGCTATGGGAGAAATATGTGGATGAAAATTGTTTTTGTCTGCTCTGCTATTCCCTTCCCCTGTCCAAAAGACCCTCTTCTTTATTCTAATTTGCTTTATTCCCATATTCACAACCCAGACTGGAGTTCCTTGTAGCAAGCCTTTATTTCCTTTCTTGGAAAATGACAATAACCATATTATCCTATAAGATTATATGAAGTTTAAATAATATAAAGTGTTTTTTAAGATGCATAACATGACACAAAATTTGGATGCCATTTAATGTGTGTTTTCTAGTCCATTCCCCATGGAAATCTTGTCAAAGATGTTCTCTCTGGGTCTACCCATATCTTGCTCTTAGGGTCCCCTGTGCTAAATGTGATGAAGTCAATTAACAAAGCACATTCTATGTGCTTTACAAGCAGTCAAGTAGGGCCATGTGTCTTTATCATGCATTATGTAAAGATGATAATAAGTCTGATTTATTACATGGGTTTTCACATATTCCAAAAGACGAATATCTCGCTATTATCAATCTAATTTATATATCAAGAGTTAAAAGATACTTGCCCAGATAAAGACAAATTATAGCACCTTGTTTAAAACTTTTGTCTAAAACGAACAATAAGTATCATTGTCTAAAATCTTCCTTCAGAATTTATTTTAAGTGCCACAATTCATGACGCTTCCCACTGAACATTACTCTATTGTTCTTTAGATCCTCCAAGTACCAAATGTTTTCCATAGAATAGCCTGAGCTTTGAAATTAAAATGAGCATTCCAGAAATGCTTCGTTCCTTATAATAAATGCCAGAGAAGTAACAAATGTGAAAAGAACATTGTATAAGAACATTGTGCTTCCATCAAAAAAAAATGCAATTGCAACTTGTTCAAGTTTAAGCTGTCTTCTTTTTAAATACCCCAACATACAATAGTTATTTAATATTGATTAAACTAAAGTCATGATGCTTTCAATGATTCATTTTATTTCAGAAAGTAAATATGGCTTGGTAAGCCTGGAGGGGAAAAAAAGAAAGCTAAAACTTTTTTTTACCCCAAATCACCTATGGGGATCTAACTGACTCCCATAGGTGATTGTGACTCCTGAAAGTAGATGATTCTCACCAAGGGTTGGAGGGTGCATATGTTATTTGAAAAAGTCTCCCATCTCGTCAAGGAATACCAGCAAACAGTAAAATTAGCCCTGAAGTTATTTTGTAAAGTAATTCATATTTCTTTTTTCAATACAAAATCAGTTATATTTTTACAAATACAAAAATTTTAGTTGGAATTTACAGCAAAGATTATTCTAATATAGGCTCCAAGCCCACATCTTGCTGGCCTTTCTTTTATCACTGTGCACAACTGATCCCTTTCCCTCTTTATCAGACCTTAGGGGGTCCCTCTAATATGGATAATCTTTGACTTCAGGTGTGCATCTCTTAAAGAACTTAGGTTTATTCACTTTTCTTCAGTGTAGAAATCTGTATTAGGCTTCGTCATAGATACAGAATGAGCTCCCCACTGAAGTAGTCCTAAATTAGAGGCTTTGAGTAATATAAAAAGAAGAAATTCCTACTTTATTCATTCTGCACATGTACAATTCCATAAAACCAGGTGTATTTTAAGAGTATGTAATATTTATATACTGAAATTTAGAGTAACAAAAAATAAAAGGGTTTTCTAATCTTTCCTAATTCAAGTGTGCTTCCCTAGTTGCTCCAAACATACCGAAAATTAAGTTGTCCAAAAGACCCTTCTTCAAGTCATTGATAATTTCAACTGTTCCTTATTTCCTACAAAAGCAACTTTCACTGTGTTAACAAAAGTACTGGGAAAGACTGAAATGTTAAGAACCCAGAAAATACATATCCTTCGATTAACATTCAGCACTCCCCCAAAACCAAATACAATTTTCTTTTATTTCCTTTTAAGCCAATAAACATTTATTGAGCACATATTATGTTCAAAACAATATCCTAGCCATTTAGAAAATAAAGATAAAGAAGCTTCAGTATGGTGATATGAAGGGTACACAACTAGCTGCAATATAAAAGGCAGAATAACTGCTTAAACTTATAAGTAAAAAGAAGTGCTGAAGAGATGATAAACATTCACAAGGATTAAGTAGGGCTTCCAAAAAGAGCCATTAAAGACAGATGGTTTTCTGGCATGACAGAGGGGAAGGCTAGCCAGGTGAAGGGGACCATGTACAAAGGGGAAGAGATGGAAATTATTTTTGTCTGAGAGTAGCAGACAGTCAAGTTTGGCAGACTACGGGGTAAAAACAGGAAATTGGATCACAAATCAGTCTAGGAAGTAGGTGGTAGCTTAAATACAAAAAGTGCTGAAAGTCAAGGAAAGAGTTAATATTCAATTTAATAGGCAATAGAGACTTCACACAGCATACCCAAAGTGGAAACCTTCTTCCACCAACCTGCCTTTCTTTCATCTGTTTCTTACCTCAGGCACTGACACCTCTAGCCTAAGGCAGAAACCCAGAGGTCATCTGGGCTACTCCCTCTCTCTTATTCTCCTCTCCAGGTTCTTTATATTGTCTCTTTAAAAGCTTTGTTGCTGGGGGACCTTCAAGATGGTAAAAGAATAAGACGGGGAGATCACCTTCCTCCCCAAAAATACATCCACATGTGGAACAACTCCTACAGAACACCTACTGAACACTGGCAGAAGACCTCAGACTTCCCAAAAGGCAGGGAACAGATGCCCTCAGGCACCCTACATGCAGAGGCTGGGCCAAATCCAAAGCTGAACCCCAGGAGCTGTGCGAACAAAGAAGAGAAAGGGAAATTTCTCCCACCAGCCTCAGAAGCAGCGGATTAAATCTCCACAATCAACTTGATGTAGCTTGCATGTCTGGAATACCTGAATAGACAAGGAATCATCCCAAAATTGAGGCGGTGGACCTTGGGAGCAACTGTAGACTTGGGGTTTGCTTTCTGCATCTACTTTGTTTTTGGTTTTATCTTTATCTACATTTAGTATTTAGAGCTTATTATCATTGGTAGATTTGTTTATTGATTTAGTTGCCCTTTTCCTTTTTCTCTTTTTGTGAGTATCTATGGGTATGCTTCTTTCTGTGAGTTTGTCTGTATAGCTTTGCTTTTACCATTTGTCCTGGGTTCTGTCCTTTTTTTGTTTTTTTTGTTTTCAGTATAGTTTTTAGCACTTGTTATCATTGGTGGATTTGTTCATAGGTTTGGTTGCTCTCTTCTCTCTTTCTTTCTTTTATTACTCTTTAATTTTTTAATTTTTAATATTTTTTTATTTTAATAACTTTATTTTATATTATTATTTCTTTCTTTCTTTCTTTCTTTTCTCCCTTTTCTTCTGAGCCATGTGGTTGACAGGGTCTTGGTGCTCCAGCCTGCTCTCAGGCCTGAGCCTCTGAGATGGGAAAGCCAAGTTCAAGATATTGGTCCAGCAGAGACCTCCTGGCCCCATGTAATATCAAACAGCGAAAGCTCTCCCAGAGATCTCCATCTCAACGCTAAGACCCAGCACCACTCAACGACCAGCAAGCTACAGTGCTGGACATCCTATGCAAAACAACTAGCAAAAGAGGAACAGAACCCCACCCATTAGCAGAGAGGCTGCCTAAAATCATACTAAGGTCACAGACACCCCAAAACACAACACCAGATGCGGCACTGCCCAAAAGAAAGACAAGATCCAGCTTCATCCAGCAGAACACAAGCACGAGTCCCCTCCACCAGGAAGCATACACAAGCCACTGAACAAACCTTACCCACTGCAGGCAGACACCAAAAACAACGGGAACTACAAACATGCAGCCTGCGAAAAAGAGACCCCAAACACAGTAAGTTAAACAAAATGAGAAGACATAGAATTACACAGTAGAAAAAGGAGCAAGGTAAAAACCCACCAGACCAAAAAACTGAAGAGGAAATTGGCAGTCTACCTAAATAAGAATTCAGAGTAACAATAGTAAACAGGATACAAAATCTAGGTTATCAAATGGAGAAAATACAAGAAACGTTTAACAAGGACCAAAAAGAACTAAACAGCAAACAAACAATGATGAACAACACAATAAATAAAACTAAAAATACTCTAGAAACAATCAATAGCAGAATAACTGTGGCAGAAGAATGGATAAGTGACCTGGAAGATAAAATAGTGGAAATAACTACTGCAGAGAAGAATAAAGAGAAAAGAATGAAAAGAATTGAGGACAGTCTCAGAGACCTCTGGAACAACATTGAACGCATCAACATTCGAATTACAGGGGTCCCAGAAGAAGAATAGAAAAAGAAAAGGGGGGACTAAGAAAATATTTGAAGAGATTATAGTTGAAAACTTCCCTAATATGGGAAAGGATATAGTCAATCAAGTCCAGGAAGCGCAGAGAGTCCCATACAGGATAAATCCAAGGAGAAACACGCTAAGACACATAATAATCAAACTATCAAAAATTAAATTTAAAAAAATATATTAAAAGCAGCAAAGGAAAAACAACAAAAAACACACAAGGGAATCTCCATAAGGTTAACAGCTGATCTTTCAGCAGAAACTCTGCAAGCCAGAAGGGAGTGGCAGGACATATTTAAAGTGATGAAGGAGAAAAACCTACAACCAAGATTACGCTACCCAGCAAGGATCTCATTCAGATTTGATGGAGCAATTAAAACATTTACAGACAAGCAAAAGCTGAGAGAATTCAGCACCACCAAACCAGCTTTACAGCAAATGCTAAAGGACCTTCTCTAGGCAGGAAAAACAAGAGAAGGAAAAGACCTACAAAAACAAACCCAAAACAATTAAGGAAATGGTAATGGGAACATACATATTGATATTTACCTTAAATGTAAATGGATTAAATGCTCCCACCAAAAGAAAGCTGGAGTAGCAATTCTCGTATCAGAAAAAATAGACTTTAAAATAAAGACTATTACAAGAGACAAAAAATGGCACTACATAATGATCAAGGGGTCAATCCAAGAAGAAGATATAACAATTGTAAATATCTATGAACCCAACATAGGAGCACCTCAATACATAAGGCAAATGCTAACAGCCATAAAAGGGGAAATAGACAGTAACAAAATCATAGTAGGGGACTTTAACACCCCACTTTCACCAATGGACAGATCATCCAAAATGAAAATAACTAAGGAAACACAGCTTTAAATGATACATTAAACAAGATGGACTTACTTGATATTAATAGGATATTCCATCCAGAAACAACAGAATACACTTTCTTCTCAAGTGCTCATGAAACATTCTCCAGGGTAGATCATACCTTGGGTCACAAATCAAGCCTGATTCTGCCTGCAGAATCAGTTAATAAATGAAAGATCTAATTCCACAGCTAACCTAGAAGTGGATATCTGTGAGATCAATCTGAATCTGTGGAGGAAAAGTTTGAAAAAAAAGTATTCACAGTAGTGAAGTGGATCAGAGGTGATCAGAGAACCCAGAACAACAGGGCAACAACATTGGAGTAACTAAAAAAAAAAAAAAGAGTCTGATAGAATAAAAGGCCTAGGAAGCAAGCTAAGAAGAGGTGAAGCATGTTCCACGACTGACATCTGCCCATAGCTAAATTCAAAGCTATCACGTTCTGGTGGTGGGGGCATCCCTTGTATGTTCACCATACACACTCCCATGGGACTTGTGCTATTTTAATCAAATAGCTACCAGATTTTCTTATCTTTATTTTAATTTAAGAAGTGGCTTCCTTTTTCTCAACTATTTGTTTCTCAAGGAATACTATAGCTTAACAACTTTCCCATGGGAGCAGTTTTCTAGCAGTAAAGGAATGCAGAAATTGAATAATTCACTTTATTAGAATCAACTATACTGAATCACCTTAAACTTTAAAGCATTAGAGAGGCAGAATTAAGTTTATTTCTTCATCGTACTGTAAAAATAACATCTTTATACTTATTAAGCCTTGGACATATAAGTAGTTAAAAGACATTTACTTTACTAACTTTCAAGATTACTTGTTAAGATTATAGTCAAAACTCCAATATTTGATTATAATCTACAAGAACACTATATGTGTGCAGACTTGTCTTTGAGATTTTCTTGGAAGCTTCAAGATTAATTCTGACATAAATTCTATTGATAGAAAAAACAGCAAGGATGTAAAAAAGAAGCTTGGAGATAAAACCAAAGAAATATAAGTAAATGGCATCATGCTCATTCAAAATGACCTATAAAAATGACAGAAATCAACCACAAACAAATGAAACTTGAATTATTTTCTGAAAGAAACAAAGGAAATTATATTCTAGGAGGCTAAGAAGCCAAAGCAGGTCCTCTCCCTGCTACCCGGAAGTCAATCAGATCTCTCTGTAGAAATGAACCCTTTGGGCATCAAGGCATCTATTTTTTTTTTCCCTTGGCTAAAAGAGAGGAGAAAGAAATTATGCTGAGAGTGCAGTATGGCAGAGAGGTTCTGCATAGGAGTCAGGGAGAAAAGAAGGACATGGCGCTGAGAGGACTAAGGATTAACAGTTTCCATCCAGACACTTGGACAAGGAGAGGAAGGAGATTAGGGGAAAAGCCGAAAGGGGTTGTTCTCATAAGCAACTTTATGTGATTCTAGGTACATGATTCATTGGGACCCAGATGACAGAGTGAAGCACAGTTAGGAAGAGAGGTATTCTCCCCTCTTATGAAGGAGCCCAGTTCTGCTACCTTGAGGATTCGAAGCTTTAGAGGCATTGGGACCTTGGCATGTACATTTCTAGTCTTAAAATGGGTATCATTGGCAGTTACCTCCCACACATCAATAAGATGCAACCAGCCAAAATGGAAAAACATGGTGGATAGACTGCTTTGGGGGCACTGATGAGTCAAACCTCAGAGACTCCAAAAATTGGAGATGAAGAGAAGAGCAGCAGAGAAGCTTTGAAGGAAAATCTCCATTCTAGCATAAGTAAGTGAGGGCAATTGTAAGAACCCTGGCTTGCTGCTACTAACAGAACTTCTTTTGAACTTTCAGCCACTGAGGAGATTGGAGGCCAGGGAATCTGATGACATAAGGAAGACAGGCATCGGGCCTACCATGGCCCATGCTCAAGGGAACTGGAAACTGTGAGGCCCCACAGAGGCTAGAGTATTATTCTGAGACTAGTTTGTCGTTTAGAAATTGGAAAGATCCAATTAAAACCATGGTAACTAGGTAATCTTACTGCCCCTCAACAGCAGGAGTTTGTGGATCTAAACTTGAAAACTGCTCCAATAGAACTTTCCTCCATGTCTCTATTTCTTTCTGTGTGTCTTTCAGCTTTGCACATGATATAATTGTTTAACGGTAGGTAACTGCATAACTCTCCCCAAAGTCAATTCCCCAAAGAGAGGATGGCAATTGGATCAATTCACCATCATCCCCCAGAGGCAGAGCTCTCATGACAGATTGCCTCACAGGCTTCTTGTCAACCTATAATTGTCAATAAGACAGTTGCCCATCCTGATAAAGTCAGCTGTGATCAGGGTGGAAAGGTGACTAGTCATTAGATGCAAAGTTAACAAACAAGGAACCCTTAAAAAGGAGACAATGGAAAGATAATAGTTTTTAGGGCTGTTCACAAATATTCCCATTCTCCTGGGCACAGGGCAAGATCACACACCTAGCATCCCCACTGACCACATAACTTTCTCTGACAAAAGCAATGTGAGTGGAACTGACATATGTCATATCCAGGTGGACGTTTTAGGAGCCCTTGCAAGATTCATAATGTTCTCTTTCCCTATTGTAACCATAGTGGAAATAAATATTGAGATGGAATCTACATTAGCCTGGGTCCCTGAGTGCCTGTATTAAAGCAGAGACCCCCAGTCAACTCAAACTAAAAATGTAGCTTGGGGCTTCCCTGGTGGCACAGTGGTTGAGAGTCCGCCTGCCGATGCAGGGGACACGGGTTCGTGCCCTGGTCCAGGACGAACCCATGTGCCGCAGAGCGGCTGGGCCCATGAGCCATGGCCGCTGAGCCTGCGCGTCCGGAGCCTGTGCTCCACAACGGGAGAGGCCACAGCAGTGAGAGGCCCGCGTACCGCAAAAAAAAAAAAAAAAAAAAATGTAGCTTGACAATCCCACTATTGGGCATATACCCTGAGAAAACCATAATTCAAAAAGAGACAAGTACCACAATGTTCATTGCAGCACTATTTACAATAGCCAGGACATGGAAGCAACCTAAGTGTCCATCGACAGATGAATGGATAAAGAAGATGTGGCACATATATACAATGGAATATTAGCCATAAAAAGAAATGAAACTGAATTATTTGTAGTGAGGTGGATGGACCTAGAGTCTGTCATACAGAGTGAAGTAAGTCAGAAAGAAAAAAACAAATACTGTATCCTAACACATATATATGGAATCTAAAAAACAACAAAAATAATGGTTTTGACAAACCTAGGGGCAGGACAGGAATAAAGATGCAGACGTAGAGAATGGACTTGAGGACACGGGGAGGGGGAAGGGTAAGCTGGGACGAACTGAGAAAGTAGCATTGACATATATACACTACCAAATGTAAAACAGATAGCTAGTCGGAAGCAGCCACATCGCACAGGAAGATCAGCTCGGTGCTTTGTGACCACGCAGAGGGGTGGGATAGGGAAGGTGGGAGGGAGATGCAAGAGGGAGGGGATTTGGGGATATATGTATACATATAGCTGATTTAATTTGTTATACAGCAGAAACTAACACACCATTGTAAAGCAATTATACTCCAATAAAGATGCTAAAAAATAAAATAAAATAAAGGGGAGGCATCCCTTAAGAAATGGGGGAAAAAAATGTAGCTTGAGCAGGAAACGAACTTTGTTAAGCCTCAGAGATTTGGGAGTTGTCTTATCACAGCATAGCCTAGCTTATGCTGACTGATAAAAAGTTGAGCAGGTACTCTTCAACTTGACCCAATGAGTATTATAGAGTACATAAAAAACATTCCTAAGGGACTCCAAGAAATAGATGTGAAACACTATCGAAGTGGAAACCTTGAAAAGGCTAAGAGGTCCTATAAGAGTTAGAGGTGGGAGCCAGAGGAATAATGTTTATTACTATTGATCTAACTCTATATTCACCACTTGAAAACATGGGATATATTTACATCAGAAAATATATTTGAACCTTTGCCCCAAAAAAGATCTTCTATCTCATAGGAGATAACATTATAAGGAGCTTGTTATTGTTCTTATCTTAAAGTATTTTAAATTAATTCTTCTAGCTCACATTCAACATGAATCTGACACATAGCAAATTATATTTTGTGGCAAATAAGATTATAGACAGTTCCATTATGTAATGACTGTAGCATGATTTAAGCAGTTTATATCTCCTTCAGAGAGTATACAACATAGAGATGTCAATTCTTTTCATTGCAATTCTGCATAAATAGACTTTCTGCAGTGCATTGCCAAACTTGGATCTTGAAAGTGATAAAGTACAGATGCCTACAGTTGCAATCATAAAAATGTAATTGCTGAGAAAAAAATTATTTCTGATCCATTGGAGGAATTTATTACAGAAGGATGCAACTGTGTAAGTTATCACACACAGAAAATGAAAGTGAATGATTGAAATATATCCTAGGCTGAACATCCCTGCAAAATGACCTAGTGATTTACCTGTCCCCAAGAGAAAAAAAAATAGATTAAAGATAAATCAAGTTTGGTGGGGAAGACTCTGATAACTATAAAAAGAGCAGAATAAAGATTTATGAATAAATGAATTTAGAAGTCAGAGTGACATAATAGTATCTATGACTAATTACTCCAAAAATTAAAACATAGTTTTGACTTTGAGTTATATACAGAGATGGTAAGTAATTTCTGTGAAACCTTGAAAGCAAAGGAATATAACATGAAGATAAATAATGATGAAAGGTGAAAAATTTTTAATGGGGTTACTAAACTGATAATATTATCTGGTGGCATTATGAACTTAAAGATCATTGACTTCTTTTGGAATGTTTTCCACTATAATCAAAGACTATATGACATGCTTAAAATAAACCATGTAACTATTTCAAATTAAACACTCTCTGAAAAAAAGGAATATGATGAGATATTTAGTATGATGCTATTCTAGGAAAAAAAACCTTTAATATAATTTAATGGAATTTTTTACTTGTATTAATAGGTAATACATGATCAAAGTGACAGATACAAGAAGGTTATGCATCAAATCCAAAAAGGTTAGTTATTTTAAATTAATAACTTTGAAATGTGCTGTTTTTTTATAAGGAGAAACCCATTATAATGAAAATCAAGAGTGTATGCAAATAATTTTCATGTACAAAAAGTCTCCTTTATGAGATAGTTCCTGAACATAGCAAATATTCTATAAATTATGTACATTTTTAATTTCATTTTACTTGAGTATTACTAAGATCTAGAAACTTTTCTTCTGAGATATTGGTGAAGTAGTATACCAAACTTCCTTGAAGATAAAATTAGCACTTACACTTTCATGTAACTGAGAACTATCTGGCATACAATAAGTACTAATTTCTCTTCCCCTGACTCATTTACTTGCAGATCATGAAAAGTCTGAATCCAGGCATCACATTAAAAGCCCTCTAAAATTAGCATAATCACACTTTTCAAAAGAGTTAAATTTCTTCTAATCAAGGTTATCTTCACCCTTCAGGTAATTTTCACCCTTCTAATTTTCTAGGTGGATTCAATAAATGTTTATAGATTAAATAGTTTTTAAACATGCCAGAAAAATACACCTATATTGTGAACAGCATACTCTTTAATGTGAATTTACCGAGAACACTCTCTATTGACTGCTGTATCAAGGTACTTGAATAAAGCAAAATACCTATTGATTTCATTTAGAATATAAAAAGTAGTTTCTCCATAATGATACTTTCTCTGTTCCTAATAAATATGTCAGCAGCCTTTGTGATTAACAAGTCTTAAGTCCAGCTCTAATGTTCCATAGTTATAGTACAAATAAGGGTTATGCAGTGGCATTAATGTACTTGCCTTTACCAGCCATCTCCAAAATGAAGGTCATTTCCCCACCCCACCCCCAGTAATTGCACTGGTACAAAATCTGAAATAAATTGTGAGAACTCATTTAATACCTTCTCCAAACTCTTCCAAAAAATTGCAGAGGAAGGAAAACCCCAAACTCATTCTATGAGGCCACCATCACCCTGATACCAAAACCAGACAAAGATAGTACAATAAAAGAAAATCACAGACCGATATCACTGATGAATATAGGTGCAAAAATCCTAAACAAAATACTAGCAAACAGAATCCAACAACACATTAAACGATCATACACCATGATCAAGTGGGATTTATCCCAGAGATGCAAGGATTCTTCAATATACGCAAATCAATCAATGTGATACACCATATTAACAAATTGAAGAAGAAAAAACATATGATCATCTCAATAGATGCAGAAAAAGCTTTTGACAAAATTCAACACCCATTTATGATAAAAACTCTCCAGAAAGTGGGCATAGAGGGAACCTACCTGAACATAATAAAGGCCATATATGACAAACCCACAGCAAAAATCATTCTCAATGGTGAAAAACTGTAAGCATTTCTGCTAAGATCAGGAATGCAACAAGGATGTCCACTCTCACCACTATTATTCAACATAGTTTTGGAAGCCCTAGGCACGGCAATCAGAGAAGAAAAAGAAATAAAAGGAATATAAATTGGAAAAGAAGTAAAACTGTCACTGTTTACAGATGACATGATACTATACATAGAGAATCCTAAAGATGCCACCAGAAAACTACTAGAGCTAATCAATGAATTTGGTAAAGTTGCAGTATACAAAATTAATGCACAGAAATCTCTTGCATTCCTATACACTGATGATGAAAAATCTGAAAGAGAAATTAAGGAAACACTGCCACTTACCATTGCAACAAAAAGAATAAAATACCTAGGAATAAACCTACCTAGGGAGACAAAAGACCTGCATGCAGAAAACTATAAGACACTGATGAAAGAAATTAAAGATGATACCAACAGATGGAGAGATATACCATGTTCTTGGATTGGAAGAATCAATATTGTGAAAATGACTATACTACCCAAAGCAATCTACAGGTTCAATGCAATCCCTATCAAATTACCAATGGCACTTTTTATGAAACTAGAACAAAAAAATCTTAAAAATTTGTATGGAGACACAAAAGACCCCGAATAGCCAAAGCAGTCTGGAGAGAAAAAAACATCACTGGAGGAATCAGACTCCCTGTCTTCAGACTCTACTACAAAGCAACAGTAATCAAGAAAATATGGTACTGGCACAAAAACAGAAATATAGATCAATGGAACAGGATAGAAAGCCCAGAGATAAACCCACACACATATGGTCAACTAATCTATGACAAAGGAGGCAAGGATAAACAATGGAGAAAAGATAGTCTCTTCAATAAGTGGTGCTGGGGAAACTGGACAGGTACATGTAAAAGAATGAAGTTAGAACACTCCCTAACACCATACACAAAAATAAACAAAATGGATTAGAGACCTAAATGTAAGACTGGACACTATAAAACTCTTAGAGGAAAACGTAGGCAGAACACTCTGACATAAATCACAGCAAGATCTTTTTTGATCCACCTCCTAGAATAATAGAAATAAAAACAAAAATAAACAAATGGGACCTAATGAAACTTCAAAGCTTTTGCACAGCAAAGGAAACCATAAACAAGACGAAAAGAAAACCCTCAGAATGGGAGAAAATATTTGCAAATGAATCATCGGACAAAGGGTTAATCTCCAAAATATATAAACAGCTCATGCAGCTCAATATTAAAAAAACAAACAACCCAATCCAAAAATGGGCAGAAGACCTAAATACACATTTCTCCAAAGAAGCCATACAGACTGCCAACAAACACATGAAAGAATGCTCAACATCATTAATCATTAGAGAAATGCAAATCAAAACTACAATGAGCTATCATCTCACACCAGTCAGAATGGGCATCATCAGAAAATCTACAAACAACAAATGCTGGAGAGGGTGTGCAGAAAAGGGAACCCCCTTGCACTGTTGGTGAGAATGTAAATTGATACAGCCACTATGGAGAACGGTATGGAGGTTCCTTAAAGAACTAAAAATAGAATTACCATATGATCCAGCAATCCCACTACTGGGCATATACCCTGAGAAAACCATAATTCAAAAAGAGTCATGTATCGCAATGTTCATTGCAGCACTATTTACAATAGCCAGGACGTGGAAGCAACCTAAATGCCCATCAACAGACGAATGAATAAAGAAGATGTGGTACATATATACAATGGAATATTACTCAGCCATAAAAAGGAATGAAATTGGTAGAGACGTGGATGCATCTAGAGACTGTCATACAGTCAGAAAGACAAAAACAAATACCGTATATTAACGCATATATGTGGAACCTAGAAAATGGTACAGATGAACCGGTTTTCAGAGCAGAAATTGAGACACAGAAGTAGAGAAAAAACACATAGACACTAAGGTGGGATAGTGGCAAGGGGTGTGGGGTTGTGGTGTGATGAATTGGGAGATTGGGATTGACATGTATACACTGATGTGTATAAAATGGATGAGTAATGAGTAATAAGAAAAAAAATTTAATTAAAACAAACAAACAAAAAAAAACCTTCTCCAAAATACTTGGTAATATATATGAAAAAGCATAAGAATTCTCTTATCTTGGCCACTTACTTTTACATTTAGTAACTAATTCTAAGGAAACAATTTGAACGGATGACAAAAATTTATGTACGAAGATGTTCAGAAGAGCATTATTTATAATGGTAAAAAACTGAAACAACCTAAATGTCCAAAAACGAGAGGCTACTTTAAAAAACTATGGTGCAGCCATATAAAGGATAATTAAACAGCAGTTTTGTTAAATCTCATTCTTACAAAGAATGAGGAAATTATTAAAATATCATTTTAAATAGAAGAATGAGATAAAAGCTATAATGAGATAAAAGCTATATATACAGTACCATCTCCACCTTGTACCTATATATATGCTTTATATATTTAAGATATATCTACATTCTTTAATATTATAAAGTACTAAGAAGATAACAAAAATCACCCATTATTTTACTGTACTGGAAGTACATGCATCACAATATTAATGTTTACCTCTTACTGTTAAAACTGTATTTTTTTATTTTCTGGTTTTTCATTGGGTTTTTGTTTTGTTTTGTTTTGCTTTTCCTATTTTTTTAGTGAACTCTATTAGAAAAACAATGAACATGTTCGTTTGTTTCTTTTTAACATGAGACCATTCTGTGGGTGGCTAAGATAGGGACTTCAGTGGAGTCTCAGAATCATCTAATATCAATTTCATACCAGATATTAGTGCCTTTTAGATGCCAAAGTTCATGACTAAGCTATCATCAGTGAGGCACTTGTTTTGAATTGTCTTTCCAGTAGGAGATATCGACTGTGCTAAGTAAAAAAGTGTACAAAGCCTATTCTCAGAGCTACTCCCCTCCCCACCATCCACCTCACAAAGAATACAAGCAGATTTTTAAATTATCAGAGGTAAGGTCACTATTGATTCTCACTTAAGAAACCCTTGAGTACTTCAAGGCCTTAGAAAAAGGGACAATTTGTCTTAGGACGTATGACGTAAGGTGGCCTAAAGGGGGCTTTCCTCGCAAATTTTGGGTTAAAAACAAGAAATTTAAATCTATATTGTAGTATAAGTTTCTTCAAGCTCTGCTTTAAGAAAAGCCAATGAATAAACTCTGGGCTTACATAATAAATAAGTCAGAGAATCATTATGCATATTATCAAGGAATTATTTACTTTATGAAAGACTTTATCACAGAATGCCTTAAATATCTGCTTTTCTCATACATTTTGGTATTTCAAAAGTAATTTCCTATTTGACAAATGAGCCACCATGTGCTTTGGGGCAAGTTACTGAAATTCTCTAGGCTGTTTCCTCATCTATGTAACAAGGATGGTTTTAATCATGCTGCCTGCCTCACTCAGTTTTCATGACTATCAAACAAGATAATTTACATAAAGTTACTTTGAAAATTTCATACGCATATTATTACTTCTGTTGCTTTTAAAAGAGAATCTGGGGAGGAACTTTCAGAATTTTATCATTACTATTACTAAATACATACTTTTGTACACTTTAAAAACCTTTTGAAGGACAATTTTAGATAACATATTCATTCTACAAAAATCAAGTATTTCCTTAGTTCATTATCTATTTTTCCTATGTTTTTTAGTTCTTTTTCAGTTACTACATGTTGTAATTTCCATGGTATTAATACCTGGATTATGAGAGGCTCCAGCAGCTTCTCTACGGTGAATGTCTGGACCTGCAGATCCTGAGGATTGACATTCAGTGTGATTGGTGTTTCAGCTGACATGACTGCCTGGGCACAAAAACAAAAAGACACTTATTAATAAAGAAAAATACTTTCTAAAGGAAAGCACTAATGAAAATCATAGTGTATGTGAGATTAGTATTCAAGCACCTCCTCCTGCTATCAGTTGTAGCCCTCAGAGGACCAGGGTGCCAAGTCCACCTACAGAGAAACAAGATATTCCCCAACTGTTCTCTGAGGTCATGCTTCTGGGCTTAGGTCCTCTGACAAATTAATCTACGCTAGTATGTTCATGACTGAAATAATAACCAGCCAAGGTGACTTTGCATTTGATCAGGAGTCTTAAGTGAAAAAGAATGGCTGAGTTGGTGAGACATATCTTACAGCAAGCAAGTGCTTTGACTTCCATGAACTCATAGCACTGAGACAGCCAGAGCCCATATTTTGCCTATTGTTAATGACAACTCAGATGAGGAATCAGGTAGGAATTTGGAAGACAGGTGCTACGTCTCTACAGGTGCTATGTCTCTATTTATCTGGGGAATTGTTTGAGGGTTTTGATTTAGAGAAGAAAGTTTGGGGCAATTTACTTTCCTGTACAGAAAAAAAACTAATATAAATTGGCATCGTTATTATAAAATGACAAATCTGAGAAGGCATTGATATTTGAGCAAGACAAAATAAGAAAAAAATTGCAAGCCATTCTTTAAGACATGAACATTAATCTTAAAAGTCGATGCAGTGAGATTTTTGCATAAGAATACATATATATATCAAATGACCATATGTGGAATTTCATAACATATCCAAAGTAACACATCCGCCGTGAAGACTATTACCCAAATCACTAAGCCCACAGATTTGTATTAACTTGTTCACAGTCAATAATCACCCAGCAAGTATTTACTGAAGGCTCACGGAGATAAACAGTAAGAAACACATCTATCCTATATATAACTTAGCCTATTAAAAATAAACTTAGAGTCTACAGGAATGTGTGTTACTATCAATGCACAAATCTTTCCATTTAACTGTTACCTATTTTCTTTCAAAGTTTCCTATACTTGCAGGCTAAGAGAACATAAGAATCTGCCCCTAGAAAATATCTTGATATTCCCTACGATACTCATTGAAACTAAAACAAAAAAAGAATTAGAATGCATTACTTTTACTTTAGTTTCTCTATTTATTATTTTAGATATAAGGGCAGATAATTGTTTTGTTTTTAGTTGACTGGTTGATTCTATGAATGGACTATGGATGGATAGATGAATGAGTGAAAGAATGAATGAATGAATGAATGAGGACACATTTTCATAGTGTCTCTTTTATCCAGAATCAGTCCTTTTAAGACTCTTCTCACTCTCAGTGATTCTAGGAAAGATGATTGTTCTTTTTCCTATACCTATGCCTCCAACCTCTAAGGGAAATCAGAATCTCAGGGTAGGGCCCATGTTCCCTCCCAACTTCTTCCCCTGAGAGTCTACCCCCATTCTCCTCCAACCCTTTCTCAACTCCCACTGGTCTAGTTCCATAAAATCAGCATATCTTTGCTCTTCAACCTCTCCCACTCACTGGACCCTTCCCCTGGATCCATAAATGTGTTACTGTATATAACCAAAGATAATAATGATGTCTTTGTGTACATGTAACTGAAAAGATCAGTGCTTCACCAAGGCCTTTCCACACCACATATCTGATACATGTGCAGAGAGAGATGCACAAACAGAACCACCCTATAACAAAAACTCTTCCTTATTGGATCTTATCTTAATGTAATCTAATTTTTAGATTAGTAATAACAATTTTTTTAAATAGAGACAAATACTATAGAACCTAGAAGTCTTACTGCTCTCCAAATACTGGGCTGGCCAAAAGGTTTGTTCGGTTTTTTCCATAAGATGGCTCTAGTAGCACTTAGTTGTCTTTAACTTCATTCAAAACAATTTTGTTAGATTGTATGTGACAGCTGTCGTATCAGCGTGCATTTAAAAAAAGACATCAAAATTGGTGAATTTTTGTGTAGCCATTTTAATATTGAAGATGGAAGAAAAAAGGCAACATTTTCAGCATGTTATGCTTTATTATTTCAAGAAAAGTAAAAAAACAACCGAAACGCAAAAAAAAAGATTTGCGCAGTGTATGGAGAAGGTGCTGTGAATGATCAAACATGTCAAAAGTGGTTTGTGAGGTTTCGTGCTGCAGATTTCTTGCTGTACGATGCTCCACGGCCGGGCAGACCAGTTGAAGTTGACAGCGATAAAATAGAGACATTAACTGAGAACAATCAATGTTATACCACGTGGGAGACAGCTGACATACTCAAAATATCCAAATCAAGTGCTGAAAATCATTTGCACCAGCTTGGTTATGTTCATTGCTTTGATGTTTGGGTTCCACAAAAGTTAAGCGAAAAAAACCTTCTTGACCATTTTTCCTCATGCAATTCTCTACTTAAACATAATGAAAATGTTCTGTTTTTTAAAGAAATTGTGACCAGTAATGAAAAAGTGGATACTGTACAATAATGTGGAATGGAAGAGATCGTGGAGCAAGCGAAATGAACCACCACCAACCACACCAAAGGCTGGTCTTCATCCAAAGAAGGTGATGTTGTGTATATGGTGGGACTGGAAGGTAGTCTTCTATTATGAGCTCCTTCTGGAAAACCAAACAATTAATTCCAGCAAGTACTGCTCCCAAGTAGACCAATAGAAAACAGCACATGATGAAAAGCGTCCAGAATTAGTCAACAGAAAGCTAGCTCATAATCTTCCATCAGGATAACACAAGACTGCATGCTTCTTTGACGACAAGGCAAAAACTGTTACAGCTTGGCTGGGAAGTTCTGATTCATCTGCTGTATTCACCAGACATTGCACCTTCAGATTTCCATTTATTTCGGTCTTTACAAAATTCTCTTAATGGAAAAAATTTCAATTCCCTGGAAGATTATAAAAGGCACCTGGAACAGTTCTTTGCTCAAAAAGATTAAAAGTTTTGAGAAGACGGAATTATGAAGTTGCCTAAAAAATGGCAGAAGGTAGTAGAACAAAAGGGTGAATACGTTGTTCAATAAAGTTCTTGGTGAAAATGAAAAATGTGTTTTTATTTTTACTTAAAAACCAAAGGCACTTTTTGGCCAACCCAATATATGCCACATGGCTACACTCCATGATTCTCTTACTGCAAAAATGGATATGTGAAGTATTCTTGAGAATAACAGGAATCTGCCAAAGACTGTTCCCAGTGACTTACCATAGAAATTTGTACATAGTCAAAATAGTGAATTTCAAACATGCTTCTAATCAAATATACTCATAATATTTATAATTCTTTCATGTGTCTTCAGCAAAGTTTGATATTAAAAACAAAGATAATTATGCTGAAAGTTTCAAAGGAAACAATTATGACAAATCTAATAATTTAAAGCATTTAAATACAACTATATACTCCAAAATTGACTATACTATTAAAAACACTAATACATATTAATCACTTTGTGTATAGTATCAAAACATTTTCTAGTCAACTCAGGAAATTGATTTGGAGATCAAGGTAATAATAGGCAGAAAACTGTAGAATTTTGCAAATGAAGTCAAAGCAAGGTCAAAGTCTGACAAATTGTTAGACCTCTTGTAGCAATAACACAATGTGAATCCAAAACAAAAATTCTACTAGGGTGTGGATATTATACCCCAAGGCGTTTGCATTTTATAATCCACAAAATTTTAAGAGTTAGAAAGTACCTCCCAAACAATTCAAGGACACCTCCTACAGCGTCCTTCATTTCAACAATGTACTGGGCTTGGATGAATAGAAATGAGATGCTCACTATACCATTAGATGCCAGTGATTACTTTTATAAAGTTCTTCCTTATGTTGAGTTGAAATCTGCCACTTTTCAACTTCTATCCAATAGAGACTTCATAAAGTAGGAAAGGTACAGGTTTGGAGACAGGCAGACTAGATTAAAATCCCAGTTTTCAGAATCAAAGGGAGGAAAACAAATCTCTTGACAGCAGTAATAGAGGTCTCTAGGGATAGTCCTTAAGGCAGAACAAAGTACCCATGTGGATCCTTCCCGTCTCCCCAAGTTGTCTTTGTCCATAATGCCTGAATTTTCTTTACTCCACTTTATTCCTTGCTTTAAATTGAGCTTACAGCAATTTTAAATTCATTTAGTTAACAAGCATTTCATTTTTAAATGCAGTTAACTCTGAGAGGTCATGGGGGACACACATTCAATCATGCTTTGGAAGAGTACATGAGACCAAGGTGATGTTTCCTCCCAGAACCCATATGTACCCTTTCTGACACACTCAGGATATCCAGTACCCCCAACTCTCTGCTCAATCAGCCCAAGCCTACTTCCAGTACCTATGCCAGCCTCTTCCTGCAATCCATCCTTCCAAGAGTGAATTACAACATGCCCATCCTTATACCTGAGAGGTAGCCAAGAGGCAGCTGTTTGCTGATGAGTATGTATGGAGCTTGGACATGCAAGCTGGGATGTCCACTTGCATGTACCCAAGGCCTCTCAAGTGCAAGACAGAGCCACAAGTGGAAAGAAAAGGAAGCTGACCATCAAGGTCAGGGGTGAGCTCCCCATCCACCACCTCATTCTAACAAGAAATTTCAAAAGAGTACAAGAATTCTAAATACAGATCTATCCTTCCAGGTCATTTTGAAGGTATATTTCTCAAGGTAGAAAGATAGGAGGATAGAACCTACTTTAGTAGCTTGTTAGCTTGACTTGTAGCTTTTACATATGTAAGTATGGTATGCAGGCCTCCATTTTATACTTTCAATCTGCTCACTACAAATGTTAAGGATCAGCCTGCCCAAACTTTCTAGAACTCCATATCACCAAGTTCTTTCTTTTTTTGGTCAGATTTGCTCTTTCATTGTTTCCTCAATCTTCTAAGACATGCAGTTGACACAGAGGTAGGGTAAAAAGTCATCAGTCTTCCACTTTTAGGAGAAGACTTCCAAGCTTCTATAACAAAATTACTTCTCTTTTCCTCTCTTTCTTCCCCTCATTCAAATGCTCTCTGTTATTATTTTTTCCTTAAGTTTATAGGTTTCCATGCAAGAGTATATGTATATTTCTTTACTGTTTTATTAAAATTATTTTTGTGATCATTCAACATTACATTCATGAGAAAATAAATAAGTATATAAACAATTTAAATACTCAAAAACACAACAAAATTCATATTGATGACCTGGGTGGTGGCAGCAGAAGTGTACAGAAGTGGTCAGATTGTAGATATATTGTGAGCCAATAAGAATTCCTGACATATTGAACACAGGATAAAAAGAACGCAAGATATCTTTAAGTTTTTTGTCTGAAGCAACGGAAGGATGGAGTGGCCAGTAAATGAGGTAGAGATTGCTGCAGAGAAGGAACAGGAAGATGAAGAACCCAGTTTGGGACATGATAAATTTGAGATGCATGTTAGACATCCAAGCGAAGATGTTAAGTAGGCAGTTGGATATATGAGAGCAGAGTTTGGGAGAGAAGTCTGGGATGAAAATACAAATTTCAGAGTTGTCAAAATAAAGGTGGATGGAATGAGACAGCCAAGGAGGAAGTAAACAGGAAGAGACAGGTCAGAGTGAAAGGACTACTGTGAGTCAGCGGAAATATAGGCAGTGGTACTCAGAGGTTTATAGAATTAAGATTAGCCTTTGAGGGACTTCCCTGGTGGTCCAGTGGCTAAGACTCTGCACTCCCAATGCAGCAACCCCTGGTCAGGGAACTAGATCCTACATGCCACAATAAGAGTTCTCATGACACAATAAGAGTTCACATGCCACAACTAAAGATCCCATGTGCCGCAACTAAAGATCCCGTGTGCCGCAACTAAGACCCAGCATAGCCTAATTAATTAATTTTTTAAAAATTTGCCTTTGATTGAACTAGTAAAATATGGCTCTTCTGGCAGACCAGTTAGAAAAAGGGTAAACATAGCCCAGTAGGTATTAGCAGGAAGGCCCCCAGTTTGTCCAGCAGAGGGAGGGCTAGACTTCAGCTCCTCTCAGCCCCTCAGCAGGGCAATATGCAGCAGCCAGTGTGAGACAAACTGCTGCTCCCCTACTCCCATTGTCTGCTTTATAAAGATTCCTAAATTCTCCTACATTTCATCACCATTGGATCTCAGTAATTAAGAGCACTGGCTTTGAAGTTGGACTGCCTGGGTGAGAATCTAGGCTGTGTTCCTTGCTCACTGGTGACTTTAGACAAGCTAGTAAACCTCCCTAAACATCAATTTTATCATCTGTAAAATGAGAATAATAAGAGTACCCTGTTCAAAAGGATCTTGAAGATTAAAATTAAAAATCCATATAAAAGTCATAACTTGACCCATGCTTCAGACACCTACTAAGGGCTGAACAAATATTAGTTGATATTATTACCCCCTTTTCAACAGGAAAGCAGAATCTACTTGTCTACATTTAGGTTAAACATATCGCTTTCATCTATAGAGCTTGTAATTATTATTCAAGAATGCAAGAATGCTTTCACTCTTAGTTCCCATAACTAAAGGGCTTAAAACAGAGCTTCCCTCTGGTGACTCATTTCATTGGATCTCTTGACTTCAAAATCTAAGGCATATTTCCTACATGTGCATTAATTAGAAATGCAACATGCCTAAATACTCTTTAAAAAAAAATTCCTAACGCATAACGGCCTCATAAAGGATCTTGAGCCCTTTGAAAGTAATTCCAGAGTGATACATAAAAGGTATGCACTAAAGTTAGGGCTACAATTGTTAAATGCACTACATGTCCAGATCCCCAAGACTCTGAACTTTTTATTTCCTTAACTTCCAAGAATTCTGGGTTTCAACACGATAAAAAAAGTTACATTTCATAATAAAAAGTAAATATCTTTAGCATGTGAAATTCAAACTTTCAAAAACTTCTTGGAAGCATTTGAAGTTCTTTTTAACAACTTTTGGATAGTCATCTTACTGATGTTTTTTGAAAAATAATTAAATTGAGCTCCTCCCCCCAAAATTATGAGTTTTATAGATTCTTTATGAGAAGACTCAAATTAAATTAAAACGTTTGCTTCCTCTGTTCATAGTAACCAAAATAAAACTTGTTTCCCCACACACAACCTAAATGACAGCTGCAAAAAAACGTCAGAAAACAAACAAAAAATCCAAAAGACTGACTTAACTAATATGAAATAAAACAAAGGAAAACATCAGATTCTACTTATATTTAGGTCTTATATCCTTCTTGTAGTGAATGGCTGGTCAAGTCTAACGGCCCTCCAAAATAAAGCAAAACGTTGTAATTCAATTTCTGATTTAACTGAAAAGTAACATTGTATATATAAGAATTTTATAAGATGACCTTATTACCCCTCTTCTGATAACACACCTTTCATGTTATTTTATGAAATGCCAGTTCACACTAAAAGCTCACCCTGCCTTTCACAATGGCACACATTTTCAAAATTGCAGGTATGAAGAAAGGACAAAAATGCCCCATGGTTATTCTGTGTAGCAATGCCTTTCAATTTAAGGACATTTTGTACCATATAAAATTATACCAGAACTGAGATCCTATCTCATATAAGCCCAGCATAAATGTTACCTACCTGTTATTTAAAAAGCCAAACAACTAAATTAGTCCAATTGAAGTCTAAGAAGATAATCTAGTGTGTGAAAGCTCAGAGAAGCTTTCATTGAATCACCCACAACAAGAATAACCTTCAGCTATAAGCATCAAGTTTAAGCAACCAGGGCAGAAGTAACATGCTCTTCATATACACCTTGAAAGTGACAGTAGCTTTTGTTGCTGCAAGTCCAGTGGGCCTATGGGTCAGTTCCACTCCATAATATTATAAGACAGCTCAAATATATGTGAATTCTCCTAAGGTCTGGTATTTTTGAAAAGCAGAGAACAAAACAGAAAATAGTGAAAGAAGTAGAATTCTTGTCAACCTCAATTTGAAGCAAAAAAATTCCCCTTTCTTCTTTGTTCTCTGATTACCTAGAAATAAATAAGAGCCTGCTTATCATAATAGCGAAAATAAAACCAAAGTCTTTGAAAACACTACATTCATTTTTCTACAAATCTATTAATATACTGGGGGAAACCAATAGTATATAACTGTTTTGAGAACTTCAGCTGCTTCTCTGACTCTTGGTTTTCCATTCTTCCATATTCTCTGAAGAGAGGTTTTAAATCTGCCAGAATCTTCAATCTAACCGTCCAAGTTCACTATTTTACCTCTAGCTTTCAAAATTTTCTCCAGGAACTCTAGCTATATACCTATTAACCCTATTTAACCATTTCTCATCCCACATGCTAAGTATTCTTTCTATAGTAAACAAAAGACTTTCTCCTCTGGCTTCAAAATACCGCTTTCTACCCTTCTGCCATTCTTTCCCAGTATCTTTTACTAGCTCCTCCTTATCTATTAACTCCTGTTAACTGTTATCCATCCCTTACATGCTAGTCTCTGCTCCACACTATATTGTTCTTTCAGAACAATCTCATCCTCGAGTTTCAGTTCAACTTACAGCCTCTGATTCAAGAGTCCAGACCTCTCACCTGAGCTTCAGAGCCCCCAGATCCACACACACACACACACAAGCACATACACACTCATGGTAGAAGTAAGCAATGCTTTACTCTGTATACTATACAGAACTCTAAGAGAATCACCATCATCTCCTAGGATTTATTATAAAATATGGTAGAATAAATACATGTTTATGTCACTTACTTCCATCAAAACTAATGGAATACAGAAAAACTCAAAATCCAAATTTCCTCCACCTTCAAGGAAACTTGGCATTACCCCAAATTACGAATAAAGAAATAAAATGAAATCTTGACTATTTTTTTAAAAAGGAAAGTGAAAGTCTGTACACACCTCAACAGGAAATAATTTTCTCTAAAATTGCCACGACCCTGAAATTCCTGTCCAAGCGTCCTTTGATTAGAGAATTAAGATGTAGGGCATGGATAGGTCCAGTAATCAAAGGGGATATCCCTATTTGAAAGACCCAGTTTGATACTGTATAATCACAAAAGTGAGAAGTCAGGATTAGCACGATGACATGCCATTTCTGTCTGTGACTAAGCCCACGTAGCCAGGGGAACTGCTAGAGGTCAAGTAGAGTCAAGGAAAGAAGGGACGTTAAATCATCAGCTCACAGTGCTAACAGTCTGTGACTTATAGGACTTTACCAGGAAGCACACTGAGTTTTGGAGCACCAAACAATGAAAGGAAAATGTTCCTAGGAGCAAAAAAATAACAACTTTGGTAAGAAAGTAAAAATTGCCAACAACCTCAACTCACTCCTGCCCAAGCCTGATCCTCCCTACACTGTTCAGTAAATGTCTGGTGGTACAATATCAGTAATGGGAACACTACATAAAAAGTGCCAAAAAAAAAAAAAAGAGAGAGAGAGAGAGAAAAAGAAGAAAGGAGAGGAACCAAAAAATGTATATGAATAAGGATTAATGAAGGAAACAGAAGTTATACTACCTTTACACAAGAAAGCTGTGACTGCAAAAAGGCTTGCATTCTTGCTTATACTTTCTTTTTTTTTTAATTCATCTTTATTGGAGCATAATTGCTTCACAATACTGTGTTAGTTTCTGTTGTACAACAAAGTGAATCAGCCATATGCATACATATATCCCCATATCCCCTCCCTCCCACCCTCACTATCCCACCCCTCTAGGTCATCGCAAAGCACCGAGCTGATCTCCCTGCTGCTGCTTCCCACTAGCTATCTATTTTACATTTGATAGTGTATATATGTAGATGCTACTCTCACTTCACCCCATCTTCCCCCTCCCCCAGCCATGTCCTCAAGTCCATTCTCTACGTCTGCGTATTTATTCCTGCCCTGCAACTAGGTTCATCAGTACCATTTTTTTTTTTAGATTCCATATATATGCGTTAGCATACGGTATTTGTTTTCCTCTTTCTGACTTACTTCACTCTGTATGACAGACTCTAGGTCCATCAACCTCACTACAAATAATTCAATTTCGTCTCTTTTTATGGCTGAGTAAAACAACAAGAATAACAACCAGAAAAAAAACCAAAAAACCTGAAGGATAAACCGAAAACAAATTAAAATTGTTGTCCTCAGGACGAGGGAAAGAACAGAGCAGAGGAGACAGAGACGAATGCTAGACTTCTCTGAATATACCTAGTTTTAGAGTTTTGATGTTGGAGCCACGTAAATGTTTTACGTAAGTAAAAAGCAATTAACTCATAAATCAATCCTGAAAAATCAGAAGTAAACAAAAAAAAAAACCTTAACCATATTTCACATTAGCTTCATAAACACTTAGAAATAATTTCAAGGAACTTCAAAACACAGTATTTTTTAAATAAGCTTTAAGGATATATTGTACAACACGGGGAATAAAAGCAATATTTTATAACTATAAATGGAGTATAACCTTTAAAAACTGTGAATTACAAAAATTATGAACCACCTGAAACTTATATAATATTGTACACAACTATACTTCAATAAAAAATAAAGTTTTTAAAAAAATTTTTTAAGTTAAAAAACAAACAAACAAACAGTATTTTTACTCTAATCCTAGAGGGATATCCTCCAGGACAAAAAGAATGTCAAAGTAATTTTAAACTACACTTAGTATTCTTATTATATATGTGTGATATATATATTCTTATTATATATGTATACATACATGTGTATACACACACATTAGGCTAGAGCAAATAAATAATTATATTCATACTATTAGGAAATAAGATTTCCAGCATAAGAGAAAAAGGAGATACAGATGGCCAACAGGCACATGAAAGATGCTCAACATCACTAATCACCCGAGAAATGCAAATTAAGACTACAGTGAGATATCACCCAACACCTGTCAGAATGGCTACCATCAAAAAGAACATAAATAACAAATGCTGGCGAGGATGTAGAGAAAGGGAACCTTTGTACACTGTTGATGGGAATGTAAAACTGGTGCAGCCACTGTGGGAAACAGTATGGAGTTTCCTCAAAACACTAAAAATAAAACTACCGTATGATCCAGCAATTCCACTCCTGGGTATATATCCAAAGAAAACGAAAACACTAATCTGAAAGGATACATGTACCCCAAAGTTCATAGCAGAATTATTTACAATTGCAAGGTATGGAAGCAACCTAGGTGTCCATCAACAGATGAATGGATAAAGAAGATGTGGTACATAAATACAATGGAATACTACTCAGCCATAAAAAAAGAATGAAATTTTGCCATTTGCAACAACATGGATGGACTTAGAGGGCACTATGCTTAGTGAAATAAGTCAGACAGAGAAGGACAAATATTGTATGTTATCATTTACATGTGGAATCAAAAAATTAAAACAAATTAGTGACTATAACAAAAAAGAAAGAGACCCACAGATACAGAGAACAAACTAGTGGTTACCAGTGGGAACAGGGGAAGGGCAAGATAGGGATGGGAAATTAAGAGCTACAAACTACTAGGTATAAAATAAATGGGCTACAAGATATATTGTACAGCACAGGGAATATAGCCAATATTTCATAATAACTACAAATGGAGTATAATCTATAAAAAATCTGAGGGACTTCCCTGGTGGTCCAGTGGCTAACACTCCATGCTCCCAGTACAGGGGGCCTGGGTTTGATCCCTGGTCAGGGAACTAGATCCCACATGCCACAACTAAGAGTTTGCACACCGCAACTAAAGATCCTGCATGTTGCAACTAAAGACCCTGCATGCCACAATGAAGATCCTGTGTGCGGCAACGAAGACTTGGCACAGCCAAATAAATAAATATTTTTAAAAAAATTTTTGAATCACTATGTTGTACACCTGAAACTAATATAATACTGTAAGTCAACTATACTTCGATATAAATAAATAAATAAGAAAAAATATACAAATATAAAATCAAAAATTTTAAATTAAGCCCTATAATCTTATTTTGAGTTGGAAATATCAGTATGATCTGATTATATATTTTTCCCTTCCTAAAACACAATCTATTTCCTAGCTATGTTCACAAAAAAAAATTTTTTAATTGGGCAACAATGGCAACCTGGTGCACAGATTATGTTCCCTAAATACTATTTTCCACTAAAAAGACTTAGGCTCCTCGGTGGAAAGGCTGATTGAAGATCTAGTGCAGGAAATGTACAAAATGAGCCTAGAACATCTTCTTGTGCTAGAAATCAAGGCTCACTTGGGTTTTGTCAAAATGCTTAGTAAACAATTTAAAGGGGTTCTCAATGGCCAAAAATGGGGAAATTTGAGCATCAAAAGAATAAAAAATTACAGTATTCTGAAATATGTCCCACATATAAAAATTAAAAAAAAAAAAACTCATTGGTCACCTTCCAAAGTTGCTAGAACACCATCCTCTTTTTCTGAAAATTGATAAACAATGGGAAATAATCAATATTTTCCTGATTTTCTGGTATGAACTATACTTTTGACTAATGAAATAGTAAGGGAAGAGTACTTTATAGCATGATCCCAACTGATAAAACTAATAAAGAATTATAGAATGATAAAGTCACCATTTACAACCCCTTAAAAAATAATAGGCTATACAATAATTACCAATATGAAGGCTAAAATCATTAACTGACTGATTAATAGGGAACTATGAGAATCAGGCTTACAGAGCATGAATGCAGTGATCAATTTTAACATTACCAAAAGTGAGATAACCCAGACTCGTGTATTAGACATAATATTAAATGGACAATTGATTTTCAATAAAGGTGTCAAGGTAACTCAATGGAAAAAAGGTAAGTCTTTTCAACAAAGGTGCTGAAATCATTGAACAGCCACTCATAAAACAGGAACCTTGACCCTTTCCTCACACCATATACAAACATTTACTTGAAATGGATCATAGAGCTAAAGATAAGATCTAAAGCTATTAAATTTCTCAGTGAAAACATAGGAGAAAAGTTTTGTTACCTTGGGTTAGGCAAAGGTTTCTCAGATACATCCAAAGCATGATCCATAAAAGAAAAAAAAATCAATAAACTGCTTCAACAAAATTTAACATTGCTGCTCTCTGAAAGACAATGTTAAGAAAATGAAATGGCAGGGACTTCCCTGGTGGTCCAGTGGTTAAGAATCAACCTTCTAATGCAGGGGATGCGGGTTCGATCCCTGGTTGGGGAACTAAGATCCCACATGCCGCGGGTCAACTGAGCCCGCGCGCCACAACTACAGAGGAGCCCATGCGCTGCAAGGAAGAGCCCGCACTCCGCAATGAAAGGTCCCACATGCCACAACGAAGATCCCTCAACTAAGACCCCATGCAGCCAAATAAATATTTTAAAAAAAAGAAAAGAAAAGAAAGTGAAATGTCAAACCACAGCTGAAGGATGGGATGAAGCTTTTTTTTTTTTCATTTATTTAGAAAACGTGTGTTTATTAGGTTTTTTTTTTTTAAATTTATGAATATTTCATTGTTGTAAAGTTAAAGCCATAAAAATAATCAAATGGCCTACTATCATACCGTTAGAAGAAAAAAAAAAAAGGTGTTCATGAGAGGTCCATATTAGAATACAAGTTTTCCTTAGGCACCTGTTTATGTATGCTATTCTGCTCTTTACAATAAATAATTAAATTTAAAAGACTTAATTCCTCACTTATAAGACCTTATTAGTTTACAAATTACATATTGACCTATGCTAAATTTTATACCGACCCATGCTAATGAATTCAGTACAGAAAACAAAAAACACTGCACTCAAGCAAACTACATATATATATATATATATATATATAACTTATATGAGAATTGCTACTCCAGCTTTCTTTTGGTTTCCATTTGCATGAAATACCTTTTTCCATCCCCTTACTTTCAGTCTGTATGTGTCTCTAGGTCTGAAGTGGGTCTCTTGTAGACAGCAAATATATGGGTCTTGTTTTTGTATCCATTCAGCCAATCTGTGTCTTTTGGTGGGAGCATTTAGTCCATTTACATTTAAGGTAATTATCGATATGTGTGTTCCCATTCCCATTTTCTTAATTGTTTTGGGTTTGTTATTGTAGGTCTTTTCCTTCTTTTGTGTTTCTTGCCTAGAGAAGTTCCTTTAGCAGTTGTTGTAGAGCTGGTTTGGTGGTGCTGAACTCGCTCAGCTTTTGCTTGTCTGTAAAGGTTTTAATTTCTCCATCAAATCTGAATGAGATCCTTGCTGGGTAGAGTAATCTTGGTTGCAGGTTTTTCTCCTTCAACACTTTCAATATGTCCTGCCACTCCCTTCTGGCTTGCAGAGTTTCTGCTGAAAGATCAGCTGTTAACCTTATGGGGATTCCCTTGTGTGTTATTTGTTGTTTTTCCCTTGCTGCTTTTAATATGTTTTCTTTGTATTTAATTTTTGACAGTTTGATTAATATGTGTCTTGGCGTATTTCTCCTTGGATTTATCCTGTATGGGACTCTCTGTGCTTCCTGGACTTGATTAACTATTTCCTTTCCCATATTAGGGAAGTTTTCAACTATAATCTCTTCAAATATTTTCTCAGTCCCTTTCTTTTTCTCTTCTTCTTCTGGAACCCCTATAATTCGAATGTTGGTGCATTTAATGTTGTCCCAGAGGTCTCTGAGACTGTCCTCAGTTCTTTTCATTCTTTTTTCTTTATTCTGCTCTGCAGTAGTTATTTCCACTATTTTATCTTCCAGGTCACTTATCCGTTCTTCTGCCTCAGTTATTCTGCTATTGATCCCATCTAGAGTACTTTTAATTTCATTTATTGTGTTGTTCATCGTTGCTTGTTTCATCTTTAGTTCTTCTAGGTCCTTGTTAACTGATTCTTGCATTTTGTCCATTCTATTGTCCATTCTATCTCCAAGATTTCGGATCAACCTTACTATCATTATTCTGAATTCTTTTTCAGGTAGACTGCCTATTTCCTCTTCATTTGTTAGGTCTGGTGGGTTTTTATCTTGCTCCTTCATCTGCTGTGTGTTTTTCTGTCTTTTCATTTTGCTTAACTTACTGTGTTTGGGGTCTCCTTTTTTGCAGGCTGAAGGTTCGTAGTTCCTGTTGTTTTTTGTGTCTGTCCCCAGTGGCTAAGGTTGGTTCAGTGGGTTGTGTCGGCTTCCTGGTGGAGGGTACTAGTGCCTGTGTTCTGGTGGATGAGGCTGGATCTTGTCTTTCTGGTGGGCAGGTCCACGGCTGGTGGTGTGTTTTGGGGTGTCTGTAGACTTATTATGATTTTGGGCAGCCTCTCTGCTAATGGGTGGGGTTGTGTTCCTGTCTTGCTAGTTGTTTGGCATAGGATGTCCAGCACTGTAGCTTGCTGGTCGTTGAGTGAAGCTGGGTGCTGGCGTTGAGATGGAGATCTCTCGGAGATTTTTGCTGTTTGATATTATGTGCAGCTGGGAGGCCTCTTGTGGACCAGTGTCCTGAAGTTGGCTCTCCCACCTCAGAGGCACAGCACTGACTCCTGGCTGCAGCACCAAGAGCCTTTCATCCACAGGGCTCCTTAATTTGGGATGATTCGTTGACTATTCAGGTATTCCACAGATGCAGCGTATATCAAGTTGATTGTGGAGCTTTAATCCGCTGCTTCTGAGGCTGCTGGGAGAGATTTCCCTTTCTCTTCTTTGTTCTCACAGCTCCCAGGGGCTCAGCTTTGGATTTGGCCCCGCCTGTGCGTGTAGGTCGCCGGAGGGCGTCTGTTCTTTGCTCAGACAGGACGGGGTTAAAGGAGCCGCTGATTCGGAGGCTCTGGCTCACTCAGGCCGGGGGGTAGGGAGGGTCACGGAGTGTGGGGCGGGCCTGCAGCGGCAGAGGCCGGCGTGACGTTGCAGCCTGAGGCGCGCCGTGCGTTCTCCCGGGGGAGTTGTCCCTGGATCCCGGGACCCTGGCAGTGGCGGGCTGCACAGGCTCCCCGGAAGGGCGCGTGGCCAGCGACCCGTGCCCGCACACAGGCCTCCTGGTGGCGGCAGCAGCGGCCCCAGCGTCTCATGTCTGTCTCTGGGCTCCGCACCCTCAGCCGCGGCTCGCGCCCGTCCCTGGAGCCCTCCCAAGCAGCGTCCCTAATCCCCTCTCCTCGTGCACCAGGAAACAAAGAGGGACGCAAAAGTCTCCTGCCTCTTCGGCAGGTCCAGACTTCCCCCCGGACTCTCTCCCGGCCAGCCGCGGTGCACCAACGCCCCGCAGGCTGTGTCCACGCCGCCAACCCCAGTCCTCTCCCGGCGCTCCGACAAAAGCCGGAGCCTCAGCTCCCAGTCCCGCCCGCCCCGGCGGGCGAGCAGAAAAGCCTCTCGGCTGGTGAGTTCCGGTCGGCCCGATCCTCTGCGCTGGAATCTGTCCGCTTTGCCCTCCGCACCCCTGTTGCTGTGCTCTCCTCCGCGGCTCCCAAGCTCCCCCACTCCGCCTCCCGAAGTCTCCACCCGCGAAGGGGCTTCCTAGTGTGTGGACCCTTTTCCTCCTTCACAGCTCTCTCCCGCTGGTGGAGGACCCGTCCCTATCCTTTTGTCTCTGTTTAGCTTTTTCTTTTGCCCTAACCAGGTACGTGGGGGGTTCCTTGCCTTTTGGGAGGTCTGAGGTCTTCTGCCAGCGTTCAGTAGGTGCTCCGTAGGAGTTGTTCCACGCGTAGATGTATTTCTGGTGTATCTCGGGATGAAGCATTTTTAAAACCCATATATGAAAAAGGACTTGTAACCAGAAAATATAAATAATACTTAAAAATCAAAATCTTTTTTAAAAAATTCAGTTTTTTAAATGGGCAAAATATTTGAAAAGACACTTCACCAAGATGATGACATATAAGCGCATGAAAAATGCACATCATAAGTCACTAGAGAAACGCAAATTAAGGTCACAATACATACTGCTACACACCTACTGTAATGGCTAAAATTAAAAAGACTGCCAATACTAGAGCTAGCAAAGACGAGAAGCAAATGGATATCTCACACATTTGCTAGTGAAAATGAAAACTGGTACAGCCACTTTATAAAACAGCTCGGAAATTTCTTATAAAGTTAAACATGCACCCAGCCTATGACCTAGCAATTCCACTCCTTAGACATTTACCCAAGAGAAATGAAAGTATATGTCCACCTAGAGACCTATATGCAAATGTTTATGGGGGCCTTATTCACAAGAGTCAGAAACTGAAAACAACTCAAATTTCCATCAACAGGTAAATACACAATTTATGATACCATCATACTGTCACATGTTATGCAAGAAAAAAATGAACAATAGATACAGGCATCAACATGAATATCTCACAAAAGCATTATGCTAACTGATAGAGTCAGACAAAATTACACACTGCATGATGCCACTTATATGACATTCTTGAAAGGGCAAAAATATAGGGACAGGAAACAGATCAGTAGTTGTCAGTGACAGAGGGTTAAGGGAGAAGATAACTGCAGATGGCACAAGGAAACTTTGGATTGACTCAAATAGAAATGTTCTATTTGTTTATGGTGGTGATTATATGATTGTGTATAACTGTCAGAACTCATCAAACTGTAAACTTATAAAGGGTGAATTTAATGCATATAAATTTTTCCTTAATAAATCTGACTTTTAAAAACTCTTTTCTGTTTATCTCTTACCCCAGTGACACAAAAAATATTTCTCGATTACTTCATTTACTATATAATTACAGATTTCTACTGATATCCATTGGCTCTATAAGCTCTTTGAATGGATCTCTCACTAGGATCTCTGAACTAATGCTTTCGAAAGCTAATTTGTTTTTCTTAAGCGTCCTTGACCACTCTGGTACATCACTCAGTTTATTTGGTGCCTAAATCCTACTTAGCTTCTAAAGAATATCTGCTTCCCAGGTTTCAGATATGTGTGTCCAGGTTATCCACAATCTCATCCCATGCAGCTGATGTGTTATCTATCCGATTGATAATTTTTTCTGGCAAGAACTCTAAGTCAACCTGCATATGTGTTTACAAAACTACAAAAATAAAACCTTTGAGTATCTGCTTTGTTTTTGTAGTGCTTTTTTTAAAAGATAAGCATTTCTTATTGATTTTATTGTTAACAACGGAATATTTAAAAAATCGGAGCCAAATGATTGGCCCTGACTCATCATGTTAATTTAATATCTGAAAATATCACTGAAGATCCTTAGCAAAACTTTAACTGCTACACTTTTGTCCCTTTTCAATACTGTTGGGTGAAATCAGTGAGTTTCTAACTTTGTTCACTTATACAAGCCAGGTTTAGCAGGGTGTGCGACACCGAGTCCAGCGTCTTCAACACAGTAGTTGGTTTTTGAGTATTTGAAGATCAAAGTACATTAAGAAGTCCTGCCTCTGAATTCCTTCCTCCTACCCAAAAACTTTTTTCCAAGTTAGATTGATCCAGTTAATTGTGATCGAACAGAAGTTGAAATTCAAATTAAATTTATAACCAAATTGAGTGAAAGGAAGGAAAGTAGCAAATAACCTATTCAGAAAAATTTAAAAATACCAGGACTAGATTCATACAAAATTGCCAGATATATTCTAAACATGGGCTTGATCATGTCTGTTCTAATGTGTAGATATATGACCTTATTTAAATAACTTCTTGTTTCCAAAAAACTATGCCTCTTTAATCATTCTTCTGAATTTAGTAACAGACCAAATTTTATTCTGCTCCTAGAAAACTTAAAGCCACACTTATGCCTATATAAATCAGCATGTGGGTTAAAAGGGCAGCAGTTCTCCACTTTTTTTCCCACTAAAACACGAGTGACATTTAAAGTATATTTAATATTCACTGTCCAACATACCTCTCCCACTCTGGACTGCCACCCTTGGTAAGGGAGATAGCTAGTTTGCATGAAATTCCCCCACAAGATTTCTATATATAACCCTATATTTTGTCTCCCATCAATCCATCATACATCAGTGTCGTAAAACCATAGTCAAGAACTGCTGCAGCTCAGCCTTATTCCTGGCTCTGTTTTATATCTCATACGTATTTTTCTTTCTACTTTCACTCCACTTTTATCCTTTTTTGAATTTCACATAGCCTTGTAAGTCACCTTAAATCCTTTCTAGAACAAGGTAAGGAATAAATAAATAATCATTCCATATATCTGCAAAAGCAATCTCTTCTCATTTACCCTAGATAAAGCCTTAAAACTTTAACTACTTGCAGCCTCTTAACTATTCTCTACCATATTAAACATACAAGTATCAAAATCACAAGTTCCTATTTTTTGGTTTTATTAATTCTCTTTTTAAAAATATTAAGGCTGCATACAGAAAAATACAGGAAAAGTATCCACGCACAATTTAAGTTTAGAGGCCCATAATAGAAATTAAATTGTTTGCACAAAGAACCTGCTTGCTGCATAACTTTTGTGTCTAAAGAATGTAAAGCTTCCAGTGTCTTGTATACAGTTACTCGAATAGTAATAGCTCAGCTACAGAGAAGGAATTTTTAAGTGCTTTGATACAAAACTACTATAGCTTGGGCATTGGCACACAAGAATTCGTTTCAGCGCTATTTTTAAAGCCACTAATAAATACTTCAAATACCAGAACTGAGCCTCTGCTCAACTGAGTCTGCCTCAATTGACGTGAAAGAAAAAGTATGTAAGAGAATCACATTTTTATTTAAAACTGAAATGCCTTCTAATCTACTTGGAAAAGTATATATAAAATTGGAACTTTCATAAAGTAATTTAGAGTTTAGTGTTGTTAAAAGGAAAATTAGTTATAAAAGTAATAAATGCACAACATAGTAGTTTCTATTCATCCCATTTTATAGAAATAATGTCCTTTAATTTCCCCCAAAGTTATCTAGCCAAGTAACACATAATCTATAATTAGGATTTGCCTTATAGCAAAGTTTGATTTTAAAAAGTTTGACACTTCACTCACCTACTGCAGGACAGAGTATTGCCCATATACAGATACTAAACCAACTGTCTAAGCAAGTTCTTGTGTTTAGAAATTCAGTGCCACTATTATGGCTCACAATTTGGCTTATGATGCATTTGTAAGCAAACAGCCTGACAAGCACCCTAGTGTATTTCAGGATGACTGACAGGACACAGTGGCTCAAACAGGAAAGGGGGATGGGTGCTCTTAAAGCAACATACCAGTGAAAGGCAACATTAAACAGCAGAATCAGATTGAAATTATATTTTTCAAGTTTGCAATGAAATAATAACATATTGTCCAATTCAAGCTTTTAAACATAACTTTCATGTCATTATGTGCCCCAAACACTGTAAATTCCAAACAGACTTTAAGAATTTAAAATATAGAAAGAAAAAATTTAAAACAAACATGCTAAATGATACTTCCCTGTACCTATCAAACTTCTAAATTACTTAAGACTATTCCAATTATTTTTAACAGAAATTAGGTCAGGGTACCCAGAGAAAAGCAGTTCTTATCTCGCCTCTAGATATTTGCCAATCACTCTTACAACAGTAATTTAACTAATAAAAGTAATTTAAATAGCTTGGATTATTCAAATCTCTTATTGAAGATGGGGCAGGAGATCTATATATTTTGCCCCTGCTGTGTTTATTCCCTGTGACCTACTTCCATTGTTTAAAAATAGATCATTGGGTTAGAAATTTCAATTATGGGTATTTCCATATTAGTTTCACTTGGAAAATATTTAAGTGATACATTGGCTTCATTCGTCACATTTATAATTTTTCCTATATTATCTTACAATACTCTGCACTGTTCAATCCTTTTATACAACAATCAGCCCTATTTTTTTTTTAACATCTACATGGAATTCTGTTATTGATTTGCTGTAATTTTTTTTTTTTTTTTTTGGCTGTGTTGGGTCTTCGCTTCTGTGCGAGGGCTTTCTCCAGTTGCGGCAAGCGGAGGCCACTCTTCATCGCAGTGTGCGGGCCTCTCACTATCGTGGCCTCTCTTGCTGCGGAGCACAGGCTCCAGACGCGCAGGCTCACGGGCCCAGTTGTGGCTCACGGGCCCAGTTGCTCCGCGGCATGTGGGATCCTCCCAGACCACGGGCTCGAACCCGTATCCTCTGCATTAGCAGGCAGATTCTCAACCACTGCACCACCAGGGAAGCCCCATCAGCCCTATTTTTAAAACCAAAAAAAGCCATTCATTTTTTCATAATATTCATAATTTTATTTATAATGCTTTTTATTTCTGTAAGGTTGGTAGTTACATCCCATTTCTGATTCTAGTAATTCAATTCTTCTTCCTCTTCCCCCTCCTCTCCCCCCTCCCCCTTCCCCTTCTCCTCCCCTTCTTCTTCATCTTCTTCCTCTTCTTCTTCTCCCTCTTCTTCTTCTTCTTCTTCTTCTTCTTCTCAATCTAGCTTGCTTGGATTTCATTGGTTTGCTCTATTGCTTTTCTATTGTCTATTTCATTTATTTCCACTTTAGCCTTTACTTCCTTACTTCTCCTTGCTTTGGATTTATTTTGCTCTTCTTTTTCTAGTTTCTTAGGGTGAAAAGTTATTGAGTTGAAAGCAAAACTATGGAGACAAGGATCAGTGGTTGCCAGAGATTAGGGGAGAGGGAGGGATGAATAGGTGGAGCACAGAGGATTTTTAGGGCAGTGAAACTCTCCTATATGATACTACAATGGTGAATACATGACAATCACGTATTTGTCAAAATTTGTATAATGTACAACACTGAGAGCAAACTCTAATGTAAACTATGGACTTCAGGGGATAAAGATGTATCAGTGTAGGTTCATCTGTTATAACAAATGGACCACTCTGGTGTGGGTTGTTGATAGTGGGGGATGCTGGGTGTATGTGGGAGCAGGGGCTATATGGGAAATCTCTGTACCTTCTGCTCATTTTGCTGTGAAATGAAAACTGCTCTAAAAAATAAGACTATTAAAAAAATCAAAAGTAATTTTTAAAACAAACCAATAAGCAAAAAACCTCACAACCTAAGGGCCAATGTCTCTACCCTAGGTCTGCAGTCTTGCCCTGCAAGATCCCTCTGTGATGACCCAGAATGTGATGGGTAACAGGACATTCAAACCTGCTACTGCCACTATCTCTAATACTTTCCCCCAGTGAATGCTGATCCAGTTATTGTTATTATATAATGTATGCTACCAGATTATTCACATAATTTCTCCCATCTTGATTAATTGCTTAGAAATGTTCTTTTTACTTTCTAAATTGAGGGAGAGGTTGGAGTTTCTTCTAATTATATTGCCTTATGATCAAAGAATGCTGTTTGTATGTTACTGAGTTTGTTAAGATTTGCTTCATGGTCTAATATGTAGTCATTACGCACTTGAAAAGAATGTGTGTTCTCTACCAGTTGAATGCAGAAATCTATATACTTTCATTAAATCAAGCCTATTAACTGTACAGTTAAAATCTATACCCATATAAAATTTTTATTCATTTGACCTATGGATAAAATCATCTATTATGACTATGTATTTGTTAAGTTTCCCCAAGAGTTTTGTTAATTTTTACTTCATATATTTTGGGAATATGTTAAATGTATACAATGAATTATTGTATCTTTCAGGTTAATTGCTCCCTTTACCCTTGTCTAATATACTTTTACTTCCAACAAAATGTTTTGCCTTAAAGTTTAATGGGATAGATATTAATATAATTATGCCAGCTTCCCTCCTACTTAAAAAAAGGTTGATTTGAGATCTTATTCTTTAAATATAGGCTTTTGCAGCTATAGATTTCTTTGCAAGCACTGATTTAGCCTCATCCCGTAAGTTTTGGTAATATTGTGTTTTTGTTTTCACTCATCTTTGCATATTTCCTAATTTTCCTTCTGATTTCTTCTTTATCTATTGGTTATTTAGGAGTGTGCTTTTTAATATCCATATATTTGTGAATGTCCTGAATTTTCTTCTACTATTGATTCCTATTTTCATTCCATTGTGTTTGGAGAACATGCTTCATATGACTTTAACCCTGTTAAATTGATTATTTTATGGCTTCAAATGTCTTTTATTGAAAACATTTCCAATGTCCATTATTAAGTTTTAAACTTTTCAGTACAGATGCCTTAATTTTCTTAGTTAATTCCTAGATACTTTATATTTTTCATTGAGAGGTACTTATTTTATTATGTGTTTCTTTATTATTGGTTTTGAGAGGTGCCATTAATTTTGTTCATTAATCATATAGCTGGAAAATTAGCTTAACTGTCAAGTTTGTTGGAAATGTAAGTTTATAAACCTGCTGCCATTAAAAGTGGATGACCCCTAAAGGCTACTGACCTTTTAAAAAGTCAAAGATAGTTTTGGGAAGAGGGAATTTTGGAGTCTCATTGGCCATCGAAGGGACTAGGAAGGCCTCTCCAGGGAGAGTTGTGGGGATGATTCTGTAGTACTGAGCTATACTTGCGGGAAACTCCTAGTTTTTACAACATTTCCATGGAAATCAAAGCAACACTGAGCCAGATATTTGGGTTAAAAGCAGACAAAGGCAAGAGCATGTACAAGATGCAAGAAGATCCTTTTTCTCTACTGTCCGATATTTATTAGTACTTTGATCAGAGACATCCAAAGTGTACCATACTGGAGGGGTTCTGGAATTCCAGGCTGTCTCTCAGACTGTAGGCTGCAAAGCTCCAGTTTGTCATACTGAAGCAGGTTTGCCCGGGAGATAAACCTACAGCTGGATCAGCAAAGATGCTAAGAGAGGAACTCTATTCTAACTGGCCCTTGTCGGTGAGAGATACTAATACAGAGAGTGGAAAGAAGAGCTGGCTATCTCATCCTCATCAGGAAAACTGTACAGTTCCATGATTTGTGCTATGTCATAGGCATCAGAGTACAAAGCAGGAACTGAGGCCACTAGCCTCTCCAATTGAGGATCTTGCATTTGGACATCACTTGTAGCAATCTCAGTGATGATAGAGTCCCCTGCCCAATGGAAAGGGTCTAAGGGCTGAGGTGAGTGGGAGCTATAAGAATCTGAAACTGCAGGGAGAAAAGAATGAGGACTGGTTGATGCTGTGGGCACATTCTTGGCTGGAAGGACCGACTGCTGCTCTTGTCGCTGTTGCTGCTTCCTCTTTTTGAACCGCCAATTCCTGAACCAAATCTTTACTGTTCATTCTGGTAGGTTGAGTTTTAAAGCAAGTTGTCTCTGGAGGTTTTTATCTGGAAACATGTTACAGCTAAACAGAACCTTCAACTCTTCATGCTGTGTGTGTGTGAATGAGGTGCATTCGTGAGGCTTCTTCCATTTTGTGGGACCAGATGGTATCTGTGAATCAACCTCGAAGTTCATGCTGGAATCATCCATGTAGACAAAAGGGTCTGGTTGGGGATTCTCTTGGACTATTTTGTTCATCGGGGTGCTGACATATGGCAAGGAAGGTCTGTCATGAATTCCTTTGGAGTGCCCATTTTCAAGCCCTCTTGATGTGTCTCTCTGGAAATGCAGTTCCTTTCCAGCCATTCATTTTTAAATGCAATCCCACATTTAGCCAGCAGAGGGTATCATCTGATTCTGAAAGGCCACAGTATTGAGTCCAATGACATTTCTTTCTATACTTGAACTAGGAACTGGGGCACACCATTTCAACTTTCCCTATTAAATGTGTTTAGAAATATCCCATTTTATTTACCCATATAAATTTGACTTATAGAGCCCATATTAGTGTTTAATATTTCTCATCTGTGACAAAATCTACCACTATTTCTTCCTCTATCAACTCAATCACATGCATCAGAATTGGATTCAATCATCACAATGACTTTGCACAACCCTAGATCTTCTGGGACAAAAAAGCAAACAACAAAAACTCTACATAAAGATTCTAAGCCCCATTAGAAAATCCAAAAACAAATTCCAAAAAATAAAACTGCCCTATTAAACAAAATAATTAATTTATCTTCAAAGTTTACATATGACATTTGTAAACTGTTTAATATTTTCTAATTGCCCTGTTTAATATTGGCTGTCGATTATATATTAGGAGCTATAAGGTAATATTAGAAGATATGTTTCCTGTTATCACTGCATTATTTCTCATGAGCATGAAATGTTATGACTAACAAAGTCCTCATACAAGCTGCAAATTCTTTATTTTACAACTTAACACCCACTTCAGTTCGGAAAAGCATGAACATTGATTTGCCTGATTTACTCTAAAAATAAAGATCTTACTATCTAATTAGCTAACATCATTAACTACCACAAATTTATCTTGACCAAAGATAAAAATTTTCCACACTTCTCGAAAGCTATTATCACAAACATCAAGTCTACTGTTAACTATGGCAAAAATAAAACAGATCTAAAGGCTCAGAGTGATCTCTCTTCTCATGTTCCTAGGCTTGCCACTAATAACATATCCTTTATACGAAAGTATTAAATTTTCCAAAGAGAAAAGAAATAATCATTCTCTTCCTCAGTTGTGATTCAAAATAGGAAATTATCGCTTCTTTAAAAGAGAATTCTATTCCTTATAATGAAAGCAAGTTTGGGGTTCTTCACTCTATAAAATTATTTTTAATACCTGAATATGGCAGTTTCTTTCCTCATATAGTAACTAATGGTAGCCATTAAAACTTATATTTTACATTTGGAAATAAAGTATAACATCTCAACTGTTATTGATTCTTTAATAAAATTTTGTAACTTCAATTTTCTAAACTGATGTATTCTCTATAATATAAAAGCGATACTTAAAATTATTTCTCAAATTAACTTATAAGATAAGCATCCAGGAGGAAACAGAAAAGTCTGTTATCCTTCTTACCTATCACCCACACATTTTAGAATATACAGATAACTAATATTTTTTTTCTGTTTTCAGTTAACCACTTAATTCCACCTTACTTTCCAACTCAGAGTTTGGTTCCCTGACACAGGCACTCCTGAACTGCGTCCCATTTAATGATTTTTGGTTTTTCCAGGTGCCTTAAGAACCTATATCTAAAGGCCTTATTAGACTCCATTCTATTTGTGACTTAGAAAAACAATGGGGAGCTAGAAATTCAGAATCCTGGAGCTCAGGAGAAAAATCAAGATATGGTAACTATGCATCCCTGTTACGCCTTAAACCATGAGAGTAGAAGAGCTCTCCCAAGGCTGAGTAGAGGGAGATAAGGCGCCAAAGATAGTACTTTGCAAAACAAGTACCCACTAGGGGTAGGAAAGAAGGGAAGTCGTGAAAAGAATAGGCAGAAAGGCAAGACAAACTTAGTTCAGATTCAAGCCCTACTTTACTTTGCTTGGCCTTGTCCACATTGACTCCCATTTACCCTGGTTTCTTCATGTGAAGTGAGACCTATGAAGCTGATATGAAGGGTAATTACTTATAAAATTACTCATAGGCTCTAATGGAGTGCTAATTATAGTATTAAATAATCCATTAGTCAATTATTGCTATTTTGTGGAAAGATAAGTTTCTCTTTGTGGAATTCTACTTTTCCAAATCCAGATGTCATTGAATTTTAGAAGACTGCTGTGAAAGATAACAGATTGCCCATCTGATTTAAAAGTTGGTGAAGAGTCATTAAGTTCACACATTTTTATTTAGCAAATTAAATCCATTTCACCAAGGGAAGTTCTACCCCATCCATGATAATAATTTATAATTAGGTAACAAGGAATCGTGGTCCTAAAATGGAAGAGCTTAAAAGCTGCTTCCAACAGATGAATGGATAAAGAAGATGTGGTACATATATACAATGGAATATTACTCAGCCATAAAAAGAAATGAAATTGAGTTATTTGTAGTGAGGTGGATGGACTTAGAGTCTCTCATACAGAGTAAAGTAAGTCAGAAAGAGAAAAACAAATACCGTATGCTAACACATATATATGGAATCTAAGAAAAAAATAAAGGGTCATGAAGAACCTAGGGGTAAGACTGGAATAAAGACACAGACCTACTAGAGCATGGACTTGAGGATATGGGGAGGGGGAAGGGTAAGCTGTGACAAAGTTAGAGGGTGGCAATGGACATATATACACTACCAAACGTAAAACAGATAGCTAGTGGGAAGTAGCCGCCTAGCACAGGGAGATCAGCTTGGTGGTTTGTGACCACCTAGAGGGGTGGGATAGGGAGGGTGGGAGGGAGGGAGACACAAGAGGGAAGAGATACGGGAACATACGTATAACTGATTCACTTTGTTATAAAGCAGAAACTGACACACCATTGTAAAGCAATTATACTCCAATAAAGATGTTAAAAAAAAAAAAGCTGCTTCCAAAGTCACAACACATGCTTAATAAACACAAGACATACTAACACATATTAATAAATTGTGCATGTTATTTAGAGGATTGAGTATGGGATGGTTTAAGGACAGAATATAAAACTAAAAGCAAAATAATGACAATAAGAAAAAGAAAGGAAGGAAGGGATGAAGGGTCCTCTGGTGTCTTGTTCCCACATAAGACTTATGGAGTTGTGCCAATCCGCTTCATTCCAGAGCAGAGAGCCAGTCAGTCACTGAGACTATATTAGAAAGAGAAGAAGGAAATGTTTCTCCCACTCTCTGTTTCCAAAGATAATAACAGAAAACTAGAGCATGATGGATTTCACTACCAAGTAGCCAGGTTTATTTTACTCTTGTCCCCACTGACCCTCTAAAAGTCAACTCTACTAATTTTGCATTATGGAACACAGTAAAAATATGTACAAACACAAAGAAAATCCATGTTTCAAAGCTTACAATATCCCTAAATTATCCAAAAAATAACTGCTACCGGGGGCTTCCCTGGTGGCGCAGTGGTTGAGAGTCCGCCTGCCGATGCAGGAGGCGCGGGTTCGTGCCCCGGTCCAGGAGGATCCCACGTGCCGCGGAGCGGCTGGGCCCGTGAGCCATGGCCGCTGAGCCTGCGCGTCCGGAGCCTGTGCTCCGCAGCGGGAGAGGCCACGGAAGTGAGAGGCCCGCGTACCGCAAAAAAAAATAAAAAATAAAAAAATAACTGCTACCGTCCCTAAACTTAAACTGTAACATCAGACCTTCAACTGTAGTGAAAAGAATGGTGCTTATCACAGAGTAAAGGAAAATAATTAAACTCAGTTGTTAACATAGTGAATCACATTTTTTTCTACTCTAAATAATGACCTTGTCCAATAGTCTGAGTAACCCACACACATGACCTGACTCATCCCAGCTTTTTTCCTTCTGGGTCTTGAATACAAAGAATTAGACTGACACAATCAATCATGCTCCTCTGTGAAGTTCAATTCATGCAACTGGTCTGTGAAAATCCTGTTTTTTGGTTGTTGTTTTTTGTTGTTGTTTTTATCATATTCTGTATCCCTCAGCCTCAGTTCCATTTCCCTCCCTCCTTCCTATAGGCATCCAATCTGTAGTATTTCATGGGTACCTTTCCAATCAACTTTCCATAAGTTTTTTTACATATGATATATATACCTTTACAATGGTAGATACCTTTACAATGGTATATATCTTGACAATGGTATATGGCCTTATGTGTGTGTGGATTTTTAAATTTACACAAACAGTATTGTACTTCCCATCTCTTCCTACTTCTCAATCTTTCTCTCTCTCTCTCTCACTTTCTCATCTCAACATTACATTTTCACAGTCTATTGATGTCAAACTATAACCACAGGTTAGCTCACTCAATACATAAACCCAGCTCCCCCTTGCCTTTCACTGCTATGGAAGCAAGACATTAGATTTTCCAGCCTTCTTTGCAACTCAGAATGGCATATGACAGAACTCTGGCCAATGAGATATCAGCAGATGTTTGCTGAGAGGGTTTCTGGCAAAGCTTTTGCTTTCCCTATAAAAAGGATGTCAGACAATGTTGCCATAGCCCTTCACCCTTCCTTCTATTATCTGTGGTATGATGCCTGGACATAAAGCAGTCTTACTGCAAACCTGAGGAAGAAAGATGACAGAGCAGAAGTATAGAAAGAGCTTAGGTCTTTGATGTTATCAGTTCTGAACTTCTCACCTACAGATTTCTTATTATTTGAGAAAAATGAGTTCTCAATTAATGTGACTGATTTAGTTTGTTCTTTTATTTTGCATTTGTAGCATTTTATCAGATGCATTTATAATGTATTTTATCTGCCCATATCCCTATTCAAGTATGTTTAGGTAATATTCAACCCTTTACTATAGGAAACAATGCTATAATAAACATTCTTGTACATGTATTTTTGTGTACCTATGCAAGAGTTCCTCTAATATATATATATTCTGCTGTGGGCTGAATTGTGTCCTACTCAAAATTCATGTTTGTAGTACCAACCCTCCGTACCCCAGAATTTGGCTTTATTGGAAACAAGGTCTTTAAGGATGTGATTAAGTTAAAATGAGGCCATTATGGTGGACCTTAATTCACTATAAATGGTATCCTTATAAGAAGAGGAGGTAAGGACACCAACACACACAGAGGGATGACCATGTGAGGATATAGCCAAAAAACAGCTATTTGCAAGCCAAGGAGAGAAGTCTCAGGAAAAAAACAAACCTACTGACACCTTGATCTTAGACTTCTAGCCTTCAAACTATGAGAAAATAAATTTCTGTTGTTTAAGCCACCCAGCATGTGGTATTTTGTTATGGCAGCACTAGAAACTAACACAATTCAGAAGTAGAATTTCTGGGTCAGAATGTATGCGAGTATTCAATTTCAACAAATACTACCAAATTCGTCTCCAAAATATTACCAGCAGACCACATGGACTCACATATCCCCATCTCCTCACCAGCACAAGATACTGCATGACATTTCAACTTCTGCCACCATGGGAGGTACAAAGTTGATCTCATTGTTGTTTTAATTTTCATTTCTGATTACCAATGTAATTGGTGATCTGTTTTAGGTTAACTAGCTTAAAACACTCCTTTCTGTGGACTGCTTACCTATATTTTTTTTTACCAATTTTTCTCCTAGGTTGCCTGTTTTTTCTTAATAATTTCCAAAAATTATCTGTATGTTTTATATATAATCCTTTGTCAATTACATTCCTCAAAAATATCCTCTCCCTGCTTACTATGTCTCTCTTTGTATTCTTTTTTTTTTTTTTTCTTTTGGCCAAGCTGTGCAGCATGCGGGATCTTAGTTCCCTGGCCAGGGATCGAACCTGTGTCCCCTGCAGTGGAAGTCCAGAGTCTTAACCACTGGACCACCAGGGAAGTCCCTCTCTTTATATTCTTAAACATTCCACCATCTGTATATAAAAGTTCTATTTTCTTCACGTCCTTATAGATACTAGGTTATTGCCAGACATTAATTTTTGCCAATCTAATAGGTATGATAAACTATCTCATCATTGATTTAATTTGTATTTACCTGATAACTAGTGAAGCAAGCTAAATGTCTTTTCACTTATGTATTGGTCATTCCAATTTTCTCATCTATGAATTACTTTTTCACTTATCATGGACCCATTTCCCTGTTAAGATTGTTCTTTTCCTCATTAATTTTTTAGGAGTTCTTAGATCATTTTCATTGAATGAGTCTATGAGCCAGCTATTTCCACAATAAGGCTACATAAGAAACCACCCTAAAACTCAGTGGGATAAAACATTTATTCTCTCTTGTACATTTTCAGGTTGGCTGGGGGTCAGCTAATGCAGGATGGGCCTGGCTGGGCTTACTCCAAGCTGTAGTTTTGGAATCCAGATCTATTCCGCATGTTTCTCATCCTCCTTGGACATGCCGGCTACCAGAACCATGTTTTTCCCATGGCAACAACAAAAATACAAGGACAATAAGAAACACAATGCCTCTTAAGATATAAGCTTCAAACTAGTACTCTGCCCACATTTCAATGGGCAAAGCAAGTCACACAACCAAGTCTAACACTAATGGTGCAGGGAAATATACTCTGCCTCTAGTGGGAAGAACTGCAACATCATATGGCAAAGGGCCTGGATATAGGGAAGGAAAAGAATGGGGAAAAATAATGCAATCCATTTTATATGAATGGTTTATAAATATATCCTCTCAGTTGGTAGCTTTCATTTATCTTCTTTTATGTTACTTTTTTCCACAAAGAAGGGTTTTATATTAATATAATTAAATATTTCAGTCTTTTACTTCATTGCTTATGTTTTGGGGGTCTTAGTTAAGAAATTATTTCCTACCCTAAGACCATAATAAACATGCTCCTATATTTCTCCCTAGAAGAATGCAATCAAGAGGATCAACAATCAATATGTTTTGACTTAGCATGTGTATAAATGCAAGATTATATGATATAAACTAAGGCAGCAAAGTTAAACAAGTAATCAAAATTTTTAAAATTACCAAGGATGACTAATTATTACTGGTGAAATTTTGAGCTTGGTCTTTTAAAAATATTAATGGATACAGACTGAAAAAGATGAAAAATATGCAAGAATTGTAAAGAATCACAAAACTTGATATTCTTCCGTTAACATATATTTATTGATCTAAGCTATATTTTTAAAACTGCTGAGCACAAGACCACAGGAAAATATATATAGTCTTCTCAGGTCATGACATCTTGGAAAAAGAAAAAAGAAACTTTTACAGAACTTAGCTATTATAAAACAATATATGTTATGATGTCATATTTGTAAAATATATGTATATATGTGCTAATAGTAGGAACTACTTCAATAGTTTGGGGTAAAAAGGAGGTCCCATCTATTAATTTTTCAAATTAAAACCACTTCCCAATTGCCAGACTGGCAGGGAGCCCAGTATCTCTCTTATTCCTCAAATTGTTCAAGAACTCTGGGGGCCTCTTGATCCACATACCTCAGAGAGAGAAAACCAGAGAATTTTATTAGAATACAAGTGGGCCCTGTTGAAGGCTGCTGCTGTTCTGCTCCTGGCACACAGTTTACTCATGAAAACTGATCCCCTGCAGTTCCATGTGACCCTTCCACCTGCTGTGCTCTTGCCTTTGCTGCTGTAAATACAGTGGTCACAGTGATTCTTCAAGAGAGAAGCAGCCTGCTCCCTTAGAGGTACAGCATGGCAGCCACGCCTAGAGCTTTTAAGTTCACCAAGCACCAAGCGGATGCGTCGGCAGGGCCTTCTGCCTCCAGTTACACAAGTGCCCAAACAGCCTCTCCCATTGGGCAATGCAGGCTACAACAAGGAGTCCTAGCCTAAAGTCTTTGATGTTTTTTCTTACTAGGTCTTTTTTTAACAGGGACCAGTTCAATGCACAAAAAACTTTCTAATAATAAATGCAAGGAAGGAGTCCAGGTCTTTACTCTTTTCCTCTCTGAAGGTTCCCAGACTCTACAAACTTCTTCCAGTCCTCCCAGTGTTGACCAGCCCTGAAGGTGAAGAAAGACTGTGAAGGGCAACCTTTACAAAACCAGAAAAAGACCCTGCTACATCAGTACCTGAGACACAAAAGGATAAAGACCTCATTAATGGTTTCAAACACTGGGGGGAGGGGGGGGGCGGATTTCTCTTACCTTATAGTTGCCAGATAAAATACAGAATGACCAGTTAACTTTGCATTTCAGATAAACAATGAATAATTTTCTGGCATATGTCCCATGCCAGAAACATACTTACACTAAAAAATTATTAATTTGTTTACCTAAAATTCAAACTTGTGTGTCTTGTATATTTATTTGCTAAATCTGGCCACTCTACCTTATCTTACTTCATGAATGGAACAAACTGGGAGGAGGGGGACCTAGAACTCCCTCGTGCCTAAATTTAAAGCAGCCACAGAGCCAGACCCTCACGTCCATGTATCTTGACATCCTATCAGAGACCTGAGCCTGAGAGAGTCAAACAAAAAGTCAGCTCTCACCCTGCTACTGCACAGCAGCTGCTTTTTAGATAGCCAGCGATATTTCCTGGCCACCTCCCAGCAATATATTTCTAACTACACTCACTTGGAAGATTTTAGTTCCCAGAAATGCAATACAGGATAAAATAGGACAAGGGAAGAATGACATATTGTGCCCTGGGATATTAGAGCCCCAACAGTAGGAGCAGAAACACAAAAAAACACTGGCAGAGGCTATTCTAGAGATTAGGTTTTATGCGTCTCTTTTAGAAAAGTGAATCTGAATTGCTTCAAATTATCTAAGATTAAATTCACATCGGAGTAGAGGATCAAACGATAGGAATAGGAGAATAGTTGCCCCAAATGAATATATAGCTCCTGTAGCCCAGAAATTCAGCAAGATACTTGCCCTCCACTTTAAGAGTTGAGAGGGAAATTCTGTGGTTCCAAAATTGATAGTGACAGAGCTCAAAAGGGATATAGATATGTATATATCTCACTTATGACAAACACCAGGACTGAATAAATCTCTTGTCTTTCAAAATAAGTAAATAGAAAAAATCCAAAATTAAAAGACTGTATAACAATAAAAGAGGAAGACAAGGGAAATTATCCTCAAGACAAAAGGAAATTTAGAATACATCTACTCTGTGCTCTCAGTGAAATACCCAAACTTAAAAATTCTAGATAAGAAATGATGGAAATGTTAAGTAAAATGAAAAGAAAGTTGACTGAAGTGAAAGGTCAAGATAAAAAGAGACGTGGCAAAAATTTTTAAGTAAAAGAATTCAGCAAACCCAAAGAGACAATAAAGTAATTAAAACCTGCCCTGAGGAATCACTCCTCTCCTTTATCATCTGCCTATCAGCAACTTCATCATTCAGAGAGCAAAAGAAACTAAGAATGGAAGGGCTACCCTGGGCTTAATTCTTACCAACAAAGAGGAATGTGTTAGTGAAGTCAAAGTGACAGGAACCTTGGGAAAAATTCAGCGTATCACCTTAGAGTTCATTACGGCCAAGGAAGAAAACCAAAAGCAAAGTAAGACAAGTACCTTAGGGTGCTTAGCAGTTCAGAGAAAATATAAGAATTTCCCAGAGGCAGAGATTCTAAAATGAAAGACAGGTGAAAAAATAAAACCCACTACTGCAATCACAAATGAGGGGGAAAAAAAATGGGAGAGAACATATGCAAATATAACTCAATGTGCTATACAAGGTGTTTTCTAAAGACTGAGATTTTTAAAGGACATACAAAAGAAGTCGGAAAAGGGTAAATGTAAGGATGAATACATAAGTGTGGTATTAGCCTATCAGAAGAGTGGACTAAAACTACCATGAGCAAAGACTTGTAAAAAACACACAAAACAACACAAAAACTTTTAGGTTGCATGTGAGGGTGGAAGGACAAAAAAGTTACAACCTCCCTCCTCCTATGTTAACAAGGTACAGAGAGGAAGCAAAATGACAATATTCTGAGTTTGCTTTCATATTATCTACTAAGGAACATGGTCTTTAAAATGGAAAAATTGCGCCAACAATCTTGAGAAGAAATTGATAAACCACAGGAGAAAAGATAGTGGGAGAATGTTTAACTGTTTAGATAAATGTCCTTTTCCAGGTGCATTGGGCCTGCACTCTAGAACCCATGAACCACAACTAGTGAGCCCACGTGTCACAGCTACTGAAGCCCACATGCCTAGAGCCCACGCACTGCAACAAGAGAAGCCACCACAATGAGAGGCCTGCGCACCACAACAAAGAGTAGCCCCCGCTCACCGCAACTAGAGAAAGCCCACATGCAGCAACAAAGACCCAACACAGCCAAAAATAAGTAAATAAATAAATAAATTTAATTTTAAAAAAGAGGGCCAGAGAACTGAGGATCTGAGGTCAAGGCAGAAGGAAGATGTATTCTCACTGTATACCCTTTGTGACGAATGCTATGTTTGCTAACACCCCATCCAGCCCTCGCCCAGCTTTCCTCCTCTACTAGAGAGACTGGAAAGCTAAGAAACCTACTCTTCTCAGACTCCCTTGAAGTAGTGCGACCCAGATTTCACCAACGAACGACAGCTTGGGTGAGATTTTTAAAGGTCACAGGCATCAGATCCTTCTGGGAAAGTTGTGGTAGGACTCTACTGCCCAGTGCAAAAGCCAGGAAAAATGGAAGCTAGCACACCTGTAGGACCATTCCTCAGGTACATTTGGACATTTTTCCTAGCTTCATTGTCTTTGGCTGTTGCTCTGGCTCTCCAGGAGACTCTATGAGCTATCAAATAACATTTATGAAACTCTTTCTGCTGGAGCTAGCCAGAGCAGACTCTTTGTTGCAATCAAGAACCCTAGCTAATGGGAAGCAGCCACATAGCATAGGGAGATCACCTAGAGGGGTGGGATAGGAAGGGTGGGAGGGAGACGCAAGAAGGAGGGGATATGGGGATATATGTATACATACAGCTGATTCACTTTGTTATAAAGCAGAAACTAACACACCATTGTAAAGCAATTATACTCCAATAAAGATGTTAAAAATAAAAACAGAACCCTAGCTAAGGCACCCTTTGCTAAAATAAAAAATAAAAATAAATGTACATATATAAGTTTTTCAGTTTAAAAAATTAAGTTTTATAAAAATGTTTTAAAAATAAAATTTATGTGGGCTGGATGGTGGTACAGTTCAGGGAGGACACACCTAACTGAAGAAGCAAATCCAAATGAGCGAGCCCAAAGATCTGGGTCCCCAAATCCCCTTTGAATATCAGCTGTGTCTCAACCACCAGAGGCCATCTTAGAAATGCAAATATGGACTCAAATCAATGGCTCCCCTTCTTACAAATAATAGCCAATTTTAAAAATATGATGGAAGGAAAGATACCAAAATATGATGGTACCAAAGATACTTGTGTAAAATGTATAAAATACTTGTGTAAAGACAACTTTAAAACTCTACTGAAGGATGTAGAAAAAGAATTGAGTAAACAAAAAGATGATGTATAGGTAGATTAAACATTAAAAAGGCATTATTTCTCCCTAAATTAAAATACTCACAGGCTATTATAATAATTTTATAAAATGTTACACTAAAATTCATCTGGAAATAAACGTTATGTAATTACACGTAGGAAAATCCTGAAGGGGCAGAAAAGAATAAGGAGAAAGATTAATCCTTCCAGATATTAAAACATGTTATAAAATAAAGTTATTTTAAAAGTAGGGAATGCATCAGCAAGGTAGCAGGATACAAGATTAGTATACTGAAATCTGTTACATTTCTTTACACTAAAAATGAAAAAAAAAACCCCATTTAAAATCACGTCAGAAAAATAAAATACCTAGGAATAAACTTAAAGCCGAAAACTATAAAACATCGACAAAGGAAATTGAAGACGATTCAAAGAAATGGAAAGATATTCCAAGCTCTTGGATTGGAAGAATTAATATCATTAAAATGGTCAGGCTTCCCTGGTGGTGCAGTGGTTGAGAGTCCGCCTGCCGATGCAGGGGACACGGGTTCGTGCCCCGGTCTGGGAAGATCCCACATGCCGCGGAGCGGCTGGGCCCGTGAGCCATGGCCGCTGAGCCTGCGCGTCCGGAGCCTGTGCTCCGCAACGGGAGAGGCCGCGGCAGTGAGAGGCCCATGTACCGCAAAACAAAAATAAAATAAAATAAATAAATAAAATGGTCATACTACCCAAAGCAACCTACACATTTAATGCAATCCCTATCAAATTGCACATGACATTTTCCACAGAGCTAGAACAAATAATCCTACAATATATATGGAACTACAAAATATCCAGAATTGCCAAAGCAATCCTGAGGAAAAAGAACAAAGCTGGAGGCATAACCAGATTTTAGACTATACTACAAAGCTACACTAATCAAAACAGTGTGGTACTGGCACAAAACATATAGACATATAGATCAATGGAACAGAATAGAGAGCCTACAAATAAACCCAAGCACCTATGGTCAATTAATCTATGACAAAGGAGGCAAGAATATACAATGGAAAAAAGACAGTCTCTTCAACAAGTGTTGGGTGTGGGGAAAGCTGGACAGCTACATGTAAATTAATGAAATTAGAAAACTCCCTCACACCATATACAAAAACAAACTCAAAATGGTTTAAAGACCTAAATATAAGAAATGACACCATAAAACTCCTAAAAGAGATCATAGGCAAAACATTCTCAGACATAAATTATAGCAATATTTTCTTAGATCAGTCTCCCAAGGCAAAAGAAATAAAAGCAAAAATAAACACATGGGGCCTAATCAAACTTCAAAGCTTTTGCACAGCAAAGGAAACCATCAACAAAACGAAAAGACAACCTACAAAATGGGAGGAAATACTTGCAAACAATGTGACCAACAAGGAGTTAATAGCCAAAATATACAAAGAGCTCATACAACTCAATATCAAAAAAATAAACAACCCAATCAAAAAATGGTCAGAAGATCTAAGTAGACATTTTTCCAAAGAAGATAGTGATGGCCAACAGGCACATGAAAAGGTGATCAACATTGTTACTTATTGGAGAAATGCAAATCTAAAGCACAATGAGGTATCACCTCACAACACTCAGAATGGCCATCATTTTAAAATCTACAAATACATGCTGGAGAGGGTGTGGAGAAAAGAGAACTCTCCTACACTGTCGGTGGGAATGTAAATCGGTGCAGCCACTATGAAAAACAGTATGGAAGTTCCTCAAAAAACTGAAACTAGAGTTACCATATGATCCAGCAAACATACTTCTGGGTATATGTCAAGAAAAAAAAAGAAAACTCTAATTCAAAAACATACATGCACCCTAGTGTTCATGGCAGCATTATTTACAGTAGCCAAGACATGGAAATAACCCAAGTGCCCATTAACAGATGATTGGTTTGATAAGATGTATATATATACAATGGAATATGACTCAGCCATAAAAAAGAATGAAATACTACCATTTGCAGCAACATGGATGCACCTAGAGAACATTACACTTAGTGAAGTACGTCAGACAAAGACAAATACTATATGATATCACTTATATGTAGAATCTAAAATTAATAATACAAATGAATCTATATATAAGACAAAAACAGACTCACAGACATAGAAAACAAACTTATGGTTACCAAAGGGGACAGGGAGGGAGAGAAGGACAAATAAGGAGTATGGGATTAACAGATACAAACTACAATACATAAAATTAATAAGCAACAAGGATTTACTGTGTAGCATAGGAAATTATATTGAATATCTTATAATAACCTATAATGGAATACAATCTGAAAAAGGAAATAACTGAATCACTTTGCTGTATACCTGAAACTAACACAATATTGTAAGTCAACTATCTTCAATTAAAAAAAACTTTTTTTAGAATAAATAAATAAGAACAGAAAAGGGGGGGAAAAGTAGGGACTGCAGAAAAATTAGATAAAAATATTACCAGAACAAACTTATGGTTACCAAAGGGGAAAAACAGGGTGGGATAAATCAAGAGTTTGGGATTAACATATACACACTACTATATATAAAATAGATAACCAACAAGGACCTACTGTATAGCCTAGGGGACTCTAGTCAGTATTCTGTGATAACCCATATGAGAAAAGAATCTGAAAAAGAATGAATATATATATATATATATATATATATATATATATATAGGTATAACTGAATCACTTTGCTGTACACCTAAAACTAACATAACATTGTAAATCAACTACACTTGATATAAAATAAAAATTTAAAAAAAAGAATATTACAGAACAGGAAGAAGAGTGAAACACAGACTCTAATATAAATTTAGCTTATGATAAAGATGGCATTTTAAATTAGCAGGAAAGGGGACTTCCCTGGTGGCCCAGTGACTAAGACTCCGTGCTCCCAATGCAGGGGGCCTGGGTTTGATTCCTGGTCAGGGAACTAGAGCCCACGTGCCACAACTAAGAGTTCGCATGCCGCAACTAAAGGTCTCACATGCCACAACTAAAAAGAGATCCTGCATGCTGCAACTAAAGATCCCACATGCCACAACTAAAAAAAAAAGTATCCCACATGCCACAACTAAGACCTGGCACAGCCAAATAAATAAAAAATATATTTTTTTAATTAAAAATAAATTAGCAGGAAAAAGAGTGACTCAAATAAATCATATTAGACCAACTAAATAAACATTTAGAAGAAAAATTAAAATACAGCTGACTCCCAGCCTCACTCATTTGCTCAAAATCAATTCCAGATGTAGCAAAAACTTTTAAATTCTGAAAGAAAGTATGAGTGAATTTATATATAATACATTTATGTATAATAATTAAAGTAGAAATTCCTTTCAAACCAAACACAAAATCCAGAAACCATAAAGGAAGAAGTTTTAAAAATTGAACACAAAAATATTTTATTTTATGTATGATTTAAAAATAAAACATAAAAGTAAAAAAAAAAAAAAACACAAATTGGGAGAAAATACTTGCAACACATTAAACAGACAGAAAGCTAATTTGCTTAATTTACTATGAGGGAATAAAGAGAAAAAATGAGTACCGGAACTCCTTGCCAGAGCAATCACACAAGAAAAAAAATAAAAGGCATCATATTTGGAAAGGAAGAAGTAAAACTGTCTCTATTTGCAAATGACATGATTTTATATACAGAAAATCTGAAAGATCCTACTGAAAAACTGTTAAATCTAATCAATGGATTTCAAAAAGTTGCAGGATACAAAATTAACATACAAAAATCAGTAGCATTCCTATACACTAGCAACAAATTATCTAAAAAAGAAAAAAAGAAAACATTTCCATTTACAATAGCATGAAAAACAATAAAATACTTGGGAATAAACTTAACCAAGAAGGTAAAAGATCACTACTCTGAAAACATTGATGAAAAAAATTGAGGAAGACACAAATAGATGGAAAAATATCCCATGTACATGGATTGCAAGAATTAATATTGTTAAAATGTCAATCTCTAGACTGACCAAAAACCATCTAAAGATTCAATGCAAATCCTATCAAGATTTCAATGGCATTTTTTCAGAAGTAGAAATAAACAATTCTAAAGTTTATATGGGATCACGAAGGACCCAGAATAGCCAAAATAATCCTGAGAAAAAAGAACAAAGTGAGAAGCATTACACTTCCTGATTTCAAGCTATACCATAAAGCTATAGTAATTAAAACAGTATGGTACTTGCATAAAAATAACAAATAGACCAGTGGAACAGAATAGAGAAACCAGAAGTAAACCTAAGCATACGATCAATTAATATTTGACAAGGAAGCCAAGAATACTCAATAGAGAAGAGTCTCTTCAATAAATGGTGTTAGAAAAAATGGATATTCACATGTGAAAGAACAAAACTAGACCCCTATCTTACACCACTCACAAAAATTAACCTGAAATGGATTAGAGACTTAAATGTAAGGTCTAAAACCATAAAACTTCTAGAAGAAAACATAGGCAGTAAGCTCTTTGATATCAGTCTTAGTAATATTTTTTTGGATGTGTCCCCTCAGGCAAGGGAAACAAAAGCAGAAATAAACAAATGGGGAACTTCCCTGGTGGCACAGTGGTTAAGACTCTGTGCTCCCAATGCAGGGGGCCCAGTTTCGATCCCTGGTCAGGGAACTAGATCCCACATGCGTGCTGCAACTAAGAGTTTGCATGCCACAACTAAGGAGCCCACGTGCCACAACTAAGACCCAACACAACTAAATAAATAATTAATTTAAAAAATAAACAAATGGAACTACAGTAAACTAAAAAGCTTCTGCACAGCAAAATAAACAATCAACAAAGTGAAAACATAACCTACAGAATGGGAAAAAAATACTTGCAAATCATATATTCAATAAGGGGTTAATATCCAAAACAAACAAAGAACTCATTCAACTCAATAGCAAAAAAAATAAGTAACCCAATTAAAAATGGGCAAAAGACCTAAATACACATTTTTCTGAAGACTATATACAAATGGCCAACAGGTACATAAAAAAGATGCTCAACATCACTAGTCGTTAGGGAAATGCAAATCAAAACCACAATGAGATATCACCTCACACCTGTTAGACTGGCCATAATCAAAAAGATAAGAGATAACATGCGTTGGCAAGGATGTGGAGAAAAGGGAACCCTGTGCATTGCCTTGGTGAGATTGTAAACTAGTACAGCCACTGCAGAAAACAGTATAGAGGTTCCATAAAAAATTATAAACAGAACTACCATATAATCCAGCAATTCTACTTCTGGGAATACATCCAAAGGAAACTAAACACTAACTCAAAAAGACACCTACACCCCCATGTTCACAGCAGCACTATTCACAACAGCCACAACATGGAAACAACTTAAGAGTCCATCGGAAGGTGAACAGATAAAGAAGTTGTGGTCTATTATGTACTGTGTAATGGAATATTATGCAGCCATAAAAAATGGGGAAGTCCTGTCATTTATAACAACAGGAATGGAACTTGAGGGCATTATGCCAGGTGAAATAAGGCAGACAGAGAAAGAAAAATATTGTATGAGCTCATTCATATGTGGAATCTAAAAACAAAAAAAAAACTAAACTCATGGAAAAAGAGATCATATTTGTGCTTACCAGAGATGGGGGTGGGTGAAAGGAGAACTGAAGGAAGGTGGTAAAAAGGGAACAAATTTCCAGTTATAAAATACATAACTACTTGGGATGTAATGTACCATATGATTATAGTTAACACTGCTGTATGACATGCATGAACGTTATTAAGAGAGTAAATCCTAAGAGTTCTCATCACAAGGAAAAAAATTTGGTTTCTCTTTTTCCCTTTTCTTTTTATTGTATCTACATGAAATGATGGATGCTAACTAAACCTATTGCAATAATCATTTTACAATACAGTTGACCCTAGAACAACATGGGGAGTAGGAGCACTGACCCTCCCAGCAGTCAAAACTCCACAGATAGTTTATAGTCACTGTTCATATCCACGGTTCCTCCATATCTGCAGTTCTACATCCGAAGATTCAACCAACCACAGATCATGTAATACTATAGCATTTACTATTGAAAAAAATTCACTTCTAAGTGGACCTGTGCCATTCAACCCATGTTGTTCAAGGGTCAACTGTATATGTAAGTCAAATTTATTTAGAGAGATACACCTTCCATAGACAGAACGTGGTCAGTCTCAAAAGGCAAGAACAGGGGCTTCCCTGGTGGCGCAGTGGTTGAGAGTCCGCCTGCCGATGCAGGGGCCGCGGGTTCGTGCCCCGGTCCGGGAAGATCCCACATGCCGCGGAGCGGCTGTGCCTGTAAGCAATGGCCGCTGAGCCTGCACGTCCGGAGCCTGTGCTCCACAGCGGGAGAGGCCACAACAGTGAGAGGCCCATGTATCAAAAAAAAAAAAAAAAAAAGGCCAGAACAGCCTTTGGAGAAACAACTCCACAGACAGAGTATGAGCCATCTCAGAAGGCAAGAGGCCCCAAAATATGGGATGGTTAGTTTTTACGGGCTGGGTAATTTTATAGGATAATGAGTGGGAGGATTATTCCAACTATTTTGGGGAAGGCGTGGGTATTTCCAGGAATTGGGCTACTGCCCGCTTTTTGACCTTTCATGGTTAGCCTCAGAACTGTCATGGCGCTGGTGGGTGTGTCATTTAGCATGCTAATGTATGACAATGAGCATATAATGAGGCTCAAGTTCCACTGGAAGTCAAATTCTCCACCATCTTGGACCTAGTTGGTTTTAAACAGTTTACGTCGTGTCCTGTGGCTATGTCATTCTTTTAAAGGTTGTGCCCTGCCCCCTTCCCTCCTGTTTCACATACAGCAGTAAAATACCATGAAGCCACTGAAAAGAATGAGGTAGATCTACATGAATTGCTATGCATCTGTCTTAACTAAATGTAACTGTCCTAATTCACGGAAAATGTGGGGATGCAAGATGCAGATCAGTATGCATAGCATTAAGCCCTTTTTTCTTGACCTAAATCAGGGTTCTGTAAATTAGCAAGAAGAGCAGAATGCATAGATATTGCATAGGCAACCAGCAGTGCCTATCACAGATTATTTGATTCTTAAAACTAGGATTCTTTTGGTACCCCATATTGGGGAAATAGGAACTGCTGATGCTAACAGAAAATTTAGTTAATCATGCAAATTTCCATGGGAACATAATCTATGCGCTCCAGCCCCGGACTAAGACAGACCCTGGTACTTCTGGAGAATCACAGAGAGGTAGGTTTTACTTCTCACTCTCTCTTCATCCCTATCCACAAAAACACAAACACTAGAAAGGAAACACCATATGGGCAGGGCTTTAATTTGGTTCACTAGTATCTATCCCCAGAACTAAGAATAATATCTGGTACACAAATCATCTAGAAAGAGTAAAATAATCCAAAGCCAACGTTGGAGTAGAGCCAATGTAGCCCTTTGAGGAATCCTGCCTCTCAGTCATTCTATGTGTTCTCAATGAGCTAACCTAGGGCCTTTTTGCATTGATACTACCTCCAGAAGCCTCATCAACTGAGACCTGGTAATTCATTTATTATCTAGTTAATTGTACACCTCAATCCCAATTCTCTACTCCATATGCCTATAAATAAGGAAGATAAATGCTTGTATGTTCCCTTTCATCTGTTTCAAGTAACAGATTGAGAACTGTTGATCACATTTTGAATGGTGCTAATACAAAATAGGGTCTAAAGTCTTCAAGTTCCAGTACTTGAAGGTCTTTCTTTGTGCTAAACATTGCCTTCTCCATCAAATCTTTTTCACCGTTAATGGCGGGACCTGAGGCAGCACAAGAATACCAATTAGGATTATGAAAAGCAGGAAAAAGAGGTGAGGGAGTGGCAGTGACAAATAAATTTGACCTAATTTACAATTTTCCACATAGGAACTTAGTCACTTCTCAGACCCTGGAAGTTAGTGATTAAATTGGTAGCAGATTACTGGCTGTGTCCCAGACAGCAATAAGTAATTAAAAATAGTAATTAAGCATGTGAAAATCAGGTGCAACAGTTAATAGTCGTGTTCCTTTTCAAAAATTCTATAGTCTCAATTATCTGTCACTTTCCATTAGGTTTGCAACTTGGCGAAACTCAGGAGTTCCACCCCACAATATCATGTCACTTAAAATCCAGTATCCTAGCAAGATTTAGAAAATCATGCTTTTTGAGTCTCTAGACTAACATTCCCATGAGCCAATGATCCATAAATAAACACTATTTTTAAGTCTTCATTACAAAGCACATAGTTTCTCTTCAGGCAATATTGGGCTGCCAACTTCTCTACTTAAGTCTTAATCCCTTCTATTCCAAAGAAAAAATAGAAACATGCAAGCAGAAGTTCAGAGTGAATAAAGAATGTAACTCCCATCTTTCCATACCTATGATATTTCTCTAAATATCACTGTAAAAATAAAATTCTACAATTTAAAAAATTTTAATACAGGCAGAATATATTCTTTAGGAATTCACAACCCTCTACCTCACCTCCCATCAAATACTGATGTCTCTACTCTCTCCACTTTGATTTCTGTACCAGCTACTACTTCCAAAAATCAAATCATTTTATCACCAATTTCTTAGCTTTTTTACTTCAATATATTCTATTTCTACAACCATAATTCCCAAATTCAATACCAATAACAGAATTAAAATTTCATATCTTCCCTAACTCCCACCCTACCCATGCCTTATTCCATTCTCATGTTTCCCTAAGCAGAAAATCCCAAAACTGAAACTCTGCTTTTGCATGTACCATCTATCCTTTTTCTTTCCACTTTGCTGCCTACAGATTTTCTCCAAATAATTCTAATTTCCAAAAAATTTTATTATAAAATATTTGTTCTTCCTAATTCTATTTCTTTGCCACAGTTGGATCATAAAATTCATATAAATCAGAACAACATATAGATGATTCTCTACGAAGGTTATTTATAAATTCTAAAGTCCAAAATAATGTAAGCAGTCAATAATACTGTCTGTCGGTTTCAGGAAGAGATGAAGAATTTTTAACATGTAACTTTGTTGATACCTGTGAAAGTCCGTAAGTTGAAATTTTGTAAGTAGAGGAGATTCTGTCCTTCCAAATACTAAGTATATTGCTATCTATGTGCCTGATAACTGTGTTTTGCATCTCATGGACACTCAATAAATATTTCATTTGGGAGATAAGGAATTTTACAAAGCCTTAAAAGAAAAACAGTAAAAACCCATCTTCTTAAAAATCACAATCTTTGCCTTCAACTCTAATGTTCTCTAATCTGACAAGTACACATTTAAGAACAGAGCTTAAAGAAATAACCTTTAAAATAAATAAATAAATACACACACACAAACACACACACACACACACACACACACACACCACAGCACCCAGATGTTCAACAATGATTTAAAAAAATTATATATCCATTCACTTGGAAGAATGTTAGGCAGCAGTCTAAAATAACATCTATGTAGATTAGGTAATATTATGTGGAAAATATTTTCGTAAAGGTTAAATGAAAAAGCAAGGTTCCAAATTTTATCTACAGTATTACTGCAATTCATTTTAAAGCTGTACAGAGAAAAAAGACTAAAAGAACATGCATCAATGAGATTACAGATAATTTTTCTCTGTGCTTTCAAAATTCCTACAATAAGCTCATATTACTTTTATAATGAAAAGAAAATAAGTTTTACTATAAAAATCCCAATATTTTACTCAGTTAAGAAGGAAGGCTCAGACCATGTATAGGACACAACAAATAGAAATAGCTGTATATATGCTGTTGGCATTTTGGGCTTCTCCATTTAACAAATGTGTCCTATGCTACTATTAAGGTAATTCTTTATGGTGGGTAATGAAATTATAATAGTCCATCCAAATATGCCATTCGAATTTGACTACTGATGATCCACATCTCCAAATCACAATTTTTCTCATATATGCTGACACTTTAGTCTGTCTAAAAAAGCTAGACACAAACCCAGGACCAAGGCTTATCTGAAATCCTATTTTTCCCACATGTGTGTTTTAAGCAAATCTTTGGATCTCCTGTATCTTCTGATATGTTGCAACTGTCTTTCTCAGTGGTGCATATCCATGACTCAAAACCTCTACAGTTAATGAACCTCCCGATACCTAACCTAAATTTCTTCTTGTTTCCATTCGTACTTATTCCTCCCAGTTCTATCCTCAGTGCAACTGAGAGCAATTGCTCGCAGTCACTCAGACACCATCAGATAGTGACCTTCTCTTTACATTATTACTTCCCATATTAATCTCATACAGTGTAATTTTCATTTGATTATAAATGGTGGTAAAAACAGTTCTGAGAGATTCCTCAATTTCTTAATGTTACTGCCAATTATAAAACAAATATATAAGGCAAATATTAAATTCAAAAATTAAGGCTTTTGCCACTATCTCATTTTAAAAATCTCCCATTTACTGTGAACAAGCTTTGGGTTGAAAGTAAAATTCCTTCAAATATTTTGCCCCAGCCCCATGCCAAAGCACAAGCAACCAGACAACATCTTATCTTTTCCTGCACAGGATCCCAATCGGTTTTTTATAGCCAGAAACTCTCTGAATGCAAAGTACGACCTTGGCTACTAGCTTCCCCTGGCACTAGCTTGAAAGTTATTTATAACTTTAAACTTAGCGTGAAAGCCTACATTTCTCACCATAACTAGTCAAAACATTCCCGTTTTATATAATAATGTGTTCTTTAATTCAGAAAGAAATCCCACATTTTAAACCTATAATATATAACTAAGGCAGAGCAATTTCAACGCAGAAACAAAAAAGCACTGAAGTCCAGCTCCTCTTTTTACAAACTTGACTCTTACCTTTCTGTTGCTTCCTATAAAGTAAATGTGTTTAAAATTCAGCTCTTGTAGGAAATTTTCCAAAAAGAGTTTGGGGGAGAAAAAAAAAAAAGGACGACTTCTTGGTTAGTCACAGAGTTACAGAGTACCAAATTGAGAGGCAGTGACAGTGGGGCAGTCACTTCAGCTGAGCGTCATTCACCCAGGATGAGAAAGAAGGGGGAGGTTACAAACCAGGGTGGGTGGTATCTAATCCTGAACTGCTAGTCACTGACCTCACTGACAACTTGTTACTGAAAATACTTTGTTGAAAAAGGCCAGACACATACTTTGCCTAGAGATCTACAAACAAAGCTGTCAGGAAGCTCTAAATAAGTTAGATCTGCATTTCTCTAGTCCCTTTCCAAAATAAGGACCTCTTACATCTAATTAAAGCTGAACACTGGAATTAACAAGAGTGAAAAATGATAAAGCAGGAATAGTCCAGGAAATCCACACATCAAAAGATCAATTATGTAAAATTCAGTGTCTTCAGTACCACAGAATTATGTGTCACATCTGAGACAGTGTCTTTCCTCTGAAATCTTACCTGTCTCATACCGTTGCACCAAGCATCACACTCTCTGCTTCTGGGATTTATTTGCACCAACATAATTATCAGTAAAGAATGTAAAGTGAAGATTTACCAAAAACTCCACAGGTGGAACCATTATTAAAGTCACCAAAAAAAAAACAAATTTTTCCAACAAAATTTTTTTCTATGGCTATTCTTTTTCATATTTTCTCTTTCCTTTTTTTTAATCTCCTCTCCATCAACATTTTACCATTCACTGGAACAATCTTGCATAGCCCTGCCTTAACCTTTATCACTTCATCTATTCCTTGACACCCCACTTGAACTTGTACCATATTTCCTTAGGCATTACTGCTTTTGTGACTTTCTTCCAATAGCTTCTAAAAACAGCGGTGGTAACTGCCCCTAAAACAGAACTACTCATCTGAGTTTGGGCATTCCTGTTCTTAAAAGACTGAATTCAAAAAAATTTTAAGGCATTTATTTATTAGCTCTACAGACACTCTTAGAACAAATATGAGGGAGCTGAGAGGAAAAGGCAAGGTCTGGAAATTGTCAGAGAATCAATTATGAAAGAGGTTTCATTTTATATGATTTCTAGGGAAATCTCTGAAATAACTATTTTTATGTAGCTTTCTCTAAAATGTGCATAATTGACATTACATTTATCTAAAGATTCTTAGTTGCTAACATACTGTCCTCTCCAATTTTTTTTAAAGCAGCTTTTTACCCCTGGAGAATCTAGGAACAGCCTCTTTTCACAGTGAAAACAAAGAGTAAGTTTTATGTCTCTCACTCCATCTTTTCTTGAATAAAGAAATCACTTGACACTTGCAAAATAGAAGTTTTTGTTTTAGAGCTTTAATAATGAATGTTTTCTAAACACAGACTGTTGAATTGAGCCCAAGATTAGATATCCAAATTCTATTATGAGCCAGCCTGCCCCCACTTTAAAGGCACAAATAAGTTATTTACCTGCTCTGTACCTCTCCTTTCCATCTGCAAAATGGAGATGAAAACCCCTATTCTTCCTATCTACTTTTCAAGGGATATGCGAAATAAATGGATAAAATCTGAAGTGCTTCAAATTACATTGAACTCCTCAGAGATGCAATACAGATGCAATTACAGTACTTGGTGTTATCAAACCAACTGAATATTATAAATATATGAAATACAATTTTAAAGAGCTCTAAACAGTTGGGTTTTTTTTAATTCCCTCATAAAAATGTCTGCAGCCTCCAAGAGCAGTTTTAGCTGAAGTATTCCCCACTATAGCCACAAGAGGTCCTCCTCCTAGCAATTCAAATCACGTCGGATTTGATGAGCAGAGGCCCCATAGTCCTCTGTATTTACATCGGTTGGCTGACAGAAAACACAGATCACCTATGTCAGATTTCCATAGCTAACTATAGGGTAGCAAACAAAACCGGAAAAATCTGGCTTTCTCTGGGTGATCACTGAAGCATGCTGAACACTAAATAGTTCCTGTAAACTACACAGCCGCTGCATTTTGCACCCTGGCCGCCTTCCAGATTTGCACAGTAATTCTGTCTTGTCACCTTGCCCAGTCTTGTTCAGTATTTATTCTCCTTCCCTATTTACTTGTTTCCTTTCTTTATACTTTTGAAACTTTAAAATTTTGGCTCACATTCTTCTTGCAAGCAAACAAAAGTTAGGGATAGAGGAGCTAGAAAAAAAGAGAAAAAAGAATAAATCAGAGATGTTGTAGAAATCCTCCCGAGGTAATCAAAGGTTCTTTGGCTCTAGGTATCAGGGCTGGTCCCAGACAAACTCACTCAACCACATGCACTGAGGAGCCCCTTGATGCAGAGCCCTGTTTTAGGGGCCAGCTAGATTACAGGCACAGAAGGGAGGCCTCCTGAAAGAAAACAAGTTATCCCTATCAACATTCCCTCCTGGAAAATAAGCCCTTCGGGGTACAATCAGTTCTTTAATCAGAATGGAATACAGTTTCTTATTTTCATTAAAATCCCTTAAAAAAATGAAAGTAGCTTTTGCATGAACCATAAGTCCATTTTATTCTATACATTACACCTCAAAATATTCACAATTTCAGGTTGGGGCCTGAAAAATATATATAATTTTCTGAACAGCTATAACACCTTTTTAAGATAAGATTTAAAGCAAAGAATACTTTCAGTTTGCGATAATTAAAATTATTTTATTCAAATACTATGTGATAAATAGTTCCAGCACTTTGCTGGCTGTTTTAGGTGAATCTAAATCAATCTGCCCCTATTTCAAGGTTTGTGTACTGTAGCAAAAAGATGTTTCCCACTCTCCCTTCCCACCCACCCCGTTATTAGCTACTAATCAACTCTCCTGCCTCATTCGCAAAAACAGAAGCCATCTTGGGAAATGTTCCTTACCTTCTCATCATCAAATCTACAAAACCACCAGCACGAGCCCTATCTTCTCTGCCTTCTCTCCTATTACAATTCAAGTTGTACCCTTGCTCCTACCAAAAGCTAATCTCTCCTCTTCTGCTCTGGATTCCTTCTCCTGCCTTCTCAAGGGCTCTGCTCCTTCATTATCATCTCATGTACTACATTATAACCCCTTTTCTAATGATCGGCACCAACTCTACATTAAAAATATCAACAAACAAACATTAGCTTCACCTTACAGCTCCCTCCAGCTGCTCCTCCAAGTTCTCTGCTGCCTTCATCACAACACTTCCCTAATGAGTTGCTTGGCTTCCCTATGTTTTCACTTCTCATTTACTCCACAACCCACTCCATGTGACTTCTATCACCTCCACCGCCATAAGGGCCATTTTTAAGCCTACCAACAACTTCCACGTGGCCAAATCCATAGTGTTACCTCAGGGAATACATCATCCAATCCTATGGCTTTAAATGAGATCTTTAATAGGATGCTGAGTGGGATTTTTCTTGTTGCTCAGGATTGGCAACTAAGGCTCAAAATGAAAGAAAAAGAATCCATCTGTGTACATTGCACGCTAAGGAATTTCCAATATCTGAGGGCAGACATCTCACTCCAGGGCTTACTAAAAATCATTTAAGAAAAGAGCTTTATGCTCTTCCTCTCCTATTCCCTCTCCTAGCCCCAACAATAGAGGAAAAGTTAGAGGACTTGAAAAATTAGAGGAAGTAGGCCAACTACTCTTCTCCTCTCAAAGATACCAGAGCAGTAAAAGTGGTAGAAAAGTCAATCTTGCCCCTTCCCCATTTCAAGTCCCTCAAGAGGACATCTGGTCAGCGCTGGAGGAAAGGGAAGAGATGAGATTTAAACTGGAATCAGATAGGAGTTTTAAACTGGACTAAGCAGGCCTTAGAGAACTGAAAATGGCAGCAAAATTATGGAGCCCACCCAATGTATCATTTAGGAATGAGAAAGGGAGATGCAGCACAGCAAAGTGAAATGCAAGGATTGAAGAAACTTGTTCACTCAATAAACCAGTCACACCTTCACATGCTAATGATTCTCAAACTTGTATCCCAAACCCAGACCTCTCTCATGAGCCCCAGAGGCATATATCCAACTACTGTCTCCATTTGGATAACAAATATGCATTTCAAACTTAATTTGTCCCGAAAAAGAGTTCTTGATTTTCCCTCTCAAACCTATTTCTTTCAAGGTGATCATTTTATAATAGAAATATCAAATCAATATGTTGTGTACCTGGAACTAACAGTGTTGTAGGTCAATTATATCTCAATTAAAAAATAATAATTTAAAAAACTAAGGGATGGAAGGGGGAAAAAACCCTATTTCTGTCACTCATAGTCTAGTAATCGGTACCATCACCTAGTTCCTTAAGCCAAAACCTAGTAGTCATCCTTCATTCATTCTTTTCCCTCACAATCATCAAGAATTTCCATTAATTCTATTTCCACTTGTCTCTATCTCCCCTACCCCAACTCTTCTGAGGCATCTGCAATCCATTCTCTACATAGCATCTAAATATTTCAGAATACAGTTTAACTCATGTTATTCTCCTGCTTAAAATCATCCAATGGCTTCTTATTACTCATAGCACAAAATCCAAATTATTTACCAAATCTATAAGGCCCTGCATGATCTGGCTCCTGTCAACCTCTCCCACCGTGACTCACAGCACACCTCCCCCTAGTTCATTGACTTCGATTACACTTTCTGTTCAGAAAACATCCAAGTTTATTCCCTTAGGGCTATTGCACTTGCTGTTCTTTTGCCTGAAATCATTTTCTCCCAGCTGTTTACATGTCTGGCTCATTCTCATCCTTGATATAATCCCTCAGAGAAGTATTACCTGATTATCTTATCTCACTGCCCCCAGTCACTTATCACAACCTTGCATATTTACTTATATGTTTACTTTTTGCATCTTCACCACTGGAATAAAAGCCAGGGGCAATGGTAGTATCTTTAACAGCATGGCATATGAAAATTAACTGTACAAGATAAAGCATCAATAGCTATAGGATTTCAAAGGAATGAGAGAGAGCTCTAGAATGAGGGGGTAATCCAAGAAAATTTCTTGGAGGGAGTTATATTTGCCTTGATACAGAAATGAAAGATGTCAGAGTCATAATAGAATATTCTATTAATTTTATTTCTCAAATATCCTTCAAATCCATTGCCTCTCCATCTTCACAGCTATTACCCTGATACAAACTGCAGTTGTCTTGCTTGTTGTCTTTATATACTTATCACCTAATTTCTCCCTCTCCCTCTATTTCACTTTGTGTAAACCCAAATACAGTGTTTAAATGCTAGTCAGAATATATTTATGCTAAATTTTAAAATCTCAATTTAACTATTTCAGAACTACTAAAATTGACAGGTTAACTTCATTGCCTTGGTGACAACAGAAAGGCTAAAATGAATGTTCTTCTCATTAATTTTTCTCATTTAATCTTCTCAGAGTGCCATGCCTCAACTCTTGACAGCTCATCTTGCAGTTAGTCAATAACCTTAACAAGCACAGTAATTACAGTCAATCATGTCTGCTTTAGTTCATTGATTACTCTGTTACTTCTTTTTCAACTTGTTAATGAAAATTCCCAGCACAGACCTCTTGGGTAACATTTCTTTTATTAATTAACTACCCTATCAGTCCCTTGAATATATTAAAAAAAAAACAGAGCATCTTGTATTGATGGTTCTAAAAACAACTTGCTCTTGCAGCTTTGAAAATCAAAATCATTTTCAGAGATACAGAACACCTAGAACAAAATCAATATTTACTGTCATTGAACCTGCCTTTTTATTTCAAATTATTTAAACAACAGATGTATTATATTACTTCTGAAGGATTAACATACTTCATTTTTAATTGATACAGCTTTTAAAATTTTAAAGATATTATCTTGTATTTGTGATTCTAACCTCAAAAGCTAGTTATAAATGATGTAAACAAGTAATGTAGCATCCTAAACTAGAGGCATTCGGAAAGGGGTGTGGTAGTATTGATATCATTTAAAAGTCAGAATCAAAAAAAAATGTCAGAATCACTTTTGGCCTCCTAAGAGTTTGAGGTTAAATTTACCTTTGAAACAAATTGTCTCTTGGTTCTAAGAAAACAAATATAGTAGATTTTCTAGTTGTGTAAATGTTAAAGCAAATTTCACTTAAATGTAAGGAAGGAAATGACTGTCATTTCACTCAGAGAAATTCAGTGAGGCATGTCTCTGCAGAATTTTATTGCTTCTTAAAGAGAACCATTTCTTTTCCCTGTATAAATTTACATGGCCCTCAAACCCATCAGAATTACACCCCCTTTATTAAAAAATATTTTCCAATGTCTTTTTTTTAACATCCTGAAATGAAATTCATACTTACTAACTACACACTGACTGACTATACTGTCTTTAAAAATTTATATATATTTTATATATAAATGTTGTTTATATATTATATGTATTTTACACAAATTATATATTTGCATTTCATTATGCAAATACTCAGGCACACTTACATGCGAACACATAATAAGAGTCACTTTTCTCCTTATGCGTATAGAATCACTGTGAATGTGACAGCGACAAATATAGATTGATGAGGATGTATTGTATTGGCAGTTCAAATACCACAAGCAGCATTGAAATAGTGATGTGCTTTTTCTGAAATGGTGAACGATACAGAACAAAAGAACAATCTTCCTTTAATATACCCAATTGGTTGCATTCCTGAAAAATTCAGTGTATATTAAAACTGTGCAAAAAATACTTTGTTTATAAGTAAAATCAGAATTCGTTTCAAGGCTTGGAAAATTACAAACAGGACCTACATGAATGTCCAGTGAGATATTTGAAAGTTGCACAGGATGTGGGACTATTCATTTTAGGGGAGAGTTTCAAACATTGCAAAACCTTTAAGCTTCTTTGCCTCAAGTCAATTAAATGACAAATATGCCCTACAGCTACTATGGCAACCAGAACTGCCTGACCCTGGAGCAAGGAGAGAGAGTGGGGACTTGAGAACCACTGATGTAAAACAATGCACGTTTACAAGAGCCCCAAGGCTGAAATGAAGAAGATATATAGATGATGTATGGATGGATGGATGGATGGGAGGAAGGAAGGAGGGGAGGGAAGGGAGGGAGGAAGAAGGGGAGGGAAAATTCTATAACAAGCTCTAACTGGAATGGCATAGAACATCCTGGAATGAACTACAGAAGTCCCATTTAGAGAATAATTCAGATCTCTAGGAAATGTATTAAAAGACAGCTATGGTAATTGCCTAAAGGAGAAGTGAAGATGGGCAGCACCCACAGGACCAGACCATATCCTACGAGTGAGGGAGTGAGGTTTCCCCTGAAAAGAAGGGATATTCCCACTGTTATTTATCCTGGAAAAGAAGTTGATTCCAGGACAAGAATGAGAAGTGGACAGCCAGGTTTTTAGCTGAAAAGGGGAAAGTCCCTTTTCTCTCTGAAGTCCCAAGGTTTGGGAGCCTAGACTCCAAATAGAAGAGACAAGCCAGAGAGTTCCCACAGTGGAGAGCAAGCTGGCATGTTCATAATAGTGGTAGATGAAAACAAGTTAGAGGAGCACTTTTCAAGGAAGTTTTGAAAGCCAAGCAGAACTTGGACCAGAGGATTCTGAGCATGGCCACAGTTACTGTTGTAATTATTATGTACTGTCTTTTCTTTATCCCGTCTCTTTCTATAAACGCTGGTTAAAATGCTATCCTGTGGAAAATTAAGGAAAGGGTCTGTTTCTTGATTTGGATGGAATATCAACCTGAAGGACAAGAGCAAAGGCAGCAGCGCAGCAGCATGACACGGCATCCAAAACAGGAAAGCATGATGGACCTCTTCCTAAACACAACTGAGAGAGCTCTGGGCATGACTTAGAAATAGCGCAGAAACACTGTAAGGGGCTGATTTCTGGCACTAAGACGGTAGGAATTTAAGCTACTGGAATCTAGATATCTAAAAGAATATGTGACCTTATTTTATAATACAGGTGTTCAGACTCAAATTTGAATGACATGTAGTAAAGTCTTCAAATAAGTGGTAGCTATTTTTAATCATGTAAACTACTTAGTATATGGTATATACTTCACACTGCATTTTAGGCAGGCTCAGTTTAAGCAGTGAGCAAGTACAAGAGAAAGAACCAAGCAACAATAAAGAGCTGAGCAAGAATATGGCTAGAGAACTGACCAAATGATAGGGCTAAACCCCAAAGAGACTTTGATGGCAGCCCAATCAAAGTGGCTTGGTGGCCTAATACAGCAAACTTGTATTTAATTAGGACCAGTTTCAATGTCCAAGAACCAACAATCTAGTGAGTGGGGCACTGCAGCAGGAGTCTCCTCCCAGCAGTGTCACTCTATGTTAGGTGGTGGTGATGCCCTGTTTCAGGTGGTTCAATTAGAAAAGCCCAGCCTAAGGCAGGAAGTTAGAGCCCCAGCCAAGTGCACTGGGCAGAAACCCAGTTACCTAGATTAAACAAACATGGTGGAGAGTTAGATGAAAGGCTATGATTCAATGGACACAAAATTGCCCAGGCTTCACCCAGGCGCATCAGATATGGGCCTAAAATTCCACCTTCCATCTACAAGGTGGATTTGTTTAGGAACTGGATCTAACGAAGGCTGTAGATTGCAAACATTACTATCAACACACGTGAAAAAGTTTGGGGTAGGCATTCTTTACATAATGCAGGTTTAGTTCTTCTCAAATAATCAATGCAAATGCTTATCATGTCCTGAGTTGTAAGAACTCTTTGCATATACGTACTCTTAAGAGGAAGTATCTTAACTGACTGCCAATAGTCAGCTAGATAAGCAGAACCCTTACTATATGGCACCTAGGTATGAATGATCCTTGTTTGGGTGGGCTACGCCTTTCAATAATACAAACATAGGAGTTCAATGTGTTATCAGAATTCAAATTATCAAATATAGGAATATTAACACTTACCATGTGCAAACCAGGAATTTACATCTCAGAAATTATGCAAAAAATCTAGGTATTAGAGATTTTAAGGTACTTTGAAATTAGGGACCTAATTAAAACCACTGATTCAAAAATAAGGTAAATCTCAGTAGCTTAAAAACTAGACCATGGGGCTTCCCTGGTGGCGCAGTGGTTGAGAGTCCGCCTGCCGATGCAGGGGACGCGGGTTCGTGCCCCGGTCCAGGAAGATCCCACATGCCGCGGAGCGGCTGGGCCCGTGAGCCATGGCCGCTGAGCCTGCGCGTCCGGAGCCTGTGCTCCGCAGCGGGAGAGGCCACAACAGTGAGAGGCCCACGTACCACAAAAAAATAAAAAGTAAATTAAAAAATATAAAAAACTAGACCATGACTCACAGACACTTTCTAATTCTGTGAATTTAAATAAGTTAAAACTTCTATTAACAATCTCAACTGTTTCCTCTTGTTCATACACAAAATCGGTATTTTACCTCAGAAACTAGTACAAACGCTAAGAACTAAATTTTTAAAATTCAGTACTGGGCTTTACATCTAGCAGAATTTCACAAGATCTCAAACTATTCACTAGTTTGGGAAATGTTCAAAGACAAAGAGACAAAGGAAGGTGAGTAATCGATAAAAGAGGTTATGAGAGGATTCTTTTCTAGTAAGACTAGGCCAGCTCTAGCTTTTGTTCCTCTTTTTCTAAAAAATAGCTAAGGCAAAGCATGAATCATGTCACGTAGTTTTCACTATCCTCCTTGCTCTCCTTGAATTTTTACAAACACCTAAAGGCAATCAAATACACAAACAATTCACAGATACTAACCTCAAAGAGAAGAAATAACATAAGGATGATAACCCAAAATAAACTGTCAGGGAGGAAAAGGTTTAATTAGAGATTTAGCTATGAAACCATACTGTTATTTTGTCTTTATTCATTTACTAAATGGAAAGAAATCACACAAAGACCTACAATTAAGTAGTAGAAGTGTTAAAACTTCTAAAAATATTATCTAAAAGAAACAAAACAGAAATAAGGCCTAAATCTCATCAAAGTTGTTTTATATCATCCCTTATTCCTTATAAAACACCTAGAAGACCCTTTAAGGACTTCCCTGGTGGTGCAGCGGTTAAGAACCTGCCTGCCAATGCAGGGGACACAGGTTCGATCCCTGGTCAGGGAAGATCCCACATGCCATGAACCAACTAAGCCCTTGCGCCACAACTACTGAAGCCAGCACGCCTGGAGCCCATACTCCACAACAAGAGAAGCCACTGCAATGAGAAGCCCGTGCACCACAATGAAGAGTACCCCCCACTCTCAGCAACTAGAGAAAGCCTGCATGCAGCAATGAAGACCCAACGCAGCCATAAATAAATAAATATTTTTTTTAAAAAAGACCCTTTAAATGACTTCATGGTTTCATAAATTGTTTATATTTTCACATTTCTAATATTAAATATTAATTAAGTGAATTTGCCCATGTATTTTCAATGTTTATGAACTGGATTAAATCCTTTCTATGGGTTTCTTATGACACAGAAACACTGCACAACCCAGAGTTTTACTTGAGGAAGAGGAAAGAGAAGGGAAAAAAACAACCACATTTGCCCCCAAAATTTTTTCAGTTCTCTGATAAGCAATTTAATCCCACAAGACCCATGATCCTAAATAGTAGCTTCACTGTGAATAAATGTTTAGTCCACCTTTCAAAACATTAGAAACCAAGCATCAGCTGTAACAGAAACTTCTGGTTAGCCTCACCTCTGATTCCTCACCTCTGATCACACCTGTGGAAGATAGTTCCTGGCAGGCCACAACACCCTCACACTGTCAGTGTCACACCTCATGTCTTTCACGGTCCACTGGGAGGCTTCTCCTATACCACAGACGACACGGGGAGCCCACTCAGTATGTGTATATCCATAGAAGTTCCCAGGAGTGTCCAAGATTAACACACAACAAGTGAGTATTTTCTCTATTGTATTTCTATTGTATTTCTTTACTATCATTATTCTGAATTCTTTTTCAGGTAGACTGCCTATTTCCTCTTCATTTGTTAGGTCTGGTTGGTTTTTGCCTTTCTCCTTCATCTTCTGTGTGTTCCTCTGTCTTCTCATTTTGCTTAACTTACTGTGTTTGGGGTCTCCTTTACCCAGGCTGCAGGTTCGTAGTTCCTGTTGTTTTTGGTGTCTGTCCCCAGTGGCTAAGGTTGGTTCAGTGGGTTGTGTAGGCTTCCTGGTGGAGGGGACTAGTGCCTGTGTTCTGGTGGATGAGGTTGGATCTTGTCTTCATGGTGGGAAGGTCCACGTCTGGTGGTGTGTTTTGGGGTGTATGTGGCCTTATTATGATTTTAGGCAGTCTCTCTGCTAATGGATGGGGTTGTGTTCCTGTCTTGCTAGTTGTTTGGCATATAACCTATTTACTTTCATAGTGATAGACACTAGGCTTATCTTCAATTCCCCACAATAAAAACACTACAACAAACACTACTGTAGGGACTTCCCTGGTGGCTCAGTGGTTAAGAATCTGCCTGCCAATGCTGGTGATACAGGTTTGATCCGAGAAGATACCACATGTCACAGAGCAACTAAGCCCATGAGCCACAACTACTGAGCCCGCGTGCCACAACTACTGGAGCCCACGCACCTAGAGCCCATGCTCCACAACAAGAGAAGCCACCGCAATGGGAAGCCCGCACTACAACAAAGAGTAGCCCCTACTCATCGCAACTAGAGAAAATCCCACAGGCAGCAACAAAGACCCAACACAACCAAAAATAAAATAATTAATAAATTAATAAATAAAACACTCCTGTAGTAATAGTTAGGATAATGTTACTTACTATAACAAACTAACCCATAATTTTAGTGCTGTCTCTTGGCTCCAAATCTACTATTGCTTTTTGATAGTGGAGCTGGAGCTCAGCACTCTCTGCTTTGCTAGCTGGTTTACTGTTAGTTTCTTCTAAGGACACTAGAAGGAAAGAGAGTAGATGGAATTTGCTTCTTCCTATTTCCTTGCTTTTCATAAAGCTTAACCCAGCAACGCTTCTTCATCCCATGAACTACCAATAGCTGTTCCAGTGTCAGCTCCTTCACAGACCCAGAAGTGACCTGTCTGTATGCCCTCATCCTGACAGTACCCTCTCCTCAGACAACTGAGTCCCAGCTCCACTGGACAATGCTCTATGCTTGAAGATTCTAAGAACCCTAATTCTTGCATTTGTTCTCCCAAGGGTGATAGCTGTTTCCTGTATTCCCTCTGGTTTCCTGTTTTTCAGCCCTCCAACACCTATTTAGCCATTTCCCAAAAGTGAATTAGTTTTACTAAACCTCCCAGAATGGTTTTTGATTTCTTGACTAGACTCTGATATACATATACAGTTGATTCTCGTTAATTATTCTATGAAGTCACCATAAACACTGAATTAGTGACTACCGAACCATTGCTCCTACAAGAAATACAGTTTCTGTGAGTCTGTGGTCACAATATTTCCCCTACAATCAATACTTAGCCTTGTTTTATGTGTGTTTCTGTTTAAAAACACCTTATTTAATATATTCTTAATTCATGAACATTGAACTCTTGGCCAACAGGCCTATAACTCATGTCTGAACAAAGCTTATGTAACATAAATATTTTCTCCATAAAGAACATCACAGCCTCCTTGCACTTAAGAACACTAGAGAGCACTTCAGCACTATACATATGCAGGAGTCATTTTAGACAGTGAAATCACTATCAGAAAGCACAAAAATGCAGAAAATATGGCATTAAACAGACTGCAGAAAAGGACATATTTTGGGCTTCCCTGGTGGCGCAGTGGTTAAGAATCCGCCTGCCAACACAGGGGACACGGGTTCAAGCCCTGGTCCGGGAAGATCCCACATGCCGCAGAGCAACTAAGCCCATGAGCCACAACTACTGAGCCTGCGCTCTAGAGCCCATGAGCCACGACTACTGAGCCCATGTGCTGCAACTGCTGAAGCCCGTGTGCCTAGAGCCTGTGCTCCACAAGAGAAGCCACCGCAACAAGAAGCCGGCGCACCACAACGAAGAGTAGCCCCCGCTCACCACAATCAGAGAAAGCCCATGCGCAGCAACAAAGACCCAATACAGCCAAAATAAATTTATTTTAAAAAGAAAAGGACACAGATTTACAGTATGAAAGCTGAAACAAGGAGACACAGCATCGGCTTTTTCAGCTGGGAACACACTCTTGCTTATCAGGTGACTCAATGTCCACTCTGTGCACATTGGTGAATGACTATGAAAGCACTATGCGTATTGATTTGAGGCTTAAACAAATTTTAGCATGTAGGTGAATTCAGAAATACGGAACCTGTGAATAGTAAAAACCAACTATATACATGGCATGTCTCCAAAATCTCTAAGCTGTTTCATTGGTCTATGTGTAGTAGTAGGGTTTTCTAATATGTCTTAATATGTCTTAATATCCAGAATGATAAGTGCCCCCCTTTGCTCTTCTTTTTTAAGGCTAGCTTAGCTATTCTTGTACCTTTATTATTCCACATAAATTTTAGAAAAAATGTATCAAATTCTTTAAAAAATCCAACTGTAATTTTAATTGGAATTGCAACTAATTTATACATTAAGGAAAAACTGGCATATTTATTAACATGTTCCATCCAGTACGGGATACACCTCCATTTATTCAGCTTGTCTTATCTTAGGGTTTCAAAGTTTTTGCCACAGAGATTTTGTGTATTCCTAGATATGTTAAAGATATTGTTATATTATGAGTGGATCTTTTTATTATATTTTCTAGTTGGTTGTGATGGGTATAGAGAAATACTATTAATTTTGTAAGCTGATCTCATATCTGGCAATCTCGCAGAACTTTCCTTAGTTTTACATTTCTCGGTTGATTCCTATGTCATATACAAATGACACCAGTGGTCCTTTTATACCCCGCTCTCTGTTCCCTCAGACATACCAGCCTGGGCCCCTCTGAACTTGTTTCTTTTATTCAATGCCCAGCTCAGTCAAACATTGTCTTTGACAAGTCTTACCTAATTGCCTGGCCTCATCTACAACTATCAATCAGTGCTCCTTGTTCCCCACCTAAGTTAAATGCCAAGTTAAATGTGCCAACCACATGCTTCTATACCACCTTCTACATACCTCTATTATACAACTCAGCACTTTGTATCAAAATTACTTGTTAACATATTTCTCCACAAAAGAATGAACTCTACCATATCTTACCCATGCTTATCAGACTAGCACCAAGCATGGTACCTAATACATAATACTCACTCAATAAATGGTTGCTAAGTAAATGAATAAATTTAATAGGTCAAAGTGTTGCACTCTGCTCACTCGGCACATGGAGAGAACAGATAACTATAATCACTTATATGAGTAACTCATGATAAACAGCTTTCTTGGAGTCAACACACATTTGCCCAAAATCCCAAAAATTATACAAAATAAGAATAAAGCCCAATCATGCTTCTTTTTTTTTTTTTTTTTTGGCCGCACTGCACAGCTTGTGGGATTTTAGTTCCTCAATCAGGAATCGAACTTAGGCCCTCAGCAGTAAGAACATGGAGTTCTAACCACTGGACCAACAGGGAATTCCCTTCTTTATTTTTCAGTTTAGTATTTTAAGCTATGATGTCTAAGAACTAAGCACATTCGCAGATTACAAGGAAAATATTAAATAAGCTTATAATTAATAGTACACTAATATATGCTTTTCTCCACAAATTTCTAGGAAATCTGTAATATTATAAAGACAATAAAAATAAAATTACCAGGGCTTCCCTGGTGGCGCAGTGATTGAGAGTCCGCCTGCCAATGCAGGGGACGCGGGTTCGTGCCCCGGTCCAGGAGGATCCCGCATGCCAAAGAGCGGCTGGGCCCGTGGGCCATGGCCGCTGAGCCTGCGCGTCCGGAGCCTGTACTCCGCGGCGGGAGAGGCCACAGCAGTGAGACGCCCGCGTACCGCAAAAAAATAAAATAAAATAAAATTACCAAAGATAATTTCACCTGAAAGACAGTTTTTTATACGTTTGAGTTTTAAAAAAAGAAAAATTAAACAGGAATCTGAGATAATGCCTTCTTAAAACATCTTTTCCATAAAATTTTAAAGTTTAAATGTAAATGTAGGGAAAAGTAGAGCCAGTTTTCCATTAACATGAAATATAAACAATTTAAGCATTATTAGTCACAAAAATGAAGAGCTAAAACCAGGAATCTCAGCAACTGTACAAAGATGGCTCTAGAGTTAAACAAACACTAATAGCACCTCTAAAAGTAATATCTAACAGTTATTGAAGATGTATTATGTCAGACATTATCCTAGCACTTTAGATATAAAGTAATGCTCACATCTATAAATTATAATTTAGATATAATGTAATGCTCACATTTCTAAATTAGATACTGTTAGATTATTAGTCTGTTAGATTAGCTAATCTAAGCTCAAAGGTATTTGTTTGCCAAAGACAGAAAGCTAATAAGTGGAGAGATGGTTTATCTGATTCCACAGGCCCTCTATTAACCCCTAAACTCAAATAAGCAAGCACCTCTATGCTGAGATTAAAGGCAAGGAAAAGGAAAATACCTTCTTCAATTATTTATCATAGTCTCCAAATTCCTGCCTTTAAAGGCTTTAAGATAGGACCTGAAAACACTGTGAAAATATTTAATGGAAGAAGTGAATCAAAAAGGACCAGACCAGAAGAATGAGACACTGAGCAGCAAAAGGGTCAGTAAACTGAGGAGATGGGAAGTACACACACCTAAAAGGAGGTCACAAAAGGAAAAGATGTGAAATGAAAAACACAAAATTGTAACTAATTATCATTTTTAAACACCAAAAATTGCCTGCTTCACAGTTTTACCAAATTTGTCTATGCCTCTTTGACAACATGAGAAGATATTAGTAAGTATATTCAAAAATAATACTGCAGGCAAGGAACTGCTCCCTCCTCTCTCCTTCTAAAAAGATAACCTTCCACAGTACAAATGTGGAAAATAAACAGAATGAAATTATGAACTTTTAAGCAGCAACATACTTTTTATGACATTTACGAAGTACTTCTATGGAATAATGCTTATTCCATAATGTTAAGTCCAAAAAAGACCAATGTTTAAAACTGTATAGATCGTATTTTCTAAAATTTGTAGAAGTATACAATCTGTGTATTTGATTGACAGAATAAGACAACAAATTAGGCTTAACTGCTACCCACAACTAACCAAAGCTGGCGAGAATCTGCTTTCCAGAGAGAACGTTGCTTCCTTTGAAGCTTCCTTATTAATTTCTAAATCTCATTTACAAAATAAACAAACAGCTGTTAATAAGAAAAGCAGGAATTTGAAGGCAATCTAATTTTTTAAAATAGAGTTTTAGGAGAAAATGAAAAGATAAAAGCAGTCTCCCTACTCCCTTCCCTACTCCACCCCCCCTTCCCTACTCCCTTTTCTTCTACTCCCCACCCCCACCCCAACCAATGGTACCAGAAATTATTCTCCATGAAATGCCACCCACTTTAAGCCCTGTTCAAAGGAGAATCTCCATCATGGAATGACAATGATGATCATCCTATAGCATGTGACAAATGAGAGTATAATGTGCTGGTTTAAAAAAAAAAAAAAAAAGCAGAAACATTTACAGATCCATTAACTTATTTGTTAAATGAACCATTTCTTTATGAGATATGCCTACTCTGTAGCCTACGTTTTCAAAGTCCTGTAGCAGTACACTTCTAAATATACTAAAACAAAAAACAATAAAGACAATGGTAATCTAATTTTTGAATACTATGTTCTAGTTTAATTTCTACATTGCTAGATTCAAAGAACACAATAGGAAGGAAAGACATTAATATTCTTTTATGATTTTCTGATAAGAAAATATGAACTGTGTACAGTGCAGTTCTGAAGGAACTGAATGGTCAGAATATAATAAATTGGCTGGTTTCCACAGTGGCTGATATTTTAAGCCAAACTTTGAAGCCAATGTACAAGTTTATGTCCTAAGAAAAGAATCAGTATCAAGATTTGGTAATCTTTTGGGGATGATAAAACTGTTTTGGAACTGGATAGTGGTGATGGTTGCACAACACTGTGAGTGTACTAAATACACTGAATTGTTCACTTTAAAATGGTTAATTTTTGTTTTGTCAATTTCATGTCAATTAAAAAAATATGTAAAAGCAAAACCAAAAATCAGCACAACTTTCACAATTTCCAAGCCCTTTTAAGATTCTTTCTCCTGACATATTAGAAGACGAAAAAACTTTTAAAAGGAAAATGTTTGCTTTCTTATGTATAACCCTATGGCCAAATAATCTTGAATGCTAACCTCGCAAAAGTATTTAATTTGATTGGTGTCTCCCACCCACCTGTTTCTTCATCTACTCTCCCTTCTCTCTTGGAGGGACAGTCCCAGTCTGACTTCGCATAGTATTCATAATTCTAGAGAAATTTTCAGAAATTTCTGAGTAAAACTTTATGCATATATCTGAGTGGTACATAGTCTTACAAAAGAAAGTGTCATAAAATCTCAAAAATCATAATTTTTACAACCATTGTTTACTTTATCTTCTTGATGAGTAAAAACCTTATGTTACTAATTTCACCCAAACTGAGAAGCCACTTTATGTGTTCTAAGCACTTATTATTGATACAACTTCCTAATTAAAAATGTACTCTGCTTTAAGATAAAAATAAATAAATAAATAAGAGCCCATCAGTGATACAATGGCCTTACTTATTACATATTTACTCGAATAATAAGCCAACAACACAAAATTTGGGCAGCTTTTGTAATTGAGATATTCTCACAGAGTATAAAATTAGATAAAATTTCTTCTAACTTACAGTCTCTCTCACAACATGTTAGTTTCTCATTATCTTTTCATTTGTCCATGTAACTCTATAAGACCTGAGTATTAAAACTGTGCATTGTAACTTATAAAGAAAATATTAAGAAATAGGTTAAGGATGGCAAATTGATCACACCCTTATCTTCTCTCCCTCTCAAGACTCCATTAAAATTGTACAGTTGAGCAAACAAGTCCAGCTCCTAAATGATCAGACAGCAAACACACCAAACCTGGGAGAGTGTTTATGGGAGAAACGCACCAAGATGGGAACAATAGTGGGTTCACAGTCCCCTGTTGCCTATTACATAGCTAAAAATATAAATGGTTAGCTATGTAATACAGATATTGCTCAAAAATAAAAAATAATAATGCAGTAGAAATTGTAATGAGTTACACATGTACCTGTATTACATGTATTTATTTAAATTTTTAATTTAAAAATCAGTAAAATTCAGTTTTGAAAAAGCTGAGATTAAAAAATGAACTGGCCCACATAAATTTTCTATGACAAGTTGCCATTATACTTCCAGTTCAAAAGATTTGATTTTTCCTGAAAGGGTACCAAGTCAAATCATGATAAATCTATTTGAATGTGTCAAAGGCATTTCAAATATAATATACATCTACAGTGGAATTCTGTATCCCTCAACACTCACCCTCAACCTGCTCTCCATTCCTGAGGTCACATCCATATTCCACCTCAGTGCCTTTATTCAACATTTAGGGAAGAGGCTGTTCTCTGCTTGGAGAAGGGCCACAAGGAGGACTTCTGGTGATGTGTATTCTCTTCTATTGCTAGAAACAATTCAGTACTGGCCCTAAACTTGTACTTGCCCCTTAGCAAAGGAAGAGTTGGACTCACCTTCCTTGAAAAGTACCTACTGGACACACCTTCCTTAGAAAGTAGTTTAGCAACATAATTTTTTTTCTTTTTGAATTTTATTTATTTTTTTAAACAGCAGGCTCTTATTAGTTATCCATTTTATACATTAGTGTATATATGTCAATCCCAATCTCACAATTCATCACATCACCACCACCACCCCCTTGATGTCCTTGCATTTGTTCTCTACATCTGTGTCTCAATTTCTGCCCTGCAAACCAGTTCATCTGTACCATTTTTCTAGGTTCCACAATATATGTGTTAATATATGATATTTGTTTCTCTCTTTCTGACTTACTTCGTTCTGTATGAGTCTCTATATTCATCCACATCTCTACAAATGACCCAGTTTCGTTCCTTTTTATGGATGAGTAATATTCCATTGTATATATGTACCACTTCTTCTTTATCTATTCATCTGTCAATGGGCATTTAGATTGCTTCCATGACCTAGCTATTGTAAACAGTGCTGCGATGAACACTGGGGTGCTTGTGTCTTTCTGAATTATGGTTTTCCCTGGGTATATGCCCAGTTGTGGGATTGCTGAGTCATATGATAATTCTATTTTGTTTTTTAAGGAACCTCCATACTGTTCTCCATAGTTGCTATATCAATTTACATTCCCACCAACAGTGCAAGAGGGTTCGCTTTTCTCCACACCCTCTATAGCATTTGTTGTTTGTAGATTTTCTGATGATGTCCATTCTAACTGGTGTGAGGTGATACCTCATTGTAGTTTTGATTTGCATTTCTCTAATAATTAGTGATGTTGAGCAGCTTTTCATGTCCTTCTTGGCCATCTGTATGTCTTCTTTGGAGAAATGTCTATTTAGGTCTTCTGCCCATTCTTGGATTGGGTTGTTTGTTTTTTTAATATTGAGCTGTTTATATATTTTGGAGATTAATCCTTTGTCCATTGATTCGTTTGCAAATATTTTCTCCCATTCTGAGGGCTGTCTTTTCATCTTGTTTGTAGCTTCCTTTGCTTTGCAAAAGCTTTGAAGTTTCATTAGGTCCCATTTGTTTATTTTTGTTTTTATTTCCATTAATCTAGGAAGTGGACCCAAAAAATCTGGTTGTGATTTATGTCAAAGAGTGTTCTTCCTATGTTTTCCTCTAAGAGTTTTATAGTGTCTTACATTTAGATCTCTAATCCATTTTGAGTTTATTTTTGTGCTTTGTGTTAGGGATTGTTCTAATTTCATTCTTTTACATGTGGCTGTCCAGTATTCCCAGCACCACTTATTGAAGACACTGTCTTTTCTCCATTGTATATCCTGGCCTCTTTGTCATAGATTAGTTGACCATAGGTACGTGCGTTTATCTCTGGGCTTTCTATTCTGTTCCATTGATATATATGTTTTTGTGCCAGTACCATATTGTCTTGATTACTGTAGCTTTGTAGTATAGACTGAAGTCAGAGAGTCTGATTCCTCCAGTGATATTTTTTTTCTCTCCAGACTGCTTTAGCTATTTGGGGTCTTTTGTGTCTCCATACAAATTTTAAGATTTTTTGTTCTAGTTCTGTAAAAAATGCCACTGGTAATTTAATAGGGATTGTATTGAATTTGTAGATTGCTTTGGGTAGTATAGTCATTTTCATAATATTGATTCTTCCAATCCAAGAACATGGTATATTTCTCCATCGATTTGTATCATCTTTAATTTCTGTCATCAGTGTCTTATAGTTTTCTGCATACAGGTCTTATGTCTCCCTAGGTATGTTTATTCCTAGGTATTTTATTCTTTTTGTTGCAATGGTAAATGGAAGTGTTTCCTTAATTTCTCTTTCAGATTTTTCGTCATTAGTGTATAGGAATGCAAGAGATTTCTGTGCATTAATTTTGTATCCTGCAACTTTACCAAATTCATTGATTAGCTCTAGTAGTTTTCTGGTGGCATCTTTAGGATCCTCTATGTATAGTATCATGTCATCTGCAAACAGTGACAGTGTTACTTCTTCTTTTCCAATTTGTATTCCTTGTATTTCTTTTGCTTCTCTGATTGCCGTAGCTAGGACTTCCAAAACTATGTTGAATAAGAGTGGTGAGAGTGGACATCCTTGTCTTGTTCCAGATCTTAGAGGAAATGGTTTCAGTTTTTCACCATTGAGAATGATGTTCACTGTGGGTTTGTCATATATGGCCTTTATTATGTTTAGGTAACTCCCCTCTATGCCTACTTTCTGGAGGGTTTTTATCATAAATGGTGATGAATTTTGTCAAAAGCTTTTTCTGCATCTATTGAGATGATCATAAGGTTTTTATTCTTCAGTTTGTTAATATGGTGTATCACATTGATTGATTTGCATATATTGAAGAATCCTTGCATCCCTGGGATCAATCCCACTTGATCATGGTGTATGATCTTTTTAACGTGTTGTTGGATTCTGTTTGCTAGTATTTTGTTGAGGATTTTTGCACCTATATTCATCAGTGATATTGGTCTGGAATTTTCTTTTTTTGTACTATCTTTATCTGGTTTTGATATCAGGGTGATGGTGGCCTCACAGAATGAGTTTGGGGGTGTTCCTTCCTCTGCAATCTTTTGGAAGAGCTTGAGAAGGATGGGTGTTAGCTCTTCTCGAAATGTTTGATAGAATTTGCCTGTGAAGCCATCTGGTCCTGGACTTTTGTTTCTTGGAAGATTTTTAATCACAGTTTCAATTTCATTACTTGTGATTGGTCTGTTCATATTTTCTATTTCTTCCAGGTTCAGTCTTGGAAGGTCATACCTTTCTAAGAATTTGTCCATTTCTTCCAGGTTGTCCATTTTATTGGCATAGAGTTGTTTGTAGTAGTCTCAGGATGCTTTGTATTTCTGTGGTGACTGTTGTAACTTCTTTTTCATTTCTAATTTTATTGATTTGAGTTCTCTTCCTCTTTTTCTTGATGAGTCTGGCTAATGGTTTGTCAATTTTGTTTATCTTCTCAAAGAACCAGCTTTTAGTTTTATTGATCTTTGCTATTGTTTTCTTTGTTTCTATTTCATTTGTTTCTGCTCTGATCTTTACGATTTCTTTCCTTCTGCTAACTTTTGGTTTTGTTTGTTCTTCTTTCTCTAGTTCCTTTAGGTGTAAGGTTAGATTGTTTATTTGAGATTTTTATTGTTTCTTTAGGTAGGCTTGTAATGCTATAAACTTCCCTCTTAGAACTGCTTTTGCTGCATCCCATAGGTTTTGGATCATCGTGTTTTCATTGGCATTTGTCTCTATGTATTTTTTGATTTCCCCTTTGACTTCTTCAGTGATCTCTTGGTTATTTAGTAACGTATTGTTTAGCCTCCATGTGTTTGTATTTTTTACCTTTTTTTCCCGTAATTCATTTCTAATCTCATAGCATTGTGGTCAGAAAAGATGATTGATAGGATTTCAATTTTCTTAACTTTACTGAGGCTTCATTTGTGACCCAAGATGTGATCTATCCTGGAGAATGTTCCATGCACACTTGAGAAGAAAATGTAACCTGCTGTTTTTGGATGGAATGTCCTGTAAATATCAATTAAATCTATCTGGTCTATTGTGTCATTTAAAGCTTGTGTTTCCTCATTAATTTTCTGTTTGGATGATCTGTCCATTGGTGCGAGGTGTTAAAGTCCCTCATTAGTATTGTGTTACTGTTGATTTCCTATTTTATAGCTGTTAGCAGTTGCCTTATATATTGAGGTGCTCCTATATTGGATGCATATATATTTATAATTGTTATATCTTCTTCTTGGATTGATCCCTTGATCATTATGTACTGTCCTTCCTTCTCCCTTGTAACATTCTTTATTTTAAAGTCTATTTTATCTGATATGAGTATTGCTACTACAGCTTTCTTTTGATTTCCATTTGCATGGAATATCTTTTTCCACCCCTCACTTTCAGTCTGTATGTGGCCCTAAGTCTGAAGTGGGTCTCTTGTAGACAGCATACATATGGGTCTTGTTTTTGTATCCATTCAGCAAGCATGTGTCTTTTGGTTGGAGCATCTAATGCATTCACGTTTAAGGTAATTATCGATATGTATGTTTCTATGACCATTTTCTTAATTGTTTTGAGTTTGATTTTGTAGGTCCTTTTCTTCTCGTGTTTCCCACTTACAGAAGTTCCTTTAACATTTGTTGTAGAGCTGGTTTGGTGGTGCTGAATTCTCTTAGCTTTTGCTTGTCTGTAAAGCTTTTGATTTCTCTGTTGAACCGGAATGAGATCCTTGCCGGCTAGAGTAATCTTGGTTGTAGCTTCTTCCCTTTCATCACTTTAAATATGTCATGCCACTCCCTTCTGGCTTGTAGAGCTTCTGCTGAGAAATCAGCTGTTAACCTTATGGGAGTTCCCTGTATGTCATTTGTCATTTTTCCCTTGTTGCTTTCAATAATTTTTCTTTTTCTTTAATTTTTGCCAATTTGATTACTATGTGTCTCGGCATGTTTCTCCTTGGGTTTATCCTGTATGGGACTCTCTGTGCCCCCTGGACTGGGGTGGCTATTTCCTTTCCCATGTTAGGGAAGTTGTCGACTATAATCTTTTCAAATATCTTCTCGGGTCCTTTCTCTCTCTCTTCTCCTTCTGGGACCCCTATAATGTGAATGTTGTTGCGTTTAATGTTGTCCCAGAGGTCTCATAGGCTGTCTTCATTTCTTTACATTCTTTTTTCTTTATTCTGTTCCACGGCAGTGAATTCCACCATTCTGTCTTCCAGGTCACTTATTTGTTCTTCTGCCTCAGTTATTCTGCTATTGATTCCTTCTAGTGTAACTTTCATTTCAGTTATTGTATTGTTCTTCTCTGTTTGTTTGTCCTTTAATTCTTCTAGGTCTTTGTTAAACATTTCTTGCATCTTCTCGATCTTTGCCTCCATTTTTTTCCTGAGGTCCTGGATCATCTTCACTGTCATTATTCTGAATTCTTTTTCTGGAAGCTTGCCTATTTCCACTTCATTTAGTTGTTTTTCTGGAGTTTTATCTTGTTCCTTCATCTGGTACATAGCCCTCTGCCTTTTCATCCTGTCTATCTTTCTGTGAATGTGGTTTTTGTTCCACAGGCTACAGGACTTCTTGCTTCTGCTGTCTGCCCTCTGCTGAATGAAGCTATCTAAGAGGCTCGTGCAAGTTTCCTGATGGAAGGGACTGGTGGTGGGTAAAGCTGGCTGTTGCTCTGGTGGGCAAAACTCAGTAAAACTTTAATCCGCTTCTCCTCTGATGGGTGGGGCTGGGTTCCCTCCCTGTTGCTTGTTTGGCCTGATGTGACCCAACACTGAGCCTACCTGGGTTCTTTGGTGGAGCTAATGGCGGACTCTGGGAGGGCTCACGCCAAGGAGTACCTCCCAGAACTTCTGCTGCTAGTGTCCTTGTCCTCACGGCAAGACACAGCCACCCCCTGCCTCTTCAGGAGACCCTCCAACACTAGCAGGTAGGTTTAGTTCAGTCTCCTATGGGGTCACTGCTTCTTCCCCTGGGTCCCGATGCGCACACTACTTTGTGTGTGCCCTCCAAGATTGGAGTCTCTCTTTCCCCCAGTCCTGTCAAAGTCCTGCAATCAAATCCCGCTAGCCTTCAAAGTCTGATTCTCTAGGAATTCCTCCTCCCATTGCTGGACCCCCAGGTTGGGAAGCCTGACGTAGGGCTCAGAACCTTCAATCCAGTGGGTGGACTTCTGTGGTATAAGTGTTCTCCAGTTCGTGAGTCACCCACCCAGCAGTTATGGGATTTGATTTTATTGTGATTGTGGCATTCCTACCATCTCATTGTGGATTCTCCTTTGTCTTTGGATGTGGGGTATCTTTTCTGGTGAGTTCCAGTGTCTTCCTGTCGATGATTGTTCAGCAGTTGGTTGTGATTCCAGTGCTCTCGCAAGAGGGAGTGAGAGCACCTCCTTCTACTCCACCATCTTGAACCAATCTCAGCAACATCTTTCATTACTGGAGCATGTTGCCCACAAATACCCCATGATTAGCCCTTCCCATCACTCCAAGTGTTTTACTCCTTCCTACCATATTTACTTTTCTTCCAGAGAGCCATTCAGGAAAACACCTTCTCCATCCCATTACTTGCCATTGATGTTTTAGTAACACTTATAAGTGAACATTCTGGGAGCTCCCTCATGGCCAGAACCTAAATTTGACACTGGCCTTAAGAGATTAAAAAACAAAAGCAGAAGCCACAGTCCCTATCCTTCAGACTAAAAGTTTCCCTTTCCATGAAAAGGCTGCATCTGGACCATTAAGAAGGAGACAGATTTTCAGAAAACACTTACCCTCCACCAGGGAATTTATTTTGTCTCAGAACAACCACACTAGGATTGTTTTTATTATATCCAGCCTAAACTCTTCCAGGAGCAGTTTCAGCTCCTTCTATCATTTATGTAATACCCACTTATAGACTTGAGATCTTATTAAATAACTCTTTCCCTTTCTCTTTTTCTGGCCAGTCAATTAAACTTCCTTTAACCTTTGTTCAGATATTAATGCTACATTTTAATTAATTCAAATTAATTGTCTTTTTTTAAAAAATATTAACCTAAGAACTGTGTGAAGATGGACCACGACTATGGTCAGAATCAGTGTGCAGATGGGACTGAAAGATCAACAATCGTATAACGTGTGCTGAATCTGGAAGCGAGAGTTGAAGAATCTGCTGTTGCTGGGAATTCAAATCAAACAGATAAAAATTTATTGAGTGCTTACCTAGGACAAGCCTCCAGTAAGGACACATACAAAGAAACATAAGACTCAAAAACATATCTGATCCTGAAAAAGTGAATAATCTAGCAGAAGAAAATAATATGAAGGATTTTACCTATTGCATAAAGGAGAATTCACTTAATTAATCAAAACAACAAGAAGATACTTTTTATTGTTTATTATCAAAATTTAGCAGAATGATAAGAGTGTGGGCACAAGAAGTCAAGAGTGCAGAGAAACACACACTAAGACACTTTTGGTGTGAAAACAAATTGGGAAAACATCTCTGAAGGGCAATTTGACAACAAGTACCAATACCTTTTTAAAAATACATACTTTTGACCAGAAATTGCATATCTAGGGATTTTTCCCAAAGAAATAACCAGTCTAGTATTTAAAGATGCATGTGTACAAGGAAGCAAGCAACATGGCTTGCAACCATGAATAACTACAAATAATCTAAATGTCCTACGATATGGAAATTAAAGTGATGATGTAGCTGGCTAACCATATCAACATGGAAATATCTTTAAGGTAGGGTAAATGGGAAAATGTAGCTTTATTAAAAGTACGTAGTATTTCTCCAAGTAATATGTATCACTGTTTCTAAAGACAAGCAATGTCCCCCCCAAAAAAATTAAAACTTAAGTTAAAATTTAAAAAATTTTAAAAAATAAATAAAGACGAGCAATGTCCCCACACATTCTAATATGAAAGGCCTAGAACAAGGCCTGGAAATGTGAATTTTCAACATGCTCCCCCCATGCACACACAGATACATACATGCACACATTCACCTGGGTAATCCTGGTGCAGGTGTTCTGCAGAGGGCCCTCTGAAAAATGGTGCATTAACATATCTCAAATTTGGGAAAGACTGTATGTGCAAAATAGAAACACGATAATATAAGAATCTACAGTCTGGAACTGATGTTGAATTAGGAAGAATAAGAGACAAAAGAATAAGAAAATGAAATATAATACATCCAGTCGGACTATCATGCAACCATTAAAACAAAAACCACGGTGACACAAACAGAGAATATGATATATTTTTAAGTTATGTTAACACCAAAAAAAGGAACCCCACAAAAATCTAGTTCAAAAATGGGCAAAGGAATCTGTGACAACACAGATGGCCCTTGAGGGCATAATGTTAAGTAATGTCTTTCTCAGACAGAGAAAGACAAATACTGTATGATATCACTAATATGTGGAATATTTTTAAAGTTGTATTCATGAAAATAGAGACTAGAATAGTTGTTACCAGGGGCTGGGGGTAGGGAAATTGGGGAGATGTTATTTAAGGGAACAAACTTGCAACTAGTAGATAAATAAGTCCTGAAGATCTAATGCACAACATAGTGACTATAGGAAACACACTGTATTACAGATTTCAAAGGGACTAGATCTTAATTTTTCCCACCATAAAAAATGAAATAATAATTACGTGATATTATAGAGATGTAAGTTAATGCTATGATGGTAATCATATTGCAATATATAAATGTATCAAATCAACACATTGTATACCTTAAACCTACACAATGTTATATATCAATTAATTTTTTGATTTTAAAAAATAGGCAAAGGACTTACATAGACATTTCTTCAAAGGAGATATACTAATGGCCCATAAGCACATGGAAATAGCTCAACATCATTAGTCATTAGGGAAACACAAATCTAACCTACAGTGAGATACCACTTCATACCTACTAAGATGCTATAGTTTTTAAAAATGGAAAGTAAGTGTTGGTTAGAATGTAGAAAAATTGGAACCCTCATACATTGCTGATGAAAGTGTAAAATGATGCAGCCACTGGAAAACAGTTTGGCAGTTCCTCAAAGAGTTAAAAATAAAAGTACCCTATGACCCCACAATTCCAATCCTAGGTATCTACCCACGAGAACTGAAAACAGATGTTCAAATTCTTGTACATGAATGCTCATAGCAGCATTATTCATAATTATAGCCAAAAAGTAGAAACAACCCAATGGTGAGTAGATAAACAAAATGCAGTATACCTATTCAATGGAATATTATTCAACCTTAAAAAGAAATGAAGTGATACTTGTACACCAATGTTGACAGCAGCGTTATTCACAACAAGCAAAAGATAGAAACAACCCAAGTATCCATCATTAGACAAATGGATAAACAAAATGTGGTGCTATACACATACAATGGATATTATTCCACCAAAAAAAGAAAGGAAATTATGATACATGCTGCAAGATGGATAAACCTTGGAAATATTAGGTGAAATAAGCCAGACACAAAAGGATAAATATGGTATGATTCTACTTATACGAGATACCTATACAGACAGAAAGGAAAACAGAGGTTACCAGGGGCTGGAGGGAGGGAAGAATATTTAATAGGTACTGAATTTCCATTTGGAATGATGAAAAAGTTCTGGAAATGGATAGTGGTGATGGTTGTACAACACTGTAATTGTACTCAATGCCCCTCAATTGTACACTTAAAAATAGTTAAAATGGCATATTTTATGTTATGCATATTTTATCACAATTTTTAAAGGCAACACAGTAAATTATTGTCAAAACAAACACACAAAAATAAAGAAATGAAGTAGTGATACATTGTATAACCACATATGAACCTTGAAAACATCATGCTAAGTGAAAACCTGGACACAAAAATCCACACATCATATGATTCCATTTATATGCAATGTACAGAGCAGGCAAACCCACAGAGGCAGAAAACAGATTAGTGATTGGCAGAGAATGGAGAGAGTGGAGAAGTGGGGAATGAGTGCTTAATGGGTACAGGGTTTCCTTCTAGAATGATGAAAATGTTCTGTAGTAGATAATGGTGATGGTTGCATATCATGAATGTACTGGAAGCCCCTGCAGTGTACACTTTAACGGTTAAAATGGTCAATTTTATGTTACATGAATCTATCTCTATAAAACAAAAGCAGAAAAACCATCAAACACACACAATTAAAACTATGCAAAGGGCTTCCCTGGTGGCGCAGTGGTTAAGATTCTGCCTGCCAATGCAGGGGACAAGGTTTCGAGCCCTGGTCTGGGAGGATCCCACATGCCGCAGAGCAACTAGCCCCGTGAGCCACAATTACTGAGCCTGCGCATCTGGAGCCTGTGCTCTGCAACAAGAGAGGCCGCGATAGTGAGAGGCCCGCGCACCGCGTTGAGGAGTGGCCCCCACTTGCCGCAGCTAGAGAAAGCCCTCGCACAGAAACGAAGAGCCAACACAGCCATAAATAAATAAATAAATTTTTTTTTTAAAAAGGCAAAATTCCTTTAAAAAAAAAAACTATGCAAAAATATATGTAAGTATAAGGAGAAAGACAGTAGAAATACAAAACAAAAAAAAGGCTTAGGTGGGTCAGGTTGAGTTTTTTGTTTTTTCAAACTTTTTATCAACATTATTATATTGTTTTCATAATAAAAAGAGAACTATCAAGTATCAAGTACCTACTAAAAAATTAAGCACTGTACTAGGCATTTTCATGAATCATGAGTACTCTCCCACATGCTGGGTGAACAGGAAACATTTCATAGAAACATGGAAGGGAGAGCAAAGGAATCTAGTTATGGGGTGGGGGGACTGAATTCATTAGTTATGTATTGCTATTCAACAAAAACTCCCAAAACATGGCTTTAGGAGACATGTTTGTATATTTAATGTGTGAGCATAGATGAACTCCCTAAGGTCAACACTTGATTTTCCTATATAATTTAATAGCCCCAAAGAGAAATCAGAATTAATAACAGACAGCATTCTTTTATTAAGAAGCAGGACAGTGTTATAGTTATAATTCCTTAAAGTTATAAGAAAACTGGTGTGTGAGTCTAGTTGTTTCCCAGTCAATTTTAACCATAATCCAATGATCATACCTGTATTTTGATATAATTCTTAAAATTATTTTTATGATCTCTGTTTATAATTTCAGTTGTCTTTATAAATAAACCACCTGGAAACCCCAGAACCATCAATTCTATAGATAGAACCAGTCCAGAGAGTTTTATAAGGCATCAATTCAGTTCTTATAAATAAGCTGGGTATAAGATCTCATCCTTAATAAATTTATTCTGCCCTTTTGATATTTAACTGGGCAGTATATTAAGATGTCTTTGGTAGGTCCGGATCTCTGCTGTTCCAAAATCAGGGGATACTACCTTGGAGAACTCAAGGTTGAATATCACACCGGCATCATATCCTTTAAGGAAAGAGGATTCCATCAATCTTGACTGTATTTCTTAATTGGTCATAGCATTAGAGGACTGATTAGGTAGGAAAATCCTATAAATAAGCTGCTCTAGCCCTGACTAGGATAAATCTCCAGTCTTCTTAAAACATGTATGTATAAGCAATATAATGACCAAAAAGCTATCCACAACTAATTGCTTAGACTTCAAAAGTACAGTCATTTGCAATGTAGTAATTCCATGATAATCATTTCCATCGCTTTTCATGATGCCTGTAATTTAACAACTAAACCTTCATGAGGGTTTTGTTGCCAATAACTTAGTAATTTTTTTTGTCTAACCTGAACTAAGCCCCTTATATATGTTGTCACAAATGTACAGCTAGAGTTATTCTCCAATCAATACAGAATTAAAATCAAGAATTGTCAATGGTGGCTAAGGCTCTCAAACTCTGCAGTTGTTGCCAACTCTACTCCTTTCAAATCAAGTACAAAAGCATACAAGGCAGCTAAGTTTAAATTTCCACACTCTGATCACCTCTCACTGGTTACTATGTGAGTGTGTTGTGTAGGGTACCCATAAAAATACAATCGTGTAATGGCAAGAACAGGGATTCTGAGAGACTCTGACTGGCCCAGCTTGAGTTGTGTGGTGGGCAGGATTCAAAGATAGCCCCCAAGATCCCTGCCCATCCTGTACACAGCCTATAGAATCCTCCTCACTTGAGCAGGATTTGTGATATGATGAATAGTCACCGCTGTGATTACATCATATTATATAAAACTCTACTGTAATAGACTAGAGAGCAATTCTCCTGCTGCCTTGAAGAAGCCAACTACCATGCTGTAGAGAGGGCCACATGGCAAGGTACAATGGGAAGCCTCTAGGAACTCATAAAGGTCCTCCACTGACAGCCAACAAGTCCTGCAACCACAAGAACTGAATTCTGGTAACAAGCAGTGATCTTCGAAGAGAGCCCCAAGCCTTACATGAGACCAAAGTCCCAGTCAGCCCCTTGAAAACTGGTAAAAGACCCTAAGCAGAGGACACAGTCAACCCACGACAACACTCCTGCACCACAGAAACTGTAAGATAATAAATTCATGTTGTTTTATGCCACTAAGTTTGTGGTAATTTATTATGCAACAACAGAAAACCAATATAAGTCACATGCCCACCCCTTACCTAGAGCAGGGTGGGATACCTTGATAAACAGGCGAAGTAAGTTTGCATCCAGTGGGGAGGGGTGGTCCTCCTTAAGTGCAATTGAAGTGTCATTACCCGTTGGGAGGATGGATACTGGAAAAAAGAACAAAAATCATCCACCACAATATATTCAGCATCTGACATCTCATAGGCTTTCAACATTCAACTCACAACTCTCCCCTACCGTTGGCTCTCTCTACTGCCATATACACACTTCTAGATCTACATGCCACTGAGCCAGAGACTAACAAAGAATACATGAGGGCAACAAAATCTAGCATGAACACTAGGCTAATATAACGAATTATAGTCTTGAATCTGCACTAATTAGCTATGTGACCTTGGGCAACCACTCATGGGCCACAGTTTCCTACCTGTAAATAAAAGGATTGGACTAGCTTTAATGTTTCTTCCAGCATTAAAATTCTGATTTATTAAAATTCTAGGGGAGGGCTTCCCTGGTGGCACAGTGGTTGAGAGAGTCTGCCTGCCGATGCAGGGGACACGGGTTTGTGCCCCAGTCCGGGAAGATCCCACATGCCGCGGAGTGGCTAGGCCCGTGAGCCACGGCCGCTGAGCCTGCGCGTCCAGAGCCTGTGCTCCGCAACGGGAGAGGCCACAACAGTGAGAGGCCCGCGTACCGCAAAAAAAAAAAAAAAAGGCAATTTGATTTTTTTAAAAGCCTACAATAACTCAAATAAGCTGAAAGTTAAATGTTAAATCTAGGCATTTCACGTTTGAAATGCTGCAAAGAAAAATTAATCACAATTGTTCTTAACAAATACACATTAACTTTGTAATATATTCTTTTCCTTTGCTGTCTTCCTTTCCCCTCACCAAAAAAAAAAAAAAAAAAAACCTCAGTAGAATTTCTGATTGAACTATTTTAACCATAATCAATTCCCATTACTGTCAAGCTTTTAGGCAAGTGAAGAAAATTCTTAAAAGAGGAAGGGGAAGTTAAGGAAGAGTAATAGAACTTTCCGTTAAATATTATCCTTCAACTGCACAGAAGATAGGAATTTTTAAAAGACTTCAAGATACAACTAATAAAATAGTAAGATTAAATTATAGGTTATCGCAGCACACATAGACTCTACGAGATAAAAAGAAAAAAGACAAAACTTTACTTCTTCTTGGATAGTATCCTATTGGAAAAGTGCAAGTAATGTTCATATAGATAAAATTTATGCCTGGGAATGTCAGGAATAACATTGCTCCCATATAATATTCATAGAGAAATGGAGACCACCCGTGTAGCTCTCCCAAATTAAAAACAAAAAGAGAAAATTTCTAAAAGCAAAATCTCAAATTAGATAAAACTTATTCTTACAATTCCCAGGTATTTTGCTCTCCTTCCACAATTAAATGGATCTAGACACTTAGCACCTTTATTTAGTTAAGAGAAACGGTACTTAAAAGTCTCAGGAAAATTCACCCAAATATCAAGCGAGGTCACTTAACATCTGGCCTTCCCAAGGGCAAGGATTTGCCTTCCTGCCTTAATATGAAATGTAACATTATGAGAAAGATGAAGTTCCCCTGAACAGTTACAAATACTTAAAATAGTAAAAGGCCCCTACTGTTTTCTGGAAATCTTCCATCAACAAACAACTTGCTGCTCTCGGGGCGCCACGTGCTACGGAGCTGCGCGTGCGCCCTGGTTATCACCAGCGCCAATTCTCGTGCCTCGTTCCCCGCCTCATTCTCTGAGGTGAGCGACCATAGTACAGACCTACCCGGTTCTGAGAACTTTAACGAAATAACGTAAATAAAGCACCTAGCACAGTAGCTACACTTAACAAGGGAGGAAATTAATGGCATTTAAAGGTAAAATGCAGACCTAATGCACAGAACTTTGTTCTCAAACCACCTGCAAGTCTCCCCATCACTTGAGAAAGCTTGGGAAACACTCGGGACACGATTTCTTCCAGTAGGGCTCAGCAACGAGGGAGTCATTGTGGGGAGAAGAATGAAAGATGACTGAATGAGCAGGAGCCTGCGAGAAGCGAGCCCACAGGCAGCGGTCGACTCCTCACGCCTTCACTCACACCTCCCTCTCAGAGGAGAGCTCGACGCGACCTACGCGGCAAACGCAGCCGGCGACGCAGAAACTTTCCAGGGCGCGGGCCCGGAGCACTGAGCGAGACGAATCTTTGTTTCACAGTTTTCTCGGTGACGTAGTGAGGAAGCGGGAGAGCAAAAACCAGGTCAGAGACCAGAAGCCAAGCAGGGTTGCGACTTTCGATTTTCCGAGCGCAGGGAAGGGCTTCTAAGACTCGCCTTTAAAGGCGTTTACTTAAACTACTTAAGGGAGTTTCTATTATTTCCTCGCGTTCACGGGGTAATTCCCGCAATTTGGGCAGTCAGCCTCAGCCACCTCTCACACAGCAGAGCTCGCGGAAGCTGTAAGCCCCGCCCACTCGTGAGGCTGGTGCGCATGTGCCCAGTTGTTTTAACACTAAAGGATTTCCGCCTTCACGCCTTCTCCGTGGCAGCGATGGCCGAGTGGTTAAGGCGTTGGACTTGAAATCCAATGGGGTCTCCCCGCGCAGGTTCGAACCCTGCTCGCTGCGGAAAAGAAAGAAGCTTTTTTACCCACTTCCAACAGATGCTGTCATACGATAATCCGTACTCTTCCGGCTGTATTTCCCCTATCTGCCCGCTAAATGGCCCGACTGCAGAGAAGTTAAATGTCTCAAAGAAAAGCCAGTAAATGTCAGTGCTGTAAACATACGCTGTTTACACTAGTGGGAATAGCCTTTATTCCCTTTATACTAAATAGTAACTAATGGTTTTAGAATCTTGTTCCTTGTTCACAAAATAAAATGAAGATAAATATTGCCGGGAATTTTCAGGCTATCACAGCCAGAACAAGATATCATCTCATTAAAACTGATGGCAAGGCTAATGCGACCTCTCCTTCCATCCCAGAATCACCTTCAACGGTTCCCCCACCACATCCAAAAGTGGTGTGAAATGGGAGATAATAAAAACTTTTAAAAGTTCAACTTCTAAAGTATGATAGGTAGATCCACATGATGGAACACTGCATGTAGCCACTAAAATGATATTAATGACATGGGAAGACTTTCCCAATACATTGCTAAATGCAAAAAGTCGAACAGGTTGGAAAACAGTATATATTATGATCACATTTTTGTTAAACAATTCAGTTACATAACCGTTTATGTGGCAACAATGGCAGAAAAAAAGAGAGAGTGAATGGGGGCTGGGAAGAAAGAACCAAAATGTTAGCAGTAATTATTATCTCTGGGTGGTGGGATTTGGGGGTTTTAATTTTCTTAACAGATAGTTTCTTGCTTAACTGAGTTTTCTAAAATGTGTATATTGATCCAGTATTTTTTTTAGTAATAAAAGGAAATCATGAGGTTAGTCTGAGACCCTGCACATCCCCTTTCTGCTCCCTTCGCCCACTTTCACAATCTCCCTCCCACTCCATGCTTTCCAGGTGTTCTTATGGAGCTCCCTAACACCTTAAGGCTATGGATAGCTTTCTGTGGTACCTGAAGTAGATTCCATCCACACAGCCCCCATCCCATTTGAGACTTGACTGAGCATACACATTCACCACATTCACATCTTCAGTCCCTCCTCTCTGCCCAATCCCCTCCTCTTCTGCCCCCATTCAAGCCACTTATAAATGACTGTACTAGTTTCCTAGCTGATTTCCTTCCCTCTTTCAGTCAGGATCACATTCAGCAGTAATTAACAGAAAAATCTAACTCTAGTGACTTAAATACATAAGGGGTTTGTCTCAAGAAATCTGGGAATAGGCAATTCTCAGATGGAACAGGGAACAGGGCTCTTTCCAGCTTTCTGCTTGCCATTTTTAATGCATAGGCCTCATCCCCTGCTTGTTGTCTCATTGTCCTAAGATGGTTGCCAAATCTCCAGACCTCACATCAGTATTCAGCTAGAAAGGGGAGAGACAATACCCCTCAGTTTATATGTCATTTACATGCACTGTGTAACATGGCTACCACTAGCTACAAGGAATTCTAGTGAAGTGTTTTTAGCTGAGTGTATTGCTACCTAAGTTAAAATTAGAATTCCACTGTTAAGGAAAAAAGATGGATGGGTACTGAGTGGGCAACCAAATGTATCTTCCACACTCTTCTAACAGGAAAGTCAAAAGGCCTTCAAAACAAGTCCCCTGTCAACCTTCCCAGCCTTCCCTTTCTTCTCTCCCATCTCCTTTTATTAGAAGGCCTCCCAGCACTGTATGATGGCTCATGCCTTTGAACCTTGTTACATGTTCACATACAATTACCTATACGTAATCCTTCTTTTGCCTTAACACTTTCTCCCTTCCTTTGGAGAAGAGGACTGCCTATCATTTGAATTCCCTTCCTAGTTAGAGGACTGGCTCTCTTTTCGAATCTACATGTAAGACTCTAATTCATCTTTGCTCCCCCTTCCCCCATCTCCATCACAGAAGCTGAAAAAAGCCACTTATTAGCTTCCCAGACTCCCTTGCCACTAGGGAGGCAGCATGTGACCTAGGCCCAACCAATCAGATGTGCCCACCCGCAACTTTCAATCAGAGAGATTAATGCAAAGAAGCAGGGAGGGTAAGGATCCAACCTGGTGGTGAGCAGAGGCCATAGTAGCAGCTGCAGGGATTGCTAAGGGCAGCAGCACCAGGGCTGCAATTGGGGTTTACAGTTGTTCAGCAGCGGCGACAGTAGTGTTTATACCCAACTTGCTCTGTGGCGTCATTCTGCCTTGATCTTGGGCTTTGCCTAGCCTAACTTACTCCTGTCCCATTTTCCAAAAGTGGCTTTAGCCCTCCTGGCAATTCTGTGAACTATTTAATATCCTTCCAGTAAGTATTCTGCTTAAATCAGCCCCAGTCAATTTATTTTCTTCCAAATATCAGATATAGCTTCCCTCTTCACCCCACTATCACCTGCTGGGAAAATTCATGTTCTTTCTTCCACCTTCTGAGTAAAGCATTCCTGCAATTTCCAGGGTTGACCCAGAAGCCCCATTTTTATTCTTTTATTCTTGCTACTTATTATAGCAAGGCTCACATTGATCTATTTCTGCCTGTTTGCCTCTCTTCCCGCTAAATAGTAAATTTCCTGCAAACATAAAAAGGGACCATGTCTCTTATCTTTGTACCCCTGCCTCACACAGAAAAGGTACTCGATAAATCTTTAACGAAGGAATGAATAAATACCTGAATCAGCACACAAATCCACACTCAATCCCTAGAATACCCCCAAAAAATGGGCGGGGGAGGAAGCCAACTTGCTATCCTCCTTTTGAAAGTCACTAACCTTTGCCCTTAGCATGAGTTAATTCAATATACAATATCCTCTTCTCCTTCCCTTTCCATTGCCTTCCCTTTCCTTATTTTTTCCTTGCGTTCTTTTTATTTGTCTTCTGTTCCCTTGTCTTCTAGCACTGAAAGGGCAGATTGAACCAGGAGGTAAGTGCATACAGACCTCCATCTCTCTGGTCACCCCCCATGCCCATCTCCCTGAGAGTGGTTCACTTTCACCCTGGCCGCCGTGTAACCTGAATGTCAGCTCTCTCCATGGGGAGCAAAGGAACATCCACCAAAGACTTTAGAGAGGAGATATGGAAGAGGTTCTGCAGTGCACTCCTCAGAGGACACAACCTCAACATTTCTCTTCATCCAAGTCCCCCAGCCCCTTCACTCTCCCGTGCATCCCCTGGAGCCTGCCTTTTCCAACCCAGCTGCACATGGTGCATGACCTTGAGAATTTTCCCTCAAGACCCCAGCTTTTTCATTCTTTTAGAATACAGAGTAATTCAGCCGTGTCCCTGTGCATTGGCATCAGTGTGCCCAGCAATCAAAGAGCTACCCTTAGAAGGCAGAGGAGGTTATAAATGTGATACCAAAGTCTCCTGCCCCACCAAATATTTCTCTACCCACTTCTATTAATACAGGATTAATCCTGCAACTTCCCAATTAGGGTTCAAAAAGGTTTTCAGTATAGATGGACCGAAGGGAATTTTTTGTAAATTGTAATCAGTTGATCTGAAGGCAAATACTGAACTCATAACCATCCCTCCCTTCCAAATCCAAGTCCTTCTCCATGTTCTTCCAGTTTGTAGCATCTCCTGCCACAGAGCAGGACACACCCACTTGGAATCATCCTGATACTTGCTATTCCTCACCTCATTTCCTATCCAACCCAAGTGCCACTGAGTTTACCCCTAAATATTCTCAGAATCCACTTTGTTCCAAATCTACCACCACCACCCAGTCTAAATCAACATCACCTCTCATGTCACACTTGTTTTAAGGTAAAACTTCTTTCATAAGTAATCCTTCACATCAGCTGTTTTGCCTTCACAAGCCCCCCATGCCCACCTTCGGAGGAACTGCTCCCCAGTGTGCCCATGTCCCCAAGAACATGGTCTTAGGCTCTCTCTAAATGCTAGAATGCAAACAACTAACGATGATGCCTAAGTCTTAGCTCCTGCAGGGGTTAGAGTGACAGAACCTCTGACACTGGAATTTTCAGACAAAACAGATGACTTTTTTCTGTCTGAAGCACTGATGGAGAAAACTTAGAACTTTCAGCTCTTGTTCTAATGACTACTTTTCTTCCCAACCTACATGAAGGTAATCAGACAAGCTCACCCAAGCTAGTAAACTGGATGTCACAGGAAATTAGTTATTTCTTTTTCCTTCCCACTCTCTCCCACTTCTACTCATTAGTCCTAGGTCTGGGGACACTCTTTCATGGACTGGATTCTGAGGCCTAAGAGAGTGGATGGGATGGACTTAGATTTACCTTAGTTGCTTTGCCTGATAGTGGGCTTCCAGGGGAGGCATGAGTGAGCAAGGCCAGGTCTCCATTGGTATCTCTAGGCCATTCCGAAGACTCCAGTGACAGAGAACATGGCCCATGGGCTTCATGCTCTTGAAGCTTTCTGCTGCCTGAGGTCAGAGAAGGAGAAGAGTCAGGGATTGGTAAGATTCTCACTGAGGTACTGAGGTAGGGCACAGCCCCCGCCTGGTCAGTTCATCAATCCCAGGTCCCATTCCAGGGATCTCAGAGCCCTATGTTCTTTCATATCACATTTATTCCCAAACACTTTTGGGGGATATGTTTCCCTCCCAAACATATTCATTTGAGACAAGATTCTCAGAGTGTTTGTCCAGCAAGGGACTTTTAGACATATTTCACCTGACACCACATAAGATAAGTATACACAGTGTCCATCCAAAAAGTATTTATCTTCCAGATGTTAAGATACATACATCAGTGGAGAAAGACTGTCAGTGTTTTGAAATAACATGTATTAGGATGTTGGAGCACAGAAATGCCACACTTTTTGGTACACACCTCTACTACAGAGATCAGCAAACATTTTCTATGAAAGGTCAGCTAGTAGATATTTCAGGCTTTGCAGGTCATGTGGTTTCTGTTGCAACTACTCAACTTTGCCTTTGTAACATGAAAGAAGCCATAAACAAATGAGTGTGGCCAAGTTCCAACAAAACTTTATTTACACAAGCAGGCAGAAGGCTAGATTTGGCCCACAGGCTGTAGTTCACCCATCCCTGTTCTACAGGACTCTTCCCAGTATAATAAAAAAAAGTTTTTCCAAGTTATAATTGTTAAGATACAATTATTTGGGACATTGTTAAGAGGCTGGTTAACATTTTACTCGTTCTTTCCAGTTTATACGTATCTATGATATCTTACAATTTCCATTAACATAAAGATATCAAGAAAGGACATCAGTAATATATGCATGAGACAAAAGTGGGAGTGAATGCTTTCTAAGATCATTTCCTCTCAATACATCAGAATGACCCAGAACCTTCACAGCAAAGTGAATCAGTTATACATATACATATATCCAGTCTTCTTTAGATTCTTTTTCTATATAGGTCATTATAGAGTATTGAGTAGAGTTCCCTGTGCTATACAGTAGGTCCTTTTTCGTTTTCTATTTTCTATATAGTAGTGTTATATGTCAATCCCAGTCTCCCAGTTTATCCCTCTCCCCTGCCCTTTCCCCTCTGGTAACCATAAGTTTGTTTTTTACATCTGTGCCAAATCCTTATTGATGACCATTAAAGTTGTTTCCAATCTTTTGATTTTACCAAAGAAAGAAACAAAAAAGTGCTTCGAAGAAAATCTTGTATATATGACATTTTCTAAAGGAGGGATCTTAATCCCAGTTATCCATTTTCATATACAATTGAGAGAAAGCGATCAGCCCTTTGTGCAAGTAACAGGAACTGGCTTCAAGAAATCAAACAGTTCTAAAAACATAGTCTAACCTCAATAAAGCTGAAAAATAAATTTAAAAAAAAAGGTATAGTCTGCACAAATACCCTAGAAAGAAAGGGGAAGCCTCCACTCTGCTAATCTATTCCATTTCCAGGGGAAAGGAAGGGCTAGAAGTAAAAGTACTCATTTATCTTCTGACATCTCAAATGAGTCAATTCTTGGAAATTTTCCCTTCCCTTCCCCCTTCTGTTTCCCCTCTCCTCTGCTTAGCTCCATATTGTACCCAGTAATTACTGGGCTTCCTGGAATTTTTATTAACAATTCAAGATGCTCCAAGAGTAATTTCTGTGACCACAGTCTCTGCTAACTCAGTGCTCTCTGGGGACAGTGCTCACTGCCTCTGGCTCATAAAAAGGACAACAAAGTCTGGAGTTACAAAGAATGCAGGTCTGAACCTTCCCTGCAGAATGACCATGGTTATTTGTAAGGCAAGGGAGTGATGAGAGGTCCACCAGACCCACTCTCAGCTCCTGTTTCTACTTGTAGAAACTTTCAGGGGTAAGATGGATGACTTGAGGAATTTTTTTCAGTACCTACATTAATATCATGGCACAGTCCCAACTACTTTGCAAGACTGACTTGAGGGTGGATTCACTGTAGAAACAAATTTATTTCTTAAATGATGGCAAAGAGGTTCAGAGACACTCTTATCTATTGCTTTTCCTGTTCTTGCTTTGGCCATGAAAATTTGCCAATATATCGTTCAAATCTACTTGTGACAATTTGATTTTGCTTCTCGTTCATCCAGGCTTGAAAAATGACCACAGCTCAGGCAGATTGATGCTTCCCGGCCACTCGTTTCTAACATGTATTAATACATCAGCACCACCTTCGAGTAGTACATCTTTCTAAATTATTCTTTGTTTTTATCCCCAATGCTTTTTAAGCTTCGTTAAAAAAATAAACCTCTAACCATTTTTTCTCAAGATTATCTCTATAAAACACCCAACCTGCCACTGACTAGGCTATATCTTCATATTTCAATTTTTTAGTTGCTCTTTTTTATTATCTGTTACTATTACTATAGCATTCTCATTGAGGGGAATATTTGGCTATTGAGGAAATAAGGAGAGGTTTTCATCTGTCAAAAACCAAAATTCGGGCTTCCCTGGTGGCGCAGTGGTTGAGGGTCCGCCTGCCAATGCAGGGGACACGGGTTCGTGCCCCGGTCCGCGAAAATCCCACGTGACGCAGAGCGGCTGGGCCCGTGAGCCATGGCCACTGAGCCTGCGCGTCTGAAGCCTGTGCTCCGCAACGGGAGGGGCCGCAGCAGTGAGAGGCCCGCGCACCGCAAAAAAAAAAAAAAAAAAAAAAAAAAATTCAACTGTGTAAATTTGAAGATCTAAGTGGCTTTCTTCAACAATTCTTGAATCAGGCAGCATCCCATCTAGTAAATAGAAAGGCTCTGAGACGTTGTACAAAAATGGAAGGTTTTTACAGGCAGAATGGGGTGGGACAAAAAGGTAATAGCAAAAGAAAAGATTGTTTCAGTCCAGGCTGACTTCTTTGGGGGGAAGGGAACGGTAGGAGTCTTTGTCACACAGGTTACCTCAGTAGGGCTGATGAGGAAATTTCAGATTGACTGTTCAAAAGGACACATTTCTGGGAGGAGTTGAAACTGCAATTAAGTCTTACTGTTTCAGGGACAAATGACTTCATTTGGAGCCTTTTTTTTTTTTTTGCGGTACACGGGCCTCTCACTGTCGTGGCCTCTCCCGTTGCGGAGCACAGGCTCCGGACACGCAGGCACAGCGGCCATGGCTCATGTGCCCAACCGCTCCGCGGCACGTGGGATCTTCGCGGACCGGGGCACGAACCCGTGTCCCCTGCATCGGCAGGTGGACTCTCAACCACTGCGCCATCAGGGAAGCCCAACTGCTAAAGCCCACCGCATAGCTATAACATTTCCCAGTTATGACTCTTCTGCAATGTCACAGGTTCTGGTGGGTATTATATTTGAAAAAAATGATAAAAGTATCAAAATGCTTATATCTGTTCTAAAATGTAGGTTTTATTATTCAGGTATGGTGAGGACAACAGATCCGGAGATTACCACTGAAAAGATAATTTGTTATTTGCAGTGTTGACTGAAAAGAAATGCACAGGGTGAGAGTTGTGAATTGTTTTATTGGGGGCCAAATGAGGACTCTAGCCTGGGAGACAGCCTCTCAGAGAGCTCTGAGGTACGGCTCCAAAGAGGGCAAGGGGAAGATCAATACTATATATGAGTTTAGTGAAGGGAGATACGTGTAGTCAAGCACACATCTAAGCAGAAGGTTGCTGCTAGTTATGAGGAGCAAATGTCTCCATTAATGATTTTAGTGCTTTTCTAGATATGAGAAGATGCAAGAAATTGGGCTCATAAAATCTGAAAATATCTAACTATCTGAATGCCTGTTCTGCCAGTTTTTCCCAGAGCACAGAGTGCCTCATTCCTGAACTCCTTTCAGGGTATGTTGAAGCTCAGCAACTGCGGTGGCTTATGACCTAATCCTTGGAAAGGCAGATGGCAAGTGACAATTTTTAGTTGGCAACAGTTACCAAAGGGAGGAGTCATACCAAGCCATTGGGGATGGGGGTGGGGCAATGCTGGGAAGCTCTGTGTCTGTCCAGAGTAGAGGAAGCAAGGGGGAAATGTGGGCTAGTCTCTACTTTGATTTCTGTGAGAAGGAGCTGGTGAGGCAGGGTAAATAGGTTTAGGATTGGCTAGTTTGAATGATTTCAGCAGGCTCCTGGGTGTATAAGGGTTGTTCCTAGTTGCCTGGTATCTGGCCCTGGAGTGATGAAGACCTGGGAATAGTGGCCCTGAGGTGGTAGGGGTGTGGGCTGAGGGTTGGTTCATTTGCATGAACTGCAGGTGAGAGGCATGCCTGCAGGTGAGATGCTTATTGTCTCCAGGAATTGGCTAGCCTGGGAGGGACAGTCTCTCCAGGGTTAGTAAGGCCCTAGATGTCAAAGCCTCAGAAACACAGAAAATAAAAGGGCATGCTTAATAGAGTATCGGTAAGTATCTCAGCAAGAAACAGAAGGCACACTCAATTTATGGCAATTCTATATGGGTTTAGTAAAAAAGACAATTTTCAAAGGTATGGAGAGGGTATAGAAAACCCACAAGGGACAGCAAAGTGGTGCAAACAAAGAATGTCCCTTGCCATCCCGTTCTACAAGGATTAAGTCAGTAGCCACTGCAGTCACTGACCTACAAGGACACCCTGAAAGGAATTCAGGACTCAGGACAGGATGAGGCACTCTGTGCTTTGGGAAAACAGGCAAAACAGGCCCTTAGATAGTTATATTTCAGGAAAAAATTTTATGAACCCGGATTCTTGCATCTTCCCATACTTAGAAAAGCACAAAAATAATTAACTGAATATCTGTTCCCCATGACTAGCAGCAACCTTCTACTGAGATGTGTGCTGAGTTGTCCCTACTCCTTAGCCAAAATCACATATATACTGGCCTCTCCCCTTACCTCTTCAGAGCAGCTCCTCAGAGCTCTCTGAGAGGTTGTCCCCCAGGCTGTAGTCCTCAGTAAGTCCCCAGGTAAAACTGAAACTCACAGTTCTCACGTTGTGCCTTTTATAAGGAGGCGGAGTGGCCACCGGAACCCAGAAGAGAGTTCTGAGGAGAGGGCTGCTCCAGAGGAGTCGTGCACGGTGATCCTGCAGGGAGAGGGCTGGACCTGCTCACTCTTCTCCCTCCCTCTACTCTCTGACTGGGCCTCCCCATTGGCCAAACGCCACTGATCAGTCTCTGCAGCTGAAAACAGGACAGAGAGTGGGTCTGAAAGGGGAAATGGAGATAGCCAGGACCCTGCCTTACATAAAACTTGGAAAACAGAAAATAAAAATAATTATTCATAACTGAGCACCTTAACACACCAACTTTATCACTTTATCTATTTCTTTCCTGTTCTATGTGTATATAGTTTAATACATAGTTGCATTTAAAATTAAATCACTATTTCAAACACAGACAGATACACAGGAAATAATACAGTATTAAAAAACAAAATTCAACTGAGTAGATTTTAAAGATTTAATTGGCTTTATTGCACAATTCATGAATTGGGCAGCACCTCATCTAGCAAGTAGAAAGGAGCTCTGAGGAGCTGTACAAAATGGAAGGTTTTTATAGGCAAAGGGGGAAGGGATGAGAAGAGAGTAGACGACCTCATCTTCCTTTGGGGGATGGAAAAGGGTTATGTGGCAGATTACCTCATTCTTGCTGACCAGAGAATTCCGAACTGACTAGTTAAAACTACATTCTGGGGAGAGATTGAATCTGCAACTAGGTTAGGTATTAAGTTTCAGTTTGATGATGTAGGCTTAGCACAGGTGACTCAATTTGTGGCCTGTTGCCTCTTTTTTTAACAATCATATATAGTATATTTTATATTTTTCATTAAAATTATTTCATAAGGTTTTTGCTCTTTTCTTCATAATCATGATTTTTAATGTCTCTCTAACAAACTAAACGGTAACTACATCAAATTTCACGAAGCAATTGTTGCACACTGAGGCTGCTTTCTTTTTTGTTTTTGCTAAACAATAATGTTAAGTAATGATGTGATGTACATCTCTGAGATATAAGCTTTTTTCCATGTTTTATGTTATTTCTTTAGGATCTACATCTCCAAGAATGAGAATATTGAGGCAAAGAATATGAACATTTTTGTGTCTCTAAATACATATTCCTAAACTGCATTGCTAAAGAGCTGTGCCAATGTATAGTGCCACCAATAATGCATAAGACAGCTGGAATCACAAAACCCTTATATACATTGAATATTTTCACTTGCAACTTTTATTTTGCTAATTTAACAGGTAAGCACACTCCTCATTTTTATTTGATCTGTTTTTCTTTGATTACTATTACAGTTTCTATGTTTTACCATACATTTGTTTACTAGTTGTACTTGCTGCCCAATTTCTGGCTTTCTAGTGAATCAGCTACTGGTCCCTAAAACTGCTGCTGAAATTGACCCTTAGGGGAATCCCTACTGAAAACAGTTGAGCGTCATGGTGAAAAGACAGCAATTTCAAAGGATAGAGGCTAATGAATTTCAAGCTAAGGGTTATCGTCTTAACATCTACCTTTGGGGTAACTCTATTAGATTATAAGATTTATCCATCCCTGCCCTAGTATCCTCCTTGCCCTGTGTTCCACCGTTTAAAAGAACTTTTTTTGCAAAACTAAATTCAGCCTGAATGACTGCAGTAATTAATCATGTTACTTTCTGGTTTTATTGGCAATATGATGATCCAGCATCTCTCCTGGGAGATATTGGGGGATAGCTGGCCTTGACTGACTGATTCTGAGATACATGTGGGTCTATTATGGTATAGACCATCATCATAATCAATCATCATCATCTTCTCTCTTTCCTTACTTTACAGGCTATTTGAGGAAGTATCTTCCTTGACCCACCAAAATCCAGGGCAGTGAGGGGTTCTTTTTATGTCAGAGATTCTCAAACATTAGAAGAATCACCTATGACAGATCAGTAAAAACACAATCCCTGCACCTCAATGTTGGAGATTCAGATTCAATAAATATGAGGTGAGCCCAGGAATCTACACTTTTTTAAATGATTGAGATGCAGGGGTGTCTAAAGACCACACTCTGTAAATAAAACACTGGTACAGATCCTTGGGATAGGAAGTGTATCTGTACTGAAAATAGTCAAGATAGAGGCAGAAAAGAGTCTGGAAATGGGGAGGAGGGGGAATGTAGTCCAGTAAGAGGTCCTTCTGGGTCCATTCTCCAAAAGTGTCATTGTGGAGGAAACAGTTCAAATAAGACCAGAATTGGGTGGAGAAGGTAGTCAAAGTGTGGCAACTTTTTTATATTCAAGGGATTCAGTGGTCAACAAAACAACCTGTCCCTATCCTGTTGAAGGTTACCACACAGTGACACTTAATTCATTATTAACATCATTTGGTGATATTTAATTATATTTTCAGTATTACTCCTCCCTACACCCTATTTCCTAACATGCTAAAATGTATCTCTAAGCTTCTGCATCAATCCTACCTATGACCACAAAGTTTCAGATAACCAGTGGTCCTTGGCGTGCGCACACGCGCGCGCGCGCACACACACACACACACACACACACACACACACTCCCTTTGTGAACAAAGTGTTTCTCTTCCACACAGCATTGACATCAGCATACTGGCCTGAGCAACTTTCAGAATTGCTGGATTGCTTAAGATTTCTTCTAGGTTTTATTCATGAAATGTCTGTGGTGGACAAGGATACCAGCCGACCACACTGTAGAGGTGCAGAGGCAAAGAAACAACCAGATCTGGATTCTTTTTGCAATATCACAGCAACTAACAAGTGCTTTTTTTGGGGGGGGGGGGGGAACCTTTCTCCTACTACTAGCCCAAGGCTGCCATCTTGTGGCCATCTGAGGAATGGTGACACAAGCTTGCAGATTTTAAGAACTTTTTTTAAGGGAACCATGTGAATATATTGATGGAAGAAAAGTCTTAACACTTTCTTGTCATACCTTCCATCAATTTTTAGCTTAGATAGAACTTACTTTGGATAATTTTGAAAATAGAATAGAAAAAAATTCTACTCAGAGATGCACAGAAATTTAGAATAGAAAAGATCTTAGAAATCACCTTATAAAGAAATAGCCACACTTTTTGTAAAACTAGTTCACCAAAATGCCAAAGTCTTGACGTATCTACCACTCTGCCAAAATTGCTAGAAACCAGATTACACATTTTTCACACAGTAACTGTGCACTGTGAAATTCCCCTTTATCCTGAAATGAAACCACTCCTAAAGAAAGATCTCATTTGATACTCATTGCAGAAACCAACCTGCCTGTGTTTGAAGTGCTCTCCCTGACTCATTTTTCTTCAGGGCTTCAACAATACGTGCATATCTGCAGTTCTGATGTCTTCCCTTAAGCAAACAAACGTCCTTCTTTCCAAGCCCTTGTTAAACACCTACAGTACTGTGTCACTTTCTTGTTTCCTCTCTGAAACTAGTTGTAAGGCTTAACTCTCATCATTGAAAAGCACAAAACTTCAACCCAAAAGATATCTACCCTGGTGGCGCAGTGGTTAAGAATCTGCCTGCCAATGCAGGGGACGCGGGTTCAATCCCTGGTCCGGGAAGATCCAACATGCCACGGAGCAACTAAGCCCGTGTACCACAACTACTGAGCCTGCGCGCCTAGAGCCCGTGCTCCGCAACAAAAGAAGCCACCGCAATGAGAAGCCCGCGCACTGCAACGAAGAGTAGCCCCTGCTCGCCGCAACTAGAGAAATCCTGCATGTAGCAACACCCAGCATAACCAAAAATTTTAAAAAAAAAAATCTACCCTGGGCAAGCACTTTAGTTGTCCTCAGCACAGTTTTGGGCATTGTACCAAATGCACAAGCAATGTCAGAGCTCAGTGAGTTGGAAGCCCCGGTGGGGAGGGAGGCTCTCAGAGACTGACTGCCAAATAGAAGATCAGTCCCTAGCAGAACTCAGAGTAAAGAGTTAAAGGTTACATGCAAACAAATGGCTTTTTCTCTAGCTCTCTGAAAGAGAATTTTTATCATAGATTTGTATAAGATTATCACAAATACAGTGTCGTTGTACCAAGCTACTTTTGTTGGTCTACTGTGCATGAGGTCAGGGACTCAGTGAGGGGATCCAGTGGTGAACAAGACAGGTCCTGTTTCAAGAAGTTCACAATCTTGTAGTAGCGATAGACAGTAACCAATAACAAGCAGGTGATGCACGCTACAGTAGGCACAGATTGGTTCAGATGATGTAGGAGCACCTGAGCCAACGCAGGGCAAGCAAGGAAGGCTTCCTGGTGTAACCCAACCCCCTCACTTTACTGAGGAGAAAATAAATCTTTTGTATTGAATGGCTTGCCCAATGTCTCTGAGTTAGAAAATGGCAGATCCAAGATCAAAAGCCAAGTCTGTGACCCCAGGAAGGAACTAACAGAGGCCCAGAGGACCTTGGCTTATTCAGGAAATTCTAGGGGTCTTGTGGGGCTGTGTAGTTTTGTGCGGTGGTTTATGCATTTGTCTTCTTCTAATCCCACCTTCCTTACTTCTACCTCAACCTCTCCCTCTTATTTAGATTTTCAGTTCTCTGTCATTGTCCTTATTCAAAGTAACAGAATATCATGTCCAAGATGGACCTATCTGAAGATGTTTAGATTATGATGTGGCAGAAGAGGAAGCAAAGAAGAAAAGAAGAGTTTAAGTTATGTAGTTACTATTTTAACTTTTTATTATGGAGTACATTAGTTTCCTAGGGCTGCTAAAACAAAGAACCACAAACTGGGTAACTTGACCAACAAACATTTATTGCCCCACAGTTCCGGAGGCCAGAAATCAAGGTCTTGTTAGGATCATGCTCCCTGTGAAGACTCAAGAGGAGAATCCTTCCTCGCCTCTTACTAGTCTGGCGGTAGCCATCAATCCTTGGGTTTCTTGGCATCTAACCACTCTAGTCTCTGCCTCCGCCAGTCACATGGAACTTCCCCTGTGTGTCTCTGTCCAAATTCCCCCCTTCCTGTTTTATTCCACCTTCAGTGATATACAACTGACATATAACACTATGAAAGTTTAAGGTGTACAACATGTTGATTTGATACACTTATATGCTGCAAAATGATTACAACCACACCATTAGCTAACATTGATACCTCCATTGCCTCACATACTTGCCATTTCTTTTCTGTGGTGAGAACATTTGAGATCTACTTTTGTATACTTTCAAGTATATAATACAGTATTATTAACTATAATCACCACGCTATACCTTGGGTCCTCAGAACTTATTTGTCGTATAGCTGGAAGTTTGTACCCTTTGACCAACATTTCCCTATTTCCCCTATCCTGGTAAACCACTGTTCTATTCTCTGTTCTATGATTTTTGGCTTTCGGGGGTTCCATGTAAAAGTGATACCATACAGCATTTGTCTTCCGCTGATTTATTTCGCTTAGCATAATGCCCTCAAGATGCATCCATGTTGACACAAATGACAGGACTTCATTCTTTCTCGTGGCTGAATAGTATTCCACTGTGTATATATACCACATCTACTTTATCCATTCATCTGTTGACAGACACTTAGATTGTTTCCACATCTTGGCTATTATGAATAAATGGGTAATGAACATGGGAGTGCAGATATCTCTTCAAGATCCTGTTTTCGTTTCCTTTGGATATATACCCAGAAGTGAGCTTGCTAGATTATATAGCAGTTCTATTTTTAATTTTTTGAGGAACCCCATACTGTTTTCCATAGTGGCTGCACAAATTTGCATTCCATTTACAGTGCACAAGCGTTCCCTTTTCTCTGCATCTTCACCAACACTTGTTATCTCGGGGTTTTGTTTGTTTTTTGATGATACTCATTCTAAGAGGTGTAAGGTGGTATCTCGTTGTGGTTTTGATTTGCATTTCCCTGATGATTAGGGATGCTGAGCATCTTTTCATGTACCGGTTGGCCATCTTTATGTCTTCTTTGGAAAAATGTCTATTCTGGTCATCTGACCATTTTTTAATGGAATTATTTGGTTTTCTGCTGTTGAGTTGTATGAATTTTTTATATATTTTGGATATTAACCCCTTATCAGGTATATTATTTACAAATATTTTTCACCCACTCCATAGGTTGCCTTTTAATCTTGTTGATTGTTTCTTTTGCTGTGCATAAGCTTTTAAGTTTGTTGTTGTCCCACTTACTAATATTTGCTTTTGTTGCTTGTTCTTTTGGTGTCATATTCAAAAAATTATTGCCAAGACTAATGTCAAGGAGCTTACCACCTATGTTTTCTCCTAGGAGTTTTATGGTTTCAGGTCTTATGTTTTAGTCTTTAATCCATTTTAAATTAATCGTTTAAGCAGTATAAAATAGAGGTCCAACTGTATTCTGCATGTGGTTAGCTAGTTTTCCCAACACGATTTATTTCAATAGATAAGACTATCCTTTCCCTGTTGAGTATTCTTGGTTCCCTTGTCAAATATTAGTTGACTGTTTAAATTTCCCCCTTCTTATAAAAACACCAGTCATACTGGATTAGGGCCCACCCTAATAACCTCATCTTAACTTGATTACATTTGAAAAGACCCTATTTCCAAATAAGGTCACATTCAGAGGTACCAGGAGTTAGGACTTCAGCATATCTTTTTGAAAGACACAATTCAACAAATAGCATGGAGTATTTTGAATATTATATATATGCAAGCATACAGAGAATTAGAGAGTCTAATATAATGAACCCTTATGTACCTATCACCCAGGTTCAACAATAACCAATTCATAGACAATCTTGTTTCATCTGTACCTCAATTCCCCTCACTCCTATGTAATTTTGAAGCAAATCCCAGACTTCATATCAATTCATCTATAAATATCCGATGCATCTCTAAAGATTAAGACTTTCATTTTAACATGACCACAATACCATTATTACACCTAAAAATGTCAATCATTAATATCCAGTTAGTGTTCAAATTTCCAATCATCTCATAAATTGTCTCAGGTTGGATAAGCAACAAGGTCCTACTGTACAGCACAGAGAACTATATTCAATATCCTGAGATAAGCCATAATGGAAAAGAATATAAAAAAGAACATATATATATATATGTGTATAATTGAGTCAATTTTCTATACAGCAGAAATTAACTCAACATCGTAAATCAACTATACTTCAAAAAAAATGTCTTAGGTTTCTAACACTTTGTTTAATCAGGATCCAAATAAAAACCTCAGAGTCATTGACATTTAAATGGATTAACAATCTCAGCATCTTTATTCTCCCTCTGGTTGGTTGAGCACCAGATGGTTTTGAATATGTAAAGGGCACTCTGAATTTTAAGTGGATGGAGAAAGATGTTGGCAGGAGGGAGAAGGGAGTAGAAAGACAGCAGGGGAGGGGAAAGGTGGAGGGTGAGGTTCTAGAAGCAGGTTGTAGATTCAGGGGTACAAGGCTGGGGTGAAAGGAGCCCGGGGGGTAGGAGGAAGTGGCTCAAATAGTGGCAGAGAGTGGCTAGCAGACAAACTTTTAAGAACAAGGAGGTCTAGTAAATCACTTTATATATAATACTTTACACATCAGCCACCCAGAAATTTTCTTGCTAAACACACAAAGTACTGTCAAGCCTCCAAGCTGTTTCTTCCACTAAAAATACCCTCTCCCACTTCTATCCCAGCCCTTCAACCTGGAAAACTCCTGCACATCCTTCAACACTCAGCTCAGATATCCCACATGTGTGAAGACCTCTCTGATCCCTTCCCCTCAAAGTTGGCTTACTCCATTATTTACCACTCCATAAGGCTTTGGACATACCTCTACTACAACACTCCTCAAATTGCACTCTCATTATCTATGCTCATAGCTGAGTCTCCCACGAAACTGTGGGCTCTTTGAGTGGACTGGCAATGTTGATTCATCTTTGTATCCTGAGTCTCTAGCACCATGCCTGGCACAAAGACAGCATTCAATAAATGCTTACTGAATGAAAAAAAAATTAAAGGAGGAGAGAGAAAAGAAAAAAGGGAAGGGAAAGCAAAGAAAAGATCAAAAGAAGAGAAGAAAGAAGAAACAGAGGCAAGAAAGGAGGACATACACAAGGCAAACAACTGACCTTGCAAGGCAGAACTAGACAGCTTGATTTCAAGGTCACAACATCAAGGCCAAAGGAGGCTTTCATGAGTGTTTCCTTGGCTAGCACAGCATTTTTTAAATTTTGACTTAGTAATCAAAATTTAAGAATCACATAAAAATCCAGATGTCTAGCTTCTTAAACAAAAATAGAACAATCTATCCTAGGCTGGGCTTAGCCTCCTCCATGGTAACATTGGCTGTATCTAAACATGCTTTTCTCAGATTACCACAGTCACCAGCACTCCCAGTTGTCGTCCCAGCATGGATATGGAGTATCACTGGCCACTTACCATTGCCCTCGTGCTTTTGATTCTCTTATAACTGGTCTACTTCATTCACTTACTTCGCCTGCTTGGCTCATTTAAACATTAGAGTCTATCAACCTTGTCCCAGGTAATCTACTTCATCTAGATGCTCTGTGGTCACAAAAAAATAATTATAGTAATAACTATTCTAGAGCTGTACTGTCCAATAGAACCTTCTGAGATGGTAGAAATGTTCTGTAATCTGCAGTGTCCAATACTGTAACCACTAGCCACATGTGACTCTTGAGCTCTTGAAATACGGTTAGTGTGACTGAAGAACTGAATTTCTAATGTTATTTCATTTTAATTAATTTAGTTTTAATTTTAATAGCCACACATGGCTAGTGGCTACTAAATTAAAGATGCAGTTCTAGGGCAGTGCTTCTCAAGATTTAACGTACATAGAAATACCTGGGGATCTTGTTAAGACACAGATTACAATTTAGCACATCCAGAGTGAGGCCCAAGATTCTGAATGTCTAACAAATTCCCAGGAGATGCTGATGATTCTGGGGTTTGGACCACACTTTGGGGAGGAAGATTCTAGAACGGTGCTGCTCAAACTTTAGCATGTATAAGACTCCCCTAGAGATTCCAGAAAGATTCCAAAACAGATTCCTGGGCCTTGCCCCTCATAGTTTCTGATTGAGTAGGTTTGGGGTGGGGTCCAATAATTTGTAACAAGCACCTGGGTGATGCTGGAGTACCATTTTAGAGAATGGGATGCTGTTGGAAAAAAATCTTTTTATTCACCCTCTGATTTTCTTTCCCAATCGTTACTATTAATAGTTAATATTTGTGTCCTTTAATAAAGGTAGTTACTATCCCATTTTACTGATGAGGAAACTGAGGCACAGGGAGATTAATGAACTTACCTAAGGTTACCCTGATGGTAATTGCTGTCTCCAGAGCCACCTTCTTAACCACACACTTCACACCATGGAAGATGTCACCATGGATGTCTGCCAGTGTACTGTCCTTGCCTTGATGCAAAGACTCCCTAATTCCTTGAATTTAAACCAGAAGAGAAGAATCAAATCCGGAGCAGTCTGCTTTTGAGTCCCAATTTTCCTGCTTTTGTTTCACATCTCCTCATTTTACAAGGCAGGAAATGGGTTCTGAGAAGTAGAAGTAAAGGACTTGCCTGAGGCCACATAGCTAATCATTTCACTTTAAGTATTATCTGGTAAACGACCTTCACGTGGGCTTCTTCCCCTCCCCCCAAAAAAGCTTTATTGTTTCCATTTGGTCGAAGGCTTGGGAGAGGGCTGCAGGGTGTTTAAAAAGCTGTCTAGTGGTTGCAGAGAGGGGCTTCAGAGAGAAGCCCTGACACCAGAGGGACTCCTCAAAGGCCGCTGGGCTTCGGAGGCTCCTAGTGGTGCTTGAGGGTGAGTCTTTGGAAGAGATACTCGCCTAGCCCCGCCTGGGGACCAGCCACCCTGCAGAGGCTGGTCAGGTGGCTGCCATCTTCTTGATGAGTTTCACTTGCCCATCTAGGAGGCTGCTCTCCAAGAAGTCACAGAGGTGGAAGTCTGCGCGGGCAGACCATGAGTATGGTAGCTTCCATAGCGTCCTGGGTTTTACCCCATTCATCTTGAGATGGCTTCTACACATCCTGGAAGGGCTTGCGGCAGCCGCACTAGTTTTGTATTTCCAAGAGAGGCTTGACACCTCGCGCTTCTCCTCAGCCAATTCCTGTAAAAGGTGTCCCACGCCCTCCAGAGCCACATGGTGGAGGTGGAAATAGAAGCCCAGAGAGAGGTAGGTGTAGGAGGCACGCAGATGCATGTTGACCAGGCGGTTGACGACAGCCTCTGCCTCCGCGGAATAATTCTGAAGAATATGGGCACTCATGGTTGATCAATAATAAAGAGTTAAGCTCAAAAAATGGTGTTGGCCAATCCCGGTGGCCGAGGATAGCTGAGGGCTGATTCTGAAGGTTGCAACTTGAAAAAAGTTTAGAGGGTGGTTGGGGCCTGGAGCAAGGCGCGTCACCGGGTCGGTTCAGTCCAAACACTGTTGAAGCAAGCGACACATCCGCGGGACCTCAGAGCCCACACTGCTGGGCTTCTATTTCTTAACGTCTCTATACCACATTTCTATTGCTTTAACACAGATGGAATTCCTAAAACAGCACTTTTAGCTAGTCGCTACTGGTGGAGACACATCACCCCCCTCCACACACTCAACCCCCAGAATCCTGTGCGTCATCAGTCCATGCGTTCCTCCGCAGCCCCGCCCCTCCAACCCGTCCCCAGTTGGCAGAAGAAAGGCGTTGGGGTGAGGCCAAAGTGAGAGAGGAGGTAGACGGGAGGAGAGAGGTAGGTGGGTGCTCCCAGTCAAGCCGGGAAGTCAGGATCTTTGACCACTGGGTTAGGGGGCGAGTCCTAGCCGCTGGGGAACTGTTAAAAACCGTGAGAACCAGCCTCGGAAACAGGACCCGGAGGAGGCCTTTCTTCCCGCCGACAGACGCTCAGCGCCCGTCAGCGGCAGCAGGGGGCGCTCCAAGCGGCCTCGTGGGCTGGAGATGAGAGCCAGAGAGAACCCTGGCGAAGGCACGGCGGTGGCTGCCACTCATAGACCTGTTTGGGAGCCCAAATGAAGTTCTTCTGGGGCCGTGGGGAGCCCCAGAAATAACTGGTGGCACGGAAGGGAGAGCTCTGGTCTCCTGTATACAGGTAGAGACATCAAGACGTTAACCGTTTCACGTATAACCTATTTGTTTAAGCCACGTGGTCCTCAACCACATGGCACTTTAGTGTTACCTGGAGCTGTGAAAACCCAACGCCCTTGGGATTGACACAGAGGCCAATTAAATCAGAACCTCTGGGTTTGGGACCCAGGTATCAGGGGTTTCATGTTCCCCAGGTGGATTCCAAGATTGAGAACACTGGTTTAAAAAAAGTGGGTTTTTTTAATTAAATTTTAAAATCTGTTTTCCATTCTATTGTGGGTTTTAGGATGTAGCAAAAGGTACAAATTCCTCAAGAAAATGGAGTTAGTTGTGACAACAAGACAACAAGATACATGAGAAAATGCTTTGGACAACAAGATACATGAGAAAATCCTTTGGAAACTGGTAAAGGTAGGAGTTGTTGTTGTTGTTATTATTTATTATCCCTGTTTTAGAGCCTCCCCTGATAGTCTAACAAGCTGGAAAGTATTTAAATATTGTACTATACTCCGAAAACAAATCGCCATTGTCGTCAGAGGCGGGATGCTATCAAGAATGATATCGAACTCAGCTGAATGTAAAAAAGATAATTGAGGTGTTTAAGGCTGTGCATCTAGGTATACATACTTAACTGTAATCTCTCGTTTTCTATCTCAGCCCTTTTACTTAAAAGAACAGTAAGAAAGGAAGAGTTATTAGAAAGAATGATGGGAAAATACACGTCTGCTTTCTCTGCCTTCTCTGTTGTCACTAACCCTTGACTTCTACTTCTGGACTACATACTCCTTATCAGTTTCCATGCTCTCCTGGCTCCCACCCAAGGCCCTAAACAGGCCAACTCTGGACCTGGTCCTGAGCCAAGAGCCTATGTTCTATGAAGAGAAGATTCTTAATTTCAGCCACAGGTACAAGAAAGTGAATCAGAGAATTCAAGTGATTTGCCCTAAATCCCACCATCAGTTAGAACTGAAAGAAAAAAAAAAAAAACAGAAAAAGATCTAGTTCTCCATAAACCTAACCTAGATTCCACTGTGAAAACATTTACTCTTGGCTGCTAATTAATAAAAGAAATCATCATAGCAAAAAACATTGGGAGAAATGAAAGAGCCAGGGTGGGAGGAGAAAGGGTGAGGATGATCTTCCTGTTACAAAATGTTCTCCCACCATGAGGGTAAGAAGACACAGGGAGCTGAGAATAATACTAGAGACACAGCCACACTGATGCATATCACAAAACCTGAAATTGAAGGAAATTGAAGCCTTTCTTTGTGAGACATTTCATCATTTTCTCAGTAATTGCATCAGTTTTGTAATTTCTTCCATCACTGACTCCCCAGTAGCCCTGGCATCTTCTCGTCTGTGATGTGGACGTGGCGGGTGATGGTGTTTGCCTCCAGGAAATTAAAGACCCCTCTCAAGAACTGCATTAGTCATTGACACTTGCTGCTGTGATTGATCTTGTAACCACCATCAGATCTGGGCACGGAAAGGATATGAAAATTCACAAGCGGGAAAACAACCTTATCTTCCCCTGATGCAGCCCTCTCTTTACAAGAAATATCTGCAAAGTCTTTTTTGCATTTCTAATTTGCTCGTCAAAGGACATGGGTTTTTTTTGGTTTTTTTTTTTGCGGTACGCGGGCCTCTCACTGTTGTGGCCTCTCCCGTTGTGGAGCACAGGCTCCAGATGTGCAGGCTCAGCGGCCATGGCTCACGGGCCCAGCCGCTCCGCGGCATGTGGGATCTTCCCAGACCGGGGCACGAACCCGTGTCCCCTGCATCGGCAGGCGGACTCTCAACCACTGCGCCACCAGGGAAGCCCAGGACATGTTTTTGATAGGCTGGTATGTGTCCATGGGAGACTGGAAACTGTTTGGGATCATAGGAAATTGTGAATTCTGCCTGGGTTTCCAGAGTTGCTCTACTGAGTTGCCCTTAACTTAAAAACGCAAAAAATGTTTTAGAATTGTGTTTCAACATTTCGGGACACCCAGAAGACAAGAAGCCATAACACTGAAAAAACACCCTGATCTCGTCCTGTCTCTGTGGAAGGTACCAGAAGAAAAGTATACTCTGATTTTATTATTGCTTTATATCTTGGGCACTTCCTGGGAAGACGGCAGTGGGGGGCCAGCTGGGTAAATTTTTCCATAAGCATAGTGCTTCAAACTGAGCCACTCAACGGAGTCTATCCTAGAGTAAAAAAGACTAAAGACAAGAATCCCAATGAACGCACACTGTTTTCTGGGTTTTCCAATCCAATGGCCCTAAGATCTCTGAAACTTGCCAAATTGCATCTGTTGTTTGCTTAAGAATATGATAATCAAATTCTAAATGTACATACATGCTCTCTGATTCATTCCAGTAAGAGATATTTATCTTACAGGTATACTTCATATATAAGAATACTGTGTGTAAAGCTATTCACTACATTGCTATTTGTGTTTGAAAAAAAAATGCCTGTAAATAACCTGGAAAGGCTTCAATAGAAGACAAATTAAGTAAATTATGGTTCATCCACACAATGGAAAGCCATGTAGCAGATAAAAAGAACAAGGTAGCACTTCCATATTAAAAATGGAAAAATCTCCAGTACATAGTAACTGAATAAATGGGTGATGCGCAGCAGGGTACTGTTCCCATTTGGGTAAAGAAAAGAACAGAAACACATGTACGTGTGTAAAGCACAGGATATCTATGGAAGGATAGGCAAGAAACAATGCCTCTGAGATGGAGAACTGGAGGAAAGGGATGGAGGAGGGAGGGAGGCCACAATTCTGTTAATTGATTATCACAAGGTTTAACACATAAGAATAGTAACTAGTACATATAGTGCTTACCATGTGCCCAGCATGTTCTAAGCACATTACGTACTTAAACTAATGCAAAGTGCTCCTTTTAAACTATAAGATATTCAGATACCTGTCTTATTTCACTAAATTATCAACTACTTGAGAGCATAAACTTGACTTAAGCATTTTTTAATATCCTACACAAACACTGGTACGATATATATCACATAATAATGTTCTCAAGAAATATATGCTTCATTCATTCATTCAATATCAAATATGAGAGAAACTAATTATCTTTACCATTTAGAGCTGACTCAAGAGCTTAATCACCTTTATATAAAATTATCTTTTCATAATCAGTTTGCTATGCCATGAAGTCAAGCCATAATCCAAAAATAAATGGCTTTGAAAATGTGCTATTACACATACATACAATTGTGGTTGTGCTGGACACACTGGAGCATTCAAACAAATTACTTAAGAAAAGTCCAGTTTTCTTCTTTCTTTTCATTCAAAGAGAAACACTATTTATCAAAGCACAGTCCCCTCCCTTTTTAAACTTTGAGTTCAGGAGAGTATTTAAGAATGAAAGGTCTACTAAGTTAGACAGGATCAAGCAAATAAAGTGCTTAGCACAAGCCTGACCCATCAGAAACCCCTATTCAAGTGACACTATTTCTCATTTCTTATGTGGAGGCTTCAAACATCATGGGAGAGGAAAGTAAACAAGAGCAAGCGCTCAGTCTTGTCAACAATTGGCAAATATGTCTGCGACAAAAGCAGAGCAGATCATGGGAGTGGGAGTGTTTTTCCCCTTGACAAGTCATTAGAAGTCATCAGTGCTGTAAATCAGACAGACTGGGGAAAAGAAGAGAAAAAAATTAAAACCTTGATTCTTAGATTGAAAAATTCACTTATTCAATCTGGCATTTATTTGAGTGCCCTCTTGGGTCAGGCAGGCATTATGACAGGCAACTGTAGTCCTAAAGCTCATTTTATTCATTTAATGTGCTATCTCTTTTGCATTTACTTTCTATCTTTGAAATAAAATTTGCAGATATAGTAACAAATCCCATTTTACTGAAGTAGTAAAATGGTGGTAGAAGAATTCTCTAAATGTCTGGCCCTGACTTTTGGATTTGACAAAACAGCAGAACTTCAAATAATATTAAGGGGGCCTTCCCTGGTGGTGCAGTGGTTGAGAGTCTGCCTGCCGATGCAGGGGACATGGGTTCATGCCCTGGTCTGGGAAGATCCCACATGCCGCGGAGCGGCTAGGCCCGTGAGCCATGGCCGCTGAGCCTGCGCGTCCGGAGCCTGTGCTCCTCAACGGGAGAGGCCACAACAGTGAGAAGCCCGCATACCGCAAAAATAATAATAATAATAATAATATTAAGGGAACCAATACAGGGTTGTATTTGTTAAAAAAAAAAAAAAAGGTTTCATCTATTTTATGGACTGAATTGTGTTCCCCCAAAATTCATTTATTGAAGTCCCAACTCCCAGTACCTCAGAATGTAACCTTATTTGGAGATAAGGTCTTTAAAGAGATGAAGTTAAAGGAGCCTTTTAGGGTGGGGGCCTAATCCAATGTGACTGATGTCCTTATAAGAAGAAAGGACTTTGTGAGGAAAAAGTGGCCATCTGCAAAGCAAGGAGAGAGGCCTCAAAAGAAACCAAATATGCACACACCTTGATCTTGGACTTCTAGCCTCCACAACCATGAGAAATATTGTTTAAGGCACCCAGTCTGTGGTATTTTGTTATGGCAGCCCAACAAACCAATACAATCTACTATGATACTATTTCATAAAAGGAAGCACATTTTGGGGGACTTCCCTGGTGGCGAAGTGGTTAAGAATCTGCCTGCCAGTGCAGGGAACACAGGTTCGAGCCCTGGTCCAGGAAGATCCCACATGCCGCGGGGCAACTAAGCTCGTGCGCCACAACTACTGGGCCTGTGCTCTAGAGCCCGTGAGCCACAACTGCTGAGCCCATGTGCCACAACTACTGAAGCCCGTGCACCTAGAGCGTGTGCTCTGCAACAAGAGAAGCCACCACAATGAGAAGCACACGCACTGCAATGAAGAGTAGCCCCTGCTCGCTACAACTAGAGAAAGCCCACATGCAGCAATGAAGACCCGACAAAGCCAAAAATAAATAAATAAATAGGTTCTTTAAAAAAAAAAAGGGACTTCCCTGGTGGTGCAGAGGTTAAGAATCTGCCTGCCAATGCAGGGGACACGAGTTCGAGCCCTGGTCCGGGAAGATCCCACATGCCGTGGAGCAACTAAGCCCATATGCCCCAAGTACTGAGCCTATGCTCTAGAGCCCATGAGCCACAACTACTCAGCCCACAAGCCACAACTACTGAAGCCCACATGCCTAGAGCCCGTGCTCTGCAACAAGAGAGGCCACCGCAATGAGAAGCCTGTGCACCACAACAAAGAGTAGCCACCGCTCACTGCAACTAAAGAAAGCCCGCGCACAGCAACAAAGACCCAACACAGCCAAAAATAAATAAATAAATAAAATTTTTAAAAAAGCACATTTTAAACCACAAAGGTAGGAAGGACATAATTTTTGAATAATTTTGCTTTTTAAAGAAACTTCCTGGGACTTCACTGGTGGCACAGTGGTTGAGAATCCGCCTGCCAGTGCAGGGGACACGAGTTCGAGCCCTGGTCCGGGAAGATCCCACATGCCGTGGAGCAACTAAGCCCATACGCCACAACTACTGACGCCTGCACTCCTAAAGCCCGTGCTCTGCAACAAAAGAAGCCACCTCAATGAGAAGCCTGCACACCACAACAGAGTAGCCCACGCTCGCCGCAACTAGAGAAAGCCCACGCACAGCAACGAAGACCCAACGCAGCCAATAAATAAATAAATAAATAGATTTATTTTTTAAAAAAAAACTTCCTATATTTGTATTTTTTTCATTTTGCTGTAGACCAGTGAAAACTCTGTTTTGACCAAGGAACCCCTGCTCTAAAATCATCTTTCTTCTTAATTTTTCATTCACTTGTTTCCAAACAAAAAATAACCATAGACTACACATGGCAAACCTAGTAATTCCAACCTAAAAAGGATGTGTTATGTAACAGGCCCATTTTCATAGTTAGAACATAGTTTATAAGTTTATCACCTGCTATATAATAAATCTTGTAAAGACATTTTCTCAAATGAATAATAACCTTTTAAATTTATAATTATTAAGATTGAAGTAGAAATACTTATTCAAATTATTTTCAAAATACAGTTGAATTATAAATTCATTATGAAGTTTGGGAAAATTATTTATTTTATTCAATGGAGTTTAGACAAGTAATTTCACATTTCATTTTAAATCCAGAGTCAGAAAACATTTCTTGTACATCTAGCACTCATAAAGATCATGGTATATCAATGAAATATTTAAATATAGAGATCGATTTTTAATGGATTTCTATAAATAACATTAACAGGAAAACGCACATAATACAATCTACTCTGGATCTAAGAGCCGTAATTTACTCAAATATTGAAAGAAACTAGTCTGAAAATTTTCTTGTTTAGAAAACATATTGAGAGAACAGGATCAAGGATGGAGGAATTAATTTGTACTCAGCAATTCACAAACATGACATTTTTAAGATTTGAAAAAGGCTGTATGTTGGCAGCGCAGGGAATGATCTCTCTCTCTCTCTCTCTTTGTCTCTCTCCCTCCCTCCCTCTCCCTCTCCCCCCTGTGGAGCAGGGACATTTCATATTTCATAGTTTCTGAATTTCCTCAGGAGTTCTGAAGGAGCATCCCCAGACCAGCGGAAACGAAGGTGCCAACAGTTCACATCTGAAAAACCTGTAGAAGAGAGAAGAGAATATTTTAAAATCAGAGGTAGGAAAAGTCAAGCTTATTTATAATAGTAAAACAGCTTGTTGATTAGATTTCATTGCAATAAGTGAAGTGTAAGGGTAAGTCTTTGGTATGAATTATTAATATCTTACAGAAATGGATAAGCAGACTATTGAATCCTTATGAACAGGAATTGGTTTGTATGGATGAGAGGGCCTTATGTGTTTAAATGCTTATTAATAAAAAGATATTTATAGATACTTCCAGTGGTGGGAATTTTGACAATTCATCTGCAAGCAAATTAGAAACTACTTTCAAACAGCTGTCAAAAGTAGCAGGTCAATGGAAAGGATCCCTGGAAATACAAATAATTTATTCCACAGTAGTAAGATTTTTTTTTTAATTCTAATAAACAACTTTGTGGAAAATTAGAGAAAAGGTCATTTTCATTCTCTACTGGAGGAAGTGTAAACTGGCAAAACTTCTAGCAGGCAATTTGGCAATATTTATCAAACTCATTAAAATGTATAAACCTTTAAGCCAATAATTCTACTTCTAGAAATTTATCCCAATGAAATAATCATGATGTGCTCAAGGGCTTAACTCTAAGGATGTTTATTATGATACCATTTGTAAATGTTTAAAAAATAAAGAAATAGTCTAAATCTTCAGTAATAGAAAATTGGTTAAAAGGCTTTGATATAGTCGTTAACAATGTTTTAATATTTATCATCATAGGAAAAGGTTCGTAACATATTGCTAAGTAACTGGTAGTTACGAAACAGTTTAGACAGCATGATCTCATTCATAAATTCATATTTACATGGGTATTTATATAAAATTTTTTTAAGTCTCTAAGTAATTACCCCTAAATGTTAACAGTAACTATTCCTGAAGAGTTGGAATAGATATGATTTTCATTTTTTATACTCTTTTTTTGTTTATCTGTATTTTCTTATTTTTCTGCGATGAACAAGTATGCCTTGTATCATTTTTTACTTTTATAATATTGCTGATGAAAAAGCAGTTTACAGAATAATATATTAAATATGCCTCCATCGATATTTGAAATATTATCTAAATATGTAGTAGGAAAAATATACACAGAATAGTTGACAGTGATTATCCCAGGAAAATAGGATCTGCACTTTCTTTAGAACTATCAGAGAAAAAAATCTAAAGAATTGCCATTTGGGGAAAAAGCAAAAAGGAAATTGTTTCTGACAACCTGTAATTGAAACACACACACAAAATATGTACAGTAATATCCTTTTCATTTTAGGTGTACTAACATATCTTAAAATATACCAAAATAACAATAATACATATTTCCCTAAGTGGTAAGACTACAAGTTATTGTATTTTCTTCCTTTTGCTTGACCATATTTTCTCACATTTCTACACTAAATACATGTTATTTCTGTAGTTTGAAAAGATGTTTTCGAGTTTGGGTCCACCTAGAAGTAGATCCCAGACAAGAACTTGAATTCAAGTGGCTAACTTGGGGAGTTGATCCCAGGAGACCCTGGTAGGGAAAGGAACCAAGTTTGTAAAGACCCCTGAGAGTTATTCCACTTGAGGGGTGAAGGCGCTGGGGAATTTAGCCTCCCACTCCCATTCATTATCATCTGATGGCTACACCCAGAGCGTGTTTACTCCCTGGTACTTAACTGCCCGCTCACTGCTGCCAAGCCGGACCCACTGCCGGAGAAAGCACTCTGGTGGGAGCCGTAGGGTTGGCAATGCCCAGAGGATATGTTAGCACATCAACAGCATCTGCTACATTCGTTTTTATTTTACTCCAGGATGTTTGATTCTAGAATTGTATTCATCAGAAGGCACATTTATTGCATATTTAAATGAAAAGAAAGTAAAAGTAAGATTGTCTCGCACATGGGTTTTCAGATGCCATGCTCCTTATTTTCCTGGTTGCAATGAAGAATCAGAAAATCATGGGGACTATTTAATAGAAGCTCATCACAGAAGAGGCATCAAAAGGCAAACTTCAAAGTAAATATCAAGCACTGCTTGAGGAAATTAACAAAAATGCTGAAAAGTTATGTGGGAAGCCACTCAGGGCTTGGTAAAGCTGACATGAATAATATTTCTTAAATGCTGATGTTATAAAAATTTACACTGCAGTCAAATGAAATTATAAATAATCAGGCAACTGTGCTTTGGCATATGAAACCCCAACTTTAAGGCACTACTCAGAACAGCCAATAATCTCTTAAACAACATTAAGAAAATACTGGTAAATGCAGCTTTCAGCAAAATTGCGTAATTCTTATTCTCCAACAACAGCTTTCAAAACAGTGATCCTCCCTCCTCTCATCCCCTCTGCTTCATTCCTCAACCACAGTAAGAGAATACATTTCACAATGTGAGGGTATCAAAACTGGCATCACAATTTGTTCTGAGTAAATTACAATATATCTACACTGTGGAATATTTATCAGTTGTTCATTCTGATGAGTTCATTCTAAATATAAGGGTCTAAGGAGGAGTCCCATAGTAATAAAAGCTAGCATTAAAAAAGCAATGGCCAGGCTTCCCTGGTGGCACAGTGGTTGAGAGTCCGCCTGCCGATGCAGGGGACACGGGTTCGTGCCCCGGTCTGAGAAGATCCCACGTGCCACGGAGAGGCTGGGCCCATGAGCCATGGCCGCTGAGCCTGCGTGTCCGGAGCCTGTGCTCCACAACGGGAGAGACCACAGCAGTGAAAGGCCTACATACCGCAAAAAAAAAAAAAAAAAAAGCAATGGCCATGTACCAGGTCTAAATATTTTACATATGTTATTTACTTCTCAAAAAGACCTTACAAAAAAAAAAAAAAGGCTTCCCTGGTGGCGCAGTGGTTAAGAATCCGCCTGCCAATGCAGGGCACACAGGTTTGATTCCTGGTCCGGGAAGACCCCACATGCCGCCAAGCAACTAATCCCATGCGCCACAACTACTGAGCCTGCGCTCTAGAGCCCGTGAGCCACAACTACTGAAGCCCACACACCACAACTACTGAAGCCAGCATGCCTAGAGGCTGTGCTCTACAACAAGAGAAGACACCACAATGAGAAGCCCCCGCACTGCAACCAGAGAAAGCCCACGCGCAGCAACAAAGATCCAGCGCAGCCAAAAAAAAAAAAAAGGACTTTACAAGGTAGAGGTAGACACAAACATTTTAACTAATATATAGAGATAAGAAAATGCAAATACAGAGAGGTTATCTCACTTGCCCAAGGTCACACAACTCATCAGTGGGAAAAGCTAGGCTCTGGTTCCAGAGTCTGTGCTCTTAGCTACTGTATAACAGAGAGGAATGTGCACAGTATAACCCCATTCTTTATTTGTAAAGCCCTCACAAACGAACATATGCTTATACATGCCTTTGTTAGCATAGACAAACAAAGGCTATGGAAGGAGACACACCTGGGCATCTGCATTGGTTACTTCAGGAAGTAGAAGCAGAGAAGGATGAGACTAGGGTAGACACTAAATTGTTGTCTATATGTGATTCTTTGAATTTTTAATGATCAGCTCATATTACTTTGGGGTTTTTAAATATCTAAATAACTTTTTGAAAAGAAAGAGAATTTTATAGAATCTTATGAAAGGGATTTAAGTGGGGCCTCAGTGTGAGAATCTGACGTGATCAACCCCCTCAACTCTGGTGAACTCAGAATAGGTCTGAATCTGAAACATATAGTCACAGGGAGGCCCCAAGCGTTCCGGAAGCCCAGATCTGAACATTCCAAGGCTAAATGGAGTAACATTCACGTGTTTGCCTGTGAATGCCTGTGGGTGGGTGTTTGTATGTGTATGTTTGCCTAAAACACTGTTTTGAGGACATTCGAGCTTCTGCTTTGATTGGTTTGTTATATTATAACCACTGCCAGTTATGCGGCTGATGCAGTCAACTGCAGGCTCTATGAAAGGATCTCTTGGGTAACCAGCAGAGGCACCTGAAGGAAGCTCTAAGAATCTTTATTCCCAACAAGTAGTGAGCATGTAAAAGTTCTCCCCAGAGAGAGTTTTGAAGTGACTGTCTCTAGAAAGACTATAGTTCACCACAAACTATCGAATTATCTTCTTTTTTGTAAGAAGTGTTCGAGAACATTCAGGAACCTTTTACTTAAAGGCTAAATTCTAGTGGGGTGTTGTATCACAACCATGAGAATCAAGAATTTGGAGGACAGTTAACGTGTGTGTACATAACACACCTGTACAAGATAAATACAGTGGGATGGCCAGATAGACAAAGAAATGATAACAACAGCTAACAATTATCCAGGGCCTGCTGTAGGCAAATCACTGTGCTAAGCATTTTGCATGGATCGTCTCATTTAATCCTCATGGTAACTTTATGAGAAGGTACCATTCTGATCTCTCTTTTGTAGATGAGAAAACTGAAGTGTAGAGAAGTTAAGTAACTTTTACCCAGTAATACAGATAATAAATGGTAGAGCTAGGATATGAACCCAGGTAGTATAGCTGGGGAGCCGAGAGTTTAACCTCTGTAATACCCTGCTTCAATGGATATATACATGGGTCAGATGTCTATAAATCTACTTACAGGTAAGGTATCTTCTCAGAATAGTGCAATGCCTTAGAATGCAGACTCTGCAACCAAACTGCCTCAGTTCAGACCTCTTCCCTGCCACATACAAGCTGGATGACCTTGAGAAAATTATTCAACCTCTCTAGGCTTCAGTTTTCTCATCTATACAATGAGAATAATATTGGTACCAACCTGGGCTTCCCTGCTGGTGCAGTGGTTGGGAGTCTGCCTGCCAATGCAGGGGACATGAGTTTGATCCCTGGCCCAGGAAAATCCCACATGCCATGGAGCAACTGGGCCCGTGCACTATGGCTACAGAGCCTGCGCTCTAGAACCTGTGTGCCACAACTGCTGAGGCCCGCACGCCTGGAGCCCGTGCTCCGCAACAAGAGAGGCCACCGCAGTGAGGGGCCCGCTCACCACAACGAAGAGTGGCCACCACTGGCCGCAACTGGAGAGGGCCCACGCACAGCACCGAAGACCCAACACAGCCAAAAATAAAAACAAATAAATAAATTTATAATATTGGTACCAACTTCACAAACTTGTAATGAGGATTAAATAAATTAATATTAAACAAGATAATAGATGTAAAGTAAAATATGTAAAGAACTACACGTAGTAAATTCCCAACACATGTTAGCTAGTACTGTTTTAGTAAAGCAGATGACGATCCCAGAAATGTCTCAAGTTTTCCCTTGCAAGGCATGTATTAAGGAATATATCTTCTAGTTTCTGTGTCAATGCTAGGTAAGTATCTTTTAAGGTGCTAAACCAGCCCTTATATTTGGCACTACTATGTAGCTGGAAAGGTTGAGAATAAATACAATATAAAACGAGCCTTTTAATTTCACATCTTCTCTGTTCTGCAAAGCTACATGACATGACTTACCTGGAGAATCTGGATTTTGTGAGGAGAATGACTTCTCCATGGATTTGGATTCTTTTTGCTCCATTTTCTCTGTGGTTGGACCGAACTCCTCATTCTTTATCTCTTTTTGCTCATTCCGTTCCTCATTTTCAATTTTATCGGTATGAGTCTGGTCAGATTCTTCCAACATCAGATCTTTTTTACCTCTGGTAGCCCAGTGCATTGACTACATTAATTGAAAGCAGATGTATAATATAAAATCAATATTATATAGTTTCTATATTTAAAGTTCAATATGTGGTAACACCTAACCTACTAGTATAGTGCTGATTAACAAAATGTTAGACTTGACTATTAGCCAGATATTAATTAATTCAGATGTTAATCAATTAATCCTCACTGATTTGGAAAACTAATGATATAAGGAGAAATCCATATCCTGGTAGAAAGCAAAGGGACCAGCATCAGAGAGATTCCAAGAATGAGATGTTTTCTTAGAAAATTAGGCATAAAATTACCATATGACCCAGTAATTCAATTCCTAGACACAAAAGAATTGAAAACAAGTGTTCAAAGAAAAACTTAAACTCAAGTGTTCATAGCAGCACTAGTCACAAGAGCCAAAAGGTGGAAACAATCCAAATGTCCATCAATTCGTGAATGAATAAACAAAAATGTGGCATATTCATACAATGGAATATTATTTGGCCATAAAAAAGGAGGAAAGTACTACAAAGTGGATAAACCTTGAAAACACTATGCTTAGTAAAAGAAGCCAGAAATAAAATGCACATATTGTATAATTCCAGAATAGACAAATCCATACAGATAGAAAGCAGATTAGTGATTACCAGAAGCTGGAGAGAGGGGAATAGGGAGTGATTGCTAACAGGTACAGGGTTTCCTTTTGGGGTGATGAAAAAGTTCTGGAACTAGATAGTGATGATGGGTAAACAACATTGGGAAGGTACTTAATGCCACTGAAATGTACACTTTAAAATGGTTAAAATGGTAAGTTTTCTGCATATTTTACTATCAAAAAACAGACAATTGGGCTGTGTACCTTGAGCCATGCCAGAGATTAAACCTAACTACTGTTGTAACTACTATCCCCACTCTACTATTGTGACCTTCCATCCAGCCATGATCAATGAAGAGTTGGCAAATATTAGAATTCTGGGTTATACATCTTCTCTTTAAGAAAACTCATGGCACAAAGCAGAAAGTCAATCAATATTTACTGTGAAATATTTGTCCTAATTTTAAGTGGATTCACTTAAAGTCCAGTTATCATCAAAATAATGAGAACTTTCTAAATATCTTTCCATTTTTTAATAATAATATGAATGTGTATGTGTATACTGTGTGGAAGGTTTCTGGAAGGAAACACAAGAAACTGCAATGGTGGCTTTCTGAGAGAGGGGAGTAGAACTGGAGTCTGGAATAAGGATGGACTCACTTTTTATTACATATCCTATTGTACTATTTTGATTTTTTTTAACAAAAGTGTTGTTTTATTATATTTTTTTAATTTACAATTTTAAAAAATCAGGGACCATAAATCAAGTGTTGGGCATTGCCCACTAACTTCTGGTAAAACTTTTATATTTTTAGACAAACACAATATCCAAAACACTTGAAAACACCCCCCAGAAACCTGACATCCTAGAACTGCGTCCAATATACTTGGGTGGTGGTCCTTTGCCAAGTAACTTAATGGCGTAATTTTTCCAGCCTAGCTCTGGCTTCTGATGGTAGTGTCAGGAGTGAGGAAAAAATGAAAAATGGATCTTCAAAATGGAACAAAAGCACAAGACAATTACTTTTCCCCGTACATCCTTTTGTACCTTTTTCACGTGTGTCCTGTATATGTATTTCCTTTGTCTTTTTTTTTTTTTTTGGCTGCACTGTGCGGCTTGCAGAATCTTAGTTCCCTGACCAGGGATTGAACCTGGGCCACAACAGTGAAAGCACCACTCGTAACCACTGGACCGTCAGGAAACTCCCTGTGTTTCCTATTAAAATGTTTAAAATTGGATGGATGGGTAGATAAATGAAAAGACAAATAGATGAATACAGAGTAAGAAAGAGTGAGAGTTTGCTGTGTCAAGAATATTTCAAGTAGAATAATTAGCCCTGACATCAACCAAAATAATAAACATAACTGTTTCTTGAAACCTCATCTGGATATTGTGGGATGCTATTTCTGAAGCACTGCTGAACAGTAACATACTACCTCTGTTGGTCAGAAACCCAAGAAAAACCCATAAGCCACATATTTGGGCAACTTTAAAACCCAGAATATATTATCCTCCTAATATCCAGGATATTCTTTTCCTGTGCTGCAAAAAAAAACAATAAAAGCAAAGCAAAGAAACCAAACCAAATAAAACATTGATTTTTCTAAAGTCCAAGGCTTAGCGAATAAGCTCAGAAGTTGTGACATTTAAAAACTGTGCCACAAAAAAAAAAAAAAACTGTGCCACAAACCATGGCAGGGGCCACTGCCTCTGCTACACACGTGCCCCATGTTGCAAGGGGCATCGGGCTTTTCATCTTTAGCACACTGAGGTCTGAACTATCTCAAAATACTGCGGTTGCCAGCTTCTCCCCACAGCACCACTTTATTTGCTAGTTTAAACAAATCAAGGTAGGCAGGCGGTGGCCCATTATGTGTGTATTTGGCCAAGTTCGCTACGTGGGGTGGAGGGAGGTGGGAAGTGGGAGGTGGCGGGGAAGGGGCAGAGATCACTAGCACCTTAAAGAGCTTAGAGAGATACCACAATTTCTTACGACCTGTCTCAGGAGCATTAACACTGTGCACACAGGCAGGAGCCAGGAGAAGTACCTCACCATGAAGAAAGGGGTACAAAGAAAGTACAAAGGGGTAAAATGCCTTCTTGGACTCTTTTAAATAAATCTGTTCATCATCGTTTTTTAAGAGAATTGGGAAATGTTAATGACATGGTGTTTATAAATAATAGCCAATATGATCACAAATAGCATGATCTCAACTAAATTAAAAGCTGGAAAGATATATTCAAATATAGATATATAACTATATAGATAGATACATATACATAAAATATACAGACTGGAGGGCAATATAGCCTGTACACAGCCTAAAACCTTAAGTATATTCAAGCCTTCTGCCCTGATCCAACCTGAAAACTCACTTCTTCCCACATTCAACCTATCTCTCCCCAACTGCAAAGGAGCATCATCCTGAATCCTCTTCCCCAAAAAAAGACCCCATAAAGCAGTTACTGCCACCATTCAGTGTAACCGGCTCTCACACTAACAAATGAAGGACAGAAAACACTGGAAGGAAATGTACCAAAGTACAAATGGGGTTATCTTTGCATGGCAGCATTGTGAAGTTATTTTTTCTTTTCTTTCTTTTTATTTTTTGGTGTGCTCTAAATTTTCTATGACAAGATTATACACATGTACAACTAGAGTTTAAAAATTAGATTGAGTTATGGTTGCCAAAATATATCAATATAAGGAGGGAGCTTCTCGGTGCCAGTAATATGTGTGTTGGGGTGAGGGGTGGTGTATACAGAGTATACACTTCACAGCCACTTGCTAAACTGTAAATGCAGGTTTTAAGCATTTTTTTCTGTAGGTTTTATATCAAAATAAAAATGTTAATTTTAAAAAGAGGCAATGGCCTCAGCTAGTGTAAAATATAATCTGCTTGGTTTGGTTTGTTGTTTTGTTTGCTTAGTTTCTTGGGTTTTTTACATGTGAGCGGAATAGAGGAGGCTGGCCAGTGGCTTCGTTTGTGGAGGGGAAAAGATATTGAGAAAGTTAGTGAAAAGAGCTGAAAACGTTAGATGTGTGTATCACAGGTCAGCTAGGTGGCCTGTGTACAGTGTATCAAGAGCTGAAAACGTTAGATGTATGTATCACAGGTCAGCTAGGTGGCCTGTATACAATGTATCAACTTTTTTTTTTTTTTTTTTTTTGCGGTACGCGGGCCTGTCACTGTTGTGGCCTGACCCGTTGCGGAGCACAGGCTCAGCGGCCATGGCTCACGGGCGCAACCGCTTCGCAGCATGTGGGATCTTCCCGGACCGGAGCACGAACCCGTGTACCCTGCATCAGCAGGCGGACTCTCAACCACAGCACCACCAGGGAAGCCCTCAACTCTTGCCTCAGTACTTTTCTTTTGGAATAAAAGTGCCTACAGTCTGCCGTAGATGGGTGGTGAGGGTTAATGACTGACCTATAGTAAACACTTTGAAAGCATTTGTAGCAATTGGTACAGCATGGGACATTTTTAACAACTTATGAGAATTTTTTCTCAGAATTTTATTTTGACTGCAACCATTTTCCCACAACCATCCTAAAGCCATATATTTTGGAGCAAGAGGGAGAGCCATTCATACCCTGGATCCCTTGGGGTAAAACCATTTAGCAAGACAACGATGATTTCTCTGAGATTCTTTGAGCTGGAAAGGTGTCTCTGTTTTCAAGTTATTCCAAGATCCCAAAGGCCACAGTTACTGAAGTCCTCACTTCATAGTCCCTTTTTTTAAACCAACATCACATATCTAGACTTAAATTTCCAGCATATTCACTGACCTGAATGAATTCTTAAAATATTTTTACAATTAGACTATCAGGAGGAACTTCTAAAATGGAAAAGAAAACTTAATAGCTAGTGAAGTGACAGGGACTTGGTGTGAGGAAAAAAAAATACCAGTTAGAGTTTCATCACTCTTGGATGATAGAAATGTGTCCACCCTGAAGCTATGGTTCATTTGAGGAATTCTCCCAAGGAGATTCCTGTATTATGAACCTGTGTGACGCTGCAAAAGTACATTGTGATTTGTCCTGCACTTTTAGGGCAAGAGAACGTGCAGATGTGTTTTAGATAAACGTCACCTAAAATTTCACCTATAATCCTAAATTATAACCATTTTATTGTCAGAATGACCTATGTAATATACCTAATCCAAACACCCTAATGGTGATGTTTATCTACAAAAAGATGGTGATCTAATAGGTGATGAGCAATACTAGGTATGGCAATTGTTATTAATTTCTCTAGAGTAGTGAGTGTGAAAGGATGGACAAATGAAATGCACACACACAAAAAAACAACTAAAATGTTGTAGAGAGAGGTGAGGTTTTCACATGCAGAAGTCACTGTGAGGATTAGAACAGAAAGGAATGAAAGGAAGTTTCAGAAAATCTATCGAATGAGGTACAAAACACATGAAATTTGGTATAGGGGTTTCAAAGTTCACTGAGGAATAGAACAAAAGTAAGTCAGAAACGACAAGGTTGAGCCCAAAGAAGACTGTGCAAGGAAAAATATCACTGCTGATTTAAAATAGGAGGATATGCATCTCATCATTTTTGTACCACTAATAAAAATAAATCCTGAACCAAATGCTAGCCCAGCATAATATTTCAAGTTTGCTGACAAGACTAATGATGCAGCCAGTAAGATCTGATATGTAATTATTGTAAGACCTCAGAGAGTTCATAGTTAAGCTAAATTCTAAGCAGAAACGATGTGTTTGGAGACAGGACATAAGTGTTTAATGGAAAGACGTCTGCAATATAAATTAGAGCAGGGGCTTGGAGAAGAGTTTTTGAAAAATCCTCAGCTAACTTGATATTAGCAGTTAAAGTTAAGTAATAGAGTTCAGTGGATCATCAAGCAAAATGAACTATAAATCAAAAGGCATTAAAATAACAAGGGTCACTAATTCAGTAGCAGTTACAGTGTGTAGCACTCAAGAGACTAGAAATAGTTATGTAGAGGTGGCAGAACAATGTTTATTTAGTCAGTGTTAACAAGGAATTTTGGATATACACAATGTAAAAGAAAAAAATCTTATTTTTGTGTATGTGAAGCTGTCACTATTTTTTTAGAGATTCTCTCTAGTTATTTTGTGTATATATTCAACCATCTTATGGTTAGTCCTTCATAAATACTTAACCCACCTTAAACCATTTGAATATACACTGCATTCCAAAATGAGATTAAGAAAACAGTTTACATGTTATGTAGAGTGGCTTTAACTACATTCCTTGAGAGTTTTTCATTGTTCTTCTCCATTACTTCAAAGACCCTCCCTCATTGTTGCAGGTTTTTTATCAGTGACAAAACAATTTGCTCAAGTCTCCTTAAAATAAAAACTATCCAGAAGGAATCTAAATGTAACCTTGAAGAGCTATAATTCAAGAGATGTGAATCACTTTATACACTAATTCTAATATGTCCCTTAAGACTTCCTTATAAGGTAACTTATGCATTCTATGTCTCATGTTATTGAAAAATGTCCCTGTAAAAAAAAAGCCAGAAAATAAATCATGTCTAAGAATGTAAAAACTGGGCTTCCCTGGTGGCGCAGAGGTTGAGAGTCCGCCTTCCGATGCAGGGGGCGCGGGTTCGTGCCCCGGTCCGGGAAGATCCCACATGCTGCGGAGCGGCTAGGCCCGTGCGCCATGGCTGCTGAGCCTGCGCGTTCGGAGTCTGTGCTCCGCAGTAGGAGAGGCCACGACACTGAGAGGCCCGCGTACCACACACACACACACAAAAGAATATAAAAACCTTTAAAATTATATTTTCTCTACAAAGGTCCATGGAAGAACAAAATAAATACATAACACAGTAATTACAGAGATTATTTTGTATTTAGCTTTTCTAATGCCATGAAGGAAAATAACACAATGGTTTAAAAAGTCTCTCTGCATCTATCCAACAATTCTTTCAACAGAATTAATAATGGGAATAATTTACAAATAATTTACAGATTTCTTTGATTAATTAGGTCCTTTTTTTTTTTTTTTTTCGGTACGCGGGCCTCTCACTGTCGGGGCCTCTCCTGTTGCGGAGCGCAGGCTCAGCGGCCATGGCTCACGGGCCCAGCCGCTCCACGGCATGTAGGATCTTCCCGGACCGGGGCACGAACCTGTGTCCCCTGCATCGGCAGGCGGACTCCCAACCACTGCACCAGCAGGGAAGCCCAGGTCCTATTTTTTATTGAATTTATTAAGCCTTGAGAAGAGAACAGGCTCATATGAACTAAAAAGATGGAGAATATGAATTTGCAATGGTTCAAGGTTCGGCAGTATTATATGAGCAACTTGAGAAGCGCAGTTATCAGAATGTATAAAACAGTAAATGATAACGGGGAGCATATACATATACTGAATCAAACAGCCAAAGAGACTGACAAATGTAGTCAGAGGCTCTTCTGGCCCTGATGTACTGACTTTCCCTTCACAGGATTTTGTGGACACTGTGTTATATCTAGATACTACCAGCCTCTTGGTCTTCTCTCTCCTCTTGTCTGCTGACTCTTTAAGCTACTATGTGAGTCTAATCCAGGGGCAGCCTGAGCTTCATAAATTCAGTTAATCCCAGAGAGAAACCTACCGTTTTCACCGAGTCACTCAAAGCTTCCCACTGCTGGAATGGCATCGATATCTGGCTCCTTCTCCAGTGGTCATAGCGGGCTCGACTTGCTCCATTAGTCAAAATCTCCTTTGCCTTCTGCAGTTTCTGAAAAGTCTCCACTAGAAAACAAATTTTAAAATGAGCACTACTTTCCCGGAGGAGTTATTTTTAAACTCCCATACAATCTAACTGATCTCACTGAAATATGTCTCTGTTATTTACCAGCTGTGTAACCTTGGGCCAGTTCACTTCATCAAGCTTTAGTTTCCTCATTTGTAAAGTGCATCATAAGGACAAGTGAGATTTTGTACATAATGTACCTGGCTCACTGTTTATCCACTTCCCTTTACTGAGCTCCAGTGATGTGCCAGGTGCTCTCCCAGGTGCTGATGACACAGATGTGAACAATAGACATAATCTACCTCACAGGACAGACGTTTATAAACATTGGGAAAATTACAATCTTGTCTACTAGGAAGAAAACTACCTTTTCTAGTGGTAGTGTGATAGAGGGTAATGAGCAGGCTAGAGGAACAGTGTAAATGAAGACTCTAAGGCAAAAAAAAAAAAAAGCATGTTTATTTAGAGGAAGTAGAGGATGCCAGTTTGGCAGGAAGACACGGGTCAGGGGAAGAACAATGAGGGGTGGGCCTGTAGAGTAGACAAGGGCCCGGTCACCCAGGACCTTAGAGGTTATGCTAAGGATTCTGGTCTGTTTTTTCTTGTAAGAGCAATGGGAAGCTCCTGGGAGGTTTTAAACACAGGAAATAACATGGTAGGTGGTTGATAAATGGTAGCTTTGTCACTGATCTATTTGACCAGATGGCATATAATAGAAACTTTTGAAGACCTGTTGGAAACACTTCCAATATGTCTTCTGCTCCTCAGTGAAGTTAAAACTTTCTGTAGAGCAGGATACAAGACCAATATACAAAACTCAATTGTGTTTCTATACATTAGCAATGAACAATCTGAAAATGAAATTAAGGAAACAATTCCATTTACAATAGCATCAAAAAAATAAAATACGGGCTTCCCTGGTGGCGCAGTGGTTGAGAGTCTGCCTGCCGATGCAGGGGACACGGGTTCGTGCCTCGGTCTGGGAAGATCCCATGTGCCGTGGAGCGGCTGGGCCCGTGAGCCATGGCCTCTGAGCCTGCGCGTCCGGAGCCTGTGCTCCGCAACGGGAGAAGCCACAACAGTGAGAGGCCCGCGTACCGCATGAAAAAAAAAAAAAAGATAATAACAAGTGTCGGTGAGGATGTGGAGAAATTGGAAGCCTCATACAGGTGGGATTGTAAAACAATGTTCCTGCTTTGAACTACAGTTTGGTAGTTCCTCAAAATGTTAAACATAGAATTACCATTTGACCCAAGAATTTCAACCCTAAATATATACTCAAGAGAACTGAAAACATATGTCCACACATATAAAAACTTGTATATGAATGCCCATAGCAGCTTTATTCATACTAGCTAAAAAGTGGAAACAACTCAAATGTCTGTCAACCAACAGGTGGATAAACAAAATGTGGTATATGCTACAACATGGATGAACCTTGAAAACATTATGCTAAATGAAAGAAGATAAGATAGTCACAAAAGGCCACTTGCTGTGTGATGCCATTTATATGAAATAGTCAGAATAGACAAATCTATACAGTAATTAGATTCGTGATTGCCAGGGGCTGGGCAGGGGGAAATGGGAAGTGATTGCTAATGAATATAGAGTTTCTTTTGTGTTCACAACAACTTTATGAGGTGGATATTATTAGTATTATTCACATTTTACATAGTCTAAGGCTGAAGGAGGTTCATATAACTTGCCCCAAGTCCCTAAGCTACAAGTGATGGAGCCACAATTCAAACCCAAGCCTGCCAGGCTCCCCAGCTAGGAAGGCTACACTTGACTACCTTCCTGCCCCTTCCATTTTCCTGCAATACATATGACCCTCTAATCTCCACTTTCTCCTTAATCTCCAGGGATAATAAAAATCTTCCTTGTTCATCACTAAGATCCAGGTTGTACCCTTGAGAAACTCAGAGTCTAGTAAGGAAGCAGACATATAAGCAAATCATTTCAATACAGTGTGATAAAGAGAAATATAGAAGCAAGACTGGTTCTGCATGGGGAGTCAGGACATACTGTACTAGTTTTCTAAACACTGGGAGTCATCCTTGACTCTTCTCTTTCTCTTACATTTCATTTCTAATTCATTAGCAAATCCTGTTGGCTCTACTTTCAAATGTAGCCAAGACCTGACCTCTTGTCCCCGCCTCCACTGCCATCACTCTGGTCCAAGCCACCATCCTCTCTTGGCTGGATTATTATACTAGCTTCTCAACTGATCTCCCTGCCTTTGCCTCAGTCTGTGTTCTACACAGCAGTCAGAGTGATCTTTTTAAAAATAAGTCACATAGGGAATTCTCTGGCAGTCCAGTGGTTAGGACTCTACTTTCACTGCAGGGGGTGCGGGTTCAATCCCTAGTCGGGGAACTAAGATCCCACAAGCTGATCCCACAAGCCTCACAGCCCAAAAAAGAAAAAAAAAAGTCACATAATGTCACTCCTCTGCTCAAAGTTACTTCCATTTTGACTTTTAATTTCTCTTAGAATTAAATTGAAAATTCTTACCGTGGCTACTAGGTCTGACATGCTCTGCCTGCCCTCTGCCCCTCTCTTCCTTCTCTGACCTCAGTTTTTTAATATTTATTTATTTATTTATTTTTGGCTGTGTCAGGTCTTAGTTGAGGCATGCGGGATCTTTCATTGCAGCACACGGGCTCTTCATTGCAGTGCTGAGGCTTCTCTCTAGTTGTGGGACATGGGCTCAGTAGTTGTGGCACTCAGGCTCTCTAGTTGTGGTGCACGGGCTCAGTGGTTGTGGCACGTGGGCTTAGTTGCCCCACAGCATGTGGGATCTTAGTTCCCCAACCAGGGATCTAACCCACGTGCCCTGCATTGGAAGGCAGATTCTTAACCACTGGACCACCAGGAAAGTCCCCTCCTATTTCTCCTATTTTTCCCATCTCCCTTGCTACAGCCATAGTAGGTTCCCTGATGTTCCTTGAGTACACCAGACACACTCCAGCCCCAGGACTTGGCACTTGCTGACCTTTCTACCGAGAAGGCTTTCACCCCAAGCACTCACATGACTTACTTCCTCCAGATGTCAGGTCAGATGTTGTCTTGTCGATGGAGTTTTCTCTGACCATGCTACATAAAATAACTGCCCACTCCATCAGCCCCATTCCTTTATCTCCGTTGCCCTGCTTTACTTTTCTTCATAGTACCCCCTGACATTATATATAGTTATTTGTTTATGATCTATCTCCTCCATGAGAATACAAACCCCATGAAGGCAGAGACTTTGTTTTGTTTCTGCTGCATCCCTTGTACTAGAGCAGTGTCGTAGGTGCTCAAAAAGTATTTGTTCAATGAATGAATGAGTGAATGCTTCCAATTTGGATGTGAATATAAAGATATTCATATAATGCTATTCCCTGAGCTCTAAGCACCAAAGAAATGACACATGCCCTTAAAACATTTTGTGAATTAGGCACGTTTTAATAGTATAACTGGGAAAAATAATTAAAATTATCCTGATGGTGCTTAAAAATACCTCACGGGAAGTAGTCAATATCCTCTGGTACAGAAGACGTTAGGGCAAATGTACAGTCAATACTGATGGTACCACCATACCAATTGTGAAACTACTGAAATACTTCTGTACCTCAGTTGGTACAGAGCTGCTATTCCTGAGCTTTAATCCCCCAAACACCACCACTTCAAGTGTTCCTCCAGCAGCCAGAGGTACTGCCAACCATGGCAGGGCACCTCCAGGACCCTGTCCAAAGCTGGGCAGCACAGGTACGTAATAGGTCATTGAATATTTAATATCACTGCTGGAGGTAGTAGCAATTAATAGATTAAAGGGAAGACCCTAAAGATGGGGTTATTAAAAGCTAAGGAAGGGGCTTCCCTGATGGCGCAGTGGTTGACAGTCCACCTGCCGATTCAGGGGTCGCGGGTTCATGCCCCGGTCCGGGAAGATCCCACATGCCGCGGAGCGTCTGGGCCTGTGAGCCATGGCCACTGAGCCTGCGCGTCCGGAGCCTGTGCTCCGCAACGGGAGAGGCCACAGCAGTGAGAGGCCTGCGTACCGCAAAAAAAAAAAAAAAAAAAGCTGAGGAAAACAAACACATAAAAAACATCTTGCAATAGCTGCTAGCTCCAGTGAGTAAAATCCTTCCTGTTGCTGACGACAGTGTAAATGTCCCGATGTATAAATGACGTGTCACTTTTTCCAACGGGATAAAAAGCTCATTAAATTATCACCATGGATGCACATGCCAGTTACTACTAGAGCAGAGGCTGTAAAGGTTTACATTTTTATCTATGATTTACCTTCTGTTTGCACATTATTGTTGGCCTCATTTTCCAGAGTTTCCGGAATGAAAAAATTATTCTAATATCAATCCCTCAACAGCAGTTGATAAGCAGAAAGCAAAAGAGACCTTACCTTTCCTGTTAGGTGGCCTTTTCCTTGTTCCATATCCTTCACCACATTTAATAAAAGTGAGTTTGGATTTATATTTGTCCTTTAATATATCCACTAATCAAATGAATCATACAAGATAAACATATACCAGTTCTGGGAAGAGAGATCTCATTTTATAAGCTTATACAAGCAAATGATGATGGAACCTTTAAGAGACATTCTGATTTAACTCCTAGGTCTACTTTGAAAATACGAGGTTCTTTTAATTCATATTTCATAGTATAATTTGTATTATTATTATTATAGCCACAATTTAAATGTAGACCACTTACAATTACTTGAGAAATAATAATAATAATATGATATCAGGACATGCTTTGAAAACAATCTGGAGGAAAATACACCAACTGTTAATAGTGGTTCTCTAGCAAAAAGAGATAAGAGCAGACTTTCACTTTCAACATTATTTAACACTGTATGTTATTTTTATTCCAAGGGGGAAAAAGCAATAAAGAGATTTTAAAGTACGAAAACATTGAAACATCGAAATATTTCAGTGAGTAAGAGACAAAGAGTTCCCCTTCTTCAAATATTCAAATGTCTTTGAAGCCTGCAAATCAATAACAAAAATACCATTTCACGGGTCCTTAATTTAGTTTGAAATCCCTTTCTTCAGGCTCAAAGAGAAGTTAATAAAGCATTGGCCTGAAACCATTACTGTTATGTGCACATAGGACTGGCATGAGTACCAGCCAGAGGCTTTTGATCTCAGTGACACAATTTCTATAGCACAACCAGTCCTGCCTACATCACCCACAACTGCAGAGCAAAGATCTCTAAAAGCCTTAGATTTAGATTTTTTTTTAATGAGAGTGAGAACGATCTAATGTTTACTTACAAAGAGAAAACTATCCCATTTTGTTAAATTTTTATCTTGGAATGCTGCATAAAAACAAGGAAAGAAAGTCCACTGACTCATAATTGCCAACATTCATTGAGTTCTTCCTACATGCAAGATACATCATTTAATCCTCACAGCAAACACATGAAGTAATAATATGCTATTAGTCTACCCATTCTACCTAGAAGTATGTTGAGGCTCAAAGAGGTTGCCCAAAATCAACTAGCTCATAAGTGGGAGCTAGGAGCAATCCAGACAGACAAACCTGTGTTCATATCTACTACTCCGTCATGCTACCAAATCAGTCATTTCAGTGGCAGCGGTTGAGACTACATTTAGCAAACCAAAAAAGTGTATATACAAGTTTAATTTCTTCTACCTGCAGTTGTTCTAAAGGCTTAGCCTTTCACCTTAATGAAATATGTTTCAAAATCTGTCCAATATATTCTGGATTTCAGTCAAGCTAAAATCAGCATCAGGGTGAATTTTTGTTTCACATTTTAAAATATTTTTATCAGTAAACTTAACCCTTCTCCAAGTGTGTAAAGAACCACTTAAACGTTCAGAAAGCCATATTAATCCAAATTAAGGAAATGGATGCTTAAACAGATTTCAAAGCAATTTCTACCCAAAGGTTGAATCATCTATCTACTGCAAGCCTTACAAGGGAAGATATTGATGTCTGTGTACCTTTTCATTTTAAACAATATTTACACAGTCCAGTGTTTCTCTGAACAAGAAGCCTTGTGGTAGCCCGTACATGAAAACTCCCAACACTATGGCAACTAGAATGGCAATGATTGCACAATGATTCATCATGCACCCTGAATAGAAATTGTTTGCTGGGGACAGAAAAACAACTCAAAGCCATGCTTTACTGGAGAGGAACCCAGTTAAAGAATAATCTGTGGTGGTGGGTTTTTTAAGTGTTTATCAAATTTTTATACTTTTATGCTAGGACATCTATCTTAATATTAACTCTAGTTTAGAGAGGTAATTCATATGTCTCCTACAGAAATGTTCACAAGTTCATTCTTTCACTCATTCAAGAAATTATGTGCACAAAGCAGCTGTCCTCCACTGCAGGTGCTGTGCTAGGTGCAAGGCATACCACTTTGAAGGAGATAAGCAGGAAGCCAGGCTCACTGAGCTTCCAGTACGACTAATAAGCAAATTGTCAACAAGAGGACAATATGATACACAGTTGGCCACCTGACGTATACGCAGGGTGCTCTGGGTAGCTGGGGCACACATAAATCCCAGAGGAAGTGATGGCTAGGCTGAGACCTGAATCAGGAGCATGACCCAACCAATCAAAAGCAGGGCAGGGAGGTGGGCAGGCCTCGGGGATGTTCCAGGCAGAGAAAGCAATAGACATAAAGGTCTAAAGAGTGGAGAGCAGGGCACATCAAGGAACCAAGGTAGTTGTGAGTGGCTGAAACATGGGGTTGTAAGCATGGTGGTGGAGAGAAAATGAGGATAGAGATAAGTGGGGGGAGCACAACATGAAGGAGCTTGTACCTAAAGGCCCAGCAATGGCAAAGAATGAGCTATCGCTACACGTACAATACGGGCAAATATCACAGACGTAAGGTAAAGCGAAAGAAGCTACATGCAAAAGAATACATACTGTATGATTCCATTTACATGAAATTCAAAACTAGGCAAAACTAATCAATGATGATAAGATCCGAAAATGGGAGAGGGTGCTGACATTGAACAGGATATGAAAAGGGACTTTCCCTGGGGTGGTGGAAATGTTCTACATCTTCATCTGGGCAGTGGTTAAACTGGTTATATGTGGACAAAAATTTATCAGGTTTACACTTATGATTTGTTCACATTGCCTTAATGAAAAAGGGGAGGGACTTCCCTGGTGGCCCAGTGATTAGGATTCCATGCTTCCACTGCAGGGGGCCTGGCTTCAATCCCTGGTCAGGGAACTAAGATCCTGAAAGCCATGTGTCGTGGCCAAGAAAAAGGAGGAGGGTCAAATGAGCAGAAATAATGGTTAAGTATCTAACAAAAGATGACTTCATACATTGGAAAATGACTTGTTTATACAAATCAAAGGGATCAGTGATTTCTATAGAAAATTAATTAAGAGATTTACGATAAGGTAAAAAATTTTTTTATTGAAGAGGGGTTGGGTCTTACCATTTGTGAAATATGGAGTTATAGACAGGTCTTAATCATAATATTTTCCTTATAGAAAAATCACATGTATACACATACTATACACATACCTATAGTATACACATATAGTAAACACAGTCATCAAATTTAAGATAGTATTACCTACCCTGAGGGTAAAATCAGGGTAGGAAAACACAAGAGATTTCAACTGCACTGGTAAAGTTTTAAGCTGTGTGATACACACACGGGCATTTGTTATAGTATTCTTTGTACTGTTTTATACATGTTAAATCTTTCATTTCTTTCCATAACTAGAAAGAAAGACCACTATTTGCAGTGTGAAGCAATTAGAGTCCTGTAAGGATTCAGGCATGAAATGATAGTGGCTTACCTACCGCAGTGGCTCTGAGGATGGAGGGAAGAGGACCTACAGGAGAGAGATGCGGAAGGCAAATCACCAGCATTTGGTAGTCAATCAGATGTAGATGTGAGGCAGAGGAAGGAGACAGGTTTTTGCCTGACCAACTGAATGAATGGTGGTGCCATTTATTGAGATGGGGAAACATAGAAAAATGAGCATGATTTTAAGAGGTGAGAGGAGGATGAATAACAAGTCCAGTTTTTCACAGAGTGACTTTGAATTGTCTCCAAAAGGAGATTTCCAAGAAGCAGGTGAAGCTACAGTCTGAAACTGAGGAATGAGAACTGAGTTAAGGATAGATTGGAGAGCCATCAACAAATAGCTGATGATTGAAACCACAGACTTGGACAAAACTCCAGAGAAAAAATGGGGAGTAAACCCAGAAGAGAGTTTAGAAGGGAACCTTAGGACAGAAGGGAAGGAAGTCACAAAGGAGACAGAAAGAGCAGCCCAAGAAGTAGGAGGAAAAGCATAAGGGCGTACGTATCCTGATAGCTAAGAAAAAGGAGTGTCAGGAAGGTGAGCATGGGGCTTCCCTAGTGGCTCAGTGGTTGGGAGTCCGCCTGCCGATGCAGGGGACACGGGGTCGTGCCCTGGTCCGGGAAGATCCCACATGCCGTGGAGCGGCTGGGCCTGTGAGCCATGGCCGCTGAGCCTGCGCGTCCGGAGCCTGTGCTCCGCAACGGGAGAGGCCACAACAGTGAGAGGCCTGCGTACCGCAAAAAAAAAAAAAAAAAAAAAGAAGGTGATCATGGTCAATAGTGCCAAATTCTGATGCAAGCTCAGGGAAGGTAGGGACTACAATGTGGGCCATTGAATTTGGCAGCCAGGAAGTCCTTAGTGACTATTACAAGAACTGTTTCCTAGAAAGGTGAGGAGGAAGACTGGGATAAATTGAAAAGGGCAAAAGGGAAGTAGAGATACCAACTGTGGACTTCTTTTTCAGGAAGTTTGGCTCTAAAGGGAAGGCAAGAGATAGGGAAGGAGCAGGAGGGCAACAGGTTAAGGAAGGATTATTGGTTTGCTTGTATTTTTTCAAGCTGAGATCCACAAAAGCATTTATGCATAAATTTATGATCATGAAATGTAAAATATAAAGAAAAAACAAATGTGCGAATATATTATTATATAATATATATGGACCTATTCAGGTCTTCAAAATGAAGAAAACACAGCAAGGTTCTCATCAAGACAGCCACCTGGTTACAAACATATTTAAGTCATGTTAACATTTGAGAACTGGTGAAATAAAGCATAAACTGGACAGATTTGAAACCATGAAGCAGAACATTATAGCAGAAAGATAAATGAATATCAAATGACTACTGTTAGAAAGATAGACCTTACCCAATTCCCTCCTCACCTTCCATCTGATAGTGCAAAAATATTCTTTGGCATTGAATGAAAGAATAATTTTGAGTGTAAATAGATAAAAGAAAATGAAGTTACTATTAAAGCCATTGTAGATCTCTATGCTCTACATTTTCATGAGAAACAGCCATTATTAAATACTTACCAGCTTTGGAGTTTTCAGGATGCTTGTCAGGGTGACATTCCAGGGCCCTGACCTTAAATTCTGCCAGGATTTGTTCAGCCTAAAAGAAAAATCAATGTTTAAAATAAGGAATCTAGGGCTCCCCTGGTGGCGCAGTGGTTGAGAGTCCACCTGCCGATGCAGGGGACACGGGTTCGTGCCCTGGTCCGGGAAGATCCCACATGCCGCGGAGCGGCTGGGCCCGTGAGCCATGGCCGCTGAGCCTGCGCTTCCGAAGCCTGTGCTCCGCAACGGGAGAAGCCACAACAGTGAGAGGCCCGCGTCCCGCTAAATAAATAAATAAATAAATAAAATAAAATAAGGAATCCAATTTGAATGGAATGAAGGAAGAAGTTGGGTGTCAGTTTTTCCCAAAAAAGCCATGATCACCCAACTTTTTATTTTGATCCCTATATTTGTATTTTGACTTTTTACTCTTAAGAAATTATTTTCTCAATAACAAAATTCAGAAAGTATCCAGTAAAAGTTCCTATTCAAATAGTAGTCTGTGATGACAATTTAACTTGCTACTGTATTTAGATGATGGCCCAAGACATCTATGAGTTCAAATGTCAAAAATGGTCAGATAGGTTTATCCTAAGAATATATGAAAGGTGAGTTTACACATCCGAGTTCTTCTAAGGATGCTTAGCCACCAACCATTATTCAAGATGACTATCCAGGGACTTCCTTGGCATTCCAGTGATTAAGACTCTGAATTTCCTTTGCAGGGGGCATGGGTTCAATCCCTGGTCGGGGAACTAAGATCCTGCATGCCATGTGGTGTGGCCAAAAAAATTAAATTTAATTAAATTTTTAAAAATCAATTAAAAAAAAGACTATCCAGTTTATAAATTACCCATTATAAAGTTCTTTCTGTCTGCCTTTTGGCCCTTTTCTTTTTTATTAAGAATTTCACAGTTGGGAATTAGGAGGTTAGATAAATGTAGTCAAAAGGTACAAACTTCCAGTTATAAAATAAGTACTAGAGATGCAATGTAGAACATGATAAATATAATTAACACTACTGTATGTTATATATGAAGGGTGTTAAGAAAGTAAATCCTAAGAGTTCTCATCAGAAGGAAAAAAATTTCTGTTTCTTTAATTTCATATTTATGTAGATGATGGATGTTCAATAAACTTACTGTGGTAATCATTTCATGATGTATGTAAGTCAAATACTATGCTGTACACTTCAAACTTATACAGTGCTATATGTCAATTATATCTCAATAAAATTGGAAGGAAAAATTTTTCACAATTTTTAAAAAAAGGATAAACCTGATAATTTTGTTACCAATAAACAGTTTGGTTAGAGATTTTGATTGGGAAAACAGAAACTTCAACCCAAACTAAAATGAGATTTGAGGGCCATTTATGATTTTATTTGATTTCACTCACCCATCTAATCCTTATTATCATGAATTATCAAGACTTGGCTTCATTAATTATAATTGCAATGTCAACAGCAGGATACAACAGTGGTTATGTGGCTCTTGGATTCTGATTACTTTGTTTTAAATCCCAGTTCTGCCCTGAGATTTTAGGCAAGTTGTGTAATTTCTATGTGCCTAGGTTCCCTCATCTTTACGTTTCATGAATAAGTTGAGCACTTAACACAAAGCCCAATCACAGTAAGAACTCAATAATAGTAGCTATTATTAAATGTCAGTGGTTAAGTAACTTGAACTCATTTAGCTTATTACTATAGAAGCTGAGTTTTTCGTTAACTAAGCAGATGGAATTTAAATCTAATAATCGTAACCACTGTTTTATGTGGCCGAATTCTTCAGACTTAGGGACCTATTATCAAGTACTATATTTACTATACATGAATTAATGAAAGCAAATTGCCTCTTGTTTGAGAAATGAATTATCAAGCAGTTCAGCTCAGTATTGTCAGAAGATTCATGGGAAAAACATTTTTATCAGCTCCATGTCATCCTTAATCAATTCTCATAAAAAAATCTTCACTTTTACAATCAAAGACAGGCTGTATTAGATATGCATATGTTTAAAGCCCAGACTGATATCTCTACTCTTTTCCATGTTAAGCATGTACTGGGAAACACTTGGAATAACAGGAAGAGATATATTTCCTAGTAAGAACTGTAATTAATTATGTTCCCTCTTCCTGGGTGCTCCCTTTACCCCTTAGTCACCATAACCTGCTAATAGAATGAAGAAAATTGAGATTGGGGCTTGTTTTTAAATTTTAAAAATTTTAAAGAATCTAGTAGTAAGCTTTTTTTTTTTTTTTTTTTTTGCGGTACGCGGACCTCTCACTGTCGTGGCCTCTCCTGTTGCGGAGCACAGGCTCCGGACGCGCAGGCCCAGCGGCCATGGCTCACGGGCCCAGCTGCTCCGCGGCATGTGGGATCTTCCCGGACCGGGGCACGACCCCGTGTCCCTGCATCGGCAGGCGGACTGTCAACCACTGTGCCACCAGGGAAGCCCTAGTAGTAAGCATTTTTAATTAACAAGTAATTTATGAATACTCACGAACTCTGTTTGAAAAAATTTCTATCAATACAGAATTTTTTTAAAAAAACCTTTACTCCTTTTCCCCTAAGATAACAGAATCCTTCAAGACACATTTTTACACACTTATATACATATTTATGTATATATTTTGGGGGGATTTAATAATACAAATGGATAAAATTATACCTATCTATCAAAGGTAGAAAGTTTGGGGGTTTTGTTTTATTTTTTAATTCCTATCCCATCTTTAAAAATTAAGAATAATCCATATCTGTCTTTCATTACTTTTCATAGTTTTATTGTCACAAAGTTTATTACAAATCTCCTATGTACGGCTGGTTCTGGGTAAACTAACCAGTAAAGAGGCTTAGTTTGTCTTGGGCATGTTCTATTTATCTTCTGGCATCACCACCCCAAGTGTGGCCCATGGACAAGTGAGGCTCTCCATGTCAAGGTCCACTGAATCTTGCCTTCCAGACCCAATGTCCAATGGTCTGGAAAGCTGCCTACCCTATTGGCCAATAAACATACAAAAAAGGTTCAACTTTACACATAATTAAATAAAACATCCACGGGATGATCATGACCAGTGTCACTGAGGGTGCAAAGAAATGAACTCTCTCATGCTTTCCTGGTGAGGACGTAAATGGTTCACATTTTCTGGAAATCAATTGGGATATACACATATATAAAAATCCTTGGGAATTCCCTGGCGGTCCAGTGGTTAGGACTCCACGCTTTCACTGCCAAGGGCCCAGGTTCGATGCCTGGTCGGGGAACTAAGATCCCACAAGACAGGTAGCACGGCCAAGAAAATAAATTAAAAAAAATTTTTTTAATCCTGTAATTTTTTTCATACTCTTTAGTTCAATTTCAATTCTAGGAATTTGGCTAAGAGGATAATCAGAGGTAGGAAATGGATTTAGTTATAAGAAAGTTCAATGAATTAAAAGTTATACACTTTAGGGCTTCCCTGGTGATGCAGTGGTTAAGAATCCACCTGACAGGGCTTCCCTGGTGGCGCATTGGTTGCGAGTCCGCCTGCCGATGCAGGGGACACGGGTTCATGCCCCAGTCCGGGAAGATCCCACATGCCGCGGAGCGGCTGGGCCCGTGAGCCACAACTACTGAGCCTGCACTCTAAAGCCGGCGAGCCACAACTACTGAGCCCACGTGCCACAAATACGGAAACCTGTGCACCTAGAACCCATGCTCTGCAACAAGAGAAGCCACCGCAATGAGAATCCTGCACACCGCAACAAAGAGTAGCCCCCGCTTGCCGCAACTAAAGAAAACCCACACGCAGCAACAAAGACCCAATGCAGCCAAAAATAAATTCATTAAGTAATTAAATTGAAAAGTTATACATTTTAAACAAAAACCTATGTGCCTAGTAATAGGATATTTGTTAACGTTAATTGTAATATAGCTTTAAGATGGGATATTTTGCAGTCATTAAAAAAATCATCTTTTAGTAGAAGACAATAATCTGAGAAATTTATATAATGCATTCTATGAGAAAAGGTAAGCTACAAAGTATTATGTACGGTATAAAACCTTAATGTTTTCTCAAAAGGAATTACATAACATGTGAATATGTAAAATAAAGATAATGATAATAATAGCTAAGATTTATTGAGACCTACTCTGTGCCAGGCACTGTTCTAAGTACTTTATATATAGCATCTCATTTAATTCCCACAGCAATTCTATGAGGTGGGTACTATTATTATTCCCATTTTGCAGATTAGGAAACCAAGACATAGGAAAGTTAAGTAATTTTTCCAAAGTCACAGAGCTACTAAGTGGCAAAGCCAGGATTTCAACTCAGACAGTCTGACTCCAAACACATACAAAAATATATATATAGGGCTTCCCTGGTGGCGCAGTGGTTGAGAGTCCGCCTGCCGATGCGGGGGACACGGGTTCGTGCCCCGGTCCGGGAGGATCCCACATGCCGCAGAGCGGCTATGCCCGTGAGCCATGACCGCTGGGCCTGCGCGTCCAGAGCCTGTTGCTCTGCGGCGGGAGGGGCCGCGGCGGTGGGAGGCCCGCGTACCGGGAAAAAAAAAAAAAAATATATATATATATATATTTATATATATATATTTATACATATACACATGTACTTATTACATAATACATAAATACAGCATATATGTATGCATAATTGGCATGCCTATGTCATACTCCCAAACATTAAGCATTTTTCTCTGTGCTCTCTTCATACTCCTCATTTCTTTATTGAACATATATTAATTTTAGAAATTAAATTTTAAAACTTAAAAACTTATCTTTTCCATATCCTAATAGCATAGTATTTTGCTCTGTGCCAGGAAATACTCATGTGCAATAAGGACTAATTTGATTCCCACTTGAATGGATCTTCTCCAGCTTTTCCCTGGCCACACAAATGCCCTCTGACTCTCCCTCCATGCATTTAAATTTTAACCAAGTAAGATCGTTTCATGCCCCATCTCTTCTCTGAAGTCTTCTCAGATATTCTTTCCTTAATTCCTGTTGCACTTATAAACAGTACCACACAGCACAGTACTTATTTGTCCTGGAATTGTTTCCTGTGTATGAGCTTTGATTCTTCGACTGGATGCCAATTTCCGTATACACTCGCACCATGTCTCACTTTTTTGTTTTGTTCTCCCCCCATCACGTCTAGTACTGGACCAATGCCAAGTGTTGAATGAATACTTGATTATAGACTGACAGATATTCTTCAAATAACATGACTGTAGTGTAATAGGAGCATTCTGAAAATGTGATTTATTCATTAAAAGAATGCATTGATTCATGTGCTGGAAATGTATATGCTACAGAATATGTTGCAGAAAAGACAAGACCCATTTTAATAAGTGGGTTAACATCCATCAGTTTGAAACTGGATTTTTCCCACAAAACGCCCAATATTAGTAATATCCCTGAAATAGATTTCATGAGAGATCATCTTACATCATTCTAATGAAATGATAATTAATTAACATGAGCTATAGAAGTGATTTGAGCCATAAAATATACAATGGTAATACTGGGTTAAAATCCATAAAATACAATAACTATCTATTAATCCACAGTGACAAAAATAGTTGAATAAGTAAGTAAATGTGGGAGAAGGGGTAGCTTTTCTTTACAGAAGAATTCCAAGTAATAAATGTAAACGGATGAGGAAAATAGAAAGTCACCATTAGGCAAACACCATAACAGTAACTCTTATAGGCAAGATTCCCTAAAGGATGCTAAAATCAGTGTGTGAACGTTTGAGGAGAAACACTGTGGTCTCAAAGAACTGTCACCAATATATTTGTTAATTACAAAAGGGAAAATAATAACCCTACACTGCAAAAACCTGGCAGAAGAAAGCTGACAGACACATCTTAACCAAATGATCAAGGTTAATAAGACATATTATATCAGGTACCCCTGAAATGATGCACTGGGAAAGGCACACCATCACTTCTGTGGTGTTCTTTCCAAAAACACATAAACTCACTCTAATCATGGGAAAAGATCAAGCAAACCAAAATTGAGGGACATTCTACAAAACAACTCACCACTACTCTTCAAAGTGTCCAGGTCTTGAAAGACAAGGAAGATATGAAAAATTGTCATTTTGGAGGAAAATAAGGGAACCAGACAACTAAGTACAATAAAGGATCCTGGCTTGGATCTTGGAAGAGAAAAAGGGCATTAGTAGAAAAATTGATGAAATTGGAAGGAGCCCTATACTTTAGGTCAGGGGTTGACTAACTCTGGCCCACAGCCCACGTCTGGCCTACCACATGTTGTTTTTTCTTTGTTGTTTTTTTTGGGTTTTGTTTTGTTTTTGTTTTTTTGTTTTTGCTGTACGCGGGCCTCTCACTGTTGTGGCCTCTCCCGTTGCGGAGCACAGGCTCTGGACGCGCAGGCTCAGCGGCCATGGCTCACGGGCCTAGCGGCTCCGTGGCATGTAGGATGTTCCCAGACTGGGGCACGAACCCGTATCCCCTGCATCGGCAGGCGGACTCTCAACCACTGCGCCACCAGGGAAGCACCCACCTGTTTTTAAAATAAAGTTTTATTGGAAGACAGCCATGGTCATTCATTTACATGTTATCTATAGCTACTTTCTCATAATGGCCGAATTGAGTGGTTGTGGCAGAGACCATAAATCCTGCAAAATCTAAAATATTTGCTATCTCAGGGTCAGCACCAAGAGGACACACACAGGGACTTCCGTGGCGGTCCAGCAGTTAAGACTCTGCGTTCCCAATGCAGGGGACATGGGTTCGATCCCTGGTCAGGGAACAAAGATCCCGCTTGCCACACACGCAAAAAAAAAAAAAAAAAAAAAAGACAAGCAGGACACCTGGGTTTAAGGAAGTACTCACTCTCTCTCAGGTCTCTGCACTTGCAGAAACCCTGAGAGTTAGTGCCTCCTTAAATTTTGCATCATAAGCACTCTGCTTGCCTCACCCTAGTGCTGACCCTGTCTATCTGGTCCTTTACAAAAAATGCTTGATGACCACTGGTTAAGTTAATACTATTGTACCAATGTTAATTTTCTGATTTTGATAATGATACTACCATTAAATATGATGTTAACATTAAGGAAGCTGGGTGAAGTGTATACAAGAACTCTATTATGTTTGCAACTTTTCTGTAAGCCAAAAATTATTCCAATATAGATGGAGCACAGAGGATTTTTGGAGCAGAGAAACTACTCTCTATGATACACTATGATAAGGTGGATAAATGTCATTATATACTTGTCCAAACCCACAGAAAGTACAAACCCAAGAGTGAACCATAATGTAAACTATAGACTTTGGGTGATGATGATGTGTCAATGTAGGTTCATCAGTTGTAACTCTGATGGGAATATGGATAATGGAGAATCTATGCATCAGTGGAGGGGGCAGGTATATGGGAAATCTCTGTATCTTGCCCTCCATTTTGCTATGAACCTAAAATTGCTCTTCAAAAACTTCTATTAAAAATCATTTCAAAATAAAATATTTTAAAAATAATGTGAATTATAGAATAGAATGGGGACTTCCCTGGTGGTGCAGTGGTTAAGAATCCGCCTGCCAGTGCAGGGAACACAGGTTCGAGCCCTGGAAGATCCCACATGCCACGGAGCAACTAAGCCCGTGCACCACAACTACTGAGCCTGTGCTCTAGAGCCCGCGAGCTACAACTACTGAAGCCTGCACACCTAGAGCCCGTGCTCTGCAACAAGAGAAGCCACTGCAATGAGAAGCTCGTGCACCACAAGGAAGAGTAGCCCCCTCCTGCAGCAACTAGAGAGAGCCCATGCGCAGCAATGAAGACCCAACGCAGCCAAAAATAAATTAATTAATTGATTTTTAAAAAATAGAATAGAATGAATTTATGAAGTTCCAAGTGTACAGTGTTACTGTGAGGCCAAAACAACTCCCTCAACCACGACAACTTACTATATGCCAGGCTCCATTCTAAGCACCTTATGTATCATGTCTCATTTAATCCCAACAACACCTCCATGAGGTGAGTACTATTATTATCCCCATTTGCAGATTAGGAAACCCAGCCATAGAAAAGTGAAATAATTTTCCCAAGGTCACATAGCCAATAAATGGTTAAGATTTAAACCCAAGTGGTCTGAAGTCAATAAGAAAGAGAACTAGAAAAAAAAATAGGTGTTTCTATTTATTGAGTTTATGCTCAGTTTTCAAGTCCATGAAATCTTGAAATGAGAAAGTCTTATTACTACTGAAATGTTGACCAGATATTAAAAAATTAATTAAGATCCACACCCAAGAGGCTGCCTTACACCACTAGTGTGTGGTATATGCATCAATAAGGACTTCAGAAGATTTCATAGCATGCGTCTATGTAAAATCTGATTTAGGGAGAAAAAGCTAACTGATTTGGGCTCAAATTTCAGTAAATGTTTTTGAACAGGGGGTATTTGTTTCCTACTCAGCAGCATGGAAATCTTCCCATGGCCTTATATATGTCATTTAATTAATTTCCAACACACGCTTTAAAGTGTAAGAACTGTATACTAAAGCAAAGAATTATGTGTGTATCTAACTCAATTGTTGTAAGTGGAATCAAAATATCAAGCTGCTTTGAAATTATAACTGCTAAATTGCTCTTGGATAGGAACAGTTCTGGTTAATTTTTTTAGAGCATCAGATCAAGGAATATTTGAAGTAAAGAAAATCCATGCAACACAAGTAAAGGAAATGTCATAGTAATACTCAAAAAAAGGCATTAAAATATTTTTCAGTGAGAAGGATACATATAAAAAGAGGGGAGAGGGGAATTCCCTGGAAGTCCAGTGGTCAGGACTCCGCCCTTCCACTGCAGGGGGCACGGGTTTGATCGCTGGTCAGGGAACTAAGATCCCGCAAGCCGAGCCGGTGTGGCCAAAACAAACAAAAAAAAAGGTGGGGCACGGGGGAAGATATATATAAAAAGAATCGACAAAATTGTGACAAGTCATTGCATTTTAAATAAATGACTGTTACCTACACATGCTATGCCATTGACAGAATTAGTAAAATACATCCAGAAGAAGGAATGTCAAGACAATGCTTTTATTCTCCTTTTAATATATGCTACGGTATACACCGTAGTCTATTCAAGACTAATCTTTCTTTGTGGAAAGATTGAAAAGACAATAACATAACTACAAAAGACTGACTAAAGGGTCAAGAGATTTATTAAGGGGCTATTACAACCTTTACTTTATAACCTAGCATGACAATATTTTTTATAAATCCAAATCGTGAAACTTTTCAAATTAAATTATGTTCCTTTGATTCAGATAGTTCCTTCAAAAATTATCTGGCAAGAGTATAATCCAAAGTATGAATAACACATAATAAGCTTTCTCAGTTGCTCTAAGTGTGTTTAACTACAAGGAACCTAAGATAACTTCCTCAGGGTGACGAAATTAGAGATAATCCCTTGTGTCCAATATTATTCTATTCTCCAAACAAAATGAAGTACATTTTATTACTTAACTCCAGCCTTATGAAACAAAGATGAATAGAAAAATAATTTGCTTTAAAATATTTTAATATTAATAGCTATATTTTAGTAATAAAATAAATATTTTAATACTTGTTATATAAATATAAAATAATATGAACATATTTAATAATATAATTGAAATATATTTCATATTCATCTCAATATTTAAAATATTAAAAAACTGTAAATAAATGAAATGTTTAACAATAAGAGAATAACCAATTGTGGTACAATAGTAAAATGAAATATGCAATCATTAACATATATATGAAGAATCTTTAGTAGCCTGGAGAAATCCTTGTTATAATGTTAACAGATAAAAAGCGAACTTGTCTTCAAAAATATATATATAGGAAAAAGACTGGTGATTAATATACCAGACATTAATAGTGTTACCCTTGGGAGGTAGAATTATAAATGAGCTTTCCATAATTTAAAAAACTTTTACAACCTTTATAATTATCTACGGGGACCTTTAAAAACATTGTTCCATTGTAGATCAAGTGAACAATTATAGAGTTTTCACACATTTTGTTTCAGAAGCCAGACTTTAAAGAAGTAATTCCTCTCACACAATTTGAAATATTAACATAAAACGATGTTTCTTGGTTTATATAATTTAACTACTCACATAAAAGTACATATTTTAATAAAACATTTTAAAATCACTAATTGCTAGAAAATTACATCTCATCTCAATTACAGTGTAACTTACCATAATAAAGAAATAGCTTATGTATACTATGAAACACTGCCAATAGCAATTACAATTAAATTTCAAATATGTATTTTTAGTATATTTGAAATAGAGTCTATGGCCATGTGACAGAATACACATATTCAATCAGAAGCTTCCATAAAACTGAAAAAGGACATTATTCAAGTAAAGACCCAGCACATATTTAAGTCCTTAACTTTCTCTGAGCCAAAAGTGCTTTAAAATAATACAAGATTAGATTTTTAGGCAACGTAAGTTCCAAATTAAAACCTTAAATAAAAACTTGAAATACTGTTGTGAAAAAGAACGGCATTATTCACTGCCTTACCGAAGACAGTTCATCACATCCCAGTAACGTGTAGTAATCTTCACTATCTTCCAACCTGTAATTCAGTATCGCGTCCATTTAGATTACTAAATCAGCTTTTCTTCCCTCTGAAACAAGAGGCACAATGAACTGCGAATTAACAGGAAAAGCCCTATGAGGTCTGGTTTACAGCTGCGCGTTCCAAACGACAATAACTAGATTTAAGTCTGGCCACAGTCAACACACCAGATGTCATCCTAGACCTTTGTAAACTCTACCTTTCATTGGCTGTTTATACAAGAGAAAAGAATAGCCCACGAGCAGAACTGTTGCAGTGCTGCCTGGGATCTGTAGTTTGAATTTATGTAAGCGACGTAGATGAACCATTTCTCTCATGAGTCGACAAAGACTGTCCATTTTTACACACTCCCCAAATTGGCCATCTCTTCATCTCCTATATATTTTTATCTTTTTCCATTTTTTTTAAGGGATAGAAAAAAAATTGAAGCATTATGGTAAAATCTTAGGATTTGTTAAACATGAGTAGTAGGCGCTTTTCTGAGTGTTTACAGTATTTCATAAATTTTAAAATAGTTTAAGAGTAGAAAGAAATAGACTAAGAAAGCAAGTTTGTATTCATTTGACAATCTATTCATTCAATAAATATTTATTGAGGACCTATTTTATATTCAGCACAATTGTAGAAAAAGGTGTGGTAAACAAGTCTCTGTTTTTAGGGAGCTTACATTCTGACAGAGGGAGACACATGCAAACAAAGAGGATTATTTAAAATAGTGATTTGTGTCACAAAGGAAATAAAATGTGCCAGTGAGAAGGAGAACTGTATGATGACTGGGGTCTGATCACTGTGCCATTTCTCCTGGGCTGGCTCTCTCCACACTCAGGAGTGTGTCTGGCCTAGGGTGGGTCCAGGGTGCCTGTATTTCAGCTCACTGTGGCCCTAAGAAATGCAGGATTTAGAGAAGAAAGTGAGTGGTCAGGGATACATTTTAACTGCCTTAACCCTTTAAATGCCTCCATAAACTATTGCCTTAAAGAAATACTTTTTCATTGAGCTCACCAATATACATTTTTTAAGGTTTATTTCTAAAGAGAAATCACTGAAGTCCCATTTTTACTAATCCGTCATTATATATCATTTCTTGCTGAAAGTTTGGTGTGGAATTTTAAAACGAAGTACAAATTTTGTTTTGGAAATTTCACAACCCTTGAGGTATTTGGAGGCCCATTTGGGCATCCCAAAATCCTGACCAGAATAACTAACAAATGGCCTTAAAAGGATATGAAGTTACAGCTGTGAAAAACAGTGGTGATTCCTCAACAAATTAAACATAGAATTACCATATGATCCAGCAATTCCACTTCTGGTATACCCAAAAGAATTGAAAAAAGGAACTCAAACAGATATTTGTACACCCATAATCATAGCATCACTATTCACGATAGCCAAGACGTAGAAGCAACCCAAGTGTCCATTAACAGAAGAATAAACAAAATGTGGTATATACATACAATGGGATATTATTCAGCCTTAAAAGGGAAGGAAATTCTGACACATGCTACATGGATGAACCTTGAAGACATGCTAAGTGAAATAAACCAATCACAAAAGACAAATTCTGTATGGTTTCACTTATATGAGATACATAGAGTAGTCAAATTCATAGAAACAGAAAGAAAAAGAGAGGTTACCAGGAGGCTGGGGGGAGGGACAAATGGGGAGTTACTGTTTAATGGGTATGGAGTTTCAGTTTGGGAAGATGAAAAATGTCCTGGGCATGATGGTTGCACAACAGTGTGAATGTTCTTAATGCCATTGAACTGTACGCTTAAAATGGTAAATTTTTTGTTATATATACTTTACCACAATCAAAAAGAAAAGTTATATCCCTCGAACACTAGACAACCTTGCCCAGAAAAAAAAGTTTGCTGCCATTACTCTCTATCCTGAGAACAGGCAGGACAATGCTTTGATGTTGTTCTAAAGAACAAAGAGAAAAGATGATTAAGAAAGGAATTTTGGTAAAGCAGCCACTCATGTTTTATTAAATGCAATGGAAGGCTCTTTTCCTAGACCAATATTGTTCTCACCTTCTGCATATTAAAGTTAGTAAAGAGTCCTAGACACATTCAACATCTGCTGGCAACAGGGGACTTCCCTGGTGGTTCAGTGACTAAGTCTCCGCACTCCCAATGCAGGGAGCCTGGGTCTGATCCCTGGTCAGGGAGCTAGATCCCACATTCCTCAACTAAGATCCCGCATGCCAAAACGAAGATCACGCGTGCTGCAACTAAGAACAGGCACAGACAAATAAATAAATGAATATTTAAAAGAAAAATCTAGTGGCAGCAGAAGAAACTGGTACATCCTTTCTGAAATGGAAATTGGCTTTCAAAAGTCAGAATTTTACATAATATTGTCTAGGCAATTCCATACCTAGGAATTTATGCAAAGATTATAATCAAGAATGTGTACAAAGATACAGCTGGTTATCTTTACCAAAACACAGTTACAATAATGAAAATTTTTTAGGAAAATTAAATGTCCAACAATCATTTAAATAATGATCCACAGTAGTATACCGTGTAGTCATTTTAAATGATATAGAAAAATATTTAATGCCTGGGAAACGTTCACACATTGTCAGATGAATAAAAAGGTTACAAACAATATGCATTATTGTAAACATTCACTGAGCATTGAGACTTATGCACATGATTGGGTATAATTTAAAAAGGAAAAAAATATAAAAGTTAAGTTTTAGAAGTATGGTATGATTCCTGTTTTGTAAATATACAGATCTTCCTTGACCCCTTACCGTGGGGTTACAACACGATAAACCCATCCTAAGTCAAAAATGCTTTTAACCCACCTAAATTGCTGAACACCATAACTTAGCCTAGCCTACCTTAAATGTGCTCAAAACACTTACATTAGCCTACAGTTGGGAAAAATCACCTAACAGAAGCCTATTTTATAATAAAGTGTTGAATATTTCATGTAACTTATTAAATACTTATTGAGTATCATACCACATGTCGCTAGCCTGGGAAAAGATCCAAATTCAAAGTTCAAAGTACGGTTTCTACTGTACGCGTATCTCTTTTACACCATTGTTAACTTGAAAAATCCTAAACTGAACCATTGTAAGTCAGGGACCATCTGTATATGGTATGTATATTTATAAAATATGCAAAAGCATATACACCAAAATAGACCAATTGTCACTAGGTAACAGGGTCACCTATTTTTATATATTTCATTCTTTTTGCTTATCTACATTTGCTAAGATAAACATATAATATTCGAGTAATAAGAAAAAAGCAATAAAAAACAAGTCAGTTCATGTATACACTACCAAATGTAAAATGGACGGTTAGTGGGAAGCTGCTGCATAGCACAGGGAGATCAGCTTGATGCTTTGTGACCCCCTAGAGGGGTGGGATAGGGAGGGTGGGAGGGAGGCTCAAGAGGGAGGGGATATGGGGATATATGTATACATAGAGCTGATTCACTTTGTTGTACAGCAGAAACTAACAACACTGTAAAGCAATTATAATCCAATAAAGATATAAAAAAATAAGTCAATAAAAACTACAAAACACCAAACATCACATAGCTATTTACTGACTTAGTAGAGATGACAATTCAGAGGGCGCTATTCAAGAATTTGTTCTTCAGTTGGTTTGGTTTGGTTTGTTGCATGCTCTACTGCATGTAATAAGCCAATTTATTCACCCTTCGAAGCAGCTAACACTGTGCAGTGGGTTGAACATAGAAGAACGAAATGAATCCTGCCATCGCAGAGCTTCCCCTCTCACAGGGGTCTTGGCCACTGGCAGGTCCAATTGTTGTCTCCTCTGAGTGATCCCTTGCTTACAGGAATCACAGTGCAATGGAAACAATGCTGAACCCTGCTCCTTATTCCTTGAATAAGACTATGCTTTAATCACCACACCTCACATACCAGAAAATTAATTTCGTTGAGAACACAAGATTAACTCAAATTAAGCTTTAGCACATTACATAATCAAATGCTAAATTGTGTGGTTTTGAGGGAAAATTTAAAAGAAATTCATAGACGCATTCACAAATTACATGGAAAAAAGGAGGAAGGGGCAAAATGCAAAAGCTGTCGAAGAGAGATGAAAATGTCCATAGCATGTTCAGGGAAAGGTGAGGAAAACAACTTTACAGCAGAATGTGTTGAAAAGCCTTTAAGACTAGTGTTGAAGATGAGCCCTGGGCCAGAATGTTGAGAGCCTTGATGATCAGGCCAAGAACACTGAGCGAGTGTGGAGGTAACAGGGAACTGCTGTAGTTTCTCAAGCATGTGACATGTTAAAAGTGAAATTTTATGAAGATTAAATCTGGTGGCTGTGTGCATTTGAAGGAAGGAATAGCTGGAAAACAATGACAAATGTGGTTTAACCCTGAATTTGAATTTTAAATTTTATTTTTTAATGGGCACTACATTCACATAGAACAAAAATTTTTTTTTTGTTCTCTCTCTCTCTCTCTCTCTCTATCTATCTATCTCTGTCTCTATCCACACACAAATCTTATTGGTTTGGTTTCTCTGGAGAACCCTGACTAATACACCTGCAATTCTTTCTTTTTTTTTTTTTTTATGTCTCATGACTTATTTTTCGCTTTTTTTATTTTTAATTTTTTATCAGAGTAATTTGATTACAATATTGCTTGTTCTAGGAATATACAATCTGATTCATTTGTACATATACATACCTATTCATCTACAGATCCTCTTCCCATTTAGGTTATTACAGAGTGTTGAATAGACTTCCCATGTTATACTGTCGCTCTTTTTTCTTTTTTGAATTTTATTTTATTTATTTTTTTATACAGCAGGTTCTTATTAGTCTTCCATTTTATACACATCAGTGTATACATGTCAATCCCAATCTCCCAGTTCATCACACCACCATACCCACCACCCCACCGCCTTCCCCCCTTGGTGTCCATACGTTTGTTCTCTACATCTGTGTCTCTATTTCTGCCCTGTAAACCGGGCAGACCCCCAACCACTGTGCCACCAGGGAAGCCCTTCCCTTGCTGCTTTTAATAATTTTTCCTTGTCTTTAATTTTTGCCAATTTGATTATTATGTGTCTCGGCATGTTTCTCTTTGGATTTTTCCTGTATGGGTCTCGCTGTGCTTCCTGGACTTGGGTGGCTATATCCTTTCCCATGTTAGGGAAATTTTCGACTATAATCTCTTCAAATATTTTCTCTGGTCCTTTCTCTCTTCTCCTCCTGGGACCCCTATAATGCGAATGTTGTTGCGTTTAATGTTGTCCCAGAGGTCTCTTAGGCTGTCTTCATTTCTTTTTATTCTTTTTTCTTTAGTCTGTTCTGCAGCAGTGAATTCCACCATTCTGTCTTCCAGGTCACTTATCCGTTCTTCTGCCTCAGTTTTTCTTCTATTGATTCCTTCTAGTGTAGTTTTCATTTCAGTTATTGTATTGTTCATCTCTGTTTGTTTGTTCTTTAATTCTTCTAGGTCTTTGTTAAATATTTCTAGCATCTTCTCGGTCTTTGCCTCCATTCTTTTTCCGAGGTCCTGGATCATCTTCACTATCATTATTCTGAATTCTTTTTCTGGAAGACTGCTTATCTCCACTTCATTTAGTTGTTTTTCTGAGGTTTTATCTCATTCCTTCACCTGGTACATAGCCCTCTGCCTTTTCATCTTGTCTACATTTCTGTGAATGTGGATTTTTTTCCGCAGGCTTCAGGACTGTAGTCAGAACAAAATTTTAAGGGTACAAAACGGTAGGCATGAAAGGTAAGTGTCCCTCCACCCTTGGTCTTCCAGCCCCCAGTTTTCTTCCCAAGGTAACTGAGGTAACCACTGCTAACAGAGTTTCATTTTTGCAGTCATTGCATTTACAAATATATTTACATATATGTGTGTGTGTGTGTGTGTGTGTGCGTGTGTGTGTGTGTGTGTGTGTGTGTGTGTGTCTCAGTTCCTTAGTGTCAGACACTTCCAATCTTCGGCTCTTACAGAGAATACTGCACTGAATTCTCTTGTTCTTATGGTCTTTCACTCATGTTGGCACATGTTTTAGAAAAGAAACTTAACATGTGTAAGTCAGTAGGGATTTACTGAGAGCCTATTGAATATATACTCACAAAGTACCTGTAGTTTTTGCTTCTTTAAAAAAATTAAGAATTCTGATAATTTCCTTTGCTCCCCCTACATCTTGTAACTGAGTTTTACCAAAGTTATTCCATGTAGGCATAATGTATGTGACAGAATAAAATCAACTAAAGGTTTCATTCCTTTCCTCAAAAATCTGGAATTAGGCAATTCTAGTAATAGACTACACCTGCATCATATTGTATTATCTATCATATTATTTACTAAACTGTGGCTTACATATCTGACACCTTGGCTCTGAATGGCTCCTCCCTCCTTAGTGTCCCCAATTCACAGCACCCCTTGGGATACAGGTAAGGATTAAAGAGAAAGAGCTCACAATTCAATAAGCACCCAGTTGAAGGTGTCCTTTATATTGTGATGTTACAGGTTTACACAGCATTACTGGTTATTTTCCTCATTTTGATATCTCCACATTTATTGTCACTATCAGAATTCAGTAAAACTCTCCTTCTCAACTTGTTTTAAGCCTTTGAGGTTTTGTTATTTTTTAATAATAGTACTGACTGGCTTACTTACAAGATCACATCCCCCAAATAAAAATATAAATTGTAACAACTTTGCATGGTAATGGATGGTAACTGGACTTATTGTGGTGATTATTTTATAATGTGTAAAAATATCAAGGGACTTCTCTGGTGGTGCAGTAGGTAGGACTCCGTTCTCCCAATGCAGGGAGCCTAGGTTTGATCCCTGGTCAAGGAACTAGATCCCACATGCATGCTGCAACTGATAGTTTGCCTGCCACAACTAAGGAGCCCCCAAGCCGCAACTAAGGAACACACGTGCTGCAACTAAGACTCAGCGCAACCAAATAAAAATAAATAAATAAATATTAAAAAAATAAAATAGTAGCACCTGGTGTTTAAAAATATGTATATGTATATCGAATCATGGGAGTTCCCTGCTGGTCTAGTAGTTAGAATTCAGTGTTTTCAGTGCCTTGGCCCAGGTTCAATCCCTGGTTGGGGAACTGAGATGCTGCAAGCCATGCGGTGCGGGAAAAAAAAAAAATTGAATCACTATGTTGTACACTTGAAACTAATGTATTATTGTATGTTACATATAACTTAATTATATATATTTAAATGTATATTTATATATATTTACATAAAACGTTGAATTTGATAAGCCCTTGATGAAAATGCTTACAGTGTGATTTTATAATCAGAGAAAAAGAAAATCTTAAAAGGAAGTGCCCAACCAAACATCCTCATGTTTTTCTTATTATAAAAACTAACACAAACTTCACATTCCTGTTTTCAAATTAATTTTTATTTACATCAGTGTTGTACATCCTCATGAGTTTTGGGTTTTTTAAAGGACATAGTATTCCAAGTTTTTAACAAAAAAGTGGAAGACTTGCCTCATACCTCCCTCTGCCTAGAGGCAAATATGGTAAAACATGTAGCTATTTCTTCTTGTATTTTTCACCATTTTTCTAAATGATGTTTCTCCTTCAGAACTTCTTTTAAGTTTAATATATTGCACCGCTGTATCCGCACTAAAGCCTTGATCAAACAATAACAAAATGGCAAGAATACATAATCCAGGCCTGAATAAAAGCCAAGTCTAAGTTTCACCAATGAGACAATGCAAAAACAAAAACAAAAAATGAGTTTAGGGCCATATTTGTACATATTACATATGAATATAGTATATATATTATATATAAAATAGTCAAATGCCTACATGTAATACTTAAATTTCATTATTTAGTTATATATAAAATGGTCAAATGACATGTAATATTCAACTTTTTAAATTTACTTAAACATACATATTTAAAATACTATATTATGAAAAACCGTATTAATTTAAGAATAGTGCTATTCTTCCATTGTATGAGAAACTTTGTAAGGTTACAAGTATGAGGCATCTACATGTTTTTCTAAAGGATGATCTGGAGAAAAACTTTGCTTTATAATTGAACATACATAATACTTCCTCAATTTGGGAATTCTTCAATCATTTTAATTTTTTAAATCATTTTCACAATTTATTCTCTTTTTTAAGTTGTATATTGATTAGAAAAGTCTTCATTACTTATTTTAATAAATATTAGCACCTTTTTGGAGTATTACTTAATACAGGTAAGCATGTGTTTTGAGAAAAGTAGAGTGCACTTATTTATTTCTACTCTTTTCCCCAAAACTAACCTTTAAACTTGCTGCAGGACTTCCCTGGTGGTGCAGTGGTTAAGAATACGCCTGGCAATGCAGGGGACACGGGTTCGATCCCTGGTCCAGGAAGATACCACATGCCTCAGAGCAACTAAGCCCATGCACCACGACTACTGAGCCTGTGCTCTAGAGCCCACGAGCCACAACTACTGAAGCCCGCGTGCTGCAACTACTGAAGCCCACGCACCTAGAGCCCGTGCTCTGCAACAAGAGAAGCCCCTGCTCCCCACAACTAGAGAAAGCCCACGTGCAGAAACGAAGGCCCAACGCAGCCAAAAATAAATAATTAATTAATTAATTTAAAAAATTTAAACTTGTTGCAGCACCTTATGATAGGGTGTATTTTTAATGTTCCCTGGGTTTTTCCCTCTAATGGTAAAGGTAATAAAAATCATGTTGGGACCACTGTCTAGTATTTTGAAGAAATGATAAATGATAAAGATACAGCCATTCCTCCTTATATCAAAATAAATTATACATAACCAAATAACTCAGAAGCCATAGAAAAAAATTAATAAACATGACTATGCAAAAATTAAGCACATGTGGGCCTCTCACCTTCTGAGATGGCCTACACTCTCTCTGTGGAGTGTTTCTCTCTAAATAAATCCACTTCTTACCTTAAAAGAAAGAGAAAAAGGACTTCCCTGGTGATCCAGTGGTTAAGAATCCCCCTTCCAATGCAGGGGACGTGGGTTCGATCCCTGGTCGTATTAATATCCCACATGCCAAGGAGCAACTAAGACCACACACTCTAGAGCCCATGCGCCACAACCAGAGAGACCGTGCGCCGCAACAAAAGATCCCGTGCGCCGCAACTAAGACCTGACACAGCCAAATAAATAAATAAACATTTAAAAATAATAATAATAAAGAAAGGATTTTCTCTAAAAAAAACATTAAGCACATGTGTGTGGCATAAAAATACAAAAGCAAAATCAGGAGATAAATAATGTACAAGGAAAAAAATTTCACAATTCCCGTAACAGACAAAAGGCTGACTTCCCCAGTTTAAAAAAAGTGCAAACAAATCAGTAAGTAAAAGATTAACAGGACTTCCTTGGTGGCACAGTGGTTAAGAATCCACCTGCCAATGCAGGGGCACGGGTTCGAGCCCTGGTCCGGGAAGATCCCACATACCGTGGAGCAACTAAGCCCATGTTCCACAATGACTGAGCCTGCTCTCTAGAGCCCACGTACCACAACTACTGAAGCCTGTGCACCTAGAGCTCGTGCTCTGCAACAATAGAAGCCACCACAATGAGAAGCCGCACACCACAACTAAGAGTAGCCCCCACTCGCCGCAGCTAGGGAAAGCCCGAGTGCAGCAACGAAGACCCAATGCAGCCAAAAATAAATAAATAAATTTATTAAAAAGTAATATTAACAACCCAACAGAAAATTGGGTCAAGAATACGACTACCTTCAGAAACATAAACAACCAATAAACATATAACTATAAGTGCAACCTCAGTCATAATTATGAAACTGCTAATCACTCAGAGGAAGATAAATTGTTCACCTCTCAGAGAAGCAAAATGTCTAAAGTTTGATAATACCCGGTGCTAGAGCAGAAGTGAGAAAGTAAACACCTTCATACATTGTCGGATATGAGTGTAAATTGGTACAATTTAGCAATTTGGTGGTATTTATCAACTTTTTTTTTTTTTTTTTTTTTTTTTTTTTGCTGTACGCGGGCCTCTCACTGCTGTGGCCTCTTCCGTCGTGGAGCACAGGCTCCGGATGCGCAGGCTCAGTGGCCACGGCTCACGGGCCCAACCTCTCCGCGGCATGTGGGATCTTCCCAGACCAGGGCACGAACCCGTGTCCCCTGCATCGGCAGGCAGACTCTCAACCACTGCGCCACCAGGGAAGCCCTGGTATTCATCAACTTTTATAAAACTTATATTTTGTTGACTGGACAATTTTTCTCTATAAATTTACCCTGTGATGTACACCAAAATATGTTCAAGGAGGCCATTGCAAAATTCTTTGCAACAGAAAAAAATTGGAAACAACCAAAATGTCCCTCAATGGGATGGAGAAGAAGAGATCAGTGGATGAATAAAGTACAGTATTTGTGTTATGAACTACTACTATAAAGCCATTAAAAAAAGAGTAAGATACTCTTTTTGTGCAGTATGGAGAGATCTCTATGATGGATTATCACATGAAAAAGGAAGGTTGAGAAGAGTATGATAGCATTATCTCTTCTGGGCAGTTTTTCATAATTCATATATTTATTGAAAAAAAAAATCCCTGTAAAAGTGGACCCCTGCATTTCAAATCCGTTTTGTTCAAGGGTCAACTGTATGTACATTTGCACCTGATTTTTTTCTTAAAAATCATATATGTGAATCCCTTTTCAGAGAGGGAGCTGGGCAGGTACAGAAGAAAGGCTTTTAGCTTCAGCTAACATCTTTCTGAACTGTTTGTACGAAGTCAATATAGTCATCTCACCACTTTTGTTTTCTTCTTTATGCTTTTTTGGTATGCTTTTTAAAAGAGCAAATATAATTTAACTTACAAATGCTGGTTTTAAAAAAAAACGCTTTAAAAATACATAGTACAAAATATAGCATAGAAATCTCATAGAACTTTTTAACATCGCTGAAGTTCTTTGCACCTCAAGACGCGCAGCGTCAGGGCCCCAACCTCAGGACCAGAAAAACCGCCCAGTCTCCTCGGCCCCTGGCCTACAACTCCCACAAGGCATCGCGAAAACTGCGTATAAAGGAGCGACAGGAGACAGCCCAGTTACTTCCGGTCTCCAGGAAACGTCCCTCCGGAAGTGCTTTTTTTTTTAACGTCACAGGTCGTAGGCTTTAAGTGGGAAGAAGAAAGCTAACTCTGCTCAAAAGAAAAGGAAAAAGGCTGGAAGGTAAGCGTTTACAAGCCCTAGAAGCTCCGAACGAGGACAGAAATTAGGCAGCCCATAGGTGAGCTCTGCGCGGCCAGCTACCAGAGTCGTTCTCAGATGTGCAGCTCTCCTCCTGCTTCTCCCTTTTCCTTCCAGTCTCACGCTAAGTTCTGTTGTGCAGGGCAAAATCGGCACCTTTCCCTTGCGGTTCTTCGGAACCCGAGCTTCCAAGGCGCCAAACCCCAAGTTCCAGAAAGTACCTGCAACCATTCGTTCTGATTTCCCTGCTCCCGGCTCAGGCTGGGATTTTGGACACCAGCTGAGCTCTCTGATAAAAAGGCCTAGTTTCCGATTTAGCTCCTACCTCCCAACGTCTTTTCCTCAGAACCTGCTGCTCTGTTCCAACATAAGATCCAGTGGAAAGAAAACGGAACCTGCCAGGACCTTAGCCTCCCTATGTTTTAGTCCCTGCATTTTATTAGGCTGCCTGATAAAATCCCTCCCTGACTGCCAGAGTAAAACAGCATTCTGAGACAAGAACAGGATATATTTAAAAAATTTTTTTAAAGTCTTTCTGTTAAGTCAGACATAGAATCTGTAAATGATTCGTTAAAGGCTGTCGAAACATTGCTTTGAGGTTTTAATCAAGTGCAAAGTGCAGTGACAAATGCTAGTAATTCACTTGTTAATGTGTGCGAATAGCGATAGTGGGGGACGGGAGTAAATGGGAACTCTGCTTAGTTTGGCTGTGAACCTAAAACTGCTCTGAAAAATTCTTTATTTTTTAAAGATAATGGTAATAACAGGAAGTATAATCACCATTATTGAGCTCCTACTCTATTCCATTGGTAAAGCTAGCATTTGAACCGTGCTGTGTCTGACTCCAAAGCTCATAGTGAATAAAATGCATTAAAACACTGCACCAGATTATCTGGCCAGAATTTAGGCATTTCAGAAAATGCACTTGACAAGGCTGTTAGGAGACCTGATTTGTCGTATCAGCTCTCTACTGGCTCCTTGTTGACCCACACTTCCTTGATTTGAGAAGGAGGATGTCAGATCAGAGCAATGATTCTCAAACTTAAAACTGCACACGAATCACCTGGTGATTTGGTGAAGATAAAACATCTGCTTCAGGATGTCTAGGTGAGGTCTGAGATTCTGCATTTCTGACAAGCCCCCAGGTGAAGTCCCTGTTAATCCAGGAGCCACACTTGGAATAGCAGAGGGCAGGATGATCTCTGAGATCCTTTCAAGTTTTAACACTCTCACAGTGGATCGTTCTTTCCCCCCTCTAACCTTAGCACCTTTGCTCTTAAGGAAATATTGAAGGATCAGTCAAAAAAAGAGAGTGACAGGGGCTTCCCTGGTGGCGCAGTGGTTGAGAGTCCGCCTGCCGATGCAGGGGACATGGGTTCGTGCCCCGGTCCGGGAAGATCCCACATGCCGCGGAGCAGCTGGGCCCGTGAGCCATGGCCGCTGAGCCTGCGCACCCGGAGCCTGTGCTCCGCAATGGGAGAGGCCACAACAGTGAGAGGCCCGCGTACCGCAAAAAAAAAAAAAAAAAAAGAGTTACAGAAGTAAAGATTCCTAACTGAAGCCAAAATATGAAAATAAAATATAACTTTATAATGTCTCTGGAAAGATACCCAGGAAACCCATAAGAGTAGCTGCCTTCAGGGAGGCAGACTTGATGGCTCAAGGACAGGAATGGCAGGTAAACTTTACTGTGTACTTTTATACCTTTCTCATTTTTACTATGTGTGTGTGTGTTCTCTCTTTTTAAAAAATAATTCATTTTTGTGCTCGCTTCGGCAGCACATGTACTAAAATTGGAATGATACAGAGAAGATTACCATGACCCCTGTGCAAGGATGACACGCAAATTCGTGAAGCGTTCCATATTTTTAGTCATGTACCACAATGTTCATTGCAGCTCTATTTACAATAGCCAGGACATGGAAGCAACCTAAGTGTCCATGGACAGATGAATGGATAAAGAAGATGTAGCACACGTATACAATGGAATATTACTCAGCCATGAAAAGGAACAAAATTGAGTTATTTGTAGTGAGGTGGATGTACCTAGAGTCTGTCATACAGAGTGAAGTAAGTCAGAAAGAGAAAAATACCATATGCTAACACATATATATGGAATCTAAAAAAAAAGGTCATGAAGAACCTGGGGCAAGATGGGAATAAAGACACAGACCTACTAGAGAATGGACTTGAGGACACTGGGAAGGGGAAGGGTAAGCTGGGACAAAGTGAGAGAGTGACATGGACATATATACACTACCAAACGTAAAATAGATAGCTAGTGGGAAGCAGTCGCATAGCACAGGGAGATCAGCTGGGTGCTTTGTGACCAGCTAGAAGGGTGGGATAGGGAGGGTGGGAGGGAGGGAGATGCAAGAGGGAAGAGATGGAGATATATGTATATGTATAACTGATTCACTTTGTTATAAAGCAGAAACTAACACACCATTGTAAAGCAATTATACTCCAATAAAAACGTTAAAAAAATAATTCATTTTTAATTATCACGGAAAAGTGGTTAATATGCCACTCGTTAGTGAGGCAGAAGTCACTGAGTTATTAGTTTGGACCTACTATTACTGTAACAGATTTCTTTTAAACAGAAAGAAATTAGTTTAACAGTCACTTGATTATGTTTGGGAAACAAGCACTTGAATATCTCCCTGACATTTCAGCTTTCTTCCTCTCTTCTCAAATAGAATTGCAGTGGAGTATATTGGTAATATAGTCGTCAAATCAGATATGATGGTAGTTTTAGGAAAATAGTGACTTAAGTGCATGAAACTGGGCCAAATAACTCATGAGATAACTTCTGGCAGTAAGATCTGAGATTATCTGGTCCTATGAGTTCTGATTCCCAGAACCTAGACCAGTGATCCTCTAGTCTGGCTACACATTAAAATCACTTGCTGGGGAATTCCCTGGCAGTCCAGTGGTTAGAACTCTGGGCTTCCACTGCAAGGGGCCCAGGTTTGATCCCACAAGCTGGTGGCCCAGCCAAAAAAAAATCACTTGGTGCGTATACGTATATACACACACACATGTACATACACATATATGTATATACATATATACACACATACCAGTGCCAGGACCCTTCTGTAGGTCAATTAAAATGGAGTTTCTAGGGGCGGGGCATGGATTTTTTTTTTTTTTAAGCTATGGCCAGTGATTATAATGTGCATCAAGGTATAACCTAGACCAAGGATATTAATCTGATACTCAGGAAATATGAATGGAATAAAAACAAGAAACTTGGCCTTCCCTGGTGGCGCAGTGGTTAAGAATCCGCCTGCCAATGCAGGGGACACGAGTTCAAGCCCTGGTCCAGGAAGATCCCACATGCCACGGAGCAACTAAGCCCGTGTGCCACAACTACTGAGCCTGCGCTCTAGAGCCCATGTGCCACAACTACTGAAGCCTGTGCATCTAGAGCCCATGCTCCACAACAAGAGAAGCCGCCACAATGAGAAGACCGCACACTGCAACGAAGAGTTAGACCCATCTCGCTGCAACTAGAGAAAGCCCGCCTGCAGCAACAAAGACCCAATGCAGACAGAAAAATTATGATAATAATAAAATAAAATAAATAAATTTATTTAAAAAAACAAGAAACTTTTAATGAATACTTTCTGTGTCGTAGGCCCCATTGTTCTCTTTAGTAAATTCAGAGAATCCATTTGATTCAGCGATAAGTTCACAGATACTGTGATTCTGTAAAAGCCCACACTTGCCAGATAAATGTTTGCCAAAAGGAATTGAAATCTAAATAGAATAATACTCATGAGCAGCTTCACGGCTGAGCAAAAAATCTCTGAGTACTTGGTTTGTGCCTAGCACTGTGAGAGATGTAAATGAAATCTGTTTTAGCAGTTCCTCACAAGGAACTTGCATTGCAATTAAAGAGACAAGATTGAACTTGTGACCCACTGATCAAATCAAAATTTGGTCCTACCAAACCATGTTCCTAAAATGTTGTGAAATCATTGCCAACATTTTTTTTAGCATCTTTATTGGAGTATAATTGCTTTACATTACTGTGTTAGTTGCTGGTATAACAAAGTGAATCAGCTCTATGTATACATATATCCCCATATCCCCTCCCTCTTGCATCTCCCTCCCACTCTCCCTATCCCACCCCTCTAGGTGGTCACAAAGCACCGAGCTGATCTCCCTGTGCAACGTTTTTAAATTGGGAGGTTTTGCATAAAATTCCAGACTTCTACCTTCTCTTGAAAAATTGAAAGATCTGATGATTTGGGATTCAATTACCATTCCCAACGGCAGCATTTGTCTGGAGCTGAGCTGGGAACACCCCCTTTAGATGGCGCCCATGCTGTTGAGTTTGTCACAGTCTCCTAACTCTGTTGCTCTCTGATACTGAGGCCAAGTGTCAGTTGCCAGGCATTATCACAAATCTTTATAAGAGGAAAGTGAAATATTTTTGATCCCTATTTTATCAAATGTAGAACAAAAAATAGAGCACAAAAGCCACATGTTTCAAGAAAAACAAGGGAGGACATATCCCTTTGAGAAAATAAAGACAATTATGGGCCTTCCCTGCTGGCGCAGTGGTTAAGAATCTGCCTGCCAATGCAGGGGACAAGGGTTCGAGCCCTGGTCTGGGAAGATCCCACATACTGCGGAGCAACTAAGCCCATGTGCCACAACTACTGAGCCCGTGTGCCACAACTACTGAAGCCTGCGCACCTAGAGCCTGTGCTCTTCAACAAGAGAAGACACTGCAATGAGAAGCCCATGCACCACAACGAAGAGTAGCCCCTGCTCGCCGCAACTAGAGAAAGCCCACACGCAGCAACGAAGACCCAATGCAGCCAATAAATAAATAAATAAATTATATATATATATATATATATATATATATATATATATATATAAATAAAAGACTATTATGTCAGGTTCTCTGTACTCACATCCTGGTCCCTATATACATCTGAATTTATGCCCTGTGATCTACACTGATTATATAGTCACTACCTATCCAAATAAAAAACTATATTCGAGTGTCGATTGCTGGCTAAATGCCTGTGGTCTAGAGTCAGACAGGGATTCAATTCCAAGCCACCACTTAGCAGCCCTGATCCTACTTTATGCCCCGATGCCTCAGGTCTACCTTCTCCATCTGTATAAGGCAGGTAATAACAGGACCACCTCACAGGATTGATTTGAGGATTGAACAAGGTAACATTAATTAACGGTGTCTGGTACCCAGTGACAGCTCCCTAAATGTCAGCTATTTTTATCCTTGTCAGGAAATGCCAAGGGATGAGTTGAGGGGGAAAGCAAGTTGTCGGGGGAAGCTATGTAGAAGGGGTGAGCTGACCAAGAGGGGTGGGAGACGTAGCTCGTCCAGGTGGAGAGAAGACAGGGCAGTATAGGCCTGAGGAAAGGCTCAGAAGAGATGGTGTGACCAGGGCCTGGATGTTTAAGCCACACAGTTGTGAGACTACTGCACTGGAGCGTTTTCCTCATGTTTTGATTTTAAAATCTGAAGACTTTGCTGGCCCCTGCTTTATGGTATACAGTAGCGATTTTTGGATTTTTCCCACTCACCATGTGGCAAGGATTGCACGATTTCAAGAATTCAAATTTTTGAGTATTTCAGAGTTCATTAACTTTAGCATCTCACCATGGGATGCTTGTGCTTAGACACTGTCACCAGCACTGCCCCACAGCCGCCACTAGAGGGACTAAGACCAAAGGAATCATCAAGCTTCTAGGTACAAAATTCACTTTCCTAGATTCCTACTTCAACACTATTAACATTTTTTTCCTTTGAAGCATATTTCTTTTATGCACTTTAAACTACTTTTAAAAATCCAAATCCTGCTGGAGTGTAGGAAATTAGAGTACTACTAACCATTATCCCCATAAAATAGCCACTTAATAATGTTAATAAGATTTTGTGTGTCCTTCCAGATATTTTCAATATATATACAAACATACGTATTATTCTTTTATTTAAACCCATGATTTGTCCCCTGACTACCATTCTGACTTCATCTCCTACCACTCTCTGCCTGCTCTACAGACTATATTCTAGATCTTCAAACTTGCCAACTTGTTCCATTCTCAAGACCTTTGCACTCGCTACATTATCTTCCTGGACTACTCTCTTCTCCCAGGTTATCCTCACTCAGGGGTTAGTTCATAGGTTGTTTCCTCAGAGAGATCTTCATGACACCCATCAAGTAACTATTCCCCAACCCAAGTCACTCCCCACCACCATGTTTTATTTTCTTCCATCACTGTTTGAAATTACCTTGTTTATTTATGTGCTTGCCTACCTACTCATTACTAAAATGTAATCTCCATGATAGCAGGAACCTTGGCTGCCTTATTTTCTTCCATATCACTAGTATCTAGAGCATAAATTAAGGACCTAAAAGTATTTGTTAATTGAATAAGTACATGAAAGAGTGCTGTACTTACTATTCTGTAACTTTTTAATTTCACTTAAAGTATCTTGAGATGATAAGGTTTATAGAGAATTCAGAACAAATGGAAGCATGTCCCCAAAAATGAAATAGATGGGAAAAATGAAAACTGGAAAACTAGAGAGGGGATGTAAAAAAAAAAAAAAAAAAAAAAGCGTCTTATATAAGTTGTATTTTACTTACTGTAGATAAGCTTATTCTTTTATTTCAGTCATATCCTTAATTTTTTAATTTAATTTATTCTGGTTAGATATTCAAAAGCCTCAAAAATAAAACAATGTAAGAGGTATTCAGTGGAAAGTCTGACATCCATTTCTGCCTAATAGCTACTTAGTTCCTACTCAACCAGGTAACCATTTATATTATATTAGTTTTTGTGTATCCTTCTTTATGCAAACACACACATAATATATATTTTTATTTATTTATGTATGTATTATTATTATTTTTTTTGCGGTACATGGGCCTCTCACTGTTGTGGCCTCTCCCGTTGCGGAGCACAGGCTCTGGACGCGCAGGCTCAGCGGCCATGGCTCACGGGCCCAGCCGCTCCGCGCGGCATGTGGGATCTTCCCGGACCAGGGCACGAACCCGTATCCCCTGCATCGGCAGGCAGACTCTCAACCACTGCGCCACCAGGGAAGCCCACATATATTTTTTTATTCTTATTTTCATCCCTTTTTTGCACAAAACAGTAGCATATTATATATATACTGTTCTGCACCTTCATTTTTTAACAGCTGCACGGTATTCATAATTTATATGGATCTATCATTTATTTTGCTCAATTGATTGACTTTTGGTTGTTTTCAATTTTTGTTATTGTAATCAATGTTTTGGTAATCATTTTTATGCTTGATAACTGTACAGTGGCATAAATTCCTGGGAGTGGAATGACTAAATCAATAGGTGTGTGTATGTGTATATATATACACCTACTGATACAGGTTCATATATATATAGAATCATGAAACGTCTTACCAGATTTCCCTCCAAGAAGGCTGCCTCAGTTTCTACTCCCACCAGCAGTGTACAAGAGCACCAACTTCCCCACACCCTCGCCAAGTCCTAAATATTATAGGCTTGAAAATGTTTGCCAATCTGATGGATGAAAAATGGTTGTTATTCTTATTTTCATTTCTCTAAGTATGCATGAAGTTGAATACCTTTTCATATTTTTAAAATAGCTTTATCGATGTAAGTTCACATAACCCTGTAATTCACCCACTTAAAGTATACAGTTGAATGGTTTTTAGTATATTCACAACCATCAACACAGTTGCACAGAGGTGCAACCATCACCACAGTTAATTTTATTTTTTTATTAATTTTTATTGGAGTATAGTTGATTTACAATGTTGTGTTAGTTTCTGCTGTACAGCAAAGTGAATCAGTTATACATACACATATATCTACTCTTTTAGATTCTATTCCCATATTCCCATTACAGAGTACTGAGTAGAGTTCCCTGTGCTATACAGTAGGTTCATATTAGTTATCTATTTTACATATAGTAGTGTGTATATGGCAATCCCAACCTCCTAATTTATCCCTACCCCCCCCACAGTCAATTTTAGAACATTTGTGTCACCTCAAAAAGAAACCCATATCCTATAGATGTCAGTCCCCATCCCTCCATTACCCCCAGACCTAAGAAACCACAAATCTACTTTCTCTATAGATTTGCGTTTTCTGGACATTGCATATAAATGGAATCATATAATGAGTAGGTTTTTGTGAGAGGCTTCTTCCACTTAGTATTAACGATTTTAAGATTCATCCGTGTTGTATCATGCTTTGGTACTTCATTCCCTTTTATGGCCAAATAATATTCCATGGTATGAATAAATATTTTTAAATCCATTTGTCATTTGATGGACATTTGTGTTGTTTCCACCATATATATATATTTTTAACAATATAGAATTTTAGAGTGGGCAAGGGCCCTAGAATTGTGACAATAAGACTACACTTAACAAATAGTCTCCTTAATTACTATAATTGAGAGTCGGTTCTGGTGGGTAAAACATTAGCCTAGGAAGCACATCACTAAAAATATCAACCTTACCACAGGAGGGTTCTCTGTGTAATTTTAATGTTTGTCTTCTTTGAGCCTTCGTTTCTGTATTAGCTCAGGCTGCCTTAACAAAATACCATACACTGGGTGGTTTAAACAACGGGAATTTATTTCTCACAGTTCTAGAGGCTGGGAAGTCTAAGATCAAGGTGCCAGCCAATTTCATTCCCTGGTAAGAGACTTCTCTCTTGCAGAGGACCACCTTCTCACTGTCCTCACCTGGCAGAAAGTGGGAGCACTGGTCTCTCTTCCTCTAATAAGAAGTCTTCCCATAAGGACATTAATCCCATCATGGGGATTACACTGTCATGACCTCATCTAAACCTAATTACCCGCTAAAGGCCCCACCTCCAAATACCATCACATTGAGTGTTAGGGTTTCATTGTATGATTTTGGGGGGACACAAACATTCAGTCCATAACAGTTTCCCAAATGTAAATTGACGTCTACCTACACTTCTACTAAGGAAGAATGAAATAGCATCAAGCTCTTTTAATTTCTTGGAGAAATGCTTACCACTACTGTGCTCTTTAAGAAAAAAAAGGAAGGGGAAGAAACTAATAAATATGATATCTTCTACATAGTTCCAGTGGAATATATACCTCAAATATCAATTATTCCCTGATAGTATGTCTACCGTTAAGGTTTTTTTTTAATAAATTTATTTATTTATTTGTTTTTGGCTGCGTTGGGTCTTCGTTTCTTCTCGAGGGCTTCCTCTAGTTGTGGCGAGCGGGGGCTACTCTTCGTTGCGGTGCGCGGGCTTCTCATTGCAGTGGCTTCTCTTTGCTGCGGAGCATGGGCTCTAGGTGCGCGGGCTTCAGTAGTTGTGGCTCGCGGGCTCTAGAGCGCAGGCTCAGTAGTTGTGGCTCGAAGGCTCTAGAGCGCAGGCTCAGTAGTTGCGGCGCACAGGCTTAGTTGCTCCGCGGCATGTGGGATCTTCCTGGACCAGGGCTCGAACCCATGTCCCCTGCATTGGCAGGCAGATTCTTAACCACTGTGCCACCAGGGAAGTCCCATACCATTAAGTTTTTATCACAGACTAAAGCAAGCAGTCTGACATAAATAGATAATTTTCTAAGTAAGGTAATTTAAATGCAGTAAGCTTTTACCTGTATGATAGTCTATGAAGTATCACAAAATGAGGAACCACAGGCCATGCCTACTAGATTCATAGAATTGTATTATAGTGTTTCTCAACACATACTTTGGATAATACAGGGTTGAGACTGTGTCATACAATGCAAGACATTTAACATTCCTGGTGCTCTGAACTAATAACTGCTGATAGTGGTCTCCAATTATTGTGGAACTGTGGAAAATACCCCCATATATTTCCACGTGCTACATGGAGGAGAGGCAGTACTGATGAAATGTTCTAGTCCAGATCCTGCATTTTATAAATGAGATGGGTTACAGGTCCAGAGAAGTCAGCAAACTAGGTGATCTGACTTCTTCCCGAGTGTTCTTTCCATTGTTGTATATGACACACTCCTCACTCTCACTGTTCAAGATTAAAGAGGAGCAGTTCTCCTTCGGAATCCCACTCTTACCTGCCCACATCTTTCTTGCCTTTCTTCCCCATCTCTTTTTTTTTTTTTTTTATCATTTTGCAACTCAGTAGGTTCAAGAGTCAAATTAAACCATTTTATTCATTTATTTTATCAAATATTTATTGAACACCTAATATGTTTCAGGCTCTGGGCTACGAGCTGGGAATACAGTGGTGAACAAAACAGACATGGCCCCTACCCTTGTGGGTAAAGTGAAGGAGACAGACAGTTTTAAAGTAGAATAAATGCATGTAACCAAGATCCAGCATACCATGCAGCACAGACAAAATTTTTTAAAACAAGTATGTGTAAATATATAATTACTAACTGTGATAGTGACAGAAATGAAAACCTAAGGAGAACCTAATTTAGAATTGGGGCACCAGGGAATGCCTCTGAGAGGAGGTAATATTTAAGACAACGCCTGAAAGTGAGTAGGAGTTAACAGGGGAATACAGCTGAGCCAAGTCCCCGTCCCCAGGTAGGAAGGAGCTAGGAAGGGTAACCAGGCTCGCTAGATCACCATCATAGTAAGCACGGGAGAGAGTTGGGAGGCAGTGCTGGAGGATTAAGAGGGATACAGGCCCTTTCGGGACACAAGGAGAAATCTGGATTTTATTCCAAGAGTAGTAGGGAGCCATTAAAGATTTTCAACAGAGGATTTACATGATCCAATTTTGTGTTTTTAAAAAGATCACCGTGAAAAGAGTACCTGATGTGTAATTCCATTCCAATTAAGTTCAAGAACAGGCAAAACTGATCTAGGAAGGTGGAAATTGGAAGAGTGGTTGCTATGGGGAGAGGGGTAAAGGGCATAAAGAAATTTCCTGGGGTGATGGAAATTTTCCACATCTTGGAGTGGTGGTTACACAGGTGTTGTTTTCATTTACTAAAACTCATCAAAATGTAAGTTAATATTCGTGCATATCTGTATATACATTTTAACTTCATTGAAAAATAATGATCGAGGGACTTCCCTGGTGGTGCAGTGGTTAAGAATCCGCCTGCCTATGCAGGGGACACGGGTTCGATCCTTGGTCTGGGAAGATCCCACATGTGGTGGAGCAGCTAAGCCTGTGCGCCACAACTACTGAACCTGTGCTCTAGAGCCTTCGAGCCACAACTACTGAGCCCACGTGCCACAACTACTGAAGCCCATGCCCCTAGAACCTGTGCTCCGCAACTAGAGAAGCCACCGCAATGAGAAGCCCACATACCACAACAAAGAGTAGCCTCCACTGTAGCAACTAGAGAAAGCCCACGCAAAGCAACGAAGACCCAACGCAGCCATAAATAAATAAATTTATTTTTTAAAGAAAGAAAGAAAAACAGTGATCTGGAATTCCCTGGCAGTGCAGTGGTTAGGACTAGGCACTTTTGCTGCCAGAGCCAGGTTCACTCCCTGGTCAGGGAGCTAAGATCCTGCAAGCCTCTGGGGTGCCACCAAAAAAAAAAAAAAGAAAAAGGATGATCACTTCACTCTGACTGCAGTTACTTTGTGAAGCAGTTTCAAGTTCAAACTACATAAAATTGAGGTTATAGAAATTTGTTTAAAAGCCTGAAGACCCAGGACCACTAACTTAGAGACTCTCAGGCCTCAAAGTACTATTTAGTTCACTTAAAACTTCTGGGCTCTAAAAGAAAAAAGGGAGGAAGCCAACTAAGAAATTTGATCCTTCTACAGTAGCTTCTGTGGAATATATGCTCTAATTATCAATTATGCCCTGATATATCTACCTTTGAGTTCTTCTCACAGACTAAATCAAAGTTTGACTTAGAAATGTATTAACTTAAATGCAATGAGCATCTGCCTGGAAGGTTAAGAACTTGGTGTCCCAGCTGTCTCCAAAAGAGTCTTTCAGTAGGACTTCATTGTATACTGGAATCAGCTGAGCAGCTTTAAAAATTTTGATGCCTGGGTCCAACCCCCAGAGATTCTGATATAATCAGCCTGGGGTGCGGCCTCAGCATCCAGGTTTTTAAGAGCTCCCTAGAGAGAAGCCAAGGCTGAAAATCAGTGCTTGCCCAGTTCCACCTGGATTCCATTCCTCTATCTTTAAAATGACTCCCTTCAAAGATTCACTGAGCAGTTTTTGCATAATAAGGGCCCTAGAAACTGCCATCGCTTTCTATTGGATTATTTAAAGTAAACTTTAAGATGCTACATTAAAAAAAAAAAGATGCTACATTAAGATTTAGATTTCGGTACCTTCCCAGTCCCCAGGTCTCACACTGGTCTTAGTGCTGACCTGGAATCTACTGCCCTCCACCTCCCCACCCCGATTTTGGGACGTCTGCCCTCTGGATATAATCCTCCTATGGTTCAGTATCCGGTTCCCCTTGGCAATGCCCTGGGTTTGCTCTGGGGTGTGTTTTCTGATTGACCTTTTTCCAGCTCAGTGGTTAAACTTTTGTGTCTCCACATCCAGCTCCTTTTGGTCTGAGAGGGAAGGAATGTATGAGGGAAGAACAAACCTCCCCCCTCCCCGCTGTTCGCCCTGCAGGCTTAACAGGAGAGTGGGGAAGTGCAAACCCCAGTTTGATGGGCAGTACTGAGTGATTACATTCGGGCTTCAGGCAGAGCAAAACTGCCTCTTTCCGTCCCATTGTTTTTTCTTTTTTTTTCAGGTATATTGTTTGCCCCCCCCCCAACCTCCACCCACAAAAAGTCTTCCAAAAGTTGTTCAGGATTTTTGGAAACTGTCTCATTTCCACCACATGTGTACACTGCACCCTGAGAGTGAGTTCACTGCATTATTCATTTGTTTTTCCTGTTTATTTTCCTTTCCTTTTTTTTTTTGGTTTGATTTTTCTTTTTTGTTGTTTCAATACACGTTTGTTGCCCACCTACCAAGTGCCAGGTGACACATCTCTGAGTCCCGATGTTTAATTTACAAAATAAAGTGCTCTCCTTAAAACACATTCAATTGCGTTACAGTACTTTTCTTCCTTGGACAGAAAAGCAGATGCACTATTTGAGAATGTGAATTATAAAATGGTAAAATCCCGTGGTATAAGAATATTAATACATGTTCTAGTGAATGTGTAAATATGGAGAAAATGAACATTTTCCAAGTTAAAAAATTCACCAAGAATTATATGATTTCAAAGCTGGGGAACTGAGGCCATTGCAGATATTGTTGCTACCTGAGCTGCTAAACAAAAATCATTTCACCACAGACTTTTGTCAAATTAGTCTTGAAAAACATTTGAATTGATGGGAGATCTTCAGGAGGATAAATGTTGTTTAAAACAAAACGATCTTATGTCTGAGTTTTCTAAACGTGAGTCTATTTCCCCATCTGGACTGCCAGTTCCTAAAACTCAGGAACCTTCTTATCTCAACATCCCCTCCCCCAGTGAAACAGAATTTTTGCATGAGGTAGGTGTTCAACAAAACTCTGTTGGGGACTTAAAGGGAATGGTTCATTTCACATGGTAATATGCCTTTCTGAAATAATGAAGTTAAAAAATGGCTTTCAGGAAATATGTAACGGAGAATTACAAAGCAAGAAACTGACTGTGGTTATCCTGCCTTGTCCAGTTAGGACAGAAGTCTTCTGTCTCGGAGGACATTGGGACGCCATTGTCTACTGTTATATTACCTGCCTCTCCCAGTGAGTGCTAAGGGAGGGGAGGACTGGAAGAAATACAGGGAGGAGCCCGTATTCTAGGGTGAAGGTGTTCAAACTGCAGTACTAGAAGAATGTCCAGGGGTAAGTAGCTGTGTAGAATTTTTAAGAAATTCTGTACCCAGACCCTCAACTGTACCTTTCCATAGCATGACTCAGGCTATCCATCCCCTTTTTCCCTTCACAACAGCATTTCTCCTACCTTAAAGAAAAAAGACTCCTCATGTCCATCCTGAATGTTACTACAGTATAGCGATGTCCCAAGTGTGAGAACTTCTAAGATGCTGTACAAATCGACAATTGGAAATGTCCTCTCTAATGTTTAATCAAGATGCCATAAATCCTCCTTAGCTTCCAGCCTTCCCCAGACTTAAACATATTTCTGTTAAGGGTGCATCACTGATTTACAAATGGGGTGTTTCAGCCTTGGAATGTTCTAAAATAGTGTGGACAATGGGAGTGGTGGTGATTCTTATTTAACAGCCTCTTTTTTTTTAATTCTCCAACTATTGTCCAAGAATGCACTGCTCATAAAAGAAAGTCTGGGGGAAGCAAAGAGCGCTTCAGTAAGAAATAGTGAAAGGCTTAAAATAGCTTTTATTATGAATTTAAGTTTTAAAAATTCTCATCTATTACAGCACTAATCCTCAGGATGTGTCGTTAGCAGGAAAGAAAACACAGTTGGGTAGCTGAAGCAGTATAGGTTAGTAAGGCTAGTTCTTTTAAATGTAACTAGAAGGTTTCCGTGGAGTACCAAATCTTTCAAAAGTTTTTGACACTGGATTAAAACCCATAGATAAACATTTTAAGTAATTTCTTTTATATTCTGTGTGGAGTATTAAATATAATAATTACAGCATGTTTCATTAAGTCACACCCAAAATATTTATTACCTTAATACAGACCACCTGTTTTCTATATTGCATAAAAAGTTACCACTGGGGGGGGAGGGGGCTTCCCTGGTGGTGCAGTGGTTGAGAGTCCGCCTGCCGATGCAGGGGACACGGGTTCGTGCCCTGGTCCGGGAAGATCCCACATGCTGCGGAGTGGCTGGGCCCATGAGCCATGGCCGCTGAGCCTGCGCGTCCGGAGCCTGTGCTCCGCAACGGGAGAGGCCACAACAGTGAGAGGCCCGCGGACCGGGGGAAAAAAAAAAAAAAAAGTTACCACTGTTACCTGAAAACTAGGTTTGCTTCTTGATGGGTGTTGAGCCAAAAGACACAACCAAGCCAAAGAGCAGGAGAAGGAAGGATTTATTACTTGTAGTAAGCAAGGAGAACAACGGGGATCTTCCCCAAAGCAGTGTCTCCCTGAACAGGAAAATTGGGGAAGTTTTAAGCTAAGGGTACCTGTTTATTCATGAAGCGGTTTGGGCTGGTGTATGCATATTCATGAAGGGGCTTGAGCAGAAGAGAATTCAGCATAGAATTGGGGCAAAGGTTGCCAGAGTCCAAGGTTTAATTGATTGAAGTCACAAGGGTCAGAAAAGAACATCATCATTCCTTACATTCAGACCAGTTTGGGGTCTCAGCATCCTCCACCTGGGTGGGGGCCATAGTTCCTGCAGAACTCGAAGTTCTGTATCAGATTGTTATGTATATCCCTTGAGGAGGAACCAGCACTGTATTTATTGCTCATGTATTATTTCTTGACTGCTTTTCCTTTGTTCTTGCACTCCCTCATTTGTCTTAAGATCATTAATTACTGAGACCTGTTAAAGGGCAAGCGTTGTGGTCAGGAGGCAAAAAATGGCTTCTCTTATGTCAAGAAAGCCGTGCCTAGTTCTCTTTCTCTAGGGACCTCCTACCCTATCTGCTTATACCAGATAGGTGTAAGCTTACAAGCTCAAAGAACATACATTGACTGCACAGAGGGTCGGTATCCCTAACCCCTGTGTTTATTTATTTATTTTTTAAAAAACATTTATTTCTTGCATTGCTCTTTTTAGCCAACCCTTAATATTGCCCTGAAAGCTAGCTAATCTGCAGCTTATTTACTCTTTATGCGGGCCTCTCCCGTTGCAGAGCACAGGCTCCGGACGCGCAGGCTCAGTGGCCATGGCTCACGGGCCCAGCCGCTCCGCGGCATGTGGGATCTTCCCGGACCGGGGCACGAACCCGTGTTTCCTGCATCGGCAGGAGGACTCTCAACCACTGCGCCACCAGGGAAGCCTTTCTGCACCAACTTTTCCTCCGAAGGTCTGTGCTATTAGCATGGAACCTCACTTACTAATCTGAAGTTAGCCTGTTATATTTACCACTTAACCACAGAGAAATTTCTGCCACATGAAGTCTAGGAAAAATTGTTAGACTACAGCAGATCATTCTGATTTATACCATTATCTCTCAAGTATGGAGACATATTTCGAAAGAGAAAATACTGTTCAAGGGGCTTCCCATCATTAGGAATTGGAAGCCATTGAAGAAAATATTACTCATCTTAGTTTTCTCCGTTGGGTTTCTGACTCTTCCTTTGAGGCACTAGTACCAAAACTTAATTGGCTATGTGAAGTTATACAGTATTAATGATTACGAACTTTATGATTCATTCAAAAAACATTTATTGGGCTTCCCTGGTGGCACAGTGTTTGGGAGTCCGCCTGCTGATGCAGGAAACACGGGTTCGTGCCCCGGTCCGGGAAGATCCCACATGCCGCGGAGCTGCTGGGCCCGTGAGCCATGGCCACTGAGCCTGCGCGTCTGGAGCCTGTGCTCCGCAACGGGAGAGGCCACAGCAGTGAGAGGCCCGCCTACCGAATAAAACAAACAACAAAAACAACAACTAAACATTTATTGAGCTCCAGAGCAATATGCTAGGCATTGGGTGAAAATCTGAATCCAAAAGTGAAAAAAATAGGTGGTCGCTGACCTTACAGAATGGAAAAGAGGTTATATTCATTAAAGTTTTTGTGACATTATCGAATACTTACTTTTAAAATTCTATTAATTATACATTAAATATATTATTTACAGAAGTTTTCGTAGTATGTAAGTTGATCTTACAAAAATGTGATTAAATATTTTTTCTATTTATTCATTTTAATTTTATTTTTTATTGAGATATAACTGACATGTAACATATTAATTTCAGATGTACAACATAATGATTTGATATACGTATATACAGTTGACACTTGAGCAACACAGGCTTGAATTGCATGCGTCCATTTATGTGTGGATTTTTTTTAGTAAATATGTACTACAGTACTATACAATCTGAGGTTGGTTGAATCTGCAGATGCTGAACTGCAGAAATGGAGGGCCAACTGTAAAGTGGATTTTCAGTTGCAGGAGGTCAGTGCCCCTAACCCTCAAGTCGTTCAAGGGCTGACTGTATTGCAAAATCATCACCACAATAAGTCTAGTTAACATCCATCACTGCACATAGTTACAATTTTTTTTTCTTGTGATGAAAACTTTTAAGATCTACTCTCTTAGCAATACTTAAATATAGAATACACTATTACTAATGTAGGGGAGCAAAATTTGCCACCCCAAAATGTGTCTCTTTGGCATGAAGATTAGATTAGCCTTTTATTTTTAAGGCCCAAAAGCCGCAGGAAGAAACTTTGACCTTCCCCCTAACCTCTTAAAAGAATGTTCCAGGAAGGGAGCTATCACCAGTGATACTACAATACAAACTAGGTGTGGTAGATAGGGAGGAACCTAGCAAAATCCTAGTTAAAATTCCTCTCTGTGTCCCATTGTCTCTGCATGACCCAGCAAACATTTGTTTACCTAATATCTGCTTATGCATCTCCATGTAAATTTCCTTCCTCTCCTTTGAAGTCCCAAACCACTACCCCAATGCCCTCTTTTGTCTTTAGGTGAAGATGGTATTTAAGGTGAGGGTTTAGACCATTACTCAGTTTTCCTGGGTCTTTCCTGTGTACACATGTTCTAAAACTTTTGTTTGATTTTTCTCCTGTTAATCTGTCTCATGTCAATTTAATTGTTAGACCAGCCTGAAGAACTTAGAAGGGTAGAGGAAAACTCTTCCTCCCAGATACTAGCTATAGTCACCATTGCTGTACATTACATCTCCAGAACTTATTTATTTTGTAACTGGAAATTTGCACGTTTTGACCACCTTTAAAATCTTATTTGGCTGCTTTTAGTAATCTATTTTATATGTTTTTATAGTAGTTTAAAAAGTGTTATATAGTTTATATAGCTTATAAAGTGTTTTGATAACAGTTACATTGTACATTAACATAATTTTTGCTTGAGAAATGAAGACTTTTTCTGACAGAAAGTAAATTTGATTTTGCTGATTAGGTTGATAATGAGGACAAGCTTTACTATTTAGATTATGTGGTGGACATTTTCTAAACCTACACTGCCCAATAGAGTAACCACTAGCCACATGTGGCTATTGAGCTGTTTAACTGTGTCTAAGGTAACAGAAAATTTTTCATTTTAAATGTGAAAAGTAAAGCAATGTAAATTTTATGATCAAAAGTGTTTTGTTGTATTGAATTTAACAATATTTAATATTCTAGCCTTTATTAGATTAAACAAGGTACCTCTAATAGAAGAAAACTGGGTATAATTGGTAGTTAGTAAGTCTTGCTAACCTCGCAAAATGAAGAAATGAGTGACAAATCACTAAGTAACAAATCCTTTTGAAAGTCAGGTAGTTTCCAGTTCTTCCAAAAACCAAAGGAGAAACTAATCAAATTGACAGCTATTAAATCATTAAAAATAACTTTTGAAAATAGAAAATTATGTGATTTTTTGGCATATAACTAGGAAGAAGTTCAAAGCATTGGGTGACAGAGCAATAACAGAATTCCTTCCATTTACATCTACTTATATAAATGGAGAAGGTTTTTCAGAGATTATTGATGCTGGACCTGTCCCATGCTAATAATAACTAATATTCATTCACATATATTAAAATAATTTTTAAAAAATTTAAAACTCCCATTCATGTCATTAGGATAGCTCTTCCAACAAATTTTTTTCTTAATAATTATTTATCAGAACCATATTAATGTTGTTTTGATAAGTTGCATAATAATAATGGTAATAGTAACTCAATCCAGAAGAAATGTTTTTAACACTCAGGGGAATTTTTTAAACTAAATTTCAACTTAAATATATATTTTTATAGTACAGAAGTATGATATGTGATCCATAAAAGACTTTACAAGACTTCTGGTACTGACCTAGATGGAGTAAGCCCACTACACCCTATCTTTCCCAATGATTAGAACTAAAAACTCTGGACAAAAATACAAAAGGACTCTTTAAAAGTAAATAGTAGGGACTTCCCAGGTGGTCCCATAAGTGGGACTCCATGCTCCCAAAGCAGGGGGTCTGGGTTTGATCCCTGGTCAGGGAACTAGATCCCTCACGCATGCCGCAGCTAAGAGTCCACATGCTGCAACTAAGAAGAAGCCTGCATGCTGCAACTAAAAACATGCCACAACGAAAATCCCACATGCTACAGCTGAGACCCAGTGCAGCCAAAATAAATGAATAAATATTTTTTAAAAAGAAAAGGAAATAGCTTTAAAAAGTAAATAAATAAAAGTAAATAGTAGCAGGCAGATTGGGGAGGGGACCCAAAGATGAAGAAGGACACATATAGGAATGAGTTTCCCATATTTTTAATCTTTTATCTCCTGGCTTTGACCCAAAGATAGCCACAGCACATAACTGCACAGTTGTCACAGGCTTCAGAAACTCCTAGTGAAATGCTATATTTCTGGTCAGAAGACCATGAAAGGGAGTTCCTACAAGCAGGAGAATGTGGAGGAAATATCCTTTTTTTTTTCCTCTTCTGGCCCTACCACAAGCACAGCCCCAGTCACAGAGCTATACTGTGGTGGCAGTAGCATAGGAATTTAAAATCCCAACAAGAAACCTATCTTTTAGGCCAGAAGAACTGAGATAAATGGACCCTGTGATCTGAAAAGTGTCAGGGGAATCCGCATTATTTCTTCTCTCTTTTATTTCACTGCTTTGCCCAAAAGTTGGCCCCAATCATGCAGAACTCTGTGGCAGCCTGGCAACTAAAACTCCAAGAAAAAAACTAATCTTTCTAGTGAGAAAACGGAGAAAAGGGGACTTCTCTGGTGGCCCAGTGGTTAAGATTCTGCGCTTCCACTGCAGGGGGCACAGGTTCAATCTCTGGTCAGGGAACTAAGATCCCACATGCTGCATGGTGTGGCAAAAAAAAGAAAAAGAAAAGAAAACTGAGACAAGGGGACCCTGGTAGCTAGAGAGTGTGGGGAAAATCTGGAGAGGAGAGAGCTGGAGAAGGAAATTCCCTAATTCTGATCAATGAAAGTAATAAACCTCTGGCCAGAATGACCAAGAAAAAAAAAGGACAAGACAAAAATTACCAATATCTGGACTTCCCTGGTGGTCCAGTGGGTAAGACTCTGTGCTCCCAATGCAGGGGGCCTGGGTTCCATGCCTGGTTGGGGAACTAGATCCCACATGCATGCCGAAGCGAAGAGTTCATGTGCTGCAACTAAGAAGTTCACATGCCCCAACTAAGAAGTCCGCATGCCACAGCTAAGACCCAGCACAGCCAAAATAAATGAATAAATAAATATTTTTAAAAGGAACAAATTACCAATATTAGGAATGAAAGAGGAGGTATTACTGCAGACCCTACAGACATCTAAAAGATAATAATAATACAGTCAGGGACTTCCCTGGTGGTGCAGTTGTTAAGAATCTGCCTGCCAATGCAGGGGACATGGGTTTGAGCCCTGGTCTGGGAAGATCCCACATGCAGCAGAGTAACTAAGCCCGTGCACCACAACTACTGAGCCTGTGTTCTAGAGCCCACGAGCCACAACTGCTGAGCCTGTGTGCCACAACTACTGAGTCCGCATGCCACAACTACTGAAGCCCGTGCGCTTAGAGCCCATGCTCCGCAACAAGAGAAGCCACTGCAATGAGAAACCCATGCACCACAACAAAGAGTAGCCCCTGCTCACCACAGCTAGAGAAAGCCTATGTGCAGCAACAAAGACCAAATGCAGCCAAAAATTAATAAATAAATATATTAAAATAATAATACAGTCATGCCTCGTTTTATCACTCTTCAGTTTATTTCACTTCACAGACTTTGCGTTTTTTACAAATTGAAGATCTGTGGCAACCCTGCATTTTCAGAAGACGGTTAACATTTTATTTATTTATTTATTTTAAAATTTTTATTTATTTATTTATTTGGTTGTGCCAGGTCTTAGTTGCAGCTCACGCACGGGCTCCTTAGTTGCAGCTCACTGGCTCCTTAGTTGTGGCTCACCACCTCCTCAGTTGTGGCATGCTAACTCTTAGCTGTGGCATGCATGTGGGATCTTGTTCTCTGGCCAGGGATCAAACCTGGGCCCCCTGCATTGGGAGTACAGAATCTTAACCACTGCGCCACCAGAGAAGTCCCGGTTAGCATTTTTTAGCAATAAATATTTCTTAAGTAAGATCTGTACATTTTTTTTCAGACATCACTTACTAGGCTATAGTATAGTGTAAACATAACACCTTTTATATGCACAGGGAAACCAAAAAATTTACGTGACTCACTTTATTGCATTTTTCACTTTATCATGGTGGTCTAGAACCAAAGCCAAAATATATCCGAGGTGTCACTGTACTCCAAATAAGTCTAGTCCCGTTAATTAAATTACTTAGAAGAAAGGGACCAATTCTTTGAAGGATTAAAAAGTACCAAAACTCACACAAGAAGAAATAGATAACCTTCTTAGTTCTAGACCTATTGAAGAAACTGAATTTGTAGTTAAAAGTCCTCCAACAGGGCTTCCCTGGTGGCACAGTGGTTGAGAATCTGCCTGCCAATGCCGAGGACATGGGTTTGATCTCTGGTCTGGGAAGATCCCACATGCCATGGAGCAACTAAGCCCATGTGCCACAACTACTGGCCTGTGCTCTAGAGTCCACAAGCCACAACTACTGAAGCCCGCGTGGGCCTAGAGCCCATGCTCCACAACAAGAGAAACCACCACAATAAGAAGCCCATACACCACAATGAAGGGTAGCCCCCGCTCGCCGTAACTAAAAAGAAAGCCCGCACGCAGCAATGAAGATCCAACGCAGCCAAAAATAAATAAATAAATAAATAAATAAATAAATAAATAAATAAATAAATGTTTAAAAAAATCCTCCAACAAAGAAAACTCCAGACTACCAACATTTAAGGAAGAAATAATACCAGAAAATAGAAGAGACGAGAACACTTTCCAACTCATTTTGGGAAGTCTACATTACCCTGAGTCCCAAACCAGAGAAAGCTATTAGAACAAATTAAAACTACAGATGAGTACCACTAACATAGATGCAGCAATCTTTTACAAAATGTTAGCAAAATGAATCCAGTGGAAGTTATCCTGGGAATGCAAGGCTGGCTCAATATTCAAAAATCAATCAGTGTAACTCACTGTTTCAAGAGACTAAGGAAGAAAAACCATATGATCATCTCAATAGGTGCAGAAAAAGCATTTAAGAAAATTCAGGGACTTCCCTGGTGGTCCAGTGGGTAAGACTCCACACTCCCAATGCAGGGGGACTGAGTTCGATCCCTGGTCGGGGAACTAGATCCCGCATGCTTGCCACAACTAACAGTTCACATGCCACAACTAAGAAGTCCGCATGCTGCAACTACAAAGTAACCCGCATACCACAACAAAGATCCCACGTGCTGCACCTGAGACCCGGCACAGACAAAAATAAATAAATAAATATTTTTAAAAAAGCTTTGGGAACAAAAAAAGAAAGAAAGAAAAGAAAATTCAACATCTGTTTATGATTTAAAAAAAACCCTCTCAGCAAACTAGGGGTAAACAGAACTTTCATCTCCTGAGAAAGAACATCTATAAAAAGTTACAGCTAACATCATACATAATAGGAAAGACTGAATGTTTCCTTCTAATATCTGAAGAAGGCAAGAATATCTACCCTCATTATTCCCATTCAACATCATATTGGAAATTATAACCAGTGCAGTAAGGCAAGAACAAGAAAACACATACAGATTTGAAAAGAAAGAATAAAACTGTCTCTATTCTCAGACAACATGATTGTTTATGTAGACAATATCAAAGAATCTACTAAAAAGCTCCTAAAACTAATAAATGAGTTTAACAAAGTCACAGATAAGTAGGATATTTTAAAAATCGATTGTATTTTTATATTCTGGTAATGAACAATTAGAATTCTAAAAAATTTTAAATTACCATTTATAGTAGCCACCCAAAAATGAAATATTTGGGTATAAATCTGATAAAATATATGCAGGATCTATATACCGAAAGCTACAAAATACTGTTGAACTATATCAAAGATCTAAAGAAATAGGGAGGTGTGCTCTGTTGGAATATTTGAACACTTAGTATTGTTATGATGTCGATTCTCTCCAAATTGATTTATTGTTTCAATGTAATCCCAGTCAAAATCCCAGCAAGATTTTTTCGATAGTACTGATAACCTGAATCTAAAATTTTATATGGAAAGTCAAAGGAATTAAAATAGCCCGAACAATTTTGAAAGAGAAGAACAAAGTTGGAGGACATATTACCAGAATTCAAGATTTACTATAAAGCTACACAATTAAGATAGTGTAGTACTGGTGAAAGAGTAGAGATGTACATCCATGGAACAGAATAGAGTCCAGAAAGAGACCCACGCAAATATGATCAATTGATTTTTGACAAAGGTACAAAGGCAATTAAACATAGAAGGGATAGTATTTTCAAGAAATGGTGATAGAACAAGTAGATATCCATAGGCAAAAAAATAACAAAACAAAAACAAAAAGTTCCTTGACCCATACTTAAATACTTTATGCAAAAACTAACCCAAGGGCTTCCCTGGTGGCACAGTGGTTGAGAGTCCGCCTGCCGATGCCGGGGACACGGGTTCGTGCCCCGGTCCGGGAAGATCCCACATGCCACGGAGCGGCTGGGCCCGTGAGCCATGGCCGCTGAGCCTGCGCGTCCGGAGCCTGTGCTCCACAACGGGAGAGGCCACAACAGTGAGAGGCCCGCGTACCGTGAAACAAACAAACAAACAAACAAACAAAACAACTACCCCAAGATGAAGCATAGCCTTAAATGTAAAGTGTGCAACTATAAAACTTCCAGGGAATTCCCTGGTGGTCCAGTAGTTAGGACTCCACACTTTCACTGCTGAGGGCCTGGATTCAATCCCTGGTCAGGGAACTAAGATCCTGCAAGCTGCACAGGGTGGCCAAAAAGAAAAAATATTTGGGACATTGGGTTAAGCAAAGAGTTTATAGATATGATACCAACAGAAAAATTCATAAAAGGAAAAAGAATAAATTGATCTTTATCAATATTAAAAACCTCTGCTCTGCAAAGGAGCTGGTTAATAGAATAAAAAGACAGGTTGCAGACTGGGAGAAATAATTGCAAATCAAATATCTAAGAAAGGAATTTGATCCAGAATATATAGAGAACTTAAAAAACACAACGAAGGAGCCAAGAATATACAATGGGGAAAGGATATTGTTCTCAGTAAATGGTGTTGGGAAAACTGGATAGCCATGTGCAGAAGAATGAAACTGGACCACTATCTTACACCAAACACAAAAATCAACTCAAAATGCGTTAGACTTGAATGTAAAACCTGAAAACATAAACTTACTAGAAGAAAACACAGGGGCTAAGCTCCCAGACATTGGTCTTGGCAGTGACTTTTTAGATTTGACACCAAAAGCAAAGGCAGCAAAAGCAAAAATAAACAAGTGGGACTACATCAAACTAAAAAGCTTCTGTAAGGAATTCCCTGGCAGTCCAGTGGTTAGGACTCAGCAGTTTCACTGCCAGAGCTCGGGTTTAGTCCCTGGTCAGGGAACTAAGATCCTGCAAGCCGTGCAGTGTGGCCAAAAAAATAAATAAAATTTTAAAAAATAAATAAAAAGCTTCTGTACAGCAAAGGAAACCATCAATAAAATGAAAAACCAACCTACCAAATGGGAGAAAATATTTGCAAATCATATATCTGATAAGGGGTTAATATCTATCTATATCTATCTATCTATCTATCTATCTATCTATCTATCTATCTAAAACTCCTACAACTCAGTAGAAAATAAAATAATCTGATTAAACAATAGGCAGAGGATCTGACAGACATTTTTCCAAAGAAGATATACAAATCCACAAGAGATAGATGAAAAGGTGCTCAAAATCACCAATGATCAGGAAAAGGCAAATCAAAACCTTACACCTATCAGAATGGCCATCATCAAAAAGATAAGAGGTAAGTGTTGGGGAGGATGTAGAGAAAAGAGAACCTGTGTAATGTTATTGGGAACGCAACCATTATGGAAAATAGTGTAGAAATTCCTCAAAAAATTAAAAATATAACTACTATATCATCCAACAATTCCACTTCTGGGTATTTATCTGAAAAAAACAAAATCACTATCTTGAAAAGATATCTGCACCCCCATGTTCATTGCAGCATTATTTCCAATAGCCAAGACATGGAAAGAGCTTGCGTCCATCAACAGATGAATGTATAAAGAAAAATGTAATATATCTTATATGTTATTCAGCCATAAAAAAAGAAAGAAATCTTGTGGTTTCTGACAACATGGATGGACCTTTAGTCACTAGCTTTTTTTTTTTTTAATATTCTTTTGACCGCATCATGTGGCATGTGGGATCTTAGCTCCCCAGCCAGGGATGGAACCTGCACCCCTTGCAACCCTCCAAAAAGTGTGGAGTCTTAATCACTGGACCACCAGGGAAGACCTGGATGGACCTTTAGGGCATATGCTAAGTGAAGTTAGAAAGAGAAAGATAAATACTGTATGATATCATTTATATGTGGAATCTAAAAACAAGCAAACAACTCATAGAGAACAGATTGATGGTTGTGGGGGTTGGGGGAGGGGAGGTAGGCGAAATGGGTGAGGTTGGTCAAAAGGCACAAACTTCCAGTTAGAAGATATGTCCTGGGGTATAATGTAGAACATGGTGACTAGACTATAGTTAACAATACTATATATATATATTTTTTAAATAAATTTATTTTTGGCTGTGTTGGGTCTTCATTGCTGCACGCAGGCTTTCTCTAGTTGCAGTGAGCAGGGCCTACTCTTCGTTGCGGTGCACGGGCTTTTCATTGTGGTGGCTTTTCTTCTTGCGGAGCAGGGGCTCTATGTGTGCGGGCTTCAGTAGTTGTGGCACACGGGCTCAGTAGTTGTGGAGCATGGGCTCTAGGTACATGGGCTTCAGTAGTTGTGGTGCGCAGGCTTAGTTGCTCCATGGCATGTGGGATCTTCCTGGACCAGGGCTCAAACCCGTGTCTCCTGCATTTGCAGGCGGATTCTCAACCACTGTGCCACCAGGGAAGCCCAACAATACTATATTATTTTTTGAAAGTTACTCAGAGAGTTAATCTTAAAAATTCTCATCACACACAAAAAATTATGTGTGATGAAAAATGTTAACTAAAGGTATTTTGGTTAACATATCATTTCACAATATATACATATATTGAATCCTTACGTTGTACACCTGAAACTAATACAATGTTATATGTCAAAATTTTTTAAATGGGGAAAGAAAAAGAAAACAAACAACTGAATATAAAGAACAAGATTGGTAAATTAGTCCACATTAAAATGAATACTTCCATTCATCAAAGAACATCATTAAAGAAGTGGATCCACTAAGTGATAAGCTAATAGGAAACTTTTTATAAAGTTATAATGGGTGGAACCAACGGACACACTAGTTACACAGTTTCACTGCTACCTTTTATTTATTTATTTATTTATTTGGAAGTATAGTTGATTTACAAAATTATATTAGTTTCAGGTGTGCCACATAGTGATTCAATATATTTATAGATTATTTTATACTGGATTTAAAGTTATTATAAATCATGGCTATAATTCCCTGTACTGTACAATATATTCTTCTTGTTTTTTTATTTTATATATAGTAGTTTGTACCTCTTAATCCCCTACCCCTATCTTGCCCCCCCCTTCCCCTCTCCCCACGGGTAACCACTAGTTTGTTCTCTATACCTATGAGTCTGTTTCTGTTTTGTTATATTCATTTGTTTGTTTTATTTTTATTTTTGATTACTTATTTATTTATTTTTATTTATTTTTTTTGGCCATGCTGCATGGCATGCAGGATCTTAATTCCCTGACCAGTGATTGAACCTGTGCCTGCTGCAGTGGAAGCGTGGCATCCTAACCACTGGACTGCCAGGGAATTCCCTGTTTTATTTTTTAGAAACCACATATAAGTGATAACATACAGTATTTGTCTTTCTCTGTCTGATTTATTTCACTAAACATAATACCCTCTAGGTCCATCCATGTTGTTGCGAATGGCAAAATTTCATTCTTTTTTATGACCAAGTTTTATATATATATATATATATATATATATATATATATATATATATATATAGGCTACTGTAAATAATGCTGCTATGAACGCTGGGGAGCATGTATCTTTTAAAAGTAGTGTTTTGTTTTTGGTTTTGTTTTTGTATATGTACCCAGGATTGGAATTGCTGGACCCTAAGGTAGTTCTGTTTTTAGTATTTTGAGGAACATCCATACTGTTTTCATACTGGCTGCACCAATTTACATTCTCACCACCAGGGCATGAGGGTACCCTTTTCTCTACATCCTTGCCAACATTTGTTATTTGTAGACTTTTTTGATGATAGCCATTCTGACAGGTGTGAGGTGATATCTCAATGTGGTTTTTTTTTTTTTTTTTTTTTTTTGCGGTACGCGGGCCTCTCACTGTTGTGGCCTCTCCCGTTGCGGAGCACAGGCTCCGGACGCGCAGGCTCAGCGGCCATGGCTCATGGGCCCAGCCGCTCCGCGGCATGTGGGATACTCCCGGACCGGGGCACGAACCCGTGTCCCCTGCATCGGCAGGCGGACCCTCAACCCCTGCGCCACCAGGGAAGCCCCCTCAATGTGGTTTTGATTTGCATTTCTCTGATGGTTAATGATGTTGAGCATCTTTTCTTGTGCCCATTGACAATCTATATGTCTTCTTTGGAAATATGTTTATTCAGGTCTTCTGTCCACTTTTTAATCTTTTTTTTATATTGAGTTGTATGAGCTGTTTATATATTTTGGATATTAACCTCTTATCTTTCATATCATTTGCAAATATTTTCTCCCATTCAATAAGTTGTTTTTTGTTTTGTCAGTGGTTTCCTTTGTTGTGCAAAAGCTTTTAAGTCTAATTAGGTCCCATTTGTTTATTTTGACACTAAAAGTGATTTTTTAAATGTTTTATAGTCTTTAAAAATTTTTTTATTTTATATTGGAGTATAGTTGATTAACAAATTCAGTTATGCATATACATGTATTTATTCTTTTTAAAATTCTTTTCCCATTTAGGTTGTTACAGAATATTGAGCAGAGTTGCTTGTGCTATACAGTAGGTCCTTGTTAGTTATCTATTTTAAATATAGCAGTATGGTCAATCCCAAACTCCCAATCTATACTCCCCCTACCCTGGTAACCAGAAGTTCGTTCTCTAAGTCTCTGAGTCTGTTTGTGTTTTGTATATAAGTTTTCTTTTTAAAGGGTGGGATTGCTGACAAGATTAGGGTGTGTCGTGCAGGGTCTCAGGTGGTCTCCTAATCTTTTTTTTTTTAATTTTTGGCTGCATTGGGTCTTCATTGCTGCACGCGGGCTTTCTCTAGTTGCGGCGAGCAGTGGCTATTCTTCCATGCAGTGCATGGACTTCTCACTGAGGTGGCTTCTCTTGTTGTGGAGCATGGGCTTTAGGGGCGTGGGCTTCAGTAGTTGTGGCACACGGGCTCAGTAGTTGTGGCACACGGGCTCTAGAGCGCAGGCTCGGTAGTTGTGGCACATGGGTTAGTTGCTCCATGGCATGTGGGGTCTTCCTGGACCAGGGCTCGAACCCATGTCCCCTGCATTGGCAGGCAGATTCTAAACCACTGTGCCACCAGGGAAGTCCCTATAAGTTTGTTTGTACCATTTTATTATATTCCACATATAAACGATATGATAATGATATTTGTCTTTCTCTGTCTGACTTATTTCACTTAGTATGATAATCTCTGGTCCATCCATGTTGCTGCAAATGGCATTATTTCAATCTTTTTTCTTTTTTTTAAATCCTTTTACTTTTTTAAAATTTATTTATTTTATTTTTGGCTGCACGCGGGCTTTTCTCTAGTTGAGGCGAGTGGGGGCTACTCTTCATTGCGGTGCACAGGCTTGTCATTGCAGTGGCTTCTCTTGTTGTGGAGCACAGGCTCTAGGTGTGTGGGCTCACTAGTTGTGGCGCACGGGCTTAATTGCTCTGTGACATGTGGGATCTTCCCAGACCAAGGTTCGAACCTGTGTCCCCTGCATTGGCAGGTGGATTCTTAACCACTGTGCCACCAGGGAAGCCCCTATTTCAATCTTTTTAATGGCTGAGTGATGTTGCATTGTATATATGTACCACTTCTTCTTTATCCATTCCTCTGTCGATGGACATTTAAATTGCATCCATGTCTTGGCTATTGTAAATAGCACTGTAATGAACATTGGGATGTATGTATCTTTTCAAACGATGATTTTCTCTGGATATATGCCCAGGAGTGGGATCACTGGATCATATGGTAGCTCTATTCTTAGTTTTTTAAGGAACCTCCATATTGTCCTCCATTGCGGCTGTACCAATTTACATTCCCACCAACAGTGTAGGAGGCTTCCCTTTTCTCCACACACTCTCCAGCATTTGCTCTTTGTAGACTTTTTGATGGTGGCCATTCTGACTAGTGTGAGGTGATATCTCGTAGTTTTGATTTGCATTTCTCTACTAATTAGCGATATTGAGCATCTTTTCATGTGCCTCTTGGCCATCTGTATGTCTTCTTTCAAGAAATGTCTATTTAGGTCTTCTGATCATTTTTTTTTAAACATCTTTATTGGAGTATAATTGCTTTACAATGGTGTGTTAGTTTCTGCTTTATAACAATGTGAATCAGTTATACATATACATATGTCCCCATAGCTCTTCCCTCTTGCATCTCCCTCCCTCCCACCCTCCCTATCACATTCTGATCATTTTTTGATTGGGTTCTTTTTTTGATATTGAGCCACATGAGCTGTTTGTAAATTTTGGAGATTTTTTTCATTTCAGTTATTTTATTGTAATTCTCTGTTTGTTCTTTAGTTCTTCTAGTTCTTTGTTAAACATTTCTTTTATCTTCTTGATCTGTGCCTCCATTCTTTTTCCAAGAACTTAGATCATCTTTACTATCATTTCTCTGAATTCTTTTTCTGGTAGATTGCCTATCTCTGCTTCACTTAGTTGTTCATCTGGGGTTTTATCTTGTTCCTTCATCTGGGACATATTCCTCTGCCGTCTCATTTTGTCTAACTTTCTGTGATTGCGGTTTCTATTCCACAGGCTGCAGGGTTGTAGTTCTTCTTGCTTTTGCTGTCTGCCTCCTGGATGAGGCTGTCTAAGAGGCTTGAGCAGGCTTCCTGGTGGGAGGCACTGCTTCCTGCCCACTGGTGGGTGTTGCTGGGTCTTGTCCCTCTGGTGGGAGGGGCCATGTCAAGGGGTGTGTTTAGTGGACAGTTGTGTTCTCAGGAAGACTCTAAGCAGCCCGCCTGCTGAGGGTGGGGCTGTGTTCCTGCCCTATCACCTGATGCATCCCAGCACTGGAGCCCATAGGCTGTTAGGTGGGGCCAGCTCCTGGCAAGAAAAGGGTGGCCTCCAGGAGAGTTCAGGCCAATGAGTACTCCCCAGAACTACAGCTGCCAGTGTCCTTTTTTTTTTAATTTAATTTTTTTTGTCCTTTTTTTTTGAATTTTATTTTATTTATTTTTTTATACAGCAGGTTCTTATTAGTTATTTATTTTATACATATTAGTGTATACATGTCAATCCCAATCGCCCAATTCACACACACCCCCACCAACCCTCCCACCACCACTTTCCCCGCTTGGTGTCCATACGTTTGTTCTCTACATCTGTGTCTCTATTTCTGCCTTGCAAACTGGTTCATCTGTACCATTTTTCTAGATTCCACATATATACGTTAATATACGATATTTGTTCTTGTCTTTCTGACTTACCTCACTCTGTATGACAGTCCCTAGGTCCATCCACATCTCTGCAAATGACCCAACTTCTTTCCTTTTTATGGCTGAGTAATATTCCATTGTATATATGTACCACATCTTTATCCATTCGTCTGTCAATGAGCATTTAGGTTGCTTCCATGACCTGGCTATTGTAAAGAGTGCTGCAGTGAACATTGCGGTGCATGTGTCTTTTTGAATTATGGTTTTCTCTGGGTATATGCCCAGTAGTGAGATTGCTGGGTCATACGGTAATTCTATTTTTAGTTTTTTAAGGAACCTCCATACCATTCTCCATAGTGGCTATATCAATTTATATTCCCACCAATGGTGCAAGAGGGTTCCCTTTTCTCCACACCCTCTCCAGCATTTGTCGTTTGTAGATTTTCTGATGAAGCCCATTCTAACTGGCATGAGGTGATACCTCTTTGTAGTTTTGTTTGCATTTCTCTAATGATTAGTGATGTTGAGTAGCTTTTCATGTGCCTCTTGGCCATCTGTATGTCTTCTTTGGAGAAATGTCTATTTAGGTCTTCTACCCATTTTTGGATTGGGTTTTTTGTTTTTTTAATATTGAGCTGCATGAGCTGTTTATATATTTTGGAGATTAGTCCTTTGTCCATTGATTTGTTTGCAAATATTTTCTCCCATTCTGAGGGTTGTCTTTTCATCTTGTTTATAGTTTCCTATACTGTGCAAAAGCTTTTAAGTTTCATTAGGTCCCATTTGTTTATTTTCATTTTTATTTCCATTTCTCTAGGAAGTGAGTCAAAAAAGATCTTGCTGTGATTTAAGTCAAAGAGTGTTCTTCCTATGTTTTCCTCTAAGAGTTTTATAGTGTCCAGGCTTACATTTAGGTCTTTAATCCATTTTGAGTTTATTTTTGTGTATGGTGTTGGGGAATGTTCTAATTTAATTCTTTTTTTTTTTTTTGCGGTACGCGGGCCTCTCCCGTTGTGGAGCACAGGTTCCGGATGTGCAGACTCAGCGGCATGGCTCACAGGCCTAGCCGCTCCGCGGCATGTGGGATCTTCCCGGACCGGGTCACAAACCCACATCCCCTGCATCGGCAGGCGGACTCTCAACAACTGCGCCACCAGGGAAACCCTAATTCTTTTACATGTGGCTGTCCAGTTTTCCCAGCACCACTTATTGAAGAGGCTGTCTTTTCTCCATTGTATATTCTTGCCTCCTTTATCAAAGATAAGTTGATCATATGTGTGTGGGTTTATCTCTGGGCTTTCTATCCTCTTCCATTGATCTATATTTCTGTTTTTGTGCCAGTACCATATTGTCTTGATTACTGTAGCTTTGTAGTATAGTCTGAAGTCAGGGAGTCTGATTCCTTCAGCTCTGCTTCTTTCCCTCAAGATTGCTTTGGCTATTCCGGGTCTTTTGTGTCTCCATACAGATTTTAAGATTTGTTTTTGTTCTAGTTCTGTGAAAAATGCCATTGGTAATTTGATGGGATTGCATTGAATCTATAGATTGCTTTGGGTAGTATAGTCATTTTCATAATATTGATTCTTCCAATCCAAGAACATGGTATATCTCTCCATCTGTTTGTGTCATCTTTGATTTCTTTCATCAGTGTCTTATAGTTTTCTGAGTACAGGTCTTTTATCTCCTTAGGTAGGTTTGTTCCTAGGTATTTTATTCTTTTTGTTGCAGTGGTGAATGGGATTGTTTCCTTAATTTCTCTTTCTGACCTTTTGTTGTTAGTGTATAGGTATGCAAGAGATTTCTGTGCATTAGTTTTGTATCCTGCAACTTTACCAAATTCATTGATTAGCTCTAGAAGTTTTCTGGTGGCATCTTTAGGATTATCTATGTATAGTGTCATGTCATCTGCAAATGGTGCCAGTTTTACTTCTTCTTTTCCAATTTGTATTCCTTTTATTTCTTTTTCTTCTCTGATTGCCCTGGCTAGGACTTCCAAAACTATGTTAAATAATTATGGCGGGAGCGGACATCCTTGTCTTGTTCCTGATCTTAGAGGAAACGCTTTCAGTTTTTCACCATTGAGAATGATGTTTACTGTAGGTTTGTTGTATATGGCCTTTATTATGTTGAGGTAGGTTCCCTCTATGCCCACTTTCTGGAGAGTTTTTATCATAAATGGGTGTTGAATTTTGTCAAAAGCTTTTTCTGCATCTATTGAGATGACCATATGGTTCTTATTCTTCAATTTGTTAATATGGTGTATTACATTGATTGATTTGTTGCCAGTGTCTTTGTCCCCACAGTGAGCTACAGCTGCCCCCAGCCTCCGCAGGAGACCCTCCAATACTAACAGGTAAGTCTGGCCCAGTCTCTTATGAGGTCATTGCTTTTTTCCCTGGGTTCTGGTGCACACGAAACCTTGTGTGCGCCCTTCAAGAGTGGAGTTTCTGTTTCCCCCAGTCCTGTGGAATTCCTGCGATCAAACCTCTTTGGTCTTTAAAGTCAAATTCTCTGGTGGCTCCTCCTCCCTTTGCGAGACCCTCAGGCTGGGGAGCCTGACGTGGGGCTCAGAACTTTCACTCCTATGGGAGAACTTCTGTGGTATAATTATTTTCCAGTTTGTGGGTCACCCACCCAGCAGGTATGGGATTTGATTTGTGATTGCACCCGTCCTACCATCTTGTTGTGGCTTCTTCTTTGTCTTTAGATATAGGGTATCTTTTTTGGTAGGTTCCCGTGTTTTTTTTGTCAATGGTTCAGTGGTTAGTTGTGATTTTGGTATTTTTGTGAGAGAATGTGAGCTCACGTACTTATACTCTGTCATCTTGTTTCTGTCTCCCTTAATGCCTTTATTTATTTATTTATTTTTTGCGGTACACAGGCCTCTCACTGCTGTGGCCTCTCCTGTTGCGGAGCACAGGCTCTGGACATGCAGGCTCAGCTGCCATGGCTCACAGGCCCAGCCGCTCTGCGGCATGTGGGATCCTCCCAGACAGGGGCATGAACCCGCCCTGCATTGGCAGGCGGACTCTCAACCACTGTGCCACCAGGGAAGCCCTCCCTTAATGCCTTTTAAAGTTTACCTGTAGGGACTTCCCTGGTGGTTCAGTGGTTAAGTATCCGCCTGCCAATGCAGGGGACACAGTTTCGATCCCTGGTCTGGGAAGCTCCCACGGGCCACAGAGCAGCTAAGCCCGTGCACCACAACTACTGAGCCTGTGCCCTAGAGCCCATGTGCTGTAACTACTGAAGCCCACATGCCTAGAGCCTGTGCTCCACAAGAGAAGCCACCACAGTGAGAAGCCCGCACACCACAACAAAGAGTAGCCCCCACTTGCCGCAACTAGAGAGGGCCCACACACAGCAATGAAGACCCAATGCAGCCAAAAAAATAAAATTAAATTAAATAAAAATAAAATAAAATAAAGTTTACCTGTAATAGATTTTCAGTTGGTAGATGATGATTCAGTTTCCCACATGTTGTTTTGACATGATTCTGTGGTTTAGAATGTTTCAGATACATATATCTAGGGTTCCAAAGAGAGATTTGGACCATTGAGAGATTTTTTTGTCAAATCATTAGCATATTCCAGATGGTAATTGGAGCTACTGAAATGGATTCTAAAGTGATTATTGATAGCTATGTATTTATTGCCATTTTGTTTCTTGTTTTCTGGTCGTTTTTATAGCTCTTCTCTGTTCTTTTCTTGTTCTCTTGGTTTTGTTTCCTGTGGTTTGATGATTTTCTTTTTTTTTTTTTTTGCGGTACGCGGGCCTCTCACTGTTGTGGCCTCTCCCGTTGCGGAGCACAGGCTCCGGACGCGCAGGCTCAGCGGCCATGGCTCACGGGCCCAGCCGCTCCGAGGCACATGGGATCTTCCCGGACCGGGGCACGAACCTGCGTCCCCTGCATTGGCAGGCGGACTCTCAACCACTGCGCCACCAGGGAAGCCCTTTCTTTTTTTTTTAATTTATTTATTTTTAATTTTGGCTGCATTGGGTCTTCATTGCTGCACGCATGCTTTCTCTAGCTGTGGCGAGCGGGGGCTACTCTTCATTGCAGTGCACAGGCTTCTCATTGCAGTGGCTTCTCTTGTTGCAGAGCACAGGCTCTAGGCAGGCGGGCTTCAGTAATTGTGGCACGTGGGCTTCAGTAATTGTGTCTCACGGGCTTTAGAGCGCAGGCTCAGTAGTTGTGGCGCACGGGCTTAGTTGCTCCACAGCATGTGGGATCTTCCCCGACCAGGGCTCAAACCCATGTCCCCTGCATTGGCAGGCGGATTGTTAACCACTGCACCACCAGGGAAGCCCTGATGATTTTCTATAGTAGTATGCTTGTGATCCTTTCACTCTAGTTTTTGTGTATCTATTGTAGGTTTTGTTTTGTTTTGTTTTTTGGCCACACCATGTGGCTTGTGGGATCTTAGTTCCCTGACCAGGGATTGAACCCAGGCCCTTGGCATCGAAAGCGCAGAGTCCTAACCATGGACCACCAGGGAAGTCCCCCTATTGCAGATTTTTCATTTGTTGTTACCATGAGGTTCATATATGTTGACCTATAACCATATCTATTACTTGTTTTAAACTGGTAGTCACTTAAGTTCAAACACATTCTTAAAAAATCTATATTTTTTACTCCCCTGCCCCATGTTTTGTGTTTTTGATGTCATATTTTACATCTTCATGTTTATCCCTTAACTGTTTGTTGTAGTTACAGTTGATTTTACAATTTTTTTTTGTTTTAATCTTGGTATTAGCTTATTTAAGTGGTTGATCCTCAGCCTGTATTATATATTTGCCTTTACTATTGGGATTTTTCCTTTCCAATAGATTCTTACTCCTTGTTGAAGACTTTTCTTTTCCACTTAGAGAAGACTGTTTAACATTTCTTTTAGGGTCGGTTTAGTATTCGTGAACTCTTTTTTTTTTTTTGCGGTACGTGGGCCTCTCACTGTTGTGGCCTCTCCTGTTGTGGAGCACAGGCTCCGAACGCGCAGGCTCAGTGGCCATGGCTCACGGGCCCAGCCGCTCCGCAGCATGTGGGATCTTCCCGGACCGGGGCACGAATCCGTGTCCCCTGCATCGGCAGGTGGACTCTCAACCACTGCGCCACCAGGGAAGCCCTCGTGAACTCTTTTAATTTTTGCTTTTCAGGTAAGTTGTTTATCTCTCCTTCAATTGTAAATGATAATCTTGCTGGATAAGGTTGTAGGTTTTTCCCTTCCAGCACTTTAAATAAAATCATGCCACTCTCTTCTGGCCTGCAAAGTTTCTGCAGAGGAATCAGCTGATAGCCTAATGGGGGTTCCCTTGTACATGACTCTTTGTTCTTCTCTTGCTGCCTTTAGAATTCTCTCTTTCTCCTTCTTTTTTGCCATTTTTAATTATTATATGTTTTGGATATCTGTTTCCTTCTTTAATTTTGGGAAGTTTTCAGCCATAATTTCATCAAACACATTTTCAACCCCTTTCTCTCTTCTGCTTCTGGGAACCCTATAATGAGAATGTTGATATGTTTGATGTTGTTCTACAGGTCCCTTTAACCAGTCTCATTTTTAAAATTTGTTTTTCTTTTTGCTGTTCTGATTGGGTGATTTCCATCATAAGTTGCCTTGCATTTATGCATTTATGCATTCTTCTTTATCACCTACTCAGCTGTAAATTCCTTCTCTTGTGTTTTTCATTTCAGTTATTGTATTCTTCAGTTCTTTTTTAAAATATTTATTTGTTTGTTTATTTATTTATTTACTTACTTATTTTTGGCTGCATTGGGGCTTAGTTGTGTATAAGGATCTTTCATTGTGGCACATGGGTTTCTCTCTCATTGTGGCGTACAGGCTCCAGAGTGCATGGGCTCAGTAGTTGCGGCACACGGGCTCTCTAGTTGTGGTGTGCAGGCTCAGTAGTTGCAGCGTGTGGGCTTAGTTGCCTCATGGCACATGGGATCTTAGTTCCCCAACCAGGGATTGAACCTGCATCCCCTTGGAAGGCAGATTCTTAACCACTGGGCCACCAGGTAAGTCCCCCTGTATTCTTCAGTTCTGACTGATTTTTTTTTCTAGTTCCTTGTTAAAATTCTCACTGTGTTCATCTACTCTTTTCCCATTGTGTTAGCATTCTTATTACTAATGCTTTGAATGCTTTATCTGGTAAATTGTTTACCTCTGTTTCATTAGTTGTTTGTTCAGGGTTTTTCTCTTGTTCTTTCATTTGAAACAAATTCTCCTGTCTTCTCATTTTGCTTGACTTTCTCTGTCCCTATGAAATTAGGTGAAACATTTACTTATCCAGGTCTTAAAGGAGTGTCCTTGTGTGAGAGCATCCCTATACAGTTTGCATGTGCCCAGTGGCCTTGGTGGGAGAGCTGTATCTGACATCAGTGTGAGTCACATCTTCCTCCACAGTGTCCTGGCAGCTATCATCTTGGTGGGAGGTGGGTTTAGAGATGGAGGGGCTAGAGCCAGGGCAAGGTGTGAGCTGGGGCTCTTCCTCTGCTCAGTGGCCAGCACCAGCCTACTGGGGGTGGGGGCAGGTCTCAAGTTGTTGGAGCAAAAGCCCTGAGGGTTGGGTCCATGTTTGTTTTTTCCCCTCTAAATGTGTGCTCTCCACCCTCCCAGCATTGGTACCCTCACCCCAGAGGGGAGCAGTGCTGGAGCAAGAGGGACTGAGCAGGTGCTTGGTTTGGGTTGTGGCATGAGCTAGAGTGGTCCTGGCACCAGTCAGAGTTCCAGACCACTCCCTAACTGCTGCCACCCCAAGTGCCAGCAATGTCTGTCCTCACCTGGCTCAGTTGCTGTTTGGGCCTGAATCAGCTCTGTCCCCTACCACTGCATACTCTCCTTGCCTGTGACAGTCCTTGTCCTAAAGTGGAGCTGCATCATGGAACCAGTGGGGCTGGAGCTGGTGCTTGACTCAGCCTGGGTCATGCACTGTCGGTCGCAGAAAACAGGCCAGTGTCCCAGGCAGTTCCATTCTGTTTCCTCTGCCTTGTTTCAAGAGTAAACAAGTGTGTGCACACTGTTCACAAGCAGAGTCTAGGTTTCTTACAGTCCTGCTATAGTCCCACTGGTTTTCTAACCAGCTAAGGGGACTCATCCTTCCAGTGTCGTACCCCAGGGTGGGGTGCCCAGTATTTGGTTTGAACTGCTCACTCTCTGGGGAGGATCTCTGAGTATACATAATCCCCCTCCTCTTCTATGTCCCTTCCCAGGCATGCAGGCCCCAACCTGATTGCTTCTTTTTCCCTCCTCTCCAATTCCATGTGGATCTTCCTTACAGCCTTGGTTTTACAGGAATCTTTCTGTCTGTCTCCAGTTTGATTTTAGTGAGAATTGCTCCACATGCAGATTTTTAAAAAATATTTATTTATTTACTTATTTTGGCTGTGCCAGGTCTTAGTTGCTGCATGTGGGATCTTTGTTGTGGCATGCAGGATCTTTAGTTGCGGCATGAGGACTTCTTAGTTGTGGCATGCGGACTCAGTTGTGGCATGCATGCAGGATCCAGTTCCCCCCAGGGAACCAGGGATTGAACCAGGGATCAAACCCGGGCCCCCTGCATTCGGAGCGTGGAGTCTCACGCACTGGACCATCAGGGAAGTCCCTAGATGTATTTTTGATGTATTTGCAGAGGGAGGTGAACTCCAAGTCCTCCTACTCTGCCATGTTTATCTCCTCCTGGACTATATTTCAATGCTGATCATTGTCTGTTTGCCCTCAGTTCCATTCTGTCACCCTGAATGATACAATTTCCCAGGCTTCCTTGTGTATAGCCACATGACTGTAGGCCAGAGTTTCTCAACTGTGCACTTGACATTTTGGCTGGGTAATTCTTTGTTGTGAGGGGTTGTCCTCTTCACTGTAGAATGTTTAACAGTATCACTGGCCTCTATCTGCTGAATGTCAGTAGTACATCCTCCCTCTGAGCTGTGACAACCAAAAATGTCTCCAGATTGCCAAATATCCCCTGGAGGAAAGGGGGTCAAAATCACTCCAGTTGAGAACCATTGGTCTCGATCTTTATACTGCTGGTGGAAGGCAGGCTACATTACCAAACTGTCTGTTTGATTTGGTTTGGAAGTCCCACACAGCTTCCCTAATGGTGTTTGATAAGGTACAGAATACTAAATTCTGTAGGGACGTATAACACTTATAACCTAATAAAAAAGACAAAAGAACACGTGAAGCTGTGAAAGAATAACATCTGCTAAACTTGTGGTTATACGTAGGAAATTTAAAAAGAAGCAATGTAAGACAGGAAAGTCAGCCAATGGCTCAGGCCTCACAGGGTGGGAAGGGCTTTTTGAGGCCACCAGAACCCAGAGCCTAGCCCTCAGGTTGTAGTTTCAAAAAATGATTACTCTTTTGCTTTTAAATTATATTTTTTAAAAGTGTTCATTTTAATACATATTATGGCAAGAAACATTTTTTGAGGTGTCTTCAACCCTGCCAATAATTCCCACCCACTTCATCATGGATGTTAAAACGTTAGCATTTTGATATGTAACTTTCCATACTTCTTCCAAGCCTCTACAACCATATTTGTATATAGGTTTCTATATAGGTATATAGGGGTTTTAAAATAATAAAAAGGTATATTTATTAAATAATAAAAAAGGATCATAATATACACATTTTTGTGCAACTTACTTTTGTCACTCCCAGTGTATCATATAAACAGTCCTCAAGAACAACAGTTATAGATCTTTTTAATGGTTGCATAATATGCCATAGTATGTATACATCATAATTTGATCAACAGATTTTCTGTTGAAGACATTGGGATTGTTTCTGGACTTTTTTCCCAACAACATTAATGCCATAATAAACATTCTTGTGTTCATAGCCTTACATATTCACACTTTTATTTCTTTAAGCTAAGTGAGATTTTGAATTGAAATGTATAGGTATATGTATGGTATTTATAATTTTAATAAATATTTCCAGATTACTTTCCAACACTATGAGAATAATGTATTATAGTATCAGTTCCCCCATATCCTGGTAAGCAATAGATGGTAAAAATAAAATTTGTTTTGTTTTTGTGTGAGGAGTGAAAAATGGAACCTCATTGTTTTACTTGCATATTACTGTCTACAAATAGATTTGAACATATTTACAATTTTTATATAGTAAAATATATCTATTTTAAATGTTTCCTGTCTCAGTTAAAAAGGTTTTTCTTGATGCAAAGTTATATAATATTCTAAAATGTCTTATAATATTTTTATTGTATTTTTTCCTTTAGATCTTCGGTCCACCTGGAATTTATTTTTGTATCTAGTGTAAGGTAGGAATCTGTATTTGTATTTTTTCACAGTAATAATCATTCTGCCAATATCATTTTAGTACAAAAAGAGTTGATACTAACTCCCCTACTAATTGTAGTCATGTGAGACATATCAAGGGTATAAGGCCAATTTATTTGTTTATTTAAATAGAATTGTGAAGTCAGCCAGAATATTAACGTTGGCTCTTTGAACATTTTCTCCCAAGTGGAAAATTCCATATGGGAAACCAAATTACTGTTGAAGTCTGCTTAGAAAGCTGAGGACTAGGGGAGTTCCCTGGTGGCCTAGTGGTTAGGATTCTGCGCTTTCACTGCCATGGCCTGGGTTCAATCCCTGGTTGGGGAAGTGAGATCCCACAAGCTGTGTGGCTTGGCCAAAAAATTAAAATAAAAAACAAAACAAAACAAAAAAAGAGAAAGCTGAGGACTAGAAAACAAGTTAAAAATCTTAGTGACTAGTGTCTGACGTCTATGACAGTCTTTGGTATAATACAAAATATTTTGTTTTTGTCCCCTGTTCCAAACACAGAACTCCTAACACCCTTGTAGTTTCCTGAGTGATAGGAGCATCATTTATTATTCATAAGAAGGCCCTTCCAGCACTCCTGAGTTTATGCTAATTAGGTAGCTTAAGGTAGGCCTTAGGGTGGGACCCCCAAGATAGCTTTGAGATGGGCAGGTCACCAGAAAGACCAAGTGATTAGAGGATGGGAACTTTTCAGCTCTACTCCTGACCTCCAGAGTGAGAGGCAGGGTGTGCTAGAGATTAAGTTCTATAAAAACTCTTGAACAAAGAGATTCAGAGAGCTTCCAAGCTGGTGAACACAATGAAGTGCTGGGAGGGTAGGCACCCCAACTCCATGTGAAAGAAGCCCCTTTGCTCAGGACCTTTGTGGACTTTGCCTTTGTACCTCTTCATCTGGCCGTTCATGTGTATCCTTTGTAAGGATACAAAAGTTACCTTTACTTTGTAATTATAAGTGATGTGTCTTATTGAGTTTATTGAGTTCTGCGAGCCACTCTAGGAAATTATGGAACTTTAGGAGAGTGTCATGGGAACTCCCAATTCATAGCCAGTTGGTCAGAAGTCCAGGAGGTCTAGGACTTGTGACTGGCATCTGAAGTGGGGGCAGTCCTGTGAGACTAAGACCTTGAGCTGTGGGGTGTTCACCAACTCCCAGTATTCAGTGTCAAAAATGAGTTGAAGTGTTGAACACCCAGTTATTGTCTGGAGAATCAGAGATTTGGTTGTTGGTGTTGGAAGACACCTCACAGCCCAATGCACCAATGTTCATCCTGTCAACCAAGGTACCAGAAATCTCATATTGTATGTTTCACTAACTTTCTCATGTGAACTGTGCTGGCTACAAACCAAATTTCCTTGCCTTGCCTTTTTTTTTTTTTTAATTTTTTTTAAGCATCCATGCTTCCCATCACGCTTCATTAAATAATTGTTTTCCTATGTGCCAAGATTCCTTTATGTTCTTCATTTATTCTTTCATTCAATAAATATATGTGATAAATATATGTGCCAGTTCTCTACTAGACAGCTGACAATACAGAGGTGAACCAGATGAACAAAATTCCTGCTATAGTTGGGGGAGACAGTCAATAAAACACACAGAGAAAAATAACAAATGAAATAGGGAATGTGCTCTCTAATCATTAGAGTCTAATGTACTGAATAAGGAGTAGAGAGGACTTGTTCTAGGGAAGGAGGCACAGGCAGAAAAGTATGACAAATACGTGGCAGGCACATATGTATTTTAAGTGCTTCCAGAGTTATTTTGCACGTATAGAAGCAAATACATACATTTGGTCTCCTTTCCACACACCCCCTTTTATTTTTTCACAAATAGCACTATACTGTACACACTGTTCTACATTTTGCACTATGCAACTTGGAGATCATTCCATATGAGAACTTGAAGAGCTTCCTCATTTTTAAAAAGTGGCTTTGTAATATGAAAAGCTCAATTTAGAGAATAGTAATGCTAAAAATATTTACAAGAAGGTCAACACCAGATTAACAGGAGTTTGAAAAACTGAATGTGAATTTGCCAGGGTTAGGGGCTAAGAATGACCTGAATTTCACGCAAGTAGTTTTCAACTACTGGTAAGGCCATAACTCTAGTTAGGAGGGTTCATTTTGTTTTGGAATACAATTTCTGTCTCTCATTTATCCTACCGGCCATGTGTGCCCCATCTGACCTTTCAGTACAGGAGTAATCACAGTGATCACACAGCATTTAATAAACACCATCAAGTGTCTTTTATGCACAACATATATAAATGAATGAATGAAATAATAGGATGTCCATAAGCTTACAAATGTCGTTTTCAAAAAATCTGGGACTTCTCTTTCTATTTTGATAGGATACTGACTCTCATTTTATATATTACATCCTACCAACATAGCTGAGAATCAATTTATGAAATATTTTGTGAGATAAGATAGATGAAGTAGGGAGGAAACAGGGCCAAGTATGTCAGCCAGGAAGGGTGAGGTGCCTATGTAGTTAGGAACTGGGAAGAGTGTAGGAGCGAAGAAAAGACAACAGGATTTGCTGACTGATTCAGTAGAGGGCATCAATCTGAATGAACACTTCAATGATTTCAAGGCTTCTAGGATGAAGGAGATCATCACTTTCAGAAATGAAGCAACCAGTTGTAAGGAGAGATTCTCAGTTTAATTTGAGGTACAAAGACTTTTGGCTTTAGATGGGACCCCAGAGTTACATTTTCAAAATTAGAACTTTTTTTTTTTAAGTAAGAAACACCGTAAGTTGGTTTCTTAAGTTCAAACAGTAATTGCCATGGTATAGGCAGAACCCACTTTAAGCTTAAGGACTGATATACTATAAACTCACAGAGGTCCCTTAAGTGGATAGAAGTGCCATGTCCAGAGGCAGAGATGCCTGCCAAGTTTGGCTCTGGATCTGCCATGTATTATATGAGTCCTTACTTAAGGCTAGATGTGGAGTGACAGAGTCCTGGAAATTTCAGGAAAAGTGGAAAGTAGAGGGCCTTCAAGTAGGAAAGTAATATTTTTTAGCTATTATGTACCCCTCACTTTACATCTGGCTATCTTATTTCTCATCACAACCCTACAAAATAGGTATTAGCATTTTAGAGATGAGGACATTGGGTTTAGAAAAGCTAAATAAAGTGCTCACGCTAGAAGGGAAGGACCTCAAATTCTAACCCAAATCCAGATGTTTATAGGGGCCAAGTCATGCTCAGTCCAGTTCTCCTCATAACGCCCCACTTTACCCTGTATACTAATTTCATGAAGCCCAGAGAAGGTAAATCCCACATTTGGAGCCAAGCTGGGGCCAGAAAGCAAATAGGCTGATCACCCTCCCACCCCCGTCAAAGGTCCTTCCAGAGCTGACACACGCCTTTCAGGATATGACAACCTACACCACCCTACAAGGGATGGAGAGAGGGAGAAAAAGCAACCGGCTCAGGAGAGAAGCAAAGAGAAAAAAGGAGGCAAAGAGGAGTTGTCAGAATGGGGTGAGGAGGTTGAAGAGTTAACTGTGTCCTTTTGCGTCTACTGATAACCGTAACAAAGAGACCGACTACCTAGCGTATTTCAGGAAGCTGAGCCTTGGCCAGCTTCATTCCTGATCGCCTTTCAGGAACTAAGTTTTAACCCTTAGCGTAAATCCAGAAAAGACAAAGTAAGGCGAGGAAGGTGTGCACTTCAGGCAAAAGCGGAAACTCGCAGTACGAACCAAAACTTGACCCAACCAGGCAGCAGTGATTTGACGACAGTTTGAAAGACAAGTTTGGCTGCAAGACTCGCCTGCCGCCGAGGGGTGGGGCCGCAGCAGCCCCGGCCGCGTTTCCTCCAGGCCCACACCGCCTCCGCCTGCCACGTGACCCGCCGTGTTGTGGTCCGGCCCGCGTGGGTGGCGGGAGCGGCGGGAGGGCGGGGGCGAAAAGGGGCGGGTCACGTGACGGGGTTTAAATCTCCCGCAGCCGGAGCCGCGGGGGCGCCAGTGCCGCGAGTCGAGCGGGAGGAGAGGAGGCGAGGGAGGAGGGCCAGAGAGGCAGTTGAAAGATGGCGGACGAGGCGGCGCTCGCCTTTCAGCCCGGCGGCTCCCCCTCGGCAGTGACGGCTGAGAGGGAGGCCCCGTCGCCTCCTACCGGGGAGCCGCTCCGCAAGAGGCCGCGGAGAGACGGCCCCGGCGTCGGGCGGAGCCCGGGCGAGCCCGGCGGGGCGGCCCCCGAGCGTGAGCTGCCGGCGGCGGCCGGCGGCTGCCCGGCGGCGGCGCTGCGGCGGGAGGCCCAGGCGGCGGCGGCCGGAGACGGAGACAATGGGCCGGGCTTACAGGGCCTATCCCGGGAGGCGCCGCCGGCCGACGACTTCTACGACGACGACGACGACGAGGGCGAGGAGGAGGAAGAGGCGGCGGCGGCTATTGGGTACCGAGGTGCGCAGGGCGCGGGCGGGCCGGGACTGCGCATCCCCCCCCCTCCTCCCGGGGCCCCTCCTGGGGTGGGGGAGTGTCGGGCGGGCTGGAGGCTCGGGGCTGGCTCTGCGGCGTCCCCCTCTCCACTAGGGCCCTTCTTAGCTGCGCGCCTCCGGGGCTGCGGGCCCGGCTGCCGGAGCGGCCCGGGGACTCACTCCCTCCCTCGCTCTCTCCCCTCCCTCCTCCCTCGGCCGGCGGCCCGCCCCAGTGGCCTCGCGCTTTGCGCAGCCGCGGGGCGAGCTAGCCTCGCAGCTGGTTTAAAAAAAAAGTTTCTCTCCCCTCCTACTCTTTTAACGTATTGCTTTTGTTAAATGTCTTGCTTCTCCGCCCACCCCCCAGCCCCGCACACTTAAACATGAAACTTTTTGACTGTCCCTTGCACCAACCTTTTGCAGTTGCCTTTGCAAACTGACACCTGTGCAATTTGTGTGTGTGTGGTTTTTTTTTTTTGGAGGGCCTTTATTTTTAAACTTGTTTTAAATTTTAAAGAGTGTAGTTGCTTCTAAAGACGTTACCCCTCTGTGGTGCATAGGAGAGTAATAGTAGTTTTAGAGTACTTTGAGTAGTATTTTTTCTCTAATCGTGTTCTTAGATTAAATATCTTCTTGTGTGTGTATATGTAACCCTGAAACACGAATTGACATTTTTCTGGCATAGTAAAGCAGATGTGATAGTTGTATATGTCTTGTCATCCTTGAGTGTTTCAGAGTTTCTATCCGGATAGATGTGCGTCTTTATTAATATTTGTATCAAGAAATCCAGTCAGTGGGCCATTTGATCATATCAAAAGGCAACAACGTGTGCATTAGGGATTGGATTAGAGAAACAACCCCTGTTTTCAAGATACATAGTTTAATAAGGGAAACGAATAATGCAAAGGTATTTTTGTATGTTTAGTGTTATATGAGAGAAGTGCAAGTTGCCATGGTAATATTAGCACGACTTTTTTGGGTAAATTTTTATTTGATAAGTTTTATGAACTATTATTTGTGATCGATAAATTCAGTCTAACTAGGTTACTACTTTTTGTGTTTTGATTAAGTAGACATAATTTTTTTCTAGATTTTGATGAACTGAAACTTAGATTCCGAGCAGAATCCCTAAAGATGAGGATATACTGTTCCTGTGAATGGTGCAGATTGATCCAGTAGGCATTCTTTACACAGGCACTATGAATGTTAAGTGTTTTATTCATTGAAAATTGTTGCATCATAATTATAGATCTTCATAATTTTAGATGCAGATTGTTTCAGAAACCTTGAGTTACTTTTGGTTTCTTTTGCAGATAACCTTCTGTTTGGTGATGAAATCATCACCAACGGTTTCCATTCGTGTGAAAGTGATGAGGATGATAGAGCCTCACATGCGAGTTCTAGTGACTGGACTCCAAGACCACGGATAGGTATGGTTTCACAGTTTAAGAGCTATCTTTTTCAGTATTCTCTTTTTATGTCAACAAAAAATATATTTCTCTGTCCCCTTGTAGCCTGGTGATGAGGTTCTTAGGTGTTTGATGAGATTTAATATCATCCTGGTTTTAGGGAAAGTCTAGTGCTTTGTACTGTTTTTGTTTTAAAATAATCTCTGTATGTAACTTTTTTATTGCTGGTTTCCTGTACTAGAATATAAGTCCCATGGGGGCAGGGATTTCTGACTGATTTGTAGACTGTTTTGTCAGTGCCTAGAAAAGTGCCTGGCACATAGTTTGTCCTCAGTAAATATTTATTAAGTATTTTGATGAAATGAGAAATATTTTGAAGTAGAGCACAGTATCAGATTTTTATACCAAGTAGTAACATGACCATCTCAAAATGTTCTTTCTCTTAATGTGCTGGGTTTTTTCAAAAATGCCTTGACTGCTTAAACATAGTAATGATTAGTTCATTTTTAGTGTTTATATTTACTGTATTTTTGGTTTTCTCAAGCTAGGAACTGATCTAAGAAATTTCAGGGTAAAGAATTAAAGCTCAGAACATCAGCATTGTATGTATCATTTTGGGAGACTGGTTAAGATTAACTTGAAGATTGTTACTGGAAAAATTTTAAAGATAGTAAAGTATAAGATTTCCTTTTCTTTTTTCTTTATGTCTTTAATGGTAAATAGTGTGGGCTTTTGGGACTGGTAAGATATTTCCTGTGTTGATTTGTAGAACCCTTTTGTACATACTTCTGTCATGTTTATGTTGTATTTTTCTAGATTTTAACCATAGAAATTTAATTCTAGTAGTTAATTAGTTTGACTCTTAAAATACATACTTGGTATTTTATAGCTCTAGGGGCAGGCTCAACTCCTGATCTCTCCCTAATAATCTCTTTGGGATATAGCGTTAGATCTGAAGATGCTGTGATTGAAACACCTTTATAGTGCATATTTTTACTCTGCAAAACAGTGTTAAGCATTGCTAATTTCTTACTTCAAAAAATAAATGAGATTTTCAATTACTTGGAAGTGGATCTGATCTAGTTCTTTTCCCTCTTGATATAGGTCCATATACTTTTGTTCAGCAACATCTCATGATTGGCACAGATCCTCGAACGATTCTTAAAGATTTACTACCAGAAACAATTCCTCCACCTGAATTGGATGATATGACACTGTGGCAGATTGTTATTAATATCCTTTCAGAACCACCAAAAAGGAAAAAAAGAAAAGATATTAATACAATTGAAGATGCTGTGAAATTACTGCAAGAGTGCAAAAAAATAATAGTTCTAACTGGAGCTGGGGTATGTAAGATGTATAAAACACTAGTATGGGAGGTGGTGTATGTTTTTTCTTAAGCCTTGCCCAATTCAGAAACATTTTTCTGGTGTAGAATTTATCCTTATATGATGATGGGCATTTGTGTTTGAAACTGCTAAAAAGTGAGTGCAGGAGCAATTACTAAATTGGTTCAGTTTTTTAAAAACCTCTCGATAACCTTAAAAAAGATTCACGTCTGTTTACTGGCACAGTAGGTAAGTGGAATTAAGGCAAGATTTTTACCTACATTATACCACAACTTCTAAGGAGATGCAGGGAATTCTGCTTGCATTAAAGTGTGTCAGGGTCTGATAGAAATTGGTTATTTGTTTGACCTTCATGGGGAAACCGGGAGCCTAATATGTGTTGGCAAGTAATGCAGTGTTGGAAAGGTAACAGATTCCTGCCTCTCCTCCATTTTAAATTAAGGTGATGTGATTGTGGTGGGTTGAGATTTTTCATTTGTTCCACTTTAGGTCTCAAATAACTAGTTACTTAGGCTATTTCATATTGTGTGTTGAATGCAGAGTATGTTACATGGTAGCGACCAGGACAGCTGTTGGAGAAAAATCAGTCCTGCTTTCTAACCTTTTGGTTAAGGGAGGGTGTTATTTAATCTTAAATGATCATGAAGAATAGTTGCACTTTGCTCCCCGATGTGATTTAGGCAAGTTTGTTTTGCTCTGAGGCTAAAATGGAGTAAATGCTGACAAAATTGTGAAACAAAAGGATAACTTCTGAAGTCCCTATTTGTAATGTCAAGGTTTATTTGTAGAAAAAGCATAGTGTTTAAATCTATTCTTAAAAATTGAAATATTGTACAACATAGTTTTTTAAGGAAAATAAAGAAATTTAGCGTTCTTGAAGTAGTAGCACTCTAACCCAGAAGAAGGATTTCTTTGGAAATAGTTCACTGTGATAGAAATTCTTGCCTGCTTTCTAGTTAAAATAATTTGGAATGGTTTACTTCGTTCTCAATCAAGTTGGTATTGTTTTAATTTGTTGGTTAAATGCTTATAAAGGTTTAAAGTTAGCCTGACTTAAAATTCTTTACCCCATTATGAATGGAATATGTGATGGATTTAATTATACTGGTTTTCTGAGTGTTTTATTTCTATTAGAAGTTAAAGTAGGGCATTATCTCCATTCCCCAAAAGAAGTTTCAAACTAAAAATATTTTTCAGCTCTTCCCTAATTGTGTGATAAGAGGACTAATAATTATTAAGGTAGCAGTAGAAGATTTAATTGTACAAATTATGCCATGCGTATTTCAGGTTTCTGTTTCTTGTGGAATACCTGACTTCAGGTCAAGAGATGGTATTTATGCTCGCCTTGCAGTAGACTTTCCAGACCTTCCAGATCCTCAAGCAATGTTTGACATTGAATATTTCAGAAAAGATCCAAGACCATTCTTCAAGTTTGCAAAGGTACTACAAACTCTTCTAGTTGTTTCTTTGACCTTCTCTCATGAAAAATTGTTTTAAATGGCAGTCTAGTAAATTGACTATTAGTACTGTGGTGGAGTAAAATCATAGAAATAAAGTCATTTTAGTCAGAATTCCCTTCTTCCCAGAAGGGACTGTCATTTGCTTTTCTTCATTTTAGGATTGAGCTTATTTTCAAAGAAGAGGCTATTGCATATTTTTCAAATTTGCACTTCAGTAATGGCCTTTACATTGTCCAGGCTTTTTTAGAGGTTAGTAGATCATATAAAAGTAACATCAGTGTTTTGATTTTGAATATTTTTCATGAATCATAAAGATTATAACATCTGCCTTTGGTATGTTTTTTTTTTTGCGGTACGCGGGCCTCTCACTGTTGTGGCCTCTCCCGTTGCGGAGCACAGGCTCCGGACGCACAGGCTCAGTGGCCATGGCTCACTGGGCCCAGCTGCTCCGCGGCATGTGGGATCTTCCTGGACCGGGGCACGAATCCGTGTCCCGAACCCGTGTCCCCTGCATCGGCAGGTGGACTCTCAACCACTGTGCCACCAGGGAAGCCCTGGTATGTTTTATAGTAGCTAGGTTTTAACACACGAGGATGTGCCTGAGAAATTTGTGATTAGAGGTGGAGAAGAATCTTAGATTGCATTTGAGTCAAGGTTGATCTGTTATGCTCTAGCGTCTTTAGTGCTCCTCTGTTCAGTTCAGAAGCCATTTGCCACGTGGGGCTGTTGAGTGCATAAGTGTTCTGAGATGTTATGTAAGTGTGGAAGACATACCAGATTTTGGAAACCTAGTATAGAAAACATGCAAAATATAAGTTCTATTCTATTATATATATATAAATAATGATTATGTGTGTAAATAATAATACTTTGATATTGGGTTATAAATGAGGAAGATTTCACATTGTTAATGTGGTTACTAGAAAATTTGAATTGTGTATATGATTCATACTACGTTTTTATTTGGCAGCTCTGCTCTGGAGTTTAAAGTTTGATGTTACAGTCTTCCCTTGGTATCTGAGGGGGATTAGTTCCAGGATCCCTCAGATACCAAAATCTGAGGATGCTCAAGTCCCTTATATAAAATGGCATAGTATTTGCATATAATCTGTGCACATCCTCCCTGTATACTTTTTTTTTAATTTAATTTAATTTTTGGCTGCATCTGGTCTTAGTTGCTGGATCTTCGTTGAGGTGTGAGGGGCTTCTCTAATTGAGGAGCGCAGCTCAGTTGCCCTGCGGCATGTGGAATCTTAGTTCCCTGACCAGGGATTGAATGTCCCCTGCATTGGAAGGTGGATTCTTAACCACTGGACCACCAGGGAAGTTCCCTCCCTGTATACTTTAAATCACCTCTAGATTACTTATAATACCTAGTATAGGCATACCTTGTTTTATTTTGCTTCACTTTATTGCCCTTCACATATTCTGTGGGCCTTTTTTGTTTTTACAAATTTGAGGGATTGTGATCAAGTGAGTCTGTAGGCGCCATTTTTCCAACAGCATTTGCTCACTTTGTGTCTCTGTGCCACATTTTGGTCATTCACAGTGTTTCAGACTTTTTCATTATTTGTTACTGTGATCTGGGATCAGTGATCTTCGTTACTGCTGAGGACTTAGATGATGATTAGCATTTTTTAGCAATAAAGTATTTTTAATTAAGGTATGTACTTTTTTTGGAGACATACTGCTATTGCATACTTAATAGATTACCATATAGTATAAAAATAACTTTATATGTACAGGGAAACCAAAAAATTCATTTCACTGACTTTACTGGGATAATTCACTTTATTGCTTTGGTCTGGAACCAAACTCATGATGTCTCAGAGGTATGCTTATATGATGTTAATAGTCGCTGGTGCAGCAAATACAAGTCTTGGCTTTTGGAACTTTCTGGAATTCTTTTTCTCTGAATATTTTCAGTCTACAGTTGGTTGAATCCAAGGATGTGGAACCTGCAAATATGGAGGGATAACTATGCATTATACCATACCCAAGAAATTTTATCTTTTTTATTTAAAAAAAAAAAGATTTATTTATTTATTTGGGTGTGCCGGGTCTGTAGTTGCTGCGCGCGGGATCTTGTAGTTGCGGCACGCGGTATCTTATAGTTGCGGCATGCAGGATCTGGTTTCCTGACCAGGGATCGAACCCAGGTCCCCTGCATTGGGAGCGTGGAGTCTTTAGCCTTTGGACCACCTGGGAAGTCCCAAGAAATTTTACTTTAGATGTCTTTTTTCTATAGTTTAGTTTTATGGAAAGAAACTGTAAAATTGTTGTTGCTAAACTTTAGTATATTTGAAAGGGTGTTTTGTATTAGTGATTATTTTTTAATGAGCATAGAAGTGAAGTGGACCTGAATTTCCATTAAGGGATAACCTCAGCTACTTTCAAATCATGTGGTCTATTTATATACCTATAAGAAGAACTCTGCCAATTCAGAATACATGGTACTAGCTTAGATTGATGGACTGTCTAAAGAAATAATTTTGTTTTGTGCAAGTGTGCTTATAAATGGGAATTAGAGTAAAATGGGGAAATTACATTAGATTTTCTTGGATATGATTTACTTGCTAGAACTGAAAACTAAATTTGAAAATTTTGTAGGCTACTAAGAAATTTGAATCTTTCCAGTAATCAACTTGAAACTTATAAAAAATTTGGAACTTCATGTATCAGCGGTGATGATGGCCATCTATATCTAGCCTTTAGAACAGACAGCTGGTTCACACTAAATTGAACAAATAATGTAGAGTATCTCTTTTCCTTTGTTACAAGAATATGAATTCATGAAGATTCACTGTTTTTAACATACTGGTGCTAGGGGTTCTACTGCATGACTTTGAACACCAATGAAATATCACTTAGTTACTGGTTTCTTGAATTGGACCTAGGACACTGGCTCTAGTTATCAGAAATTAACAATTTTTTTTTTCTGGCCGCGCTGCATGACATGTGGGATCTTAGTTCCCAGACCAGGGATTGAACCTGTTCCTCCTGCAGTCTGCAGTGGGAGTGCGGAGTCCTAACCACTGGACTCCCAGGGAATTCCCCAGAAATTAGCACTTCAAGAAAGGCATCAAGTAACTAGAATTTACTTTGATCTTGCATCTGATTATAAGAGCTTGATTCACTAGTGCATTTATGTAATGCTCACAAGGTTTTTGTTGTAAATTCTTTGTTCTGAGAGGAAACAAAAAACATGCTCAAACTAACTTTTCAGCTTTTTCCCCATCACTTCAGTGTATACTAAATTGCCTGACACTTGGGGAAAATGCGGTAACTGAGAATACAAATAGCAAGGTGAGAAAGATTGTAACCTTAGTTGTCTAAGGCATATAATGGGTATTCAGTTTTAGCTTAAACTGGTTTTGACATGTAAGAATCTATAGAAGCAATTAAGAATTATTCTTACAAAGACAAATTATAAAAATACACATAATAGAAATCTAGACAGTGCTTAAGAGAAAATAAAATATCTGAATTGGAGTAAAAATGGCACAGTGTTAATGTGTTACAGTGTACAGATTTCATAGTACCTAGGAGAAGAAAAAGTTGGAGGGGCAGCATGTTTCGCTTCTCTATGAAAGTTTAAGTTATGGTAGGAGCTAAATAAATAATCTTTATAACTACCACTCATATAGGATTGTTGTACTTCAATTCTTACATTAGGAACTGCCAAAAGGAAAGTACCTAGTTGGTGAAATAGCACTTAAAATAAATAGTAATAGGTAAGAGAGACTGAGTTAATTTGGGTCTAAAAATGAACAGGAAAAAGCTGAAGGACAAATAAGTAAGGACAAAGAATAAAGGATAGTATTTAAAAATGAAGGATGGGGAGAGTATGTAAATATTGTAATATTTTACTGGATTCCAAAAAGAATACATGAGTAAAATAGTCATAACCTAAAGTTTTCTTCCAGTGTCTGTACTAAGGAGAAAGTTAATTGAAAGATGGTTACTTTGCTAGTTATGAGAGAAAATGAATTTTTTTAAATTGAAGTGTAGTTGATTTACAAGGTTGTGTTAGTTTCAGGTATACAGCACAGTGATTCAGTTACACATATATATGTATCCATTCTTTGAATTCTTCCCCTTATAGTTTATTATAAAATATTGAGTATAGTTTCCTGTGCTATACAGTAGGTCCTCATTGGTTATCTATTTTATATATAGGAGTGTGTATATGTTAATCCCAAACTCCTGATTTATCCCCCCTCCCCTTTCCCCTTTGGTAACCATAAGTTTTTTTCTATGTCTGTGGGTCTATTTCTGTTTTGTAAATAAGTTCATTTGTATCTCTTTTTTTTAAATATAAGTGATATATTTGTCATTGTCTGGCTTACTTCACTTAGTATGATAATCTCTAGGTCCATCTATGTTGCCGCAAATGGCATTATTTCATTCTTTTTTATGGCTGAGTAATATTCCACTGTACATATTTACCACATCTTTATCCAGTCATCTGTTGATGGACATTTAGATTGCTTCCATGTTTTGGCTGTTGTAAGTAGTGCTGCAATGAACATTGGGGTTGCATGTGTCTTTTTGAAGTATAGGTTTCTCTGGATAAATGCCCAGTAGTGGGATTGCAGGATCATATGGTAGCTCTATTTTTAGTTTTTTAAGGAACCTCCATACTGTTCTCCATAGTGGCTGTACCAATTTACATTCCCACCAATAGTGTAGGAGGGTTCCTTTTGAGAGAAAATAAATTTAATAGAAAGCCATGAAAACAGGAAATATTGTGAATTTAGGCATTTTGGAAGGAAAGTTTCTACAGATGTATCAAGCCATTGATTGTATATAACTGAGAAGAAGCAGATTTCATCTAGACTGGAAACTCAAAAGTAACGGAGAGGTGTGTGAAAGAGGTAACTGGTTCATTAGAGCAGTTTCTCAACCTGTTGACTCTGGGATGGATAATTCTTTGCTGCGAGTAGCGGTTCTGTGCACTGTAGGATATTTAGCAGCAACCAATGGCCTCCTCCCTTTAAATGCCATTAGCCCCCCACCCCAGTCTTGACAATCAAAAATGTGTCAAGATGTTGCCAAATGTCTCCTGCAAAATTGCTCCCTGTTTGAGCACCAGCATGTTAAGTGCGCCTAGCTTTAGTACCACTTTGAATTCTTCTACACAAGAACAATTAAGGCCAACATTAAAGCTATATATATTCTTGTTCTGAACTGTTGTCCTCTTGCATAATAAGGGTTTAAATTGATAATGAGGTTGTGGTCATGGTCCTGAGGAGTCTAAATTCACTGGTGCTGATAAAAATGAGTGGTTTAAGAGTCAGTGAAGGTGAAACTGAGGTTGTATGAAATAACTTTTTTTTTTTAAAGGACTGTGTTCAGAGAGTGTAGTTGCTCGCCCATATTGAATACAGTGAATGTTCTTTCCCTTAAAGTGATAAAATTCAAGAAAAAGTAGAGGGAGAAATATGAACTTCCAAAAACATATATTTATTCAGTAAATTGTCACTTTATTGATAATGTGCAGATATACCAGATTATGTAGTTATAAAGCTAAGAAATCTCAAAACCAGCTCATTACTTAAAAATCAAAAAAAGCACACACCCCCACCCCCAAAAAAGGCCACAGTCCCATTCACTTGAAGACAGTATGTTAATACTGACTTGTGTAGGTGGATTACATATAAGTGTAGAGTATTATATTTGGGTGCATATTATAAAGATGGGGTCTTTTACCTACTGCTTTGGATTTGTAGTATTTCTGTTTAATAAACTTTCAGATGCTTGAATACTTGATAACGGTCATAGTGTTCATCAAGTGGTCTACTGTAACTAATCCTGCAAGTGTTCCTTTTGGATGTTTCCTGCTTTCTGTTATTAAAAAGGTATTGCTCTGATTGTCCTTTCTGGTATGTTTATAATGTTCTTAGGATAAATTTCTGAAAGCAAAACTGCTAAGGGTCCTGATTTGTTTTACCTTATTGCTGCCTGGAAAGCAGGCAGCAATATATACTCCCATCAGAAGTATAATATATACTCCCATCAGAAGTGTAGAAGTGTACGAGAAAACTGATTTAGCATGCCCAAGCCCTCTCCCCCACAAAAAAAGCCTCCCGTGATACGTTATTAGTATTAAAGTATTTTTTAGAAAGTGTGTGTGTGTGTCTGTGTGTGTGTTGGTGTGTATGTTGTGTATATGGTTTTTAAAAGGAATTCAAACAGTACACAACAAACGATAGTTGGCCTCTCCCTTCAGTCTTCCCTACCTCTAATCTCTTTCTCAAAGGTTACCATGGTAAAATGTTTCATTGGGTTTCCTTCTAGGAAAAAAAAAAAAAAATGAGTAAACCTGTTTGTGTGTGTGTAGGGGGGAGAGGTATTGTAAGTTTCTAATAATACTTTAAAAATGATTACCAACAGAATCACATACCCTTTTCTCTACAGTGCTTTTTTCCCATTTAATATCCGCGGAAGTAGTTTCATGGCGGCACTTAGATATACCTCATTTTAAAGAAAAGGCTGCATAGTACTGTTTGATAGTTGTACCCCAATATATATAATCAGTCTCCTGTTAGTGGATATCTAGAGTTGTTTTTAAGGCAGTTAAAACTATCAGTGTAATAAATAAAAAATTAGCATGTTCTCATTAGTATTCAGTTTTTGTTTACTAGTGTAGATGACTGCTTCTTACTACTTGCCATGTGTATATCTTTGAGTTGCCTGTCTGTTCTTAGCTTTTTTTTTTTTTCTTTTCCACTGAGATGCTTTTCTTTCTCATACTGATTTGTGAGAACATGCGTTTTTTTGGCCGCAACCTGCAGCTTGTGGATCTTAGTTCCCTGACCAGGGATTGATCCCAGGGCATGGCAGTGAAAGCACCAAGTCCTTAACCACAGGACTGCCAGGGAATTCCCGAGAACATGTGTGGGTTTTTTTGGTTTTTGTCTTTTTATTTATTTGGTTGCGCCTGGTCTTAGTTGCCGCAGGTGGGCTCCTCAGTTGTGGCTCACCAGCTCCTTAGTTGTGGCATGTGAACTCTTAGCTGCAGCATGCATGTGGGATCTAGTTCCCTGACCAGGGATCAAACTAGGGCCCCCTGCATTGGGAGCACGGAGTCTTAACCACCAGCCAGCCACCAGGGAAGTCCCCAAGAAAATGTATTCTTGAAGAGTGTTTTTACATTAGAGGGTGATTGGAATTCCAGGCTCCACTAATCCCATGAAGGATGTGCAATGTGAAATATACTTACTAGATTCGTTTTAATGGACTGATTTGCAGTACCTAATAGAAATGGTATTTAGCCTAAAAGAAAAATAGGAAACATGAGGTTGAGGGATCAGAAATTGCATAGTGGTTAAGAGCTGCACTTTGGCATCAAAACTGGGTTTGAATGATAGTTCTGCTACTTGCTAGCTCTTGTGACTTTTGGCGTTACTTCTGTGATTTGGTTTTTTCATCTGCAAGATGGGGGATACATGTCTACAGGAGGGTCAGCAGACCTTTTCCTGTAAAGGGCCAGGTAGCAAATGTAACCTGCTTTGTGGACCACATGGGAACTCTGTCATACTGTGTTCTTTTCCTTTACAGTCCTTGAAAATGTAAAAACCCAGTCCTCAGCCCAGTCTACAGCATTATTATAAAGTGCTCCTGTTATGCCTGTTACTTATATTAAGTAGTAATGAATGCTTGACTAATTGAAATTCTCTTGTGTTAGATTAGTACAGGGGCCGGCAAATTACAGCCTCAGTCCAAATGTGGCCCACTGCCTTTTTTTTGTACAGCTTTGAACTAAAATTTTTAAATGGATGGGGAAAAAAATCAAAAGAATAATACTTCACATCATATGAACATTATATGAAATTCTAATATCAGTGATTGTAAATAAAGTTCCACTGGAACACAGCTATGCTCATTCATTGGCCTATTGCCTGTGGCTGCAGATATACTACAATAGAAGACTTGAGTGGCTGCCACATAGACCGTAAGGACAGAGACTGAATGGCCCACAAAGTCTTAAATACTTGCCAACTGGGGTCCCAGTGTGGAAAAAGTTTGCTGAAGCTTGAGTTCCTTGGGGAAGTCACATGTTTAACAGGAAAAAAAGTAGTTAAATTTGTCAGGTAACTTAACTTTAATTTGCAAGTATTGAATAGGTAAGATTTTTAGTAGTCTATGGTTTAGTGGAATGAATGAAACAAGACCAGGGATTATGAGGATTTTCCTTACCAGGATCAATTAGTTTCACTTATTTTTTGACAGCATGGAGAATGTAAATTCTAGTTTCTTAACAGCTCTACCTACTTACTACCTAGCAAATAGTGGCATCTCAAACTTTGATGAGTCCTTTTAGTTTTGAGGGGCTGCAGTTAACACACCTGCTTTTGACTGGAATCTCATTCATATTGCTAGAAATTTTAAGAAGCAAGCAAGCAAGCAGAGAGCATCTCTGGAGAAAAACCATTATTTCTACATGAAAGCTTACTGGGGCAGATAGTTCTAAGCTTTAGTTTTGGTCACATTGGTTGCCTATGGCCAATTACTGGATTGTTCGCATGTTTCTGGACACTGCTGTGAAAGCAGCCTGTCATTTTAATAGTATTTGAGCCTTTGGTCCCAGCTGTGCTTCCACTCTATTCTAAATGGATCCCTGTGGCAATAATAATGGTCCAGCCCACATGATTGGTTCCTTAATGGGCCTTAAGGAGGTTCAGATTTGGGATGGCCTGTCTTGCTTAGAACTAAAGTGTCACAGTTTCAACTTGAAGAATTAATCTATATTTTATCTGAAAGTTGTATCTCCAGTCAATTAGTTTTTAGCAAACTTTCCTTGTTAAGTAAGAGCCTGATTTAGGAGTAATTCTATTAAAAAACAGTCATTTCAGAGTAAATTTTTTCCCATTATTTCAGATTATATCCCTTAGTTGGAACACAGTATTAAATCTAATGATTCAGACATGGTCCACTACATATTTGAAAGAAAAGAGACAAAGTTAAGTTTCAAATCATCATAAAATGTAGGCTTATAAGATGAAACAAACCCTTCATAAATTATTCCCAACTACAGGAATTGATTGGTAAATTTAAGGACTAAATTTCCCTGAACTGATACATGAAGGGAAACTAGAGTGTAGAGCTGAATCTAGTGTCCCACAGGTTTTTGTTCTTCTTACCCTCTTTTTTTTTTTTTTTTTGCTGTACGCGGGCCTCTCACTGTTTTGGCCTCTCCCGCTGCGGAGCACAGGCTCCAGACGCGCAGGCTCAGCGGCCATGGCTCACGGGCCCAGCCGCTCCGCGGCACGTGGGATCCTCCCGGACCGAGGCACGAACCCGTGTCCCCTGCATCGGCAGGCGGACTCAACCACTGCGCCACCAGGGAAGCCCACCCTCCCCTTTTGAAAAGGGTGGGGATAAGGCACACAAAAGTTCATTCCGGGAGGATGGAGTCCTGGTACTCTGCCCAGCCTTGTTCTGGAGGTAGTCAGCCATTTGTTCTTGCGCTGCTTTTGGCATGCTATTAGCACTTTCCTTACTACTTTAGATCCTATTTTATCTGTTGCCTAGAATATTATAATATTTGTTAAAATACTCTTTAACAGCTGTTTCCAGAGGGGAGGTTTGCAAGGTGCTGGTGTTTAATCCTCTAAATGTATTAGAACAGAGCAACCTGGGAAGAAAACAGTGATTAATAGAGAGCACAACCTAATGGTCCAAAACGTAATGTGGCTTTCAGTTTTCTATAAACATTAGCTTTAATAAACTCTTCACTTGTTACTTCTTTCTATATGCATTCTCTTTCTTAAATTGCAAAGTTCATGAACTTTATGATAAAAATTTGAGAGGCAAAATTTTTGGGTTTTATATAACATTTTCAGCAGCATATGGACATGGATGTGATAGTCTTATATAATGAGATTTGCATATTATTTTTACTTAAAAGGTATCCCAGTAGTTTTTTCTAAACTTGAAATATTAAGTAGTTTAGAAGTAGTCATCTAGAATCTTAACTGTCAGACTTTTTTGTATAATGTCAGAAGTGAAGTCCCCTATCCCCCCATCCCCATTTTATAGATTGTTTGTATCCTTCCTGACTTGATGTTTAAATTAATGTATCTGTATACTTTGCATATACTTCCCATTTTTGCTTAATAACAAAACAAAAACAAAGCTATACACGGTGGTGACTAGCTTGATTTTTTTTCACATATGTCATGGGCCATCTTCCAGGTCAGTGTATCGAGACCTCCTTCATTGATTTTAATGGCTGCATACTCCACTATTACTGATGTACCCTATTTCTCTGACCAGTCCTCTGTTGATGGACATACGGTTGTATCTTGTTTTTTTGCTAGCATTGTAATAGGTTAGAGGCTGTAATGAATGGTAAGGAAGTAGGCAGAACTGCTACTTCAAAGAAAAAAGAGAAGAAACTTCCTTTGCCATAGTCACTTACTAAATGAAGTTTAATGAAAACACTGTCAAAAGTTGAGAGGACCAAAATTGATACTTTTTCTCTGATCTTTTTGCCATGTGTATATCTGAATTCTTTGTTTTTAAAGAAGAAACAGCATTGAAGCATTATTTGGGGGGAAAAACACACACACAAAATCCAGCAACTCAGCATTCATGAGCAACTCTATACTATACCAGTATGTGCCTGTGCAGTGGAAGGAAAACAATTTTGGTAAGGAATTAAAACTTCAGCTTTAAACTTCCAACAGGTTGATATTTATAATAAATGATGAATCAAGAAATTTTTTAATATTATGTTGACAGTGCCTTTTTTAGTTTTAAAAAAGAAGTCACCATATCTTTGATATCTTTAATTTCAATTTAAACTTTTTCCCTTTTTCCTTACAAAAAAAAAATCATTTGCAGCCAACAAAAATTAGATATATATTAAGGTATGTATTTCTTCTGACTTTTATTAAAATATCAATTAGCATTTATAAGAGATGTTTGTGGGTCGACTTTATCCTTTTCAAGAGGCCATGTTCACTAATTGCTGAGTTTTACACATATGACAGCAACAATCCTTTCATAAGTGTGTGTGGCATCCATCTAGATGCTTTGAGATGCTCATGTATTGTTTTTTAATTATCATTGGTAGTTTTGTTTTTTTGTTGTTGTTAAACCTGTGATATTTGTTAACACTTACATAATCTTTTTTCTGCTTTTTGCGTTATCTAGGAAATATATCCTGGACAATTCCAACCATCTCTTTGTCACAAATTCATAGCCTTGTCAGATAAGGAAGGAAAACTACTTCGCAACTATACTCAGAACATAGATACACTGGAACAGGTTGCAGGAATCCAAAGGATAATTCAGTGTCATGGTTAGTAAACTTCAGGATTGCTTTTTCTGTTACATATTAGTTAGTTTTGTAGGAAAAGTTAGGATTAGAAAAAAGGCTGCCATCCAGGAATGGAGATTAAGCCTTATTGTTGAATCATGTTATCTGATCAATTGTAGATAAATGAAGGAAAGTAGATTGCAAAAATATGAAACCAGAAATATTGGCCTTGACACTTAATTGTACAAAATGTCAGATATTAATGTGCTTTTGGATTTCAAAAGATGCAGCAATTATGTAACATTAAATTCTTTTAAATAACCTTTTTTGATTACAAAAGTAGTATTAGCTATGGATGAAAAAAATACGGCATCTTTAGGAAACCAAAGGAACTGCTGAGTAGTTCAGATGTAGGCTTCAGAAATTTGAAGACTAAATCTAAAACAAGTGTGAACAGACCATTTTCTTATGTATCTAAACTGTTTTTGAAACACAGCTGTTAAGCTAAGGTAATACAGTTGTAAACTTCCAAGTCTGCAGTTTTAGTCCTGGAGGAGTTGGTATATTTTATTAAAAGAGTAGCTTTAGGAAGCATCATTATATCAGCATCTCTCTCATGGAGTCTCTTAAAAATTTTAAAGTCGCTAGCTTTTTTGTTGTCAAGCTTACATTATAACTTATTTAAGAAATGGAAAAATTTCTTTAATAAAGCATATATTTGTTGGTTGTTTTTAGGTTCCTTTGCAACAGCATCTTGCCTGATTTGTAAATACAAAGTTGACTGTGAAGCTGTACGAGGAGATATTTTTAATCAGGTAATTTATCACCCATATCTTAGGAACTGTGCATGTCTCTGATCTGTTTCTTTTACCTCAGTCCTTTTTTTCTGGAAGTATTTATGTGGTACAGAAACATCCAGGAAAACAAATGTTAGTTACCATTGGGAATTCCAGAGAAATACACAAAAACCTTTCAAAACCTTAAGTTAAAAACATTGCTACATAATCTCTTGATTGATGAAGTTGACTACCTAATATATAAGCCTAAAATAAAAACCCAGATCATTAAGTGTGGTGTTACTTAACATTAGTTTTTCTCCTTACTCTCCCTTTTTAAAAGTGCCTGTCAGATTCATTTTGTAAAAAATATTTCATGTACGCTCATTGACCAAAAAATACAGGAAAATATGGCAGAGAATAAAAACCATCCAGAAATAAATTCTGTATGCTTAGTTGCATATATAGTTAATCATATAATTATGAGAAGATAGCATATTAAAATGGAATCGTATTTTACAAACTTTTTTTAAAAGTTAAGTCTCACCTGTGTACATATATACACATGCTGCTTTTTCCTCTTTATAATGGACTCTTGAATATCAAATGTAGGTCTATACAGATATAATAGCAGCATACACAGATAATAGCGAAATTGTATTTCATTGTATGTTAATAAACTTAACGGGTCATTGATAGTTGATGTTTAGGTTTTATCCAGTTTTCCCTGCTATTTATCCACAGCTTTTCTGTTTTCTTTGATAATTTTGAAATGATTTCTTGGGAAGTGTGGAAATGTTGACTCTAACTCGGGCTTGCCCTTCTCTTTCCCACCTCAACTAAAATCTGGAACATGCAGGTGGTTCCTCGATGTCCTAGGTGCCCAGCTGATGAACCACTTGCTATCATGAAACCAGAGATTGTCTTTTTTGGTGAAAATTTACCAGAACAGTTTCATAGAGCCATGAAGTATGACAAAGATGAAGTTGATCTTCTCATTGTTATTGGGTCTTCCCTGAAAGTAAGACCAGTAGCACTAATTCCGAGTAAGTGGGTGATGATTTTTTTTAGAGAACCATTTCTATGTATTTTGCCATGGGTTGTGGGTCTGTAGAGTAGACCTCAATGATATTATTCTGTTTTTTGTTCAAGAGTGGTGAAGAGCCGGACTTTTTTTTTTTTTTGGCTGCGTTGGGTCTTCGTTGCTGCACGTGGGTTTTCTCTAGTTGCGGTGAGCGGGGGCTACTCTTCATTGCTGTGCGCAGGCTTCTCATTGTGGTGGCTTCCCTTGTTGCGGAGCATTGGCTCTAGGAGCACAGGCTCAGTAGTTGTGGCACACGGGCTTAGTTGCTCCGCGGCACGTGGGATCTTCCCAGACCAGGGCTCGAACCCATGTCCCTTGCATTGGCAGGCGGATTCTTAACACTGTGCCACCAGGGAAGCCCCCAAACTTTAATTTTTTTAGGTGACAGTATTCTTGCTCAGGAAGATTGGTTGGTTAATCTGACATTTCAGTGGGGCAAGAGGGCTTTCAAAACAGAAGTAATAACAAGGGGAAACAGTTCAACTTAAACTTTTCAGTGGAATGTGCTTTAATGTGGCAGGAGTTAGCATGAGCTAATTTTACATATACTGAGGAAACATATTAAAAATAATCTGTATTTTTAGTCTTAATTTGAGTAGTTAATCTTTGAAATGTAATTGATTTTTGGTCCAGTAAGTTCAGATGTATAGCTTGATAGATGTGTAACGTACTCATGTAAGATAGAATTTGGGGGCTCACAATGATTGGTTTGTTTTTGTAAGAATAACAGTCATGCCTTGTCAATCATTGTATGTGGATCAGCTCTACCCACAAGGGTGTTCATGTGTATAAAAATGCTCAAAAAACAATTTAAGTCCCTATTATTCTCAGGAATATTTCTTTAATCCGTGCTCCCATACTACCTTTTTTCTCCCTCTAATGAGCAAGCAAGGGGGACTAATTTAGTAGCATCATTTGTGCCATAAAAGTGAGGGAAGGAGGAGAGGAGAGTATATCAAACCCTTAACTGGAGAATTAAAATTGGACCCCCATACCAGCAAACAGAGCAAAGTGCTGGAAGAAACAGAGTTAAACTCTCCAATTCTGCATCTTTTTCCTAGCCCACATGTAGTGGCTTTAGCAGTTTAACTCAGCCTTCCTCAAGTAGCTGTGAAATTCTGTTAAAGTAGATTATAGGACAACTTGTAACTAAAAAAAAAGAAAGAAAATTTAATGTATAATTTGCGTGTTATTTTTTTCTATTTAAATGTGAGGCAGAGAACTTCTTCCAAGTTTCCTGTGGGGTACTAAAACGTGTTGGTGATAGGCAAAGGTACTTTTTAAAAAATGTAAGACATTGGTACATATAGTGGAGAACAGACTGGTATGAATTTTCACATATCAGAAGGCATTTTAGTAGAATAACTATTACCTATACTGTGTGCCAAGAACTCTTCTCTGCATATTAACTCAGTGCTCACTGCAGGCTTGTGGAGAAGTACTGTTATTACCCCATTATACAGACAAGGAAATTGAATACAGAATAAAAAGTGAGGCGATTACCCAGAGGTAACCAGGTGACAGGAGCAGAACCTGAAATTTTGCTGCCCATCTGTTTACTTGATAGTTTGATGGTATGTAATAGCTTGGTTGAATACTAGAGTTGGGTGTCTTCTTTGGTATTGGGAACATGTTAGATTTTTTTTTTTTTTTGGCCATGCCTCACGTCTTACAGGATCTTGGTTCCCTGACCAGGGATAGAACCCTGGCCGTGGCAATGAAAGCGCAGAGTCCTAACCACTGGACTGCCAGGGAATTGTTAGATTTTTACATAGTGCATTTCTTTTGGTTTTATTAGTGTACCTCCCTTCCTTTCTCTAATTCTTACTTTTTTCACCCTATTCTTAGGTTCCATACCCCATGAAGTGCCTCAGATATTAATTAATAGGGAACCTTTGCCTCACCTGCATTTTGATGTAGAGCTTCTTGGAGACTGTGATGTCATTATTAATGAATTGTGTCACAGGTTAGGTGGTGAATACGCCAAACTTTGCTGCAACCCTGTAAAGCTTTCAGAAATTACTGAAAAACCTCCACGAACACAAAAAGAATTGGCTCACTTGTCAGAGTTGCCACCCACACCCCTCAATATTTCAGAAGGCTCAAGTTCACCAGAAGGAACCTCACCAGCAGATTCTTCAGTGATTGTCACTCTTTTAGACCAAGAAACAAAGAGTAATGTTGATGATCCAGATGCGTCTGAATCAAAAAACTGTGTCGAAGAAAAATTACAGGAAGTACAGACTTCTGCTAGGAGCATTGAAAGTGTTAATGAACAGTTGGGGAGTCCGGATTTGAAGAATGTTGCCTCCAATACTGGGGAGAAAAATGAAAGAACTTCAGTTGCTGAAACAGTGAGAAAATGCTGGCCAGCTAGACTCGCAAAGGAGCAGATTAGTAAACGGCTTGATGGTAAGAAAGGCTGTTGAAACATTTTGAAGGTTATGAAGGTTATAATTATTCTAAAGAAATATTTGTAAGAAGTGAGTATTTGTAAGAAGTGAGCAATTTTGGCAGGCTAGTTAGGGTCATTTTATGCGGCTAAATGTAATAGTTGAATTGTGTTTAGAGAAAGTGTAAAGTTGAGATTTTAAGCCAGAAAAAGAACGGTATCTTCCGTAATATGGGGGAAAAGTGGTGTGAAAGCATGCTCTGTACCTTGTGTTTCTCTAGGGAATGAGAAGGTAAGCATTTAATTGGGAAATACTGAGTGCTCTGCCATTTTCTGGTGAGAGCTTTAGCTAGTAGAAATGATTGAGATTTGGGTACTTACTGTGGGGCAGTGACTTCACATTTTCTGATTTTAGTGTCCTGAGGCAGGAACTATTACTACTCTGGTACAGGTGGGAAACCGAGGACCATAGAGGTTAAGTACCCCAAGCAAGGTAACGACTAGGGTGTGGAAGAACCAGGTGGATTCTGGGTTCTCTTAACCATTAGGTCGTGTTGTTTCAGATCTAGAAAACAGCTGGTTCTTTACCACTGAGTATCAGAAATACCATCTACCCTGTTTTGACACATGGGAAGTCTTTTTATCAATTAGTTTTTTAAAAAAATAATTAATTTTGGCTGCATTGGGTCTTTGTTGCTGTGCACAGGCTTTCTCTAGTTGCGGCGAGCGGCCTTCTCATTGCGGTGGCTCCTCTTGTTGTGGAGCACGGGCTCTAGGTGCATGGGCTTCAGTAGTTGCAGCACTAGGGCTCAGTAGTTGTGGCGCACGGGCTTAGTTGCTCTGCAGCATGTGGGATCTTCACGGACCAGGGCTCGAACCCGTGTCCCCTGCATTGGCAGGCGGATTCTTAACCTCTGCGACACCAGGGAAGTCCCTATCCATAAGTATTAACATAAGTGAAATCACTTTCTACTTTTTGAAACCACTTGTGACCAAGTATTAATCAAACAGAAACTTGTGCTCTTAGATGCAACAACTTTGTACAGCTTAAAACATTAAGTCCCATTCCACTTATTATACATGGTGAAAACTGACAAATTTGAGACAAATGTATTAAGTGTTGTAATCATTTGCTCTAAATAAATTTTAGTTCAGTTGAATAAGCCTTTGGGCATTTTCCATACAGCAAGTTCTGGAGACACTGATCAAGCTACTGATATTTGTGTATATAATTACAAAAATAGGTGATATTTTAAAAGGTTTATGCTACTTGGAGGGCACTAGGTTATTGAAGGCTTTCTAAAAAACCTAAGTTCCGACTTTGGTCTTGAACTGTAATTAGGGAAAGTCTACGGGGGGAAAACTAGAAAGAGCATAGAAGAATACTTACGCTTTCAAATGTGGCAAGTGTCAGAAGTAGAGATTGATTTAGTCAGGTAAGATAAGTCTCTATCATACACAAAGTCCCCCTAGGCACTGGCAGCATTCTGTGGCTGTCTTTTTGACAGATGGGTCAAACATACAAAACTCTGCCCCAGAAAATTGGTATTATACCTTGGTTTTATTCTACCAATTTAGACCTTTTAAGGTACAGGCTTTGGAATTAGACTGAGTTGTCAGATCTACTTCTCTCTCATAGCATTGTGAGCATTTGAAAAGATAACGGATGTAAAGAGTGTAAAACTTAACATTTTTAGCGGTTAAAACCAAACAACAGCTGGACTTTACTCATTTTAGTTTGCCACTGTTTGTTGTGAGGTCGAGGCAGAAAGGGGAGGAAGTTGGAGCATATAGGAAGTAAAATGTAAATGTCTTGAGGGTTGCCAAGAGGGCAGAAACAGACAGGTATAGGGTATGTCCACTGAGAAATAGATGATTCAGTTCTTCAGGGGAGGCCAGAGCAGAAAGAATTTGTTTTTTAATATATTTATTTTTTTGGCTGCTCTGCACGGCATGCAGGATCTTAGTTCCCCCAGCAGGGATAGAACCCAGGCCCCCTGCATTGAGAGCAGAGTCTTAATTTAACCACTGGACTGCCAGGGAAGTCCCTGAAGTGTTCTTTTTGTAAACATGGCCTAACCTATAGAAAGAAAGGGCAGGGGAGCCATGTGCTGGGACCCTTTAACAGACTGTGAGGGGATGTGATTCAAAGGACATGGCCCTAATTAGAAGCACCAGGTGGGGTTTTCTTTCTCCAGTCACTGAAACACAATGAAATAAGTGGTTTCCATGCTACAACACATAATAGGTGAGAACTGGGTCATGATGGGGTATAAAAAGCTTGAAAGTCATTTTGAAGAGAAACTCACGTACGTTTGGTAGATGTTATGTCACTCCAGATAAACTATGCAGTTAGGCTTTTGTGAATCAGTCTGGGATATGGTTCAATAAATATAACACGGTGTGATAACAGACTTAAGTCAGAAGGTACTTGGTGCTTGTGAACATAAGGGCATAAAATATTTCATCATTAATGTTTAAGGTTCCTACCCATTCACTTACATCAAAATGTAAACAAAAGCAGGGAATACTTCTTACCATCGGAGGTCAAATCTTATACTGCGAATGCTAATTTGGGAGGGCGTTGGGAAAGAAAGCTTAAAAGGCCAGCACTAGATCAGTGCTTCTCACACTTTAACGTGATAGGACTCTTGTAAAAATAGATTCAGAGGGTGGGTGGTGGGCTGGATACTTCATTTCATTTCATCAACTCTGTTCAAAGGGAGTTTCATTGAACGTGGCTGTCTACATTTTTTTCATACTTGCCTCATAGGGTTGTGAAAATTATTTCATATCCAGATGAGGAAATTGAGGCACAGAGATAACTCTCCCAATTTACAAAGTTGATGAGTGGCAGAACTAAGATTTTCATGCAGGACTGAGTCTATAGCTTGTGTTTGAGAAACTACAGTAATAGCCTCTAGTAATGATACTCGGGTAAAAGGCTAGAAGCTACACTTTATTCCAGACAGCCCACTCAGACCAAGTCTTAGAAAACTGGAAATAACCCACTTCTCTCTTATTACTGTATTTCAGGTAATCAATATCTGTTTTTACCACCAAACCGTTATATTTTCCATGGTGCTGAGGTATATTCAGACTCTGAAGATGATGTCTTATCCTCTAGTTCTTGTGGCAGTAACAGTGATAGTGGAACATGCCAGAGTCCAAGTTTAGAAGAACCTATGGAGGATGAAAGTGAGATTGAAGAATTTTACAATGGTTTGGAAGATGATGCTGATGTTAATGAGAGAGCCGGAGGAACTGGATTTGGAGCTGATGGAGGTGATCAAGAGGCAGTTAATGAAGCTACATCTATGAAACAGGAAGCAACATGCATTAACTATCCATCGAACAAATCATAATGTAATATTTGTCCAGGTACAGGAATTGTTCCACCAGCATTAGGATCTTGAGCATGTCAAATTGAATGTTTACTTGTGAACTCAGTAGAGCAAGGACACCAGAAAGGTATATTATTTATAGACTGGTAAAACAGTTTTTTTCCCCCATGGGTAATTTTTAACTTACTTATTTCTGTGCTTATACACTCAAACACTAACTCTTTTTTTAAAACAGAAAGGTACCTAAGTATCTTTAATCAGCTGTTGGACAAGACTTTCTTTTAAAGGTTCATTTGTATGATACATCCATATGTATATATAATTTTGTTTTTGCCTAGTGAGGTTCAACATTTTAAAATTTTCAAAAAGCCATTGGAATGTTAAATTAATGTAAAGGGAACAGCTAATCTAGACCAAAGAATGGTATTTTCACACTTTTCTTTGTAACACTGAATGGTTTGAAATCCTCATTCTCTGTTCCGCTAAACTTTTGATTCTTTATTAGCACAATTACCTATTTTCAAACACTGGCATTTTCCAGAACTTGTGGCAGCTAACTTTTAAAAATATCTCATGACATGCAATCTGAGTAGAAGGAAGTCAACAATATGTGGGAGAGCACTCAGTTGTCTTTGCTTTTTAAAGTGAGACTTGGTGCTAACAGTTTCAGGAATATTGTATTTGTTCAAATGAAGATGGCTTTTGTACTTCCTGTGGACATATAGTAATGTCTATATTGGCTTATAAAACTAACCTAAAAAACAAATAAATGCTTTGGAAATGTTTCAATTGCTTTAGAAACAATAGTGCCTGCCTGGGTCCCCTTAGTTTTGAGAATATTTGCCATTGTTGTTTAAATATACCTATCAATCAATCACAGTGGTAGAGCTTGCATTGATCCTTTCCATAAGTATTAAACTGCCAAGATGTGAATTTTGCAAAGCCTTTATGAATCAATAATAATGGTACTTCAACTGGGGGGGAGAGTGTAGTATTTTGGACTGTTACCTCTCCCCCCGCCCCCCATTAATGAGAGCAGCAGACCCCCTGATTACAGTTTCAAAGCCAGTAAGTACATGTTTCCTGTTGGGAGGATTTGGTGTGTAATAAACACCAAACAACTAGCCTAGTATTATGGAGATGAGCGTGGTGTAACTTGTAATAGCAGAATAGTTAATTAAACTAGTTCTTATAACGTATTTAAAAGCTTAGCCTGCCTTAAAACTAGAGATCAACTTTTTCAGCTGCAGAAGCTTCTAGCCTTTCAAAACAGTTCATACTTTATAAAATTGCACAGTAAGAATTTATTTTGCAGACCTTTCCCCCAACATTGCTTTCAAATAAAGTATTCCTGTGTTGCTTTAGTATTTATTACAGCTTAACAAAAAGGGTTTGAAATATAGCTGTTCTTTAAGCATAAAATACCCAGCTAGGACCGTAACTGCCAGAGAAAAGAATTTTATTGAATGGCCATTTCCCTACCTGAAAGATGTCTCAATCTGAATTTGACTACACTAAAGAATGCAGTATATTTAGTTTGCCATTTGCATGATCTGTGTTTGTGCTATAGATAATATTTTAAATTGAAAAATTTGTTTTAACTTATTTTTACAGTGAAGACTGTTTTCAGCTCTTTTTATATTGTACATAGTCTTTTATGTAATCTACTGGCATATGTTTTGTAGACTGTTTAATGACTGGATATCTTCCTTCAACTTTTGAAATACAAAACCAGTGTTTTATACTTGTACACTGTTTTAAAGTCTATTAAAATTGTCATTTGACTTTTTTCTGTTTAAGGTATAAAATTTTAAAGTTTTGCAGCTTTTGTACAGCTTTGAGGGCTATATTAGATGCTTTCTTCTCATACGACATTTCTTCATTTAATTTTATCTATCAGTCTCACCAGAACAGTACTTTGGCAATGAAAGTTCTGGTTGTAGCAACTGGTGCGTCACCAAACGTTTCAAAACTAATATTTCAACCATTCTAGGCCAGGAGCCTCAGGCCCTGCCTTTTCCCCTCCTTTCACCCTGCCTAAGAATAACTAACCTGACATATTAAGATTTGACAAAGGACCAGCACTTTGAACTCATGTGCTGTCCAAACACAAGGAGTGGACAAAAAATGACTCTAGATCATATTTGGTATGGACTTTCCTACTATTCAAGAGGGCAGGAACACGCCCCTTACAAAGAGGTAATGAATAAATCTTGACTGGCAGGTTCCTGCTCTCAGGTCGCTTGCCTTCTCCCCAGCAGACTTTTGAAGTGAATCTAAAAACAAGAAAACCCCTCTGCCCCTGTGTATCTTGTTTGCACTAGAAAAATTACCTGTAGAACCCCATCCACAGATGTTATAAAAATAAGAAACAGCGACATCATTCCATATATGCACAAAATGGAAAAAGAAGTCAGGTAGTTCACACCTTAAAAAGGAGGGTAAGTGGTCGTTTTAAGTAATCAAGTACCTGGCAAGACCTGATTTAATTAAAGCCATGTATTCAATGCTGTTTCCACTTCCCTTGGTTAATGCATCATATATTCCACTGGTACAATACCCTAATTAATGGCACATGGTTTAATTAGCATCTGCCTTACAGCATTATTTGATAAATTTTATTTGAAACAAGTCTCAACTCCTAGACATAATCAAAAAGCTCTTCCGACTCCTTAAAAATGAACAGAGCCAGCCTTGGGATGCTAGCAGAAATGGGGAGAAATGGCCTAATGACTCCTCTTTTTAAGTGCCTCCCAACTGGGATTAAAGATCACTGGGAAATTTCTGAAAGTAACCTGAGCATTTAACAGGCCTAAGGTGGGGCTTGCACATAGTATTAAGAAGTAGCCCCAGGTGATTCAAAAGTATAGTAAGGGTTGAGAAGGGAAAGGAGTTGGGGAGTTCCCTTCTGCATTTAACACTCCATTCCCGGGGGCTGGCCTAACAGGGAAGGTAAGGCAGACTTATATAAAACAAACAATTCCCAATTTATCTCTAGAAGTGTTAGCGGTGTAAGAGTGGGCAGCTACTGAACTATTCAGAAGGGAGAACAAAACTCTATAATAAGGAGTTTGGATGTGGCCCAAGTGCAAAACAGGCTGGAGATTGGGAAGAGGCTGGGAGCAGGGCCACTCGCCCGTGCTTTCAGAGAGCTCACCATATGCGGAGGAAGACTGCCTTCTACATGTTACACTTCATCAAAAGACTTGCTTAAACTAAATGCAGTGAAGATCATCTACAGTGCAAAAAAAAAAAACCAAACCTGTTAGAAATAACCCTAATGAATGGTCCTTATGAGTGGGCCCTATGTGAAGGCTGGAGCTCTTAATTTAGGTCTCTGTTTTGAAAACTACATTCTGGTTTTATTTCATGCCAACTTAAAGGCGTGTCTTGGTTCTACTGCCTTCTCAATCAGTCTGAACAATGGCTATTGGTTAAAATTACTACTGACTTAAAACAGGGGAGCTAAAAACATACAGTTGCTCTTACAAATAGGTCTGTGTGGAGGCCAAGTATTTTCAAAAGTTTAGCCAACTCACTAATCATGGTCCTTATAATTTAATGAACTCAGCATTTGCCTACTTTCTAATCTATAAAGCTCAGTATTTTTGTTGCTTCTTAATAAGCAAATGGCAATTTGAAAAATCTTCAGTGGTATTTTAATTTTCTACCATGAATCTCCCTGCTGTTAATTCTACTGTAGGTCTGCAGCAACAGAAACAGGAAAATATCAGACTTACCCAAATTATGCCTTGTACTGTTGTGTTCCCAGGTAAGATGTCAGGCCCTTGTTAAAATATTTGTTAAACGAACTCCACCTGTATTAATCCAAAGTGGCTGCTACTTCACAGGTGAGCTTCATAGCAAACAGAGGTTACTAAAAAAGAAAAGCATCTGATACGTAACGTTTAGTTTTTGATGTGAATAATCAATATTCTCAAGGAATGGATGTGCAGAGAAATAGTATAATAACATATATGGAAGAATTTTCATTGGGAAAAATGTACTTTAAGGAAAATTATTAGGGCTTGTATCTATAGAAAGACACCTATGGTCCACCGAAGTTTGTTAAGTTAAACTACTTAAAAGTACAGGCATCCATGGGACTTCCCTGATGGCACAGTGGTTAAGAATCCGCCTGCCACGGGTTCAGTCCCTGGTCTGGGAAGATCCCACATGCTGTGGAGCAACTAAGCCCGTGCGCCCCAACTACTGAGCCCCCGTGCTGCAACTACTGGAGCCCGGACACCTACAGCCTGTGCTCCACGACAAGAGAAGCCACCGCAGTGAGAAGCCCGTGCACCGCAACGAAGAGTAGCCCCCACTTGCCACAGAGAAAGACAGTGCGCAGCAACAAAGATCCAACGCAGACAAAATATAAATAAATAAATGAAGTTAATAAAAGTACAGGTCCACAATCCCTTCTCCAAAACCCTTGGGCTCATTTGCAGCATTTTGGAATTATGAATGTTAAAGAATTTTTTAAAGCACACATAATGTAGCAACCCATAGAGGTCTGAGGCAGCACCTAGATCAAACACAGAAAGTAATCAAACATTAAACATTGCCACAGTAAAACGTACGAATAGTCCCATTTAATACCATAAATAGCCTCAACAGTTCAGATCAGGTTTTGCTGTAAAATTATATACACAATTTTTTTCCAGAGTTGCTCTGGATTTTAGAATTACAGATAAGAGACTTGGGGACCTCTATAAAATGGATGAATTTGTATGGGAATGGGAACTATCCAAAATTTTAAGAGACCTTCCCTGAGACATTACTCTTTTTGAAGAATTTGGAATCTTATGTGAGAACCAATGAAAGTTTAAATATTAAACCAATGAATAATATTTAAACAGTTTTCATGGCATTTAAAAAATAAATTAAAAAAAACAGTTGCATTATAGCAGAAAGTCACATGTGTTGCATCACTCAGTGTTACAATTTAATGACAGGAGATAACTAAGCATCAGCACCATAAAACTGTTAAGATGTTTCTTAAAATTCAAGTAAACAGTTCTAAAGCACTGAAAATTCCGTTTAAATACCAACCTGCAGCATCAATAGTTTTAAAAGCTATAACCCAGTGACTGGTTCTCACAGTAGTCAGTGACTGTATTCTGGCAACTGTAGGACAAAGTTCTTCCATTACTAAATATTAAGCTTTCTGATAACCTCCCATTTATCAATAGTATCTCAAGAGTCACAAAAGGAAAGAACTATAAGTTATTTAGAGAACTCTATTTGTAATTTAGATTTGCACAAGGACATGTATTCTAGCAAAAAAGCAAAGACTATTTTCACCATACTAATTTTTTGCTTTCATAGATTCTCAGAATAAGGTTTAAATAATAATTTTTAACCCTTAAAAGTCAGCTCAGTTCAATTACAACCATAGAAACTGTACTGGTATCAGAACATAACTATTTTATTACAAAACTTAACAGTATTTACAAAATGAAAAAATAATCAAATGACTATTGCAGGCCAAAGTTAAAGGTTTTTGAGCCGTGATTGAAGAAAAATTAAGCAACATTTTCATGCACTCACACACCAGATCATTTGTGAAATATGCAAACTCTTAAAATTCATGTTAGTAAAACTTCCATGTATTCACAATACTTGTATGTTTATTGGAAGATGGCAAAAAAAAAATCCATGGTTCTGTACAGTAAGTTTAATATTAACACAGTTTGTTCATTTCCTTTAATGTTTTTTGGCTTTCATGAATACTCATTGCATTGAACATTTTGCAAGTAAGAATTATAATAGTACCTCTGTCACCTTGCTGGATTCATCACCACAAAAAAACACACTAATAGTTTAATGCTTTTGCAGTAAACTGAATAGTTATAACTCCAAAGTTATATTAAACTGAAACCTTCATTGTGGTCAATAGCTTGGATCAGTTTAGAGCGTAGAGTTTCTTTGTCCGTGTATTTTGGAAGATCCAGAAGATTAAAACAGGTATGGGAAACTGGGAGATATTCCTCACCACCTCCTGTTGACTGGATGACTAGTATTAGACTCTTCATACCAAGAATAGGAATGCGATCACTACCTGTCAAAAATACTGCCAAGAAAAAAACCATTGAGCCAACTACTTTTTATCAAAACAACAATATGGAGTATCAAGTTATTAAGACAATCACCACAGCAAAGCTTTATAGTAACATTTGCTCTAATGGAAATGTTACTTCTACTGGAAGCCTATCTCCAGAATTTGTGGAAGCATTATTTTGAGACACATCCAAACAATATTTTTTCTTTAAAAGTGTAATCTTAATATTAGCACACAGGAGATGCTTAATAAATGTTTGGTACATGAATTACTATTGTCCCTGAAACACTCTAAGAAAACTTCTTTTTGAAAAGAATAGCCATTTAGAACTAGTTTATAAACAAAATGCAGTTTTGATTACGATCCCTTTTTCTACTTGTCTTGTTTCTGTCATTTTTAAACAGAAATTTATAATTGGCAGCCAAATCTCAAATCACTGAAGAATGACCTGTCATCCTATGATATGCAAAACAGACACAGATTAGGCTATAAATAAGAGAAGTCCTGGAATAGAAGAGTTCTATTTTCTACACCAATTCCCAAAGTTTTCATGCAGAAGCAAGGAGAAAAAGAAAATGAAGACTGAACACAGAAAAGAGCTATACTGCAGAGATCTTTTTAGAAATTCTAAAAGGAATTACATCCCTAGTTTATTGTAATCAGTGTTATAAATTGTTTTCTTTCATCTGAAAGAAACAATTCTATTTTGGAAGCTAACTGAATTTAGCTTTCAAAATATGAAAACACATGTAATAATGTAGATTAGAAAAATTAAAAACAGGACCTTGGTATATAATAAGGAAAAAACCTTACCCACTAAAGTGAATCAATTAATCTCCTGTGAGAATAAGTTTATTAGATTCCATTCTCATAAAACACAAAATTAGAAATACTTACACAAAAATTGCTTTTTCTTTTCCAATGGTAATTCGTGAAATACTTCCCAAAACATTTTTATTGTAGGATGTTCTGCCCAATATTCTCCTTTGTATTCTGTATTCTAAAAACAACACAACCTTTTATTAATATTAAGAGATATGTTTTATCTCAAATCTGACAAACTGGCTTCCTTAGCACATAAAGCTAACATTGTCCAGGTGTTTGAAACTCATGTGATTCAGTTAACTACTTACTACTTCTTGGGCATTCTGCAACTGTTAGTTCCAGGGGAAAGGGAAGAAAATATGTATGAATCAGCAGAAATGTCTCCCCCCTCCCAATTCAAAGAACATGATAGGATTGTAATATCATCTTCCAAAGTAAATATTTAAAGGATAAACCAGAATTACTAAAATATTAATGGATTATTAAAGTTCAACATGGAATTAAGTATCTGTAATAATTATAAGATTTTCTTTCCCTATATTGATGAACAGAAGTCATACTAATTATTTTGTATTATTCTATCTTCTCTTTAAAAAATAAATGGTTCTAAGAGTAATTTTCTGTGGTAATTTTCTGTGGTAGTTTCCAAGATGGCCCTCAAAGATCTCTGCCTCCTGCTATTCATGCCCTTGTGTAGTCCCTTCCCACGCTGAACAGACCTGACCTCTAATGATAAGGATATTGTAGATATGAGAATGCATGACTTCTGAGGCTAGATGACAAAAACTTCTGTAGCTTTAGCTTCTTTTTGATCACTCACTCTAAGGGGGAGCCAGCTGCCATTTCATGAGGACATTCAAACAGCCCCATGGAGAGGTCCTCATGGTGAGATTCTGAGGCCTTTGGTCAACAGCCATGTGAGTGAGCCATCTTGGAAGGGAAATTCTATCCTGAAATTTCAGATGACTAACAGCAACAGTCAGTATTATGACTGCAACCACGTGAGAGACCTCTGAGCTAAAATCACTGGACTAAATACACCTCTGAATTCCAGACCCTCAGAAACTATGGGAGACAATAAATGTCACTGTCATCTTTCAGCCACTATGTTTTGGGGTAATTTGCAACAAAACAGCTAATACACTTCCCCTTTAACACACACTCCTTTCTTTGTTCATCAGGCTAATTTCTATTTATCCTTTAGGGTTCAGATTAAATGTCACCTAATTCATTCATTGACTCATTCAACACATATATAATGAGCTTTAGTCAAAGTTTGGGGCCGTGGGGAAACTTCAGTGAACAAAGTTCTTACTTACCTGGTGGAGTGCACCATCTATGAGACGCTTTCCCAGTTTCTGTAGCCTAGGTCAGGCTTCTCCTTATATACCATTCACTAAACTCCCTTCCTTTATATTCATCACAGTTCAATTACTTAATGTCCAGCTTCCTTACTAGAGGACAAAGACCATGTCTCAATCTTATTTACTGCTCTCTTCCTAATCTGTTGCATAGTATCAGGCAACCAGTAGGGGCTCAATGAATATCTGCTTGTGGGCTTCTTGAATTTGGGGCTCTTTTTGTAGCCATGATTATCTCAATGACTGAACGCCTGAGAAATCCACAACATATTTGCTATTAAATTTTTTTTTTTGCGGTATGCGGGCCTCTCACTGTTGTGGCCTCTCCCGTTGCGGAGCACAGGCTCCGCACGCGCAGGCTCAGCTGCCATGGCTCACGGGCCCAGCCGCTCCGCGGCGTGTGGGATCTTCCCGGACTGGGGCACGAACCCGTTTCCCCTGCATCGGCAGGCGGACTCTCAACCACTGTGCTACCAGGGAAGCCCTTGCTATTAATTTATAAAGGTTTGGAGAAAATGGTTTGAATTTTAGAAATCAGCTGATGTATTAACTTGTTTGAATTAGTCTGTGACCATGTTAGTGGGGAAATGAAAGAAGGATGCCTAGTTTTTTCTATTTTCCTTTTTTTTTTAAACCTCAAGATGGTTCTGGGGAAATGTGTACACAGTCCTGATGAAGAAGAGCATCTAAAGTCATAAATCATAATCAATGAAATTATAATGAATCAGATACACAGTGGAAAAAACTAAGTATACTAAGTACACTAAAATATACTTAAAAAAATGTCCTGTCTTACTGAATGAACACTTCTATCAGTTGTATCTTCAGGCAAGGTTTTAACTACTTGCTGAGTACCCTTCTAAGGCTCTGGAAATAAAGCAGTGAACACAGAGAAAAAAATCCTGCCTTTATGGTGCCTACATTTGTAGTGGGGGGTAAGGAGCAGCAGACAGTAAAGACAAAGTTTTATTTAGTCAAATTCAAAGAAGAAAAATAAAAGCACAGAAGGGAGATAGGGATGTATATGTGCACATGTGCAATTTTTAGTAAGTTACCGAGTGAAGGTCTCTGAAAAGATATAAAGACATAAAGGAAGTGAGAGCAAGAAACATTTGGAATTACCAAGGTGAAGGGAATTCCAGGCACAGGAAATAGAAAGGCCACAAGACTGGAGGGTTCTAGGCTCAGCAAAGAAGCCAATAAGGCTGAAGCAGAGTGAGAGGAGGAATGAAAGAAGATGAGGCAAGAAGGATAAACTGTGTAGGATCTAAAGTGTGATGAGAGGTCATTACATTGTTTTCATTGTAGAGTGACTGGAGGTGGGGTCCATTTCCACTGGGGCATCCTTAAAGTCAATACAGCTTTCTTCTCTTCAGCAGATCAATTTACCCCCAAAAAGAAATCTTCACTCTCCTTCCTAGAGGATTTAAGCCTGGCTACCAGCTTTCTGAGTGCCAGCTTCAGTTCTACCTGTTTTCCCAGATTCTAAAGCCTCTCTCCAGAGTTGTATTTTGCTGGGTAGGAAAGGGGATGTGAGAGGTCTAATAATTCCTTAAGTTAGCTCTGAAGTAATCCTATTGCTCTTAGCCCTGCCCTGCATCCCTGCCATTACAGTAGCATGATGTGCCAATTCCTGAGCCTTTCAGAGATTCTACATTGTGACACGGGTTGCCTCTTGACAACCCTGTCCCTCTGGAGGCTTCAAATTCAATTTTCTTTGTTCTAAGTCACTCAACTCATCCACCTATTCTCTCTCTTTTTAAAAATATTTATTTTCCTTATTTTTTTTGGCTGCATCGGGTCTTACTTAGCTGCAGCGCACGGGATCTTTGTTGAGGCATGCGGGATCTTCTCGTTATGGTGCCACTGTCTGTTCGGGTCTCTCTCTAGTTGTGGCATGCAGGTTTTCTCTCTCTAGTTGTGGCGTGGGGGCTCCAGAGCGTGTGGGCTCTGTAGTTTGCGGTGTGCAGGCTCTCTTGCTGAGGCGTGCGAGCTCAGTAGTTGTGGCGGGCGGGCTTAGTTGTCCCGCGGCATGTGGGATCTTAGTTCCCTGACCAGGGATCAAACGCACCTCCCCTGCGTTGGAAGGTGGATTCCTTACCATTGGACCACCAGGGAAGTCCCCATCCACCTACTTTCTATCTTCTAAAACTATTTTTTCTCTTGCTCACTGTATTTTTTTGGGGGGGGGTGGGGGTGGTTATTCCTATTTTTATTCCTTTACTGTCATTCTAGTGAGATTTTGGGAGGGAGCAGAGAAAAATGTGTTTATTCCAATACGTCTAACCAGAAGTCCTAACTTTTTTTTAATTTAAAACTTTTATTCCCTAGATTATTACACAGTAAAATTGACTTTTTCTGATGTGTGTATAGTTCCATGAGTTTGAAACACATGCAGAGATAAACCACCACCACAATCAGGATACTGAACAATTCCATCAACCCAAAGAACTCTCTTGTGTTACCCCTCTGCAGTCACACTCTCTCCATCCCTAGCCCCTGTTCACCATAGTTTTGGCTTTTCAAGAATGTCATATAAGTGGAATCATATGGTATGTAATTCTCTGAGACTGACTTCTTTCACTCAGCATAAGGACTCTGAGAGTTATCTCAGGCATTGCATGTGTCAATAGTGCCTTCCGTTTTAACACACAGTAGTATTCTACTGTATGGATGCAGCACAGTTGGTTTATCCATTCACCCACTGAAGGATATCTGTGTTGTTTGACTTGTTTGCAGATTTTTAAAAACATAATTAAAAAAAAAACTTGTAGTAAAATACACATAACCTGAAGCTGATCATCTTAACCTTTTTAAAGTGTACAGTTTGGTAGCATTAAATACATTGGCATTACATGCAACCATCACCACTTTCCATCTCCAGAAGCAGCTTTTCATCTTCCAAAACTGAAACTCTGTACCCATTAAACAATAATGCTTCTTTCCTCCCTTGTTTACAGATTTTTGTGTGAACATAATATCTAGGAATGGAACTGCTAGAGAATGTAACAAATATATGTTTAATTTTATAAGAAAATGTCAAACTGTTTCCAAAGTGGCTGTATCATTTGTATTCTCAACAGCAATGTATGAAAGTTCCCAATGCTTTGTATCCTTGTTAGACTTAATAACATATTTTTTAATGTTAGCTAACTTAACAGGTATACAGTATAGAACTACTAATGCAAAAGCTGTATCAGAGGTTGCTAGATTACAAAGATGGAAAAATGTACAGATCAACCCTGCATACATCTTTCTTAAAGTTGACCTAACGTAGCACTTTTCACTAAATGTTTAGCTGAAGAAATATCTGAGAATTACTTGTATAGAAAAGAAGGAAAAGAAAAAAGTTGTTTAAAAATTCCCAATCTTCTCCCTAAAGTTTCCTGTATTGGTTAAGGCATCAGTAATGAAAATCATGAGTATTATTTATTCTCTGATAAAAAACTTAACATTGAGACTAATCAGAAAAAAAGGAAACAAAGATCGTAATCACTGTGAGTGCTTTTCATAATGATTTTCCTAGGATTGAGGCAGAATGAAAGCCCATTCAGTTTTAGCTGGGGCTTCTATTCAGCCTCTGTCATAGATAATATTTTTCTATATGAATACCACCAATACCAGAGATATAAAAATGCTATCTAATTCATACAATTAAAATTCATTCATTGTGGAGTAAGAAGGGTACAGTGTTTTCCTATAAAAACGATAGTACTAAATAGTGTAAAATGGAAAATAATAAATGAAAGAGCAAGATTTCCATCAACAAGCCATGTTTTCCTTTTGCCTTTCCATTTAAACAATATCAGAGATTTGTTTTCCCCTACCTTTTCCAGTTCCTTCCAGTCATAATTTGTATTTCCAATAACCATTGCTTGTAGTTCATTAGGCTGGAAGAGCTGAAGGACTTTTCCTCCACAGACCTTATGAAAGCCCGCATGAAAAGCATCAAATAAGGAAGCCACTGATTTACTGAATATGTAATCCACATAAGCATCAACAAACTCCTGCCTGGAAATGAAAAAGCACACATGCACAGAATATAAAAATCATTTTTTATAGAGAATACATATTGAAGTCTTATTAAAACTTTGAATGCAGCTGTACTTTTTGCTACTTATGTATAAAACTGAGAAAGTATGAATAAGGTTCAAAGGGACAAAGTCTTTATGAAGAAGTCTATTATTCTTTCTATACAAAAATCTGGTATATCTATGAGGCATGTACAATCTCTCATTTACAGCCATTCTTAGGCTATTTCTAAGTGAAAGATTTCATTTCCTAATGGGGAGAATGATGATACAAATGGCTATAAAAAATTTTTAAATTCACAAATTATTCAGAATTTATACGTACCATTCCACATACATCCCTAAAAAGAATAACCTCTTAAAAATACTAGGTGACAAAAAAAAATGAGAGCTTTGGGATTCAGACTATTTGACAGACTACAGTCTGTTCTTCCTTGGGTTTCAAGGAATCTGATAACACAATTTATTTAAAAAACTAAAAACCCAAGAGGGACACTAAGTATTCTTTAAGGATAATCATTAAAGATTACAAGTGCAGTTTCTTTTCAAATGTATGTGCACATACATATAAATACACACATACACATGAACACTTTGGATGCTTTTCTTCCTGTTATGATACAAAAGGAAACCCCTTTACCCAGTAATTAGAACTACAATTTTATTCAATTTGTTCTGTTAGCCACAAACACTTTATGAGCTATCTGGTCAAACCAATAATGAGAATGGGTACTAGAGGATTTCGATATTTCATACTCCTGTTTTCCAAATTAAAAAGGATGATTCTATAAATGGGAATACTGGTAAATTTAGTCATCTACAGATAATCATTTTAGCAAAGTTTAAAATAATACCAAACTGAATTTACAAAGAGGGAAAAAAAAAAGGTTAAAGGAGGATATTATAAAACTGGGTGGCCCTAAGGAAAAATTAATAATAGCATATGCTTATCAGCATAAGGTTCTGATGAGAAGAAACAGGTAATTTTGTAATGCATAATTTTATAATTAATCTAATGAGAAAGTCAAATTTATACTAGTTAAGTCTCTTAAGTACAAAAGGTTAAATTGTTTTATGGGCTAACATTTTTGCCTTCAACACTTTCATTATGTAACTAGGACTGGCAGTACAAAGATCAAAATTCTTTAAATTACTTCTAAATAACCTATGGGAAACAATATTTGTTAGAAACTTAAAGAATTAGTCCAACAATAGAAACTTTAAAAGCTGAAAAAAACAATCTTTCTAAATCATAGTCAAAGTTTTTCAAAACCAAGCTTTTTTTTAAAGGGTAAGTAGAAAGACCTAAATTATTTTCACATTATTTTTAAAACAGCTTTATTTTTTATCAAAGTAGAAGTATATACATTTTAAAATGTCAAACAGTAATAATCCTAACAGCCAACATTTACTGAGCACATACATGTGCTAGGTACTACTCTAAGCATTTTAAAATTATCGCCTCATTTAATCCTCAAAATAACCCCATGAAGTATGTATAATTTATCATCCCATTTTATGGAAAAAGAGACTATGAGGCATGGAGACATAAACTAATTTACCTAAACTTAGTTATACAGCTTCTAAGTAGTAGAATCAGGATTATAATCATTTGGATCAAGTCCCTGGCAATTTGAAGAAAACTATTTGTTAACTATTTTTGCTATTCCTTCTGATATTTACCTTCAAACTTCAACAACACAGTTCTACTGTTATTCCTTGATTTACAATTATAAATATTATCTGATGCAGTGAATAATGAATATTGGTTCAATATTTATTGTTAACATTTTTATGATTATAAATATTCAGCTAGGGAGTATTCTATGATTACTTTTCTTAAAAAGAACTTTTGTTTCCCTTAGGTTGCTACCTCATCTCCAACTTCAACAGAAATGTCAATCTCCTCTAGATTCATTCAAATATTTTAGGTTGCATTTTTCTCCTGAAGACATTCCTCCTGGAGCCCTCCATCTTCTTGATCTACCGCAGACTGACTGCTCTTTCTAAATCATGTACACACTGCTGTTCCTCTTTGTCTCTCCTATTTGTTTTTTTTTGGATCCCCTGTCTTCCTCGTTCTTGGTTCAATTCCTTGTTTTGGTAGGACACATCCTCCACACATTCTTAAGAAAAATGCGCTGGAAGTAAATTCTCTGAGACTCTGCATGTATAAAAATGTTTTTATACACCACATACTTGATAGTTTCAATATAGAATTCTATGTTAAAAATAATTTTTTTCCCAGAATTTTGATCTCCTAGCTTCAGTGTCATTCTTTAGAAGCCTGATGTTATTTTGATTCTTAATTCTTTGCGTATGGTCTGCTTTTTTTTTTTCTGAAAGGTTTTAGGGTCCCTTTTTCTTTGGGTTTTGAAATTTCATGTATTTTTGCTTTGGCATATGTTTTTTCAGTTCACATGCTTTCCATCTTAAAAGGCATGTCATCCAGTTCTGGGAAGTTTTTTTTCGTACCATTTCTTTGACAAATTTCATTCATTCCATTTCCTTCAGTGAATTTTTTTCAGTTTTTAATAGTATCCTTATGGATGCTACTCTTACCATCTTGAGGATACTGATTTCAATTTTCATTGAAGCTTTGTTTTTCATCCTACACTGTTTGTGTTTCCTTGGCATTCTTTTTCACTGTTTTGGTCCTTTCTTAAATGTCTACTGATCTTTGGTTATTCACTTACATTTAAAAGTTAGGCAGTTTTCCCAGAGAAGAATCCTCCAATATAGAGTGTCAAGGAGGAGGGAGCTGTAGACTGTCACTTAATCTCCCTGTTTTCATTTCAGCGCTTTGTCCCTGGCTGTACCTAACTGCCCTCAAATCCACAGTTCCTTTAGTTCAATCTCCCCAGAATGTAAGTTTCCAATCTGCCTAGGCTGGAGAGGGGAAGTTGCCAGCTACTTGTGTACTAAGGGAAATAGGTTTCTAACTGCTTCTTGTAACAGCCAATCTTTCTGTTTCCAGCTTCCCCTTAAACTCCACAGACATACACATTTTAACCTGTTTTTTATTCTCAGTGCCTGAGGCCTCTGTTCTGCAATATGAACTGTCTGCCTTCTTGGTTCCCAGTCCATCTTATGTTGCAGCTTTTTCTGGCTGGCTGAAGTTAGGCACCACTGGCTTCTAGCTTCCAAAAACGAGTTTGCTGTTGTCTCCTCTCCCTTCTCTTTGTTCTTGTTGTTAATGATCTTTTAATCCCTTTATTAATGTCTTAAAAGGAGCAAAAGGAAGATTAATTACGTCCTTACCATTCAAAATAAGTTTTATCTGAGTAAAAACTTAAGGTTGTGACATATTTCTAAATACAGAAGAAAATGCCTACTGAATCTTTTTACTACCACTGATGCTGCTTATAATTCACTTACCGATTTTGTTTGTTAACAGCTGTGTCTGCACCATTTAGAACCAGTTCTTTCACTTCTGTTGCACCAAAGTTTTCAACTGTGATCTATTAATTTAAATTTTTAAAAAAAGTCAATGTCAGACTCAAAACTTATTAGATTATTTTAATAACCTATTATTATAATCTACCTTTCTCTCATTAAATATAAGAAGTAATAAATTTGCAGTAAAATTCTGCTACCATAAGCTTATTTGTGAATTCTGCATAAAGCCACAACTAGAAATCTTCATCTTCTCTGGCAGTTTGAAATCCTACCTTGACTAACTAATTACAAATCAACAAGTGTTTGGTTTGTTAAAAACAGGAAACTGAGTATTTATCATGTGTAAAACTTCAGAAGGGTCACTACAGGAGTAAAATATTAGAAAGGATGTTTTCCACGGACAAGTGAAAGACTCAAAGTCAGAATGCATTCAGTTTAGACTAGCTATGCATTCTTCCCACATGATAGCTGCTACTCTTGAATTCTTCCTTGCTGCATTCTTAATTACAAGTTGTTCTTCCAGTTTGCCATTAATTTGGTCTATAAAGAGTCAGTTATTTTGAAACTTTTAATTTCCCTTACTAGTGTACTCATTTTCCTAATGTTACCATTCCCACCTTTGAATCTTTCTTCTTCCTATTCCCTTTTTTTTGGAATATTATCCTCTTCTTTTAAAACATTTTTTTTAGTATCTGTTGTCTATAAAACACTATGGTGGGAGTGGGATGATAAGAGATGAATAAATCCCTGCTCTGGAGTTTACTATTTAATGAAAGAGGAGAAATGTGATATGTAAACAACTCATTATAATAAAATCAATGCTATAATACAGACATGAACAAAATACTACCAGACCACAGAAGAAAGAAAACTTACTTCTAACTAGAGGAAGTATTAAAAACCTTGAGGAAGAAATGTCATTTGAAAAGCACCTGAAAGGGTAAGTAGGGCTCTGAAAGATTAGGAGAGGGTGGAAATTTCTGACTGAGTACATAGATTGAACAAAAGAATAGATATAAGAGCAAATATCAAAAAAAAGTATGCCCCTAAAAAGCAGGGATGGTAAGGTATATAAAAGAATATTGTGAGACATGACAAAATGCAGTATGAATGGAAGGATACAATGAAAGTTAGAAAGAAAGCCAGATTACAAAGGTCTTTTAAGTCCATTATAAAGCTATTATTCTGCAAGTAATAAAGAGCCACTGAACGTCTGGGAAAGAAATGGTAGTAGGAAGGAATGTTTCAATTACCACAGTTCTTAGATATACTAAGCATTCACAAACTTGGTGATTGATAAATCAGAAATTAAACTGCTTGGAACCCAATGTTTCAGTCAATTGAGATGAACAGTAAAGATTCAATGATAACTGACATGGTTATAAGTGAATCAACTGAAAAGGAGAACTAAAATTTCATAGTAAACAGAAGTCCAAGGAGAATTTTTTTTCTTGAAAACTATTAAACATTACTAAAATAAATTAACTTATTTCCCCTAAATCTATCAAATTTTCTTACAACTAAACTATGTGCCAATTCTTAAAATGATCAAAGAATGGATAAACTTTATTGAGGGGGCACATAATTTTTTGGCAAGTTGTGTGATAGTGGAATATGGTATCTTTTGTCAGCTTTGACCATAAAAACATAAAGAGAACTGTTTAGGGGTGGGGGACAAACAAAGTTTTTGAAAAGACATAAAAAAAGAAAAACTGAAGGTTTTACCATTTTCCCAAGAGTCTAATTTATAATACTGAAATTGTTACTTCTGAAGTGACTTATAATCCTTCCTGATTTTCTCTTCTTTAGTTGTCAACTAGTCTACTTCTGCCAGATTCTCATTTGTCAATGGCTTTGCATGTAACTGGATGATTTACTGAACACCCCTCTCAGAGAATTAAGTTCTGCATCTTTTACAAGATTTGCAATTTCATCTTCCAAATAATATTCCAATGTATTTGTATTTGTATTGCATCCAACCGTAAGACTAAATAGGCAAGGATGAATGTTAGTGTGAAAGGGATATCTGAGTGGGAATTAATCTTTTAGGTGGCAAATTCATTAGTGAATATTTTCATGTTACAATAACCTATGCTTCTCTAAACATTCTTGTAACTGCAGACTCAAAAAATGAACACTTTAATAAAGAGGACCCCTTGTATTTGTAAAGATCTTTAGTATAATGTTAAACAACATAGGCTTTGAAGTCACAGAGCTGGATACAAATACTATCTCTGAAGTGTGATGATTGTTTTCAGTTTTCTTTATATGTAAAATAAGGATAATAATACCCATATCTTGGGATTATGAGGATTAAATGAAATAATGCATGTACTGTGACTAGCATATAGTTAATGCTCAATAAATGTTAGCTAAAGGGTTCTTTAAGAATACCATCCATTAAAATAAAGAAAAACCATAAGGCACAGCTGATAAATAAAAAGGGATGATGAACACTCAGGCTACTCTATGTCTTTTCATCTTACCGTAAAATTAAGACAAAATGTTTCCTCAACATCATCTTCTGGATAATCCAGTAACTGTTGCATGCTTCTGAAAAACAATATATATGTTTCTTTGAAGTAAAATATTATTGAGTATTTTGACTATTTTGCTTATGACTAAGTATATATTTTCATTCATTCTTGATCAAATCCTTTTGTTAATTTGTACTTTTATATTTGTTTCAGAATGGTGGATGTACAATGGAAAACTTATAAACAATGCTGAAGAAAAAGCAACCTACTCTAAGGCTTTCATCTCCTGCTTTGAATACAAAAACATGTATCCACCTATTTTCAATACTTGTTCTTATTTATATACAATTTTTATTCCATTTTATGTAATAAATAAAAAGAAACTTTACATATTACATGTAGGAATGAAGGTGATTAGAAGTAAAAGTCCAAATAAATCATTTAACTACATTCAGGAAACATTACCTTCCTAAATTTATTATCAGATATTCACAAAGTATTGTTAAACTAAAAATTCAGTACATGGTTTTATACACATAACGCTTTCAGCAGAAAATTCTCAGTCTGAGTAACACAATGGGTTTTCCTTTATTAGAAGGGCTATTAGTTTATTTTGGAAATTCAACAAGAACAACAGAAACATAATTATTCCTAAAAGGAAAGCTTCTGGACATTCCCCATTTCCTATTTTCTAAACCCCACTCTTGCCACTTTTTACAACTAACCTCCCAACATCAGGCATTAGTTCTTTCAAATCATCCAGAGATGGCTTCTTTTTTAGCAGTTTCTTATACAAAGCCAAAGGAAAATGGAGGTCCACAATAGTAAAATTATAAATTGCTAATCCACAGATAACACCAATCAAGTGGAACAAATCACTGTCTTCAAATGTCTAAAATTATAAGGGAAAAATAAGTAAAGACTTGTTCTCCAAGTTAAAACATTAAACTTTCTCTGATTACAAAAACACATACTTGTGGTAGAAAATTTTGGAGACACAGAAAAAAGTAATGAATAATAGGAAAAAAGCTCATTCTCATTCCCATCTCCCTGGGACAATACCACTGTTAGTATTTTTGCACATTTGCATTCAACGTATTTTCTGGGACAAACAAAATTAAAATTTAGTTGAGATGATACTAAATATATAATTTCACAACTGGCTTTTTCCCCAGAAATAGAATCGTTTTCACATCTTTAAGCATTACATTAATAAATGAAATGATTACTAGAACATTTTTTCTGATTTAAAAAATTATACACATTCAAAATTTGGAAAATAAAAAACCTAAAGAAGAAAATGAATTAAACACCTGTAATCCAATCACTTAGAAACACCCAAAAACAACGACTTAAAATTTTTTTAATGTATTTCCATCTACTATAAGTTCAGAAAAATAATTTAAAACATTATACTTAAGGCTTTCTCATTTTTCTAATTACAACACAAGTATTTTCTTATGTCATTAAATATTCTTCCAGGACCTCCCTGGTGGCGCAGTGGTTAAGAATCCACCTGCTAATCCAGGACACGGGTTCGAGCCCTGGTCCGGGAAGATCCCACATGCCGCAGAGCAACTAAGCCCATGCGCCACAACTACTGAGCCTGCGCTCTAGAGCCCACGTGCCTAGAGCCTATGCTCCACAATAAAAGAAGTCACTGCAGTGAGAAGCCCACGCACCACAATGAAGAGTAGCCCCTGCTCATTGCAACTAGAGAAAGCCTGAGCGCAGCCACAAAGACCCAAAGCAGCCAAAAATAAATTAATTACAAAAAAAATTCTTCCAGAACACAATTTTTAATGGTTGCATATTATATCATATAAAAGTTCCATGGCTTACTAAGTTAGCTATTTTAACTATAGTTGGACATTTAGATTATTAAAATATTAAAAACAATGCTATTCCCCTCACCTCTCCCACCCCAGTAATCTTTAGAGAATTAACATATGGTCACAGGAAATTCAGTAAGCATGACAATTAAGAGCAAACAATTTTTAAACTAGATCTGGGGCTCCAGACCTGGTTCATTCATTATCTAGCCTCACTGTTTTCAAGATAAAAGTAGTATTAATTTCATATGGTTGTTGTGAGGATTAAGTGGAATAATGTATGTAAAATACTTTTAGCACAGTTCCTGAAGCACACAGTGAAGGCTCAATAAATATTATTCGAAATAGCTAGTAATTTTCAAAAGAAGATGGGCATCTTTTTTGCATATATTTTGGTCCGTAGCTTGGAATACCTCCTTAGAAGAAATTCTGCTTTGCAAGGAAGAATTTCAAAGTCAAAGGAAAGTTAAGCATACTATCAAACTCTTTTCCTCCACAACTGTTCTAGTTTGTACCGCCATTTGTAGTCCAGGAAAATGACTATCTTTCCACATTTTCATCTGCATACACATACCACAGACACATAAAACATATTTCTGAGTTAAAAAAATGACAACTTGTTTTACTATATATTTTTTACTATTAGTGATACTGAAAATTAGGGATTTGTGTGTTTGTGAAATGCCTCTTTGTATACTTGGCCCATTTATCTTTTGGGGGCTAGTGCTTACTTATATATTTGTATCTGAATTCATCATATGTCAGGGTTATTACCCTGTGTCATCTTTGTTACATATATGCTTTTTATGTTTTGTTATATCATATTTTTCATTGGTCAAATTAAACTTTTTCTTCTGTGATGTCCTACATTATGTTGAAGTTTAGAAAGTCCTTCTTAAGTAGGGCAGACTGAATATGTGTTAATCTCTCTTCTTCCAGAAATCCCTCTAAGTGAGAATAAAGAATTAAAAATGGCATAAACCCACAAGAAAAAAAGAATAGGGGAGGGTTTTAATAGCACTAAAGAGATTTCAATATTTCAAAATATGAGAAGTAAATGGATAGCTTGTCTGTTTCGGTAAAGCAGAAAAAACTGAAACAGTAGCTTTTAGAGGAAAGCCAGTAAAAAACAAGTTCATCTGTCCTGTAGGCTCAGGAACTGGAAGTGCCAATTAATACCTGTAAAGTCAGAGGTAGTCCAGGTAGCTCAGTTAGTAAAACATAAGAATCTGAAAGAGGTATCAGAGTGGGGTTGAAAATAGGATGCTTGGTGGAAAGGCTGTTGCCTTTTTGGAAAGGATGAACTAAAGAGGCTCTGAAATCTGAGGTAGCTGATGGTCAGGGTGCTGCATTAAACAAAGGGATCGGGCTTCCCTGGTGGCGCAGTGGTTGAGGGTCCGCCTGCCGATGCAGGGGACGCAGGTTCGTGCCCCGGTCCGGGAGGATCCCACGTGCCGCGGAGCGGCTGGGTCCGTGAGCCATGGCCGCTGAGCCTGCGCGACCGGAGCCTGTGCTCCGCAACGGGAGAGGCCACAGTGGTGGGAGGCACGCATACCGCAAAAAAAAAAAAGAAAAAAAAGAAAAAAAAGAAAAACAAAGGGATCAAATGAAGGTCTGTACAGTGAACAGTGAGAATCCTAGCTTCCCTTTGCAGTGTTTGGAACACTACTAGAACACTGACAGCCAGGGCTACAACCTTTCCTGTAAACACAAAGAATAAAAAACTTATATATGCTGACATTTGAGGGTTCGCCCTTGAGAGGCTCCCACCTAATCACTCTATGAATAGGGCCAGTACACAGTGCCCATACACATAAAGTATCTAGGTAGCATTTCAGTGTCACAGTCACAGCCAAGAACCACAAGAAAAAGACAAAAGAAACAAACACAAGAAAACTGGATGAATAAGAGGTATTATGGGAAACAAAGAAAAACAATAAATTTCAAAAGACTACATTTAAGAAGATTAAAATCATAAAATATATCTTTTCAGAACATAATGGAATGAAACTAGAAATCAATATCAGAAGGAAATATGGAAAAGTCACAAAGATGTGGAAATTAAACAACACACTCTTAAAAAAACCAATGGGTCAAAGAAGGTATCACAAGGGAAATCAGAAAATACTTAAGAGACTCCTGAAAATGAAAATACACACACAAAAACTTATGGAATGCAGGGAAAGCAGTGTTCAAAAAGAAGTTTTTATATTTGTAAACATCTATTAAAAACGAGGGGACTTCCCTGGTGGCCCAGTGGTTAAGGATCTGCCTTCCAATGCAGGGGATGTAGGTTCGATCCCTGGTCGGGGAATGAGGATCTCACATGCCACAGGGCAACTAAGCCCATGTGCCGTAACTAGAGAGCCTGCGTGCCACAACTACTGAGCCCACGTGCTCTGGAGCCCGTGTGCCACAACTACTGGGCCCGTGCACTGCAACTACTGAGCCCACGCACCACAGCTAGAGAGAGGCCCGCGCACCACAACGAAGATCCTGTGTGCCACAACTAAGACCCGATGCAGCCAAATAAAAAAATTAATTAATTAATTAAAAAGAAACAATTTCTCAAATAAATAACCTAACTTTATATCCTAAGGAGCTACAAAAAGAAGAGCAAACCAAACCCAAACCTAGCAGAGGGGGAAAATAATAAAGATTAAAGTGGAGATAAATGAAATGAGAATGGAAAAGCAATACACAAAGCAACAAAACCTAATGGTGATTCTTTTTTTTTTGGCGGTACACGGGCCTCACACTGTTGTGGCCTCTCCTGTTGCGGAGCACAGGCTCCGGACACGCAGGCTCAGCAGCCATGGCTCACGGGCCCAGCTGCTCCGTGGCATGTGGGATCTTCCCGTACCGGGACATGAACCCATGTCCCCTGCATCGGCAGGCGGACTCTCAATCACTGCACCACCAAGGAAGCCCCAAGCTGATTCTTTTAAAAGATTAACAGAATTAACAAACCTTTAGCTAGAATGACCAAGAAAAAAAGAGAGAAGACTTACTAAAATCAGGACCGAAAGTGTGGACATTACTATCAACCTCAGAGAAATAAAAAGGATTATAAGAGAATACTATGAATAACTGCATGCCATCAAAATAGATAATCCAGATGAAATGGACAAATTCCTAGAAACACACAAACTACTAACTGACACTAGAAGAATTAGAAAACCTAAAGAAACTTATAACAAGAGATTGAATCATCAATCAAAAACCTTCCAACCAACAAAAACCTGAGACCATATTCTACCAAACATTTAGAAGAATTAACACCAATCATTCTCAAACTCTTCCAAGAAATGGAAGAGAAGGAAACAGTTCTTAACTCATTCTATGAGGTCAGGTATACCATGACACCAAAGCCAGACAACGACATCACACACACACACAAAAGAAAACTATACAGCAGTATTCCTTACAAATAAGAACAGAAAAATCATCAACAGAATACTAGGAAACTGAATCCAGCAGCACATTAAAAGGATTACACACCATGACCAAGTGGGCTTTATCCCAGGACTGCAATGTCGTTCAACATAAGAAAATCAACCAATGTAATATATCACATAATGGAATGAAGGAAGGAAACCACATGATCATCTCAACTGATGCAGAAAAAAACATATGAATAAAATCCAACACCCCTTCATGATAAAAAACTCAGTAAACTAGGCATAGAAGGGAATTTCCTTAACATGATTCAAGGTATTTATGAAAAACCCACAGCTGACATTCCACTCAGATCAGGAAAAATTGAGAAGCATGTCCACTGTCACCACTTGCATTTGAAAGCATACTGGAAGTTCAAGGTGGGGCAATCAGACAAGAGAAAAAAATAAAGGTATACAAATTGGAAAGAAAGAAGTAAAATTAAATCTATTGAATTTATAGATGACATGATTTTGTATACAGAAATCCTAAAGAATGCACAAAACAAACTATTAGTGCTAATAAATGAATTCAGCACATGATCAACACAAAAAATCAGCTCTATTTCTACACAGTAGCAATGAACTAAAAATAAAATAATTCCATTTACGATAGCATCAAAAAGAATAAAATACTGAGAAATAAATTTAACCAAGGAAGTGTAAGACTTGTACACTGAAAACTATAAAACATTGCTGAAAGAAATTAAAAGACCTAAATAACTGGAAAGACATCTAATGTTCATAGACTAGAAGATAATATTGTTAAGGTGGCCATACTTCCCAAACTGATTCAATGCATTCTCTATCAAAACCTCAATGGCCTTTTTTGCAGAAATGGAAAAGCTAACTGTAAAATTCATACAGAATTGTAAGGGACCGCTAATAGTCAAAAGAATCTTGAATGAGAAGAACGAAGTGGGAGAACTCACACATTCCAATTTTAAAATCTACAAAGCTATAGTAAACGAGACAGTGTAGTACTGGCATAAGAATAGACATATACACCACTGGAATAAAATTGAGAGTCCAGAAATAAATCCATATAGCTACAGTCAATTAATTTTCAACAGGGTGCCAAGACTTAACAAACAATGGTGGGACAACCAGGTATTCACATGCAAAGAATGAAGTTGAACTCTTACCTCACACCATGGACAAAAATGAACTCAAAATAGATGAAAGACCTAAATATAACAGCTAAAACTATAAAACTCTTAGAAGAAAACTCAGGGGTAAATCTTCATGACCCTGAATTTGTCCATGGTTTCTTAGTTATAACACCAAAAAGCACAAGCAATAACATAATCGACAAAAAAAAAAAAAAAAGACTTCACCAAAATTTAAAACTTTTGTTATCAAAGGACACTAGCAAGAAAGTAAAAAGATAATTCATACACTGGGAGAGAATATTTGCAAATCATATATTTGACAAGGGTCTAGTATCCAGAATACATAAAAGAACTCCTAAAACTCAGCAACAAAAAGAAAAACAAGCCAATTAAAAAAGTGTGTAAGACTTAAAAAGACATTTTGCTAAAGAAGGCATACAAATGGCCAAACAAGCACATCATTAGCCAGTAGGGGATGCAAATCAAATCACAATGAGAGGGACTTCCCTGGTAGTCCGGTGGGTAAGACTACACGCTCCCAATGCAGGGGGCCCCAGGTTCAATCCCTGGTCAGGGAACTAGATTCCACATGCATGCCGCAACTAAGAAGCCTGCATGCCACAAGTAAACATGCCGCAGCAAATATCCCACGTGCCACAACTAAGACACAGTGCAGCCAAAATAAACAAATTAATTAATTAATTTTAAAAAACCACAGTGAGATACCACTTCATACCCACTATAATAATAAGAAAAATACAGAAATACATATATAAAATATATTTAAATATATATATATATATACATATATATATATATTTTTAAAGGAAAGTGGCAAATGTTGACCAGGATTGTAGAGAAATTGTAATCCTCATGTATTGCTGATGGGAATGTAAAATGGTATAGCCATTGTGGGAAACAATTCGGTGGTTCCTCAAAAAGTCAAACAGAATTATCACATAACCTAACAATTCCATTCATAGGTATATACCCAAAATAACTGCAAACAATAACATGTACACAAGTTTTCACAGCAGTACTATTCATAATATTTAGCCAAAAGAGGTAAACAACCCAAATGTCCATCAACTGATGAATGAATATACAAATGTGGTATATCTATATAATGGAATATTATTCAACTATAAAAAGGAATTAAGTACTGACACATGATACAACATGGATGAGCCTCGGAAACATTATCCTAAGTGAAAGAAGCCAGACACCAAAGGCCATACACTATATGGTTTCCATTAACAGCAAATATCAAGAATAGACAAAGCCACAGAGATAGATAGTAAAGCAGTGATTGTCTGAAGCTGAAGGAAGAAGGAAATGGGGAGAAACTGCTTAATGTCTACAGGTTTCCTTTTGAGGTAATGAAATGTTCTGGAACTGGAGAGTGGTGATGGTTGCACAACACTGTGAATGTACTAAATGCCACTGAATTGTACATTTTAAAATTCTTAAAATGATGACTTTTATGTTATGTGAATTTTACCTCATTAAAAACAATATTAAATTAAAAAGAACATATAGCCCTCTGCCTTCCTCCTTCCTTCCTACACCTTCTCTGAGGAGGTGGTCCAGTATGTCTGGGGCTAAGCTTTTGGCCAATGTAACCAGAAGACTAGCTACTTACTGAGTAAATACCTGGAAGATGATGGCTGTTAAGTTTCTCACTAGTGATTTAAGTCACATAAAATGGAAAGGGAGAAGGCTAAAGTAAACTCTGTGGTGTTTGTATAGAATTAGAGGTGTCAGTATCATCTCATGGTTTTTAACGTGTGTATGTATATATATACACACACAAATATGTGTGTGTACATGTATACATATATATAAATATCCATACATGTTGAAATCCAGGAGATGTATGCCATGTGTGTATACATACATATAGTTCCTAGTTCTGTCTGCTGTGAGACTCTGAAAGCAATGACTCCTTGGTAGCAATGAATACACGTAGCATCCAGAGCTTGACTTCTAAATACCATTTTATACTTAAAGAAGTCAGGGCTCTTAGGAGAAATGGCTAATGCCAGGACTGGGGTAGAGAAAACACAAAATGAGCCTGGAACATTTTCTGTACCAAATGTAATGAATAATTAAAGAATAATGGGAACATGTCAAAAGTACACAGAAGAGCAGCTCTATGGGGCTCCGATTGCCCAAATCAAGATATAACTGAAAAGGTATAAGAGATCCACAAGGAATTCCCTGCTGGTCCAGTGGTTAGGACTCCGCACTTCCACTGCAGGGGGCATGGGTTTGAGCCCTGGTTAGGGAAATAAGATCCCGCATGCCGCAAGGGCACGGCCAAAAAAACCCACAAAGATATACAATAAAGCTTGTTACGACTGCCCCTCCCCTGGTCTCAAAACATTACCTTCCTGCAGAACTGAATAGAGGCCCACAGAACTCTGTGTTCCTGGCAGACAGGCCTCCACCCCACGGACACTCTTCAAATTCTATCTGCTACACCACTACAAACTGCCCTAAGAGATCAGCGCCAAGAAAGAGACCATAATTTAAACAGATTGTCCACCTACCTCAGAGGCCATCAGGACTATTCAACCATGTCTTACATGCCTAACTGTCAACAAAGGAGGCCTAAAAACTCACAAGTTGTCCCTAATCCCACTTCCATGTGGCAGTGTACAGGCCCTAAAATCTGACACAATGTTACTAACTGTCCCTGCTCCACCAGACCCCTTCTCTCTCCTGGAACTCACAATCTATCATTTGGAAAACTGCCTATATCCTAAACTTCTCCAAATTCTCCTTGCCCCTTTTCTAAATGAACAAGGCTGTCTCCTGAAGATGCTGTTTCCCCTGCAGCTCATAATAAATGGTGTTTGTTTAACCTTCCAACCCCTCATACAACCAGGCCTAGAGAGAGGTCTCCTGGCTCTTCACTCCTTCTAGACCTCCTTCCATTTGCCTTCTTAAAATCCCAGCTTCTGTCAAACACATGCCAACTGACCATTTTCCCTGCTACTGTTCCTTGTGCTGACATCTAAAGACATTCACAGTGCACTCATTCACAGATTCTGGCACTATCTTTTGCTTTCTTTTTCTACCACTATTCCTGCCATCGTTTTTGACGATTTCAATACCCGGGCCAAAAAAGGCATCCAACACACTAGCCTCTCAGTTCCTTGAACTGCAATTTTCCAACAAAAAATTTCCAACCGTCTTGTCCTCCCATCACATCTCAGACACCCATTCTCATGGTCATATTTTATATTTAAATGCAACCACCCAAATTTTAAGCATTCCCTATCTGACCATCATTTCTTACTTTGTAACTCACCCCCCCCAATACTTTGACTCACACTACAACTCAACTCCACCAGCAACTACAAGCCATTAACCACACTACTTTGTAAAAAATCATCACCTCCCAACCAAGTCCTTACATTTTCTTCCTTACAAAGCTTAAATTCTATAATTCATCAAGATAATCAATCATTCCCCTGCTCTTTCTTCCCTTCTGTTTATACTCACTTGCTAAAACCACAACCTAGTTAAATCAACTGTCTGTTTCATTTTTACCTCTACCTAAGCAGCTAAATGTGACTAAAGAAAATAAACACAACCATGTTGATTGGTCTCCTTTTAAAATTCATGAACGTAAGTTTCAAATGGGCCTCCAATGCCGCCAGTCTAACCCTGTATTTATTTACATGGTCATCTTATTTTCCCACTCCCCTAAGTGATTATTTCACTCTTTCTCCTTTCTTCTTCAAACCTCCAACAACCTTCCCCCTATTCGAACTTTCTAACAAACTTGCATCTTATTTCACTGTAAAGTAGAAATAATTCTAAGAGAACTTGCACAACCTCCCACCATCAAATCTACCAGAAGATTTGTATTTACATATATACTTGGCTTTCTCTCATGATATTATGGATCTATGTGTCTGATTAGAGTCAATCCTCCACTAGCATACCCATCTGCATCTTTTCTTCACAATTTAAGGACTGTGCTCCTGCAGCTGATATCCCCTCCTGCATAGCTGATTTTCTACTTTCTGAGTAATTCATCACAACAACATGCAAACATGCTTTAATTTCTCATGTAAAATAAAATACCCTTTCTTGATGAAGAAAAAAACATGTATAGTATAGCACTTCTTTTTAAAAATACTTCTTATTTTCAAATACTTTAACACTCACAAGAAATTACACAAATAGTACAGAATTCCTCTGTACTCTTTACTCAGTTTTCCCCAAGAATAACAGCTTAAATAACCATACTTAAAACCAGGAAACTGACATTGGTATGTGGTATACTACTACATACGTACTTATATTTATTTTTTCAAAAACGGTTAAACTGTAACATTCCTTTTGAAAAGAATAACTTTAAGAGGAGGGAGGAAGTACAGTGCAGGGGGTAGAGACAAAAGTTATACTTTTTTAGATACGTTATTTTGTAGACTTGACTTTGGAACTATTGTAACTATTCCATATAACTATAAAACTAAATTGAAATTAAACAAGCAATCCCTGAAAATTAAAAATTCTACAAGTTAACCTATGTGTGTATCTACTTGGTATAATGATACAGAGTGTACCAATTTCAAGTGATATCAAAACACAGTTATTATAAAGATGTTAAAACAAACAAACAAAAAACACAGTTATTTGCCTGTGTATCTCACCTGGGGTATACTCAAAGGGCAAAAAAACCCTGCAAAATACTTAAAAATGAAACAAAACAAAACTACAGTTGACCCTTGAACAGCTCAGGGGTTGGGGCGCTGATCCCCTGTGCTGTCGAAAATCTGAGTACAATCTTATAGCCGGTCCTCCATCCTTAGATTCAACCAACTGAGGACCGTATAGTATCACAGTATGTATTTATTGAAAAAAATCGGCGTATAAGTGAACCTACACAGGTCAAATCCATGTTGTTCAAGGGTCAACTATATTTTCAGTTATCATAATATTGGTTGAAAGGTTGGTATTGTTAGGCAATAAATGTATAAGTCTGGAACATTTTATCACACCAAGTACACCAGGTAGCAAGGAAGCTACTAAACAGTATTAAGATTGTGTCAAAAGGACTCAGGTGCCAAGTTGAAGAGCTCTCCCTGGACAAAAGTGGGATAATATTAATAAAGATAATAACTGCAACAGACTGAAAAACATCAACTATGTTTAAGTCCATGAATATATAATAATATTCGAAAACAAAATCAAAAAATGAATTGTCACCACTGGAGCATGCTAATTCTTTTGAAAAATAACTACAGAGAGAATTCTTTCCCATATGAACTGTACTAATAAGGATTAAATAGCAGATACGAGAAAATTTCTTTACATATAAGTATCCAAGCTACAAAAATGAAAAAGAAATGTTAGAGTAAGAGTAGTACCATTTTGCCACCCCTAATAAATTAACTAGCCTAGGCACTGATCATCATGACTGCTAACATCACAAAGGACAGCCAGTCTCCTGGAAGAATGAATAAATAATACACCAAGGTTTTTAGAACAAACAGTAAATAATTCAAATTTCTTTCAACTCAGAGTTCTACAAACTGAACCATCCATTTCACTTACAGTTTCTAAATCAGGGGCCGGCAAACTTTTCCTGTAAAGGGGCAGACGGTAAATATTTTAGGCTTTGTTGGCCATAGGGGCTCGTTGTAACTCCCCACTCTGCCTCTGCCAGTTTTAGCTAGAAAGTAGCAATGGACGATAGATAAATGAGTAGGCACTGACTTTATGTGCTGGGAAGAACTTTCAGGGACTGTAGTTTGCTGAGTAGTTACCTCTGCCCTAAATTATAAGGTAGAGAAATCAATGATCCCTAATGATAAATTAATTCTCCCCAGAAGAAAAGTTCATCTGGTACTTATTCAATCCTCAAATCTAACTCAGCAGAACAGTCAACATCATTTTCAGGATGACCATTCCGTAATTTATTTTGCTAATTTGAAATGTGTGGTAAGCATTAATGTGTTCTGATGACTCTGAATCCAAACGTTTATAATTTTTAAAATTGTAATAAAGAAGATCTGTAAATAAAATGTTAGGTATCCAGTAATAACTCCTATTTATTACTGAGCTAAGTTGAAACATATAGGTATATATACATAGGTGTATACAGACAGACAGACAGATAGATAGATATAGAAGTAATTTAGACAGTTGGACCTTTTACCTTATCAGAAAACCAAATGAGCCTGGAATCTTCATAATACCTAAACATGCCATATTTAGGATCCAATAATTCCCTCATGATGAGCAAGAAAAATTCTTTGCGTACCCCTCCTGCATCAACAGCATCTTCTCCAACAAATATAACCTAAAACAGGTTAATGCAAACACTGAATGTAAAGAAATGAACGTATATTCTGGAAACCCTACAACACGTTATTTATTATGAATAAAAGCGTGGCAATTAATAGCTAAAAAATTTTTAAGTATATAATTTTATTAAGATTCAAAGATACACTAAAAATGAACAGGAAAACTTTAAACATATTTTCTAAATAAAAGTTCCAATTATACAACAGAAAATGTTAAATTACCTTGAGTGGCTTTTTGTAGTCTATATTCTTTGTTTTCCTAAGGACTTCCATTGCATCTCCTACTATATTTTCTCTACGTACCACTAGAATTAAGCAAGGATTCACAGATTCAATCACTGGGAGAAAAAGAGAGGAGACATTCTGTCTGTGGGCCTGGTCAATAGCCATCTAGAAAACAAAAGATTAAAAATTTAATAGCAATGCTATAAAGAAGCTGCTGTGACTGAATAAGCTAACCTCTACCTACTAATTATAGATATCCTATAATTCCTATACTACTGAATTCACACAGCACCTAACACAGTATTCAGCACAGCATCAGAGCTTAATAAACTGAGCATAAAGAGTATCCTTTTGAATTTTTTTTATAGTAATGTATAACTGATGATACCATTAAGCTAAGTAAGCATGGAACTGTAATAATTATGATAAATCTGAACACTGTTGTTTCTCAAAAAATAACTAGGATGGAGAGTGAGGAGAAAAAGAAAACAGCATTAAAACAAACCTTTAAAGAGAAAAAGAAACAGCCTGGCCAACTAAAAGGTTTATAGAAATTCATTTAGTAGAGTTATCACCATATATGCTCACAAACCAAGCATTTGGCTTTTACCATTTAAAGCTTTTATTTTTTTCCTATGATTTTCCTTGTGTTCTTAATTCTAAAATGGAATATCCTACATTGAAAGCACCAAGTGATTAACTTTCTTTCTCTCTCTTTTTTTTAATATTTATTCATTTATTTGGCTGCACCAAGTCTTAGTTGCAGCACACAGGATCTTTGTTGCCGCATGTGGGATCTAGCTCCCTGACCAGGGATCGAACACCGGCCCCCTGCATTGGGAGCATAGAGACTTAACCACTGGACCACCAAGGAAGTCCTGATTAACTTAGTGTTTAACAAAGATTGCTAAAAAACTAGCAATCTAGCTGTTAGTATAGAATCCTACAAAAATATTTATTTCTTCTGTTGATGAAAATGGAAATAAGCACATCTCTAAAATTCCTCCTACTATTATTTATTGTTTAAATATATGGAAGAATTTAGAATAGTAAACGCATTTATTTTAAAGGAATAAAAATTGCCATCAAAATTGGGGGAGGGGTAATTTTAAAAAGCATTTTTAGACTATTAAGTGTTCAAGGTCTCATCTCATCCTTAGTCCTCAGCCTCTATAGTCTGATATTCTATACCAGAGGAAGAAACTCAAAACCTTTTAAATTTACAAGTCCAAATGATAAAGCAAACTTACTGTAGTCCTTCACGGTCATAATGTAAACTAGTTTTAAAATTTCTCATTATAAAGGAAAGAATGTTCAGCTTAAAGTGGGGGGGCGGAGGGGAAGGACAGTGGGGAGGAGGAAGAGGAGATGACCAACCTCAGGAAAGTACCTTATTTATTACTAAAACGTTCTTCACGGACATTTCATACCCTCCTCCTAACAACTGATCAAATGCCTCCTACTTTTTAACATCACCTCACCTCTACTGATTTTCATCTCTTACCAAGTATATAAATAGGGAAGATATAATAAAGCAAGATTTGAAACAAACCATTTTATCAAGTAAACTAGTCAAACTGTTTATAAAGACTGTGTATTTCTATAATGAAAGAAGATTATACCATTTTTAGATATAAAATGATAAAAATCTAAATTATTCTATGTCCTTTTAAATATATATAAGTATCCCTCATAAGAATACACATTTCACATGCAACAGTCTTCTTCATAGGCACCAAAGGTGCTTTGGTAAAAGTAGCTTTTTTTTTTTTTTTTTTTTTGGTATGTGGGCCTCTCACTGCTGTGGCCTCTCCCATTGCGGAGCACAGGCTCCGGACGCACAAGGCTCAGCGGTCATGGCTCACGGGCCCAGCCGCTCTGCGGCATGTGGGATCTTCCCGGAACGGGGCACGAACCCGTGTCCCCTGCATTGGCAGGCGGACTCTCAACCACTGCACCACCAGGGAAGCCCGTAAAAGTAGCTTTGCAAAAGACAGACCACAAAGGCACAAAATATCCCCAAAGACATTTCAAATACTTTAAAAAAACACCAGAGAAACAATTCAAAAACTACTCTCAAATTAAATTAGTACTATACAATATTTTACCTGCATCTGTAAGACTGCATCTGTTTGTAACAGAGTAGTTTTTGCTTGGGCGTCAAATACAAATGGATATGTGCAGATTGTAACAGGGATATCTGCCAACTAGAAATAAAAAATTAGCTTATTAGTACAAATTGGTTTGTAACTTCTTGTAGGTACTGTCATTTCTTGTGTAAAGTTGATCATATTCTTGGTTTATTCACTTTTGTGTCATTCAGGAATTATAAATAAAATGTGGCTTATTTCTTTTTTAAATTTAATTTTATTTTTTATACAGCAGGTTCTTATTAGTTATCCATTTTATACATATTAGTGTATACATGTCAATCCAAATCTCCCACTTCATCACACCACCGCCCCCCCCTCCCGCCACTTTCCCCCTTTGGTGTCCATACGTAAAACGTGGCTTATTTCTGAATATAGAATTTTTACTGATAATTAGATGAGGCATTGGAATAACCCTAATTCCTAATTTTAGGAGATAACTGTATACTTGAGAATCCATAAAATTGTAAATTACAGGTATCTTTTGCTTAACATCTTAACTCCAAGTTTCAGTGAATTAGGCTGCAAATTTATTCTAAATGTGGGGCTCCTATGTTAAATACAGTTCCCAGTTCTTATATGTTAGGGCTACTCTAGCAAGTGAGGCCAATGATAAGCAATCTACTTATTCATTCAACAGATATTTACTGCCAGGTCATTAGGGGGACAACACTATTATAAGCCCAACAATCTGTTCATTCATTTAACTTACAAAATAAGCACGATTAGTATTATTATTTTCTGTCAATCTTCAAAGTTGATCAATAATAGCTGATCTATTATTACCATTATCAGACATTAGTCACCTTATCAACAATTATTTATCCTAGCAGGTAAAACATAGTGATTGATTGCTAAGTTTTTAACAGGGCAGAAAAATACAAAGAGCTATGAATTGCCAGTCACAGATCTTGCAGTTGGAGGATGTTATACTACCATATACCCAACAAAGCAAAATTTTTGTGCCAGCCTTGACACAGAGCCCCTTCTTATTATAAGGCTTCCAGTGAAGACTTAATACACCATGAAACAATCCTCTTCTTTTTAAGTTCTTAGAAAGTTCTTTATATTAAGTCTGAATCTGCATTTCTATACATCACTTGGTTTTCTATTTCAGTCTTCATTCTGCCCCTGCAGGGAAGTTTATATGGTTTAGATACTTCGTGCTGCCATGCTCTCCCTAGGATGTCTTTTTCCCACACTAAACATGCCGTTTTTCCAACCATCCTGAAAATAATATGGTTTCCAGCTCTACTCCATCCTAACCGCCTTCTTTTATTTTATTTATTTATTAGGCTGCGCCGGGTCTTAGTTGTGGCATGTGGGATCTAGTTCCCTGACCAGGGATCGAACCTGGGCCCCCTGCATTGGGAGCATGGAGTCTTAACCACTGGACCACCACGGAAGTCCCCAATAACCTTTTTTTAAATGTATTTCAATTTGTCTAAGCCTCTTTCAACTATGGCCATCAAAAACAATGAAATAATTCAATAGTGCCCAATCAGTATAGAACACAAGACTATCAACTTGTTGTTCTCAACATGAAAGACAATATGCTGAGCGACATTAACCCTTAAGTAAGTTATCATTCTTGGCTATTTCTCATATGACAAGTTTACCCTCCACCCTGTATTTGTGTCACTAACTAGCTATGGATGATAGAAAGTCTTTTTACTACTCTGAAACTCTGAAAGACTGAGATGATTTCTAAAGTCCCCTTTGGCTCCAAAACTCTTTGATTTCATAATTTTATGTGCTACTTCTATTTGAGGATGAGGAAGCAAACAATGTCAGGCCCATAGTTTAAAGCTACTTCTAAATGCTTCATTGGTTCAAGTGCTGTGAAAAAAGCAAAGCAAACAACAAAACCTGAAGTCTATAACAGAAGTATAATACAACATTCCCAGGTATTAAAAAGGTGGCTCAGGATTGTTGATTATGTAAGCCAAAGTGCCAGAACTTTATATATTAAGATAGTACATTAAACAAAGTGAGGGAGATGACCATACTGAAAGTTTATTCTATTTTATGGCCATTTTGAGTGTCAATTATTAGTTTAAAAATTGAAAATCATTCTACTTCTCCAACATAAAACATTTTCTGCCTTCTGGGTAGGCATCCGTGAAATTTTATAAGTTTGCTTTTTTGTATTCTGAGGACACCGTAAATTTTATACTGGAAGGCTTTAGGAGGATAGGAACTATTTTAAGACAAACATTGTTAAAAGGCATCATATATAGGTGTAATGCTAACTAAAGCAGAGGGTCTAATTTTCTTCAGAAAATTCCTCTGAAATGTTATACAGGGCAAGTTCTATACACTCATTAAAATATATATGTATATATACATATATATGTTTTAAAGTCACAAAAAAGAGGAACTTTGGGGTCTTCAATCACTTAAGACAAAACAGAGTATATCTTACTCTGAACATGAGACTTTATTACACCAAACTTACCTCAGTTAATCCATGGTTGACATCCTAAGACAGCAGTGCAGAACGTAACAGTAATGAGGAAAGAGCATTGTTAGTGTCCAAATTTAACTATTTCTATTCAAAGCAGCATTTCATTTATTTTGCTATAGCAGAATACTGAATTAATGAAGTAGACCAAAATACATCTACAACAAAACTTACCCTTTCCACATATACCTGATATATCTATAAATGTAATAAGACCTTCGTTTCAGGTATCTTGTGATCATAAAATCATTGAGGCTTGAACATAATGAAATTTGGTTTCAGCAACTAAGTTACGCCATTTGCAGAATTTAGGTAGAACAGGGAAACTAATCCTAAGCCTAACTTGGTCTTGAAGAAATAATTTTATGGCCCAATCTCTCCACCTGGAAAATGGAGAAAATATCCCCCAGATTTTAAGACTTGGTTAATCTTGACAGAATATTTGGAAAGTGTTTAGTAGATTAAAATGCTATGTGGAAAGTGAGAAAATAAGTCATAATTGTTTTTATTCATCAGAAATAAACAGTGAAACACAGGTATCTTATATTAAGCGTTCTTTAACACTGAATTAGCTAAAACAAAGTACAAGACAGGGCATAGGGGTTGGTAAGTAGAAAGAAGAAATGAAGAGAGAAAGAGGTATTTATGGAGGATATAATAAAGAAAATTATAATGAAAGCTTACCACTGCATCGAACAGAAATGCACAACATTTTCTTGAAGAAAGCTTTCATATATTCTCAGGGTATAGCCTCAAATAAAGTGCTAGAATCTCCAAAAGTACGTTACTAAATTTGCAGATGGCACCTCGTATACTGAGGAATTAATCTTACCCAAAGAGAGGTCTGATTTTGCCCTCAGCTACTGGGAGATGATCCACAGGACTTTGGAACGTCATACCTGGACAGGAGTATCTTTGTTTGCCTGGAGGCTCTGGGACATGTGGTTATCAGTTCTGCCTCCAGAAGGTCTGGAAAGTAAAGGTCAGCCACATGGGCAGTATGTGATGGAACCTCAATAAAAACTCTGGGCACCAAGGCTCCAGTGAGCTTCCTTGCTTGGGAATACCCTGAGAGTATTGACACAGATGGATGCTGGGAAAATAACTTGTCCATGACTCCTCAGGGAGAGGAAAACAGAAGCTCAGCCTTTGGTACCTTTCCCAGACTCTACCCTTATGCACTTTTTCCCTTGGCATTTTAATCTGTACTCTTTCCCTATAATAAACTATAGACGTCACTATAACAGTTTCCAGTTAGTTCTGTGAAGTCTTGTAGCAAATTACTGAACCTGAGAATGGTTCTAGGAATCCTCTAAGCTTGCAATTGGTATCAGAAGTGAAGGCAGTCTTGTGTGGACGATTCCCTCTAACTTTGTAATTGGCTAAATTCTTGCACGCCACAAGGGGTATCACTGGAAGTTTTAAGGTATTAGCAAACACTTAGGGTTTGTTCACTATATTGTGCTAAATAAAGCCAAAGCAATGTAAGCATAAGTAAAATATGACTCTAACTTCCTGTTCTGAGAAAGGTAATTATTGATAATAGCTTCTTTCAAAAAATTCAGAGTACCAAGTTATCACTATATACGTGCCCCATTGGGCACGTTAACAGAAGAATATATTTACAAGCTGTTTGCAGAAAAACCCTTTTAGATTGCACTCAGTTTAATTTAAAGCAATTTAACAGGAACAACTGAATACTTTTATAGTATATCTTGTGGGATATTTTTTAAAGTGCTGTTACAGCTAAGAAGGTGTGAATAAGCAAAGAAACACCTTTCAGTATTTTCTGACTACCTATGGCCAGCTTGAAAACTATATTTGATACCTGGTATCATGGAAGATGGATTTTATTCTTAATAATGAAACATTACTATATATGCACTTTTTTATTGCTACATGTAAAAGATAAAGGTTCTAGGCATATCCTTTAGCACTGGGAAGCCAATAAGATAGTCATAATTTATAGTGTAACTAAACCATATTAAAGCAGAACAAAAGTTTGATGGTAGAGACAGATGGGAGCTAGAAGGAATATGAAAAATAATGGGACATGTGGAAAACTTGGGAAAAGAGACTATTAGATATCAGGCAAAATGATTTACCTAGGGGAGAGCCATCAAAGGGAAAACCATATTAAGGTCATCATTAGAAATTTCAATTTAAGTGTTAAGGATCTAAGACAAAAGCTCAAACATTTAAAAAGAAAAAAAGTAAATATGTAAAAAAGCAAGGATAAACTCCTCTGGGAAATATTAGAGTTGCAAGATAGTTGTTATATTAGTTGAAACTCTAAATGAACCAAAGTAGTATTTCCAAGAAAAATTTAGAAGGAAAAAATGTGGTGGGGGGTGCAGACAGGATATTACAAAATACGTGAGGTCAATGAAAGGTCTATTGCTAAAAATTTACCACATCATTCAATGTGTGACCTACTAGTGGCTCCACATCCACATACTCAAGCACTAACTGTTGGCTGTTTGTAGACTGAGGGCCCTGAAATTAGGTCAAGGCATGCCTAATTTTAGTTACCCAATGTCCTAGAAACTTGAGTAAGAAAGACCTAAAGGAATGTTCAAAAGTCAGGGTCTCATGGTCCAAAGCAGACTTTCACTAAGGCTGCTTTTAACATCAATGGTTAATGATAGTTCTAGTTAGTTATAGACAAAAAAGATGCAACTCCTTGGCATGTTTTAGTTTCAACAAATTACTTATGGCAAAACACTGTATCATTGCTGGTGAAATCATTATTTAAGGGTATAACATAGGATTATTCTGAGGAGGTATAAACAGAGGATACCGAAGTTACTGAAGTAATTCAAATAAATATGAAAGGTGTTGGTGACTAGGCAGAAAAAAAAAAGATACTTCTAAAACACGAAGAAAATGAAAAATAAACCAATATAACTTGGTAATTCAAGGCATAAGGAATCAGTCCAAGAGTCTGCAAAACATTAATGCCATTAAAAATGACAAGGGAACTTTAAAAAGCTAGTATGAACCTTCTGGGAAATATTATAGCTGCAAGGTTTATACTGCAAGTATTAAATGTATTGCAATATTAAAGAACACAAATGTATTTTAATTTCTTCATTTCATTAAATGAGGAAGAAACTCAAACCTAGAAAGTTAAGTACTGGCCTATCTTCCCAAAGCTGGTCTCCCTAGCTGTTATGTCAGTCTATCTTCCTAGTTTGCTGATGAGCATGTCATGTTAGCTCAGCACTGTCCGCAGTTAAAGTACAAAACCTTAATGCCACAGAAGAAATACAGTAATGATTTACAAACACAGCACAATTAATATTGAAGTAAAATTTATGACTTAAAAATATATGAAGTATAATATCAAAGACTGTAAAAATGTCACCAATTTATCAAATGTATTTATTAGTACTTACTTGTATCTGACATGTCTTACATAGGCATACAGTTCTTGAAATAAGAGAATATGCACTTTAAAAAATGCTTAACTTGATTTTTAATTATAAGAGGCACAGACTCAGCATAGACCTTTCTACACTTTATTCTAAATTAATCAATTTTTACTAGATATATATTGATACATATGTACAGTAACAAAAAGTATAAGCAAGGGAAGAAAAAAGAGCAAAGAGTTTAGTTGTAACCACTAAAGTTTTTTTGTTTCTTTTGTTTGTGTTTGGCCGCACCGTGCAGCTTGTGGGATCCTAGTTACCCAACCAGGGATCAAACCTGGGCCTTGGCAGTGAAGGCATGGAGCCCTAACTATTGGACTGCTAGGGAATTCCCCACTAAAGTATTTTTATAAACAATTTTAGAGCAAAGTTAAAAGAGGTAAGCAAATAAACTGAGACTAATACCTAGAAAGTGGAGAAAAACATCAAATAGCAGAAGATAAAAAGAGAGAGAACTCATGTGCTCTTTTATTTTGCCAAGAAATTATTGTAGAGGGAGAAAAACAGATAAAAAGCAAAAGGAATCCAACTGAAAAAATGTCATACCCTAATATCAGAGTCTGGAAAAACAATCAAAACAGAGAAGCTTATACAGTAACCAGCAGGAGTAGGAGGATCAAGCAAAAACTTCATGGAAACATGAAAAGGGAAACAGGTGAAACAAGATGGGAAAATGGAAGAGGATGAGGTGAAAAGTTAGTCTCAGCTGTACAAGAGGATATTACAAGGAATGCAAAGAATTTCACAGAATTAGTTTTTAATGTTTAGAGACCAGGAAAGTATATACCTGATGGGTTCTCTTTTTTATTTTGTTTTTTTCCTTCTAGTTCTACTGAGATATAAATGACATACAGCACTGTGTTAGTTTAAGGTGTATATTCCTGATGGATTCTTAAAATCCTTGACTGGGAAAGAAAGGAAATGGAGAAAGAAATCTCAACCGACTATGGCATAAAGAGAAATATAATAAAGGTAATATATAATAAAGGTAATATAATAAAGGTAAAATAATTTTCTTGCAGTGTTTAGAACAAGGTAAAGTTTTACATATATACGTGTATATATTTATATATAAAATATATGTGTATATATATAAATACAATTTATAGACATATTTCTTATAATTCATAGTAATTATCTTCTATCAAGGAATATTTTAAACTTTCACATGAAGGAATGGAATTATTTCAAGATAACTCCTGTTCAATAATGGTATACATATGTACATTGTATACATAGATATAAGTACATATATATGTGTACATATGTCTATGTGCACATAAATACACATATACACATTTATATAATCACAAAACAGCATATGAGTATCTTTAGGATAGACACTTTAAAACTTTACTAACTTTACTTACAGGGCCAACATGATGTTCAACCTAGTATTAAGACTAGTAATGCAAGCATGAATTTTATTAAACAGCCTCAGGAAAAGTCTTTAGTGTTATGTGTAAATGTGAAAGTGATCTGAGCTCTCTCAAAGAAAGAAGCACCTTCAGATGTCATAATATAAATTAATAAACTACTTAAGAGTTAGTCAAAGACCTTCAAAGTAAATTGTCAGCTTTCTATTTCCGGAAGACTAGAAGAACCCAAATCACGGGTTCTAGATCTCATTTCTAAGATGTGACATTAAGTCCACTATGCACATTAAAGAACAAGTTTCCACTGCCACAACCACCTATTCAATACCAGTCTGTCTAAAAATGGAGAGAAAGGAAAAACATGTGGTTGAAATAGTAGAGCAATTTTCAAGTATATCAACTTAGAAAGTCTAGAAATAAGAATGTGGTCCTCTACTGTCTCCCTCTTACCAGAAAACAGTAGCACTGAAAGAATTCCTAAGGAAATTCAATTTGATATCATCACAGATACATACCAAGAGGAGTTTGGATACAAGTCTGCCAAGCTTAAAAGCAAACATTCAAACCATAGCTTTTCCATGTAGCACAAGATTACAGCTAGTTTAAAAATCCTATTAGACTGGCATTTCTCTTAACTTGTTCAGAATACAAGTAGTTTATGACCTACATACCAGAAAAAATTCGGATGTCAAAGAACATCAGATCTAATTCACAGTGATCCAAGAGGATATAACTCTCCAGGAGAGAGTGAAATAAGTCAGACAGAAAGACAAACACTATATGATACCACTTACATGTGGAATCTAAAAAATAATACAAATGAATCGATATACAAAACAGAAGAGACTCACAGACACAGAAAACAAACTTACGGTTATCAAAGGGGAGGAGGGAGGAGGGACAAATTAGGAGTAGGGGATTACAGCTACGAACTACTATACATTAAAATAGATAAGCAACAAGGATTTACTGTATAGCACAAAGAATTATATTCAATAAAAAAACTAAAAAGAAAATGTTGAGGTGGGATATAAAGCTAGGTGCTCTTATGTCACACTCCTTCCTTATCATATTTACGTTGTGAGCTGAGATTCCTGATCAAGAGAACATAATCATCTTCCATATCAAATATTAACTTGATTATTAAATTTGTAGAGTTATAATTAATTTACCAATTTGTTATGCCTTAAGAATTCTTTTAAAAGCTATGTACCAGGAGTTTAGAACTAGTTTAGTGTTTGTATATATCTAAATAAGATAATCGTAAATAAGGTAAGTGAGCTCCGGACGCGCAGGCTCACGGGCCCAGCCGCTCCGCGGCATGTGGGATCCTCCCGGACCGGGGCATGAACCCGTGTCCCCTGCGTCGGCAGGCGGACTCTCAACCACTGCGCCACCAGGGAAGCCCAACACTAAGCTTCTTAAAGGAATTATTTTATTTTAAAAGGAGTCTATATAATCACTCCAGTCTCAAAAACACTGCTCAAAGACCTAGGGCATCTAGGTGGTGTATCAGGGTTTACATGCAAGTTTTTCGATAAAAAAAGTTCATTTTCTGAATCATCAGTTTTCCTCAATGGTAAATAATTTTAATCCCTTTTATATTGCAGTAAATATTTATTTATTTTTGAATTTTATTTATTTTTTTATACAGCAGGTTCTTATTAGTTATCCATTTTATACATATTAGAGTATATATGTCAATCCCAATCTCCTAATTCATCATACCACCACCCCCCTGCAGTAAATATTTATGAAGCCCCAAATTTGCATTCTCTTGAAGATAAAATATGAGACTTCACACAAATCCTGCAGAGGGAAAATTAATAACCTCAAGAAATATGTTTTTTCTCCTGTCTTAGGGGTTCACTGGAGGAAGAGTTTGAAAAGCTTTATCTAGGTGAGAGCTTTAGTTTAAATAGGGAAGGAAAAAGGAAATATTTATTCAAAGCTTTCCAGAGGTCAAGTATTTTCTTTCTTAAAAAACTGTTGTCCCTTGACACCAGCTAACCACCCTACTTTTTTACTCCCTTCTCTTCAGCACAGAACTTCTTGAGAGTACTGCCTATGGCTTTTGTTCCCTATCCTCACCCCTAAATTTCTCTTAAGCATACTTACTCTAGACGCATTATCAAGGTTACCAATGACCTTCACGTAACCAAATGCATTGATCAATTCTATGGTTTTATCCTATTTCTCAGCAGCGTTCAATATGGTTTCTCCTTCACTTTTCAATTTTGGTTCCCACAACTCTCTCCTAGTTTTCCTCCTACCTCTCTTAACCTCCTTTGTTGATTTCTCTCCTTTCCTCATCTCATATCCATCAGCAATTCTTGGCCGTCTTACCTCCAAGAGGTACCCAAGTCCATTTCTATCTTCCATCTATACAACTACCAATCCTAGTCAAACCCATCATTTTCTCTCCCCTTATCTACTCCATTCCCCTCACTCCATCTTCCACAAAGCTGACAGAGTGGTTATTTCAGAATATAAATTACACTGTACAGTATTCACCCCCTGCTTACCACCCTCCAATGGCTTACCATAACACTTCAGATAAAATCCATGTCCCCGATCCTAATTTACTAAACCTTGCATGATCTGGCACCTGCCCATTTCTCTGATCCTTTCCCAGAACTCTCCCCATTCCCATATTTTAGCCATACTGGCCTTTTTCTATTCTTCAAACATGACAAGCTTGCTCTCACCTAAGGTCTTTTAGTAGATGTAATTTTTCCTGAAATTTTCTTTGCTCTGATCTTACATGGCTGCTTTTTGTCATTTAGATTACAGATCATACTTCATTAGACAAGACTTTTCTGATTACCCAATCACAAGAAACCATCCTGTCTTTATTACCTTCTCTTATTTTAATTTTCTATATAGTGCATATTATAAGCTTTTTTTTTTTTTTTGCTTTACTTGATTACTATCCATCTTGTCCACTAGATTATAAGTTTCATGAGAACAGGGCCTTATCCATCTGGTTAATCACTGTATTTCTTATACTAAATAAGTGCCTGTTACAAAGCAGAGTCTTAATAAGTATTTGTTGAATATGCAAATGAGCAGACATAAATCTGTAGGATGTTTGTAAACTTGACTGAGTCTCCTAGTGATTCTGCAGGAAAAAATAAAATCAACAAATCTCTCCCAATCCAGATCCAAGTATCTAGGGAAGCAAACATGTACTAGAAGTGACCTGATTCCTATAGGTAAGAGCATCCTAAAAACAGCATGCACTAACTGCACTGCCATTCAAAAACTACTGTACTTTCTAAGTGCCTACTAGACATATTTGAGATACTGTAAGAAGTGCTGGTGAATAAACTGACAGAGTGCCTATCCACAAGGATCTTGCAGTTGGTACCTAGCAAGTAATGAAAGGTTATTCACCTTCCTAGAACTGTTACAAGCATGTTGCTTAAATTACCTGCTTCAGGGGTGGAAAAGTTGGCCTTAAGTATATTATAATGGTTAGCAAATAAGAGTCTAAACCTGTTTTATATCTAGCTGCTTAGCAATTTCTATACTGAAATTTTGTGTGACTAATTAAAGTTTTATAAGACTATGATATTAGTTTTATTTTTATTTTATTTTTTTGGCCATGCGGCACGTGGGATCTTAGTTCCCTGACCAGGGATTGAACCCTCACCCGCTGCGGTGGAAGTGCAGAGTCTTAACCACTGGACGGCCAGGGAAGTCCCTATGCTATTATTTTAATTAAGTATCTAGTTATTAGAGACTTAGCCACATGGAAAGAAATATGTGGCACTTGTGGAGGTATGCCAAAAAACTGAAATCAAATTAAGCACATAAAAGGGGAAAAATAAAAACTAGAATCAATGGTACCACAGCTCACTTCTGGTAGTTCTGAGGCACCGATCTCACAATTTTAATACGTTCTTAGAGTTCAAGTATCAGAGACTCCAGTATCCTCAACATTAGAGAATTAAGAGACAACCTCATGCAAAATAAATGAGACTTAGAAAAATAAGTCATATTTGCATTTTTCTGTAGAAAAGTGTAATCTATCTCTTTGGTTTGGCTTTGGTATAAGAACAGAATGCTTACTTATAAATACTGTATAATATATAACTGCTCCTTTGCAATATGCTTTTATTTAAAAAATGAGCTCTGAATAAAAGCTCTGAAAAAGCTTTGTTGTTTCAAAAATACACAATTGTTCCTTTTGTATTAGAACAAATGATACATCAAAATGAAACCATAAAATGCAATAGGAAACATACCATTCCATAGGCCTGCTGTTGGACCCAGTTGATATAATCATTCCGTATGTCTATCAATTCTTGTACTTCATGTATATAAAATTTATCATATTGTATAATCTGTCCAGTTTTCTCATTTACCTACAAAAAACAAAAATGTAATTAACATTAAATTTAACCAGTACCTAAGAAAGAGACTGAAAAATGTTTAAATAGAATTGAGACTTCTTAGCTATTTTCTCTTCCTATAAAAGAATAATTTACTGAGTGCCTACCATATGCAAAATGCTAGTTAAGTGCTACGGGAAACACCAAGATTTATAAGATGTGATATCTGTATTTAGTATCTCAAAATCCATTAAAAAATATTTATGTAACCACCACACAATAGGAGATATGTACCATAAGTATATATATTATACAAAGACTAGAAACTATAAAGTCTTCTGGTTGGGAATGGGACTTAAATAATAGTAAGAATAGCTAATGCTTGTTAACCATCACTCAATAGTGGCATCTGATTATAATAAACTAAGAGGATGACATTTGGGTAGGATGTGAAAAATGAAGACAGTGCAAATTACCATACTAGAAAATTACTTACTAATTACAAAAGGAAAAACAAGTCTTAACAGTGGAGACCACCACCTTAACTGAGTGATCAAACTAACCACCACCCCTACTAGGACAATCAAATATTATGTTCCTGTTGGGACTTCCCTGGCAGTCCAGTGGTTAAGACTCCGCGCTTCCACTGCAGGGGGCGCAGGTTCCATCCCTGGTCAGGGAACTAAGATCCCACGTGCCTCGAAGCACGGCCAAAAAAAAAAAAAAATTTTCCTGCTGATATAATGCAACAGGAAGTACAGACATTATCTGTGAACCAAGAAAATGTCTAACCTGAATCTAGTCAAGTCCTTGATTCAAATTCCAGTTTATAGGAAATACAGGAAAAGAGGAACAAGTTAAACATCATTATAAGGAAACAGACAATTATCCTAATTGTAGGAACTTTACAAGAAGACTGGCCAGGACTCTCCAAAAAGTCAAGGTAATGAGATCGAAAGGTGGGGGTTATTCTAAATTAAAAGAAACTACAAGAGTTCTAGTGCTGGATATGGCAGAGTACTTTTTATCAGACTAATCCTCCTGACAATAACAGTTATAATCTCTGAACAGTATATTAAAAAAAACAACAATTTAAAAACACTGGAGATCAACCCAAAGCAGGCAGAAACAAGAATGAACACAATCTCTGAAAGAAGGAAAGCACATGTTGAGAACCACATTTTTTTTTTAACATGGGAGTACTTCCAAAGCAGCATAAGGGGTAGGGGATGTAGCACATGCAGAAAGCAACAGTTTTATCAGACAGAGAAGTGTGAGATTGAAGCTGCCAACATGGCAGACAATGAGGAAGAAAAATCCCAGAAAGGAATCCTGAGGACAAAGTCCCCAAATCTGCATGTAAATCCCCCCCCACCTCTTTGGCTAACTCTTAAACCATGAAAGCACAAGTGAGATTTGGGGTGGGGGGACAGGGACGGACAACACCCCAACAGAAAGCAGCAACTGGGAGGCTACTCTTAAGAGTACATTTCAAGACAAGCATCTCCAGAGGGGAAAAAAGGTACATTTCATAATGATAAAAGAATTAATTTATCAAGAAGTCATGACAACCCCAAATAACAGCGCTTCAAAATACAAGAAGGGAAAATTGACAGAACCACCATCATCGTTAGAAGTTTTAACACCCCTCTCTTGGTAACTGATTTACAAAAAAAAAAAAAGAAGGGCAAAATCAGTAAGTAAGGAAGATTTGAACATCAGTTTCAACCAACTTGAACTCGTTGCCAGAAGAGAGGGAGGTGGGGGCAGGAGAGAAATAGGTGAAGGAGATAAAGAGGTACAAACTTTCAGTTATGAAATAAATGAGTCACAGGTATGAAAGTGTACAGTGTGGGAAATATAGTCAATAATTATGCAATATCTTTGTATGGTGACAGATGACAACTAGACTTACCATGGCAATCATTTTGAAACGTATAGAAATATCAAATTATGTTTTGCACCAGGAACTAATATAGTGTTATAGGTCAACTGTACTTCAAAAACAAACTCAGAAAAGGAGATCAGATTTGTGGTTACCGGAGGTGGGGGTGGGGGGAGGGGGAAGTGGATGAAGGGGGTCAAAAGGTACCAACTTCCAGTTATAAGATAAATAAATACTAGGGATGTAACGTAAAACAACATAAATATAGTTAACACTTCTGTATGTTATATGTATGAAAGCTGTTAAGAGAGTAAATCCTAAGAGTTCTCATCACAAGGAAACAAATTTTTGTCTATGTCTTTAATGTTGTATCTATATGAGATAATGGATGTTGAGTAAACTTATTGTGGTAATCATTTCATAATGTATGTAAGTCAAATCATTATTGCTGTACACCTTAAACTTATACAGAGCTATATGTCAGTTATATCCCAATAAAATGGAAAGAAAAAATAGAACATTCCACCCAGTAATTGTACATGGGATGTTCACTAACATATATCATAACCTGGACCATATAACAAGCCTTAATAAATATAGTTAAAAAAATCCAACATATACAAAGTATGTTCTTTGACCACAACAGAAATAAACTAAAAGTCAATAACAAAAATATATTTGGAAAATCCTAGAAAACTAGCAATTAAAACACTTCTAAATTACCCCAAACTCTCCTTGTATCCATCAGAGAGCTAAAGTCACAAGATAACAAAGTAGCCTGAAGTCCAAGGATGGACAGATACTTCCAAAGAAATGGGTCACCATGGCAGAGCAAGAGGAAGTTTAGCACTGTCATACAAGCAGCGAAGAAGAAATCAGCTAAAATTCTAAGAAATTGCTTAAGGCTGAGTATGGGATAACTTGAGAGGATAAAACCCCCGGGAGCCTCAGACAGTTTGCACTCACTCATAGACTCTTGACACAGACCTCTACTGGGTGCCCAGGAGGATGAGTGGAAACAGGGCAGGAGATCAAGAGACTCTCTCAGTGGTGCAAGGCATTGGCTGCCTCTGTGAGAAAGAAACAAGGCCTGCCACCCCGTCCAGATCCTTCTCTCACATAGAGAAAGCAAAAACTTTAAGCCACTGAGGAAGGGGAAGCAAATTCTATGCCATGTTGCTGGAAGAGGGGAAAAATCCTCAATCCTTGGGAAGAAGGGGGACAAGAACTGTCCTGAGCCCAGAATCTTGTATCAGTAGCGCTAGAGGCTCTCTACTGCTGGGGGTGGGAGCAGAAACTCTGAGAAAATCCCATCCCCGAGACCCTGGTACACACCCAGCTATCTACCTAAGACCAACACTATACCACAATAACAAAGAACTTTTTCTGTCCCTTCTCCTCTACCAATTTTGAAAGCACTAAGTAATAAGCAACACCAGCTCACCACTGAGGCGGGGCAAAAGTGGGGAGAGAAATCCCTCTTTGGAGCAGGCATGCAGAGTGAAGCACAAACACTGAGAAGAAATCTTTGACATTTCACCTTCACCTTAAGCATCAGACAATATTAGAGGAATCTGAGGTCTCCGGTGCAATGAAGTTAACTACAGCAAACTAAAAACTCAATTCCAGTTCAACTGCAGATTAGATTGGCTTAAATCCCTACACTAACAACCACATAAGAGGTATACACATACAGGATGTAAATCTAATTACTTCAGCGTTTACTATTTTACAGACAACCAAAAATTCTGACACATATCAAAAAGCAAATAAGTAAATAAAACAAAGACCACATAAAAAAGTCTAGAGACAAAGTAATCAACAGAGCCAGACTCAGAGATGACTTAATGAAAATAAAAACACAATACATAAAAATTTGTGGAATTCTGGTAAAGTAGAGCATAGAAGGAAATTTATAGCATTAAATGATGTTAGAATAAATGGTCTAAAATCAATGATCTAATAAGCCTCGGCTCAGGAATTCCCTGGTGGTCTAGTGGTTAGGACTCAGCACTTTCACTGCCATGGCCTGGGGTTCAATCCCACACGCTGTATGGCACAGCACCCCCCTCCCCCCCCCAAAAAAAAGCCTCAGCTTTAAGAACCTGGAAAATGATGATCAAATTAAGGACAAATCAAGTAGAGGAAAGGAAAGATATGAAACAGAAAACATAAATTACACTCTATTTATTTTTTAAATTTAATATTAAATTTTTAAATTTCCCAAAAGAAAATTCCAAGCCAAGATAGCTTCACTGGTGAATTCTATCAAACATTTAAGGAAGAAATAATACCAATCTTTTTTTTTTCCAAGAGGTGACATATCTAAGTGGTTTTGTTTGTTTTAAATTATATATTTATTTATTTTTGGCTGCAATGGGTTCTTGTTGCTGCGCGCGGGCTTTTCTCTAGTTGCGGTTGAGTGGGGGCTACTCTTCGTTGCAGTGCATGGGCTTCTTATTGCAGTGGCTTCTCCCGCTGAAGAGCACGGGCTCTAGGCGCACAGGCTTCAGTTAGTTGTGGCACATGGGCTCAGTAGTTGTGGCTCACAGGCTCTAGAGCGCAGGTTCAGTGGTTGTGGCGCACGGGCCCAGCTGCTCCACGGGCATGTGGGATCTTCCCGGACCAGGGCTTGAACCCGTGTCGCCTACACTGGCAGAAGGATTCTTAACCACTGTGCCACCAAGGAAGTCCCAATAATACCAATCTTAAACAAACTCAGAAAACAGAGAAAGATAGATCATTTCTTAATTCACTTTATGAATTAGGATAACCCTGATACTAAAAAGCTGATGAGAAACAAAACTGACTAGATCAACATCGCTCAACAAAATATGAGCAAATTAAAAGCTGATGAGAAACAAAACTGACTAGATCAACATCACTCAACAAAATATGAGCAAATTAAATCCAGCAATATACATAAAATAATACAAAATGTCCAAGTGGAGTTTATCCCAGGAATGCAAGACTGGTTTAACATTCAAATATAAATGAATTTCACTAAATTTCAGAAAAAAAGCAAAATAAATAAATAATTGTTCATCTCAATAGATGCAGAAAAAAGTATCTAACAAAATTCAACATCCCTTCATAATAAACACACCCAGCAAACCTGGAATAGAAGGGAACTTCTTCAAACAGAGAAAGCCCACCTTAAAAGAAAACAAAACAAAAACACAACTCTACAGCTAACATCATATTTATGGGTAAAATATTAAATGCTTTCTTTCTAAGATGAAGAATTAGACAAGAATGTCCACTGCAACCATTTATATTCAACACTGTACTGGGAAGTCTTAGCCAATAAAATAAGGCAAGAAAATAACATGAATGTGCACATAAAAAATCCAAATTAATCTATAAGAGAAATATTAAATTGATTTATCAAGGTCACAGAGTACAAGCTGAAAACTCAACTAAATTTTGCCACACTAACAATAGAAACTCAACTAAATTTCTCCATACTAGCATCAGAAAATAAAAAATTTTAATTATCATTTACAATAGCATCAAAAACATAAGATAGAGTTGAGCAGCTGTAACAGAAACCACGCAGCTCACAAAGTATAAAATATTACTATCTAGCCCTTCATAGAAAAAGTCTTCAGACCCTTGCCCTACAGCCAAACTCTTTCTACCAAAAAAGAAAACATACCCAATAATTACACACAAAAACTCATTTGCTTTTCCCTCTCCAATATTTATGTTTATAAATATATACATTAACTTTTATATTACATTGGACACTTAAAAAATTTAGTGACGCCTGGGACTTCCCTGGTGGTGCAGTGGTTAAGAATATGCCTGCCGGGCTTCCCTGGTGGCGCAGTGGTTGAGAGTCCGCCTGCCGATGCAGGGGACACGGGTTTGTGCCCCGGTCTGGGAAGATCCCACATGCCGCGGAGCGGCTAGGCCCGTGAGCCATGGCCGCTGAGCCTGCGAATCTGGAGCCTGTGCTCCGCAATGGGAGAGGCCACAACAGTGAGAGGCCTGCGTACCGAAGAAAAAAAAAAAAAGAATATGCCTGCCAATGCAGCGGACAGGGGTTCAAGCCCTGGTCGGGAAAGATCCCACATGCCGTGGAGCAACTAAGCCCGTGAGCCACAACTACTGAGCCTGAGCGCCACAACTACTGAGCCCACATGCCACAACTACTGAAGCCCACGTGCCTAGAGCCCATGCTCCGCAACAAGAGAAGCCACCGCAATGAAAAGTCCACACACTACAATGAAGAGTAGCTCCCACTCACCACAACTAGAGAAAACCTGCGTGCAGCAACAAAGACCCAAAGCAGCCATAAATAAATTAATTAAACAAACAAACAAACAAATAAATTTGTTTTAAAAAGTTTTAGTGACTCTTGTTGAAAATGATTCATGTGCCACTGACCTCTGATACATACTTTTCTTTATCTGGAATATTTTTTATTTTTAAAGGTAAATTTTCTTTCACCAATAGCAACCAGTGTTTGCAGTTTTTACATCCTACAGATATGACACATGTTTTTGAAAAGAAATGCTATGTTAGAATAAAAACTAACAATTTAGAAATCAGGTTTGGTTCAGGAACAAGCAAATTTCAGTCAAGCTTAAGACTTGGTGGGAAATGATGGCTGATAGTTAATTCAGACACAGTGATTTAATAACTAAAGATAAAATCAGTTAATATTGCTTTAAAAATAGGGAAATTAGGCACTGAACAGAAGACTGATCCAAAAGACATGGATATAGATTTACATATAAAATCAACAGTTTAAAAAATATATATAAAAATACATTTGTATGGTAGGTAAGATTGACATTATTTTTTTCAGGAAGTCTTCTTTAATTCTTCCGAGTTATGTGCCCTCCTATGTGTTTTCATAGCACCCTTCATTTTCCTTAATCTAGCACTTACCATGCTGCATCATAAATGCTTATCATCTTTTTTTAAGCATTTTTAAAAATATTTATTTATTTGGCTGCACCAGGTCTTAGTTGCGGCACTCGGGATTTTTGTTGCGGCACACGGGATCTTTAGTTGCAGCATGTGGGATCTAGTTCCCTTACCAGGGATTGAATTCAGGCCCCTGCACTGGGAGCGTGGAGTCTTAGCCACTGGACCACCAGGGAAGTCCCTACATTTATAATCTTAACAAGGGCAGAAATCACATCTTTTCCTTGTCACTGCATCACTACTGTTTAGTACCATGATAAGCACATAATAGGCACTCAGTAAATATCTGTAAAAATGAATAAAAAAGAAATCATATGGTAGAAGTTCAAAACAACCTATACAATCAGTGTTATTGCCCAAAATGTACAAAATAAAATCTATGTATGTTTGATCATAACATTTCGCATTTTAATTACAATTTAGTATTCTGATTTATAAATGTGAGTTCAGAGGAGGAATATGGTAGTATACATATGTCTTATATGTTTGGGTTTATTTAAGGGTTCCTTGCAAAAAAAAGGGGGGGGTTGAAAATCACTGACTTAGAAGATTAACATGATACGTAGCACTTAGGCTAGTCAAAGTAAGTCTTTTCTTTTGTCATTATTAATATCTCTATAAGGTACTGTGTGAAAACTCAGAAACTACTAAATAACACAATTACTTGCCAGCAAACTCATTTACGTGGTAATACATCCATTCCTGACAGCAGGTACCAAAATTATCTTTCTTGTGATGCCATTTGGAGCACTGTGAATAATTTCTAATTCAAAGCTTCCCAAAGGACATGTCATAAGGGAGAAACAAGTCATTCAAATATCCTGAAATGATCAGGAAATAGAGTCCAGTTCTATAGTTCCTAATCCTGCTCCAGGATTAGGTCAAGAAGGAAATTGTGTGAGAAACTTTTCCTAATTCTTAACCATGGAGCAGAGAGAAGAAATATATACAGTTGTCAGACATAAGGTGTCTTCAAAAACACAAATCTCTGATTAGCAATTTAGGTTCCACTAAAGATGAAAATGAATCATCTCTGATAGTGAATATCCACAGTTATCTATGACAGATTAGGATCAAGTAAAGTTTTCTCCAATGTAAGAGGTAAAAGAAAGATAAATGATTGTCCTAAGGACTCCCAGTAAGAGATGCTTATGAAACTGATACCATTATTACCCTGCTTTTGAGTATTTAACAACTTCAAACAGGAACTCAGTTTCCTCATGACCAAATGAATCAAGATAAAAGTAGCAATTTCCCATCCAAATGGTGGTGGTGATAACAAAATCTCTGAATGTATAATAATTATACATATTATGTAATCTAAACAATACATCAATCCTGGGAAACCATGAGGCCATTATTTCAATCCTTATTTTATAGATGATTCTCCATTTGCATATGTGATAAAGACAAAGACTTGTTCAAAATCACACTGATAAGAAGCAGCACAGATCGAGTTAGAATTTTTTTTTTTTTTTTTTGCAGTACGCGGGCCTCTCACTGCTGTGGCCTCTCCCACTGCGGAGCACAGGCTCCTGACACACAGGCTCAGCGGCCATGGCCCACGGACCCAGCTGCTCCGCGGCACGTGGGATCCTCCCGGACCGGGGCACGAACCCGTGTCCCCTGCATCGGCAGGCGGACTCTCAACCACTGTGCCACCAGGGAAGCCCCATGGTCTTTTTTTAACAATACAATGCTATCTGTAATCTGGAAGTATAAGCCTCTAGATCTAGGGACATAAAATAAAAGCAAAGAACCATCTAAACATACTATATTACTATATCTGCTGATACAGAAGTACATTAGAAACAGCAGGGACTTTGGAAGTCGATTTGGATTTGTATTTCAACTCTGCTACTTACTGGTTTATGACCATTGATATTCAGATTAAGGGTCAAAATATAACTGTAAAGAGTTTAAAAAGTTAAATGAGGGATATACGTAAAGTGCTCACACGAATTAGTGTACGATGGAGGTTTCTAACCTTGGCCACTGTTACATTATTTTCCTTTCCCTTTCAGCTAGCAATAATTTAGGATCCTTGTTCTAGCATGGCTCCATCAAAAAGGTCTCTGGAGATGGAACCCCATAAGGTTCTCCTCAACAGAGACTGAGGCTTCTGAGCCAGGCACATAAATTACTTGCTCAAGTTCTGTCTGTAATTATGAAAGACAAAAGGTTCAATTTCCTCCTCCACTTCTCCTTCCCTCACTTTCATTTGTAGAAAAAGACACAGCTAAGGGAAAAAAGAATTTTTTTAAGAGGTAATGCAGATAAGAAAGGGGGGGGATGAACAATTATTTGGGAAGAGGGTCCTGCTGACAAAGGATGGTTCACTGAAGTAGTAGGAAAAGAGAATCCAGAGGAAAGAAAGAATCTAATCAACCTCTTGAATCCTAGACAAAAGGCATAAAGAAAAGTAGAGACCCATTCCATAACAACAGAAGATCTTAACAGCAGTTTACTGCAGAATCCAGTTAACCCTAAAGTGCTGCAAGAAAGCCTTGGACTGGGAAAGGCAAACATAAGAATGACTTATTTCCCCCTATGAAAAAAATGGCTATCATATCTTCAGTTATAATAAGAGAAATGACTTGTTTTTCTAGAGAGCTTAGACATACTAAATACAAAAGAAAAAAGTTCAAGAAGTAGTTGAGAAAGTACCCAGGAACTTCATTAAAAGAATAAAAAGGAAAAAATTAATGGTCCATAAGAGTTCTTTCTTACAGAGAACAGAAGGACTTATCTCCTTTACCCTTTATCATTTACCTTAGTACCAGGCAAGAAGGGTGTGAAAACACTAAAGAAGCTGTTAAGGGGAGGAAACTAAAGATTAATGGTTCATATGGGTTTTTCAGTCATTCTAGAGGCTAGAAACATATCCTTCTCCCTTAGGTCATGTCTCCCAAAATAGCATCTTAAAAATACCAAATGGCACAACAGAGATATACCTACCAGCTGTCAGGGATGTCTCAAATCCATCTTTAATTAAACAGCTGAGACTCTACTTCTTCATATAACTTTGAACTGCTACAAGTGTAAAGGGGACTATTTCTTCCACTGGGAAGAAGGGCAGGAAAGAACAATAGGCAAATTAATGAATTATATATGGTTCCAATTTCAAGTTAGTCATCTGTTTCAAAGGTTGTACTTTGATTGAAGCTATTAGTACCCAACAGCAAAAGGAACATGAGTTTAAATGTTCAAAATCACAACTAGGATGAAATCTCGTTCATATTATAACCATCAATAAATAACAAAAAGCGTATTATTTAAACTAACAAATCATGTTCTTCAAATAAAACATAAGGAGAATCTAATTCATTAGTATGCTATTGTTCTGCCCAACTACAGACAAGTTATCCATAAACGCCTAACAAAGTCAAATACGACCAAAGCTCTAAAGTATAGATATATTCTTTCTTTTAAAGGAAAATTTAGATAACTTCTCCAAATTCCTATATCTTTTATGTCAATCTAATTCTGTAATATATTCATGTTAAAATAAACATCATCAGTTTGTTAGTGGCAATGGGGAGAGAGGAAAATAAACGGACTATTGGACATACCCTATGTAATATTTCTAAAACCTTTAATGCGGTATGAAGAAAACTGTTGAAAATTCTTCTTTCAGAAGGGGGAATGCCGATCTTGTAGAGTTTCAAAAGATGTACCACAACCTCCTTAAAAAGTTCTACAATCTTGAGGAATAGTGGAGGTTCAAGTACTGACCACCAGTTTTCTGTTATTAAAGGGTGAACACACAAAATAAAATTTAAAAAGTCACAATTTTCAAAATCATACTGACTGTTTTTCGAAAGCAGTGGCTCTTAACCCTTTGAAAACCTCAGGAAGATACACATAATATGGTATTTTACGTAACATTTCTAGGGTTTATAGATACCACCCCACCCTCAAGTTAAAGAATACGGTTCTAAAAGCTCTCAAAAGCAAAAATAAAGTTAGAAAGGTCTATTGAATTTACATTCTTGGTTTCCTAAGCTACATTAAAAACTTAATACCTAGTACTAAAACCACTTGTTAAAATAAGTGCTTTGGAAATTAGGATTTTAATTTTTAAACAAAACACTTTTAAAACTGTATTGCTCCAATATTTAAAGATCTCTCCAACTTTTATCTTTCAACTTACGTAACATAAAGTTGAAATATTGTGAAGCACCATCCTAAAAATGCAAGGTACTCCTGAAAATCAAATACAGAAACTGAACAATGTAAAGTATACCATGTCTGTCCTTCCCCACGTTCACTATTTGTAGTTATTAACTACAAATATGACAATCTTATGCAGCAGACAGAAGGGAATACAAAAACTTCTGACAACATGGAAGCAATATGCTTTTGAGTCCCTGCTTCACTCTTCTAACCACTGGCTAATTCCCTCAGATTCCAGGATTCTACCCCTTGCTTGTTGCTTCCTCTGCTCACCCTCAGTCTAAAACTTCTTGTACTGATTTTATTACTCTTATGTATCTCAGATTCACATACCTAACAAATACTATTAAGAAGGAAAGCACTGCTACTAAATGTAGCAGGCAAACTATAATGGTCAGCAGATAGAGATGAAATTATACAATTAGAAAAATTAAAGTGAGGAAAGTTTAGGCCAAAAACCCAGAGGAATAAGATCAAATAAACAGTGGAATCTCACCTACATGCACAGACATCAGAAAATTAGCAAGTGAGGGAAATACAAGGCAAAGGGTTAATAAAGTTCAAGGAGGATTTAATACCCATGTTTGTTCAGTTTTAATTGCTCCTCCTCCTTTACTTCTTTAACAGTAAGATGACTCTGGAGGGGATGAGGAAGGCGAATACCAAAAACAGTTTTTATCTTTCCCGATACTGTCTCTGCTGTTGTGCTTGATTAAAATTTTAATATTTAACATGCTTTGCCTCCAACTCTAACAACTAGCATCAGATGACTAGCAAAAAGCAACAAACTGAAAAACAGGTTTATCTCACCTTAAGACAATGTCAAAATAAGCAGGGTAGCAAAATTTCAAACAGCAAAGAAGTTATGAGCATTTTCATTTAAAGAGAAAAGGTTGTAAAAAAAAAAAAAGAGTATTAAAATTCTTACCAAGTACTTTCAGTGGTGCCTTTTCTAGGTTCACAAGAGCTGTACCAAAGGGAATTGCTATTGTGGTGAAATTGTTGGAATCACTCATCAGGGGACATTCTGGTAGAGTAAGATAAAATCTCAATGCTTCAACATCAGGTAAGGAGCTAGTCAGTTTAGGAATAAGATTCTTTTCCAAGCTCGCTGCCACCTATATTTTGACAAAAAGTAAAACCTACTTCATTTAAAATGAATGCATATTCCAAAAAAAGAAAGAAAAAGAAAACCTTATACTACAGCAAACGTGAAACGGTGAAGGGAAAAAAAAAAAAAAAGAAACCATCTTACAATGAATTAATGAATGCACTTTGGAGCACAATGAAAATTAATGCCTAAGCAGTGCTAAGAGAATTTTAAAAATCTTGCATACAAGATTTTTATTTATATCTCAATTTAAACTCTACATCTATAGTTATACAGACTTAACCAACATGGTAATATTAAGTAATTAAGAGTCTGCTCTGAACATCCGGAAAGATTTACAGATATTTGACAGCTAAATTACAAACAGTTTAAAATAATACCCTATTTTAATTCTTACATTAGTATATTAAATAAAATTATACAGACATCTCAATAAAGTGTATGAAACTGTAAAGTTAATTAGGTCACAAACATATAAAAAAACATGGAATAAAAAACTCAACAGGCTACATAATACAAATATAAAATGCTTTAAAAACAAACCTGCTGAGATATCTGAGGATGATCAGATTGTATAAGTTTGTGGAATAAAAGCCTAGCAGCATTCATATCAACCCCTGAAAATCTGGTGCCTGTTCTATAGTGATCATCATTGCTATTTAAAAAAGAGAGAGAGAGAGAGAGAGAGAAAATAATAAAATGCAACTTTAAAATTTTTTCACTTCTTTTTAATGACATTATTTAATATAATAAATTTGAAAAATTTGGTATACCAAAGAATTGTCACTCACCTAACAGCTAAAAAACTTCCATTTAGACAACCAGACGAAGAAAACGTTCCATCTATTTCACTAAAAAGAAATTTAAAAATCACAAAATCACAAAATGAGAAATCTAATTGTTCACCTTTGGTGGTTTTTTTTTTTTAGATCTTAATTGGAGTATAATTGCTTCACAATACTGTCTTAGTTTCTGTTGCACAACAAAGCGAATCAGCCATATGCATACACATGTCCCCATAATCCCTCCCTCTTAAGCCTCCCTCCCATCCTCCCTATTCCACCCCTCTAGGTCATTGCAAAGCACCAAGCCAATCTCCCTGTGCTATGCTGCTGCTGCTTCCCACCAGCCAACTATTTTACATTCGGTAGCGTATATATGTCAATGCTACTCTCACTTCACCCCAGCTTCCCCCTCCCACCCCATGTCCTCAAGTCCATTCTGTATGTCTATCTCTTTATTCCTGCCCTGCAACTAGGTTCATCCGTACCCTTTATTTTATTTTATTTTTTAGATTCCGCGTATATACATTAGCATACGGTATTCTTCTCTTTCTGACTTACTTCACTCTGTATGACAGACTCTAGGTCCATCCACCTCACTACAAATAACTCAATTTTGTTCCTTTTTATGGCTGAGTAATATTCCATTGTATATAGTGCCACATCTTCTTTATCCATTCATCCCCTTTATTTTTTAATAAAAAATAAAATCACCTTTTATTTATTTTTTATGTGGATAAAATCCACATCACCTTTATTATTTAATAAAAAATAAAATGTAGTATTTAATGCTACAGAGCATTCCTCCAACCAACATTCAAAATAAATCAGAATTCTATAAATTACTAAAGATTAAGTAAATCTTGATAAAGGTATTACTGTTTATCTCTTTATTACTCTCTCAAACATTACTACTGTCCTCTGATTCATCAAATAAATCTGATGTTCCTAAAAAATTTTTTTTTGTTATGTAAAAAATTTTTTTATATAAACATGCACATTTAACTTTCTTAATTCCATATGATGGTAAATCTAATCTGGAATGTTATTTTTCTGAAGACTACACTTCAGGCTTTTAAGAAAAATTTTAGTTTGGGAAAATAATTTCGAATTAAAAAAACAGCTGATCAGCTATAGCCCCTCATCCCAAATACCTACACTACCTTCAACAACAACAACAAAAACTTTAAGTACTAAACAAGTCCATCTTCAAGAAAAATATTCAAGAAAGAAGAAATACTCAACTCTTCCATGGAATAAAGAAGTTAAAAGACAGTGACCACTATGAAGCTAGAAGGAACATTTTTGCAAACCCAATCCTAAAGTGGCTATATTTAATATTTTAAGTTATCATTTAATATATCATTATGTATATGAAAGAATTGTAACTTATAAACATCTACATGAGATCTCCTAAAATATCCACTATTACAGAAATTCTAGACAATTAAACTTTTGTATATAAACCATTCTGTAAATGATAATTTAATGAAATATTTATTTAAATAAAAACTCCTAAGTACAGGTTCCTCTACCATGAAGTTAAGACTTTGTGTAGATAAAATATTTTTCTTACTTGGCTATCTCTACAGGAAATCTTCCAGAGGGGTAGCTCAGCCATTTTTGAATTAGAGCTTCATTCACAGTCCATATCTGCTTCGAAGGATCAGGATATCTAAAGTCATCTGGTGGCCCACAGTTCTAAATTTTAAAATAAGCAGATGAGTCAGAGGGAAGAGATATTATATATAAACCAAGACACACCTCCACTATGTATTTGGAAGTTAATCTCTACTAAACACCTGGAACAAAAACTTATCAAATGGGGACTTCCCTGGTGGCGCAGTGGTTAGGAATCCGCCTGCCAATGCAGGGCACACAGTCTTGAGCCCTGGTCCGGGAAGATCCCACATGCTGCGGAGCAACTAAGCCCGTGTGCCACAACTACTGAGACTGTGCTCTAGAGCCCACAAGCCACAAATATTGAAGCCCGCGCACCTAGAGCCCATGCTCTGCAACAAAGAGAAGCCAACGCAATGAGAAGCCTGTGCACCACAATGAAGAGTAGCCCCACTCGCTGCAACTAGAGAAAGCCCATGTGCAGCAACAAAGCCCCAAAGCAGCCAAAAATAAATAAAGAAATAAATTAAAAAAAAACTTATCCAAAAAAACCAACTTATCAAATGGATCTGAAAAATTTTGTAGACTTGAGGAAAAAAAATTAAGGCAATTACTTTGTAACATATAAAGAACATTAATACGGGTTTAAAAACAACTTCTAAATTATCTGAGCTTAGTAATTATTTATATGATTACTATTACCTGGGGATTAGAGTAATGTGAAAAGCTTTGATCTCCACCTGAGAAAATTCTTTTTACACAGAAATATTCTTCAGAATCTGTAATAAAAATAAAATATAAAACATTCAAGATTTATATGCATTTTTCAGAGCATCAAATATGCTACTGCACTTTCTCTTAATCATCTAACTTAATGAGACCTCCCAATCATGGGCTCAATGATACAAAATGACTGGGAATGGTCTGACTGCTATGGAGATGAGACTGACCAAGTGACAAATGTTAATGATCCCACAAGCACAACAAGCATTTGATAAGTTTTACAAGTCTTTCTTTTGACCTGCTCACCAAAAAATGGCAGTTTCTAGTCTAGATCTTTATTATCTCAATATATTTTAAACTGAAGATGGTGTAAAATTTGAATGAAAGGTATAGAAGATAGCTCAGAAGAAAATAAAAATTAAGAATATTCATTTTGGGGAATTCCCTGGTGGTCCAGTGGTTAGGACTTGGCGTTTTCACTGCTTGTGGCCTGGGTTCAATCCCTGGTTGGGCAACTAAGATCCCATAAGCCTTGCAGGGTACAGCCAAAAAAAAAGGAATATTTACTTTTAAAAAGAATGACAACAAACAAGTAAATGTTAAATCTTCCTGAGTAATGCAAAATTCATAATGTAAAATTATTTTCTCTTTCAATATAGCTGTACAAAAGAAAGATGACACACATAGCTCTTTGTTAACAACTATTTATCAGTAACACCCAAATCAGGTCCAAAAACAAAAAAGTTAATACGCAAATTTAGTAGAAGTAAAGAAGGAACAATAAAGCGCCTTTTTTTCAAGTTTTGTGTTTTATTGTGATGTTTATTTTTCTTTAAAAGTTTGTTTCTTTTTTTTTTAACATCTTTATTGCCATATAATTGCTTTACAATGTTGTGTTAGTTTCTGCTGTATAACAAAGTGAATCAGCTATATGTATACATATATCCCCATATCCTCTCCCACTTGCGTCTCCCTCCCACCCTTCCCTATCCCACCCCTCTAGGAGGTCACAAAGCATGGAGCTGATCGCCCTGTGAGATGCAGCTGCTTCCCACTAGGTATCTATTTTACATTTGGTAGTATATATATGTCAATGCCACTCTCTCACTTCGTCCCAGCTTACCCTTCCCCCTCCCAGTGTCCTCAAGTCCATTCTCTACGTCTGTGTCTTTATTCCTGTCCTGCCCCTAGGTTCTTCAGAACCTTTTTTTTTTTTAGATTCCATATATATGTGTTAGCATACGGTATTTGTTTTTCTCTTTCTGACTTACTTCACTCTGTATGACAGACTCTAGGTCCATCCACCTCACTATAAACTCAATTTCGTTTCAGTAAAGTGCCTTTTTAAAAAGACATTCAAAGCCTCTTCCTTTTTCTCCTCTCCTGTACCTCAAAATGGAAAGAGTATCTATTATCAAAAATACCGCTAGCCTAGTATTTAGAAGTATCACATACCAAAACACCATAGCTACACAATGTAACTTAAGGCCAGTTATTTCCAAATATAATCCATTTCTGTGTTCCTACTGCTGACCCCTCACTCTTTAGTTGACTAATTCTTTTTTTTTTAATACAAATTTATTTATTTTTGGCTGCGTTGGGTCTTCGTTGCTATGCGTGGGCTTTCTCTAGTTGCGGGGAGCAGGGGCTACTCTTCACTGCGGTGCGCAGGCTTCTCATTGCAGTGGAACACAGGCTCTAGGTGCACGGGCTTCAGTAGTTGTGGCACACAGGCTCAGTAGTTGTGGCTTGTGGACTCTACAGAGCGTGGGCTCAGCAGTTGTGGTGCACTGGTTTAGATACTCCGCAGCATGTGGGATCTTCCCAGACCAGGGCTTGAACCCGTGTCCCCTGCATTGGCAGGTGGATTCTTAACCACTGTGCCACTAGGGAAGCCCAGTTGACTAGTTCTTCACCTTGTATTATTTGTGACCACCACTGCTACAGAATTATAAATTCTTAAGGAAGGGACCACATCTTAATTTTCTTGATCACTCCCTACTACCAAGCACAATGTTTTATTTGTAAAAGAACTCAGTAAATATTTAATATGAATATGTAATATAAAAAATTATCTAGCTTAGATAATAATAAGAGCTTCAGAGATCAGAACATTAATATGACCAAATTTTCCACAACAAGACTGCTCTATGGCCAAAAATTTTTAAGAACAGATTAAAAGGGTAAATCTAAAATATTAAATAAACCAATCATTCAACTTAAAATCTTTTCTCTACGTCATCCTCACAAGTCTACATGAAGTCATGCACTTCCTCAAAAGATTGAGCAGAATGTTATTCGTTTGTTCCTAAAAGGTGATTCTGCCTTCTTTAAATAATCATCAAGTAAATGATGACTAATCTATAGTACATGAATGGGTTTCTGGGGGCTGTGAGTAGGGCACCAAAAATTATTTTCCTTTTAATTACTACTGTAAAAAAGTCTGTGAAACCTAGTCATTTGTCCTACACAGCTTCCTGCAGATTGGATTTTGCTGATTATATCCTCAAGGATTCTCCTAACATTTCTCTCAGTCTTCTGTATTTCCTGTAAATTGGTAGTTGGATCTAGAGAGGATTTAATTAGATTAATTAGTCAATTTTTTTTTAAGAAGATGTTGGGGGTAGGAGTTTATTAATTAATTAATTTATTTTTGCTGTGTTGGGTCTTCATTTCTGTGCGAGGGCTTTTCTCTAGTTGTGGCAAGCGGGGGCCAATCTTCATCGCGGTGCGCGGGCCTCTCACTATCGCGGCCTCTCTTGTTGAGGAGCACAGGCTCCAGACGCACAGGCTCAGTAGTTGTGGCTCACGGGCCTAGTTGCTCTGCGGCATGTGGGATCCTCCCAGACCGGGGCTCGAACCTGTGTCCCCTGCATTAGCAGGCAGATTCTCAACCACTGTGCCACCAGGGAAGCCCCAATCAGTCAATTATTTTGACAAAACTATTACATGGTGGTGGAAGGGGCTGTTCTTCCATCAGTAAGCACATAACGTATAGCTGGGTTCCTTTTTGTGACGTTAGTAACCATTGATGCCCAATGCTTAGACCATTAATTCATTGTGGGTTGAAAAATGATACACTAATATTACTTCCTCATCTTGTGGTTGGACCATTAGCTTCCCCCTATCTACCACATAGTTCATTAACCTGTAATAGGAAAGACTAATGCTGTTCTTTTCCATTTATTTACTATCGTCTGGCTTTTTGAATTTGCATTTATTTGATTATAATATTTACATGTTTCTTAGTAACATGGATTTCCTCAATGGGAATTTCCGTTAACTTCCTTTATCTATTACACGTCTAAATATTTGTCTTATTCATTTATTAGGTGTCTTACTGTTTTTCACACCAATATGTATGAGCACTTTGGATATTCAGGCTACTAACCTCAGGTTATATTCATTACAAACATTTTTTCTAAATAATTATTTAATTTTGACTCACAAGTTTCTTTTTCTATTAAATCAAATGTATTTATCTCCTTTTTTTTTTTAAAGAGGAAGTGGGTTTCTTTATAAAAAATATTTATTTATTTGGCTGCATTGGGTCTTAGTTGCAGCACACAGGATCTTCGCTGCAGCATGTGGGATCTAGTTCCCTGACCAGGGATTGAACCCGGGCCCCCTGTGCTGGAAGCATGGAGTCTTAGCCACTGGACCACCAGCGAAGTTGGCCCTCTTTCTTAATGGTGACTTTCACTGCCATAATGGTGAGAAAGCTTTTTCCCATCCTCAAATTATAGAATTATTTTCTTGTCTTAAGAACTCTTTTACATTTAACTTTAATCCATCTATAATTTATTTTAGTTTATACTGTTAGGTTAGGGTCTAAACTGACATTTTCCTCCCAATTTTCATGTGTTGAATAATTCTTTCCCCTTCTCCACGTATTAGTGATGCCCTATTTTAAAGTTATGAAGAGACACTACACCTCTTCTACCTATAACACGCTACACTAAAAAACTTTGGCACTCTCCTCCATCCCAAAAGTGTTCTCAAAGTCCTTCTCATAACTTCCACTTTGTACAGTCCTTCCTATAACTCCAAGAGCCACTGCCAATCAACTGGAGTTTGAACATAACCTATATATTGGGTTGGCCAAAAAGTTCCTTCGGTTTCTAAGTAAAAATAAAAGACACATTTTTCATTTTCACCAAGAACTTTATTTAACAACATATTCACCATTTTGTTCCACTATCTTCTGCCATTTTTCAGGCAACTTCATAATTCCGTCTTCCCAAAACCTTTTATCTTTTTGATCAAAGAACTGTTCCAGGTGCCATTTACAGTCTTCCAGGGAATTGAAATATTTTCCATTAAAAGAATTTTGTAAAGACCGAAATAAATGGAAATCCGAAGGTGCAATGTCTGGTGAATATGGCGGATGAATCAGAACTTCCCAGCCAAGCTGTAACAGTTTTTGCCTGGTCATCAAAGAAACATGTGCATTATCCTGAAGGAAGATTATGCGTTTTCTGTTGACTAATTCCGGACACTTTTCGTCAAGTGCTGCTTTCAGTTGGTCTAACTGGGAGCAGTACTTGCTGGAATTAATCGTTTGGTTTTCCAGAAGGAGCTCATAATAGAGGACTCCCTTCCAATCCTACCATATACACAACATCCCTTCTTTGAAGACCGGCCTTTGGTGTGGTTGGTGGTGGTTTCATTTCGCTTGCCCCACGATCTCTTCTGTTCCACATTATTGTACAGTGTCCATTTTTCATCACCCATCACAATTTGTTTGAAAAATGGAATGTTTTCATCATGCTTAAGGACAGAATTGCAGGCAGAAATACGGTCAAGAAGGTTTTTTTTCAGTTAACTTACGTGGAACCCAAACACCAAAGCGATTAACATAACCAAGTTGGTGCAAATGATTTTTGATGCTTGATTTGGATATTTTGAGTATGTTGGCTATCTCCTGCATGGTATAACGTTGACTGTTCTCAATTAATGTCTCAATTTTACCGCTATCAACTTCAACTGGTCTACCGGACCGTGGAGCATCGTCCAGCAAGAAATCTCCAGCACAAAACTTCACAAACCACTTTTGACACGTTCGATCAGTCCCAGCACCTTCTCCATATACTGCACAAATCTTTTCTTTGCATTTCAGTTGCATTTTTACCCTTCTTGAAATAATAAAGCATAATATGCCAAAAAAGTTACTTTTTTTCTTCCATCTTCCGTATTAAGATGGCTACACAAAAATTCACCAATTTTGATGTCTTTTTTTAACGCACACTGATATGATAGCTGTCATAATACAATCTAACAAAATTGTTTCAAATGAAGTAAAAGACAACTAAGCGCTACTAGAGCCAGCTTACGGGAAACCGAACGAACTTTTTGGCCAATCCAACAATAATGGCAATACATGGATTCCCCTCCCACCCCCGGATTTCCACTAAGCTATAATAATCTAAATGTCTAGGGACCTCCCTGGTGGTGCAGTGGTCAAGAATCCCCCTGCCAATGCAGGGGACACGGGCTCCTGGTCTGGGAAGATCCCACATGCCACAGAGCAACTAAGCCCGTGCACCACAACTACTGAGGCTGCACTCTACAGTCCGCGAGCCACAACTACTGAGCCCACATGCCACAACTACTGAAGCCCACGCACCTAGAGCCCATGCTCCGCAACAGGAGAAGCCACCGCAACGAGAAGCCCGCGCACCACAACAAAGAGTAGCCCCCACTCACCGCAACTAGAGAAAGCCCGCAGGCAGTAATGAAGACCCAGCGTAGCCAAATAATAAACTAAAAAACACAAAAAAAAGTCTATACGTATACGAATAATCTGATTTAACTGTTACAGTTTTATAGTATATGTTGTCATATCTAGGAGGGCTAGTTCACCTCCTTATTCTCTACAAAATACACTGTCAGGAAAAACAGAAAATTTTGAAATAGGCTCCCCTGCCCATGCACTCTCCCCCCCCACACCCCCGCCATTTACTGAGTCTTGATTAGGGCACTCTTCAGAAACTTATCTACCTAAATGATGTGTTTGAGCTATTTACAATTCTGTAAAGTGTACTTCTATTTAGGAGCAATACTGACAGAGATACAACTATGTATGTGCCTTTGACATACAAGGAAAAGAAGTAGTTTTTTGATGATCCCTGAATCCCTTTACACTCTTAGGACTTATTCAGGACCCCAAAGGGCTTAAAAGCACTAATACATAACACATCAGAATTGAAAATTAAGAAATTTAAAAAATACTCATAGACTTATCTGAAAGTGAACAAGAACAAAGGCACTGCATGTTAACACAGATAACAGTACTAACATGAAAGTCATTCTAACCTCATGAACCCTATGACACAATACCACTGTCCTTGAGCAACTATCAGCTGGTTCCACAATACGGAAGAACATAACTCAAGACACAACATGGTAAGTGACTTTTATTTTCCTTGGTTTATACTTGATTCTGAAATAAGTTATACAATATGTTAAAATCTTAGCAAAGTTCACTCAATTTTGAAGGGTGTGCTCCCATGCCTTCACCTATGTTAGTTTTTTACTTTTGTGTAATCTGCCAAAGAGCAAAAATTCTGTGTTTTACTAGAATAATTTTCTATACTTGATGTTGATTTTATTTGTTTTTCATTATTTAAGTGGAAAAAAAAGAACAAAGACTCCTCACTTATGAATAAGCTAAAGTTCTTTTCAATCATATTACCATTTACATTTATTTTGAAATGCTTTATTGTCACTTCAGTAAAATAGGTAACCAAGTATTATTTCTCAAGCATCAAAGGTTACATCTTTTAATAAAGTGTTCCAATCTCCCCTCACAACTTTTTTGATTTTTGTCTTCCTGTTATGGGCTGAATTGTGTCCACCCCCACCCCCAAATTCATATGTTGAAGCTGTAATCCTCAGTACCTCGGAATATGACTGTATTTGGAGATCGGACCTTTAGAGAGGTGATTAAGGTAAAATGAGGCTGTTAGGGTGGGGCCCTAATCCAATATGCCTGCTGTCCTTATAATAACAGGAAGAGACACCAGCAACACACGCACACACACAGAGAAAAGGTCACATGAGGACACAGCAAGAAGGTAGCCATTTGCAAGCCAAGGCTTCAGAAGAAACCAAACCTGCTGACAGAGTGATCTTAGACTTCTAGCTTCCGGAACTGTGAGAAAATAAATTTCTGCTGTTTAAGCCACCCAGTCTGTGGTATTTTGTTATGGCAGCCCTAGCAAACTAACACACTTCGCCGAATCAGATCCTAAACTTAGGAAAATAAAACTTCCAAGATACTTTCTATGTGTTAGTGAAAATATCTTTGAGATTTCCCAGAGAGGCTATGGAGAATCAAAATGATTTGTCCTTTCAACATATAAGTAGAGATGCTAGAAATAATTAAGTTTATTTGTTGTGTTACTATTCTAAAGGTTGCATGGGAAGAGTTGTCAAATCAGAAGACACTTAACCTTCCCTAGGTTAAATTTATATGGTAAAATTAATATAAATATTTCACCTCTCTAAATTAATAAAGATATTTCAAAAATGTAATTACTATAAAAATTTCTAATTTTATGGTAATATAAAAATTTCAAAAATTAATATATTTCAAAAAGTGTTTTATGAGAAGTCCATGGAGATTCACCAATGTCCTTGCTTAACCATATGTTTAAATATGAAGGGAAACATTATTCAAAACTCTTATGAAATAGTTCTGTCAAGTTTTCCTGTATTTATAAGAGTTCTGGCGGTACAGTGCTGTCTGTCCTAATTTCAGGTTTCGTTCCCCCAATTTCAGTTATTATTGAAACTTTATTTTATTCACATCTATCATCTTCTAGGCCAGTGATTTTCAAATGGCGTTTTATAAAAATATAGATGTCTAAACTTGATCCCTGACTTACTGAATCTCTTTACTTGATATTCTTGGTGTTATTCCTGGTACATTAGGTCTCAGGATTATCATATTATATCTCAAGATTTTTTTCAACTGTAAAAGGTTATACTCATTCATATTCATAAATCAGATGTAAGGAATCACTGACTTCTTTGAGAATAGGCTTAATCATCATCTTTAGAAACATTCTTGTTTAAAAACCTTTTTGGAATACAGGCATAACTCGCTTTATTGTGCTTCAGAGATATTGTGGTTTTTACAAATTGCTGATTTGTGGTAATTGATGATTTGTGTTGTCAGATGATTGTTAGCATTTTTTAGTAATAAAGTATTTTTAATTAAGATATAATATGTACATTTTTTAAAGAAATAATGCTACTGCACACTTAACAGGCTACAGAATAGTATAAACATAACTTTTACATGCACCAAGAAACCAAAAATTTTATCTGACTCACTTTATTGTGGTATTCTGGAACCAAACCACAGTATCTCCAAAACATGCCTCTAATGTGTTCTCCATGTCACAGAAACAACCAAATTTCCTTGTCAACTGTATTTATTCTTATTATGAACCCTCGTCATATCTTTCCACTTGACAATTATCAATAATAAATAAGCCATAGTCATTTTAAGCCTCTTTCATCTATTGACTAGTTTTTGTTTTATTCTGATGCTTGTCTGAAGGCCTTCCTATAAGCTACAGGCCAGAGTTTGTACTTTCAACAAAGAAGGATAGTCTCAGAGCCCTGTGAAAAGGACTGTACCTGTTATTTGAAACCACTTATACATCAAAGAATAGATACTTGGGTACAGGCTTCTGAGGAGACGTGGCTTAGAGAACTTTCAAAAGACACCAGTGGACTACATTAGGATTTCTCATATATTTTTTTAAGCTGATAAGCAGTTTTATGAAACTGACAATCCAAGATCCATAATGTTTAACTTTGCTTTAATTTTCTGTTTTCTGGATCTCCCTTATAGGGAGTCATTTCTCCTTCTTCTAAAGTAATCTAATTCACATCAATTTTGTAAACTCTGCTTTGGTACGCTTAAACGAAATGTTGAAACACATTTCTCTTCTCCCTTCAGCTTGCCAGTATCTCCCGGAAAGGAGCTTATATCCTTTTCTAAGGCCCTGATTTTTGCAGCTGCCATTCAGGGCACACCTCTAGATCACCTGACTCTGGGGGCCAGCGGGGGATTATGCTCAAGGGTCCCACAGGACTAAAACCAATGGACAAAGAGTTCTTAACTGACTACCACCCCAGGGCACAGTAAGAGGCAACAGACTGAGGTGCCCAATCTTTCTGTAGAAGAGGATTATTAGTTTACCTAATACAACTTTGGCCTAAGAGGCAGGCTTCTAATTAAGCCCACATCAAAGGGCCTGTTGTAATCCTCTCAGAGATCTCAGAAGGAGGGCCTTATCTTTGCAACATCCCTCTGCTGCACTCCAGAACATCCATTTCTTCCATAGGGGACCTCGTATTCCCATCTGGTGTCCCCATTTTTGTGGCTGCCACCTAACTGATGCCCCTTGATTGCCTGGTTCTGGTGGACAGCTGGGCTTGTATCCTGGGTCCCACGGGACTGTAACAACTGGAGAGACAGTTTTTGGTTGGCTACCACCCCCAGTGCACAGCACAAACAACAAACAGAAACATAGCCCAGTTTTCTGCGAAAAAGGCCTATATGCTTGTCCTGGAGCTTTGGCCTAAGGTTTCTACACCTCTAGCAACCTACTGAGGTGATCTTTGGGGACGAAAGCTGGTGGATGCCATCTTTGTGCTCTCCCTCTACCTTGCGTTAACTTGCCAGTATCTCCTGGAAAGGAGCTTGTACCCTTAGCTGGTGCCCTGATTTTCACAGCTGCCACCCAAGGGACACCTCTAGGTTGCCTAGTTCTGGCAGCAGTGTGACTTTCTCTTGCAGTCCCACAGGACAGATATACATTTGCATACTTAAAAGCTACTGCCTGAGGGTCTGGCCTCAATCAGCTTGAATTTAGGTATTGCTGAAATTCTCCCCTTTGGGATACTGACAGGTCTTGGCACATTCTCAACTGAGAGCCACTTAAAATAATATAGACTGTTTGGACATTAACAAAGATTTGAGAGACAATCAAGAGTGAGGGCAGGGTTGAACTATATCACAACACTACAGTAATCAAAACAGTATGGTATCAGCATTAAAAACAGACATAGAATACAGAGCCCAGAAATAAACCAATGCATATATGATCAATTTATTTAAGACAAAGAAGCTAAGAATACAGAGTGGGAAAAGGACAGTCTTTTCAATGAATAGTGCTGAGAAAATTGGACAGCCACATACAAAAGAATGAAACTGGACCACTATCTTACACCATACACAAAAACCAACTCAAGAGCTTCCCTGGTAGTACAGTGGTAAAGAATATGCCTGCCAATGCAGGGGACACGGGTTCAAGCCCTGGTCCAGGAAGATCCCACATGCTGCGGAGCAACTAAGCCCGTGTGCCACAACTACTGAGCCTGCACTCTAGAGCCTGCAAGCCACAACTACTGAAGCCCGCGCACCTAGAGCCCGTGCTCCGCAACAAGAGAAGCCACTGCAATGAGAAGCCCGCGCACCACAACGAAGAGTAGCCCCGCTTGCCACAACTAGAGAAAGCCCGCACAGCAACGAAGACCTGATGCAGCCAAAAACGATAATAAAAATAAATTTATTTTAAAAAAAACTAACTCAAAATGGACTAAAGACTTGAATATATGACCTAAATCATAAAACTCCTAGAAGAAAACATAGGCAGTAAGCTCCCTGACATCAGTCTTGAGGATGATTTTTTGGATTTAGCACCAAAAGTAAAAGTATCAAAAGCAAAAATAAACAAGTAGGACTACATCACACTAAAAAGCTTCTGCACAGCAAAGGAAACCATCAACATGGATTGAAGACCAAAATGTAAGACCTGAAACCATAAAACTCCTAGAGGAAAACAGGCAGATCACTCTTTGACATAAATCGTAGTAATAGTTTTTTGGATCTGTCTCCTAAGGCAAACGAAACAAAAGCAAAAATAAACAAATGGGACCTAATTAGACTTAAAAGCTTTTGCACAGCAAAGGAGATCACTGACAAAACAAAAAGACAACCTACTGATTGGCAGAAAATATTTGCAAATGATATGACTGATAAGGGGTTAATATCCAAAATATATAAACAGCTCATATAACTCAACATCAAAAAACAAACAGCCTGGTTTAAAAAAATAGGCAGAAGAGCTGAATAGACATTTTTCCAAACAAGACATACAGATGGCCTACAGGCACATGAAAAGATGCTCAACATCATTAATCATCAGGGAAATGCAAATCACAATGAGATATCAACTCACAGTTGTTAGACTGGTTATTAACAAAAAGACAAGAAATAACAAGTGTTGGTGAAGATGTAGAGAAAACAGAACCCTCCTGCACTGTTAGTGGGAGTATAAATTGGTGCAGCCACTATGGAAACAGTATGGGGGTTCTTCAAAAAATTAGAAACAGAACTACCATATGATCCAGCAATTCCACTTCTGGGTAAAACAAAAACACTAATTTGAAAAGATGTATGCACCACCATGTTCATTTTAGCATTATTTACAATAGCCAAGGTATGGAAGCAACCTAAGTTTTCACTGATGGATGAATGGATAAAGAAAACATGGTGTGTGTGTGTGAGTGTGTGTGTGTGTGTGTAAGTGTATACATACACACATGCATATATACACATACATACAAATATACATACAATGGAATATTCTTAGCCATAAAAAAGAAGGAAATCTTGCCATTTGTGACAACACACATGATTCCTAGAGGGCATTATGCTAAGTGAAATAAGTCAGAAAGAGAAAGACAAATACTGTATGATCTCACTTACATGTGGAATCTAAAAAACAAACAACAACAACAAACTGAAACCAAACTCATAGATACGGAGAACAGATTAATGGTTGCCAGAGGTGCCTGGGGATGGGGGCCAGGCAAAATGGATAAAGGAGGTCAAAAGGCACAAAATTCCAGTTATAAAATAACTAAATCATGGGACTGAAATGTTCAGTATGGTGACTACAGTTAATAATACTGTACTGCAAATTAGGAAGTTGCTGAGAGTAAATCTTAGTTTCATAAGAAGAAAAAAAATTTTTAACGATGGTGACAGATGTTAACTTGACTTATCGTGGTGATCATTTGCAATATATACAAATATCAAATTGTTATCCTATATACATGAAACAAATATAATGTTATGTCAATTAAAAACATTTTATCTGATTCTTGCTGATCCCCAGAATTCAATAATAATTCAAATTTAATAGGTTTCTGTTCTTTTAACAGTAATGTTGCTATCTGCATGGGTTCAGTAAGAATATGTTCCCCTTCCCACTAGTTTGTACTTCTTTCATAACTGATTGAGCAAATCAATTATGTAACCAAGAACTTACCTGAAATGTCATATTAAGAACAATGGCTATTGAATTAGATACGACAAGTCATCTTAAAGAATAAAGTTGGTTGTACTTATGGAGCCAATGCTTATGATGTCTCTGGTGCAGTAGAAGATTAAAACTTGTCAGGTCTAGGACGTCGTCATGTGATGAATTGTGCTCCCCCAAAATTCATATGTTGAAGTCCTAATCCCTAGTACCCTCAGAAAGTGACCTTCTTCAGAAATAGGGTCACTACAGATGTAATTACATAAGTTGAAGTCATATTTGAATAGGGTGGACCACCAGTACAAAATGTACCACCAGTACAAAATGACCTTCTTCAGAAATAGGGTCACTACAGATGTAATTACATAAGTTGAAGTCATATTTGAGTAGGGTGGACCACCAGTACAAAATAAAAGGGCGAAATGTGGACACAGACAGGCACATAGAGACAATGCCATGGCAGGATGAAGGCAGAGATCTACTAGCCAAGGAATACCAAAGATTGCCAGCAAACCACCAAAAGCTAGGAAAGACATATGGAACAGATTCTCTCTTATAGCCCTCAGAAGGAAGCAACACTGCCAACACCTTGATCTTGGACTTCTAGCCTTCACAACTGAGTCAATAAATTTGTATTGTTCAAGAAACTGAGTTTGTGATATTTTATTATAGCAGCCCTAGCAAACTAATACAGTTGTCCTATACACTAATACTATACACATTCTAAAGAAAGGTTTGGGGCTTCCCTGGTGGCGCAGTGGCTGAGAGTCCACCTGCCGATGCAGGGGACACGGGTTCGTGCCCCGGTCCAGGAGGATCCCACATGCCATGGAGCGGCTGGGCCCGTGAGCCATGGCGGCTGAGCCTGCGCGTCCGGAGCCTGTGCTCTGCAACGGGAGAGGCCACAACAGTGAGAGGCCTGCGTACCGCAAAAAAATAATAATAATAAAAAAAATAATAATAAAAGAAAGGTTTGCCCTTTGCCTAGTTCCAAGGATAGAGTCTCAAAGTCTTGGGAATATCCTGTTAAGAGTGTCTTTTTATAGACCCCGAATAGCCAAAGCAGTCTTGAGGGAAAAAAACAGAGCTGGAGGAATCAGACTCCCTGACTTCAGACTATACTACAAAGCTACAGTAATCAAGACAATATGGTACTGGCACAAAAACAGAAACATAGATCAATGGAACAAGATAGAAAGCCCAGAGATAAACCCACGCACCTATGGTCAACTAATCTATGACAAAGGAGGCAAAGATATACAATGGAGAAAAGACAGTCTCTTCAATAAGTGGTGCTGGGAAAACTGGACAGCTACATGTAAAAGAATGAAATTAGAACATTCCCTAACACCATACACAAAAATAAACTCAAAATGGATTAGAGACCTAAATGTAAGACCGGACACTATAGAACTCTTGGAGGAAAACACAGAAAGAACACTCTTTGACATAAACCACAGCAAGATCTTTTTTGATCCACCTCCTAGAGTAATGGAAATAAAAACAAAAATAAACAAATGGGACCTAATGAAACTTCAAAGCTTTTGCACAGCAAAGGAACTTAAACAAGACGAAAAGACAACCCTCAGAATGGGAGAAAATATTTGCAAACGAATCAATGGACAAAGGACTAATCCCCAAAATATATAAACAGCTCATGCAGCTCAATATTAAAGAAACAAACAACCCAATCCAAAAATGGGCAGAAGACCTCAATAGACATTTCTCCAAAGAAGACATACAGATGGCCAAGAAGCACATGAAAAGCTGCTCAACATCACTAATTATTAGAGAAATGCAAATCAAAACTACAATGAGGTATCACTTCACACCAGTTAGAATGGGCATCATCAGAAAATCTACAAACAACAAATGCTGGAGAGGGTGTGAAGAAAAGGGAACCCTCTTGCACTGTTGGTGGGAATGTAAATTGATATAGCCACTATGGAGAACAGTATGGAGGTTCCTTAAAAAACTAAAAATAGAATTACCGTATGATCCATCAATCCCACTACTGGGCATATATCCAGAGAAAACCATAATTCAAAAAGACACATGCACCCAAATGTTCATTGCAGCACTCTTTACAATAGCCAGGTCATGGAAGCAACTTAAATGCCCATCGACAGATGAATGGATAAAGAAGTTGTGGTACATATATACAATGGAATATTACTCAGCCATAAAAAGTAACGAAATTGAGTCATTAAGAAATTAAGTCATTGAGACGTGGATGGACCTAGAGACTGTCATACAGAGTGAAGTAAGTCAGAAAGAGAAAAATAAATATCGTATATTAACGCATGTATGTGGAACCTAGAAAAATGGTACAGATGAACCAGTTTGCAGGGCAGAAGTTGAGACACAGATGTAGAGAACAAATGTATGGACACCAAGGGGGGGAAACTGCAGTGGGATGTGGATGGTGGTGTGCTGAATTGGGCGATTGGGAATGACATGTATACACTGATGTGTATAAAATTGATGACTAGTAAGAACCTGCAGTATAAAAAAACAAACAAACAAACAAAAAAACAACTAATACTAAACTTTCTTTGGGTTATTTGTATGGAAATATGTTAATATAAATGTTTCAGACATTACATGAAATGTCTAAAAATCTTATATGTTCTGGTATAATGTTATAAGTCATAATTCTAGTTATTACTTTAAAATGTATATCTCAGAAATAACTAAATTTCCTTGTCAATTGCCTTATTATGAACTTTCATCAAATCTTTAACCGTGGTCATTTTTAAGTCTTTTGTCATTTACAGACAGTTCTGGGTGTACTCTGATGCTTTGCAAAAATGTTCCTATAAAAGGGTTTCATCTTCAAGGAATTCATGGAAAAGACTCTGACAAGTACAGGTTTCTGGTAACTGACCATACTGATGAACTGAATGAATAAGCATTTTCAGAACTCTAACTGAAAACTGATGAATTCATAAAAGTGCTAACAAAAGATCAAGATGAAAAAAAAATTAATTACATGGGACTGTGTGAACTGATGAGGATGATTATAATTTTTTGACTTTCTGTTTGAATAAAAATAATAATAATAATTTAAAAAAATAAAATAAAATAAATCCCACAAGGGCTCAGAGGCAAAAAATATACAAATCAATTTTCACTGCAAAGTAAAGGACCTGATACAGTGGAGGATTACTGGACTGAATGTCAATATTATGACATAGTATGAGTGTGTTTCGTGTTTGGTAATTGCAATCATTGTTGCTTTTGTTGTGGTCATCCATTTACAATGCTTGGTGTCAGTTTATTTATCTCTTGTAAAAATAAAATACAGTGTGTGTGTGTGCGTGTGTGAAAAAAAAAAAAAGAGTGTCTGTTTTTACCTGTGGCCTCGAGGCCATACCAGATAGTTTATGCTAACAATGTGATTGATTTATGGTGGGGGGCCACGGACTTAACTTCTAGAGGGGCTGAGTAAATTAAATTCACATTTAATTAGTTCCTATCCTACACAGCTTTAGTATAGTACAAAATAATTATCAGCCATTATATATATTATATATATAAAATAGTGGTAAGATATACATAACAGAAAATTTACTGTTTTAACCATTTTAAAGTGTTAATTCATGGCATCAAGCAAATTCACAGTGTTGTGCAACTAACACCATTATTCACCTCCAGTACATTTTATCATCCCAAACAGAAAATCTGTACCCATTAAACAACTCCTCATTCTTCCCTCCCTCCAGACCCTGGAAACCAGTGTTCTCTCTGTCTCTATAAATTTGTTCTAGGTACCTCATACAAGAGGAGTCATACAATATTTATCCTTTTGGGTCAGGCTTCTTTCACTTAGCACGTTTTCAAGGTTCTTCCATGCTGTGGCATGTACCAAAATTTCATTCCTCTATATGGCTAATATTCAATCACATGTATATACCATACTTTTCTATCCATTCATCTGTTGATGGACATGAGTTGTTTATGCCTTTTGGCTACTGTGAATAAACAATTTTTTAATGAAACTAAATTGTAGCAAAAATGACTGCTTTTATAACTCCATTTCCTTTCCCACTTTAATGTAAATAATCTTAAGGTATGCAGTTTCAAAGGCAACAAAATGCATCTCTAAGTGACTAAACTGTATAACAGAAATACATGATTCCTTACAATATCCATGCTGCTTTAAATTACAAATCTCTTTGTTAGGTTATTAATGGTGCCTTGTGGAAGAAACTGATATGATGAAACACCAACATGCTCCTAAGGACATAAGAAAAAGAACAATACTACTAAAATAAATGCAGGTTCCAAACCTAAGAGTGATTGGAAGAAAGCAAAGCCATATTCTAACACAAAATCAAACAAAACAAGAAAAAAATAGTATCATATCCTGACGTTTGTTAAATAAAAGTATAACAGAGATATCCTTTTAGTTACGAAAAAAAAAAGTATCTTCAAAGGTAATTCATAATAAAAAGTGATGGACCTTTTCAAATGTCAACCTTCATAGTAGGTTCATCACCGAATAGTCTTGACTCAAGTCCCACAACTCAGAGAAATATCCCAAAGACAATCAAACATAGATAAAATAAATGAAAAAAACAATTCTGAGGTGTAGTTTAGGATGGTAAAGGAAATATTTTAAAAAGTACATTTTGGTTGCAGCATGTCAAAGAAGTGAATGAGAAAACAGCATCTGAACATTTCAAATTCTTTAAGTAGTAAGTTAGGATCATTGAAAAGATAACCAGATCTATTAAAAGAGTAACAGAAAACAAAAATATAGATTTGGCTAAAGCAGTAGGGATATAAAAGCAAATTTTAATATTTCGAACAGGTAATATATTCATATGTTCAAATTTCAGATAAATAGAAAATGTTATATAATTTTAAAGTCTCGTATATACCCCAAAGAATTGAAAGCAGGGTCTTGAAGAAGAGATATTTATACACCCATGTTTATAGCAGCGTTATTCACAGTAGTCAAAAGGTGGAAACAATCCAAATGTCCATCAGCAACTCACAGATAAACAAAATGTGGTCTATACACACATGCTGTAACATGGATGAACCTTAAGGACATTATGCTAAGTTTATAAAACAAGCCAATCACAAAAAAAAAAATACTGTATGATTCCACTTATGAGATATTTAGAGCTAAGTCAAATTCACAGAGACAGAATGCAGAATGGTTGCCAGCTAGTGGGAAGAGTGAATGGAGAATTGTTGTTTCATGAACACAGAGTTTCAGTTTTGCAAGACAAAAACGCTCTGGCGGTAGTTACACAACAATGTGAATGTACTTAACACTACTGACTGTGCACTTAAAAATAGTTAAGTTCATAAACTTTGTATTATATGTATTTTACCGTAATCAAAAATAAAAAACAAAAACACTTCCCTCCCACTGGTATCTAGTCACCATTCAGTTCCCATATGCCCAACCTACTTTCATTATTTTATTTATCCTGGGTTTCCTTATGCATATATATATAAACAAACTAAGCAACCATATACAGTATTCTGTATCTTGCTATTTTCACTAAACAATGTATGTCGTGATTCTTTCATTTAAAACATAGAAAAGTTCATCTTTTAAGAGCAACATTTTAACAATAATTTTAGTATGTGCAGCAAAGCTTTAATGTAAAAGAACTTACCAAAATCTGGTGGACACTGTCCATTATAAGGGAACCAATTTCCTTTCACAGTGAAAGGACTTTTTCTGTTGCTTGTTGAACCAGTTCCTAGCTGTCCATTACCACCAAGTCCAAAAGAATAAATTCGTCCTGATGAAGGAACAAAAGCAGAAGTGTGCTGCCTAGAGTAAAATGATAGAAAACCTCAGACTTAATGTTACCTTTCAAACAATTTACATTCAGAAAAGCATAGCAAATATTACTGATATAATTTTTGTCTTCAAAAGTAAGTTAATAAAACCATTATAGTTTTTAATTTTTCTGTACAAAATATTTAATAGCCTTACTCTATACTGAATGAATTCTGTACCACACAGGCAGGCTGCATAAAGCATATTCCAGAAAATTCCCACAAATGTCCAAATTTTAAAAGGCCCAGCTATATACTGGAATCCCTTACAATATATGATTTAGCACTAGAGGCATCATCTAACTATGCTGTCCAAGAAAGCTTCCCAGCCTCCTTCCCTCTGTCAGGTTCTAGCTTAGCGCTCTGTGGTCTATGAGGGCCCACCATCTGGGCATCACTCAAAAGTTTTAAGATAAGAACTGGGCAGAAGATTGGTATATATAAAACTGCATGATAAAACAATGTTTCCTTTCTTCAAAAAAACAATGTTTCCTTTCTTCAAAAGAAATTTATCCTTATGTATACACACTCAGACTCCTCTAGAGATTGCAGAGTGGAAGCAAACCTAAGAAATTACAGAACCGAAGCTAAAGAAAACCCACTAAGCAGTGAACCTATCCAACTCCTTCTGATGCTTCACTACTGTATGTTTAGGAATGGGTTAAAGGTGATTATCCAGCTCAGATCTTGTGTTCCTCAATCTCAGGTTTTATGGCTTCAATCAAGTCTGACAAATTCTTAAGTGTTATTTCTGCAAATACTGTCTCTCTCCCATTTATTCAATTCTCTTCTTGATAATATTAGACAAACGTTTTATCTTCCCAACATACCCAACAAGTCTTTTAACTTCTCTTTAATATCCATACCCCTTGTAATTTCCTTGGATCTATCTTTCAAGTCATTATTTTTCTCTTTAGCAGTGTGTCCAACCTGCTGTTTCAACTATCCACTGAATTTAAACTTTTAATGACTATGTTTTATACCATTTCTAGTTCTGTTTTTCAAAACAGCCAGCCAGTTACTTCATTTAAAACCCTTAATATATTGTGAAATATAATACATATACACCAACCCAGGACTACTCTGACAAGCCCCAAACCTACTTTAGGGCAGTCCTGTGGTTACAAATTCTGAGGGGAGATCCAAACCAGAAAATAGGCCACGGCCAGAAAAGTCTCCTTAAACTAGCAAGAGAATATTGCATTGTGAACTCTTCCCATGAGGCAGCTTTACTGGGAGGAGATGGTTTCACAGGCCTCACTACTGCCTCTACCAGTTCTTAGGTCTCATCTTCTTTTCCAAACTCCTTTGCCATCTGTGGTATACTGTTTATGAAAAGGACCCAAGGGGCTTCCCTGGTGGCACAGTGGTTGAGAGTCCGCCTGCCGATGCAGGGGACACAGGTTCGTGCCCCAGTCCGGGAAGATCCCACATACCGCGGAGCGGCTAGGCCCGTGAGCCATGGCCGCTGAGCCTGCGCTCCGCAATGGGAGAGGCCACAACAGTGAGAGGCCCGCGTACCCACCCCCCCAAAAAAAAAAAAAAAAAGGACCCGTTATTCTTTTCCCTGTACCCATTATCCTTACAATATGACTTCTGCAGGTGTTCCCACCAGATGGTGAATCTATTTCTCCATGTCTTAAAACTGGTCTCTGACCTGTGGCTTGCTTTGAACAGAATGCAGCAGAAATGACAGTGCATCAGATCTGAGCCTATGCCTCACCAGTGGCTTTGTACTCTTTCCCTCTCTCTTTTGGAACTCTGCTCTACCATCATTAGAATAACCCAGAGTTAGCATTTGAAGGATGATATATAATCTGAAGCAGAGACAAGCTGACCCAGCTAAGGTCCCCACAGACTACCCAGCCCCTACCCAGATCATCGGCTGATTAACTGAGTTCAGCTAAGATGAGAATTGCCCAGGGACTTCTCTGGTGGCGCAGTGGTTAAGAAATCTGCCTGCCAATGCAGAGGACACGGGTTCGAGCCCTGGTCCGGGAAGATCCACACACTGCAGAGCAACTAAGCCCACGAGCCACAACTACTGAGCCCACGTGCCACAACTACTGAAGCCTGCACTCCTAGAGCCTGTGCTCTACAACAAGAGAAGCCACCACAACGAGAAGCTCACGCACCGCAACAAAGAGTAGTCCCCACTTGCCACAATTAGAGAAAGCCCACGCTCAGCAACAAAGGCCCAACGCAGCCCAAAAAAAAAAAAAAAAAAAAAAAAAAACTGCCCAGCTAAGCCCAGCCCAAATCACTGAACCACAGAGATATTAGCTAAATAGGTCATTGTATTAATAAGCCACTAAGTTTTGGGGTGATTTGTTTAGCAAAATAAGCTAATTAATACATTACCTAGATTGGCAAATTTTTTCAGAGCAGCTCCAGAGTCAGTTCAAACTAAAAGGTATGGTTTTCAGATTTTTGCCCTGCGGAATTCCCTTTACTTGCTGGCAAACTAATCTATATTATTTAAAAGGTGTTTTGGGTTTTTTGTTTGTTTTTGTTTTTTGCAGTACGCGGGCCTCTCACTGTTGTGGCCTCTCCCGCTGCGGAGCACAGGTCCGGACGCGCAGGCTCAGCGGCCATGGCCCACAGGCCCAGCCGCTCTGCGGTATGCAGGATCCTCCCAGACCAGGGCACGAACCCGCATGCCCTGCATTGGCAGGCGGACTCTCAACCACTGCGTCACCAGGGAAGCCCTAAAAGGTGTTTTGATTCAAAAGGGTTTTCAAGTTATCTAGTCTGTCACATTACTGGAAAACTAAGTAGAATCTAACAACCATCTTATCTCAGAGCCAGATGAGCCAAGGTTAATAAAAAAATTCTAAATCAAGGATACTCTTAACAAAATAAACATTAAATGGAATCCTAGCATATAAAACAGACAAACTGTTCTGGCTAAAGAAGGGTTTAACATTGCCCAGTCTGCCTCCTTCAGGAAGCAGCTGCTGTGACATTTCAAAGGAACACATCAACAGTTTAAAAACAACTGCTCAATACTAGTTTGTTAAATTCCTCCTCAAACTGGTCTACTGAAGCGGTGGTTCTTAACCCTGGCTGCATTTTGGAGTTGCCTAGGAGTGAGCCTAGGCAACAACACATATTACTAAAAACTCTCCAAAGGATTACAGCATGAAGTCAAGAGTTGAGAGCCACTGAACAAACATAACTATCTCAAGTCCTATATTTGATATAATAGCTCAAAAACAATATGACGCTATACTACTGGAATCTGAATCTTTTCCGTTTGGATTCTCTCTTTGATGAGTTCACATTTCTGGTGTCCCTTGCCTGCTTCCTTCAGGAAGTTTCAGACAATTATTTAATAAGGAAATAATACATAGTTCTTACAGTACCAACTATCTGGAAATCAAACTGGTCATGATACCAACCGACATTCCCTCTGTAGATAATTTTTTACATCTCAATTAATATATAACTGAAATTCCACCCCCAGTCCAATAATTAAATAAATAAAATTACTGGAAAGAACTAAGTTTACAGAGCTAAGAATAACTATTAAAATCACGCACATTTTTACTGTTAAGAATTACAAAACTGGATAACATTAAACAATCTGTGATATCTCACAAGAGACTGATTAAATATTTCACTGGAAAAAAATTACCTAAAAATATTTATAATCTTTTAATGAATTACTCATGAAGTGGATAAACAAGGAAATTTGAACTCTCTACACTTTAGTGAATATATATTCATGTATAACTTCAACAGTCTAATAAACAAGATTAAGATAGCAAGCATTTCTGCTCACTTATATGTTGAGCTTTTATTTACCTTTTATCCTGATTCATATATGAAAAAAGGAAAGGAAGGCTTTGTCAAATCATCCCCATAAATAATTTTTCAAATACATGGTCAAACACACAAAACTGGGCAAAGAAACAGGGTACCATGAACAAAACCTAGCAGAAAGAATAAACAATAGAAATAGATCCCTAAAGATTACAGATATCAGAATTTTCAAACACAAGAATCTAGAATAATTATGTTTAATACTTGTTTAATGTCCAAGAAATAAAGGCCAAGGTTGAAAACTGACAGACAGCTGGAAAGATTAAAGAAAAAATTTGTTTCAGATTTTTAAAAAGAACCAGTATGAAACACCAGAACTGAAAAATCACAATAACCAAAATCAAGAATACAGGTTTAACAAAAAATATAGTATGAGAATTAATGAATTGAAATATAAATCATAAAAGTAATCAAGAAGGCAGCAAAGAGGGACAAAAATGTGGAAAGTAAGACTACAAGGTGGAGTGAGACGATTTAATACACATCCAATCAGAGTCCTATGAGGAAAGGAAAAGTTGTATCTAAAGAGAGATTATTCCACAGATTCAAGAAGTCCAGTAAGAAAATGAGGAAATCCATACCTTGACAAATGAAAGCAAAACTGAAGAGAGAGAGAAAAGAGACAAATTACCTTCAAAGGAGCAACATACCAGCAGCCGACTTCTCAGAAGAACTGAAGCCAAAAGACAGTAGAACATTATCTTAAGTGCTGCAAGCAAATGCCAAGCTAGAATTCTATAACCAACAACATCATTCATGAACGAAGGTGCAATACAGACATTTTTAGATACACAAAAGAGTCTGCCACCTGCAAATCTACTTAAAGAAAATTCCAAAGGGTGGCTGATAAAAGGAAAATGAAACTAATTGTAAAAACTAAAGAGAAAAAAATGGTAGTAAATGTATGTAGAGCCATTTCTAAATGTACACTGACTATATGAAACAATATTCTTCTGGGGTTTAAAAATGTAGAGAGAATGAATGGGAATTCCCTGGTGGTCCAGTTGTTAAGACTCTGCACTCCCAATGCAGGGGGCATGGGTTCGATCCCTGGTCAGGGAACTAAGATCCCACATGCTGCACGGCATGGCCTAAAAAAGAAAATAAATAAATATAGAGAATGAAAAGTTGGGAAGGTAAATGGAGATCTTACAACTTCCAGAAAAGGGGGAAAGTATTAATATAACTTAAAGATTAATGTTGTTATTTCTAGAGTAACAACTAAAAAAGAGTTCCCATATTTCCAAATGGGTAGAGGGAATTAAACTGACTAAAAGGACTTCCCTGGTGGTGCAGTGGTTAAGAATCCGCCTGCCAATGCAGGGGACACGGGTTCAAGCCCTGGTCCTGGAAGATCCCACATGCCGCAGAGCAATTAAGCCCACGAGCCACAACTACTGAGCCCGTGTGCCACAACTATTGAAGCCCACGCACCTAGAGCCTGTGCTCTTCAACAAGAAAAGCCACTGCAATGAGAAGCCCATGCACCACAATGAAGAGTAGCCCCTGCTCACTGCAACTACAGAAAGCCCACGCGTAGCAACGAAGACCCAACACAGCCATAAATAAATTAATTAATTAATTAAAAAAAATAAACTGACTAAAAAAATTATTAATCCAGGCTTCCCTGGTGGCGCAGTGGTTGGGAATCCACCTGCCAATGCAGGGGACACGGGTTCGAGCCCTGGTCTGGGAAGATCTCATATGCCGCAGAGCAGCTAAGCCCGTGCGCCACAACTACCGAGCCTGCGCTCTAGAGCCCGCGAGCCACCAACTACTGAAGCCCGCGCACTAGAGGCCGTGCTCTGCAACAAGAGAAGCCAACGCAATGAGAAGCCCGCGCACCGCAAGGAAGACCCAACACAGCCAAAAATAAATAAATTTTAAAAAAAAATTATTAATCCAAAGAAAGGCAAAAAAGAAAAGAAAGAAAACGAAAATAAACTGGTAGCACAAACAGTACAAAATATGATGGCAGGTTTAAACCCAAATATATTAGTAATAATTAAAAAAAAATAAAACTTGCCAAATCTGTCCATTTAAAAGACAAAGATTGTTAGGATGGATTTTTTAAAAAAATCTAACTTAATGCTATTTACATGAGATTCATCTAAAACATACAGAAAGACAAAGTAAAAGAATAGAAAATAAATAGATAAAAAAATATATATATATCAATATAAAAGCAGGTGGAGCTCTATTCACATCAGATAAAACAGATTTTAAGGAAACAAAAATGATATTAGAGATCTAGAGGATCACCACCACAAAGACAAAAGGTTCAATTCATCAAGAATGGATAAAATTTAAATTTTATACACTTAAGAACACAGCCTCAAAAGCAAAAACTGACAGACATACAAGGAGAAATCAAGAATAATCAAACAGGGATAGACACACAGATTGAAGGAATAAGATAGAGAAGACAGAAATAGATTCACATACACATGGAACTTAATTTATGGCAACAGTAGCACTAAAAAGCAGGAGGGCAAAGGAGTTTTCAAAGATGGAGCTATGAGAGGATGATTCTGAGAAGATGGTGGAGCAGGAAGCACCAGGAATCTGTCTCCTAACTTAGACAACAACTGCTGTGACAGAATCTGTCTGATGTAACTATTTTAAAACTCTGGCGTCTATTAAAGGCTGCAATTTCCAAGGGAAGGCTTGGGTGGTAAACTGCAATTAATTTTGATTAATTTCAGCACTTAGCACAGTAGTAGCTACCTACCCCCCCCTTCACCCTCAGCCCTGTGACAGGCAATAATCCACATGCTCCAAGAGTATCTCAGACATAGCTTGTGGGAGCCAGGGTAGGCAATAAGGTCCTTATATTTGAGATTGGTCCTCTGATCACCGATTGCTGCTTCTGATCACAGAGGTACAGATACAAACGTGGGTAAGTCTTTTCTGCACCCCTTCTGCCCACTGTTACAAGCCTATTCACCTCCAGCTGAAGAGACTTCTAGAGGATTTAAAGGGCTGGTGTTTTCTTCCCTTTTATTTTGTTCTATTTTCTCCCCTTTCTTTTTTCTTCTGCCCCTTTTAGAAGTCAGTCATTTAAGATCTAGGATATTCAAATGTAACTGCATATACACAGGAATTTAAAAGGTGCATGCCCCGGAAAAGGTGCAGTCTCAGAAATGACCTGAGAAGACCTTATGTTTACACCTCAGGCTGATCCTTGGCACAGAGACAACCTATAAAAATCAAAAAATAAAAACAAAACAAAAAACAGCAAACCCTAGAGAAGGGAAAGAATATTATTTCTAGAGTTACCACATTATTAGGTGCAAATGTACAGTTTTCAAAAAGAAAAAAAATCACAGAGAATACAAAGAAATTGGAAAGTAAGGCGCATTCAAAGGAAAAAATGATATAGCTCCTTTGGAAGGCAGTTTTATGGTTTTTTACAAAACTAAACATACTGTTACAATATGATTCGGCAATTGTGCTCTTCATTATTCATCCAAAGGAGTTAAAAACCCGTGTCTACACAAAAACCTGACACAGATATTTTTAATAGCTTTATTCATAACTGCCAAACCTTGAAAGCAACCAAGATGTCCTTCAGTAGGTGAATGGATAAACAAACTGGTATATCTAGACACTGGAATATTAGTTAGCATTAAAAAGAAATCAGCAATCAAGCCATGAAAAAACATGGAGGAACCATAAATGCATATTACTAAGTGAAAGAAGACAATCTGAGAAGGCTACATACTATGTGACTCCAACTATATTTCATTCCGGAAAAGGCAAAACTATGAGAGTAAAAATCAGTGACTGCCAGGAGTTAGGGAAGTGGGGGGGGATAAATAAGGGGAGCATACAGGAGTTTTAGGGCATTGAAATTACCCTGTATGATACTATAATGGTGGATGCACATCATTATACATTTGTCCAAACCCACAGAATGAACCCTAACATACACTATGTACACCTGTAATGACCTGTCAATGTAGTGATGAAATGACCTGTCAATGTGGTGATGAAAGAAATTTTCACTTATTGAGGTATGGGGAAGTCATTCTGGCTTATACATAAGTTAATGTGATTTTAATCCTAACTAAAACAGCCTGTTTGTGGCCTATCAAATTACAGTATATCTGCTGTAATTATTAAAGAGAAGGGCACAATGACCAGAAGTAAAGAATATCCATGTTAAAAATAAAGATTAAATCCCTCCCTTCCTGGGATGCCAATGCTGGCACTCCTTAGATGGTAAGACTCTCTTCCCAGGTGCCAAGGCCATATGGACTTGCTGTGTACATGCTGATCTGTTTTTTGGGAAACCCTGAAGGAATGTATCCCTGACTTGTTTGATGTTCTTTCTTCTGACAAGATATAAAACTGTGCTGAAAACCATGCTTCTCTGGAGGAGTAGTTCCTCAGAGTTATATGAGAAGCTGTCTTCCAGGCTATTGTCCTCAGTTTGGCTCAAATAAAACTGCTTTCTTTTCCTATTACAGATTGTTTATTGATTATTTTTGTCAACAGCAGGTTCATCAACTGAAACAAATATACCATTTAATTTTCTGGTGAACCTAAAAATGCTGTAAAAAATAAAGTCTACTTTAAAAAAATAAAACAGGGTTTTTCCCTGAGAACAACCAGATGATGAACCTTAACAGACAAAAACTAAAATAATTTTCTTAAAGATGCTCAAATAACAAAAGGAAGACATGGAAATAGTCAAGAAAACAATATATGAAGAAAATGGAAATATCAATAAAAAAATAGAAAACCTAAAAACACACCAAAAGGAAGTTCTGGAGATGAAAAATACATTAACTAAAATAAAAAACTCACTGGAGGGATTCAAAGGCAGATTTGAGCAGAAAGAAAAAAGAATACAGGAACTTGAACATAAAACAATTGAAATTATTAAGTCTCAGGAAAAGAAAGAAAAAAGACTAAACAAAAGTAAAGAGAACCTAAGGGACCTAAAGGACATCATCAAGTGGACGAACATAGGCACTGTGGGAAGTTCCAGAAGGTAAAAACATCATTTGAAGAAATAATAACCAAAAAATACCCAAACTTGGACATAAACATCAAGAAACTCCAAGTAGGATGAACTGAAAGAGACCCATACTGAGACACATTACAATCACACTGTCGAAAGACAAAGAAACCTGAATGAAGCAAGAGAGAAGTGACTTGTCACATACAAGGGATCCTCAATAGGATTATCAGTAGACTTCTCAGCAGAAACTTTGCAGGTCAGAAGGCAGTGGGCTTATACATTCAAACTGCTGAAAGAAAAAACCTGTCAACAAAGAATCTGATATCTGACAAAACTGTCCTTCAAAAGTGAGAAAGAAATTAAGACATTTACAGATAAAAGCTCAGGGAGTTTATCACCAGACCTGCCCTTTAAGAAATACTAAAGGAATCCTACAGGTTGAAATGAAAGGACACTAGACAGTAACTTGAAGCTGTATGAAAAAATAAAGATCTCAGTAAAGGTAAATATATGGGTGATTATAAAAGCTAGTATTATTGTAATTTTGTCTTTTTCCTCCAAATTTTGTTTTCTACAGAATTTAAGAGACTAATGCATAAAATTATTAATTTATGTTTTCTGACACACAATGTATACAAAAGTTATCTTGTGACACCAATAACTGAAATGGGGTGGAGACAGAGCTATATAGGAACAAAGTTTTGTATATTATTGAAATTGACCTAGTGTAAATTTGAGTTAGAGTGTTAATAACTTTAGGATATTAAATGTAATCCCCATGGTAACCACAAAAGATAGCTATAGAATATACAGAAAAGGAAATGAGAGGAAACTAAAACATTTCACTGCAAAAAATAAACTAAACACAGAAGAAGGCAATAACGTAGAAAATCAGGGACAAAAAAAAGTGTGAGGAATAGAGAAAGCAAATAGATAAAAGATATACAATGAAAACTGCAAAATATTACTGAAAGAAAGTAAATAAATGGAAAGACATCCCACATTCATGGCTTGAAAGACTTAAAATTGTTAAGACATCAATACTTCTGAAAGTGATCTACCAACTCAATGCAATCCCTATCAAATCATGGAAATGCAAATTAAAATCATGATTAACTACCACTATATATCCAAGAGATTAGAAAAAATTTAGAAGTCTAACAATACCAAATGGTGAAAAGGACACAGGAATTCTCATACAATAGTGATGGGAAGGTAAACTGGTATAACCATTCTGGTAAATAGGGTGACATTAACCTGCAAAACTCAAATTCAGTATACTCTCCGGCCCAGAAATTCCATTCTAGGTATATACTTTAGAAATATTAAAGTTTATGTATATTACATAATATTTATTTACATACATAAATTACATATATTACATAATATTTATTTATATACATAAATAATATTATTATGTATAATAAATGTTCAAAGCAACATTATTTGTAATTGTCAAAAACTGGAAATACCCAAGTGCCCATGACTGAGAAAATAATTATATATGCATATAATTGAGTAAAACACAGCAATAAGACCTAACGATGGAGAACCATAGCTATACACATATGGATAATCATACAGCATGATGTTAAAAAAAAAAAAAAAAGTCACCAAAGTCTACCTACAGTGTAATTCCGTGTACTTGAATTAATACTGGAAAACTTAACTATATTGTATAAAGATACATACTAGCTGGAAAACTAAGCTAAGTGATCAAAACTGAGTTAGTCAGGCAAAGGATATTTTGCCTCTGGGGAATCCACCAAAATTTAATCCATCAAAGGTGAAGCTCAGTTACAAAGCTCTGATTCCTATCTACTCCCAACAACTGGGAATCAGGAGATCAGTAGTCCAATTCAACTTTCACCACTAACTAATCTTAAGTAATTAATTGGTCAATTTCTTCATTCTTTAAAGAAAAAAAAGGTGGAAAAGAAAAAAAGACGATCTATAGTTTCCCTTCAAGTGTGATGTTACATACAATAAATTATATTTACTTAATGTTATACACAGTATTACATTTACCTTATTAATATCTTGCCTCAGATAAATTTGTTTCAAATAGAGAAAGGTAAAATAATCAGTATAAAAGAACTTTCTCCTCTTACTATGATTCCTTAGCAGCAAATCAGGCAGGTAGAAGATAATGTTTTTTGTTTTAGATTACTAGATTCCTGAACAATTCATTTTAAAAATCTCCACTTTCAGTTGGAACTACTATATTACAGTAATTTGCAAAAATGACTAACACAAAGGGAAAGAGGAGAGGCACCACTATATCTTATCGAGGCATTCCAGAAAACATGAAGTTCCTCCTTTGGCCACAACACATGCAAATCTACAAGAAACTACGTGATACTGTAAACATCAAGGAAATGACACTGTTCAAAAAGGAATGCCCCACAAATGTTACCAAGGTAAAACTGGAAGAGTCTACAATGTTACCCTGCATGCTATTGGCACTGTTGTAAACAAACAAGTTAAGGGCAAGATTCTTCTTGCCAAGAGAATTAATGTACATATGAAGCATATTCAGCACCCTGATAGCTTCCTGAAACATATGAAGAAAAATGATCAGGAAAAAAAAAATGTATCCCAATGTTCATTGCAGCATTATTCACAATAGCCAGGACATGGAAGGAACCTAAATGTCCACTGACAGATAAATGGATAAAGAAGATGTGGTACATATATACAGTGGAATATTACTCAGCCATAAAAAGGAACAAAACTGGGTCATTTGTAGAGACATGGATGGCCCTAAAGTCTGTCATACAGAGTGAAGTCAGAAAAACAAATTCGTATGTTAACGCATATATGTGGAATCTAGAAAAATGGTACAGATTATCCTATTTGCAGGGTAGGAATAGACACAGATGTAGAGAATGGGAGGGTGGACACAGTGGGGGAAAGGGAGTGTGGAATGAATTAGGAGATTAGGATTCACATATATACACTACCATGTACAAAACAGATAGCTAGTGGGAACCTGCTGTATAGCACAGGGAGCTCAGCTCAGTGTGTGATGACCTAGATGGGTGGGATGGGGGGTGGGGTGGGAGGGAGGTCCAAGAGGGAAGGGATATATGTATACATATAGCTGATTCACTTTGTTGTACAGCAGAAACTAACAACATGGTAAAACAATTATACTCCAATTTAAAAAAAAAAAAGAAAGAAAGAAAAAAAAAAGGAAGCCAAACAGAAAGGCACTCAGGTTCAAATGAAGTGCCAGCCTGTTCCACCAGAGAAGCACACTTTGTGAGAACCAATGGAAAGGGGCCTAAGCTGCTAGAAGCCATTCCCTATTAATTCATGGCATAATAGATTTAAAAAAAAAAAAAAAGACCCCTGGACTGTTAAAAAAAAAAAAATCCTAAATAATTGGGCTATAGATCAAAATACTCTTTTCTAAAACTGCTTACCTTCCACAAGCAATCTGAGTGACAATGCTTCCCATAAGTTCAAACACTTTCCTTGGGTTTATTTCATGACTGGTAGAGTTATGACCCAACTGACCATACCCTCCAGCTCCGAAAGTAAACACTCCACCTTCCTAAAAAAAAAACAACAAAAAAAAACCCTTTGTCATTAGAAAGCCTGATAAAAGAAAATAATCTTCAGGAAAATAAGTTAATCTTTAATATGGAGTCAAATTTTCTCTTCTATTGTCTTCACAATTTAACAGATGATAAGATAGTCAAGATACCTTGACTTTTCAAGGTAAAATGTCTTAAATCTAAGAGTTCCAGGCTGATATGGCTTATTATTTTCACATACTTCAAAAGTATTTAACTATGTTCTCATCATTATAAAGTCATCATTAAAGAGATACTAATGAGTATTTTTTGCATTGCCTTTTACTATCATTATAGTCTTGTTGAATCACAAGTATACACCTATAAAATTTCACAAAACCTAAAAATGGTATCATTTTCAGTTTCCAAAGTAGCTCTGCAAAAAAAGAGTATACGTAACCAGAGAGTGTACTAATATAGCTATTCTTAGCATAAATGGTCTTAGCATAAAATATAAATGGTCTTTAAAATATTTATCATAAAAATGCATAACAGGATTAAAGGTTATGTTTTTAAAAAGTAATTCATGATGACATTTTAAAACAAGCACAGTTAGTACTTTTCAATTCAACTGCTTTTCTTCATAGTTGCAGCTATGTATACAAATTTATGCTACTCAATGATGAAAGCAGGATATAAGTATTTATACAGATTGCTATGTAAGGAAATTGATTTTTCTGTTTAAAATTTTTTTATCATGGGAAATTTAAACAAATGCACAAAAGACATATATACATATATATATTTATCTATATATGAATGATCACATAACATCACTCAGTTTCAAATGGCAAAACTCAGATAATCCTGTTTCATTGATGCCCCTCCCACTTCCCTTTTATGGAGGTACTTTAAAGCAAAAAAAGTACTGGAATACTTTAAAGTACACTGTGGTCAACAAATCATTTCACATATAAATGCATATGTATCTTCAATAGCATATACCTCTAACGGATAAAAATATATGACACAATACTATTATCACATAAGAAGTATTAATTTCCTTTTTTTGGACAGAAATAGCAAGTGTTAATTTTTATTTCTTATGTTTTTTCCAGTTTTATTGATATCATTGACTTGACATAAAATTGTATATATTTAAAGGGCACAACATGACTTGACATACATATACTCTGTGAAATTATTACCAGTCAAGTTAATTAACACATCCAAACCTCATATAATCCTTCTTGTGTGTGTGTGAGAAAGCTTCAGATCTGCTCTTAGCAGATTTCAAGCATAGAATACTGTATCGTTAATTACAGTCACCATGCTGTACATTAGATCCTCAGAATTTAATAATCTTGTAACAGAAAGTTTGTACCCTTTGAACACATATCCCCATTTCCCTCACCCCCTACGCCCTGGCAACCACCATTCTACTCTTTTGTTTCTATGAATTTGACTTTCTATCCCCATCCCACTTTTTTTTTTTTTTTTTTTTTAACAATGCCACATATAAGTGATACCATTTAGTGTTTGTCTTTGCCTGGCTTATTTCACTTACCATAATGCCCTTGAGGTTCATATATGTTGTTACAAATGAAAGGATTTCCCCTTTTTATGGCTGAATAATATTCCAGTGTGTGTGTGTGTGTGCGCGCGCGCGCACGCACATATGCACACAAACATGTACACATCACATTTCCTTTATCCACTCATTTGGCAAGGGACACTTAGGTTGTTTAAGTATCTTGGCTATTGTGAATAATGCTTCAAAAAACATGAGAACGTATTTACCTCTCTGAGACCCTGTTTTCATTTCCTTCAGAAATACATCCAAAAGTGGAACTGCTGGGTCCTACAGTAGTTCTATTTTTAAGTTTTTGAGGAAGCTTCATATTGTTTTCCCTAATGGCCGCACCAATTTATATTCCCACCAGCAGTATACAGGGCTCCCCTTTCCTCCATATACTTGTCCTTTTTTAAAAAAATTATAGCAATCCTAACAGATGTGAGGTGATATCTCATTGTGGTCTTGATCTGTATTCTCCTGATGATTGTGATATTGACATTGAGCACCCTTTTCATGTAACTTTTGGTCATTTGTATATCTACTCTGGAAAAATGTCTATTCTGGCCCTTTGCCCATTTTAAAATTAGATTGTTTTTCAGCCATGAGTTAAGTGAGTTCCTTATATAGTTTAAGTATTAACCCCTAATCAGATATATGATTTACAAATATTTTCTCTCATTCCACAGGATGACTTTTAATTTTGTTGACTGTTTTCTTTGCTGTGCAGAAGCTTTTAGTTTACTTTTGCTTTTGTTACCCCTGTGCTTTTGGTGTCACATCCAAAAAATGCCTACCAAGACTAATGTCAAGGAACTTTCCAAAGTTTTCTCCTAGAAGTTTTACAGTTTCAGGTCTTACATTTAAGTCTTTACTCCATTTGAGCTACATTTTGTGAGTGGTGTGAATTAGAAGTCCAGTTTTTGCATATGGATATCCATATTTCCCAGCATCATTTATTGAAGAGGCTATCCTTTTCCACTGCGTGCTCTTGGCACCGTATCAATGATTAATTGCATTTATTTCTTGGCGATCTATTCTGTTTGGCTGGTATATGTGTCTGCTTTTATGCCAGTATCATACTGCTTTGATTACTACAGCTTTGTAATATAGTTTAAAATCAGAAACTGTTATGCCTTCACTTCATTGTTCTTTCTCAAGACTGCTTTGGCTATTCTGCGTCTTTTGTGGTTCTATATGAATTTTAAGATTGTTCTATTTCTGTGAAAAATGCCATTGGAATCTGGATAGGGATTGCATTGAATCTGTAGCTCACTTTGAGCAGTATGGATATTTTAACAATATTACTTCTTCCAATCCAAGAACATGAGATATCTTTCCAGTTATTTCTGTCTTCTTCAGTTTCTTCCATTGATGTCTCATATAGTTTTCAGTGTACAGGTCTTTCATCTGCTTGGCTCACCTTTATTACTAAGCATTATGGGGTTTTTTATTGTTTGTTTGGTTTTTTTTTGCGGGCTTTCTCTAGTTGAGGCGAGCGGGGGCTACTCTTCATTGCGGTGCGTGGGCTTCTCACTGCAGTGGTTTCTATTGTTGCGGAGCACGGGCTCTAGGTGTGTGGGCTTCAGTAGTTGCGTTATGTAGGCTCAGTAGTTGTGGCTCATGGGCTCTAGTGCACAGGCTCAGTAGTTGTGGCGCACAGGCTTATTTGCTCCGCAGCACATGGCATCTTCCCAGACCAGGGCTCGAACCTGTGTCCCCTGCATTGGCAGGTGGATTCTCAACCACTGAGCCACCAGGGAAGCACCCCCGCAACTGATTTTTATATGTTAATTTGTATCCTACAACTTCACTGTATTTATTGGTTCTAACAGATTTTTTGAGGAGTCTTTAGGGTTTTCTATATAAAATATCAAGACATCTGCAAAGAGACAATTTTAGTTTTTCCTTTCTAATTTGGATGCCTTTAATTTCTTTCTCTTGACTAACTGCTGTGGCTAGGACTCCCAGTATTATCTTGAATAGCAGTGGTGAGAGTGGGCATCCTGTCTTGTTCCTGATCTTAAAGGAAAAGCTTTCAAATTTTCACCATTAAGTATTATGTTAGTGGTGGGTTTGTCATAGATGGGCTTTATTATGTTGAGGCATGTTCCCTCCATATTCACTTTGACAGTTTTTATCATAAAAAGATGCTCAATTTTGTCAAATGCTTTTCTTGTATCTACTAAGATGATAATATGATTTGTATCCTTCATTCTGTTAATGTGGTGTATAACACTGATTCGTAAATGCTGAACCATCCTTGCATCCCAGGGATAAATCCCACTTGATCACTGGCTATATAATCATTTAAATGTACTATTGAACTTAGTTTGCTAGTATTGAGTAGTTCTGCATCTACATTCATCAAGGATGTTGGCCTGTAATTTACTCTCCCTGCAGTGTCTTTCTATTATGTCTTTGGTATCAGATGGTGCCGGCCTTATAAAATAAGTTTGGAAGTGTTCCCTCCTCTTCTGTTTTTCAGAGGAGTTTGAGATTGACTGGTGTTAATTATTTTTTAAATAGTAGAATTCACCATCCAGTGAATGAGCTTCTCTTTGTTGGGAGATTTTTGAAGACATCCAGTCCTGCGCTTTTCTTTGTTGGGAGACTTTTGACTACTGATTCAATCTCCTTACTCATCAGAGGCATATTCAGATTTTGTTTCTTTATGATTCAGTTTTGGCAGTTAGTATGCTTCTGGAATGTATCCATTTCATCTAGGTTATGTGATAAATTTGTTGGTATATAATTATTGATAGTACTCTCTTATGAACCTTTGTATTTCTGCATTATCAGTTGTAATGTCTCCTCCCGGTCTGATTTTATTTGAGTCTTTTCTTCTTAGTCTAGCTAAAGATTTCTCCATTAAAAAAAATCTTTTCAGAAAAACAGCTCTTAGGTGTGTTATTCTTCTCTGATGTTTTTCTAATCTCTATTTCATTTATTTCTGCTCTGATCTTTGTAATTCCCTTCCTTCTGCTAACTTTGGACTTAGTATGTTGTTTTTCCTAGTTCCTTGAAGTATAAAATTAAGCTGTTTATTTGCAATCTTTTTTCTTAATGTAGGTGTTTATTGCTATAAGCTTCCCTATTAGAGCTGCTTTTGTTGCTTCCCATAAGTTTTGTCGTGTTCCCATTTTCATTTCTCAAGATATTTAAAAATTTCCCTTTTATTTCTTCTATGACCCAATGATTATTCACAAGTGTACTTTTTTTTTTTTTTGCGGTACGTGGGCCTCTCCCGTTGCGGAGCACAGGCTCTGGACGCGCAGGCTCAGCGGCCATGGCTCACAGGCCCAGCCGCTCCGCAGCATGTGGGATCTTCCCGGACCGGGGCAGGAACCCGTGTCCCCTGCATCGGCAGGCGGACTCTCAACCACTGCGCCACCAGGGAAGCCCAGAAGTGTACTTTTTAATTTCCACATATTCGTGAATTTTCTGGCTTTCCTCCTGTTAATGATTCCTAGTTTCATACTACTATGGTTGGAAAACATACACGATATTATTTCAATCGTCTTATATTTGTTAAGACGTGTTTTTGACCTAGCATGATCTCTCCTGCAGAATGTTCCACTGTTTGCTTGAGAAGAATGTATCTCCTGCTATTCTTGGATACAATGTTCTGTATATGTTTGTTAGGTCCATTTGATATAAACTGTACTTCAAGTCAAATATTCCTTACTGATTTTCTGTCAGGATGATCCAGTCTCTGTTGAAAGTGGGGTACTTAAGTCCCCTACTGTTATTGTGTTGCTGTCTATTTCTGCCTTCAGATCTGTTAATACTTGTTAATATTCACTGTGCTGGGAACATATATAGGTACAATTGTTATATGTTCTTGAGGAATGGACCCCTTTAATATTTCTTTAATATTATTTAATATAGAGGTCATATTTAAACTTTCTTGATTAGTATTTTATTACACCATGTCAGAAAGCATATGTCTGATAGGTAAAGTTAAAAATAAGTAAGTGGGACAGTGTGTTTCAGCCTAATCTATACCCATTAAGCTTAACGATGATCTTTGCCTAGATCCATTATTTCATTAGGGAATACAAAATGGAGATTTTTCTAATCTTATTATTTCTTCTAAATTTATTAGTCGAAATTCTTCTATAGAGAAGTTAACTCATCAACTATTGAGCTATTATAAAATACAATCTGCAATTAAGAGGTAGAAGAAATGCTTCTTTCTCATTTACAGATTTTTAGAAAAATAAGCTGTTGCCCTAGCAACCTCCGAAGATAAGCAATGAAGTTTGCTTTGTGTTGATTTGGGTAAGAAGATGATCATTATGAAGTCACAGATTTTTATATATTTGGTATCTTTCCATTTATTGCAGACATTATTTATTTTTGTTAACCACTGAAAACTCCTTCAAGTTGTCCTTGTGACATGATCTTAGTAGTCTTTGTTTTTGTGACACAAAATACTCAAGGCTATTTTCATACTTTTTTTTTGGTCCCAGGTATAAGATCAGGCTCTTCTCTAAGAAGCCCTGGTTCTTTTTAGTATAGAGTCTACAACAATCAAAGGATGTTCATTGCTTCCAGATTACAAATGTTTAGTTATTTCTAGAAACTTTTGGTGGTCATAGGAAAAAAAAAAAAAAAAAAACACAACAACAAACCACACACCAAAAAACCAAACAAAAACCAAACTAAACAAACTTATTTTAGAAGGAGAAAAATAAGAATTCACACTGATACTTGTGATTCAAAGCAAAGATTACAGGGTTTTGATTGCTACCATTTTATATCTCTTTTCTCTTAAGCTGAAAATCATAGTTTCTAATGAGAGTAATACAAATACTTAATTGCTTTATCCTATTCTACATACAATATACTGAAAATAAATGCTGCCAATTTTACTACTAACAATAAGACTACAGAATGCAGTTTAAGACCTCTTTGTGAATTTGGTTTATCTTTAGGCTATTTCCCATCAGTGATGCACAACAAAATACTATACTTTAAAATGCCCTAAAAGAATTCTTCTTTCTGTATTTGTGCCACTTGTAATTTTGAAGAATTCTTTTAACATATAAGCTTTTTAATTATGTGTAACAGTTTCTAGGTTCCAAAGTCAAACCTATAAGGCAAGGCTCATTTGGTCTACCTATTAATCCTTTTCAAATATAAATAACATGTACCTTCTTCTTTTTCCTTAACAATAATATATCCTGACAATCGTTCCACAACATAATATAGAGATCTTCCTCATTCTGTTTTACAGGGCATGGTACCACGCAGTGGAGTTACCATAGTTTACTGAATTAGACTGCTACTGATGGGAATCTGGATTTCTTCTCTTCTTTTGTTATTAAAATACTGCCACCATAAATGGCCTTGTGTATACATAACTTAGTATCTTTGGAACAGATTCTTAAAATTACTAAGGGATTGATAAGTCAAAAGGTATATGCATATGTGATTTGCATAAAGAATTTGTAAAAGAACTTGAAAAAAATTGACATCATTATGGTAGTGTCCTCATATCCATTAACATGCATGTCTTTCCATTTATTCTGATTTTAAAAATCTGTTTTAAAAGTTTTCCTAATGTTTGTTTTGCACAAGGAAACTGCTTTGTAAAGCAATACTAATCTATTTGCAAGAAGCTCTTCCAGAAAAGCAAAAGACATTGATATAGAACTATATTCTAACTTTAAACAAGGAACAATAAAATATTTTACTTTTGAAATATTTAAAACTATCTGATTTTGTTAAAAATAATATATACCAAGAATTCCAGTGAACAAGTATCACCAGCTACTGTTTTGAGAGAGAAATACAGAAAATTAATAGAATTAGCATTTTTTAAAAACTCAATAAAGAGAAATCTTTAGAAATCTTGGGAAAATAAGATAAGTGGTTATCTGAAAGGCTGAATTTGAAAAGCATTAACATGTGAATCTTTCTACCACAAAGTTAGTCCTATGGAAAGATATTATACAAAGTATTTTTTACTATTATCTTCAATACAGCCTTATTTCTCCTAAATACGAATGATAGAAGAGAATGACTAAAATGTATAACTTGCCGACAGTGATTACATCTGCAATTTGAATGACAAAAAAAAATCAATGAAATATGGTAGTAAGATCAGTAGGGATAGTAAATCTTCCTTACTCAAAAGCAAGTAATATAAAATTTAAAAAAATTAACTTTTGTAACTGGTCATTATAATATTTTTTAAAGTACCTTTAGTACACTATATTTGATAAGGACTGAGAATAATTCTTCTAAAATTCCCAATGTGGGAGTACGTGTGTAGAAATTTTATAAATCTGATTAGAAGTTAATTTTTTCTTGCCAATTTTATCTACTATGCAGGATATAAAGATAAAGAAGCAAAAACATTAATTTCTAATTTAGCCAATGATAAGTTGCCAGTTCCTTTATGTTAACATGACTATAATAAATAATACTGCTGGTAAAGGTTAGTTTAATGTTTTTATTTTCATTTTACTTCTAATTGCTAGAGAACTATACAGTATTGATACTGAACTGGCACATACCCAACAAAGTGAGAGGTCAGAGTTAAAGCCATTAACAAGATTGTGCTGAAAGCCCATTATAACTGCTTGAATAATACCTGGCCTTTGGATAATAGAGGGATTCAGTCTCTATTACTTGTTATAAGGCACATGGGAGCTACATTAAAATTAGTCAGAGTTATGCAATATAAATGGGATTGATACACAAAGCACAGCAAGCCTGACAAACTAAAAAGGAATTATTTCATTCACAGTATTATTAAAGCAGTATTTCACATGAAGTTGAAAAATTCAACAATATATATTATCATCACACAAACAGTAGATCACAATTCACATTTCATAACATGAAACAGTTGAAATTTAACGTAAAGTTTTTGAGAACAGATAATAACCTAAGTTCCTTTTTTAAGATAAATTATTTTTTAGACATCAATAACACTCAAGTTTCAAAGTAAATACCATGAAAATATTCACTAATTATGAAATAACTACCATAACTATTAATAAAAAAGTTTTATAGGAGTACAATACCTTGGTTAGTGCAGCAGTGTGATCTTCTCCACAACAAATATAAACTATTTTCTGAGTTCTTAGTGACTTTAGTAAATTAGGAACATACCTATCTGAAAATTCCAACAAGAGACATTAACGAACAGTATTTTTAAAATTAAAAGCTTCTAAAATGTGTTTCCTCTACAGCTTCCTGAACTGTGGAAGACGGTGATAACAACTTTAACAATTCAATGATTTTGTGGTACAAGCCTACTAAGTTGGGCTCCCACGCCTTTCTAGTCATGCTACTGTGATAAAGGAGAGCTCTAAAAAGAGTAACTTAAGTACTAAACTGCCTAAACGCCAATCTGCATAGGACTCCGCAATCAAGGAATTTCAAAGCTATCTGACTGCTTCTAGTACATGCACATCATTCTTTATATTCACCTCATGATAATTAAGCTCATAGGATCCTACTTTAAAAAGCCTGAAAATTATACTTTCTGCTATTTTATAGTAGAAAAGAGATATAATGTCCTAATCTGACATATTTTTCTCATGCAAAACAAAATATTTTAAAATTCTTTCTGAGAGTATTATTTATCATTACCAGTTGTTACTAGATCAACAACTCACTTTTGTCTAAGTCATTATAATTATGTTGAACTTTATTAAATTAGTTTTTATATTTCAAATACTGGCATTCAACCTAATGTAGCTATGAAAAATCAGTTTCCAAGATCCCAACTTGTTTTAAGCAGTTATAATTTTTTAAAATTCAAAAAGTTTATTTTCAAGACTCTAGCATCACTGTTAACAGTGATTAATTAAATGACTCAGATTTAAATATTTCCTTGAAATACTCAAATAGATGAACACTTCATGTTACTTTTCAGGATAATTTTATAATTTTTTTCCACTGATGGTGGCTGATAATATGATTACCAATTTGAAGTAATGTTTTTCTCAACTTTCTTTTAGTGAACATCCAACATTGAAGATTTTTGTCCAGATATACTTTCTATATTTTATTCTAGAATAAAATAATATTTTTGGCCTTCCCACAATCTCCTAAAAATATTATTATCAAATGGAATTTTAAAATTAACCTCTCATCCCCACCTCAACACCAGGGAAGATTTGGGTACACTTCTCTCTGACACTAAGAATCACTGATATATCTCAAAACATCATCTCTTTTTAAAAATATATTTATAAAATAATGCAAACCTACCATTTTCATCATTAAGACCTAGTTGACCAAATTTGTTGCGTCCCCATCCAAAGATAGCTCCAGAAAGGGTGAGTACAAAACTATGGGCTCCTCCTGCTGCAACTTGCATGAAAGGGATTCCAAGTAAAGACTTAATCAGTTGTGGTGAAGCTTGCTTTTTACAGTCAATGCCTAAACCCAACTGGCCATATTTATTCTGTCCCCAACAGAAGACTTCACTTGCTGTAAAACAAGAATCATAAATTACTATTTTTCTCACACAAAAAAAATTTCACTTGAAAATCATCAGTTATTTTGGAATATTCTTCCTCTTTGATGAAAATACATATTCCTCCTTATTAAATTTATTTCTTATATGGAAACAATACTACCTTGAATACTCCATGTTAATACAGTTTTAGTTTGACTTTACTGATGAATGGGTAAGTCACATAACTGGGGATAATCCCATTTCCTGATGTTCCTCAAGAAAGGACCATCTCTTTTTAGTATTCCTCAGGTCTCACTTTTATTCTATGACTTCTCCCAGGAGGTACTCATTCAAGCTCAAGGTTTCAGTTATCAATTATATGCTATCACATTCAAAATTTATCACTAGCCCAGATCTCTCCTCTGAGCAATAAACTCATGTATCCAATTGTTTACCTGACAGCTATACTTCGATATTTGAAAGGTATTTCCAGTTCAACATGCCCTAAACTCAATTCATGACCCCCATCCTACCTCCCATACCTGGACCTCTTCCTAGTGTTCCTCATTCTCAGTAGATAACACCTTAACTGATACAGCAGCACAAACCATAAACACGGGAGTCATCCTTAATACTCCTCTCCTCTCTTACCTTATATACAGATTTTTATCAATCTATCATCAAGTTATATACAGTTTTCTTTCTAAAGAAAAATATGGTGAATAGATCCACTCCTCACCATTTCACCTGGTTCTTTTAATAGTTCTCGTCACATTTGCTCACCCACTGCTACATTTTTTGCAACTTTAAACATCTTTTTACTTATTTTTATTAAATAAATGGCACTAAACTAATAATTGACACACTAATATCTGAGTTTTAAAAATTCATACTATAAAATAGTACACACTTATTAAAAGTAAGTCTCCCTTCAAAACTAGATCCCTGGTTCCTCCCCCAAGAAACAAGCACTCTTACTAACTGCTGATACGTACTTCCAGAAATACTCTATGGACACACCAGGAGACATTTGTATATATACAAAGAGATATAAAAATGTAGATCTGATATATGACAGACACCATTAATAATGGTCTGGATAAGTTTCAAATTAACTGTTCTATAAATTTATGTCTGTGTGTTTATTCCATAATAAATCTCAAATGAGTTGACTCTTTAAAAAAATGTAGATTTGAAATGCTGCTCACCTGAAAAAAACAGAAATCAGTGCTTTCTCACTGCTCTTGAGATAAACACTTTTAACAAGGCTTATAATTCTGTAAAATGTACCTATGTTTCTGAGCTCATTTCATACCAGCCTCTTCCCTCACTTACTATACTCTAGCCATACTCACCTTCCTTTATATTCTCCAATGACCATTTCTCACACACTTGCTGTCTCACACACTCTGCCTAAACCTTTCCCTCACCCTTGTCTAGTTTACTTCTATTGTCTCCCAGCAGAAAGCCTTCCTTGATCTGCCAGATTAAGTTCAGTCCCCTTGTTATATGATCTAAATATCCCAAACTTTTTTATTTATACTCTTTTTTCATAGTATGTAAACTATATTGTTATTTGTGTGACTGTACCATAAGGGCTGGTAGTGTACTGCTTACCACTGTTTACTGTACACCCTAATGTGCCTAGTTTGTACTGAGCGATCAAAAAAAAAAATTTTTTTTTCCATTAGATGCGTAAGATACTACTAAAACATGAAGCTGAATAAGGGAAAAGAATACCTGTAAGATACGTCAAGATAGAAAAACTGTCCTCATTGGTAAAACGTTTGGGTTTAAATTTATCTTGGATTTACCTACCAAAGTATCAAAAGAGGAGTTGGCAAAGTAACAACAAAGAATACAGGGATGCCAGTCTCCACCCCCTACTTTATTCCTTTGATGGAATAAATCCAAATTCCTTAATATGGCATGTAAGGCCCTTTGTAACAGATTTGTTTTTACTTTACTCTCAACTGAAGTATGAAAATGTCTCCCATGCTCTCAAAATACCCACGTAAAACTATATTCCGATACTCAAATACACAAAATATTTCCCAGATTCTATGCCTTTACTAGTACTATTACCTTAGCCAATCCTCAACATTTTCCCTAGCTGCTTCACAACCTCTCCAATTCTGAAGAAATTGTAATCATCTTTCAAGACTTGCATCAAATACCAATCCCTTCTTTATTATTACCAATTCTATTGATTGACACTAATTAAACTTTTTTCCTTATGCCCATCATATTTTACTTTTCCTTTGACCAAAAGTAGTATATATTTTTTCTGCCTCAATTATATTATTTGTATATCTGCCTCTTCTACTAGATGGTACGATCCCTAAAACCTTCTCTTAACTTATCCGTATTTCCCTATAGTTCTAGTCTACTGTTTCATTCATAGTAGGCCTTACTAGGCATTTAATAAATTAAAAATAATAATAATGAAGCCACTGGAACTTATTTTTTTAAATAATAAAAAACAAATATATGGCAGGTTCTTTACTAACCCATGTTACAATCCTTAGCTGGCATAGGAAGAAGTCAAATAAAGGTTACAGGATGCTTAGACTTCTCTGTTTCTATTCATAAAAAGTTTACCTGTAAGCATAAATGAACTTGGGCAAGTTATAAACTTCCCCAGCTATGAAGGAATAATGTTCGGCAGGCTAAAGAAACAATTAGACACAAAAAATCAATTTCATGTCTATATGCTGGTAATAAACGATTTGAAAATGACATCAGAGTAACAAAAAATATCAAATATCTAGGGAAAAATCTAATAAAACGTATATAAGACCTCTCCACAGAAAATGACAAAATACTCTTGAGAAAAATTAAAAAGAGATTAAAATAAATGGAGGGATATAGCATGCTCAAGAATTGAAAGACTCAATATTATAAAGGTTTTCCTCAAACTGATTTAGAGGTAATGCAATCCCAATCAAAATTCCAACACTTTAAATATCTGTGAAAACTGACTAGCTAATTCTAAAATGTATATAGATATGAAAAGGATCAAGAAGAACCAAGACAATCTTTAATAAGAACGAAGTTGGAGGAATTTCAACTCAAAGTATCAAGTAATAAAACTGAAAAGGGGAAAGAAAATAAAAGCAATGCTTACCTTTAGAAAGTGCAAGTGAATGGTAGTAGCCACAAGCAACCTGTACTATCTGGATATCCGACAAACTTTTAATATTTCTAGAAAGTAAGAAGAGAGATCAGGATCAGTTAATTCCATTTAATAAATGGATCTTGAATGCTATTTATTTATGCGATTTATTGACCACCTACTATGTGCAAGTAGTCTCCTTACCAGCAGTTCCTTACTAGCATGACCTAGCAGTTCATGATATTTTTTCTCATACAGGCCCAATTTACCAAAAATTTATGCTAAAATCAGTAAACAAAATCTAAATATGAAAAAATTAAGAGATATGATGAGAAAACACTTTGAAAGGACAATATTTAAGCACAGTAAACTATGCTCACAGCTCAGTGCTTTCTATTTTTTTAATTAATTTATTTATTTATCGATTTATTTTTATTCTTGGCTGCACTGGGTCTTCGTTGCTACATGTGGGCTTTCTCTAGTTGCGGCAAGCAGCGGCCATTCTTCATTGCAGTGTGCGGGCTTCTCATTGTGGTGGCTTCTATTGTTGCGGAGCATGGGCTTTAGGCACGCAGACTTCAGTAGTTGTGGCACGTGGGCTCAGTACTTATGGCTCATGGGCTCTAGAGCGCAGGCTCAGTAGTTGTAGTGCATGGGCTTAGTAAGGCACGCAGACTTCAGTAGTTGTGGCACGTGGGCTCAGTACTTATGGCTCATGGGCTCTAGAGCGCAGGCTCAGTAGTTGTAGTGCATGGGCTTAGTTGTTCTGCGGCATGTGGGATCTTCCCAGATCAGGGCTCAAATCCATGTCCCCTGCGTTGGCAGGTGGATTCTTAACCACTGTGCCACCAGGGAAGCCCCTCAGTGCTTTTATGATGCAGATATTACCATCAAAATGTGAAAAATCTTTAGCTTAAAGTATGAAACTTGGCAATATATTTGTAAAACAAATGTACATGATCCAATTTGTTGAAAACTGGTGTTTGGCCTAGTTTATTATATGTTCTCCTCTGTCAGGTTCCTTAAGAACCAACAAGGATTCCTATCATGTGGTGCTACCAATTCACAAACCATGAAACCTATTCCTTTTGGACTATCCTTTTGCTTTGCATCTAAATCAGTGATATTAAATTTAATTATTTACTAGAGAAATTTAATCAATTCATATGTATTATGATCAGTGATGTTTTCAGTCATATTTCTGCCATCTCATATTTCTTACTTATATTTTTTATAGTTTCTTTTTTCCCCCGATTTCTGATTTTTCCTTAACTGCAACATAATTCTAAAGGATTTAAAACATTACAAAAATCAAGAAACTATGTGCATCAACCATCCCAGGTTTTCTTTATGTAGCTCCCCTTCACTTGCTCATTCTGTTTTTCCTGAGTGTTTTTAAGAAAAAAGGGGGTGTGGAAATATATTATGTTTCTTATTTCCCTTTACCTGATACTGCCACCTGACCTAATTCTGCCATATGAGAGTCCAGAGCAAGTTCTGACCAGAGTGTCAATACCCATGATTTTCGGGAGGCAGCTTCAGCAAACCAAATTTTGAGTGGGAAAAAAGAGAGTTACTCTAATTCCATATTGTTGTATTAAAAATAATTTTATTTAGTGGATTTATGTCCTACAAAGCTTGAGAGTTGTACTGCTACATTTAGCAGAATCCAACAAGTTAACAGGGTCCAATGTACCTTCAGATTTTCAAATATAGCAAAAGGTCATTTTTTTTTTTTTTGCAGTTAGCAAAATCAAACACTGGCAATGCAAAAACAGGAATAAAAAATACACGGATACATACAACTGTGCTGAAGTTACTAAACTGTTACTGCTTATGCATATTAGGCATATCATACACTGACTAGTGAACTGTACTAAATATTTTTAAAAACCAATTGCTCCAAATATCAAGTCCAATTTGCATGACTAAGTAAAATCTTTTAAAATTCTACATTCTCATAGCACCCTATGTTTTTTTCCTTCACAGCATTTATCTCTACTAATTACTGGTGTACTTATTCATTTAATTATTACTATTAGTATACTCTGCTAAACAATAAGCTCTGTGAGGATGGACTATTATTATCTTATACCCATGAAATCCCTAGATCTACCATAGTGCCTGGCAAAAAATATGGGGAAAAAAGAAGTATGTGAAGTATCCACTGTTAGAGGATAAGTAAATCTGCAACTTCTTTGAGGCTTTAGTATTAAACTATTCATAAAATTTGCTTCCAAAAGACTTCTAAATTTACACAGCAATTTACAGAAAGTGATTCTCATTACCAAAATATTATCATACGGCTTAGAATATAACATAAACGCTAATTTCTTTAGCCATGTCTGCTACAGAGACAAGTTAAGATATTCTTCTGTGGCATTACAGTTTTAAAGGAAGAAAACCCTCTCTTTTTATCTCTATGGAGATTGAATACACTGAAGATTGTGGGGGGGTGGGGAAGAGGAGAGGATATGCTTTCTTGTTTTGTTTTGTTTTAAGCTTTCAGGAATTTTAAAAAGAAACAAAAATACTTGTGAATAGTAAAACAACTTTACAACATTCCATTTTTCCTAAAGAGACAAATTAGAAAATTCTTAATGCAACAAAATTTTATAGAATTCATCAAAAATAATCCCCAATGAGTAAAAAAGATAATGTAAATGTTTTCTGGTTTTCAATTTTTAAAAGGATTTAAATGCAGTTAACAGGAAAGTAAAATAAGCCAGAATAAATTTTGTAAATAAAATATATATATACACACATACATGAAGATTCCTAATTAATCAGAACTATGAAAAGAAAATCAGAATTCAGATGTCTAGGGGAAACATTTTATAACTGCTTATAAATTTAAAATAACTCCCTAAAGTTTAGAGTTTTTGTCAAACATTTTTAAATGGCTATGACATTTAAAATTATTCCTTGTAAAGAAAAGAATAATTTTGCCCTCCTGTTTTGCCTCCTGACCACACTTGCTGCTCCTCATGTGGTCTATATGATGTGATGTGGCCTATTCTGTCAGGAAATAGGCTTGAACAGTGTTAGCAACATAATGGGCTCAATCAAAACTTGCAATGATCTGGATGACTTTTCTGCAAATTACTGCCATGACTTTTTGGATGTAGAAATGGCCTGGTGTATTCACCATTTGCCTTTGAATGTGTGGAATCAAGTGATTTCAGCTCCTTGGAAGAAGCTGTTTTACAGAAACCAGACCCCAACCAGACAGAGAATGATGACCATGAGCACGTAGCCCCCAGACTGGCTGGAGCCTGAAGACTGATAACGTGATCAATCTCTGTGACCTCACCTGGTTACCTCACCACACACCAATCAGAACATTGCATGAAATGATCACATTCCCCATGACCCTCATCCTCACTTTGTCTTTAAAAACCCATCCCTAAAAACCATTAGGAAGTTTGGGTCTTTTGAGCATTAGCTGCCCATTCTCCTTGCTTGTCACCTTGCAATAAATGCTACACTTTCCTTCACCAGAAAAAAAAAAAAAAAGAAAAGAATAATTTCTTTACTGAATTTTGAAACGTTTGAAATTTGTAAGAAAACAGTTAATAAACTTGGAAATAAGATTTATACACCTCTCCCTTAGGAAGTCTTGAAGTCAAAACATATACTGTTGAATATGTGTACTGTTGTGTTGTTACATTTTTCAACCTTAATGTACAGTGGCAATATAGGCAAAAACCAGGCATTTCCAATTGTATGTTAAGGTAAAATTCTTTAACAACTGTTAACAAGGACTAGTGAAAAGTTTATATTATATATAATCAAGAAGTTGAAGAACTAAAGCATTAAATATTTTGCCAATTCCAAACTCATCAAGGTGTATACATTAAGTACAGCTTTTTGTATGCCAATCATACCTCAATAAAGTGGTTTCAAAAATATATTTTGCCAGTAAAACATAATCAACAATTTTCTATTTTTCAATTACACCACAACTTTCTTACTGATATGAGAAAAGTCTTAGCACCAACTCTTTGATTTTGAAAAATTTAGGCTAACAACTGATCTAGTCTCTACCATTAAAAACTCTTCTAATTTTTTTAAATTTTCTTTTTAATCTGAAATGTTCTGTACTTTCAGATGCTAATATTAGGCAGAAATTGTAATAAACTTCTTTTTTGGGGGGCGGGGGGGTGAGCAGTGCCACATAGCTTGCAGGATCTTAGTTCCCCGACCAGGATCAAACCCGGGCCATGGTAGTGAAAGCACCAACTCCTAACCACTGGACCGTCAGGGAATTCCCTGTAATTTACTTTTAAAAGTTCAATCAAGAAAATAAATTTTATTTTTGACCAAGGCGACAATTCAAACATGTTTAATTAGTTCCTGTAGCCCAGAAATTGCTGTTCTCACAAGAATCATCATATTATACCATCCTGTCATAACTTTTTCTTACAAAGTCCAAAAAAGCAGAACTTTAAAAAATAAACTACAACCTCATTGCCAACAATTGTTTTTCTATTTACATTAAAAGACAGTAAAATCAGATTAACTTTTTTTAAAATAAAGGTGTAACATATATCCTACATATAAAAAGAAATGACTAGCCAGAAATGCAGGTCCACAGAGACCACTGATATTGAATAATTTGTCTTTCCCCAAGAAATAATGATTTCAAAACAAAACAAAATCAGAAGTAGGAAAAGATTACCAAAGAGTTTCAAATATAATCTATTTATTATTAATTTTACATTCATCTTTAAAATTAAAGTGTTGCTTAATTTACATACTCTCATCTATTAACATAAAAATGGGTTTTGTTCTCAAGAAAATACAGCCTAATGTGAATATTCACTTTTCTGATCATTCTTATGAAAATTATAAACACTAATTTTTAAAAACCTATTCACATATGTCTGAGTTTCCTCCTATATTCTACACATTTTATTCAAAGTGTATGTGAAAGTTACAAAGCTGGCTGACATCTCTAAGCACCTAGAAAAGCCTTGCATCTAAAAAATGATTTGGTGCTGAGATTTAAAAAGAAAAAAAAAAAATCAATGGTGGTCTTTCATAAAAATATATTTCTACTGAAATACTAAATTGCCCTTTAAGACATGAAAGTATCAGTAAAAATTATATTTATACGTCACAACAAATCAGATTAGTCCATGAAAAACTGAAAAGACTGAACAGGAAAGATGCCTTAATACACAGCTGAAAATTAATATAGATGTTCAGCAAATACACAAACAGAGAAGTTTAAACCAAAGGACTCAAGATCTTACAGGTCCCTATCCAGGTTCATAAAGAGTAAAGTCACAGATACAGAATTATTGGGCAACCTTCAAATAAATCGTTATATAATAAACTCTTCTCCTTATAATTACCTTTCTCTCCATTTACTAATCATCTATGGATTACTGACTGAAATCTCTTATATCAGAACTGAACAGCAAAAAAAAAAAAAAAAGTAAGTATGAGAATTAAGTGGAGTAAAAATAAGAGAAACTAGACAGCCTTGCTGTGAATCACGGTTTTGAAAATACTGACTTAGAAAATCTAACATGTCTCTCTTCAATCCTAAAAACACAAAGTTCTTAAAAACCTTAAATAAAAAATCCCATTCTACAACAATTACTTGTGGAAGGAAATAAAATCAGTAGACAATATGACAAATGTGAGATCACTCTGTTCCTATGAATGCTTTGTATTTTGTAGCCAACAGCCATCTGGCTGCAAATTAACATTTTCTGAAAGAAATCAAAACTGAAATGACTAAAAAAATTCAATTTATTTAGCTTAAAGAAAAAAATTTCTCTCCCAACAGCACCATCATTAAAAGGCACTAAAAGCATAATGGGAAGTGTGTTATTTAATTGCTACTGCAGAAGAAACAAAGGGGAAGAAATTTGTTTGGGGAGTTTTGTGGAATTTGGTTACAAGTTCGATAAACAAAACATGTTAATGTGTGTATCCAGAAGTCTCAACAGACAGTTCATTACTAGAACAAACATAAAATGTCAAACTAAAGATGAAAAAAACTTTTACTATGCTAAAACAAAGCAAATACTTCAAATGTATACTTTAAGATTTTAAATAGACATACATATATATATGAAGGAAGGTTATGGGCTTTTATTTAAAAAACTCACTTCTAACGATAAGAGCTCCTGTTCTGTTTTTTTGTTTTTTGTTTTGTGTTTTTTTGCACTGCACAGCTTGTGGGATCTTAGTTACCCGACCAGGGAGTGAACCCAAGCCCGCAGCAGTGAAAGCGTGGAGTCTTAACCACTGGACCACCAGGGAATTCCCTCCTCTTCTGAAATATATTAGTTCCTGTGTTCCATTTTCTTATCCTAGTAGTTACATCTACCTCTTAAACCAAAACAAACATTATCAATGTTAAATTAAAAACAAAATATCTATATGTGTATATTACAAAAATGCTACCTGAAATATATCTAAAATTAGTGTAATACCTTAGTTCCCTGGAGAGTTCTCTTTTGTCCCTATAACTATTACTAGGGGGAAAAAAGAAAACAAAAAACAAGAGTTTAAGGAGGCAAGAATTTGTATAATTTTAAACACTAAGCATGAGTTAGTGTATTAATTATATGTCTAAAAGAACTGGATACTCTTCTTTAAATCTTTATGTTCATGCTGACAGTTTTTAATATTACAGCAATGGTTATGTCCTATATAAACCTGTAAGGCTACAACATTGATGAAGCATTGCTTATTTTTAAATTTTGAAATAATTCTATGATGAATTAGTGGTTAGCATAAATTAAGTTGTGGTCACTGCTATGTAAAAACGTAGAAAGTGACTTATTCTTTCTACACTTTAAGCATGTGGGACTTCTATATTCAATAAAAACAATAAAGACTAAAAAAGAGAAAGAAACATGCAAACAACCAATATATAATAAATATTTCAATGGCTGAGGTACTCAAGATAGTATAATTAATGGTTTAAATTAGTCTTAACCCACTTAAAATTTTTAGTGAGAGAAAATTTATAATAAAGTATGCATTCCCTACCCCTTTTCTTTACAAACATAAATAATTTGGGGAAATACGGAGTATATAAAAAACAGCACTCAATCCAAATTAAAGGCAAGAATCTACCTAGTAAATGCCTTAAGAACTCAAAGGGTAGAAGTAATTCGGTGTCAAGTCTTAAATGCCCAGTAGTAAGCAGAATAACTTAGACAGCAAATTTATTATAAAAGACTGTTAAAGACCTCTTGTCGGTCACCTTTGTTACCTGGGTACTCTGATACATTCCTCTGATCCTAGCAGGCCAAGCTGTCCATCAGAATCGAGACCCCAAGCATACACCTGGCCCTTGTCGTTTAGTGCTAATGTATGAGCTTCTCCACATGAAACAGCAACGATATTTTGAGCATCCAGCGCAACAACCTGCTCTACAGAAATCAAGAAGAGAGACATTACATTCTAGTTTTAAACTCCCAACAAGAATAAAACAACAGTCTTCATCTTGTACAAAAAAGCTAAGGAAATGCTGAAATACAGACTAAGTATAACTTCAGTTATTCTCAAAAACTTAACAAATATGTTCCATACAAAATTCTCGCTGTGGTAAATACAGAGATATGTCATAGGGCATAATCAACTCAGAATACTAAGTGACTTTAACATTTGGGTAAAGAAATTAAGGGTTTATAAAGATTCTCTCCGAAAAGTGCTCTTCATTCAAAGCCATTACCAATAAAAGAAAGGAGTCCAGCTGAAAGGGAACCATTTAAATAACTCGGCTGTTTTTTAACAATAAAATTGTAACTGACATATACATTACCAAATGGATACTACTATGGAGTGATCCTGAAATTAAGGAAATAATCTGAATTAGCAATTTCTGACAGGAAACAAATTCTTTACAGATCTCATAAATAAAGCATCTACTAGATACACTGAGGAGAGAACTGAAAGGCAATGTGACCATAACAAATAGATATCAGTTTATGGGCTGCTACTTTTAACATCAAAGACATAAAAATTCCACATGTGATTAAAACATCTCCAAGCTTTTAACCAGAAATTAATTTAAAATATTGGCCCTTCATAAGATTGTCAGTAGCCACTGACAAATCAGTAAAGAAAGTGAAATTACTTCCTTAGTCTCTTTAAGATGTGCATTGTCTATCAGTGTTTTTTACTAGTACACTACAAGTTTTTTTTAAGACTTCATTTAAAATTAAACTTTTTTTTAAAAAATTAACCTTCTTTAGCCTAATAAGAAAGCTATGTCTTCATTAACTGAAAGTCTCTTGTTGCAGAGCTGTTAAAACTGAATCAGGGTTTCTTCAGAAGCACATTTTAGATCAATGTACAAATGCAGCTGTTCAATAATAAAGCAGATTACATGAAAGAAGTTTGAATCCCTATGTACAGAGAAATTCAAATTGTATCTGGGTTACTTATTCTGCATTTTGGGGTGGGAGGTCAGCCCTTAGACAGCCTTCAGGAATCTGTATAACTCTAAGGATATGTTATTTTAAGTACTTACCTTAGAGTACTACAAGTTAATAACTCGTAAAGTTGATGAATAGTACATGGACGTTCACTATACTAATCTCTCACTTTTTGTGTATATTTTGTATATATGTTCTTATAAAATTATATTGTAGAAACATATAAAAACAAAACATATATAACACATTGCCTCCCCCCACGAAAAAAAAAAAGAAAAAGGACTTAAAAGTATGGCATCATTTATTTACATCAAAGCATCCCATAAATCTTAATTATGAAGAAGTAAAATGCACAAAAGATCTGTTAATCTTTCACAGAGGCCCCTGAAATGAGTCGGTATCTCTCCAAAACTATCCTCAAAGGAAATGTAGTAAAGAGCAGAAATGAAAGGATGACAAGAAGGATGAATAAGACTGGCTGGTTCAACAATAATATATGAAGAGTACTTAAATTAGATAGCAATGGCTGTAAAATCAAAGGCACCAAAAATCCAAGCAACAAAGAAACAATCATGCATACCAAACACTAATATTTATTGTATACCATGTGTGCTCCAAGCACTAGACACATAAAGGTAAATAAAACAGAGTTCTAGTCCTCAACGAGTTTACAGTCTATAGAAAAACAAGCAAGATAAGGATTGCTATTAAACGCAAAGGTAAAGACATACAAAAGGTACCAGGGCAACATGAGATACTTTTTAAAGCCCTGAAAGATACTAAGAAGAATTCTGGAAGACAGTGACACTAAGCTGTGTAAGTAAGGAAAGAGGAAGAGATTCCCTGTACCCATGAGAGAAAATTCAAATCATTTCTTCAAATACAGCAGAATAAACTAAAAGCAAAGTGAAAAGACTGATTAAAAAAAAACAGGAAAAATGTTATTCATGTCAAATAAAGAAATAACCTCCCTAATATTTAAAGACTAACTGGGGCGGGGGTGGGGGAGAGCAGTAATTAAATGAAAAATGGCAAAAGATGTGAATTGATAGTTCACACAAAGAAGAAACAGAAATGGCCCTTAATCCTATGAAAAGATGTTCAACTTCACTGATGAGAGAAATGAAAATTCAAACTACACTGAGAAGCCAATAATACGTTCACTTAGAAAATTCATAAAGCCATACACTTATTTTGCATACTTAATTATAAAAGTTTATCAAAGGAATGAGAAGACAAGGCACTGACTGGGAGAAAATATGTGCAAAAGACACATCTAATAAAGGACTGTTATCCAAAACAAAAAAAACCAAAAAAAACAAACCACCCTCTTAAAACTCAACAATAAGAAAATAAACCCAATTAAAAAAACAGTGCAAAAGACGTGAGCCGACACCACACCAAGAAGACATAAAGATGGCAAATAACCATATGAAGGCATGCTGTACATCATATATCAACAGGGAACTGCAAATTTAAATGAGATACCACTATAAACCTATTAAAATGGCTCGCTTCGGCAGCACATATACTAAAATTGGAACGATACAGAGAAGATTAGCATGGCCCCTGTGCAAGGATGACATGCAAATTCGTGAAGCGGTCCATATTTTTTTCAATAAAAAAGTACCTAAAGTATCCAAAAAAAAAAAAAAAAGACCAAAACCCAAAAAACTGACAATACCAAACACCGGTAAGGATACAGAGCAACAATAACTCTCATTCGTTGCTAATGGGCATGCAAAATGATACAGGTACTTTGGAAGACAGTTTGGTAGTTTCTTACAAAACCAACCATACCATTATAAGATCCAGGAATTGTGCTCTTTCGTATTTACTCAAAGGAGTTGAAAACTTATGTCCACAGAAAAACGTGCACACAGATGTTTATAGCATCTTTATTCATAACTGCCAAAACTTGGAAGCAATCAAAATGTCCTTCAGTAAGTGAATGGATAAACTGTGGTATATCGAATATTATTCAGTGCTAAAAAGAAATGAGCTCTCAAGCCACAAAAACACATGGAGGAAACTAAAATGTGTATTACTAAGTGAAAGAAGCCAATCTGAAAAGGCTACAAAATGTATGATCCAACCATTTGACATTCTGGAAAAGGCAAAACTTTGGAGACAGTAAAAAGATTAGTGGTTGCTTGGGGTTAGAGGGAGGGAGGGATGAACAGGCAGAGCAGAGGGGATTTTTAGGGGATACTATTACTAGTGTGATACTGTGATACTGTGATTCTGTGTGATACTATTACTATTCTGTACAATACTAAGTATCATTATGCAGTCATCAAAACCCATTGAATATACAACACAGAGTGAATGCTAATGTAAACTATGGACTCTGGATGACAATGATGTGTCAGTACAGGTTCATTAATGGTAATAAATGTACCACTGTGGTACAGGCTGCAGATAGTGGGGGAGGTTGTATACGTGTAGTATAGAGTGTATGGGAACTCTATACTTTCTGCTCAATTTTGCTGTGAACTTTAAACTGTTCTTAGAAAGTTTATTAATTTAAAAAAGTGTATTTATAAATACACACCAAGATAACATTTTTCATCTCATAAAAATCCATATGTTTGATAACAATCTGTTGGGGGAAAAGGCACTTTTGTATATTGATAGTGGAAGTACAAAACAGAACCACCTTTATGCAAAAGAATGTGGCAAACCCTAACAAAACATATGCAATTACCTTTTGGATCCAGCAATTCCATACCCTGCAGATACATCTAAGTACTAAAGGGCAGCAGAATATGCCAACCCAAAACATGCCACTTTGGCATAAGGACTGCTTTGAGCTGAAAGCCACTAAAAAGAAAAGCTCTTTGCTCTCCTATGTGCCTAAAAGCAGGAAATAAATTTGTTGAAGTGTCCCACCTTCCCTCTCTACCAGGAAGGACAAGAGTTAATCACTGGAGGCAACTCTAGACTTATCAGCTCAGAGACAGCACCAGCAGAAGCTACATAACAAACTTCACTAACTAGCCCTTATCTAAGTTCCCCCACATATTTACCTTCCCAAAATTTGCCACCCCAGAAACTCAAAGTCCTTTTCGTCTTGTTACTTCTCTATTTATTGTTCTTTTATTAAGATGCTATATAAGCCCATGTTCTACTACCACCTTAAGTTACTCATTACTGAGTGCTCCTGCATGTAAACGCAAGGCAATAAACTTGTTTTGTTTTTCTCCCTGTTAATCTGTCCTTTGTCTAGACAAGCCCCAGCTGGAGAACCCAGGAGGGTAGAGTACAAATACATATGTGCGTGTGTGTGAATGTGAGTGTATTTACGTGTTTGCAGTGCTGTATATAATAACAAAAAGACTGGAAATATTCCCAGTATCCATCAATAAAGGACTCCATCCACACACTGGGACACTATGCTCTGAAAACATAAATAAAGAGGAAATGCTACATGCTGATATGGAAAGATCTCAAGGGTATATTAGAAAAGTAGGAAAAAAAATCAAGACGTGGAATAATGTACATGATTTGCTATTTTTTGTGTAAGGAAGAGGAAAGAATATGAATATTCATATTTGCTTACATTTACACAAAGAAACTTTGAAAAGATAAACAAAAAATAAACATAGTTGCCCATAGGGGATGTGGGTAGAAGGGAAATAGGGTGGTCAAGTGTAAGAGCAAACCTTCTCAATGTGTATTTATATTATTTTGATTTTTGAACCATGCGGATATATTATCTATTCAAAATTAAAATTAAAATTATTTTAAAAATTAAATAGAACATTAGAGAAAATAGTTAAAGCAATGTATAAAAACCATTGTTTTCACTTTAAAACTGAACTGGGCTCTTTACTTTTTTTTCTACACACTAAAAACTCAAGATAAATAATTTTGGTTCTTTCAGAATTTGAGCCCCATCAAATTACTAAGATACCTATTTTGAGAATGAATAACTACTGAGAAATATATTATTAAAGAAACATAATAACATATGTCTTGGGACTACTACTTAATACAGGCTTTTCAGACAACAAATATACAAACTGTTAAGTTCTTGTACAATTTTTTTAAACTACTTATTTTTTCCAAATGGCTAATTAAAATGAAAAACCTCAACCGTTTCCCCCCAGTATGCTAGAAAGTTAGGTCAATGTTATATTGAGACATTTCACATCCAGGTCAAATTCTGGATGAATGCTCGAAACAAGGTGGCTTGCAAAAAAGTCAATGATAAGCAAGAAAGAAGGGGGAATAAATGAACCCAGCAAAACAAACCAAAAAATTCACTAGAAAACCTGGCTTAATGATGCCCTGTATGAGAAAGAGAAAAAAATAAAACAAAACAGAATTCATACCAAACCTAACAGCTAGGATTTGTTGAGTGTTTACTATGTACCAGGTATTATGCTAACTCAAAGTTTTAATCACGAAGCTACATTTGCCTTTCAAGGCCAACAAACACAGAAAAGGGAGGGGTAAGAGGGATTAAATTCACTTTAATTTAGGTTGAGTATCGATATATATGGAAAAGGACAGAAAACAAAAGAAAAACTTGTCAAGAAAGCCCATGAAAAAACAACTGAGGGGCTTCCCTGGTGGTGCAGTGGTTAAGAATCCACCTGCCCAAAAAAAAAAAAAAAAAAAAAAAGAATCCACCTGCCAATGCAGGGGACACGGGTTCGATCCCTGGTCCAGGAAGACCTCACATGCCGCGGGGCAACTAAACCCATGCGCCACAACCACTGAGCCTGCACTCTAGAGCCCGTGAGCCACAACTACTGAGCCCGCACGCCACATCTACTGAGGCCCTACACGCCTAGAGCCCGTGCTCTGCAACAAAGAGAAGCCATCGCAATGAGAGGCCCGCGCACTGCAACAAAGAGTAGCCCCCCGCTTGCTGCAACTAGAGAAAGCCTGCGCGCCGCAATGAAGACACAATGCAGCCAAAAATAAATAAATTTTTAGAAAAAGAAAAAATTCCTAAAAAAAACCAAAAACAATTGATTCCTCTGATAAATGGGAGCTACAAGAAGATGTTAGAATTATGAGCGTATGATGCTAAACTTGTTGGAAAAAGTTTAATAACAGCACATGATCCTTACAGTTGACTGTAATTCAGAATAAGGTACTTTTTTAAAAAAATACAAATACGTACAGATAAAAACACGTGGTAAAATGTTAACTGTTGGTCATTGTGCTATTCTTTCTACTTTTCTTTATGCTTCAAAACGTTCATATAAAAAGTCTGAGAAAAGTAACACTGTTCATATCAGTATTTATGGTTCACAATATTTCTCTTCAAGGAAAGAAAAAAGGAACATTTAGTTTGTGGAGGCACAAAAAAGCAAAAAAAAACTTAAGTGGAGGAGACTTTCTTGAAAAAGGCAGGAAAAAAATACATTTTTCAGAGACAGGAGCAAAAACAGAAAAGATAAAGAACTAGATAGATATAACATATCCATCTTGTAAATACTGACAGCAGATATATTCCAAATACAAATCTAATAAGCCCTAGCTCATCATTACTTCTGGTTCTTCTTACAGTTGTACTGTTAAAATGCAGTATTTTTGAAAACTGATGGTGCATCGTTTTATTAAGGAGAAAAAGGCCATCTTCTTTGCTCCATAAACACAAAATGTTGTCATTTTTAGATTTGTAAAAACCAATTAAAATGTTCAACCTAGGGCTTTCCCTGGTGGCACAGTGGTTGAGAGTCCGCCTGCCGATGCAGGGGACACGGGTTCGTGCCCTGGTCTGGGAAGATCCCACATGCCGCGGAGCGGCTAGGCCCGTGAGCCGCTAGGCCCGTGAGCCATGGCCGCTGAGCCTGCGCGTCCAGAGCCTGTGCTCCGCAACGGGAGAGGCCACAACAGTGAGAGGCCCGCGTACCGCAAAAAAAAAAAAAAAAAAAAAAGATGTTCAACCTAATGACGGTTTTCATTTCTACATCATTTATTTCCTCCAATTACCTTTGTATCCACCTCTGACTTCAGCATTTGTTCACTAACAAACTGCATCAAATAAATTTTGCTGCAGAAACATCATAAAAGAAAGAATACAGTTGCACATCCTTTTAGCAACACAGAATAGGTCCAGGTTCTTGTAAAATGTTACATGATAAAATCCTTCCATCTGAATAAGTAACTGAATAAGAACAACCTATTTCCTTTGGGATCTAACAAATATGTTCACCAATTCCTGAGTTTGTGAAAATTCATGTAGAATATCATCTCCAGACTCATTCTTTAAGAGTTCACTTACATGATCAATTTCACCATATCCATACAGCGGTGTATCTACATTCACCTTCTGATATGTCTCATAATTATGAACATGTTCCTCTGTCAGTTTTCTTCTCTTTGCCATTATGGACAGAAAAAAATTTTTTTTTCATTCTCAACTGTGGTTAATGAAAGGTACAAAGAGAAAAATAAAAACTACAAAAACAGTGACTCCAAACTTCTTTCACACTTCCTTGAAAGATAATGCAAAACTCTGCACAATGTATGAAGAAAAGAATGCTAAATATGATGATTTATTTCACCACCGCACCACCCTTCTAGGAAACCCCATCACTGTTCCACTTATAATTTTTAGTCTTTTTATTTTAGTCTAGTTGGGAATACATCAATTCTTGTTATTCCCAGTAGTTATGTTCCATAAAGTCACCACAAATACCTATTTAGCAAATACCGAATGACTGCCCCTAGGGAAAATACAAGATTAGGTTGCTACAAGCCTCTAATCACAACATTTCATCAACTGATCAATTCATAACCTTGTGTTATGTGCGTTTCCATTTAAAGACATCTTAATTATATTGTTGATTCATTAACATTGAATTCAGAGCCAACAGCACTGTAAACTCATGCCTCAATGGATTTTTTTCTTTGACACATCATAGCCTTCTTGTGCTAAGGAACACTAGACAGCACCTCAGCAATATGCTTGGGGGCCATTTTAAACAGTGAAATCACCAACAAAAAGTATAAAAATGCAAAAAGTGTGGCATTAAATATATCACAAAAAGGACATATTATAACAGGAAGGCAAAGCAGTGCTTTGTTGAACCTCAGCTGGGAATCTACACATCGGGAGACTCATGTATTTTGCAGCCCTGCATGTGTGCATGTCTAGGAATGACCATGAAAAGCTCTGTGAGTATTGACTGACTATGACCCAGACTGATTTATCAATAATAACAGTACACATAAACACTTCTTCCTAGACAACCAATCACAAAATATACAAGATGGTCTATTAAGTCTTTTGCTAAACGGGTTTTAACCTGATAATAAGATATAATCACCAGTAACAACATGCTCTGAGAACCTTGTAAACAGTAAAAAAAAAAAAAAAATGTGTGTTTTGGGTATAAAGGTAATACTACAGACACACCATTAGTAACATATTCACAACTAGCATCTCTTAAAAGTTGCATCTTATTCGAAATTCTAAAACAGCTATTTGAAGGAAAATATAAACATTATCATTACTCTGTATCCTCTTTCATCTACAGATCTCAAAACCTTGTTATTATGGGATAAATTGGGTTACCCCCAAATTGATATGCTGAAAGTCCTAATCCCCAGTACCCCAGAATGTGACCTTATTTGAAAAATGGCCATCAAGGATATAATTAGTTAAGATGAGGTCATATGGAGCAGGGTAGGCCCTTAATTTGACTTGTGTCCCAATAAAAGAGGAAACATCATCACAGACAAGCACACAAAGAGAATGCATGTGAACGACTGCTTGCAAACCACCAGAAGCTAGGAGAGAGGCCTGGAATGGATCCTTCCTTCATAATCTTTAGAACGAACCAATGCTGAGGACACCCTGATGTTGGGTTTCTAGCCTCCAGAACTGTGAAACAATACATTTCTGTTACTTAAGCCACCCAGTCTGTGGTACTTTGTTATGGCAGCCCTAGCAAACAAATACACTTAAATAAATATTTTTGGGTTCAAAACATTCCTGTCAAGTTACCCAAGTACTACCATCTTTGTTTTAAAGGTGATCCACAGAAATAACTTATTCTGAATAATTCAATCACAGATAAACTTGATTTTGAAATTTAGAAGTTTCTAGTTCGAATTACATTATTTCCGTACCAAACAACTTTTTAAATGGCAAAAAAAATTTACACAAAATTGGCAAAAGACACATTTCTCTAAACAATCTTTAAAATACAAGCTCAGGGCTTCCCTGGTGGTGCAGTGGTTGAGAGTCCACCTGCCAATACAGTGGACACGGGTTCGTGCCCTGGTCCGGGAAGTTCCCACATGCCGCGGAGCGGCTGGGCCCGTGAGCCATGGCCGCTGAGCCTGCGCGTCCGGAGCCTGTGCTCCGCAACGGGAGAGGCCACAACAGTGAGAGGCCCGTGTACCGCAAAAAAAAAAAAAAAAAAAAAAAAAATACAAGCTCAAAAAAAAAAAAAAGCTTTTTAGAGAGCAAGAGCCAAGTTGGCAATGCGTATTACAATTCTAAACATGCATGTCCTCTGACCCAGAAACTTTCCTTTTGGGAAACAACAATAACAACAGGAAATAACGTGACTTCCAGTAACAGGTAGGTAAATAAATTATGGAATATCCATGTAATAGAAATCGGTGCTTCTATTAAAATGAATGTCTATACAGTATAACATGAAAAGACAAAAATACGTTAAATGAAAAAGAGAACCACAGAACTTTATGTATGTGTGTACAGGATTACATATTTTAATACAGGTATAAAAGATATGAAAATATAAAGAAACAGTAGTAGTCATCTTTAGGATGTAGGGAAAAAGTGGCTTCCACTTTTCAAATCATATATTTCTGTAACTTTTAAAAAGTTATAAAAATGTACTATTTTGGTAATCAGGGAAAAAAAGAATTTTTTTTTTTTAAGATATAGTAAGTCCCCAAATTATAACTGACCCCAAACCCCACAGGAACAAATGTCCTTTGTTTCTCCAAATCAAAATACTAGGGAAATAACTAACCTGGTCTAATTAATTTTCTTCTCTAGGAAACAATGGCTATAGTCAAGTATTATTTATATTTCAAATGTGATACACAGTTAAGTTAAATGCTGCTCACAAATATCTATCTTAAGCTTTCTGGAACCAATAAAGCAAGAGAGCTAAACAAGCCAGGATAAGTGATACGTGAAGATAATTTCTGACACCCAAATGTAAAACTCCAATGAATTTTTCTACAGAAAATGTTACAAAGCTCAGTTAAATATAATTATTGATAGAGTATTACACTTAGGTATAATGTGTTTTAAAGATTGGTTTGAAAACCCATTTATGATACCTAGCAGTATTTCCATGAGCAAAGAAAAATTTAGAGTTTTTAAAAATGCAATTCTGGGCTTCCCTGGTGGCGCAGTGGTTGAGAATCTGCCTGCCAATGCATGGGACACGGGTTCGAGTCCTGGTCCGGGAAGATCCCATTGTGCTGCGGAGCAACTAAGCCCGTGCACTACTGAGCCTGCGCTCTAGAGCCCATGAGCCACAACCACCGAAGCCCACGCGCCTAGAGCCCGTGCTCCGCAACAAGAGAAGCCACTGCAATGAGAAGCCCGCGCACCCAACGAAGAGTAGCCCCAGCTCGACGCAACTAAAGAAAGCCTGCGTGCAGCAACGAAGAACCAACGCAGCCAAAAATAAATAAATAAAATCTACATTTAAAAAAAGAAAATCTTAACTCTTAATGTGGTATATGAGCTTAATGAAGTTCTACATGTATGTTTAATTAAAAAAGAAAAAACTTCAACAGTTTGAACAACTGTCAGTGTTTTACACAGAGAACAAAAATCTTTGTTGATATTTTATTCTCAAGTTATCAGGGTCTAAAAAAATATATAGTTATGAATAGCAACAAGCACAGTCATGTTAATAACAATTACAAAACTGGAGGTCAGAAGGAATATACTTTGTGAAAAGCTAATTTTAAGAAGCTCCATTTCAGGGACTTCCCTGGTGGCACAGTGGTTAAGCATCCACCTGCCCGTGCAGGTGACACGGGTTCCAGCCCTGGTCCGGGAAGATCCCACATGCCGTGGAGCAACTAAGCCCATGCGCCACAACTACTGAGCCTGCACTCTAGAGCCCGCATACCACAACTACTGAGCCCGTGTGCCACAACTACTGAAGCCTGCATGCCTAGAGCCCGTGCTCTGCGACAAGAGAAGCCACTGCAATGAGAAGCTCATATACAGCAACTAAGAGAAGCCCCCACTCAAGCAACTACAGAAAGTCTGCGCGCAGCAACAAAGACCCAACGCAGCCACAAAAAAAAGCAGCTCCGTATCAAGTACTTAGTAAATGTTTAATTCAGCCAGAATCCTCTGCCTACTATGCCTCACTAGTTGCTGTAAATATAGATTTTCCTCTTCCCTTCTCTCTGAATAACTCAAAACTCCAACTAGAGCAATGCAAAGTTCACTTATATCCATCTCTAGAAATTTAATGTTCACAAGATGCTATACTGTGAAATTAAAAAGGTACTGTGTAACTCCATTCTTGTATAAAAATATGTCACATACAGCCCCAATATATATGCAGAGAAAAGGCTGGAAAAATAAATACTAAATTGTCAACACTGATTATCTACAAGTGTTTTTTTCTTCTTTTATGGTTCTTTAATTGTTTAATTGAACAAGTGAATGTGTAGTTGACACATTTTACGATGCTGAATTTTTAAAAGATGAAGACATTAGTCACTTGGGATTAGTGAGTAACACCAATAAATAATTCAGAATGCTTTTTTTTTACTTTAAATAATCATATTGCTAATTTTGTGATAGAGATAACAAATAACCAAATGGCTACTTCACTCAAGGCAGCATGCTATTTCCCTATTCCTAAAGTAAAATTATTGTTTACTGACACTTTTTAAAGGATGTCTAATATGATCATATAATGATCATCATAAAATATATTCTAAAAAATTAAGAATTAAGTAAAACTAAAACATAAAATATTTAATGAAAATGCTTATTCTCTAAAATTATTACCAATAATTACCAATAAGAATTTGGAATGGTACAACTCATAGTCATGAAAACATTTTAATAAGTTCTTTGATAAAATCAAAACTTAACATACAGTAACTTACATGTCTTGGTTGACAGCCCATAATAATGTTCATATGGAGATGTAACTAGATTAAAAAATTCTTTATAACGGATATGTTTACAAGCTCATACCCCTTTTATGCATTCTTACCTACATACAGGTATACAGGTAACATAAACAAGACGATTATGTGCCTGGCACTGTGCTAAGCCCTTTGTTTAATCTCATTTAATCCTCATAAACATCATGAGACAGGTATACCATCATCCCTACTTCACAGATAAAGGCACTAAGATATAAACATTTCCCTACTGATTGAACTGTTGTCCTTTTGTTAATAATACTTAAACAACAAGGTTATGTTTTAATAATCTATTTTCAAAACATACTTAAAACTGTATAAATACTTAGGGCTTTACATTATTTTTTCTTCAGGAGAGTCCTTTCTTTATGGCTAGGAACTGCTGAAATTAACTGCTTTGAAGAGGAAAGGAGAAGTAAAATTGAAATATAAAGACTCCAACATAAATATACTATCAATCAAATAACTGCTTTACTTCAATTTCTTTTTAAGACTAGCAAGAATGAACCCTCAGAATATACTGCCAGAATTTTTGTTCTGTGTTTTCTTAGATACATTTTGGTATATTTGGCATTCATTCATCACAGAGACAATTAACTATATTCTTACTTTCTATATTCTTGATGCTGACATAGGAATGGTGGGGGGAGGGGATTATAGACACCAGAAGAGTCGGCGCCTCCCAGGACTAGCTAATTCCTAAAGATAACAACTTGCCTATCAACTCCTGCCTTTCATATGCAAATTGACCAATCCAGAGTTCATTCCACCAACTATCTCCTTATCTAACTCTCACACACCAAACCCTTATCTCCCTTACCTTAAATCATCCCAGGGCCAGGTATCAGGAAACAAGAAACCAACCCTATAGACCAAAGCCTGGAGGAATTAATCAAACTAGCCAATCCTAATCTGTTTATTCTGCCTAGTTTGCCTTTCCCAGGAAAACCTCAATAAGGCTACAACCTTAAAATCTCCCCTGAGCTCTTGTTTTCTGCCTCCTGACTACCCTGGTATCTTCCCCTGCAGCTCTGTGTGGCATGCAGTGACCTCCTCTCTCTGGAACCAGTGAGCATAATGAACTTCCAAGCCTCATTCTCTCTTCCCTTTATGGCCACAATGACTTTACCATACCATATCCAACATATCCAACATGTACATTCTTAGAACAGTTTACAAATTTAAAAATTTAAATTTAAAGGTCAGCTTATCACTTTGGGAGGGGCAGGTTTAAAAGTATGAATAAGCAGAATTTAAGTGTCTGTTCCTCAAAATATCAGTACACAAACTATACCTTCTGTTATAGACTGTATGTTTGTGTCACCCCCCTCCCCCAAATTCATATGCTGAAATTCTAGCCCCCAATGTTATAGTATTAGGAGGTAGGGCTTTAGGAGGTAATTAGGTCATAAGGGTGAAGCCCTCATGATTAGTGCCCTTTCTTAGACAGCTCCCTCACCCTTCTACCATATAAGGACATAATGAAAAGATGGCCATCTAAGAACCAAGAAGCAAGTTCTCACTAGGTAACAAATCTGCTAGCACCTTGATCTTGGATTCCCCAGCCTCAAAAACCGAGAGAAAAAAAAAAAAAAAACCCGAGAGAAATACAGGGTTGTTGTTTAAACCACCCAGACTATAGTAATTTTGTTGTAGCAGCCTGAATGGACCAAGAAATGTTCTAATTAGTACTCTTCAGTAAATAAACTTTTGAAAATAAACGATGAATCTAACTCCTATCGTTTATGTGCTTCTCACAAGAAAAAGGCATCTATGTTTTTTCTGTTATTACTGTATCTTTAGTCTAACAGTAAAGGAATTGAATTTATTTTATATCTTGCTCTAACATTACCTCTAAACAAAACAAACATACATTTTTGGGAAATTTTGGTATAATTTTTGAATATGAGCTCCAACAAGGTAACTGAAGACTAAACATAAGTACTTTCATGGTTAGCACAACGTCTAGGACAAAGTAGACATCCTCTGTTGAATAAATGCCTGAATTTCAGTTGTAAATGAAAGGATACGTGTTGTCTATCTCAAGGAACATACAGAAACAGCATATAGCCACTTCAGTGTAAGGCTTACCTAAAATTACATTCTCACACTAACATTAATGGCTTTTTTCTTTTTAGAAAACATTTATTGAGCACTTACCACATGCTAGGCATTGTTCTTTGCACTTCATGTGATATCTCACTTAATCCCTTACAACCACCCTTGGCATGATTATCCTAATTTTACAGAAGCGAATACTTAACACAGAGACTAAGCTATGTGACCAAGATAACATAGTTAAGAAGTGAAAGAGCCAGGATTGTATCCAACCACTCTAATTCCAGAGCCTACCCTTTTATTTTAAAAAAAATAACAGATAATATATCTACATTTTTTTTAAATACATGTACGGAAAAATCTGAGTCTATCATCCATGTCTTCTACCAGTCTAGTTCTCACCCCTTATCTTACCTCTGCACCAAGAATAAATATATCCATTATTAGTTGGATATATTCTTCCAGGGTTTTTCTTAATATATCTATAAGTGAATACAAATGTATATTTGTCTTTTTTTAATCCAAAATACAGCTTTATACACAATGTTCTACACCTTGCTCTTTTTACTTAATTTATCTTAGAGCTCTTTCTATATTAGTATGCAAAAAACTCCTTCATTCTCTTCATAACTATATAGCATTACACTGACTGAATTATTTGACCAGTTCCCAACAGACTGTCATAAGATTGTTTCTAATATTTGCTATTATAAACAATGTTGCAGCAACACTCATTTTGTATATGTACAAACATAGCTATCAAATCAAGGGCTATACTCTTGGACTTCTTGGAGAAAGGGTTTGTGCATTTGTAATTCTGATATATGCTGGCAAAATAACCCTCATAAGGGTTTATCAATTTACACTAACAACCTATGAACACTTATTTACTGACAGCCTCACTATAGAGATGGTACCCCAGTCATACACATAGTCTTCTGCATTTCTCTTAATATGAATGAGGCTGAAGAGTATTCACTGTTTAAAAGTCATTTGTACTTCCTTTTCTGTGAAGTGCCTCTTCCTATCCTTTGCCCATTTTGCTACTGTCGTCTTCTTATCTCATCAATTTCTAGGAGTGCTTTATATCTCGGAGACTTGCATTTTGATTTCAATATAAATATTAAAATTCATAAATATTTCCTATTTGTCTTTTGACTTTTACAGTGACTTCTACATAGCAAAATTATTTTTACTTCCATGCAGTTTACTTTATCTTTTCACAATTCAGAAAGGATTTCCTGACTCCAAAATAATTTTTAAAAAATTAGTCCATGTTTTCTTTGAGCACATTTATCATTGTAACCTTTACATTTAAATATGTGATTCATTTAAAATTTATCCAATACATACATGGCGTGAGGTATTAATCCAACTTTTTTATTCCCTAGATGATGCTTCTACTTATACCAAGATCATTTATTGACTATCCCTCACTTGAATTTTTTTCTCCGTTGATTAGTTTATGTCTGGGCTTTCTATTCTATTTTATTTAATATGTCTATTTGTGGGGCAGTTTTAACTACCAAGGCTTTAAAATTAAAATGTTACTATATATTTTTATATATATATATATATATATATATATATATATATATATTTCGCTCTTGTTTTTCAGAGTTTTCCTGGCTACATTGGTTTACTTTTTCCATATGAACTAGAGAATCCATTTCTCAAGTTCCTGGGGGGGGGGGAAGAAAAAACACTTGCTATTTTTATTAGGATCATATTAAACTGATATTAATTTTAGAGAAACTGACAGGTCTATGTAGGTTGAGTATTCCCATCCACAAATGTGGTTTCAATTTTTCAAGTTTTTTCTATCCCTCATACGTGCTTTCAAGTCTTCTTCATATTATGTCTCACACATTTCTTAGGTTATGACTAAGTCATTTTGTCTTTTTCTTGCTATTGTAAACGCTGCCTTTGCTTTGACTGTTGACATCTAATTGAATCTTGTTTCCACTACGTTTTGTTTTTTAATTGAGGTATAGTTGATTTACAGTATTATCTAAGTTTCAAGTGTACAACATAGTGATTCACAATTTTTAAAGATTATACTCCATTTATAGTTATAAAATATTGGCTATATTCCCTGTGCTGCGCAATATATCTTTGTAGCTTATTTATTTTATACAGAGTAGTGCCTCTTAATTCCCTACCCCTATTTTGCCCCTCCTTCCTTCCCTCTCCTCACCTGTAACCACTAGTTTGTGCTCTGTATCTCTGAGTCTGTTTCTTTTTTGTTGTCTTCACTAGTTTGTTTTATTTTTTACATTCTAGAACTTATAGGTAAAGCACCTAAACTTTCCTCCAATTGTCTTCAGAAACTCCTAAGGGTCCTTAGGGTCTCTTTTAGCCTTACCCTATTCCTTCCTCACTTTCATTTCTCTTTCACAGAAGCAACATCATTCTCTCACAGGGCACATTTCCCAGGGGCTCTTGCCTACATGCCAGCACATATACAACTTATAGTTACAATTATTTCAGCTATTAGTGAAATCAAGAACTTCTATGTGACTGCATCTTGTGACTTCAAAACCTTTGTTTCCTTGGGGACTTCCCTGGTGGTGCAGTGGTTAAGAATCTGCCTGCCAATGCAGGGGACACAGGTTCGAGCCCTGGTCCAGGAAGATCCCACATGTCGCAGAGCAACAAAGCCCATGTGCCACAACTACTGAGCCAGTGCTCTAGAGCCCACGAGCCACAACTACTGAGCCTGCACTCTATAGAGCCCACACGCCACAACTACTGAAGCCTGCCCGCCTAGAGCCCGTGCTCCACAACAAGAGAAGCCACTGCAATGAGAAGCCCGCGCACCACAACGAAGAGCAGCCCCCGCTCGCTGCAACTAGAGAAAGCCCAGGTGCAGCAACGAAGATCCAACGCAGCAAATATAAATAAAATAAATACATTTTTAAAAAAATGATGAAAGGTTAAATAATCATTAAAATATCCCTAAACAGTATTTTAAAACCATGGGGAAATATTTACTAAAGTTTTATTTAATTATTACTGAAAAAAAAGTTGAGAAAGAAAAACATATTCCCAGTCCATAATCGGAAACATATATGAGTATAGAAAAACTGTCAAATGATGGCAGTATTTATCTGTGCATGATGGCATTATGGTTGATTTTTATTTTCCCTATATTTCCTGATTCCCCTCCCAAGAATATGTAATAAGGGACTTCCCTGGTGGCGCAGTGGTTAAGAATCCACCTGCCAACACAGGGGACACGGGTTCAAGCCCTGGTCTGGGAAGATCTCACATGCCGTGGAGCAACTAAGCCCGTGTGCCACAAGTACTGAGCCTGTGCTCTAGAGCCCCCAAGCCACAACTACTGAAGCCCATGTGCCTAGAGCCCGTGCTCCACAGCAAGAGAAGCCACCACAACGAGAAGCCCGTGCACTGCAACGAAGAGTAGCCCCCCCACTCACCGCAGCTAGAGAAAGCCCGCATGCAGAAACGAAGACCCAACGCAGCCAAAACTAAAAATAAATAAATAAGTTTTTAAAAAAGAATATGTAATAAAACTATGAAAAACTAAAAATGTGTTATTTCAGAATAGTATGACACCCAGCAAAGGAATAAAATGAAACTAAACTTAGACATTAATAAAGAAATAAGGTATTTTAAAATGAAAAACACATTACTAAAGAATTATAGAATGTTTTCCTTATGGCCAAGAAAAGCTAAAATAAAATTCTGCCATACTAGAACTGAAGAAAAAAGAGTAATTCCAGGTAAATAAATAAAATATTATGGTTTAAAGAAAGCCACCAAAATTCAAGAAATTTCCCTTTTAACAAAATTAACTCCAGTAATACAACTGTACACAGCACAGATTTTTCTAGCATGTAAAGGAATCACAACAATTCATTAAGATATAAAAATAATTATTGCCTTTTAAGTTCCATCAGCATAGGGAAAAAAAAAACCCATAGAAGCTGAAATAAGATAAACCATGAGCTTTTTAATACGGATCCTTTATTAATGTTTCCCACTTTTCTACTCACTTAACACAATCCTAGTCCAAAGAAACCCTATAACAATGGCTGAATACATTTTCTCTATTAGTTTTAATATGTATCCCAAGTACATGATATGCCTTACAGCCTAGGAAAACTTAACATCTATGAAGTGAGACTTGATTTATTTCTTCAAAGCGATTTTAAAAATAATGGGGGAGCTTCCCTGGTGGCGCAGTGGTTGAGAGTCCGCCTGCCGATGCAGGGGACACAGGTTCATGCCCCGGTCTGGGAAGATCCCACATGCCGCGGAGCGGCTAGGCCCGTGAGCCATGGCCGCTGAGCCTGCGCGTCCGGAGCCTGTGCTCCGCAATAGGAGAGGCCACAACAATGAGAGGCCCGCGTACCGGGGAAAAAAAATACATGGGGTTTGTGAGAAATAAGCTTTAACAACAGTGCTACACTCGTGACATATCGGGGACATGAAACCCAAAGAATACAGTCGGCCCTCCTTATCCGTGAGTTCCGCATCTCAGCATTCAACCAACACGTGGATGGAAAGTACAGCTGACCCTTGAACAAGATGGGTTTGAACTGCAAGGATCTACTTATACATCGGTTTACTTCAATAAATATAAAGCCTGTATTTTCATTTTACAGATCTTTGTGTAAGGGAAAAGTTTATGCTCAGAGATCACAAAATGTGGAATAATAAAGCTAGGGTTTGAGTTCTGATTCTATCCAAACTGTTTCAGCTTCTTGCCCTTGGGTGAGTCACTTTCAATCCCTTTGTTCTTAAGGTAGAGATAGCAGTATGGAGCCTTTCACTTGCATGGGGGATCAGCACCCCTAACACCCATGTTGTTCAAAGGTCAACTGTATTTGGGGAAAAAAAAAAATTCCAGATTTCCAAAAAGCAAAGCTTGAATTTCCCATGCCAGCAGCTATTTACATATCATTTACATTGTATTTATAGCTATTTACATTGTATTAGGTATTATAAGTAATCTAGAAATGATTTAAAATATATGTGTAGGTTATATGCAAATACTATGCCATTTTATATAAGGGACTTGAGCATCCACGGATTTTGGTATCTTCGAGGCTCCTGAAACCAATCCTCCACGGATTCTGAGAGACGACTGTACTTATACTAAGGTGATAGAACCTAGACCATCTTGGCTATCATCTGTAACAAGAATCCTTAGTAACTGCTCGAACTGTGAAACTTTCCATACTCCTGTTCTTTCAAGGAACATATGTGGCTCACTTCCAATCAGAAAAAAACACTAACATACCAAACACAAAGAGAAAATCATTGGTTCCAAATCATTTAAAGAAGCCTCTATTTGTTAGACTGTTCAGATTAGGCATCTACTACTATCATTGCTTCTCTGTAGGTTAATGGTTTTATAAAGCATTCACCAAACCAATGCATCCTACAGAGAGATACATGGCAGACTTGATACAACATAATTAACCCAAGTTCCAATGTTAGCCACCAAATCAGTTGTGCCTGGCAGTTACTATGGACCTTGGATAGTAGCACAGCACAGCATTAGACAACAAAGGGATAGAGAATATGATATATAACAGAGGAAAGAAGACTGTGTGTTACCACAGTAAGTTTTTGTTCCTTTGCTTAAATATTCTTCATACCACACAAGGTTATGATGAAATACCAAAGTGGTATCACAATGCAAGCATCTTGGTAAAATAATGATTCATTTCAATAGGCCATCAATAGAATGGCAAAAAAACAATCTGTGCATTAGTATTTGATCTGCCTCAAATAGAAGATACTATTGTAAATAATTCTAAACATAAGCACGATTTAGTGAATAAGGTAGGAGACTGGTAGACTTAAATTTTCAGATTCAATTTATAGCTGTTCACCAGTCACCTGCTGTTTTGACAAGTTACTTACCAACTTGTGCTGCCATTTCTCCGTAAATTTATCCCCTAAGATGAGGATAATTCTTGCAAATTGTGTCACAAGCATTTTGAAAGGAACCATGAGTTATTGTGTAATGCTCTTGAAATTCCTCAGATGTAGGGTCCTACACAAAGTAAAGTATTATTATACATCTCTCTAACAGTAGTCATCTGTTTGCATTATGATTTTTTTTCCCTACCCTCAACACTGTGATTCTTGGACACTAACCTTTCTCAAAGTAAAGCATCCAAAGCAAGCCTCCATTCCTGAACCAAGTAATTATTTTTTCAAGTCTTCATATCATCCACATCCTTCTCTTCCTTAAAAGGTATTATGAAAATTAGTAGTTATAAAACATAATGAGCTTCTTTGGTTCATTAAGGAATATATGGGATTATTTGAATTTTTTAATCCACTCTTATATGAACAATTTTATTTCCCATATTTATACATTTATTTTCCTATATTACTTTTTAAATTTCAACTATATTTTAAGGAGTTCATTTATAGATTTATGTTTTATGAAAAGAGAGAGCAGGTCAGAAAATGAAGAAGAAAGGCAAGCAAATTACTGCTATATGACCAAAATGTTTTTATTGGAATGATCAACAGTAGAAATTACCATTTTGGGCCACAAAAAACAGAATCAATGCTCATAATATTTTTATCTTCAGTAGAAGAGTTGAGCACAAGCTACAAAAAATTTTATCATACTATTCAAAACTTTATCTATTACTGGCTTTGCAATGAAGTCAGTCTTCAGTTCAAGAATAAAACATATATATTTGAATTTTTAGTTAGTGTTGATACAATATTACATCTGAAACTAGAATTCTCAACCTTATTACACGGTTCCTAAAATGGCTTCTCTGAATTTATGCACAGGGAAGGGACTGGGGAGGGATTAAAAAAACATGATGTCATCATTGTATACCTTTAGTCATAAAATAGTAATTTTTAAGAGTTTTTTAAACCCTCAGAATTACATTAAAATAATGATGTAAACTAGTTTCCTCCTTGAATAAATATTCCTCTACCTTCTAAATATGGCAGGGGCAAAACTTTGTAGGATAAAGATAAAACCACAGGGTTTAGAATGTTCTCTTAATATTTACTACTCTAGTGGTTAAGCTCTTTTAACTTCAGTTTCCTCATCTGAAAAAGGGGGACCATAACACCTGCCCTAGCTAACAAGCAAGACTGTTGTGAGGATTAAATAAGATACATAATCTATTCAAAAGAATTTTGTACACCATAAAACGCTATTAAAAACAGTCATTTTTAACAAACTGTATCACATTATTTTCAAATTATGGACATAAAATAGTTTAGCGCTGTTTCTAACACAAAACAAATGGAAACAGGTGTGTAAAACATATATTTAGGTCCATGGACACCAAATTCTACCTATGGTGGATACACAGTGAGTAAACAATCTTATTAAGAAAAGTACACTTTCTAAATGTTATCTTAAAATTTCCAGAAGCAAATTTGGAAGTACAAAAATAAAACTAACACTTTATTTAGGTGGACTGACCTAGCACTTTGAAGATTAAATATACTATTTACCTGTTAGCTACGAATTAAGGAAAAAACTGAGCGCCTCTAGATTTTAAAAGGTTTAAAAAAATTCCTATGAAGGAAAAATACATACATGAAAGTGAAATAGATGTTCACTTCTCTGGAAATAGTTCAGAAAGAGCTAGTAGTGAAAGCAAGGATTATACATATACAAGAGAACGGAGATGAACATGGATGTAATCTGCACTCTTGGTATAATAAAGGAAATGAGTGAAATCTTCCCATGTGGTTACTAGAATGTCCAGAATGGAAACTTCTCCCAACAGGCCACAGGTCAAATCTGTTTACTACACTGTAAGGCTGAGTCCTCCAAGACGTTACCATGACTCTCAAGAATAGCTTATCCTTAATGAATGAGGCGACCTCTTTCTCTTTTACTTCTTAATATTCAGTATGCTTATAAAGCCAATCTCTATAAGAAAACAATTCTTAGCTTTCTGTTTGCTTTCTTCATGACACAAGTTTAAAGCTCTGATGAAGTGAACTATTGTTTATTACATGGTCCTAAAATTCAACCAGACTCATTCTGTTACCCAAAGACTTCAAAAGCAATTAAATGAGAACTCTGTATCTTCTAATTCATTCCTCAAACTCACAAATTAAAAAAAAAGAAAGGCTAGAAAAGGAGTATATTTAAATCATCAAGGAATTATTCCAAAGAGAAATACTTTTGGTTAAAAACATTATTACATTTTCCACTCAATCCCCTTAAATCAAAACTGAGGTTAAAAGATTAAGCTCCTATCAGAGCAACTACCTCCCTTTGAACTTTTACTTTTTCCTACCTCTTTAACTAGGTACACTTCAATACATCATTGAATCTGGCCTTCTAGCAATAAAAAGTTTTCCTCAGGATAAGGATTCTCTTCCATAAAGCTATTTCAGCTCTAGATTTATTTTCTGGCTATTTATGTGACCAATCATTGAATTAAACTTAAGGCTTCATTTTCTCCCAGAACTCTTCAATTCTATCCCACAATGACATTTCCCATCATTTAAACTTCCCAGTCTCAAAATACATACCACATCAGGTCAAATTTCAATTCTCTCTAGTTATTTCATTTACATATGCCTTAATGCCCAACCCAGGCTCTAAATTTTTCAAAGACAAAGTTTATGCCTTTCATTTTTCTATTCCATAGACTGTGATGTACTCTGGACAACAAGGCAATCCTAAAGAGGTATCAAAAATTAGGTAAACCCACCCTCCCAACTTTATATCGCCAAATATTGCTTCCACGATGAATCAATAGAGTGATATAAATGTCACAACGTAATCATCACAGTGTCAGCATGACCACAAAGAAGCCTCTTCTGGCTAGTTAAGTTTCTCAGAACCTCACCTATAGGGTTAAAAGCTGTTCCAGGCACTATAATAATCATTATACTATTAGTGCACAGTGTCTATCACCCTTGTGTTGGACACAGGACAGATGTTTAATAACATTTAAAAAATGTAAATCTTAGTAAATTTCAGTAACTATATTGGCAATTTCTTTTTGCTAGCTTTGTACTTTCTACTTGCCCTGAGGCCTCTGAGAAATTACTAAAGCAATACAGAGATATGTTCAGTTATTTCTGTGGGGCATGTTAAGTACAAGAACAGTAACAGCCCCAATACAATGAAAATCTCAACCTGAGGCAGCATTCCAAGCTAAGCAAAAAAGGTAAAGGATCCATCTGCCTCTGAAGCAGTGATAACAAATACATATCAATAAATTACCATTCATGTCTAACAACATGACAACCTCAATGCCTAAGATTATGAAAATCTGGTAAGATTCCATAGAATATTCTTCATGAGGTAGAGTACAAGAAAACTACCATTTACCTTGAGTTTTGCAATAATTAAACCTATTGTATTAAGCATCACTACTATTCATCCAAAAAAATTAAATTACAAATCAAGGCAGAAGAAAAGAGATTAAAACCCTGTCAACGAAGGATGAAAACTACACCATAATTTACAAGTTAGAAAAGTGAGGCTGGGCATGGTGGTGAGATGGTATGAAAAAAGAGTAACATACCTTAATTTAATACCTTATTATACTTATATTAACCTCTCAAAAGTAGACTAACAATAGAAACCACTTAAATAATGACGTGGTAAAGAAAGATAACTGCCATAGAAAATACTGAGGTGCCATTATTGTTAAAGTTAAAAGAAACTGTAAATCAGTACAGCTATAATCTTATCTGAATTTACCATCTTAAGAATTAACTTTTAGTTAACACAACTGAAAGTGAAATTCACATTAACAATTTTTCTAAATGTGGTAATATTTGACCTTAAAATATGTATATCCAGGAAAACAGAACATGAAATGTGACCAAATTCCTCAAAATTCTCATTACCCTACAAATTATTTTAAATTTGGTTCGTATGGCTACTACATAATCAGGACATCTCATAGACACAAAACTTTTAATAGCTAGTGTTATTACTTGAAAGTAAGATACTAGGGAAATAAAAGATATTTCAAACTAAATGGAATCATGTATTTAAAATATAATAGGAAGAACAAGAGAATACTTAGGATTATATTTTCAGCAACTAAGTGAAAGTAAAAAGCTTTCATCTTAATTTTCCCCCTTTCTGATACATGGAACACAACACAGTAAATTATGCATTTAAAATCTGCCCAGGGCTTCCCTGGTGGCACAGTGGTTGAGAGTCCGCCTGCCGATGCCGGGGACACGGGTTCGTGCCCCGGTCCGGGAAGATCCCACATGCCGCGGAGCGGCTGGGCCCGTGAGCCATGGCCGCTGAGCCTGCGCGGCCGGAGCCTGTGCTCCGCAACGGGAGAGGCCACAGCAGTGAGAGGCTCGCGTACCGCAAAAAATAAAAACATAAATATAAAATAAAATAAAATCTGCCCCCCCCCCAAAAAAAAAGAAGAAGATAAAAAATAAAATCTGCCCAGGGTGGCTGACCAGTACTGATAAAAGAGGACCTACATACTGTATATTCTATACCAATATACTTAGTACCAAAGAAGATCTATACACTGCAGGGTGGTTTTCGCTATTGTTTTACATCACCATAATTATGTTCTGAAACCACAGCTTCATACAATAAGGGTTTGTAGGGCTTCCCTGGTGGCGCAGTGGTTGAGAGTCCGCCTGCCGATGCAGGGGACGCGGGTTCGTGAGCCGGTCCGCGAAGATCCCACATGCCGCGGAGCGGCTAGGCCCGTGAGCCGCTAGGCCCGTGAGCCATGGCCGCTGAGCCTGCGCGTCCAGAGCCTGTGCTCCGCAACGGGAGAGGCCACAACAGTGAGAGGCCCGCGTACCGCAAAAAAAAAAAAAGAATAAAAAAAAAATAAGGGTTTATAATAGCACTTGTTAAAAAAAGAAACCACAAAATAATTAAAGTACTTAGAAGCATGCAAACTGTAAAGGATCTATTTAATGCCTGGTTTGCTTTTAAAGCCTGATAAAAAGAAAACATGGGTTTAGGACTAGAGAAATTGTTTGACATTTCAAACTTAAATGATATAATTATTAGAAATAGCAAACAAAAAAATTTTCAACTTACCTGGTTTCTTTCTCGATTTTTCATGACCTAGCTGCCCTAGATCATTACATCCACATGTGTATACCGTTCCATCATCCAGAACAAATACAGTATGTCTGAGTCCACATCCTACATCTCGAACCTTTTTATTTATAAAAAAGTCACTTTTTCTGGGCTCTAGTACAATTTCTTCATCAATTCCACCCAAACCTAGCTGTCCAAAAGATGCATTTCCCCAGCACAACATGTTTGTAATTCTTTTGGTCTTCCAGTTTCAATAAAACACTCCCTTCTGAAACACTGGCAAGTTGGAGGTATCCCTATGTCTGAGAAGATAGAAAAAAAGTTAATATGACTTCAAAGGAAACATAATGTATAACTGCTCTTTCAAGTACTAGGCTACAATAATCACTATGTAGTAAACATGAAATTTACTTTATAATGTGTTACAGAAGTATCCTTCAATTTCAAAATCCAATCAGTTGTATATTTTTAAAATTATCATACAGAAATGTTTAGGAAAAATACATCACTCCCCATGATTCTTTGCAAAATCTAAATATTAACTAGTTTTGACTTTTTGTTGCCTTATAATAGACTAATCAAATTGAAATATTAAGTATCCTGATGAAGTTAACCTTTTTTTTCCTTTTTGCTTTGAATAATTTCAGTGGGAGCAAGAAATATGACATCTATCCACTGCCCCCAAAATCAGATATATACTCAGTGAAAAATTTAGCCAACTACAGAAACATAAAACCTTGCAATCTCCCTCAAGTCACAGGATAATTAGATTTTCTAACACCTACCTCCACATTAACAGAAAACTGAAGTTCTTATCTGTACTAGAAATAAAGCCAATAATGGAAACTTTAAGTTTCCCACAACTTAAAAGACTCTTCCAACTAACAGGCCCCAGATAAAATTACAGTTCTCTAGGTAAGCTTTGATATTAAGAAAATCACCTCCAAAGATCATACTTTACAAATCAAAATATTAACACTCTGACCTCACTACTAATTTAATTTAAAAACTCAATCAGTGTACCTAATTATAATACAAAAGTATGCAGTTTAAAGATCAAGACTCTCCCCCAAAATTCAACATTTTCTATTTCGAGTGGGAACCATGACTGAAAAATATCTCCCGAAGCCGATCTACATCTATCTATACCCCTAAGACAATTATTTGAAGATGGAAAAAAAAACTGCAAATAACTCCGGCACTGCCGATTTTTCAAGAATAGAAATGCGGACTGGGACACTGAGAGTTTGGTGGCGAAATCTGTAGAACTTTCCAGTAGAGTGACTGAATATTTCTTCGCTTATATAGACACAGATAACAAAGAGTCCACTTTATCTAAACCTACACAGATTTTTAGATATATCGCGTTACTAAATAACACAATTACAGGAAGTCAGCCTTATTCCCGTGTAGGTACCCACATTCCTTACACAGAACCTAAGAAGTTTCAAAACCCAACTTTCCTAAGTGCGGGCTAGCAAGTGCTGAAGCTGTCTCATTCTATCCATGACCCATCCATTAAGAAAAGTTTGATTTTATTCTTTTGGGGCATCAGAACCCGATAGTTCCCGAGAGTTCTGCACTGTCTTCCCGGTTTTTGTTTTGTTTTTTTTAAGGAGAGGACAGGACAACACCCCAAATTCCAACGCACGAGGTTTAACAATCCTTTTCTTTAAAAAAGAGGGGTAATGGGAAAGGCGTCCTCTCGCCAGCAACAGGTAGGGGAAAGAGAAGCAGTTTATTCCCATCATTCCCTGAATATGCACTGAGATCAGCTTACGGGGACCGGGAGAGAGAAATCATCTGCACACACCCAACCTCGCGGGCCGACCAGTCAACTGCTGCAGCCGTCCGCTCGCAGTAGCCGCAGAGGCCGGCGCACGAGGCTCGGCACCTCGGCGGCCCTTGTCCCAGGGAGGCCCTTCCCCGGGGAGGTGCGACATTCCAGCCCCCGGGCCAGGGGGCCCGACACTGCCCTCGTCCCCCCACCCCCGCCCGAGGAAACGCTGAGAAAGCACCCAGCGCCAGGCCGGCCTGTATCCGCCCAGCCCCCTCCCTAACGCCGTCACACGCCCCCGAACCCACCGGGGCAACGACTCACCCGGCCCCTCAAGGCAGGGGAAGCCCAGGGCGGCTGGGGGCGGCGCCTCCCGCAAGAGGGAGGCAGCGCAGCAGCTGAGACAGGTCTCCAGCTCCCGGACCCTCCTCCTTCAGCCAGTGGCTGCGAACACCAGAGCTCCTCCGGCGTCGGTGAAGCTGCTCCGCGGCTCACCTCCTCGGCTCCTGTGAAACTTTACCGGGTTCCTCAGAGAAAAGCAGCCGCCACTGCTCTCTAGCCCAGAGCCAGCCGTCAGCGACCCGGATGGAGCGGGAGGGGAAGGGCAGGAGGCGAGCGAGGCGGAGAGCGCTAGGGGTGGGGAAGAGTTGGGGCAGACTGGGGAGGAGAAGGGAGAGAGGGAGGAGGCAACGCGGGGGGAGGGGGAGGGGCCGGCGTCGGCCGGAAGTGAACCGCGGAGCACGCGCGCGAGCCCGCCCACTTCGTGGCCCGCGCGCCTGCGCCGGAATCCTCCCAGGGCACACCGACGCGGGCGCCTGCGCAGTGTGGTGCTTTGCCTTGCCTTAAGAGAAAAATGCCAAGCACAGAAGTTGGAATTTGCAAGGCAAATGCAGGTGTTTGGTGTGTCTTGTCACAGCGTTTCAGCGTGCACTAGGGCCTTTTAGTGAAGAAAATCTCTTCCTTTTTTGGCTAGGTTGTCTTTTTGCCTATTAGTTCCAGTTTCTATTATTTTATTCCACCTTTATCCAAGGAGAATTTGAAGTAGCAGATAAAACATCAGAAATACGGATATAAAGGTTGTTGAAGTCTTTTATTTTATCCCTTAGCCCCAACTGGAGTTATTCTGAGGATGCCAGATGTATTGCAGCAATGATGGAGCCTACTGGCATTAAATATCAACACCACCAGTTCAGGCTCCTGATAAAGTGTTGGCTGCCATCACTTTCTGCACTCTCCCTGGAAGCTAAACTTATAACGCAGGGCCTCCTTCATTTAGAGAAAATTAAATAATGTATATGGCTAGAGTCCCTGCCTCACAAAAATAAACTCCGGATTTCCTAGGCCAGTCAAGGAGGAAAACCTGAAACAAGGCACTCTTGAAATTTTACGTCAGACTTTTCTAGTACCTTGACTTCAGAGTGAATGTTGAGAACCTAGAAAGAATTCCACAGTAAGCCATGTTTCTTTATCTCACTGAAAAATATATTTCAGATTGGAAAGTGTGTGTGCTAGAATATGTGTGTGTTTTAGTTTCTTAGGGCTGCCGTAACACTATACTACAAATTGGATGGCTTGAAACAACAGAAATTTATTGTCTCACAGTTATGGAGGCCAGAAATCTGAAATCAAAGAGGCAGCAGGATTGGTTGTCTCTTGGGGTCTCAGAGAATCTTCTCCATACTTCTCTCTTAGCTTCTGGTGGCTGCTGACAATCCTTGGCATTCTTTGGCTTGTAGATGCACCACTCGAATCCCTGCCTCCATCTCCACATGGTGTTCTTCCCTGTGTTTCTGTGTCCAAATGTCCCTCTTACAAGGACACTAGTCATTAGATTAAGACCCACCCTAATCCATTGTGACCTCTTTTTAACTGGATTGCATCTGCAAAGACCCTATTTCCCAATAAGGTCACATTCTCAGGCACTGGAAGCTGGGACTTCAACCATCTCTTGGCAACCCAATTCAACCCACAACCTTATTTCTGTATATTACAGAAATAAGAATAAAAATAACAAGGTACTTAAGCAAAGAAAGCATAATTTCAATACTAGGAGTGGTGATGTTGCCCATGAAACATACTTCTTATTTTGATAGCTTCATTGCCCTTGTAGGGCTTTTGTTGTCTTTTAACCTTCAGGACTTGATGCCTCCGAATATATTATTAAAGGGGAAGTTATGGGATTTGGGTCTTTAAGATATGTAATAGATGCTGCAACAAATAAACACTAAAATATGACTGTTAACATAATAAGAGTGTATTTTTTACCTTTTTAACATTCCAAGTGGGTGTTCCTAATGCGTCAAAACTAATTTCCAGGAACTTGGGGAGATGAGGGCACCAGGAGCTTCTTAAAACTTTTGTCTGGGAGGTGCCACATATCACATCTGCACACATAATGTTAGCAAGAACAACACCCCTAGATGCAAGGGGACTGGGAAACATAACCCCTGCTGAGTTCGCTGGTACTACTTTACGCCATAGAAGAGAGAGCATGAATTAGTGGACAGCTATGTCTGCTACATGGATGCATCTCTCGCTAGAATATTTTTAAATATAGGTCTTGCTTGTAGAAAGTGGAAAAGACTTTTCTAGATGTTCCTTTTAACCTTATAAATCTATGAAACTGTGATACAAGATCTCAGAAAATAGCCTGTGATTACCTTAAAAGTGAAACAAGTATAGGATCAGAAGTTTATTAGGATAATGTGAATTTGTTGTATAAAAGCAGCATGAGTAATTGATGATGAGTATGGCCTGTGGTGCTGGTTTGTCTGGACTCAGAGCCTGAGCCTACAGGCCACTCAGACCTCTGTCCTCCTATCCTCCCCAAAACACCTATAGACATTTACTAATGGTCTATTTTACAGAAAATTACTTCTCAGTCACAATTTCTATAAACAGGGGAAGTTAATAATCCATACCTCACTGGGTTGTGAGGATTTAATAAGGTAACATGTACAGTGCCTTGAACATGGCCAGTATTTTGTAAATGTTAGCTTTATTATTGCTAACATTATCTCTCCTGAACTAACAAGTAGTAAGAGAACTTTTGGGAAAGCATTCCATATCACAAATAATGATATAATTCTTATTTAGAACAAAAGTAAAATATTTTTTACCTATCGTGTTATTTTCATTTAAAAAAAAGCTCAGACTGTTGAGAGACCACTAAACTAGGTATTCATCCTGTCCCACTCTTTCCCCTGCTCCCTTCCATATAGCCATACTGCTTGTGCTGTACCCCACCTAACCTTCATTCAAGTCTCTGCTCATGTCACCTCCCCAGTCTTCCCTGATCACCCTAACCAAAAAAACTAGCCCCTCACTCTCAATAACTTATCCTGCTTTATTTTATATCTGTTATCACTACCTGATATTTATTGTATAATACATAAATGTATAATATTTTATTTATTATATTCCATATGTTATATATAGATAAATCTAAAATAATTATGTTGGGACTTCCTGGTGGCACAGTGGTTAAGAATCCGCCTGCCATGGGCTTCCCTGGTGTGACAGTGGTTGAGAGTCTGCCTGCCGATGCAGGGGACACGGGTTCGTGCCATGGTCCAGGAAGATCCCACGTGCTGCAGAGCAACTAAGCCTGTACGCCACAACTACTGAGCCTGCGTGCCCAGAGCCCATGCTCCGCAACAAGATAAGCCACGCACCACAACGAAGCAACTAGAGAAAGCCTGTGCGCCGCAACTAGAGAAAGCCTGTGCACAGCAACGAAGACCCAACGCAGCCAAAAAAAAAAAAAAAATTTATAAAAAAATTAAAAGATAAAATAATTATGTAAAATCTATAAATATATATTATATAGGTAGATATATAAATTTGTCTTTTTCACTAGAAAGAAAACTCCATAAAGGCAGGGACTTTGTTTTCCTAAGTGCTCTGTTCCTTAATATCTTGAACAGTTCCTGGCCTATAGCATGTGCTCAAAAATTATTTATTGAATTAATTAATGGTGCTGGCAACGTAAATTATTACAACCATTTTATAAGTAAATTCGGCACTATGTTTCAAGAGTCAGTAAATTTCATTTAACAATAGTTCATATTAATAGCAATAATTATTGTGAGACATTGCACAGAACTATTTACCTATATTATATCACTTCTGGACTCTGTCCTAAGGAAATACAAGGTGGATTCAACAAATCTTTATTAAGCACCTACTATGTGCCTCTTTCCCAATTCTGGTAGGTGAGAAAGATAAAAACAAAAAGGCAGGCAAATAAAACTGTGAACAAAGATGTTTATTGTTATATTATTTCTAAAAGCAAAAATTAAAAACAACATAAGTTCCAACAGTGGGGAAATGATATGTATGGCAAGGTTAATCCTTTTATTGTTAACTTTGAAAGGACAGGATAGGGAATTCTCTGGTGGTTCAGTGGTTAGGACTCTGTGCTTCCACTGCTGGGGGCCCAGGTTCGATCCTTGGTCAGGGAACTAAGATCTCATAAGCCGTGAGGAATGGCAAAAAAAAAGGAAGGGAGAAAGGACAGGATGGTATTGTCCGAAAGAATTTGTCACCTACTGCCACCAAATTGTAGATTCCACCTTGAGTGGACAACAGGAAAAGCCCGTTTTATTTTATTTTACACACCCTTGCTTTCCAAGGTTGGAGCCTTCAATCAAGTGGTTGCATGGCCATGTTTTCTTCAGTCCCTCAGTGAGTCCCTCCATCTGGAGAATTCTGTCCTTTTAATCCCCTGTCTTATGGGCCCCATGGTCATCCCTTCTCATTGGTCTTTGACCTAGCATTATGGCTTCACCTTAGAATATACACATGGCAGTCAGATATTTTAAGATTCTTCAACAAATCTTTACTGGACACCTACTCTGTGCTGCCTTCCCGTTCTAGTAGTAGAGATAGGAAAAAACAAGTAGGCAGGCAAATAAAAGTATTCCAAATTGTAATAAATACTAAGGAAACAAACAAGAGATAGAGATGGAGAATAATAGAGTAAGTCCTTGAACAGAATGGACAGTAAAGTCCTCAGTGGAGGAATTGTTATTAAAACTGAAACCAAAGAGAAGGATCAAGCCTTGTGAAGATAGGGCTGAGAAAATATTCTAGGTGGAGGGAGAAACACGAAGCCCTTGAGGCAGGAAAGAACTTGGCATTTTCCAGGAACTGAAAGAAAATTAGTGTAGATGGAGCACAAGGGTACAAGAAATGTTTGGTGACAAGCAGTCAGTAAGAGCACATTAAGGAGTTTTACTCTAAGTACTGCTCAGGGTTTTTTTTTTTTTTTGCTGTGTTGGGTCTTCATTTCTATGTGAGGGCTTTCTCTAGTTGTGGCGAGCGGGGGCCACTCTTCATCGCGGTGTGCGGGCCTCTCACTATCGCAGCCTCTCTTGTTGCGGAGCACAGGCTCCAGACGCACAGGCTCAGTAGTTGTGGCTCACGGGCCTAGTTGCTCCGCGGCATGTGGGATTCTCCCAGACCAGGGCTCAAACCCGTGTCCCCTGCATTAGCAGGCAGATTCTCAACCACTGCGCCACCAGGGAAGCCCCTGCTCAGGGGTTTTAAGCCAGGAGAGGAGGGCAATGATTATATTTGTTAAGAAAAAGATTACTCTTGTTGCTGAACTGCACAGTATTGCTGAATTACAGGAGGGTGAACATGGGCAGAGATAAATCATTTAGGAGGCTTTTATAATAATCCAAGTGGGAGATAATAGCGGTGGGGACTAAGGTGGTTGTGATGGAGATAAAGTAAAGAAGGTAGATTTAAAGCATACTTTGGGAATAGAATTAACAGAGTTGTGATGGATGGTTTGTAGGGGAGCAGAGAATGGGAGGAGTGCTGGGCCACTGGTAGTTTTCTGACTTGAGGACATTTACCAAGATGAGGATAGCTGCTGAAGGAAGAAGGAGAAGGACAGGTTTTGACCAGGAAAAATGAAGTGGCCTGTTTTTTAAGTTTGAAAAATCAAGAGTGTGTTTCTGTATTAGTTTGGTATGGCTGCCATACCAAAATACCACAGACTGGGTGGCTTAAAACAACAGAAATTGATTTTCTCACAGTTCTGGAGGCTAGAAGTCAGACATCGAGGTGTTGGTAGGTTTGGTTTCTTCTGAGGCCTCTTTCCTTGACGTACAGATGGCTACCTCCTCGCTGGGTGTTCCTATGGCCATTCCTCCCTCTGCGCATTCTCTCTGCCCTAGTCTCTTCTTCTTATAGAGACACCAGGTGTACTGGGTTGGGGCCCACTCATTTTACCTTAATTACCGCTTTAAAGCTCCATCTCTGGGCTTCCCTGGTGGCGCAGTGGTTGAGAGTCCGCCTGCTGATGCAGGGGACACAGGTTCGTGCCCCGCTCCAGGAAGATCCCACATGCCGCGGAGCGGCTGGGCCCGTGAGCCATGGCCGTTGAGCCTGCGCGTCCGGAGCCTGTGCTCCGCAGCGGGAGAGGCCGCAACACCGAAAGGCCCGCGTACCGTAAAAAAAAAAAACAAAAAAACCTCCATCTCCAAATACAGTCATATTCTGAGGTACTGGAGATTGGGACTTAAGCATATGAATTTGGCAGGGGACACAATTCAGCCCGTAACAATTTTTTTCTTCCTTTTGAACTGCATCATAAAAAGTCCTTTTTCTGTTATCCTACAGGGTATGGGCCTAGCCCAGAAGTGAGTGAGATGGGAGAAAGAATTCTCTTCTGCCACATAAATGAGAAAGCACAGAAAAAAATTTCCCCCTCTTTTTAATAGATGCAAGCAAAACAATTTTATTCATAATATTACATGTTATGATATATGCCACTTAACAACACAAAGAATAATAATTCTGGATATTTATTATAGAATCCTTCTCAACTTTCATTCTCACATTTATACTAATCTCATTTCCTGCTCTAAATTTACATTCTGACTCCAATTTCCTTCACAGTATCCCAGCGTGAAACAGTAGTAATGATCATATTATAAATACCTGAAATATTTTTTAAATGCTTTCTTTTTATAACTCTATAATTTCTTTGTGTTTGTTTTCCATCCAATTACAGGAATTCAGCTGGCATTCAAACAGGCATAAGCCTGAAAAAAAATCACATGTAATGTGGCCATTGACCAGTATGTGGGGATGTGTCCATGCCTTTGAAATTACAGTGTGATTATTCCAGTTACTATAGTTTCTAAACAGAGAAAGTGCTCAGAATGACTATGGTGTTTGTTGTTGTTGTTTTGTTTTGTTTTTGCAGGGGGGAGGGTTGGCAGAAAAAAAAAGTTGTTTTTAAAAACGAAGTCTTAACTGTATGATAAACTATGCTTTAAAATTAATTTTATCCCACAGCAATCATAAGATGAGAATTCTGCAAGTTCTAATTAATAATGAGCATCACCAAAGAAATATGGTATGAAGTGTGGGATCTGTACGTATATGAATCTTTTAAGTCTATGTGTTTTTCTTCTCTATTTTTTTAAAAATAAATTTACTTATTTTTTAATTTTTGGCTGTGTTGCGTCTTCGTTGCTGTGCGCAGGCTTTCTCTAGTTGCGGCGAGCAGGGGCTACTCTTCCTTGCGGTGCACGTGCTTCTCATTGCAGTGGCTTCTCTTGTTGCGGGGCACGGGCTCTAGGCACGAGGGCTTCAGTAGTTGTGGCGCACAGGCTTACCTGCTCCGCGGCATGTGGGATCTTCCCGGACCAGAAATCGAACCCATGTCCCCTGCACTGGCAGACGGATTCTTAACCACTGCACCACCAGGGAAGTCCCTATGTGTTTTTCTTTTAAAGAAAACAATTAAAATAGCAATAAAGAGACAGAATCTCAACTACTAGAGCTTAACAGTCAAACTTTGGGTTGCAAATTGAGCTATTTTGTTGCTACTGATTTCAAAGGGTCTCATAAAGATATCTGAGGTTGAAAAGTTCAAATTTAGCTGTTAGAAATATGAAATCTGGAAAGTTTGCTTTTTCTTGTTCCTTGTGCCAGGTCCCATACCAAAGTGAATCAGCAATATAACCTGCATCAAGCCAAAGGGTGAGATCTTATTTATTTGTTTGTTTGTTTGTTTATTTATGGTTGTGTTGGGTCTTCGTTGCTGTGCCTGGGCTTTCTCTAGTTGCGGTGAGCCGGGGGCTACTCTTCGTTGTGGTGCGCGGACTTCTCGTTGCAGTAGCTTCTCTTGTTGCAGAGCACGGGCTCTAGGCGTGCAGGCTTCAGTAGTTGTGGCACGTGGGCTCAGTAGTTGTGGCTTGTGGGCTCTAGAGCACAGGCTCAGTAGTTGTGGCACACGGGCTTAGTTGCTCCACGGCATGTGGGATCTTCCCGGGGCAGGGCTCAAACCCGTGTCCCTTGCATTGGCAGGCAGATTCTTAACCACTGCGCCACCAGGGAAGCCCAGATCTTTTATATATATATATATACACACACACACACAGATATATATATACACATATGTATATATATGTATATACAAACACACATATATGTACATATGTGTGTGTGTGTGTGTGTGTATATATATATATATATATATATATATATATATATACTTTTTTTTTTTTTTTTTTTGGTGGTACGCGGGCCTCTCACTGTTGTGGCCTCTCCCGTTGCGGAGCACAGGTTCCCGACGCGCAGCCTCAGCGGCCATGGCTCACGGGCCCAGCCGCTCCGCGGCATGTGGGATCTTCCCGGACCAGGGCACGAACCCGTGTCCCCTACATCGGCAGTCGGACTCTCAACCACTATGCCACCAGGGAAGCCCCATATGTATATTTTTAAGTGGCATGCCTCACAGCCTTCAAATAGAATCAGGACTAAAACTAATTTTAACTACAGGTTTTAGTCAAATTAACAGTACTATTTCTTTCATAGAAGTCAACCACAGCATGAGTATCTTCATCTATTGAATCCTTTATTACTAACTTTCAAACTAATGGTATAAAAGAAACAGACTTGCTGTGCATCTTATTCAATTATCACTTTTTATAAGAGAAATTGACATCTTTTTTTTTTTTTTTTTGCCTCACAGCGTGCAGGATCTTAGTTCCCCAACCAGGGATAGAACCCGTGCCCCCTGCAGTGAAAACACAGAGTCCTAACCACTGGACCACCAAGGGGACTCTCAACAACACATTTCTTTTTTTTTTTTTTTTTTTCTTTTGGTACGCGGGCCTCTCACTGTTGTGGCCTCTACCGTTGCGGAGCACAGGCTCCGGACGCGCAGGCTCAGCGGCCATGGCTCACGGGCCCAGCCGCTCCGCGGCATGTGGGACCCTCCCGGAACGGGGCACGAACCTGTGTCCCCTGCATCCGCAGGCGGACTCTCAACCACTGCACCACCAGGGAAGCCCCCCACATTTCTTAATTAAGCATTAAAAATCTTACGAAAGCAGCACAGAGGACACAGAAGTAAGGAGACAGAAAAGCTTTTTAAACTCCCTTCCCTTTTCCCCTACCCCCCAGAACTCCTTACGTGCTCTAGAACCAACTGTTGGTTGCCTTCAGCATACAGATAACTTTTATACACATTGATTGCAAATGTTTAAAAAATGTGTACTGTTACTCATGCTTCTTTTGGAAAAATGAAATAAACTGCCATAATAGCTGGCATTTAGAAATAAATAAAACACAGACATTTTTGTGGACAGATTTTCGTTACAGTTTAAAAATGTATTTTTATTGTCTCAGTGTAGATCTGATAGCCTGAAGGAACAGTTGAGCATCAGTGACTAGGAAGGACAGAGTGTTCCTAGAAGACAAATTATAGTTGCCACCTCCACAGCACCTAAATACAGTTTAACCACATAAAATGACAAACATGTTTGCCCAAGAAAAGTGCCATGCAGTTCAGCCTGCTGTTTTACTTTAAAAAAATAAAGAGAAGAAAAATTACTCTTTGTAAACATTGGGGTATTAAGAGGTGAACTGAAGGGTCGTGTGCTGTTCACTTTCAACAAACAACAAACTTCATCTGTTCAATCTTTAAAAGGAAGCACTGCCCAGCAAGCTAACTTCCAAAGAGCAGCTTTCAAACCGCTCCCATTTGCAAGCACTGAGAGTGTCGACAATAAAACAGAAATCCTGTGGAATGGTGAATGTTAGAATTGTTTTTCGTGTGGAAAACATTTTTTTTTTTAAGTACTACATCATCAGAGAATAAAATTGTACACTGAGTCTATGGTAAGGGTGATACACCTTATCATCCTTCTCCTAGTTACAATTAGAGGGACTGGGTAAGATGGTTTCTTTTATTTAACAAAAAATTATTCTGTTTAAAATTAAATTTGTTTAGTATGGGAAATTCTCATTTAAAAATTAGATGAGATTTTATTTTAAAATATTAATTATTATTGTTAATAATTTAAACAATTCAGTAAAATATAAAGAAGAAAATATCAGAGACACCACCTCAGGAGATACATACTGGGAACATTTACTGAATATCATTCTGATGTTTTTTCATACTCCAAAGTATGTTGCACAGACACAGAAATCAGTATGTTTACTCAATGGATCTTGGAATTTTGTAAATATTTTTACTCAACAAGGTGCTAAGGACCTCTTTCCAAGTATTGGGGAGCTTAGTTACGTTCACGTAGAAGACATGCCCACACCATGAATTTACAGGGTCAATTATCCACACATATAAATAATGGATAAGTTCAGTCTTATTCTGTTCAAGTAGAATAAAAATCTTTTTTTCAGCATTATTGAGATATAATTGACATATAATATTGTATAGGTTTAAGGTGTAAAATGTCATGATTTGTTACACATATGTACTGTGAAATGAATACCACATACATTAATTAACATCACCATCACCTCGAAAAATCTTAAGTTGAATGTGTCTTGTTATACTGATAGTCATCACCTGTGCTTTGATTGCCTAGATTGGCTTCTCCAGGTACTTCAACCCCTCTGGCTCCATAGAATAACAAAATGCTCGGGGGGGACATGTAAAGGAGAGCCTTGAGATGCTGCTTAGCGTATCCATTTTGTCTATTGCCCTTGTATACTTATATCCTTTAAGTTAATAAGCAATTTGTTTGATTATGTCTATAACATATATGAAGACATAATTTCCATTCATTATATGAAAACTAAGTCTCAGAAATTTGTAAGCCCTGCCTCTTTGAATCTCTATGTATACTGAAATATCTAATGAGCTCTTTGAGGACACGGGCTCTGCTTTATTAATTTTTTATTCCCACGTCTGAACAGAGAGCACAGAACACAGTGGAAGTTTGATAAATCTGTTATCGAGATTATATCAGTGAAATATACATGTGCTTTGCTCATCATTGTATCCCTGTGACCTAATATCTTATCCACAGTAGAAACCTAGTTTATTTGTTAGATAAACATGATTTGGAAATCTGGCTACTGGGAAGGACAACTAAAATCTAATATAAAAAGTTTTCCTTAGTCCCTTGAATTCAGGTATAAACTCAGATTAGAGTAAGCATAATTCTGGAAGATATTTTATTTATTACTAAGAAATAGCTCAGCTATACAGAGGTGGGGTTGAGGAGGAAAAGGGAGAGAAGTTGTAAACAAATGAGACTCATAGGAGAAAATAGCTCCTCTGAGGGGAGCCACATGCTGATACCCAAGGTGGCTGCATGAGGAAGCAGCCTAAAATTAGCAGGATGGGCAAGCCCAGGAAGGGAAAGCCACGGCAGATTTCCCTGCACTCAGCAAGTGAGGGGAAGGGCCAGGAGCCCCCGTGGAACCCCCGTGGAGATCCACTGCAGTTTGTGCCAGGTAAGGCCCTCCCTGATAACTCACCTTGGGAGGTAAAGCAAGCGATTTCTTAAGGGAATGTCCGGACAATGGAAAGATTTAATATTGCCTAGTAAAGAGATGCCTCCAGGAATCCAATGATTAAGAGAGCAATAAAACTATTCTTGTATCCATCCTCACCCAAGGTATTCATCTGAACCACACCTTTTCACCTTGTTGAACTGTGGCTCTCTGGGGTGTGTAGGTGCTGTTTTTTTTTCAAGTGTTGGGGTAAAGGGAGGAGGCTGTCCTAGAAAATCTGTAAAACCATGTGGAAGAAGAATGAGGAAAGAGTACCTCCAAGTGATATTAAAAAAATGGATGAGATACTGCAGGTCCAAAAAGGAAAGATTAGAGATACCACAAATAGGACTAAGTGGGCAACACTGTGCTTTGTTCATGGGCAAAGTACAGAGTGGTTGAGCTGGTTGAAGACAGAAAACAGAATCCTGGAGGAGGCCAGGATTTTCTGTGTTGTTGTTTCATAGAGAACTGGATCAGTGATTTACCTTAGGACACACATGAGTTATTCCCAGTTGGCGTATTTATCTATCACTCACCATGGTTTCTATAAGTTCCTACCTTCTGTGCTGGAATTCATTTTTATATTACCTGTTTTTTTTTTAAGTTACTACTCATTAATGGTAAAACCCTCCCATTCTATTAAGAGGGTATCTCACAGGGTTGATCTGAAGGGACTGTGCAACTGGACGGCAGAAATTTAGAACTTTAAAAAAATTACAGCTGTATTGAGATATAATTCACATACCATACAATTCACCTATTTAAAGTGTACAATACAGTGGTTTTTAGTATATCTACAGAGTTTTGCAACCATTGCCACAATCAGCTGTAGAACATTTCCTCACCCTCCCCACAAAAACCTATACCCAAGAGCAGTGACTCCTCTTTTCTTCCCACATTCCCCTCACCCACAACCCTAGGCAACCACAAATTTACTATCTGTTTCTGTAGATTTGTCTATTCTGGACATTTCATATAAATGGAATCACACAATATGTGGTCTTTTGTGAGCTTTTGTGGGGGGTGGGAGGGATGCTTAGTGTGTAGCGAGACAGAAAAGAACCTCTTCCGTTGGGAGTATTACTTTCACTTATTATTTACTAAAACCTTTGGACGTGTACCATGTAAGTTCTCTAATGATACCCTAAATCAGGGGTCCCCAACCGCCGGGCCACGGACCACTACCAGTCCAAGGCCTGTTAGGACCGGGGCCGCACAGCAGGAGGTGAGGAGCAAGCGAGCGAAGCTTCATCTGTATCTACAGCCGCTCCCCATCGCTCGCATTACCGCCTGAGCTCCGGCTCCTAACAGCATTATGGTGAGTTGTATAATAATTTCATTATATCTTACAATGTAATAATAATAGAAATAAAGTGCACAATAAATGTAATGCATTTGAATCATCCCGAAACCATCCCCCTCTGCCCCAGTCCGTGGAAAAATTGTCTTCCATGAAACTGATCCCTGGTGCCAAAAGGGTTAGGGACTGCTGCCCTAAATGAATGCACTTCATTGCATCGGGTCATATCCAAGATGATCATTAAATAAAAATCATCATTATTGAAAAGCATTTAATCATATAATAAATGAAAGTAAGATGTAGTGTATCTAGAACAGTGCCTGGCATGTATTAGCTTCTCAGTAAGTAGCCATATTTTCCTCTACCCTACTCCCAGTGTTAAACATTTACTCATATTATAAAACATATAGAGCAGATTTGAAGAAAATCTTAACTTAGCAGAGTACTTTGAACATATTAGTGAATAAATATCTTTTAAAACAGGAAACGAAGATATAGTCATGGATGTGTGCATTTTACAGCTGTGATATTATTTCATAAAGGCTATGGAAAACAGTTTCATATGCTGGACTAGGAAGCACCAATTATAATTTCAAGTTTGAGCTGATATCAACTGCAATCTTAGATAACCAACTTACTTCCTCTCGTCCTCAGTTTATCTACAACTCCAAGCTAAGAAAGATAGGCTGGATCATAGCTAAAACGCCATCCCCATCGTTCATATTGTGGAAGTATCTTATGGCAGTGTCTCCAAGACACACCTGCCATGTATTTATTTCATGCTAAAGGTCACACATTGAATTACAGGATTGCTTCTTAGGGAAGTCCAGTTGGTTGACTGTCATAAGATCTTGCAGCTTTTAATCACCTTGATGAAATCACCAGGTTTCATTGTCTGGTCCTCAGCTATCCAAGATCAGAAACCTAATTTGTTTTTCAAAAACTCTTATAGCGGGCTTCCCTGGTGGCGCAGTGGTTGGGAGTCCGCCTGCCAATGCAGGGGACGCAGGTTCGTGCCCCGGTCTGGGAAGATCCCACATGCCGCGGAGCGGCTGGGCCCGTGAGCCATGGCCGCTGAGCCTGCGCGTCCGGAGCGTGTGCTCCGCAACGGGAGAGGCCACAACAGTGAGAGGCCCACGTATCGCAAAAAAAAAAAAAAAAAAAAAAACTCTTATAGCGATCCAGTCCTTTTGCAGGGTATTTACATTAATCAAACTCCCAAGAGAGTAATACAGCATCCACATTTCCAATTTGTTAATTGACAATGAGAAACATGGCTTGAGAGCAAACTAAGTGCCATATTCGCCTACCAACTTATTATTTAAAAGAAGTCTAGGGAATTCCCTGGTGGTGCAGTGGTTAAGAATCCGCCTGCCAATGCAGGGGACACGGGTTCGAGCCCTGGTCCGGGAAGATCCCACATGCCGTGGAGCAACTAAGCCCGTGCACCACAACTACTGAGCCCGTGCTCTAGAGCCCATGAGCCACAACTACTGAGCCCACGTGCCACAACTACGGAAACCCACGCACCTAGAGCCATGCTCCGCAACAAGAGAAGCCACCGCAATGAGAAGCCCACGAACCGCAACGAAGACCTAATACAGCCAAAAATAAATAAATAAATAAATTTGTTTTTAAAAATAAATAAGTCTATTTTAATAAAACACTCAATTGAGGGCTTCCCTGGTGGCGCAGTGGTTGAGAGTCCGCCTGCCGATGCAGGGGACGCGGGTTCGTGCCCCGGTCCAGGAGGATCCCACATGCCGCGGAGCGGCTGGGCCCACGAGCCATGGCCGCTGAGCTTGCGCATCCGGAGCCTGTGCTCCGCAACGGGAGAGGCCACAACAGTGAGAGGCCCACGTACCGTACACACACACACACACAAAAACTCAATTGAAATCAGAATGCTGTTGTATGAGCATGGATTGGAGCAAGGTAAGTAATTGGTTATGGCATCTGGTAGTGTTGGTCTGGAGCTGCCAGCACCACCATCAGGAGCAGATAGGCTCTCTTGGATGAACACTGCTGATTCTTTCTTCTTTGATTTCCCCTTCCTACTGGTAATTCCAATTATCTCTTCAGATGTAGATATAGATGTAGATATACACATATTTATATTTATATACAAACATATATTTGACAGATAGATAGGTAGGTAGAGACCATCAGTTAGGCTACAGCCAAATTTTGCTTCTTTTTTCTACTGGTGTCCTTGAAGCTTTTTTTTTTTTCTTTTTTTGCCTTGGGGGCAACTTTTACCATTTTTTTTCTCTTTATAACTATAATACACCCTTATTAGAAGTTTTTTTAAAAAGTACAGCTAAGAAAAAATATGAGAGAAAAATCTTCCATAGTTCCACTACATAGTTACAACCAGTTTAACATTTTGGAATATTGTACTCCAAAATTTTAAAAAATAAAACAGGGTCATATTATAAATACTGTTTTGAAGACTTTTTAAATCTTATACAAGCTTTACTGCTCTTTAAAAATGAATAACTAAAGTTTAAAGAGGTATATACGAGCATAGGTTTCAAACTCTCAGAACCGAACTAATTCTTTCTCATTGAACTAATTTTTTTTTAACTAGTTAAATTTTATTCTTTAATTAGAAACCCTGGGGGAAAGAAGTCACATCAGGACTTAAAGGCAAAGGCAGAGACCCAAAACCAGCTGGTTTTTCCTTATTAGGCTGGAGCAGAGTTTAAACCAGGCCAGACCCACTCCAGCTCTGGCCACAGCCTGCTCTCTACGTCCTGGTCCCAGGGGTTTGTTTGGTGGCAAACTGGCTTCACTTCATCCGAGGACCTAGCTTGAGTGAATTCATGGCTTCCTCAAGTGTGAGCATCCCTTGTTCCTGCCACTGGCAGTGCCACTCAGCCATGGACTTAGGAATTTGATCAAAAACACAAAAAAGCCCTTGGCATTCACACATTTAACATTTGGCATTTTTGTCTAAACAAGGAACTATCCTGAAAGGCCATGACACAATAATTTGTGATTTTGCTGAGGTATCACTTTGGACATGTACACCTGGACCTGGGGGTTCAGGGCTAGTCACTTACATGGTCCCTGAGCCTAAGCAACCATCAGTTCTCAAATTATGATCTCATACACATTTTATCTGAAAAATCAAATACAACAATGGTATAAGGGATCCACAAATGGCTTAGGGTACACCCTACTGTGAATGTCAAGGATTTACTTTATTCATATATTGTATAAAGAGTTTCAAAAGACTGAAGATGTTTTTTTTTTAAGTTGGCAAGCTTTTTTTGTATTATTTATTTATTTATTTATGGCTGCGTTGGGTCTTTGTTGCTGTGCGCAGGCTGTCTCTAGTTGCGGTGAGTGGGGGGCTACTCTTCATTGTGGTGCGAGGGCTTCTCATTGCCATGGCTTCTCTTGTTGTGGAGCACAGGCTCTAGGCGCGCGGGCTTCAGCAGTTGTGGCTCGCGGGCTCTAGAGTGCAGGCTCAGTAGTTGCGGTGCAAGGGCTTAGCTGCTCTGCGGCATGTGGGATCTTCCTGGACCAGGGCTCGAACCTGTGTCCCCTGCACTGGCAGGCAGATTCTTAACCACTGCGCTATCAGGGAAGCCCCTAACTAGTTAATTATTTTTTATGTCAGCTTCCACATATGTAAAATGTGAGTATTAAAGCAGATCTACTGACAGGACTCTGATAAGAAATAGCTAATAAAAAACAATAAAACACTTTTCAAATGTAGTGTTAGTACAAAAGATCATTTAAATAATAGGATTTAAAACATCATTGCTCTTTGTATTTGACATCTACTCCACATCATCATCATTATCAGCATTTATTTAGTAGATCTAAATCTTCTTTATCTTATTCCATGTGGTGTTTATATACATTCAACATTAGTCCATTAGACAATTCAGGATCATGGGAATTCTAAGATATCCCTCACTTCCCTAGATTTCTCCTCTCTAAATCACTTAACCTTAACAATAGTTTTGTCAACCTAAAGTTTTATACCAATCTATGCTGACACCCTTTTCTAGATCAGATAAGAAATAAGATATTTACCAATACTCTCAATTATTATTTTCTTGTCATAAAGCACATACCACAGAGTGGATATACTGCTCTGATATTTGTCACCCCTCTACTTATTTGGCTAAAGTAGGCTTGTTTGATACTTGGGTTGTCAGATCAAATTATAATTTCAACCCTTTAGCTATGTTTAGCCCCTTGGCAGTGGCCGAGTTGAGAATTTAGAATTCAGAAGCAGATGGTTCAGGAGCACGGTAACTAGATATGAAGCATTTTACCTCTATATCATTGGTTTACAACTGAACTTGGTTGATCACTATTGGTGTCCTATACAAGATGTAAGTGATCTGATTTGAATCTCTAATGAACAGCACCCATGTTAAAAAAACTCATCACTCTTGCACTAATTGGCATTTTTGTTGTCAGTGTCAGGACAGAAGCCAAGGACTGAATCAGTCTGGAAACCTGAACTGCGGCTGTGTCTGAGTCATCAGTCTAGATGGCCCATTCAGCCTCTGGCCTTTCCTTAGAGTTTACAGCTCAGCGCAAATGTGTATACTTCACTCCCTGTGACTTCACAAAGCCAGATTAAAAGATGTTTACTTAAAATATATCTTTTTATGATAAGAATGGTAATAATGATAGTTAACATTTACTGGCCACTTGCTAGGAGCCAGGTTTTATTCTAAGAGTATTTACTTAATTCTCACAGCAATCCCATGAGTTAGGTACTAATATTTCTCCCATTTTTTAGAGCTGAGGAAACTAAAGCACAGAGAAATTAAATAACTTGCCTAAGCCTTCTCAGATAATAAGTGGTGGAGGTAGAATCTAACTCTAAATACAGTTTCTCTCTGCCTAATTATAGCATTTATTTGACTTCTTCTTTTAAACATCATACTATACCACTGATATAAATTTTAAATATTCTATGTTCAAATCAAACAAGGCATATATCAATGTCTCAAGTTTAAAACTGCTCATCTTTCTGTACTAGTTATTATTTGTTTCTGAAAAGAGGCGATGGATCTTTCTTAAATTTGATTCACGTGCATCCTTATTCTGATTTTTTTTTTCATATTTATTTATTTGTCTGCATTGGGTCTTAGTTCACCATGCAGGATCTTCGTTGCAGCAATGTGGGATCTAGTTCCCTCACCAGGGATCGAACCTGGGCCCCTTGCATTGGGAGCGTGGAGTCTTAGCCACTGGACCAAGGAAGTCCCTTATTCTGGTTTTAAGGTAGTTAAAGACGTTGATTTTACAATGGCTTTTACGCTTACTTATTTTTTTTCATTGTTTGAGTTAAACATTACCTGAACTTGTAAACATCCTCTGACCTCAACATTTCTAAATTAATAGAGAAGAGAGAATTAAATCAAATAAAACCCTGCCTACCATGCCATCCCAATATAAACATAGTGAATGATCACCAAATAAGCAATCCACCTGCCTCTTTTTGTTAACATAGTAATTGGATTTCTTCCACCTATTCTTCATACAAAATTAAAAAGCAGATAAGAATTTTTTTTAAAAAACTGAGTCTCTATTTTATGAGACTTCCCATAGTAGCTAGGAAGGAAGTTTTTAGTACATTGAGATAAATGACCTTTAAAATAAAGTTCATGAGCAATTAGATCATTTTAAAGAATAAAAGAAATTAATCTGGTTCTCACAGTTTTCTTAAGACTTAGAAAAATATTATTTGCTATAATTACCAGCTAGGAAAAACAGAAATAGAAAATAATTACTTTTTTATGTTTCTTTTAGTTGCCATCTCTACTCAGTTATTCAAAGCGTGTTCTAAGCCTCATTTAGCACATATTTATTGCTCCAGTTTTGCTAGTAGATAAACTTTGGGGTGTTCCCCTAAAAAAGCTCTTATTAAACTAAATTAATAATGTGAACTTGGCAATCTCGGTTTTACTGCTGATTTACATTTGCATGGCCATTCTAGTGTTTAATTTTCCTATGTACAAAATAATCATAATAAAGACCAACTTCACGGACAGTGGTGTAGTTCTGTCATTCTTATTAGAACATAATAACCAATACATGATTGTAAATAACTTCAAAAAGATGAAGTGCTAAGTAAATGTCTACTTAAAATATGATCTCGGGCTTCCCTGGTGGCGCAGTAGTTGAGAATCTGCCTGCCAATGCAGGGGACACGGGTTCAAGCCCTGGTCTGGGAAGATCCCACATGCCGTGGAGCAACTGGGCCCGTGAGCCACAACTACTGAGCCTGTGCGTCTGGAGCCTGTGCTCCGCAACGAGAGGCCACGACAATGAGAGGCCCCCGCACTGCGATGAAGAGTGGCCCCTGCTTGCCACAAGTAGAGAAAGCCCTCTCACAGAAACGAAGACCCAACACAGCCAAAAATAAATAAATAAATTAAAAAAAAAAAATTGATCTCTACATGCTTAATTTCACTATGTCTAGTAATTTACAGATAGAAATGCACCAAGATAATTGTTTATTATTTATGGTTGCTTCAATTTCTTTTAAGTTATTTTCTTTGACCAGTCAGAGATAGGAAATCATCCAGATTTCCAAGGACTTGGAAGGATTTTGGAGGAAATCACTAAATCATCATAATCCTAATATCACTTGAGGTCTCCTTCTTGGAATTCTACATCTTCTGAGTTTTTTCAAAATTGATTCTCAAATGCATTGCTAACAAGGGTGTATTCCTCTGAAAGGAGATGCCATGTAGTAGAGAAGAACTTGGGCTTTGGTGTCATGTAGACTTGGGTGTGAATCACAGCTCTGAGGGGGCCCTGTGGAAATTTTTTCTCTGATCTTCAGTTTCCTCCTCTATACAAAGAAGGATAATGATATAGAATACTTTGGATGATCTCAGGGTGTACCTCCTGAGACTTTTTCAGATCCCTGAATTTGCAAAACCCACAGTAGCATATAATTTTTTCAGTTTCATTCTCCATAAAATGGGGATAACAATTCACACTTCCTGGGTTGTTGTATTAAATTAAATTATGTATTAAATGTGAACAATAAAGCTTGGTTGGTGTGGACACTGGACAAGGTCAGCTAGGATCACCAGAGAGCTGAGTAATTCATTCTGGCTTATCTGCATTTTAATAAGTCCAATTTGCAGTCAGCCACCAGTAGTTGAAATCTTGATATGAATTAGAGAATATGTGTTTTAAGCGTACTGTACTCTTTATTTCTGAGAAAACAGGCAACTCAGTCTGTGACTTGAGCTGGAATCTCAAAAACCAAGGCATAAGAACAGACAGAACTGCCTCTCAGCTATGTGTAGTAGGGTTTTTTGTTTGTTTGTGGTACACGGGCCTGTCACTGCTGTGGCCTCTCCCGTTGCGGAGCACAGGCTCCGGACACGCAGGCTCAGCGGCCATGGCTCATGGGCCCAGCCGCTCCGCGGCATGTGGGATCCTCCCAGACCGGGGCACGAACCCGTGTCCCCTGCATCGGCAGGCGGACTCTCAACCACTGCGCCACCAGGGAAGCCCCGTAGTAGGGTTTTTAAGTCCAAAACTCGAGAGGAGCAATCTATGGAAGGAAAAAAGAGTCTGATTCTAGGGCTTGGACAGAAAGTAAAGACCTGATGTAAAACAAAGGTTGTTCCAAGGTGGGCAGGAAAAATAGTGGTTAAGCCAGTTAAGGAAAATGCAAAAGTATGAAAGTGCCTCTTATGGGGCACCTACAGAAGAACTCTTGGACAAGGTGGGTGCTGTAAACAGCCCCAATCATTTCCAAAAGCAAAAGTCCCCCATATCAATTATCTCAAGAATTGTGAGCATCCACTAAGCTAAAGCACATATATTGATAGTCATTGCTCAATGACTGGTGCACAAAGAACAACCGAACATTTTTAGCTCCTTTCCTCATTTGAATTGATTCTTAACAGTATTTCTGTGTTAAACTAACATCATAATTGTTAATGACAATTGAATCAGTTAATGTTGCTGAGAGTTTAGGTCATTTGATCTTTTCTGGCACACAATAAGCATTCATTAAATATTTGTTGAATTGTGTGAATAATTTAGGACAACTCAACAATTAATAGATTATTTTTATAGCATGCTACAGACAAATATTTATTAAGTGACTAATTTGTGCCATGCCTTGAGATTAAAACTGTGTGGCCTATATACATTTTTTTATGGCTTCAATTCTCAAGGAGTTGATCTAGTTAAATAGATAAAGCATAAATGCATAAATGAAAACTCAGCTTAATTCAGCAATATAAGAAATGTTATAACGATTAGTTGTTTAATTACATAATAATTGGAAGAAACAATGAACAAAGGCAGGAGGGAAAGATAAAGCAAGGAAATACTGGTGGAACTTTTTGGAGACAAGGATTTGTGTAGAAGAGTGGCAGATCAGACCAGGAAGGTTGTTTATGTTTTATAGGATCCGTATGATCACATTTCTGATTATACCAAGGCTTTTCTTATTCCTATTTGAAATCTGCACAATATTGTCAGGCCAGTGGGCTGTCTACAAACAGATTTATCCCCAGCTCAGTTTACACTGTGGTAAATTTTTGGTTTAAGTCCCCTGTGACATTGTAAATATTTGCTTATCCCTTTTATTGACATTATCACCCACATTTTTTTTTTTTTGGCTGCGTCACATGGCTTGTGGGATCTTAGTTCCCTGACCAGGGATTGAACATGGGCCCCCGGCATTGAAAGCGTCCTAACCACTGGACCTCCAGGGAATTCCCTCACCCACATTTTTAATTAAAGCTTATTGTCTAGGTTATAAGATGAAAGGAGAGAATCTCTAATATATTAACAGGAGACTTCTTGGTTAGACTATGTTTTAACTAATCCATTCTCAGTTTGGAATGAAAAGCAGTTGGGTGATGAGGCAAAATAAAGAAGGTTTTCCAGGTGTTCCATTAAAGTATGCGGACTTTGATAGGAAGTTTGCTAAAGCAAGAAACACCAAATGGGTAGATCCAAATGCAAATAAAAATAAGAACTTGAATAGGGATATAAAATACAAATTCCTTTCGATAGATTTCAGGTAATAACTTCTCAGAAATGTGTATTAGCCCTTGCTATTTCAGTCAACAAATTTCATTGAGTCTTCTTTGTGAAAACAGTCCTAAGACTTAGACTTATGCTATTTTTCTGTTCTCTTCTTGCTTCTGTTAAATAAACACCGAGTCCCTAAAATCAAAGTTAATAATTTTAATAATCCTTTGCCTACCGATACATATGAAAATAATGGCGAGTTTCCTTCTTTGGGTGATTTCTGATTTTTGAACTAACCTGCATAATTACTTTTCATGAGAAGATAGTGGGGGGGGCGCAATGAAAAGAGAATACATTTTAAACTAAGAGGCCTAGGTTTGAATTCACCCAGCTGTGCAGCTCACTGGTTGGCTACCTTTGGGAAAGCTAAACTTCCTTAAGCCTTAGTTTCCTCCTTGTAACATGCAAATAGCAATACCTTTCAGGGTTGCTGTGAGTGTTGAATAAGAGATAACTTAGGCTGCTCCTGTCTTAGAGTACACTTGGAAGAAATATTAATTCCCATTTCCTTTCCTTCACATCATTAGTGTTAGTGTGATTATTTGGGTCATGCATAAGAACACTGAACTTTATTTTCAGCTTTCTGAGATGTCCAAGCTGCCCAAAAATAGAATCTGAGTGGAATCACCCAGAGACTGGCACACTGGCATTTAAGATATTCAGTGATAGCATTATGAAGAGAGAATATTTCAAGTATTATTTTCCTACCCTTAACTTGCAAAAAATTTATTGACCCATGTTGATGTGCTGAGAAATAACACAAAGCATTGAAATTTACTTTCAAAAGAACAAAGGTCTTAGATTGTCTGAACAAAATGACTATCATAAATGGAACAAAAAAATAGGTCTGTTAAAGCATTCAGACTGCCTTCCAATGCCCTATCTTTCAGCATTAATGCCTAATGTTTCGGTCCACATATCAATTCATGTTCTCAGCTAAAATACTGCAGATACAGTGTTTCTGAAAGCATTCGTTTTTTTCTTTCTATATTTTCTCTTTGCTTGTTTGTTTAGTCATACAAAAGAATTTCAGGGTTCCTTTCTGTCAGAAAAATTATAAACAAAATTCAACACAGTGTTTCCTTAAAGTACTTACTGAAAGAGACAGTAGGTTTTATGTTCATTTTTACCCTTTTTTTTTTCAAATACTGCAGAAATGCAAACTTTTAAATATGTGCAGTAGTTATGAGCACAGACTTAGTTAGCCTTAGGTTTAATCCTGGCCCAGTCACTCACCCATTGTGTTACCTTGGGCAAGTTTTTAACCTCTTTCTAAGCCTTAGATTCTTACCTGTAAATTGAGAATTCTAATAGTACCTACTTCATAGTTTGTTGAAGGAATATGTAAAATAAAGCACAATGTCCATGAAGAGCCTAACACAGTGCCTAGCATACAGCTAAAGAATGTTAACTTACTTCTACTGAGATGATAAGTTTATATGTGTGTTAATATAATCATTATATTAATGTGGTGAGCAGGAGGAATCAATTGTAGACCTCAGGATTACATGCCTGATACTAATTGTCTTGGATTTCTTCAGTTAATCATAGATGCTCTTTTAAAAAAAAACTCTGGGAACAGATTTCCTTCTTAGAAATAATACTTCCTAAAAAGTGTAAACTTTGGGGCTTCCCTGGTGGCGCAGTGGTTGAGAGTCCGCCTGCCAATGCAGGGAACGCGGGTTCGTGCCCCGGTCCGGGAAGATCCTACATGCCGCGGAGCGGCTGGGCCCGTGAGCCATGGCCACTGAGCCTGCGCGTCTGGAGCCTGTGCTCCGCAGCGGGAGAGGCCACAAGAGTGAGAGGCCCACGTACCGCAAAAAAAAAAAAAGTGTAAACTTTGATATGTCCTCCATATCAAAAGCACAAGTAAAGGAAGCCTTACAGTGCTTTCATGGAAACCACACAGTAAAGCTTGAATCTACCCCAAAACTGGGGGTGCACACATTATTATAATAACTGATTATTTTCCCATATTTACTTTAATAAATGTATCAACCATACTCTCAGTTTTGTATCAGGTAAAGATGTTTACACATGTCACATGCATCCTCCGCATGGATATGTTGTGCATTCCTTATGTTTTATTCTTTAAAAGTTCATGTTTATTATCCTTTTCACCTCATCAAAGGAGAAATCAAGAAAGCCTGTGTCCTTAGTCATCTTAGTCATTATCCACCCACACCATCCATCCAGGTTAAGAACATCGCACAGACTGAGTTAGTAAAGTTGATCCGAAAGAGCAATCTGTTCTAAGTGACGGTCCCTGGATCTGCCACGGAACCCTGTAAATACCCTTCATTACTCTGGCGGGGCAGTATCACATTTCCTTCATGCTACTTTTGTGGCTGACACAGTTAGGCAGTGCGATTTGGGCTCTGGATGATCCTGATTGATTGACACAGGAACGGTCCTTCTCCTGGGACAGGTAATCACAAATTTACCTGTCAGGATAATAAGTATTCTGTTTATAGTTTGTTTAGATGTTTTTAGTTTTTAAAACGAAATAGGTTTTGAACTTATAGCTTTTTAAGTTTTTTTAGTTTTAAGCAAGTGTTTTCAGTACCGTTGAGATGAAAAAGACATTTCTTAAGGATTTAATTGTAGTTCTCAATTACACTGTATCATGGGGTTTGTTTAAGACCCTCTATAATCCACCATACATACATTGTTTTGGATGGTCAAGAACTTGCCTCTGCTGTGTTTTTCTCATTAGCAAAGGTTAGAAAATAATACAAGTCTCTATTCTTTTTTTTTTTTTTTTTTTTTGCAGTACGTGGGCCTCTCACTGTTGTGGCCTCTCCCGTTGCGGAGCACAGGCTCCGGACGCGCAGGCCCAGCGGCCATGGCTCACGGGCCTAGCCACTCTGCGGCATGTGGGATCTTCCCGCACCGGGGCACGAACCCATGTCCCCTGCATTGGCAGGCGGATTCTCAACCACTGCGCCACCAGGGAAGCCCACAAGTCTCTATTCTTTAAAAATAAGATATAGAGGATTGTTGTTTTTTCATCTGATACTTGAGGGGAATACCTCAATATAAATCTATAAACTTTAAGCAAAACTCATTGAAAATTTGGTATATGTCAGAAATTTCTTTTAAAGAATAAAAATATAAAGCAATCTGGAAAAATAGCAAATACAAAAATTTTATATGAATCTACTAGTGCAGAAATTCTCACATGCTTATCCTCCAAGTGAAGACTTCCTGTCATAGATCTTCCAGATTCCTTGGCATTCCTGTGGATCACCCCAATGTGAGTAAACTGTTCCTATAACTGAGTGACTAAATTAAGAAAACAGCTGAAGGCAAGCACAAGATCATGTTCAAACCACAATAAACACATGTGTTAGATGGGCCACTCAACTTCATGGGGAAGGCTTAAGACATGTAAACTTGTGTTTACTTGTCACTTATGAAATTTGTTTTTAACTATGTTGGATATATTTTTTAAGTTTTAAGAAGTATTCTTTGTACCAGTAAACCCTGGTAAAATCTAAGCTAGTAGGTTTGTGGTGTAATGTTTATACAATTACTAAGATGATATGCAGGGTAGGGGCTACATTATTTGGGAGCAGAAACCAATTTTAAAAAACTAGAATCTAGAATACAAGGTTGATATACTGTAAGCAAGGTATCCACAGTTGCTGAATATTATTTATTTAAAATATTTATATGCAACTTTTTTTCAAAGAGCTCAAATTTTTTGTACACTATCTGTATTTGAAAATGTTGCAGTAAAAATGAAAGAAAGATTACTGCTATTCAGAAATTCTTTGTCTCTTTATTCTGTAACTTTTTTTTTTTTTTGGCATTTTAAACCGATTTTAATTCTTCCTATTGATTCCTAATTTCACTGCCCAACCAACTCTAGTTTATCTTTCAGTATGGGTCTCCTTCCACCTCAGTGTTCTATACCTGGGTGAAAGGTAGGATACCAGGCTTATCATGGAACAGTTTGCAAGAAAGCAGAAATATGTTCACTTACAGTGTGTGTAGACATTTCCCTTTGGAAAATCATATTGTAGCACATCTTTGTGCTAAATGAAATGGAGGTTTTACTTTTTCCTGTCCCGACTCAAGACTTAGCAGCACTTATATTGATTATGCATCAAGATCTGAAAGGGATAGTGGGGGAAGATCCTCTCTTTAAATAAAAAGAAATCGTTGGAGCACCTACCTAAATAGAAAATGCAGAAACACAATTAAGTAGTCTTGAGGTTAATTTCAGCACAGGTAAGAGATCAAACAACCCTGTACATTGAAGATCTAGATTAATGCAGTAATGAAAATAACCTATCCATATAACTCAGTTATTCTTGTGCCCTCTTCCCTCCTTAGTAATAGTGCTTTCAGTCTGGATTATTTTAAAGTTTTCCTCAATAGTCTTTTTCATTTTGCCTGTGTAAATTCAAAGTTCCTTAACAAAAGGTATAGTGAAGCTTCTGATTTGATCATAATAAACAAAGTTTATATCTATTCAATATACTATAAGGAGTCTTTAGGTGACTGAAAAAGGTAAAAAGATCTCTTAGTAAATGCCATGAGGGCAGGAATTTTGGTATGTTTTGTGCACTGCTTTATACCCAGTACCTGGTACATAGTAGGCATTAGATAAATATTTGTTGAATGAATGGGAAGAAATTCTACAAGTATTGTGTGATTTAATTAAGAAAGGTAGGTTTATGGGCTTCCCTGGTGGCGCAGTGGTTGAGAGTCCGCCTGCCAATGCAGCGGACACCTGTTCGTGCCCTGGTCTGGGAGGATCCCACATGCCTCGGAGCGGCTGGGCCCGTGAGCCATGGTCGCTGAGCCTGCGCGTCCGGAGCCTGTGCTCCGCAACGGGAGAGGCCACGACAGTGAGAGGCCCGCGTACCGCAAAAAAATAAAAATAAAAATAAGAAAGGTAGGTTTAAATCAATGTATTTTATGCTACCCAAATCTAAGAATGACCCTTAAAAGAAAGAAAAAAAAAAACAATGGCATTTATCTGAATTTTCAAAACCCAGGCTTCTACCAAGACTGAAATAATGGGGTTAACTTTTTTTTTCCAAATTCATATTCTGAAAATATATGAAATTAATATCAAAGAGCCTATACTTTGACAAAGTAGGTTTTTGAGCAGATGTTGGTTTGGCTAAGGATTCTTTTTTATTGTTCGGCAATGCTTGTGTAAAAGAAGAAATCTGGCATAGACTTTTTCAAAATAATATACAAAAAAAAGTTATTCCAGGTACTCATAAATGAATAGGAGTTATAATGTGTTACATTATATAGTAATTTTGACTTTTAAACAGTATCTGATTAGTTTTTTTTCTGAAAAAGTTTGTTCAAACTAATTTGTTACTGGGTTTATTCTCGGACTGATGGCTTTTTCCTCTCCATTTTTCCTGTGATCTCTAGTTAACAACTTTTAATGTTAGTTATCTTCTCTGCTTTTTCTAAGCCTTTGGACAAACAGTTAAAAAAAAAAAAAACCCTCAGCTTTAAAATGTTGGACCTCACTTTCATACTGGCTTTTCATAGCCAAATTTCCTAAAATGTATCAGTGATTAAATGAGAGTAAATTTCCCATGAATTAAAGTTAATTCTCTTACCTTCTGTGTAGTTCAGGGAACTCTACTCAGTGCTCTGTGGTGACCTAAATGGGAAGGAAATCAAAAAAAGAGGGGATATATGTATATGTATGGCTGATTCACTTTGCTGTACAGTAGAAACTAACACAGCATCATAAAGCAGCTATACTCCAATAAAATTAATTATTTAAAAAAATAAAGTTAATTCTCTTAAAAATTAAGAATTTTGATATATTTCAAAAAATAATGCCATTTTATTTGACAGATGGAATGTGTTATAATCAATTTAGTATTAATTCCAAACATAAATAAATAAACAACTTGGGCCTCTAGCTGTAAGTGAAATTCTATAGGTAGGAAAACTGACTGACCCCCACCTCCCATAGGTGCTGTCCTGCTGTGGAATCCCTTTGCTCAGTTTTCTCCTATCCAATCAGGTGGAATGTTTCACAGGCACATGGTTTATACAGCTCAAAATAACTTGGGACCTGTGAGCTGACAAATGCTCTGGCTCCGGTGGTGACAGGTTGTCCAGCTTCTAACAGCCCTCTTCACTGAAACTAAGGTTAACTCCTCACTCTATGGACGGCTACTCTCCATTTCCAAGGACGTGAAGAATTTTCTTTTTCTCCTGTGGTTTCATCTAAAAGTTCTCCTTGGATAATTATTGTCACGGTGGAGTGCTTGGTTTGGACATCCTCATCTGGGTCAACTAAAAAAAGAAAGGTAATATCCAGATTTAAGTTCTCAAGTATGTTTTGATAACAAGAAACTGACAATGGGAAAGGGATATTTCCGAGACCTAATTACTGTTGCTTAGAGTGAAACCGAGGATAACTTTCTAATTACGTAGGATGGGACACAAAATTACGTGAAAAATAAAGTTTTCTACGTGGTCAAATTTTGGAGGGGACTGATGAGACCCTCAGAGATCACAGCCTACTTGGGTCCTAAAGGAAAATATCTTAACAGAGGAAGTCGTAACATGTGTATTATCATTGGCATTTTCCATACATTCATTTATTAAAATTACGGTGTTTGTATAGAGAATATGTGTGCAATGCCTATTTCCTTTTAAAAGGAAATCAAATCTAAAATAATATGACTCCATAGTTAAAGACTTTCATTTAACATTTTTTTAATCATGTAAAAGGATATGCTTCTATATTTAGTGTTGGGAGATCTGCTCCCTGGATTAATGTACACAACAGCTGCAGAACGTCTTGCTCAAAGGACATTGCTCTTTCTTTCTCCTTTCTCTCCCCTTCTCTTTCTCTCTCTCTCTCTCTCTCTCTCTCTCCCTCCCTCCCTCCCTCCCTCCCTCCCTTTTCAGCTGCATCAGAAAGACACTTGACAGTCAGTGGCAAGTGTTTGGCTTGGTACATTGCACTATTAGCAGTAATTAGATGCACAACTTGAACTATATTTTAATAACCGTATAAACAAAGAAAAAGAAAACATGAGTTAATCTGTATTTCCATTCCCAAAAAGTGAACATTACAGTAAGGGTGCTAAGAAATTTTATTATCTTATCAACAGATTCTTTTACTCATACTTGTTAAAGATACTAGCATCGATCAGTTTGAAAGAAACAAAACAGCTAACCAGTTTCCTTTCTCAAAACATTGTTATTCAACTACTTTCACATTGGTAATGATGAAATGAATTCTACAAGCTCTAAATTTAAAAATTGTTATAACTTTTTAGTCTCTCCTTAATAATAACTCTTAACTTCACATAAAATCCATATAATCCTTTTCTAGGATATTGAGAATGTCTACACTTATAGCTATAATAAACATATTTTTAAACAAAAATTAAGATATGCTGTCTGATACACCATTTGACAATAATCAAAATATTTAAAATCAAGGCCATCCCATGAAATCTGAAATATATGCACACTGTACTTACTTTGTCGGGACACAAAATTATAAACATTAGAGAATCTTATAATAATGGAGTATGAAACAAACAGTTGGACATTATCCAAATTCTGGAGGTTTGTCTCTATTCCCACTTGTAGAATATGGCTAATGCTATTGGAACTCCTAACAACGTATTAAAGCACCAGTGTTCCATATGTGTACAATTTAGAATATAGACTCTACTACAGACTCTAATACATCTATTGTATAATAGAATATAGTTTCTAGCTTACAAAGGCACACATTCAATGGAATGGACTCAGAACCACAATTCATGGACACAAGAAATTCAATAAATTTTTATCCCAATAGGGTTTTGGAATTCATAGAGATGGTTTTTCAAACTTATTTTTGAAGAAACGGGACTACAGATAAATTAGGTTTCACTGTGAAAGGACTTTAATGAACTAATGTTAGTATATGAAAAGGTGACAGCTAAATTTTTTAGGTTAACTCCTGGATGCAATAGGAGTAATGAACTCAGCTCATTAACCTGAAAATAGAAGATGAATGAGACTGCTAACCCCAGAATAATTAGTCTCCTCATTGACATTGAGATTTGACAAAGGCATTGCTTGTAGCATGGTGTTATTGCCTATAAAAAGCCAAAAAAATGAAACGATTTTATCTCTTTTCCTCTCTTAAGAGATATAGAAGGATCAAACACCACAGAAATATTTTCCTAAATTTTTCTGGTGCTTTACAGCTGATAAAGAGCTTTTAAAACTGCTAAGGCCTTGGGCTTTTGCTTAAAGGGAACAACTCGTGTACAGACAAAATGGTGTGTTGAGAAATTTAAGAACATGTTTTCAGCAGTTACATTTTTGGTGGGCACAAAAGTTGGTGCGACTATTTACCTGCAGTCACTGAAGAGTTCCTACAGTTCATGTATAACTAGAGTCACCTTGACAAGCTCTGTATAGACTGTGTGCTACATAGCCCTCCACCTGGAGTCACAATGCACCCCACGGTCTGAGAGAGGCCCAGCAGAGCCTTCACACCAAGGGCTGGAACTAGAACTAGATCTTGAGATCACAAGCCGAACTGGGGTACTTGCTCCTCTCCCCATCTAGCAAATGTGTCAATTAGGGAAGTTATCATTTTTCAAATCCTTAAACACCTAAAGAAAATGAACCCAAATATTAAGAGGCTGAAGGAGGATGAAAATGTTTACATTTTTTTCTTATTTAAAATGAATCTTTGAGTTAATGGGGATTGACAAAGTTTTCTCATTTGGGACTTCGGTATAAGAGCTAAGTTCATCATGAATGGTGAATGAGAGTGAAATAAAACCTCATTTTTGTGACTACCACCAAACCCTTTTTTTGATCCTAGATTCCTGAAGCCATCTGACTTGGCTTCATTACCTTTTTTAAGGGTCATAGAATTTACTTCTATACTATTTATTTGCCATATTTCAGATTAAATACTAACTTTGGGCTCTGGTTTTGGTATCCTTTACACTAGTGCTCCCCTACAGAAAAGGATTACCTTAAATTTGTATGGTGTTCTACATTTCTAAAGTTCCTTCACAAACAAACCCATGAAGTAAGCAGCATAGTTCTGTTCCTCAGTTTAGAGGTGAGTTAATTAAAGATGTCTATCTTTTCCTATTCCAGCTCTCTAGCCAAATAACTATTAAATATTAGACTGTTTTTGTGTTCCCCTAGAAACCAGATTTGTTTTCTCATTTAATATCTAAGAATATTTCATAGCCAGAAAACTTCAGTATTCATGTTTTAATCCAAGTTACTTCATATTAGCTTTTGCCAATTCTCTGGTCAATGCCCCGATTTAAATGTTCATATTATAAGCAAAAGATGAGCTTATAACTCATGTTATTTCCAACAAGGTCTTCTCAGAATCTACAGAAGAATAGTGTTAACATGACTTGAGAAATATGCCCAAAGGTATCAGCATTAAGTTTTGTTTTTGTAAATGAGACTCTTAACATTTTCAGCAAGTTCTTAGGTCAGATCCTCTTTTCAGCAAAATTCGTAGGGAAAAAATATAGATATTTGGCAAAAGAAAGTGAAGAGCATTCAATAAGCATCCTATGTGGCTAAATTAGTTTACATGATCTACTAAAGTTGGTCTTGATGCCACATTAACTGCCTCATTTCAAATCTAAGACCATTTCATCAAAAGCACAATCTGTTTTCAATGGCATTTATTCATTCTTAGTTTGAAAGCAGTGTAATATCTGTTTCAATTTATAATAAACAGAAAGAAGGAAGCAATGTCCAATGTCACCTGAACACACCAGTTGAAATGTCTAAGAGAACTTTGACATTTGTCAAATGAAATGTTTAAGAGAACCCTTCCTAAAACTTGCTCCTGCCTCATCCCAGTAAATAATTCCACCACTCACCTAGTTGCTTAGGCCATAAATACTGGAGTCACTCTTGACTCTGGTCTTTCTCTTGTACCCTACTTTCAATCCATCATTAAATCATACTGGCTCTATTTTCAAAAGATATCTCAAATCTGACCATTTCTCACCATCTTCCTCTAATACTACTCATTGATCCAAACCAGCATCATCTCTTGCATTCTTTGCATAGCAGCCACAATTGAACTTTCTCAAAAAACTTTAAAATGGTTTCCCATTCACACATTTAGTAAAACTCAGAGTCTTTCCCATGGTCTGAAAGATCTTACATGCTCTAGCCTTCCACTCTTCTTTCTCACTCACCTCCTGCCCCACTGGGCTTGACTTGGACACACCAAACATTCACCTCCCTTGGCCTTGACACTTACTTCTTCCTCCCAGATGGTCACATGGCTAACTTCTCCACTGCATGAGAAGCTTTGCCTGACATTCCTAGCCAAAATGTCAGTAGCACACCTTCTTCTCTACCTCATCATTCTCCAGTCCCTTGCCCTACTTTATTTTTCTTCTTAACATTTATATCTTCCCTACTAGAATGTCAACTCCATGAGGGCAAGGACTTTGTCTGTTGTTCACTGATGAATCCTCAGGGCCTAGAAGGGTGCCTGGCACATAGTAAATGCTCAGTTAATATTTATTGGATGAATAAATGAAAGCTGGGTTATCCATAGTAGCTCTTGGGTTTTTTAAAACTATAACTTTTATAACAGATAGTTTTAAAATTAATGCTTGAAAGAGAAAGTAATACACTTTCATATTTCCTATTTTAGGTAATATTTATCAGTTTAACAATTTACACATGCATTTCCACCTGAGAACCATCTGAGATGGAATTGTTATTATACCATTTGATAGATGAGGATAATTGAGATTCAGATGCATTAAGTGACTTGCTCAAGATAGCAAAGTTATTTAGTGTTGGAGCTGGGATTCAAACCCAGGTTTTTTATGATAATCAGATGTTCTTTGATCCTTCTGGTATGAAAACAAAGCATAATTCCAGTTATTTTATCCACCATAAATAAATTTTTATTTGAAAGTCACTTTGAAGTTATTACTGCTTTTACCAGTTTATATTTTTTCTTTGTGTCTGTAAGGTTCCTTTGTAAATATGATTTCTATTTATCTGTCTTACTTTAGCCTGAAACTTTAAAAGAAGATAAACAACCATAGATTTAGTAGGAAATTCTAATGAACAAAAGAATTCAACAGATACTTTCTGACCACCTTCTGTGTGCTGTGTGTGTACAGAGATGAGGGTGTACGAAACAAAATGAGGTAGACAGAAAAGTAAATAGGCAAATATGCATCGTAATAAGTGCTGTGTTTCGGGGTTAGGACAGTGAATTTTGGCAGCATAGTGGAGAGGTACCCAACCCAGAAAAAAGAAGAAATCCCAGGGCCAACTCTCAGCTAAGAACTGAAGATTGTATATGACTTGGCCCACTAAGATAGTGAAAAGAGGTGGAGAAAGGGAGCAGCCTGAGCAAACAGAATATGTACAAAGATCTGAAGGCAGCATAGTTTGTTCATGAGACTATGCATATTTCATAGAATACAGATACGCTGAATTAAATTCAAGTTCAGTTTCTTTTCAAAGTGTGTCCTTGGATCAAGTCACATCACTAGTTCTACTTCTTATCATGGTATGTGGCCACAGTTGTTAAATAATAATAAATAATAGTAACTACCATATATTGAACACTTACTAGATGTCAAGCACATTAATCACCCTTCAACTTATGAAATGGCTACTGTTATTACCCCTGTTTTACAAACAAGCAGAGGCTTACAGAGGTTAAGTAACTTTCTCGAGTTTATACAGCTAGGAACTGTCAGAACTAGGATTTGAACCAGATCCATCTAACTCCAAAGTGTTAGGTAACAATTGTTAAATTCAAACATTAAAGAAATCCTTAATTTTGAATGCTTGAAATTTTTGTTATAATAATTTCTCATGACTATAAGCATCAGAACAGGCACACATTTACACCTCCTTTTTTTTTTTTTTTGGCCGCACCGCAGGGCATGTGAGATCTTAATTCCCCAACCAAGGATCGAACGGTGCCCCCTGTAGTGGAAGCACAGAATCTTAACCACTAGACCGCCAGGGAAGTGACATTGGCGCCTTTTCTATAAAAAACAACAACAAAGAAATAGTTGTAGAGAGAAGTGATTACTTATATGTGTATTTTCTTCTCCATTTTCACCATACATATAAACTTTTCGGAAGTTCTTCAACATTAACATCAGCTTTACCCATGTACTGTTTGTTACTACCATCAGTTGAGTGCTCATTATACTGGCTGGCCCTGTTTTACGAGATTTGCAATCATAATGTTATTAATCCTCACTCCCCTGGGAAATAGACATTAGCCATGTTTTACAGACGAGGAATCCAAAGATCAAAGAAGTTAAGTAATTTTCTCAAAGTCACACAACTGCTAGGAGGTGAAGACAGAATTTGAAAACAGATTTATCTGATTCCAAAGCCAATGTTCACTCCATGTTGCCTCGAGATAAAAGCCATCTTAAAGAGCTAGAGACAAAGTTACATTAAAACACAATATACAGTGATGTCTAACTAATAGAGAGAAGACCATCCTGATTTATAAAGCACTGAATTTCCCCCCTCACATTTAAATATATACAGAAACTCAAACTTGGTTAATGGGATAGTTGATTTACAAATGGAAAGGATTTTCAATCAGTATATTAATTACATTTTCAAATAGCATTTTGTACCTTATTTCAATACCTTTTAACTGTTCCTCTACAAAGTTAATGCACAAAGAGGCAAGTTTTCAGCTGGGATCTCAATTACATTTTCATATACTATTTTGTATATCATTCACTGTGCTTCAAAATGGCCATATAGTTCTATTTAATGAGCATATCATAATTTAACTAATTTCTTATTGGACATGGTTCCAATTTTTTAATATTATCATCCATACTATGATGAATATGTTTGTAGATAGATCTTTGCACCCTTCCAACCCCATTGCATTTTCAATTAATCTTTATTTAAGGCACAATAAAGCTCACCCAAACAAGCGGCTCCAGTAGTGTTCATCTCAGGCTATGGAAGCATATGAAAAAACATTTTGCTGCAGGTGGTCCTTTTAGCCATCTTTAATTGTCCTCTCAAGGTGACTGCCTACCTTGTCAGTTTAGAGGTTAGTTTTAGATAGCACTCTAAAACTTTGAGAACTAGGCAGTCCCTAGGAAGCCCTATTTGTAATATTTTGTGATCTTACAAATATTTTTATTTATGATATGAGGCTGTCATATAAAAGAAAGAAGAAAAATTAACTGAAATAAATTTTGTCATAGAATGTTCAAGCCAGACAATATTTAGGAGATTACTTTCCTCTCCATCTTCCAAGCACAAGGCACACAGTAGCCAAGAATGACAGATAGGCTTCATCTCCATTACCATCTCTGAGTGGCTGGTGGTGGCTGAGGGACTGGAGAGTTAAATAAGTGAAGGTCAATGGGAAGAATACTGTAATCAGTTAGCTGCATCTCTTAAGGAGGCGAGAGAGGAGTAACAGCCTATGGGTTACAAGCTTGCTATCATTCTAGTAAATGTGTGAGTGAATAAATGGGTATAACATTAATAATATGAAAGTAGTTTGCATTACCAAAATTTCTAGTCCAAGGGACTTTGAACAAGTTATTGTACTATTTTTATAAGACTTTACGAATTATTTATTGTTGAATAAATATACCCATATAATTTATGTTAATATATAACTGATTAGAATATACTCGTATAATTACAATTTAAAATTAAGAAAAGGGTATACAGTGAAAAGTGTCCTGTCTTGCACCCCACTTCCCTGTCTTCCATATCCCCTCTTCACCAATGTTAATTTAAGAGATTTTTAAAAAACCTATGCTCTAACTCACACCTTTGTAGAAATTAAAATAATTATACCTTATTTGAAAAAGCTAAATCATTATAGTTTGCAAGAGCACACTGAGCCTAAAAACAACACTGAATTTAAACAACTTGTCTCTAGTCATAAAATAAAAGCATTATTTATTTTCATGAGCTAGATCAAGTTTATATTTTCAGTAACTAGATGAGATTATATTGTCAACATCTTTTAATTTCTGTTATTTTATTACATTCAGGGTAAGGGGGAGAGGATGGAGAGAAAACTCTCTGTGTATGAAAGCACTTTAAAACTAAAAACCCTTTACAGATATTATCAAAATTATGTTTAGAAACTGTATTTAATATCTCTATAGTTATAGCATAGCTTTCAAAATTGAACTTGTATTTAAAGAATTTAATAAAGTGATAATCACCATGCTTTTATTTCCAATTTCAGGGAAACCTCATTCAGTTCCTCTCCATTTTACAATATGAGAATAATAATCTTTAAGTCTTTAAAGTAAATTTTGTGAAAGTATCAAAACTAGGCAATTTTTACTTTCAGATTTAAGTTCTTAAGCATCTATCATGCTGTAATAAATATAGACTTGTTATTCTGTAGAAATGATCCAAACTTTTTGTTATTATTGTTATTTTGTGACAGCATGCAAGACGACAGCCTAGAAGCTTCTACTTCCATATCTCAGCTTCTAAGAGAGAGCTATTTAGCTGAAACTAGACATCAGGGAAACAATGAGAGGAGTCGAGCAGAGCCTTCCTCCAACTCTTTCCATTTTGGCAGTCCTTCTGGAGCTGCTGAAGGTGGAGGAGGCCAAGACGACCTTCCAGATCTTTCAGCCTTTCTGAGCCAAGAAGAATTAGATGAAAGTGTCAATCTGGCAAGACTGGCCATCAATCACGACCCTTTGGAGAAAGCAGATGAAGCCCATGCTAGAAGATGTTTTTCTTCTGATCAGATGAAACACTCACCTAAATCAAGTTTGGACCCTAACTTCTGCCAGGATAACTCTCGAAGTCCTACCAACTCTAAAGAGAGCCTCCAGGAGGCAAAAAGGCCACAGTATAGTTCTGAAACCCAGTCCAAAAAAGTATTCTTAAATAAGGCTGCCGATTTCATTGAAGAGCTGTCATCCCTTTTCAAAGCCCACAGCTCCAAAAGGATTAGACCTCGTGCCTGCAAAAACCACAAGAATAAACTGGAATCTCAAAGCAAAGTTATGCAGGAAAACAGCTCCAGTTTCTCAGATCTATCAGAAGGAAGAGAAAGATCTTCTGTTCCCATCCCTATCCCTGCAGATACCAGGGATAATGAAGTGAACCATGCCCTTGAACAGCAGGAAGCCAAGAGGCGCGAAGCTGAGCAGGCTGCCAGTGAGGCAGATGGGGGAGACACCACCCCAGGGTCTTCTCCTTCGTCTTTGTACTATGAAGAACCTCTGGGGCAACCTCCCCGGTTCACTCAAAAGTTACGGAGCAGAGAAGTTCCAGAAGGAACCAGAGTACAGTTGGATTGCATAGTGGTAGGAATTCCACCACCTGAAGTAAGGTAAAAATGTCCCATTAGTAATGTTTGGTAATTACTTTCCATCTACTGTGACCCTCCTCATTTTATCTTTCACGTATGTGGTTTCAAAAATTATATACTTTGAGTCAGAGTTTAAAGCAACACTGTCTTAATAGAAGTGTAATATTAGACATACATTCAATTTACAATTTTCTAGTCATCACATTTTTTAAAAATAAAAAGAGCTGGGTGAAATTAATTTTTAAAAATATATAATTTAACCAATATATTAAAAATATTACCATTTCAACATGTAATCAATATAAAAATTATTAGTAGGATATTTTACATTCCTTTTGTCACCGGGGCTTCAAAACTCAAGGTGAATTCTGCACTTAACAGCACATCTCAGTTTGGATGTTAAATTTTCCTAGGAAATACTTAATGTGCATTTAGATTTCAAAAAAATGTAGCTGAAAAAGTAGATTGTAAGACCCAAGTTGTTCCAAACATACTTAAAAGTTCTGTAAGAACTGAATCGAGTATCAGCTTTTACATTTAAATTAATTAAAATTGAACGCAATTAAAACTTCAGTTCCTCAGATGCACTGGCCACATTTCAAGTGCCCAATACCACATGTGGCTAATGAACATGCATTAGCACAGATCTACAGCCTGTAGCTTAAAAAACAAAGTATTTATGACCTATACTTAATGAATACCTGTGGTATTTTTTTAATTAAAAAGAAACCAAATAATAGAATAAAGTCTGATAGAATAAAGGTAGAATAAGGCTGTGACAAAGATCAATTTAAAGATTTATGTTACATGTATTGTATTTATTATATAATTTTTGATATCCACTTAATGAGCACTCTTCTCCCTAATGCCAAAGTCTTTCCCTAATATGACTGATGAGTAGAAGGGATATTCATCTTTTATGTGTCTACCATCAGCTTTTCTGTGAAGTAAGTAAAGCTAAGCTTCAAGGCTCTTCATGTGCACAGGCTACATCTAATTTTGTGTTCTAATTTTATTTTATTTTTTTAAGAGGTCTTTACACTTTTATGAGCTTCAGGCCCCACAAAATCTGGATCCAGCCTTAACCCCCAGGGTGACATTTGCTACCTCTTGTATTATAATGTAATAATATATGAATAATGTGCTGGAAATATATTACTTTTATAGAGAATTACTGGTATTTAGAGTCCTATAAGAGTTACTTTGCCTCCCTAACCACCTAATTACTATTAGAATACTATTTAACATTTATTCTAGTTACGTAAGCAGGGCCTCATCTTCTCTTTGCAAAATATTCATATTATAGGGTAATAATAACACTAGTATTAATAATATCTTTAATTATGTATTCCTATTGATTAAAGGGATTTTAGTATAAAAACATATTCATATATTGAATTTTGCTTTTCAGAGTCAACATAAGGCAATATTAAATATTATTTCTACAATGGCGTATACATTTTACTATTTAGTTATCCAACTGGCCTCCTTGAGGGCAGGGGTTCTATTGTTTTACCTTTGGATCTTGAGCACCAAGCATGGCTTCTAGCCTGTAGTAGTTATGCATAATATAGTAGTCACTAAGTTAGGAGTAAACTAATGCATAAAGAAACAGGAAAACAAGAAACTCAACTTAGATTTAAATCAGGAGTGATACAGTTGCACTAAGATGTGGCAAAGGGTTGGAACTGCACGACACAGGGCAGTGTCTACCCTTCTACTCTGTGCAAGCCTGATGACACTCCCTGGAACTCTGGTCAGTAATGTTGGCAAGAAGTCATCATAGCACTACGATGTATACCACTCAGTGGCATCTGGTCAGTCTAAGTAAGCTGGTAAGCACTCAAGTTATGGCACACATACAACTTACTTAGATTAATCCTATCCATTCCACTTGTTTCTGGTCATAGATTGGACTCTTTCAAAAAAATTAGATCAGATCATTCAAGACTCATCCTCCCCATTCTCGACCATGACAATCTCAGATACAAAAAAGACTTCAGTGCTCCCGTGAGAAAAATTACCCAGGAAGAATTACAAAATACCCATTCCTTGAAAACCAAAGTAACCTGGTGGTCACTCAGAAACTATTTAGTCAACCAATTAAATATTTACAAATTTAAAAGTGAAAGAAATATACACAACTTCCATGTAGCAATACTAGTTTTTACCTGGAGAGCATTTCTTCAGTGATAGAATTCATGCCTGTATCCCAACCACTGTTTTGGTGGCAGGAAATTAATATGTACTCACTATTTTCTGAATTTCATGACAGTAATCATATTAAGAAAAACTTAGGGTTTTCCAAATAGACTTAGCTGTCATTATTTTCCTAAGTACAGAACTTATATAACTCTAATCACAAAGCAAATATGTATTGAGCTTTTGCTCTAAACTCAGCACTGTGACCAGTGCAATGACAGAGACGGTATAAATGTGTCCCTGCTCTCAAGGAACTTGCAATCCAGTTAAAGAAATCATCCTAACTCTACTCAGTACTCTGTAATGACCTACATGGGAAAAGACTCTAAAAAAGAGTGGATATATGTCCAAGTGATTCACTTTGCTATACAGGAGAAACTAACACAACATTGTAAATCAACTATACGCCAATAAAAAAATAATGATAACAAAAAGAAATCATCCTAATTTTTATAGGACAACCATAAGACTATCAGACTTCAGAGAAGGGCTGGAGGACTAGAAAGGTCAAAGGAGACTTCAGAGACATAAGGGGATTTTAGTTGAACCTTGAAAAGTAAGAAGAAGTTAGGTAGAAATTTAACACATTTATGCATTCAACAAATACCTACTGAGTTACTAAAGTGGCTCACTGATGGTACAAAACAATTGGGAGCTATTGGAGGTCAGGGACGTTGTTTTGAAACCAAGTCTAAAACTCTTCTAAGAGGGCAGCTCACAGTCTAATAGAGGAATCAGACAGACATATAATCAAAACATTGCAATACTGTGTAATAAGGGCTGTAACAGAAGTATGAATAGGATGCAATGGCAGCTCAAAGGAAGATGTGATATTTTGCCTGAAGTGCAGGATGAAGGAAACATTAATGCTGGAGGTGCCACTTTAGTTGAGAAAACTAAGGGTGGAAGAGGAAAGCAAGGGGAAAGGCCTAGAGATGAATGTTTCCAGGGAACTGCAAGTACTTGGCTATGTGACGAACATGGGATAACAGGTGAGGAAAGATGAGAGAAAAGACAGAAGAGGTAGGCAGAGGGACAGGTCCTTTTAGGCCAGGTCAATTCAACATGTTTACATAAGTATAGATGCTGGAATAGTAATAATATCTTTAGATGACAGTGAGAAGACTGAACTAACTGGAAAACAGTGGAGCCAGATGATTTCGAAAAGCCTTGAAAGCAAAGCAGAATAGTTCAGAAGTGGTTTCAAAAGCAAGTGGAAAACATTTAAGGTTGTGTATAAGGACGTACTAAGATGAAAGGGAGAATTTAAGTAGTCTGGAAGAATGAGTTAGACCCCAAAAGAATGGAGCCATGAGGCCACTTAGGAAGCTGTGAAGGGTATTCCAGGCATCAGATGCTCTGATCAGACCAGGGTAGGGGTAGTGCAAAAGCAGAGAAAAGACGTGAGAGAGCAATATTTAGAATAAAAGAAACCAAGCCGAACTTGGTGACCGACTAGATAGGAAGGATGAGTTTGAAGCTGGGTACCTGAGAGGACTCTGGGGTCACTGTCAAGGTCTGAGAAACTGGAGGTGGATGATTTGAGTCTGAGGAGATGGAGGGACCATATCCAGTAGACAGTCAAAATGCAGGATTGAAGGTCAAATGAGAGGGTAGTGGAACTGGAGACATTCCAAGGAATGCCCTGGACACTGGGAAATTTGGACACAGTATCTCTGGCATTACAAAGGGACTATAAATACAGGTAACACTTGGAACTAACTTCTAGCTGTGCTAGACTGGGCCAGGGTTTTCCAACCTTCTTTTGGCAGTAATTCCTCCTCCCATTTTTCTCCCCACAGTAAATCTGTTACATGACCCCAATACATAGTTCACACACACATGCACTTTTTTTTTCTTTTTTTTTAAAAATTTTTATTGGAGTATAGTTGCTTTACAATACTGTGTTAGTTACTGCTGTATAGCCACACACACACACTTTTTAAAGATAGAATTAGTGCTTCTGGGATTGAAGAGAGTTGGGGTGGAGGGGGGCATGCAGTCCTACCTTTTTGCTCACCACGGAAATTCCTAAAGCAACTCCATAGAACCCAGACGCACAGATTTTGATTTGGAGAACGTCTTTACAAATGCGTTAAAATAATGAGACACTTTGGTTTGCCATAAAGGAAAACACAGTCAAAAAGAAAAGTATCCTTTTTGCTATTTTTGCAAGAAAATGTAATACGTATACCTGGCAACTGAAGTCTAACCTTGTAGGTGTGTGCCTCTTTGTGTTCTCAGTATGCTACCCATGTTTTTATAACCCTAGTTTAGCAAATTGAAGAATCCTTTTTGCCTATATTTGTTGATTTCCAAGTTGACTGGGAAGAGATTGTTTTGTTTTGTAAGGGTAGGATCCTATATCATTAAAGCTAGCTGTTTTGAAAGCTTGTTAATCTTGAACATAGCTTCATCGGAGGAGCTGAAATACATTCATGCGTTACCCACAGATGAAAGAGTCTGCAGGAATTCACAGCAAATGGCCATGATCCCTTTTTGTATCCTGACTCAAAATTCTTTTCCCAGGAATGTACAGCTGGGTCACACTAAGTATGTTTGCTTGTACATAACACTCTGAAGCAGCAAAAATTTACCTTTTATAGATGCTGATATCTGCTTTGGCTATTAAGTTTTTGCTATTGCTACTTCTGGACATTTGCCTGTAAGTGGCGTGCTGAGGGAATAAATTAGCTGTAAAGACAAAGGATGCTTGGGAATTCCCTGGCGGTCCAGTGGTTAGGACTCCACGTTTGCACTGTCAAGGGCACCCGCTAAGATCTCACAAGCCGTGTGGCGTGACCAAAAAAAAAAAAAAAAAGACAAAGGATGTTTTAAATGATATAGGGAAATTTTAAAATATTATAAATAATTATATATGATATGTAATGTAAAATATTATGTAAACATTTTAAAACATTACCTTATTTAGGGGCATTTTCTTCTACCTTCTGGGAAAATCTATATACCTTCATTTACTCATTCATGCAACAAATTTTAAGTGTTTATTATGTGCCATGTACTGTTCCAGGCAATAGGATTAAAGCAGCGAACAAGGAAAATTCCCTGCCTTCATGGATCTTAGAATCTAGAAAAGAACACAGACAAAAATTCCAGTGATTATGTAATTACAATTGTGATAAATGTTATAAAGGAGGGTGCATAAAGCAAAGGGACCAAACCTTGTGAATGGGTTGGGGAAGGTTTTCCTAAAAAGTGGTATTTAAGCTGAGACATAAAAGATGACTAGGAGTTAGGCCAGCAAAGCGGAATTTAGGGAAGAGTGTTGCAGGGTGAGGGAATAACAAATTTGAGGCAGTGAGACAATGGTTAACTTTAAGGAACTGAAGGAACTGATGTCACCAGAACATAAAGAGTGAGGAGGAAATGGTTTGGGATAAGTTCAGAGAGGGAGGACAGAGTCTGGATTTCAAGAGCCTCCCAGAACAAGCTACTCAAAGTGGGTCCCTGGACCAGCAGGTCAGCATCACCTGGAGCCTTGATGGATATACAAATTTGCAGGTTCTACCTTGGACCTACTGAATTAGGATCTCTAGAGCGCAGGCCCAGACATCGGTGCTTTAACAAAGTGCCGTTTGTTTCTGTGCTGAGGACTTCTGCAATCTCTACAGAGACCTCATCGCCCGGGGGGCTGGCCCCTTGCTCTGCTCCTTGACCTGAAGGTCTACTTCATGTTCTAGCACCTGCTTCATCTCTACTTCATGTTCTAGCACCTGCTCCTCAGTCCCTACTCCAACAGTACACCCCTCACAGCCTCTTTCTGTTGGTGTCACTCACCCTAGCAGGTGGTTCTCTGAGGTAGATCTGTTTTGAGATAGAAAACCAAGCTAATGTCTGTGGTGTCCACTTGGCCCATGGGAAAACCCACATCTTTGCCCTCACAAACTTTGGAAATGTTGGCGGTTTCCAACGCAGCCCTCTCTTCTTGCTCTTCCCTCTTGGACAATGCTAAATATCCTTTCACCTTAAAAGTTTTTTAGGCGGGCTTCCCTGGTGGCGCAGTGGTTGAGAGTCTGCCTGCCGAGGCAGGGGACACGGGTTCGTGCCCTGGTCCGGGAAGATCCCACATGCCGCGGAGCGGCTGGGACCGTGAGCCATGGCCGCTGAGCCTGCGTGTCCGGAGCCTGTGCTCCGCAACGGGAGAGTCCACAACAGTGAGAGGCCCGTGTACCGCAAAAAAAAAAAAAAAAAGTTTTTGAGGCAAGAGCTGGGTAAAGCCTCTGTACCACCACCAACTCCAGAGGCTACAAGTCAAGATCTCCAAGGGATTCTTTCTGTAGAAGTCCCTGTCACTTGCCTACTAACCTTCTCTATTCAATCTCTCAACCTCCTTATCTATACTCCCAAAGTGGAAAAGGATCACCAGATGGAATTTTCTGAATTGTTTTACAAGTGCATTTTGAACAGATACTGAAGAATATCTACAATATGGATATATTATAAGAATAATAGCACAGATACCTGTGTGCCCACCTTACTATCATTTTTAAATCTACTGTCTTCCTGATCCTGTCCCTTCCTCCCTGCTCAGAGGTAACCACTAGCCCAAATCTTGTTTTTTCTTTAAATTTTTCTTAACAGTTTTTCTTCATAATTTTACAACGTATCCTTATGTCTTTAAACAATACTGGTACAGAAGTATTTACAGGTGAAACGACACAAAGTCCTATATTTACATTAACATAAGTCAAAGTGGGGAAAAGTGGAAGGTATAAAAGAAACACATCTCCCTTTGGTTGAAGCTCAGTGATGCGTGCGTGGGGGTTCATAATACAGCCTGTCTACTTTGTGTACATTTGTAAGTTTCCATAATAAAGAGTTTAAAAAAATTTTTTTAAATTTTACTGTTGTAAAATGCTTATGTAAGTGGAAGCATAATGTACGTATTCTTCTGCTACTTGCATTTTTTTCTCTAAAAAGTATACCCGTGATGCTGCGTGTAACTCTCATTCATTCACTTTCGTTGCTACATAGTATTTTACTGTAAGGTGAGAGAATTGTATCCCTGATGTACATTTGGGTTGTTTTCAGTTATTTTCCTAATAGGAACAATGGTATTATAAATGTTCTAGCATAGTCTCCTGGTGCACAAGTATGTCTAGGCATGGAATGGCTGGCAGAGTATGTACAACTTCAACTTTATAATAACACCAGATTATTTTCCAAAGGAATTGTTTCCATTTACATTCCGAACAACATTACATAGTGTTCTGGTTGTTCTACATTGTAATACGGATATTATCAGACATTTTAATTTTTGCAAATCTGATAGGTATGAAGGCTTCTTGTTGTGATGTTCATTTTCACAAATCTCAACTAAGGAGGTTGAGATATTTTTAAATATGTTTACTGATCATTTAGGGTTCATTTTCTATGAGGGGTCTGTTTACATCTTTCACTAGTTTTTCTATCAGTTTGTTCTTTTCTTATTGATTTGTAAGAATTTTAAAAATATGATTAGGAAACTAATCATTTGACATTGTGTGTTATGAAAATATTCTCTCCCCATTTGATCTTTCTTTATGGTATATTTTGATAATTAGATATTTTTAACTTTAGTATCAAATTAACTGAAGTTTCCTTTATGGTTTTGGTTTTTATAGTTTGAGTCTAGTGTACCAAGAATTTTCCACCTGGAAGAACTCAATAAATGTTAATAAAAGTTAAAGCATAGACATAACCATCCCACCTGTAACCCCACACTCCTATGAGTGAAATATAGCCATTGGACATGAAAACTTAAGTTCGTTAACTCAGTAGTGGTCAAACAGGACATACAAAACACTGAATTGTGTTACGAAATCCAACATAACTTTGAGCCCTGTAAGAAAATGTCTACTATTATATACTCCAGTTGCACTTTCTATATGAAGAGTCATTCTCATGCATGGAGAGAGCTGAAGATGTCAATAAATAAATAAACTACCTTTTGGCTATTTCAGAGGGCTTACATTCTTTACTTAAGAAATCAGGCATCTAGTCCCCAAGCCTTCTTGAAAAATGAAAATGAAACAGACTAGAGGCTGTAATCATCTTAATTTGAATTCATTCACTTAACAGTCATACAACAAACATGTTTTGGAACGGCTATGTCGTGCCATACGCTGTGCTAGGAACCAGATAAACAAGTGGTAAACCAAACAAAAATGATAATCTCTGCCCTGTGGTGTTTATTGTCCAGTAAGGGAGAGAGATCTTAAACAAATAAACCTATAAGTAAACATATAATTATAAGTGATATGTAGGTTCTGTGAAGTAAACAAACAGGGTATTAGGAGAGGGAGTAGTAGGAGGTGGGACAGGGACATTGGAAAGGCTGGGTCAGCGTTAACCGAAGGCTCTGAGTAATCATTCTTTTAATGAGCATTATTACTGGTGAGCCACAATAACACATTCAAATTATGTTTAGGAGTTGTTAATGTGCTAAAACAATGAGTCATAATATTTAGCCACACCATATTTTAGACAAAATAGTAACCTAAGAGCAGAATGGTGATATGTAGCTTAAAAGTCCAGTTAAATCTGAAAAATGTGTCTCTTCAGTGTCTTCATTCCCAGCCTTGGTAGCTAGCCAAATCAGCAGGTCTGGCAAGCTGTCCTTAGTGCTTTAAAGATGGAGCCTTCTTTATCATTTGGACTTGTCCCATTTCCCCAGATCACTGACTCATTTCTGCTGAACCATGAATCATGTCTGGCATCCAGTGCCATTCTGTAAGTGTCATGGAGCTCTGGAGTTCTAAAAACATGCATCTGGGCAGGGTACTTCTATGAAAGCATTCCCTAACGTGGATAGACGTCTGAGGAGAGCATGTTTCCTCCTTCCCCTCAAAAGTCTTCAGAGTAGCTGGGTAAATTTTAATTTCTTTTCAGAAGGCAGCCTGACTGGTGCATTATTTCTCAGTGGGTCATGGTGTTAAAGTAAGAGTGACAGTGGTTACTAGCTGTCCTTTGGGGCTGGCTGAAGCCATCCTGGCCATCTGAGTAAGGACAAAAATGTTTCTGACAGAGAGTTTGGGCATTTGAATCACTCCACTTATCGCCTCCAGCTGTCCAATTGCTCAGAGATGTTTCCACTCTCATTTTGGTAAAGAAGAGAAATGTTATCCAAAGAAATGAGATAACCTTATAGTGTTTATATAAGGGAAGGTGTTTGTTTGTTTTGAAATATTTATATTTGTCTTATCAAATTAATACAGGTACATTGCTTAACAAGTCAAATAATATTAAAAAACGGATCATTTTCAACTATTTTTGCAGTTTCCTATTTATTCACCTCTAGATTTCTAAATTATATGCCAGTGGTTCTCAAACTTTTTGTTCTCAGGACCCTTTTACAGTCTAAAAAATTACTGAGATGCAAAAGAGGTTCTATGTGAATTATATCTATAATTATCATATTAGAAATTAAAACTGAGGAACTTTTTAAATAGTTGCTTACTTATTTTAAAATAACAGTGATAAACATGCTCATATGAATAATTTTATGAAAAGTAACTGTATTTTCCCCAAAAAATATTTGAGTGAGAAGAGTGACATTGTTTCATGTTTTCTGCAAACCTCGTTAATGTCTGGCGTAATAGAAGACAGCTAGATTGTCGTATCTACTTCTGCACTTGGTTTGCTGTGATATGTTGTCTGGGTTGCAGTTAACTCTAAAAATCTGGCATTGTACAGATATGTAGCTGGAAGCAGGAGGAATACTTTAATAGCCCTTTCAGATAATGTGGCTATTCTGATTTGATACTACATGAAAATTCAACTGCAGTAGTTTCTTAAAGGTTAGTTGCAATGTGAAATCTGAAACCACACCAATGAACTTTTGTACCCTGCTGTACTAAAACCCTCTGTCTGTCTTGAACTTTGAATGGATAACATCACGTATTGGTCATTTGGAAAATGAGTAATGTAGATCTTCCAAATGTTGACACATTTTATTATATAATATTTAGAAACTCATATATGTTAATATCATGGATTTCATTAAAAATCTCTTTATGTATTAGGAAGCCCTAAACTCACTATGGGAGATACAAGTTTTCCAAAACTCTAATTTTTCCTTGAAAGCTCAAATTTTTTCATTGGCAACAAATGGGATCAGTTATTTTTACTTGAAACAACAGGCTTACTTCCTTCATTTTTGAGAAAACGTCTGCCAGATACCCAAATCTGAATAACCATAATTTGTCAGCTGTTCTTTCAAGTTAAGATACTGCCTCATGCATTAAGTGCCTAGTTCAACTTAAAAAGCCACACAAGTGCTCTTCTGTATTCAGGATAAATGCCTTATGCTACTTCCCATTTCGCCACCCAGAACGTTAAAAAGATGTGGACTCGAGGTTGAGATGCAATAAATGTAATGATTTTTACTGCTTCATTGAGGACATTTTTAAGTGAACCTGGCTTTTTTTTTTTAACTGCAAGTGTCGTGGTGAAGAACCCAATGACCACTACTCAGTCTTATGCTGCTGAAGCACCAGTAATTTTACCCACTGTGGCTTTTGCACCATCAGTGTAAATGTTAACACAGTGAAAAGGCAAATAATATCTTAGTATTATAGGAAAATAGTTTAGTCTTCACAGAAAGTGAAAGTGAAGAGAACCACTGTAATATGCTTATAAACCACTATTGCTTGGTATGCTGATGCTATTTTCTCTTTACTTCCTGTTCCAGAAGATGGTGGTTTAGCACCCCTTCACTAAACCAGAACCTCCATTGTTCCTTCCTTCATTGCCTCAGTATAATCATAGCACACTCTTGTTTTAAAAAATTTAATGTTTAACTTCTTGTTACTATGTAAGTATTATTTTCTGCCAAGCCCAATAGGGAAAAATGACTGCTTCCTTGCTTGTATAACTTTTAATTTTCACCTGGAGTTGATGACTGTCTCGTTTTTTATATGCTTAGCTCTGTGGTCCTAAGACAATTCATCTCAGTTTTCCAATATATTTGTAAAACATTTCCTAAATACTCTGTTCCACACAGTTAAGCCGCCAGGCCCATCTATTTTTTACCCTTCTTCCTCTTGCTCCAATATGGAGCAGCTGCTCACACAGCCAACAACTCAGCCTTCAGCCTGGGGCATCTCCTAACTGCTCAGAAGAGAGGATGCAACCTGCTGGGGGAATCTAAATGTTCATTTTCTAAACCTGCAATCAGTGACCCTATTTTAAGCTCTGTATCTCCCTCCTCCATTGTCAGTGTGTTTCCACACCCCCAAACTTGTATCTCTAAATCCTGAAACTTGCTGGGATTTTGCTGCACAAATTGCTTTCTTTCACTGACATCCCCAAGTAGGCACTTAGTTTTCAGATTTTTCAACTCTCCTCGCTTCTCATTCTGCTTTCCATCTTCCAAAAGTGTTTGAGGTCTCAGGTCTGCTGTTATCTCCCTTCCCATTCTTTTGGCCCTTGTGCTTTTATCCCTTTAAAAACCTCCTTTATTCTCATTTTAGGGTCATTTCCAGCAGAGAGTAAAGATAAACACGTGTTTTTCTGGACATTCACTATCTGTATTTACAACTACCTTGCTCTGAGGGTTTGTTCATACAAGCTCCATGGGGTCCTGCTGAGATTCATGCTTTGGAAGATTTAGAAACCCATTTCAGCAGTTGCATGTACTGCTGCTGCCACAACAGATCAAACAATGGCAGAGAATTTGATGAAGCAAATAAAATACTTACGAAATATTAACTATCAATTCTTTCCATCATTTGGTCTTTCAACAAATCCAACACAATTTTTCTGCAAACCTACTATGTGCCAGGATGCTGCTGTAAGTGTGGGATTATATTGGTAAGACTGACAAGGTCCTCTCGTGGAGTTTATAATATAGTAGGGGGAGCAAATAATAACAAAGTCAGCAAGCATATAAGATAATTTCAGATAATAAGAAGTGCTATGAAGATAACACAAGAGGATAATGTGAGAGTGTCTGAGGATAAAGAAGCTACATTAGGAAAAGGTTCAGGGACGGCCTCTCCGAGGAGGTGACATTTGAACTGAGGCCTGACTGATGAGAAGGGCCTATTTTTATAAAGACTGGGGGACAAGGTTTTCAGGAAGTACAAAAATCCTAACATGGAGAGTAGCTTAATGTGTTCACAGAATAGAAAGAAGACCAATGTGGTGGCAACACAGTAAAGGGAGAATGATGGGAGAAGGGATCCAGCAGTCAGAGCTGGGAGGCAGGTTTGAATGTTATCCCAAGTAGAGGTGATAATTGAAACTAAGGGATGAGGTAATGGCTAAAGGAGAAAGTGTACAGAAAACTGGACTAGGCAGTGTGGATGCTGCATGAGCTTGTAAGCCACCATCCCTACCTTCAAAGAACTTACAATTTAGTGAAATTGGTGAGACAAGACAGATTCCCCAAATAGAGGATTATAAAAGACAGTATAAGGGAGACAGGCTCAGTGCTTTGCGATGACCTAGAGGGAGGGGATGTGGGGACATGTGTATGCATATGGCTCATTCGCTTTGTTGTGCAACAGAAACTAACATGGTATTGTGAAGCAATTCTACTCCAAGAAAGAGCTATTAAAAAAAAGACAGTATATAATCAAGCCTTGCATGACACAGTATAGTTTAAAAAGAAAAAGGTAAACAATCATTGAGAATTGATGGTAAAAGGTGCTTTGCGTAGGAGGTGATACCTGAGCCAAACTGATGGATGAGTTATATTTGCAGTAGCTGAAAGGTGAGGAAGAGAATCTCAGCTAGAGAGAAACACATGAGCAGAGGCTCGAATGTAGGGGTGAATATGACATACTTATGGAACAGGAGAGAAAAGCTTAACTCTTGAATAGGTGAGTTTCCTTAAATGTGCTTTAGAATCTTGCTTTATAAATGGTGGGAGGGAGGGGTTCAAGCACTGAGTGGTTAGATCTCAAATTACAATAAAGATTAACGATTGCCAGGACTCCTTCATTTTTGACATTGAATAATGGTAATGTCTCCACCTAATTTCTTTTTAATATGATGTTGATTAATAATTATTACTTTAAAAATGAAAACAATTATAAAAAGGGGTACACTGAGACACCTCACCCCATCTGTCTTCATCCATCTTGTTTCCCCTCACCCCAATAGGAAGCCACTTTGATTTTCATTCCATTCTTTCCAGTTTTCCTTATGCATATGCAAACAACATGACTCTATCTTATTTCCTGCCCCCTGTTTTAGTTTCCTAGGGCTACTATAACAAAGTACCACAAACTCGATGGCTTACACAACAGAAATTTACTGTCTCACGCTTCTGGAGGCTAGGAGTCCAGAATCAAAGTATCAGCAGGGCTGTGCTCCCTCTGAAACTCTGAGAAGACTCCTTCCTTGTCTTTTCTAGCTTCTGGTGGTGGCGTTCCTTGGCATTCATTGGCTTGTGGCTGCATCACTTCAATTTCTTCGTTCAGTTGTATCATTCTTAATAGGAGCCACTTGCTAATTTCCTGAAAAAAGTGTCACTGTGAATCCTGCCATTCCTTCTCATTGTTACAACCAAATTACACCATAATAATGGATTGTTTAATGTTCTGACTCTAAGTTTGCCACAGTTTTCTTCTCAGGGAATATCTGAAGCCATTTATGTTATTAATTCTCACATTTCAGTCATGCCAATGTTCTTCCTTGCAGGTGGTACTGTGAAGGCAAGGAGCTTGAAAATTCCCCAGACGTTCACATCATCCAGGCAGGAAAACTGCACTCACTGACCATTGCTGAAGCCTTTGAAGAGGACACAGGACGCTATTCCTGCTTTGCTTCTAACATCTATGGGACAGATTCAACTTCTGCTGAGATTTACATAGAAGGTAAAGCAAAATACTCCTGGAGCATGGCACTTACTAGTAAGATATATAGTTAAAATAAATAAGTATTTATTGAGGGCCTGCTCTACCACACACTCTTCAGTGGGGATAACAGCATTGAGCCAAACAGACAAAAATCCCTAGGTTCGTGGATAGATGGCATTTACATTGTAATAGGAGAGACAGAAAATAAATGAGATAAATAAAATATATAATATGTTAGGTACATGAAATGATTCTGATCATCAGTTTCAATGTGTGTGTGTCTCATGGGAGAGGCGGTTCCCACACCAGCAACAAGCAATTCTTCAGGGCACCGATTTGGTTTCCTACAGTTTAACTCAATTCTGACCCATCTACCTGGAGATGGTGTCAGATCCAACAAGTTAAGGGCTCAGTCCCACAAGACTGCTCACCCCCACCCCCTTCAGATGCCAATCACACGCAGTAGGTGGACAGGTTACCCACAACTTCTGTCTGACTTGGCTACAAATTGGAGGTTCTCACAAACCCCTCTTCAGGTTCAATTAATTTGCTAGGGTCGCTCACAGAACTCAGGGAAACAATTATTTTTACCGGTTTACTACAGGGTGTGATAAAGGATATAGATGAACAGCCAGATGAAGAGATACATAGGGCGAGGTGGGAGGGTCCTGAGCACAGGAGCTCTGTCCCCGTGGAATTGGGGTGCGTCACCCTCCCAGTGTGCTTACGTTCACCAACCTAGAAGCTCTCCAAACCCCATACTATTAGAATTTTATGGAGGTGTCCTCACACAGGCATGACCAACTATTAACTCCATTTCCTGCCCTTCTACCCTCTCTGGAGTATGAGGTGTGGGGCTGAAAATTCCAAGCGTCAAAATTATGGCTTGGTTTTCAGGTGACCAGCCCGCACCCAGGAGCCATCCCAAGTCACCTCATTAGAACAAAGGATGCTTCCAGTGCCCTCATCACTTAGGAATTTATTAGAGTTTTAGGAGCCCTGTGTCAGGGACCTGGTCAAAGACAAGTATTAGAACAAGAGATGCTCCTAAGTGCTCATCACTTAGGGAATAATAAGGCTTATAGAAGCTCTGTGCCGGGAACCAGGGGCAGAGACCAAAATATATGTTTTCTGTTATCTTACAGCATATATGAGCATATGAAAGAAATAGAAAGCAAGGAAAAGGGATAGGAAGTATGTGTATGTATATATGTGGCGTATGTGTTTGCATGCATGTGTGTGTGTGTGTGTGTGTACAGGCGGATGTACAAGACCTCACTCACCAGGTGACATATAAATGAAGACCTGAAGGAACTGAGGGAGTGAGCCACAAAGATAGATATTCAAGGGAAAAACATTCTAGGCAGAGAAATCAGTAAGTGCAGTGGCCCAGAAGAGGGAGTGTGTCTGTCTTAGGGGACGGAGATGAGCAGTTGAGGTCAGAAGTTCAAGATGGGGTGAAGGTGGGAGGAAGCAGGTGAGCAGATCATGTAGGTCCTCACGGGTCACTGCAAGGACCTGGCTTTTACTCTGAAGGAGATGGGAAGCTCTGGAGGATTCTAGGCAGAGATGTGACATGATCGGACTTAGTTTTTAACAGGGCCACTCTGGCTCCTGGTTGAAAATATACCAAAAGGAGCAGAAGCAGGGAGACCATTTGGGAGCCTTGGAAAGGCATTTATATCAGGACCAAAATTAGATGACTAATTTTAGGGAACAAATCAATTTATTTACCTGTATATTGACCTCAGTTTTTGTATTTATTTATTTATTTACGGCTAAGTTGGGTTTTTGTTGCTGCGAGTGGGCTTTCTCTAGTTGCGGCGAGCGGGGGCTACTCTTTGTTGCGGTGCGCGGGCTTCTCATTGTGGTGGCTTCTCTTGTTGCGGAGCATGGGCTCTAGGCACATGGGCTTCAGTAGTTGTGGCATGTGGGCTCTAGAGCACAGGCTCAGTAGTTGCGGCACACGGACTTAGTTGCTCTGCGGCATGTGGGATTATTCCACACTAGGGCTCAAACCTGTGTCCCCTGCATTGGCAGGTGGATTCTTAACCACTGCACCACCAGAGAAGCCCTGGGAGCCATTCTTTGGTACTTTTATCATCTCTAATACCTTATGTATGCCTTGCTTTTAGCACTTAAATATTGTATTATTATGGTATAAAGGCGGGAACTGTCTCATTCTTCTTTATATCTCCAACACCTTATATAGTACCAAGTACATAGTGGTTATTTAATAAACTTTTATTGAATAGATGATTGAATAATGATAATAACAATGAACAATATATGAATAGAAGTGTGTTGCATGTTTTCATCCTCAAATTTTTGGAGTACAATAAATACCTCCAGATTTAGCTGTGTGATATCTTCCTGGAATTCACTATCTTGAGAAGCAAAGCCAGGATCAAAGCTCTGCTAACAGTGCTGAGATTGGATTGCTGATTTTTAAAAATTTGTAGTAACAGAGCTTCAAACACCCCCACTCCCAAGATGAAATGTGACTTGTTAATATTAGGACTGGATGGAAGAACATCCACCTACACCTACAACGTTTGGAATCTAATGTAATCCCTTCTTTTATTTAATCTATGTAGGCCAAGAGCAAGAGGATTTATGGACACCACAGAATGTCTGCAAAGACTGCTCTATTAGTCTAAAGGCATCAGCAGGTGTTTTATATACAAGAACACATGGAATTTGGGCCAGTTAATTTGAACTCTGCCACTAACTAGCCATGTGACCTGAGCAAGTACTTCAACTACTAAGGGTCTAGTTCCTCATCTGTAAACTACGTGTTAGTTTAGGTAATCACTGAGATTATTTCTAGGTCTAAAATTCTATAGGTCTTCAAATGCCTAGGAACCAGTTTAAGAAATTTTTTTTTAGGGGTCTTCCCTGGTGGCACAGTGGTTAGGACTCTGCACTCCCAATGCAGGGGGCCTGGGTTCGATCCCTGGTCAGGGAACTAGATCCCACATACATGCCACAAGAGTTCACATGCCAAAACTAAGGAGCCCACGAGCCGCAACTAAAACCCAGCACAACCAAATAAAAATTAAAAAATAAATAAATACATTAAAAAAAATTTTTTTTAATTACATGTCTTATTTTTATTTTTCCAGGGGTTTCTTCTTCTGACTCAGAAGGGGACCCTAACAAGGACGAAATGAATCGGTAATTCCAATTTTCTATCTTATTTAGCATCCTCAGGTCCTGAGAAAGCTGCTAATTGTTTAGTAGAACTTGAAGACGGGGGCTCCAGGGTTTGACCTCAAAAAAAAATAAGGTTGGGTGGATTTGGAGAAAATGCTATTTCTTTTGCTTGTTGCTGCTTAAAAGATTAATTTTAATATTCCCAATATTTTAAAAATGAAGTATCACGTATGAAATATCATCATACTTATATGTAAAGAATAAAAAACAAATAACTCAGTGGTTAAAAAAAAAGTCATGTTTTCTAACTAAATAATAGTATTCAAAATAACACACAGTCTGGTGAAGAAAAATTATATGTATGAGTGATCTGGGCAAGACACAGCCTTTTTGCTAAACGATTGTATTGGGTAGTGAACAAAGTTACATTACTTTCCACAACCATTGGCTAAGCGCCTCCTCTACACCAGGAACTTCACTAGATGCACTGGGTACTAAGAAAAATCAGATGCTTCCTGCCTTCAAGAGGCTCACAGTCTAGGAGAGGGAAATATATGTATAGCAAATATAGCAAAAGATGTATACCACACATATAGACAGTAAGAGTAATAAAGTGTAATAGACTATGATATAACCATGTGCAGGGTTTAAGGACTTGGCACAAAGGGCTCTTTATTGGTTGGGGAGGGAAAGAGAGATCAGGAAAGGCTTCACAGAGTTGGTGACCTTGAGCTGGGTCTTAAAAGAGCAGTAGGTGGACACCCCCGAACAAGGGAGGAAAGGGTGTTTCGGGAGGAGGAGACTGTGGACAGAAGGCATGGGAACTAGAAACAGACACAACAGCCATCCCTTGAGACTGACTACCTGAAACATGGGCAATGTCTGGAAGACAGGTTAAGGAGCCAATAACTGAATTTGCGTATTCTTTCCTCTCCTACAGAAGGCAAGCTCTTAAGGGCAGAAATCATGACTTATTCTTCAAAATGTGGGGGGTATGCCTACTTTGGAATGATAATTTGCTTTTAGCTTTTGTGCACACATGAAAATTCATAACCAGAGTAAATGATTTCTCCCTTTAACTCTCTTCCTTATCATTCTCATGGCTTCAGTTCAGTTCCTCTTCTTTCCTGTCTCTTTATGCCAGTCCCCTCCTTATAGATACTCCAACCTTTTTCTCTTTTACAGTCTCCAAACTACATACAGCCAGTTCAAAGATAATTATGATCTTATCATTTTCCCGACTTAAAAAAATTATTACCTATGGGAAAATAAAAATCAAACACAAAACAAACAACATTTTAAAAAATCTCAACGTGGGCATACAAAGCTTTATTCAATAGAGTGTCAACCAGGCTTTCCTGCCCCTCCTCCCCCAATCCCCCATCTCAGGCTCTCTACATGGCTGCCATCTCACTCAAACAATGTGCGGTTCATTTTCACCCCTTCGTTCAAGCTGTTCACTTTGCTAGGAATGACCTATCTTCTCTGCCTGGCAAACTCTTATTTATCCTTCAAAGCCCAGTCAAGTTCTATAATAAGCTCCTCTACCATTGCACATACATCGCTCCTTCCTCAAGGCCCTCATAACATGGGTATGAATTAGAGCCTAATGGGTATGAATTTGATATATGAACTTAAATAAGCAAGAAATATCTCATTTGTTCATTTTCTTTAAATCTACTTGTAGTAGTTAGGATTTAGCTCCAGTTGTGTGTAATAGTGACCCCAAATAACAGTAACTTAAATAAGACAAATATTTTTCTCCTTTACATAAAAATATGAATTTGGCTGGTAAAACAGCTCCAAATTCCACTGGGTTCCGGTCTGCTTCCAGCTTTCTGCTTCACCTCATTCTAAGATGTGGCCTCATCTTCTTAGATTGAAAGGAGTAAAGGACATACCCTACTCCCCTTTTAAGGTCATCTCTCTTAAATTACATACATCACTATCCTTCATATCCCATGACCAGAAAGTAGGCATGTGGCCACAGCTAGCTTCAATGAAGGTTGGGAAATGCAACCTTTATTTGGAGTAGCTGTGTAAAGAAATCAGGGATTCTAACATTGTAGAAGAAGAAGACAGATGCTTCAGGAACACTGATAGCCTCTACATCATCAAATGATTCTGCTTCTGAGATTCCATCCTACCTGGCTCTGGGAAAAAATTCAATCAGTCATTATTGGGTGTCCCTTTCCCCCTCCAAATCTGTGCAAAGATTCCTGGGATATAGCAGATACAGAGATGTAGATATAGAGTTTGATATTAAACACTGCTCTAAGCATCTTACATGAATTACCTTATTTAACCCTCACAAAAACCCTATGAGGTAAGAATTATTATTTCCTCATTTTAGAGATGAGAAAGCTGAGGCAGAGAGAGGTAACATCTAGACAAAAGGAAAGCCCATCCTGTCATCGGTCATCTATCCCCACAGGTTATGGGTGAGAGGCCCATGTCCCAGATCTCAAGGTCCCTTCAAGTCTAGTGCTTTGTTTCTTCCTGATACGTTTGGGTACTGATATCTTTAGCAAGATTGGGAGCCTTTAATCGAGGGATTGTCATCCCCTCTGGACACAGGTTCTCCCTCTTGTTAGGTTCTCTGGCAAGATCCCTGGACCTCTCTCTTCCCCACAACAAAACTGAAATAATCTACCCTCTGCAGCCTTCTCAAGAATACTTTCTGGCTCCCTTGCCCTTCAAACAATCTCTTTAATTTAATTTGTGTAAACCTGAAGAGCTCATTGACTCAGGCTATTTCTGCTTTTTGCCATGCCAGAATCCCAGAAGCAAAGATTTACAAAGCCTGGCCTCCTACTTGAAATAGGAGGGGGAGGGAAAACACAGAGGGCAAAACCAAAACAGATCTCAAACAATCTTCTGCACATGCTCTGTCACAGCACTTGTCTTGAATCTCAGTGAGTTGAGAATATGCTGGAGTCCCCAGCTCTGCCAACAGCAGCTAACTCAAGGACAGAACTGGCGTCTTACGATCTTCCTGTTTACACTGCCTAACAAAGTGTGTAGCAAAGCCCTCAGTAAATGTTTGTGTAATATTGTTGAACGAAGATTTCTGTAAGCATTTCTGAAAGCTTTGCTGAAAGGATTTTCACAACAATGATTGGTCTGTTTTATAATCTCTATTTTAATCACTTCTCAGAATCCAGAAGCCAAGTGAGGTGTCATCCCCTCCCACTACTTCTGCAGCCATTCCTTCAGCAGTACCCCAAGCCCAGCCTGTGGTGGCCCAGCCCAGTGTGTCAACCATTCAGCAGGTACAAGGGTCTAAGTGAGACACAAGCGCCATGGATTGTGACAGGCAGGCACTGTGACCATGACCATGGCATGATCATGTTCTCCTCTGTTGCAACTTCATAATGACCTAGGGCAACACACTTCTATAGTCATGATAATCACTTTGTGCTTCTGATGTATGATATCAGTAGTTCCCCCGGCTTTGGGAACATATTCTCTAACTTCATAGGCAAATTTCATAGCAAAAGAAACTCTACAAATTAGTCTCTGATATTCCAGCTTTATGAAGGGCATTGACTACATATACGATGAGCTGCCAGCTCTCACACTGGCCCAAGACACTCTGTATCATGAAACTGAGTTTCATGGAGCTATTAAAAAAAAAAAATTCTACTTTCTAAGATAGAGCAACCATGAAATTAATTTTTAGAAAACCTCCAAGTCTCTCATCCTTCAAGTTAACAATGATGATGATAAGAGTGATGCTTATTGTAAAAACATTTTTAAAATACAGAAAGTATATTAAGTAAAAACTTTAGTCAAGGTTCGACTCCTCTGCCCCCACTCTTCAGAGGTACCTCCTGTTATTAATTTCTAGCAGATAGTTCCAGGCATTTTCTATGCATATCTATAAATGTATATTATGCATATACTTTAAAAATATGAAATCATACTAATAGAAACATACTTGTAATGTGTTATTGATATATTTAAATATAAATATTGATGTATATAAAGATCTACAACCTTTAAAAAAAATTTTAAAGTACTTATCTGACCCATTTAGTAATGCAGAGGGGTCACATTTTAGTTCTAATTCAGTAGTTTTAAAACTGATCTGTGGAGCCTCAGGGGTCTATGGAACTTCTTCAGGGGGTTAGGGTTCATTACATAGCTCTATATGCGAGGGGGTGGGGATGGCCAGCACGTATTTACGGCCACCATGACCTAGAAAGAAATACAATCAGTTCAGCATGAAATTTCATGTCTGCAATTCATAGACGTAGAAAACGTCAGTCTTTGGTTTTAGATTAATTTCATACACCAAATTCTTTAGCTGCATTATACCTATCTATCATCTGTCTACCTACCTATCTGATAATCCCAGTGACAATGAATCTATTGTTGGTTCCCTTCTAACAGTGTCAGAGCCCTCCCAACTATCTGCAAGGATTGGATGGAAAACCTATCATTGCAGCTCCTGTGTTTACAAAGGTAATCAAACTATAACTTCTTTCTGTCACGGCTTTAAACACACCACAACACCCAAACAAAGTTGTAGGATTCAAAATTCACTGATTTTATCTCAGGATTTTGGTCTCTTATAAGTACAGGACAGGATTTGGGGTTTTGTGGTAGCTGTTACCATGTCGCTCCAAGTTGCGGATTTCCAATATTAGTTTGTATAATAAGGGAAAGGTCATCCCCACTCATCACATTGATCTCTATGGCCATCCTATTGCTTTTAAACACAGTAGCCACACCTAGGGGTCAGGTGATACACTTCTAGGCACTTACTATCCAAGGGTTTCTCTGGATGTCTTTGGTATTCAAGGAGATGGAGTTACATGCTCTTAAGAAGCTTAATACAAAGCCTCACTCTAGAACAAAGAGCTTTCTTTTTCTAATCCATGGTATCAACTACTGTGGTGGCATCAAATTCTGAGTCTCATAATCTTTGTATTTAGAACTGGAAATTTTACTCAGGCACTTTCATTTACAAATGAAAAAACCAAGGGAGGGCCAGGGAGATTAAACAATGTATCCAATGTCACAGAACTAGCAAGTGGCCGAATCAGGACTAGAAACAAGTTGTCCCAATTCTGTCTACTGTTCTTTCCCTTATATAACATAGACTTAGTTTATATGTTGCCCAGGACAATAAACTCAAAGGTGCAAAACTGAGTCATATTGGATTTGTTTTGGTATTATGAAAACCACATGGATGGAGTCTATGCCTGGATTTACAGTTTATTGTTTGTAATGAATACCAAACTTAAGCCCAAAGAAATTTTATCCACTCAGAAGTATGATTTAGAGGAATGGTTCTCAATCAGGGTTAATTTTTTCCCTCGAAGGACATTTGGCAATGTCTGGAGGCATTTTTTTGATTTTCACAACAGGGGGCTGGCATCCAGAGATACTGTTAAATATCTTGTAATACACGGGATGACAGCCTCCTGCAACAAAGAATTATCCAGCCCAAACTATCAATAAGTCCTGGGGCTGAGAAATCATGCTATAGAGCAAAGTGGAAAAAAAAAATGTCTTTTCCAATGAGTACTGATCCTAAAAGTATTGCTAAATTCACAACTTCCACAGAAACATCCATTTTAGTGACGTTCCACCATATCAGCTCATCCAAGATGGTTTTCCAAAATCAAGCAGAGTCTAAGAGTGAGACATGTTTATCCATAACTGTATCAGGTTGGCAAACATTCTTATGTGAAACAAGATGCCTCTCAATTTTTCAGGTTTGTCTCTTGTAACCGCTTTCGGAATTTAAGTTTTGCTATTCTCAAAGACTTGAAGTAGGAAAGCAACATGTTGTGATTTGGTGAATACCAGACTTGGATGAAGAGTTATAAGTGGACCTGTGTGTGTGTGCGCGCACGGGCGCGCGCGCGTGTGTGTAATGTAGCTAACAGAGCTACCCCTAAGTGTCTCCTAGTTCACTGCTAAGTCACCTAGCCTTAAAACAGAGCTTTAAATGCCGAGAAATCAGGACACTTTAATTTGTCGTGCCTATTTGTCACACCCTTTGTCAGGCAATGCTGACTCTTCAAAGGCAACTAAATCACAGAATAATTTATACCCAGTCCCAAACTGACATCTCCTCCACTCGTCTCCTCAACACCATCTGCCCAGCTATACAGCAAAGAGGTGTCCTTATCTCCCTCCACACTTTCAAATATTTTTGGGTGCTCTGTCTTCCCTGCATCTACATCACCTGGTACATGCCTCTGGTACAACATTTAGCACAATAATAAAGATGTTTAGTTTTCTGTCTCTCCCAAGAGCCTTGAAGGCTATCTCTAATATCTACATAGGAGTCCATAATGGTTATAATAGGTCCAAAGCCATTTCTGTCATTCTGAAAAGCCTAATAGGACTTTAAAACCTATTCTTTACATTTAATTTTCATGGACTGGTTAGCCTCAAGTTTAGCTGCTTTTGTGTGGTGACTGATTACCTCCCTCTAATTAGACGCTCTGATTTGCAGATACCTATATGCCTTTGATGAATAAAAATGGGGAAGATAATTAGTCATTAGTATATGTTGTTAATTAGATACATCTCCAAAAACATTAGATCCATGGTGGGAAAACAGTCCCTAGTACAGGGACTCAAACTCTGGTGAGGCTTTCTCAGCCCTCGGGAAGTGTGCTTTTGCCTCCATAAATGGGATCAGGGTTGTTCAGACGTAGGGCACCAGCATAGGCTGTGGCTCAGATTCCAGAGGGACTTATCAGCAATGCTGTGCTTGCATTAGTTTCCATGAGTGAGGGTAGGATTGAGGTCATCGTCACTGCCAGTGACATTAGAATATTTCTGAGTCAGAGCCACTGATGGTGGTAATCACGTGGCACAGGCCCTGATAACTGATCACTGGCATATGTTTGTTCAGGTTATTCCTTGCTCTGTTTACTTCTTTAGGGACTTCTGGCATTCCAATCCCTATGACTCACTTTCTATACTGCCCAACAATTATTTCTCTGCCAATAATGGCAAGAAGCCATTCTTTTGAAAGCAACGATTAGAGAGCAGAGTTTTATTTAACTCCTTGTACCTCCTTTGGTGATAGGGAAGTACTGGTATTATCTTCTTTTTAAAGAAGGTTAAAATGAAAATGAGGGTTGCCCAGCAAAACAGTGGTAGAGTTTGAAAGAGGTCTGGGGTCCCATATGCTAATTCACTGCTCTACCTATAGAGGATACCTATATTTTTGAAATATTTTATGGAGATAGACTACCCTCCAACCTCTATACAGTATCAAAAACTTTCACTCTGTTTATGGGGGGAAAACAGTGCTCACACTCCTTGAGTGTGAAGGGAGGTAGATGATCAAATTAGAATCTTACTCCTATCACTATTCCCACTCCAACAGCAGCTGCTCTGGCAGGATTTCAAGGCTGCAGCCCTGGCTCCAGCTGCTTCAGCAGTAATTTGAAGAGTGCAAGGGGGCAGGGGAAGTGAGAATTTGAGGAACGGCACTTCATTATATAATAGCTGAGGCAGGAAACCCTGAAATGACAGGTACAGTGGTTGGCCCTAGATTCCTGAAGATTACATCGGCCCCTGTCCACAACCTGACAATTCCAGAGACTTCTCTGACTCAACTGTTGCACTGGGCACCTGTGACAATATAGGGGCAAAAAGGTCTTCAATCAAACGGTTCTTTATCAGTAAAAACTGCTGTGATCCAACTCCGGTCTAAAAGCACTATAACATTCACTTCCAGCATCTCCCAAGGTGCAAAAATAGCAACTGGATTTAAAAAAAGAATAAAGTGACAATATGAACCTTACAGCTGATATCTTTTAACCAATAAGGGAGATGCCTTTTCTCAAGGATGTCCCTGCATTATATCTGTGGGTATAGGTCTTCCTAAGCAGGAACTGTGTCCTTTCAACTCACATTTACAGCACCTGGCACAGAGCTTGGCACAAAGCGGGAACATAGTTATATTTATTCTGTGGTGAACTGCTTCCATTTCAGCTAAGACGGAATTATTGCTTTTATCACTTTGTGGCTTCAGAGTGTTTTTAGGAGTAGAGAAAAAATCCAATGTCAAATGGCATGCTTGGAAGACATGCTTCTCAAGTCTCTGTGTTGTCAAGTCATCCTACAAAGAATGTCTTCCTGGATGGTCAGTATGGTGATGACACACAAGACAGATTTGCACTTTGGATACTGTTTACTGCAGGAGGTTGCAGACTTTTCATTATAGGGACTTCAGTTCAGATCCATAATTCCTAGTTAAGACTAACTTAATCTTAGCTAGTTGGGGAATGTTTCATGTCTTATTCTTCTTCAGTGAAGTCAAGATAAATATGATCAAGTCTTACACAATGTGCCATTAGTAACAGCCTAAGACCTACTGCTGTGTTGAACACGGCCCCATCTAAACTATGTTCAAATGGTGTAACTGGTTTGGACCGGATGTGCAGCAATGTAAGCCGATTTCTTCTTATGAGACTTTTGTAGAAAAGCACAGTTTTCAGCAATAACAACTATCATTGTCCTTCAAATTATGACCTTCAACAACCTTTTCTAAGTGCCTTGTAAGATGACCCCTGGCAACTCCTTACTGAGTATTGACGACATGTCACACTGGAATGAGCTTCCATCTCATATCACAGTCCCTTAGCTGGCATATTCTAGAACTATAGTATCTCAGGTATCTGGCTAGACTCTCCAATAGAACACAGGTTTTGGCCTTCAATTGCAAGTGAATAATTACAACCAACTAATGTTGGTCTCAACTGTAACATATTCTCTCAAGGAGGTCCTTTTGCAAGCAGGACCTTGGTGTAACCTCTGCAGATTGAGATTTGGTTCATATATCTGAACCTCAAGCCATGTCAGAATGTAGATTGACCTCATTCTGCTTACATCTATTATTTATTTATTTATTTATTTTTACGGTACTCGGGCCTCTCACTGTCGTGGCCTCTCCCGTTGCAGAGCACAGGCTCCTGACGCGCAGGCTCAGCGGCCATGGCTCAAGGGCCCAGCCGATCCGCGGCATGTGGGATCTTCCCGGACCGGGGCACGAACCCGTGTCCCCTGCATCGGCAGGCGGACTCTCAACCACTGCGCCACCAGGGAAGCCCTACATCCACTTTTTAAATGTGCCATATTTTATTCATTCAATCCCTTCTGCCACCACCACTTTTTTTGCTTTGGTTTTCTTATTTGTTTGCCTCAAGAAGGAACGAAACTCCATTATGTATGAATCCCAGGGAGATGTCTGACTGTCATTAAAGTTTTCAATGGGCCCCCAAAACTACCATCTTAGCACAGAATTTGCTCAGATGTCAGGGTGGAGGGCATATTCACCAGCTTGCCAGGAGCACCCAAGACTCATTGATGCTCCCTGCTTACTGAGAACATTCCATTCTTATCACTAGAAGCTATTGTTTTGGGGTAGACAAGGAATAACCAGGTTTTTAATCAAATAGTTCCTTATTACTTCAACAACCACTCTGTGAAAATCACAGACTGAATTCCTTCAGCAAACAAATTTGGGAATGCAAAAAAAGAACAAAACACTAACTCCGAACTATAGCGCCCCCTGGCCGTCACAATATCAACTAACACATCCTTCTGAGGTAAAAGTCTCCTACTACAGCTAAAGCCACGTGGTTAAACCCACCCCAGTATTCCTAAAATAAACGCCATAAATATGATAGGTCTAAGCACAAAATATCATATATTGTTAAGAGCTATAAACAATCACAAGATATTTGTAAATGACAAAAGCAAAAAAACTACTGGCCTTCCCCTTCTCCAAAGCAAGAGCCAATATGTCCTAAATACAGACCCCAAAATTGTAATAATGGGAAAGCCTTGCAGCATTTGTTGCTGATAGAGCTTGTAGAGAAAGTTAATCACAACCTTTCCATGTTTATCATCTTTAGGCCTATATTAAAAATAAAAATGTGCCCACATATATGCCAAAGGAGCATTTCATAATCAAATGAAGTACCAACTACATAAACGTATGTGTGACTTTAAGCTCACAAATCATGATGAGTGAAAGATAAGTTGTGAAAGGAAAATGTGAGTTCCATTCTCCCATAGCATCTATTATAGAATATACCGATATTTTACAATGGAAAGTGATTTTTGTGAACTTTTTTGGGGGGAAGCGTGAAAGAGCATTTAACAATGCCTTCACAAAATTATGACATATTTTACCATGACCTAAGACTCCACATGTGACTATGATTTCATAGAGATTGTCATTGTTTACCTCCCTCAACAGACATCGAGGCTATCCTGTGAAGAACACATAAGGAAAAGAAAATAGCAAAACAAACGTCAATTTCCAGGACTACAGAAAGTAGGCAAGGCAAAGCCAAGAAAATAGTCACTTACTTAGGCCACAGAGATAGTCCACCTTGTGGAACAGTCTTGTGTGGAAAAATATACATTACTCCCATACTGAATACACCTAGTAGATATTCACTGCAGATTTTTTAAACTGTTATTATTTCTGAAAACCAAACTCTACTTGGGCATTTTCTTAAAGGAAGCAGAATTACTTCAAATATTAGTATTTTTGCAAACCCTCAAAATGTTTCACCTAGTATTCAATAAATTTTCTGGCACTGCAACAGAGAGGAAAAGGAAGAAGCTAGTGAGGGAAAAGCTTCCTATGCACTCAGATGATTCTGTCTTTAAAAACAGATTCAGGGACTTCCCTGGTGGCCCAGTGGTTGGGAATCCGCCTGCCAATGCAGGGGACACAGGTTCGAGCCCTGGTCCGGGAAGATCCCACATGCCGCGGAACAACTGGGCCCGGGCACCACAACTACTGAGCCCGTGCTCTGGAGCCCACAGGCCACAACTACTGAGCCCACAGGCCACAACTACTGGAGCCCGTGCTCTGCAACAAGAGAAGTCACCGCAGTGAGAAGCCCACGCACCGCAGTGAAGAATAGCCCCCGCTCGCCGCAACTAGAGAAAGCCTGTGCGCAGCAAGGAAGACCCAATGCAGCCAAAAATAAATAAATTAATTAATTAAAAAAAAATAGATTCAATGTGCCTCCACAGAATTGAAGCTGCTGGAAATGTACAAGATATGGAGAAAATCCAAATATGGAGGCAATGGTACCTTTTTCGAAAATTCAGCACTGGGAGTAGATTCCAAAAATATATACTTTTTGGTTCTAACAATACTCTTCTCATTACAGATGTTACAAAATTTATCAGCCTCTGAGGGTCAGCTAGTTGTCTTTGAATGCAGAGTAAAAGGAGCTCCATCTCCTAAAGTTGAGTGGTACAGAGAAGGGACCTTGATAGAAGATTCTCCAGATTTTAGAATTTTACAGAAAAGTAAGTTGGTGCTTTAAAATTATTTTTCTGATAATTTTTATAGATTTATTGTATACATTTATTTTTATAACTTTTAACAACTAATTAAAATGTAATAAAAAGAATAAAATAAAAAACACTTATACTCCACCAAACTAAACCCTATTACTAATATTTTGGTATATATTCTCCAAAAATTTTTCCATGCATATATTTTCTTTAAATAAAAATAAATTTTTTTTGTAGATTGATTTTTTCACTCAACATTTCATGAACATCTTTCCATATTAATATAGCACTTTTTTACTTTTAAAAATAAGTTGATACAATCAGTTTCATATTTACTTACTCTCCTATTGTTGAAAATGTAGACTGTCCACAAATTTTTACTGTTAGAAACTATATTTCAAAGCTTGTTAACAGAGAAGATCTTTGTGAATATCTATGAATAAATCTGAGTACTAGAATTGCTACTGTAAATTCACATTTTTTTAGGCTTTTAATATAAATCATCAAAATGCCATCCAAAAAGGTTGAACTAAATTTAGGATGATTATATAATTGATGATCTAACCTGGGACACCTTGGGGAGTAACAGAGGGTGCTAGTAATCATTACACAGAGATCCCAGGAATAAACCAGATCATCCCAGTTGAACTGGGACACATGCTGTTTCAATTACATTCTACTACAACCAGCAACATATGGGAACTTCTTTTGTCTTATAGCTTCACTATCAATGGGTATTAAACAGTTTTTAAATCTTCACTAATTTTATAGGTCCCAAATGGGAATACTTGTTTTAATCTGCTCTTCACTAATGAGATGTGGAAAGGAACTTTTTTTTCCTATTTATTGGGTCTTTGAATTTACTTTAAAATTACCTATTATATCCTTTGTTCATTGTTTATTGAGGTTTTACTCTTTTTATTGTAAGAATTATTTATATATCCAAGTAGTTAATTCTTCTTTTCTTGTCATGCAGTGCTTTCACCTTGACCCATTTCAGTCGTAAAATATGTTGAAAATTATTTGCTTCTTGGTTAATTTGTTTCTGCCTATCACAAAATAGATATATGAATCAAACTACTATCAGATTTAACAACAATGATATATTCTGAATAGCAGCAACAATGATATATTCTGAATACCATTTAAGCTGAGGCAAAAAACCTCCACTAGTTCTATCAGTGTAGAAGAATGTAACTAAATTCAACAACTATTCCTTGAGTGCCTGCAATTCTATAAACCTTAGTTGAGCACCTGTTTTCAGTACCAAGCGGGCACCTTCAGGAATACCAAAGAATTTTAAGACAAAGAACTGCTCCTGAGGAACCTGTCATCTATCCTGAGGCTCTTAATATTAGAAACCTTAGGGCAGGAGGTCTACGCTACATTATATCAGGATGTGAGAGCCCAAAGCCAAGAATGATCTCTCAGTCTTCACAAACTTTTTCAGGTCAGGCTGAATGGGTACAATAAAAGCAAGTCATCCTGAATCCCAACTAATTCAGTAACTTTTCCTCACCTAAGGTTTATGTGTCCCAAGTGGAACCCAAGTATGTCCCAAGATACAGCCACATCATTTAGTTAGCAGCTCTCTTGCTGCCCTTCTGTGATAATGATCCTATCCCTGTCAAGGTCATTGGTGCTTAGGTCATTTTACTTAAAATTTACAGATTAGCCTCGTCAAATTACTCATGAGTATGCAAAAGACACTTCTATAGGAAGCTTCTGATAAAAATATCACCTCTCAGTAAAATAAATGCTCAGAATCTTTTAATTTTTTTTTTCTTTTAGAACCTCGATCCATGGCAGAGCCAGGTAAAGATCATTTTAACTTTAATTTCATTTGTATGTGATCCGTGACTTGAAATATATAATAAACATATTGAAATTACACTGTTGTCAAGAAAAAAAGTTTTACAAAGAAGATGGAAGCCAACTCTAGCTACGACTGTAGGAGAAGGAAAGGCAAGCATGTGCAAGTTTGGAATATATATTCAATAGCTAATGTGAATGCAGTTAGTTCTGCGTTGTTGAGGAATGTTTCTTAGGAATATTTTCCCTCTTCCATTGGCCCCTACTCATGACCTCCTTAAACTGGGCAGAGCAATTTCCATGATGCTATCAATTCCAATTCCACAGCCTATGTATCTCAAAAGTTATGCATCAGATTTTGAAATTCACAGAATCAATAAAATGTTTATGATGGTATTTGATTTGGTTGGGAGGATATTAAGATGACACATGGAAGCTCTTACCTCTAGAAAATACAAGTTGCTCACAAAACACGGCATAAACATCTGAATGTCCTCTCTATCATCACCCTGAAAAATAAGATTGTATTTGTGCCCATGGGTAAGAGTGATGGTTTGGAATTTCATTATTATAATTCTTGCTTCTGAAAACTGAATGGAAAGGCATTCTCGATGTAGACATTGAATATCCATGTTGCATAACCCTACACTAGGCCCTTGGGGATACAGTAAAGACCAGAGTGCTCTGGCTCTAGCATTGCTTGTAGTGGAGAAGCATTTTTCCCTTTGAAAATATTTCAGGCTTTTGATACTTTCAACCAAAGCAAGCTTTTTCACTAGGCAGTCTCATACAGAAAATAGTTTCAGAGTCACCCAAAAGGAGTCCCTGCTCAAAACAAGCCCCAGCTCCATGATCTAAAATTTCATGTTCAGAGAGTTCTTCTTTCCACCTTGGATAAAGCAAATACCCTTTGGAGACAGAATACTATATATCTTATCAGGCAGGTATAGTGTAGTATGAATGAATTTATCAGATCATTTTCCGAATGCAGGTTGCTGAAAGATGAGAGTGCAAATGTTTGGGAAGGGAACAGAGAGAAGGAAGCATAAGACTCAGAGAAAGGACATAGAGGTACCAAAACCAGACTTTGCCTCTCCATCATTTAGGATTCTTTGGGCAGCACGTAAACAAGACCTAACCAAAAATGGCTTAATCAACATGAAAAATGTATCTTGTTACATAGCATGATGCCCTAAGAAATGGTAGTCTTGAGATTGGTTAATTTAGCATCTCAGAGATCATCAGGGGCCAAGCTTTTTATTTTTTTCTCCCCGTTCTGTCATCTTCAGAGTATCCTCTTAGACTGGTTCTACTCATATACCCAAGACGGCTGCCACAGTTCTAGGTATTACATGCAGATGACAACATCCAAAAGCAAAAATAGGGAAAAACGCTCTCTTTTACCCCTTTTAAAAGGCAAGAAAAACTTACCCAGAAACTCCCCAGGAGATTTTCCCTAATATCTTATTGACCAGAATTGTGTGTCACATGCTACCACCTTAGCAAGAATAGAATGGTAGGGCTTCCCTCGTGGCGCAGTGGTTGAGAGTCCGCCTGCCGAGGTAAGAGACACGGGTTCGTGCCCTGGTCCGGGAAAATCCCACATGCCGCGGAGCGGCTAGGCCAATGAGCCATGGTCGCTGAGCCTGCGCGTCCGGAGCCTGTGCTCCGCCAACAAGAGAAGCCACAACAGTGAGAGGCCCGCGTACTGCAAAAAAAAAAAGAATAGAGTGGTATTTCACACAGACCTATTTTTGCTTTAAATCCTAATTTGTTTTTGTGATTTTTAAGCTCACTGTTTCTTGGTCCTTTTTTTTTTTTTTTTTTCTTTGGTACGCGGGCCTCTCACTGTTGTGGCCTCTCCCGTTGCGGAGCACAGGCTCCGGACGCGCAGGCTCAGTGGCCATGGCTCACGGGCCCAGACGCTCCGCGGCATGTGGGATCTTCCTGGACCGGGGCACGAACCCGTGTCACCTGCATCAGCAGGCGGACTCTCAACCACTGCGCCACCAGGGAAGCCCTCTTGGTCCTATTTTTGACATCTGGACTGATGACATAAAAACAGATAATCTGCAAATCCATAATATACATTATATTATCATTAAATCCTCTTGTTGATTGTCTGCATGGAGTTATTCATTTTACTTCCTTTGGCTCATTTACTATGCTAATCAGTCAATTCAATCAAATAATTGGACTAAGTGTTTTCAAACAATTAATATAATCGGCTTCTTCTATTGACTTTTATAGAATCACCATCTAATATCAGAAAATTCCATAATTCCATTGCCATAAATAAGTCAGTAACCATTCTGCTTTATTGGCTTTAGAGGAGATCTGTACTTTGGTCATTGCTGAGGTATTTGCAGAAGACTCTGGGTGCTTCACCTGTACTGCAAGCAATAAATACGGCACAGTGTCAAGCATTGCACAGCTAGATGTAAGAGGTAAGGGCTCTTTCAATGCCAGAACAGTTTAGTCTATGACTTTGATTATGAGTATGGACAATGTATATTACCCTCTCTTACTGCTTTTCATATGAAGCTAGCTTGGCTCTCCTAAAATTTTTTGAATTACTGAGGAAAGTGTCCTTGAACAGAATCCAGTTTTCAATTTCTCATTGCATTTATCACCACCACCCCAGTTATCCTGCTGTTATTTATTATACTCCCTAAGAAAACATCTCCTTGATCTTACCTAAACTTCCAAAATTCTTTCCAAAATGGTACTTAGATTTTTTTAGTTTTGTTTTTGTTTTTCCTGTATCCTTACCATTCTTTAATGTCCCAGATTGTGTTTTCTGTTTTTGACAAGCATTTCCATTAGCACATTTTGCCTGGGTTGGATACATGCCCTGTCTCAGGGTTATAATCCTATCTCAGTCTTGTTGAGTAAGGCTAACATCTCAGGTCTTGTTATCATCCTTTCAGGAAATGAAGACCCCAGAAACAATGGGTCTCTTCACTCAGTCAACTCTACCACCAACCTGGCTGTTATTGAGCAACAGTCATCCCCACCCAACCCAGAGCCTCCTTCTGTGGAACAACTCCCTAAACCCAAACTGGAAGGCGTTCTGGTGAATCACAACGAGCCCCGGTCCAGCTCAAGGATCGGGCTCCGTGTCCACTTCAACCTGCCTGAAGATGACAAAGGAAGTGAAGCATCCTCTGAGGGTGGCATGGTGACCACCAACCAGACCAGGCCTGATTCCTTCCAGGAGAGATTCAATGGACAGTCAGCAAAAATCCCTGAGCCTTCCTCGCCCGTCAAAGAGCCCCCTCCGGTTCTGGCCAAACCCAAACTGTAAGTAAAAATTAGAATGGATAACCAAGAGTGCCTGTGACCTTCTCTGACTCTGCCCTTCTTAAAAATGATGGAGCTAAAAAGGGAAATGATGAAATGAGAAAACACACATTAAATGCTTTGCAAATCATAATCCTTACATCAGTGTAAGTGTACTATCACTTTCATCCTTACTATTCATATTCTACCTCCAAGAAATGTTACTCCTAAACTAGCTCAAAAAGATGTTTGTCTAACATTAGAGGGCTCCAGGTGAAGCACTTCTACACTCTTCTTATAAAGCCCTTTCTCATGTCTAATAATCTTTACGGTGTGAAATTTCATCTTTCTATTCCCCATTTCTGCTTTAAGTTTTTGTAGTCATTATAGAAAAGATACCTAGTATTTTTTAGTTAGTTCCTTGATATGGCTAGATATGCTGTAGTAACCACAGGCTTCATATAAATGTAATGGGTTGAAATTACAAAGGAAGTGAAGCATCCGCTAAGGGTGGCATGGTGACCACCAACCAGAGTCACCTCAGGAGTCTGATGCAGTTTCACCCAAACCCTCCAGAGAGCACCCATCAGAGTCATGTTGCAATATTTAATGTGCATCCATAGGATACTACTATTATGTTCTGTTTGATCCACAAAGTGATAAAAATTACATTTATAACTACATAAACCTTTAAATATCAACAATAAAATCTACAGTAATAGCACTCCTATCATGTGTTTCTCAGTGCTGACATTCATTGGAAGCAGTTCATGTTGCTTAGTTTTATATTTTTCTCACTAACACACAAGGTGAAATTCTGGGCATAAAATTAATTGTTACAAAACATGCGGGTCACATCCAGAAATATCTCTGTCCCCTCAAAGTTCTGCCAGTTACAGGAAATAGGAATCTACTTAAAGTAAGAAGAAGGGAAGAGGTTATTGTAGGGATATAAGCAGCAATGGGCAACCAAACACAGCCAGGTCCTGCACAGAGAAGGAGAAGCAGGGAGTTAAGAGCTAGGATCACATACATGGTCAGTCCAGCCTCTGTCCCCTGCTCACACTCCGTCTTGAGCACCTCCTTGTTTCCTCTTTGCATATCCACTCTACTCTTCTCTCTTGGAAGACTCATCAATTCATATCTGGCCCATGATGGCATGTCTTGTCACGATTTGTGTCAAGTTCCACTGCTAACTAAATCGTGCTCAGCAGCTCAATTCCAAATACCGATCAGCCCAGCCTCGTCAGGGGCAGAGCATTTACATTTGGAGGGAAGAAGAGTCAAATGGATCAAATCAGAACTGTGTGTGAAGGCAGTTCGCAGAGAAGGGAGTTGTGAGAACAGGTAACCCCAAACAATCAATTGCCTCCTTTGTAGGGCCTCCTCTTACCCAGGGACTGTTTGGGGGCTATTAGGTATGTCAGTTAGGATGAGGTTTAGCTTCACGTTGCGGAAAGCCCAAACTAATGGTGAGTTAAACACATGAGGGTTTAGTTTTCTCTCAAATAAAGGAATTAGATGGGCAGTCTCAGGCTGTTATGATGGCTCCATAGTCACTAAGAACCCAGTCTCCTGCTCTGCCATCTTTAGCCCTGGCTTCTTCTCCAAGTGCCCTCCAAGATGGCTGATGGTGGTCTAGTCATCCTGTCTGTATTCCAAGCAGCAGAAAAGGCAAAGTGGTAGAAGTCCAATTACTCTCCTTTAAAGGAGCCTTCTTAGGACTTACCCAAAATCACCTGCTTATATCTCATTGGCCAGAACTTAGTCACATGGTATATTAAGTACAAAGGAAGCTGGGAAGTGTGGTCTTCAGCTGCACATGTTGCTTCCATGAGTAAAATCAAGTTCCTTTACAAAGGGGAGAATTAAGTAGTCAGCCAGCAGTATCTACCACATGAAACTTTCAATGAATATAAAAATTCTTTCTACTAAATGACACCCTCTAATAATCCAGTCCTCAGCAGTATATAATTCTTTAATATTTTTTGTCTTCCTTAAATTTTCACCTAATTGTGTGAATATAGGTTTGTATTAGTAGAGGTATGAATATGCATGTGCATGCTCACCTCTCTCTCTCTCTCTCTCTCACACACACACACACACACCCTTTGTGAATCCACAAGCCTACAAAGTTTTCTTACTGGTTTTAACCTTTCAGGTTTTATGTTAAAATATATTGACTCAATAATCTTGAGGATACAATTTTCTGCTTGTTCCTTCAATTTGCCATTCATACAAAAAATAGAATTCTTATAGATCTTAAAACTGCAACAGAGAGGGAAGCTGTCATTTTTCAACACTGTATCATCAAAGCCTAGATAATTCAGACTGACATTTTCAACTTGAATATTAAGCTATTTAGAGAAGTGACTCTTCATCCTGGCTACACTCTAGAATGAAATGTGGAGCTTTTGAAAAATATTTATGCCTTCCATCCCAGTTGAATGAGAATCTCTCCACAGATTATTTTAATGTACAGCCAGGTTGGAAAGTACGGGTGTAAAGTTGGAGAACCAGAGTTACAACCCTTTATCACCCCACCCAGCCCCCTACACACACCCCTCCACAGCCAGGAAAAAAACAGAAGAATTAACATTTAAAGTGAGTAAAATGTCAGACTAAAATCAGAATGTACTGGGTAAGCCCATGCTTTGGGGCAAGTGTTTCTTTAGAGCAGTGGTTCTCAGTCCTGGACGCAGACAAGAATCACCCAGAGCCTTGCTATTCAAAGCACTGGTATCACCCGGGAACTTGATAGAATCACAGATTCTCGTGCTCCACTCAAGACCTACTGAATCAGAAACTCTGGAGGTGCGGCCTGGAAATCTATGTTTTAACAAGCCCTTCAGAGGGTTCTGAGGTTCACTAAAGTTTAAGAACTGACCCACATTTAAAAATATTATAATAACTATGCCTGGATCCTTTCCCAGGCCAACTGACTCTCTGGCCAGTGGTGCCTAAATCAGTAAGGTTTGTCTTTTATGCTCTCTGGGTGATCTAATGCACAACCAGCATAGTTACCACTGCCAAAACCACAGCTAAAAGCTGACTGCAGAGACATATTTACCCAGAATTAGTTATCCTAATCAGCAATGTGCTAGCAAATGTTTTAACTACCAGCAGAGGCGGGGAAGCCCTGATTTGTAGCATTTGCCAGTTTCCTCCCACCATGGCTGATTTCAAGCTACTAAAGAAAAGTCATTAAACTGGGAACTGGGATGAGGTGTATACAACCTGCCCTCCAGAGCCATCGAGAGCTGGCTCCAGCACACAGTGCCCCAAGTTGTTGTTGCCAAAATTGCTTTCAAAAGTATTTGATACAGTAGCCCAAGTTGTTCTGTTGTGTTTGTCATTAAGCCTTGACATTTTATCTCAACCATTTAAAATCCCTAAGAAATGGACTTGAGGACACGGGGAGGGGGAAAGGTAAGCTGGGATGAAGTGAGAGAGTGGCATGGACATATATACGCTACCAAACGTAAAATAGATAGCTAGTGGGAAGCAGCCGCATAGCACAGGGAGATCAGCTTGGTGCTTTGTGACCACCTAGAGGGGTGGGATAGGGAGGGTGGGAGGGAGGGAGACGCGAGAGGAAAGAGATATGGGGATATATGTATATGTATAGCTGATTCACTTTGTTATAAAGCAGAAACTAACACACCATTGTAAAGCAATTATACTCCAATAAAGATGTTAATTTTAAAAAAAATCCCTAAGAAATTCTTTTGTATTCCAGAAACCACATCAAGAAACATCCTTATAATTCTGAAACTCTAATTTTCTTACAAATCTTGAAACTGATATTTGTAGTTCAGAAACTGAAAAATATAATAGCCACCATTTATTGATCACTTATCTGATTTATCTATCAATTCTCACAACGACATGAAGAGATATTACTTACTCCTATCTTATGAAGAAATCAGGGTCAGAAAAATCTAGAAACCTCCCCAAACCACACATTTAATCAGTGGCAGAGCCACGATTAGGACCTAAGTCTATCTGTCTGCAGAGGGCATATTCTTGAGCAGCATGCTTGAGCTAAGTTGTGGCAAAAGAGAAGATATTTTCAGGGAACCCAGGAGAGTTGATAATCTACAGAAAGAAAACCGGGTACAAACCTGTTTCAGAAATCCTCATAGCAACAAGAAATGAGCAGCTGAGCTTATAGCAATTTATGATAGGCTGTTATTTTGAATTAGAGAGGTTGCTCAGGGTTTTGTATGCTTTGTAATTAACCTTTCCTTCCTTTACTCTTTCATTGCACTTTGTACCTTCATTATTAAATAGTAAGTTCCATATGTTACCTGTAAATAACCACTGGGTATTTGTATTACATATACGTATAGTAAGATTTTTGAGCCCTGAATAGCTCATACTATCCCAGGCATATTTGTATCTCCTACAGTACCTAGCAAAGTAAACATACAGAAGATTCAATAAAAGTTTGTTGAATACTGGAATTGACACCTTGCCCTTATGTCATGAATAAGCAAATTGAAACAGCTGTTTTAAATCCCTTCTGAAACAAGACAGTTTAATAAAATTTTGGGGGAAAAAACCCTGTCAAACAAAAGGAGACATTATTCTCAAATGAATTCTTCCAGAATCTTAGATAATCAAAACTATTCGATGCTGTATCTCATATATCATTATGTTTCAAGTTTGTGACCCTCTACGATCCGATATACTGCATTAAATGATAAGGGCTAACATGCTGTTTAAAGTCTTACGTAAAATTAAAAGCTGGTTCTTAGTTTTCATTCAATGGGAGCTAAAGGAAAATAAGAATCAAACAATACCAAACGACTTCCTGGCCCCTTTTTTTCATCCTTATCTTTCTAAGATTACTTAGTTTTCATATACTACTTTTTCTACTTCCATAACCACAATAAAACATTTCTGCAATACCATCAAATTAAAAGTTAGACTACAATACAAACATGTCCTAAAAACCACATGGCATTTTCTTTACGCTACAATAATCACAGAATGGGACCTGCCAAACATGAGATCCATTAAAAATTTAAAGGTTTTATATTTTCATGCCATTGGGAAAGTTAACACCAGCAGAAACAACGTTATTGTATATATTTTTCTAAGGATAATCTAACAAAGATATTTCTGCTTCTCTTGATTGCTGAATCTTTCATCTATGATGGAATGAAAAGATTTAATTAATTTTAATTATGTTACTTTATTCTCTCAGCTTAAATACTTACTTCTAAAAGGGAGGAAGAAAGTTACTGTGCCAAGTGGCTATACTTCTAAATTCTTAGTTTTCACAGTTGAACAGAGGACAAGAATTTTCATAGTTGAAAAAAGAGTATGTAGCATTTGACAGCAGTCATGAAAGTGGAGATAGGTCTCTACTTTGTGAAGTTACTTTTCCGTATACTGTGTATCAGAAATGTTAATGAAGGCAAGAGAAAAGATCTTAAACTCCAAGAATTTTTTTAAAAAATCACGACTATATTCAATATTCTGTGATAAACCATAATGGAAAAGAATATTTTAAAAAAAGAATGTCTCTATGTGTATAACTGAGTCACTGCTGTACAGCAGAGCTGGCACAACACTGTAAACCAACTATACTTCAATTAAAAACAAAATTTTTTTTAAATCAAAGTTTGGAGAACTTTCTGCCTCAACTTTATTGCTGCTGGTGTTGACTTTCCCGATGGTATGAAAACATAAAACCTTTCATTTTTAATAGATCTCATGTTCAGCAGATCACCTTCTATGTTCCAAAACATATTTTCAAAGAACATAAAACCACGGTGGGCTTGAAGCACTGTGGTCTCACTTGTGGCTGTTCCTATGGTTGTTTATTCAAGAATAGATTCTCCTAAACAGCAAAGTTTGACAGCCCTGACAACTTTATGCATATATGACTTTTAGACACTTTCGTTTTCCATTTTCTTTTTTTAAAAAATTAATTAACTGTTTTGTTAAGAGGAAGTAAATAGACTGTGGGACTTAAGGCAACTCATATAATGCTTCTGTGAGTCAGGTTCCTATAAATGGAGAAAGCGCTCCCAGCTTGATCTTTTTTTTTTCTTTAGGCACAAGAAAAGTCTAAGTAATGTTCATAATTACGGTGACCATATAATCCATCGTTCAAACCATGATATTTTTGAGAGTGAAAGAGCACAATTAATAATCATGCCAGGAAAACAGGCATAAAGCAGGACTGTCTAGAATGAATCGAGACATATGGTCACCTTCTCTGTAAAGCTCTGTTGTCAGAAGAGGATGAGAAACGCCAAGACACATCCAGCTGCTTTGTTAAAGTTTGCTCTAAAATGAGGCACAGTGAAGAATATAGCACATTCTCAGGGAACTCAGCCCCCCTTTAGTAACTCACATCAGTATGTAGCTCAGTGCCTTCTGTCCCGAAACAGAGATACTATCTGCTCATCTCAGAACTTTGAGCACTTCCAACTAGAGGACCATTTTTCTATTTCTTCTTTCTAATTTATAACATTCTAAAATGGGGCTGCTGTGTTGCCCAACTCCAGGGTCACAAAATGACGCCTCTTGGAGTTGTGCATCATGGTGGCCTTTCCCTTCTTCCTGGCAATCAAACAGATTTAGAAAGAAGGAGAGACAGGGACTTCCTTGGCGGTCCAGTGGTTAAGACTCGCCCTTCCAATGCAGGGGGCACGGGTTTGATCCCTGGCCAGGGAACTAGATCCCACGTGCCCGAATCGGATCGGCTGGTTTCTGGCAACACTGGTTGTGTGTTCTTAATCGGCATCAAACAGCCAACAGCCTGTCTATACAGGCTGAGGCGATGGTGACGGATTTCTCTTCTCTCTCCCCACTCTTGTTTTGCGTGCAGAGATTCCAGCCAGCTACAACAGCTTCACAACCAAGTCTTACTGGAACAACAGCAGTTGCAACACCCATCTACTTCATCTCCTAAGGAGTTTCCTTTCAACATGAGTGTTTCGACCTCCACTGCTGGCCCAGCGGTGACAATGTCCGGCAAGCAGGTGAAGGCCCCTTCATCACAGACATTCAGCTTGGCCCGGCCAAAGCACTTCTTCCCCTCCACAAGCACGACCGCAGCCACCGTGTCCCCTTCCAGCTCTCCAGTGTTCACCCTGATCAGCACTCCTCAAGCCATGCAGAGGACAGTGAGCAAAGAAAGCCTCTTAGTTCCTCAGCCCTCGGCGCAAACCAAATCTCTGGGAGGGGTATCGGTCCAAAACGAGCCACCTCCTCCAGGTCCGACAGAGCCAGCACAACTGCCACTCACATTTTCCACCGCCAGCGGAAACCAGTTTCAGCCCCACTGCGTGTCCCCAACTCCTGTCTCTCCCACCAGCCGGATTCAGAACCCAGTGGCTTTCCTCAGCTCCGTCCTGCCTTCTCTCCCTGCCATCCCACCCACCAATGCCATGGGGCTGCCTAGAAGCGCACCATCCGTGTAAGTGTCATTGAGGTTTCTTGATGTAAAAGATGTCATTTAAGAATGGACCCATATAAGAGTAGCTTGGTCTGGGACAGGACTTTCATTTAGTGAATTCCTACATAATCCAATCTCTTCGACACAAAATGGATATTGAACACCTTAGGACAAAAGGACATGATTACTTTAAATAATGTTTTTATAATTTAAATACTGAAAACACCTCGACACACAGATTTTCTGGGCAGTGCTCAAGGTTTGCTCGCAAGATGCACTCCGTAAGTGCCTGATGGCTCCTGGCTCTGGTTGCCATGACAACCACTCTGGTTTCTAGGCCTCTGTACCCTGGCCAGTGCTTTTCATAAGTGATTTAGGTGTGAATTTATTTTACAGGCCATCCCAGGGACTAATGAAGAAACATATGAAGTCTTCCCAACCAGTGAATGATGATTACATTCGTGAAACTAAGAATGCAGTGATTCTAGACTTGGGGAAAAAAATGAATTTCAGTGACGTCAGATCAAACCAGCAGGTAAGATTGTTGGGTTCAGACGGTTTACTGGAATCTCTTTGTAAGGAATGTAAGTTTGCTTAATTCAGTCCTTGGATGCTCAGGTCACCTGACCTTGGTGAAGCTGACACTGCAGTTTTGGAAGGCAAAGCACAGACTGCCCATGGTTCACGTAGGAAACTCGTCCACATGGATCCACAGTTCTTGATTTAGCCCGGTAGTTAATTCAGTTTACTTGTCTACGTGCGTTTACCTAAAATAGTGTATGTTAAGGAGAGATACTAGATAGTCTGTTTTCCATTCCAACAATCCTCAGCTCAGTATTGGCAAACACTGTCACATCTTTGAGACATTTCAATATCTGAGCCTTGAGATGACCTAGACTTTAAGGAACTCTGGGGTTCCAAGCCATCCTTTAACTGGCTGCTTCAATCTAATGTGCTTGGGGGTTTGCTCACCAGTTCCTCTCAATCTTTACATTAGGTTGAAGCCCATGAAATAGCCATTAGCCAATATCCTGTGTTTCAACCTGTACAACTCCCTGCTTTCTAGTAAGTGTTTACGCGGAAGGAGAAAAAGGAAAGTCATCTGTAAGCATCACATAAAAGAAAGACTAAGTATTTTATTGGAGCCATTTATTTTTGCTTTTTGTAAGGTGGTTATTTTCTAAATGCAGATTTACATTTTAATAATCTAGCTCTTGGTTTATTTCCCCAGGTGGGAACTGATAAAATCTATTTTAAGTATAACATAAAATTTCAGTGAAAACTATATACCAAATATTGTGGAATTTGTGACATAAGTGACCCCTGGAAACAAGGCTCCAGACTCCCCTGACCATATGCTGTTTTCCTTCATGTTTCTATCTCTTACTTCCAGTGGAGCCATTGATATACAGTATTTTACTATTGTGTTATATGTTGGACAATTTTTACTGAGTGGATTCTTTTGAAAGTAATGCTTAAAATGCTTAAAATAATAATGCTTAAAATAGCTTAAAATGCTTTTTAAAATTGACTTTAAATTATTGACTTGAAGCAGGATATTTAAGCTTGCCATAATTGAGTACACTTTTCATGTATTATCTCATCAAATTACATATATTTCTGGGAGGCAAACACCAACGTAACTATTCTTCTCTTCCATCTTCTAGACAGAGAAACTGAAGCACAGTTGTCAAACTGTCAGTGGTAGAATGAGAACCAGAGCCCTGGTCTCCAGGACACTTTCACATTTTCCCTGAAACTCTGCAGCCTTTTTGCAGTTTTACGACAAATACCTCCAAGCCCCATAAACGTTGCTCTGTCTAGCACAGATTTGTTTTCCTATAATACTGTCATCACAGTTGTGCTTGTTAATCCTTCTAAGTGTCATTGAAATCAGAGCTGTGTTCAGCCTATGTCTTTAACAACTCAGACAGGGAGCAATTAGAACCCTGTAAAAATGATACCAGGTCAGCACACAGGCTGTTTGGTTTTACTTTTATGGTTACTCTGTAGGTAGATCCATGTTAATCCATTGCCCCCACTCAGAGGAAAGTAGGGTTTTTCTCTTAATTACCTGAAATGTGAGTACATATAAACATGAACTTCCATGAGTGGAGTGCCATAAACCCAGCAGAACTCCTTATTAAACCTCCATCATGAATTATCTTCAGGGCTCACAGCAGGAACTTGGAGTCCCAAAAAGCATCTCAATCCTCTCCATATTTCAGTGAAAACTATATACCAAATACCTGTGACACATCTGTGTTCTTCTGAATGTTATTATGGTATATTAATTACAGAATTGATCTTACACAGCATTCTAGGCCAGGGATCATGAAAGCCAAGCTGCATAAATGCAATTCAGGAAACTAGGAAGCTGTCTGAGATGGAATGCTTGCATTACGTTGGTAGATGTTGATTCTGAGAAAGTTTTGAGGAATAAATGATGACCAGATTATAATATTGCTTTGTCCATTGCTGCCTTGGGAAATGACAGTGAAAAAGTCATGAAGCACTGTCTAAATGTATGGTGGCCCACTGAGGAAGTTAAGAAGAAGAAAATTTGCTGAGAAAAAGTGGAGAACAATCATAAAGAAACATGGGTATTGACAGCCACCTCCACCTGCATTTTGGGGACACAGGGGTCAAAGTGATCTGTTTTCTTACTCCCATATTAGCCTGCACATACGAGGGGGAAGCAAATGATTCCTTCTGAAGAGTATGCATTTGTTTTGTTTTATCTTGCTTTGACCACTTTTAGGTCCAGAAAGCTGTACTCTCTTGCCCTATGTTATCCCTAAACAGATGAAGAATAGTAAACGTTCTAAAGCATTTACATGTTACGTTGAGCATGAACGTAAACCAAAGGTCCTTGAACAATTAATATTATTGACTATAAAAAATGTCCTCCCCAGAACTCAAACTTCTAAATTAATGCTTTAGAAATAGGGTTTCTTTGACGTATCTGCCACCTTGTATTTCTCTGCTGTAATACTTCAGCATTTATCCTCAAACTCATTTTATATAACATCTTCAATTAGCAACTAGCATTTGCTGGTTGACTCTTAGGACTTTGTGTGATACAAAGGTGTCATCCTTTCAGATGTTCATATTTATTAAACTGTTTAGCTTTCTAAACCGATAAAGATTTATAGATTTTAGGCTGCATCATTTCTTATTTTGAAGGGTATCATTCACCACCAGTGGATCTTCACTGGACATCACTTGGTTTAGGTTAGCAAGGTGAGTCTGAGAGGTCAGAGGAACCCAGGATCACACAAAATGTGATGGAACCTTCACAACCAACGATTTTAATGCATACATGACTTAGTATGACGTTCTGCTCCCAGTAAATAGCTGGTGACTGTTAATGTCTAAAGCGTACACACACACACATTTAACGTCTTATTTCAACTTTCCTCCTTGACCTCATTTCTCTGGAAACTTTCCCATCTCTTTATTCTGCTCCTCCCCCCCATTTTTTAAATGAAGGCTTCATTAAAACTGCCTGTGGTTCCCAGATACTACCCTATATGACAGAGGGGGGAAAAGATAAGTACCTAATTCTTGCTCTGCCTTTTTTTCCTCTAATCTCCTTCTTCTCTAAACTGCTTAGTCATTTCTTCTATTTAAATCTTACCTCTTTCATCTCTGACCATGAATTCTTTATGAAAATTCTCTCTTGAGGGGAAACAGTCTTGCGATCTGTTCCTTTTCTAATAAGAATTCAACGTAGTCATTGGCCTTATGTCGCTCACCGTGGGCACTGTAGGACCCTGGGTGCTGGAATAGTGAAGTGTCCCCATGTCACCTGTTGTGGGCCCACCCAGGATGCACCAGTCACAAGCTCCCTGGGAGCGGGATTGGCAGGGGGTGGGAGGGGGTCTTGTTCATTGCTGCACCCCTGCTGTATCTGGCCCAGAGTAGGGGCTCAGGGAATATCTGCTGAATTAACTCACAACTTTGGGATTTACATTAATTTCAGATAGGATAACCAAACTTTTGACCAAGGGGAAAGTTTTGGATTTGTTGCATCTGTATGGAAAATATCTCATTTAACTATAGAGATTCTGATTATACCTAATTATAGACACTATCTTCTATGATAACAATCTATTTTAATCAACTGACTAAAAAGATGAAAGCCTTTTTAAAAAAACACACTGAAATTAAGCAAAACTCGGTGTTAACTGAACATTTAAGTATAAAATAAATCTGTGAACCATTTAGTAATTATTCTTAAAGACAAAATCTGGATTTAAAGTATTTTTATGCAACCTCCTTGAAGGTAGAGTGTGTGTTTTATAGAATGCCGTGTCCCCAGTGCCTACTATAGTATTCTAAGAATTTGGCAGCAGGGACAGGGGGTAAGCCATGAAGCCTGGTTATTTCTATTGAAGGAAGCATGTAGTATTGGATAAATCATAAAAGAAGACATCCTCTGTGTAGGTTAACCTCCAAGTTAATCTAGGATTCTCTTATCTGCTGTCCATACTGTGGCTCACCCAGGAACAAAAGGAGAATACTTTCTCTAACACATAAAACTTCTTTTAGTGAACAGTGTACCCAGAGTTGGTTGGGAACCCTTTGGGCAGGCTCTTCCAGCTGGTTTGATCCTATCTGATCATCTGCCCCTGAAGCCCAGACTCAGACCCAGAGTAGAGGAAGCCAGCAGCACGCTCAGGGCAGTGAGTGCCAGATCATGGCCCATGCTTTGGAAATTTGGAACCTTGGCAATGCCGTATCTGATTGGGTTTGTGTCATTACACTGTGGTTCTTAGCAGGAAGAAGGCACTCTCCACCACTCTGACAATTTGAAGAAAATTTCTGCAGATGTGTCCCAGAAACCAAATGCCTCAAGTTGTCAAACTATCAGCCTTAAGAGGATTATCTTTAAAGAAAAAAAAAAAAGGAATTATATTTTCAAGTGGCATACTCTTCTGATGTAATTTTTTTAGCTTTTCATTTTCTTTCGTAGAGCAACTGAAATTCTATGCAATTCATTTTCACTTAAGGTCTTTAACATAAGCCTGGAAAGGATGGGCCATATGTCTTTGACTTGCTTGCCATACAGACCAGATTTACACAGAAAAATATTCTCTCCTTTGAGCACAGACATCACCTACAAGAAGCTGACGCAGAAACTCCTACTTTTACTCACAAAGGGGACAAGGCAAGGGAAAATGGAGAACACAGCCCAAATCCAGTTCTGGAAATTCAAAGTGTACAGCTGCTGACAGTGGATCAGTAGTACAACCTTTGTGCAGAACAGTGCAGAAAGCACATTCAAATTTAACTTCAACACACTGCTTGTTTGCAAATGTCCTTACAAAATCTGAATCCCATCAGTCACAACTTGGCATGACAACCTTGATTTATGTACAAGAGGATTAGTTATCCTTGGAATAACCAACTCTTAGTTGCAAAGCACTACCAAAAAAAAAAAAAAAAGAATTCCTGCTCTGGGGATGGTGTGCATCTTTGTAAACATCTCAGTGGTAAGGATTCACTGCTTTAGAAACAGATCACATACCCCTTGCCACACAGTTACATGGGTTTCCTTGTTCCTGAGGTTCAACTTCCCAAATATTTTATGAAATCTTTCATGGAAACTCCTTGACCTACAGTACTCTTATTTTGTTGTGCATCTGTAACTTATACATTATACCATATAACTGGTACCTTCAACAACTGTATCTTAAAAGCAATTTTATTTTTTTCTCCCTTTATCCCTTTAAATTTATCTAGTGGGGCTAATCCTTCCCCTGGCAATCTCAAATGTGAGGTAATCTCAAAACCATTTTGACCAATTTTAGTTCATATAAGGTTCTACATTTACTTTGTTGCAAAATACAACCTTGATCGAGTAATACAAAATGACCAGTCCTTGTGGTAACCAACACCCCAATCCTTATTCAAAAATAAGATCCCACACACAAACGCCCCCATCCACACCTCACACCGCACACCCCAGGGACCTCTACAAATGGGAAATCTAAAGCCAGGAAGTAAATATGGCCAGCTTCTCTCTTATTCACTCCCTCCTCCCCTGCTTCACTAACTGCTGTTCCCAACTCCTTCCTTTCCCAGCCACAGAGGGACAAACGCTGACTCCACACTGGCTCTGTCTCATATGTGGCCCATATGTGTATGACAGGAACCATCACAAGTCCTCTGACCTGACACAGTGCAGGAGTGTGGGCCACTGAAAGCAACCTTCAGCTTGCCCACCGACAAAAACCCTCCTTGCTCCTCACTCTACATTTCTTAGGCAGGAGTCAGATACCAATCTACTGGAGGAACACAATAAACACTACAAATGGGTCTATTTAATCTCTCTCAACAAACTGGAGGTGAAAGGCAGGTACTTTGGGGGTAGAGGTGGAGGTGGAGGTGGGACACTCACAGACATTAATAGCTCTTTCCAAAGTCTTCTCACTGGATTTTCTCCCTCCTGACTCTTTCGTATCTCTGATGAAGGTGAAGAATATCAATCATCTAACCTGTCCTTAAGTACCTGCTTTGAAATTTCTGGAGGATACCTTGTCTCCCAACTCACTTGTTTTTTGATATCTAACTCATCTTGGTGCCTCAGCAGAATACAACTGTATCCTCAGTACCTAGTTACAAATGGTATATTTTAGATAACTCATTGAGTGTTCTGTTTTCATCACCTCCCAACCTGTAGTACTGGTAGAATAGTAAATATGTAACCAATATATGTACATTTATAGAAAAACAAAACCTGCGTATTTTCATCATATTGCTTCCATAGTTCCTTTGGTTAAATCAATTCAAACATTTATAAATTCCATAAAATCAGGTCCCAACTTGGTAAAATCAAGTTCCTAAAAATAGCTGTTTGGAATACATGGAGACAATGTGGTATTTGTATTCTCAGGCAAGTGCTCAAAAGCCTTAGGTATCACCCATTTGTTCCTCAAGTATAGATATAATCATAACTTACCACAATGTACAGTAACACTTGTTTGGAAAAATTAGATCATACTTTCAATATAGAATTTCAGGAATTCATTTCCCCCCCCCCATAATAACTCTGACAATGTAATTAGCCAGGAACTTACCAGCCCTCACCCATCATGCAGTAGGAGAAGCTGCAGAGAAGGTTCTTTAGCTTGGAGCAAGGACTCCACTAAAATAGTGGCTAGAGGCGGTATGGAATGGATTGGGAATTTGGGGACTTAAATGAAACAAGATGAGAAGCCATAAGAAGCTAAGACCCCTTGCCACCCTCACAAAAAGCCTGGGTTATCCTGAACTCCAGGATCTGTGTGTGAGGTTTGCAAACTATATGAATTATGCTTTTGACTATTATTTTTAAAATACTACAGCTATTTAGCACCTACCTCACATAGTAAGAGAATAAAATGACTCATTGGTTTTACTCCTAAACATCCAAAAAATAAACAAATTTGTTAAAAGGAAAAATAATACCCATTTAGGAGCATGAATGCAATTCAACAAGGAAAAAAAATATATTCCTTATGGGATTTTAAATTGTCAAGACTAGGAAACATTTCAAATTTGTGGGATTAGTTAATGTATTTATGGAAAATATACTCGCTGTATAGTATTAGGTTGAATAATTTGAAATTGCTGATATTTTTACCTCTTTTAACCCTCAAAAATGGCAATTTCATGTAGTTCAAACTAATAAGTAGATAGTTGGAAGCTTTAAGTATTAACTTTAAAAAAAAAACCCAAAATGTAGAAAATAGTCTTAATACTTTTAAACCAAATTGGGTTTCAAATTAGAAGTGAACAATCTTTTACTTTAATTAGTTTGTTTATCTGATTAAAAATTAATATGCTTCACTGGAGATGAATCATTTTTCTACCCTGAAAGAGCTGTAGATGTATTTTGTTCACCCAGTCTGAGATGAGGCTGAGAGGGAAGATTTAAAATTGGTTCTAAGAAATTAAAACCAAGAAACATTTGGTGTCCGTGTTTCCTAAGTTCCAATTCTGCACAAATTCAGGCGATGATATGTATAAGACAATAGCTAGAGGACATGAATGATGTGGTTTAATAGCTTGAGAACATATCTCATGAGTCCTGAACTCAATTACTCTGCCTATGACTAGGGGGCAAATCAGCCATGTGCTCCCAAATTCCACTTTAGGGGCATCCTAGAACCATCTCCATGGGGCCTACCTAAATCATAAAATTATGGTTAACTAGAGTCACAAGTTTAACCAAAGGGCTCACCCTCACCCCAAGCACATGGCTCCAGATTCCTCAAAGATACAGTAGTGTTGGAACAAGTGATGGCTCCCATGTCATTCATGTATTCTTTCATTCTTCAGATACTCATGGAGCACCTGCCATGTAGCAGGCACTCACTATTCCATATATGGTTGATATAGTGGGATGCAAGACAGACGAGAGCTCTGTTTTTCTGATGCTAACATTCTAAGGCTTAGATATATTCAATCATTCAATCAATATACAAACAAGAAAAACAATAGATAGCAGTCCATGCTCTGTAGAGAATTAGAATTGGGAGTTACTTTAGATGAAGTGGCCTGGGAAAGTTGCTTTAGGGAGGTGACATTTAAGCTTGATAGAATAGGGCAGGATAGGGAATCAGAGGAATCCAGGGTAAGTTCTAGATTTAGGTTTACTCGGTGCACTCAAAGTGTGGTCTTAGACCTGTGCCAGTCTGCAAGCTGTCATCTCTCCACCTTGAGATAAGCATGGAAATTGAAAGTAACCATTAAGAAATTTCTAGAGCATTTGACAGAGAAATTTTGTCTATTGAATATAATAATTCTGCATGCTTTTTCTATTTCATTTTTCTAGTAATTCATTTTTATTTTATTTTACAAGAGTACAGGTTGAAAAAATCTATTTTTAAAATCTGGTTTTCACCATAGGTAATGTGAGAAACACCAGCTTAACCACTTAACCAAATGGATGAAGAGTGGTGCCACTTCCAAAGATGGGGAAGAGCAGGGTAGGAGTATCTTCCCTGGGGGACAGAAATCAAGTGCATGTTGTGTGGACCATGCTAAGCTGGTCCATGGGTGCACCCATGAGGCACCCAAGCCATGACAGAGAGTATACTGGTGGGTATATGACTCTCATGATGTAGAGTAGATCACTGGGCGTATGAGTTCTGGGGAGAGACCAGGCTGAGACACATGGATTTGGAGTCATCAGCATACAGAAGGTATCTGAAGCTGTGAGACTGGATGAGATCACCTAGAGCAGAGGAGGAAGAGCTAGTAAAGGAGACTGATAAGGACCAGCTAGGGGAAGAGAAGGAAAACCAGTAGGGTGTCATGGAAACCAACAGAAAAAAAATGTTTCAAAAAGGATAAAGTAAAAAAAAAAAAAAAAAAAAAAGGATAAAGTAGCCATCTGTGTCTAATGCTATTGAAAGGTCAGGTAAGGTAAGAACAGATAAGTGACAACTTATCTGTGGATCTGGCAAATGTGAAGACCCCGACAGCAGCAATCTCAGTGGAACTGTAGGAACACAAGCCTAATTGGAGTATGTTAGTGAGAGAACAGGCGACAAGGAAACGAGGCTATAACAATAGAAAATTCTTTCAAATAGCTTCGTCGTGAGGGCAGCAGAGACACAGTGTAGGCAGACATGGGGTCAAGGGAGATTTATTCAAGACAAGTTTTCCTCAAGTATGCAGACAGGAATGTCTAGTAGAGACAGGAAGCTGGTGATGCAGGCATGTATCAGAATGCAGTTCAGAATAATTTTGCCAAAATACCACAAAGGCAGCTCTACATATTGAAATGGACACTATTAGTAGCTACAAAAATTATATTCCATCTTCATTCCATTCCCTACAGTATTCTACCAGGGCTCCATGCTTAAGGTGAGGAATCAGGGTTCACTAGGACAGTTTGGGATTGTAGTAGAAACACAAATCTCCTTCAGTGCTCCATGATGAGGAACTGGAAATGGAACATGCCTGGTTTACTGAGGTTCCACAATGTAAATCTAACATTCGAATCTTAAAAAGTTTCATCCTCACATTGTATTGATGAACACATTCTTCCTCACCCACAGAAACTGAAATTCAAACATGTTTGCCATTTTGACAGGAGTACAAAATTTCAAGCTTTGAGCAGAGGCTGATGAATGAAATAGAGTTTCGCTTGGAACGCACCCCTGTTGATGAATCAGATGATGAAATCCAACATGATGAGATCCCCACGGGCAAGTGTATTGCTCCCATCTTTGACAAAAGACTCAAGCACTTCCGGGTCACCGAAGGCTCTCCAGTGACATTCACCTGCAAAATTGTTGGGATACCCGTCCCAAAGGTAGGGGAAGATGACCAGCCAGTTGGCCAACCAACAGTGCAAAACTATAGACAGTGCCTTCAAGAAAGTCTTACCAGACTCTAGTGCAGTATCTACAGAGGGAATGAAAATCAATACCAGAAAATTAACAAAGCCCAGGTAATCTGACTAAAAAGATACAATCAGGAATAGTATCATTAAATAGCCAGGCAAAAACAAAATCAGATAACTTATGGGTAAGTTAAGATTTTTATAAAAGTTGAAAATAAATTTCTTAGTCATGATCCTCTATTTTGGGCTATTGATTCTCTCAACCATCAAACTCACCAAACTGATACTTTTCTTTCTATTTAACATCTGCTGAATATCTACAGCCTGCCTGTTGTACAAAGTGAGGTATATTTGTATTATTACTGTTAGGTTGGTAAATGCCGAAAATGTCACATCGTTATCACTGGCTGCTGAAAAATCTTATGAGTCACCAGACTTTTTGGCAGTCAGCTGAGAGAAGGATTTACACCCAGTATGTCTACAGCAGGGAATCTATCCACTCTACTTTCACAAACATTAACATGGCGTTAGTATGTATGATTAGGTAACCAGGAAAGGTAGAGAAGGGCAGCTGCAACCAGTACTTTAACTCCCCTATCTTTGAAAGATCTCCTTGATACATGCAGAACTTAACTTGAAAACTATGTATAGTTAAATTTTAGTCAGAGGAGAAATTTAGCAATTTAGCAATTGAATCCTGGCCTCATTCCATTTGGTATAATAAACCATACTATCCTTTCAAGTAAGGTCAGCTATTCTAGGCCCTGAGATCTCGGACTTCAGGAGACTTGAGTTTGTAAAAGGATAATAGGAAAAGTTCCAGGCTCCCGGTTTTAATTATTTTGCCTCTGAAGACATGTCTGGTCCTTAGGGTGGCTTTTTAAGTAATTATAAATATAATAAAAATAATCAAAAGCTTTATCTCAATCCTAAATTACACATAATTTCTTACTTAAATATTGTATATGTACAAGTGGAGGAGCATATTATACTGTCATTTGTAATATGTTTAAAAATTGTTTTCTGGGGCTTCCCTGGTGGCGCAGTGGTTGCGAGTCCGCCTGCCGATGTAGGGGACGGGGGTTCGTGCCCCGGTCCGGGAGGATCCCGCGTGAGGCTGGGCCCGTGGGCCGTGGCCGCTGGGCCTGCGCGTCCGGAGCCTGTGCTCCGCGGCGGGAGAGGCCACAACAGTGAGAGGCCCGCGTACCGCAAAAAAAAAAAAAAATTGTTTTCTAAGTGTTGTATAAGGGATGGGTTACTAGTTGTAGAGATGGCAATCGATCCTTGCCTTATCCTACTCCTTGTACCATTATCCTCTAAAGATGTACAGAACAGGGACTCCCCTTGTGGTCCAGTGGTTAAGACTCCACGCTCCCAATGCAGTGGGCACAGGGTCCATCCCTGATCAGGGAACTAAGATTGTGCATGCTGCATGGTGCAGCCAAAAAAAAAAAAAGATGTACAGAACAGTGTATATTCTCCTTGATTATTTTTCATTTCAGGTTTACTGGTTCAAAGATGGGAAGCAGATTTCAAAAAGAAATGAGCACTTCAAAATGAGGCGAGAAGGAGACGGGACATGTTCTCTGTACATTGACTCCACCACCGGCGATGACGACGGCAACTACACCATCATGGCGGCCAACCCCCAGGTAGAGACGCAGGGTTCCACACTGTACTGCACTCTGAGGGAGGAGCGGTTCATGTCATTGTGAATAAACCTTGAGAAGTGCAAGTTACTAAGGATTTCTGAGGAGAATGAATAAGGAGCATAGAGACTGTGTAACTAGAGCACAGTATCACAACTTACAAGACCACTTAGCCACTGATGGGTCACGCCACCCTTCAGCCTTTGTCAAAGGACATTAGTAGTATCTATTCACTAGGTATATGCCCCAGACCTATTGGAGTAAATCTTGTTTTGATCAACTCATTGACTCTTGAAGAGTCAACAAATTATTCTATCAAAGAATGATTTGCGAGCTTCCCTGGTGGCACAGTGGTTGAGGGTCCGCCTGCCGACGGCAGGGGATGCGGGTTTGTGCCCCGGTCCGGGAGGATCCCACATGCCGCGGAGAGGCTGGGCCCGTGAGCCATGGCCGCTGAGCCTGCGCGTCTGGAGCCTGTGCTCTGCAACGGGAGAGGCCACAACAGTGAGAGGCCCGCGTACCGGGAAAAAAAAAAAAGATTTGCCATTTTTTGTTCTTTAGAGAATAAGCAAATTACTTGTGAATATCCCTCACTCATAAAAAAAAATTTTTTTGGTAAAAGTTGGAAAGCCGTAATCTTTCACTTTCCTTTTCTGAAGAGACCAAGACTTAAAATTCCCCTTAAAGATATGGCAGAATAAGTATCTTCAACTACTATTAGAATAGGAGGTACAGAACTATAATTTCCACTCACCCACTCCTCCTATTAAAATGTTAGTTTTGAAGATAACTTCTATTGAGGAAAGTATAAAAATACTTGACCATGAACTCTGCATGTGCCTACAAATAATGCTAAGTGCACAAGAATTCAAATTTTTTTACATTTATGTCTGTTCATTTCTCAGCTTAAAAATGAAAGTCACAATATTCTTAAAAATCGTTTCCCCTGGAATATTAACAGTGATTTAAGGAGTTATATTGTTTTCATCCCCCCTCCAAAAAAAAAAAAAACAACTCATAATAGCCATAAAGTTCATAATGTTATGGTCCATAAGAATGTATATGTACTGAAAAAATGTAGAATTGTTTTTATTTATTTTAATCTCCTTCATTTTCTGTTTCTCAGGGGAGAATCAGCTGTTCTGGCCACTTAATGGTACAAGGTTTGCCCATTCGAAGTCGACTAACAGCTGCTGGTCAGCCTCACAGGTAAAGACAGTAAGAATCTCCCTTCTCTAGCCCCTCCCAAGCAGCCACCCACCACAATGAGCACTGAAGTATCTGGTCTACAAATTGTCAACTAAAGTGTAGTCCTCCACCTGCAGCACCAGCATCACTTGGGAGCTTGTTGCAAATGCAGAATCCCAAGCCCCACCCAGACATACTGATCAGAATCTACATTTTAATAAGCTCCCCAGGTAATTCATAAGCGCATTAAATTTGAGAAGCATTGGTCCACGGCACACTTTTAATGGTTCAAAGATTGCAACCATCAGTAGCACCTGTGCACATAATATATAAATCAGACTCTCTGAATTAAATTACCTTGTCTTTAAAAACCAGAAACCGTTAATGAGTATATGAGTATATGTATACTGATAAAAGATGTATACTGATAAAAGATTTCTGTTGTTGTTATTGTCTCCAAGATAACAGTTGTCTCCAACACAGCAACTGACTTTCCTCCTCTCCGATTTTACTAATCACTAAGAAGAAAGAGCCTGGCTTTCTCTCGAGTCTTACACAAAGTCTTAGCAAAGCATTTCATAGTTGCTGACGTGGATGAATTACATTAGACTTACCAAAGGGTCAAAAATAGTGACCCATGTTTCAGATACAGTATTTTACCACCGTTGCAACTCTACCTTCTTGTTCAGTTGTTTTTTTTTTTTCCTTCTTCAAGAACAGCTGTTACTGTGGTCAGTCTTAACCAGTTTAAGTTCATGATCATCTTTAATGGTCTGACATAATTTATTAGCCAGGTTAAATTTTATTACTCAGAGACACAGGGATTGCAGCTGCCTTGTTCTGCGTGATAAACAGGACTTCTCTTTTGGCTCTTATTTGAGGTTCAGATTGAATACTGATTTCTTTATTCTGAAACTTCTGAACAACTGGTCAAACCCAAGGCAAGGGGAGCTGAGTCACTTAACCCAGAATGACTTCAGAGAGAAAGAAGCTAAAGCCTGTTTATTTAATTACAGATCTCACAAGATAACCCTACAGTGGGTGAGATAGCTAGTACTTTGCTTTTTACATCAGCTCCACACTATTATTTATTATCCCTTCATGGTCCAGCCACCCCCACCCCCCAAAAAAATCTTTCTCCAGGCCCGAGAGCCATGCCTAAATGTCTATACCGTCATAAGTTTTGAAGTGGTTTCTATGCGTAATGCCTGAACATGCTTGCTGTTTTAGAGTAAGGTCCCGAGCGCAAGAAAGAGACAAAGAACCCCTACAGGAACGATTTTTCCGACCACATTTCCTGCAGGCTCCTGGGGATATGGTAGCTCACGAGGGGCGCCTCTGTCGCCTGGACTGTAAGGTAGACTCTAGTACACCATTCTTGGTTCCAAATCTGTTCATATGTTGTATTTGTTTGTTTGTATGCACCTATTTTTGTTTCTATTTGTTTTATGGTGGTTGTTTTTTTCGGGGAAAGGGGACTGAGGAAGAGAGAGAGAGAGAGAGAGCGCGCACTTTTTCCCCCACAAGGTTCTTTTGGAGCATTTAATACCAGACAAAAGTATTTCATAAAATCTTTAAGTGTTTATATCTTAGTAAAAGTTACACTGATACTGTACCAAGTTAACTCTATGCTTGTAAAGACAACCAAAGAGGCGATGTAATTCAGACATTTTCCATATGGTACCTGGAAAGTCTTTATTACTATAAAGGCATAAGGATGATTTCTGCAACCTTGAAGTGAATTGCTGTGAGGTACAGCCTTTGAAAAAACTAGAGTCATGAAAAGATGGCTCCAAGGCAGTTTATGAAAACAGAAGCTGGTTTCTCATACTACTCAACATCCATCACCTTCAGCTAGTCTACATTCTAACTCTTCCACCGGAAACTAGGTTCAGTTGAACAGTATGAATATTTCTCAGTATGAACAGTAACTTAAGTCACCCCTTCTGTCCATAGAATGCTATGGAGATTCAGACACGAATTAGTAAAGGCTTAAGGTTACGCGTTTATAGAATCCACTTCTCTAGGTGGTTCTTGCTCTCTCACTAGTTACCTAAATAATATTTGGGATTAACTTCTTCCACCCTAAAGCCTAAAAGAAACCCATGACTGGGTCCCACCCCCAAAGATTCTGATTTAATATAGTAAGTGGGCATCAGGATGGTCAAGTACTCCTCATGTGATTATGACACACAGCCGGCTTTGAAAACACTGGTTTAATGTCTGTGCCTTTCTTGGCTACCTGTTGCTTATTAGGTGTGTAAGCAATATCTCTGAAACTGATCCCACAGGCCTATTTCATCTATCTATTTAGCTTTTTAATTCTTACTCACTCTAATCTAGAATATAACCATGACCCGAATTGGGGTCCAAATACTATACGGTTTAAATGCATGAGGCCACCCATCTAGACCCCTCTTGTCCCTATGCTCCTGAGGAGAGGTTTCTCAGCACTGACGCTCCGTTGCTATCGATGTGGTGCCAGACAAGGATGAAGAATTCAGCCACCAAATAAATCTGTCTGTCATCGATCTGTCATTTGCCTCGTATGTCCTGTTGCTTATTAGGTGAGTGGCTTGCCACCTCCGGAGCTGACATGGCTGCTCAACGGCCAGCCTGTGCTCCCCGACACCTCCCACAAGATGCTGGTCAGGGAGACTGGAGTCCACTCTTTGCTCATTGACCCGCTCACTCAACGTGACGCAGGGACCTACACCTGTGTCGCCACCAACAAAACCGGGCAGAATTCCTTTAGTCTGGACCTCACCGTAGTAGGTAAGGTTTGCTGCTGGGACCCCTAAACGTAACTCCCTCCAAGGTGATTACGGAAACATGCAGAGCCTCTGATGTAATCCCTTAGTCCTTTGTCCCATGGAGTCTCATCATAGTTTCTCCTTCACTGTAATAAGGGCCGTGTTTCCTACGTTGCTTTCGAAAAAGTATCAGTAAGCTAAAAACATAATATGGTACTTTGTGTATGTCATGCTTGCAATAAATGGTAGTCATTGTAATTACTAATTGACTATCACTCAATTCAGGTCACTTGCCCTATAGCCCATCACTCCTGGAACACTCCAGGGTCTCCCCCCACCCCAAGCTTCCATGCCTTTGCATCCGTGGTCCCTCTACGTGGAATGCCCTTCTTTGCCTAGCAACCTCCTACTCATTCTCTAAGACTTAATTCAAATGTCACCACAAAGGCACAGTGGATCCACCAGGTTACATCCTCCTCTGTTTCCATAGCACTTAGTAAAGGAGAGTCTCTTACAGCACTCATGGCTTCGGTGTAACTATTTCCCCTTTTGCCTCCCTGAAGACACCATGAGCCTCTGAGGTCAGAGATTCTGACGTTCTTCTGTGTATCTCTGACGTCTGACTCAGTGCCTGGAATGTGGAAGGCACTTGACTCTGTAACTACACAACCAAACCCTTACCTTATAAGATGATGTGAACAAAACACTGTCATGTCCACAGATAAGGACAACAAGTCACTGTCACCTAGGAGGTGCCAGCCCCTCGGGGCAGTAGTCCAGCCAGAATTAGATTTCAGAATGTATGAAATCTTGTGCTGGGCTTTCTCCCGCTGTCTCCCTCCTATGGCCCCTGAAGGAAATCAGGGTAGCTTCAGAATGCTAATCCTCTCTCCAAGCTAGTAGCTGTCTCCTCGGTATATTTTTTTCTTTTTCTCAACCTTAATTCCATCTCACCAACAGAGTAGGAAAAGCTCATTCTGCGAGGATACGGTGATTGCGGCTTTTACTCTTTTCCCACTGTTTTGCTATTGACTAGGGAACCCTGAGATACGAGGTAGCTTTGCCTTAATTGGTTCTGTGGGAGGAAAAAAGCCTCCTTAGGAAGCATAATTTGTGTGGGGGGGTTTTTTTAATAGTATACTTCTTTCAACTTTTCTGTAGCTATAAAATTTTTCAAGATAAAAAGTTGAGGGAAAATTAATATATCTTCTACAAAATAAACTCCTCTAAAAAAGAAAAGAGAGATATATTTAGTACATATAATATACTGTTTCTCAAAATTTACTGCTGAGCAATAAAAGAAACTCCCTCAATTCCACACCTACCATATGCATCCCATGTGTGTGACCCAAATCCTTAAGTGTAGTCCCTCATAAGATAGGCAGAGACAGTTTCCTCATTTCTTTTTTATCAAGCTTCATTTCTGGAGCTTTTATCAAGGCAGTGATCTTCACTAAGAGGCTTGAGAAGTGTTCTAAAGAAGAGGTAAAGGTGGGTGGGTGCTCACTCTGCTAGATTCCAGAACTGTAATTTGTTTGAGGCATGGACCCCAAGGCACTTACTCTTCAAACTAGCACTGCCCTTCTCTCATTCAGCCAAAGAAGTGAAGAAAGCACCTGTAATCCTGGAGAAACTGCAGAACAGCGGCGTTCCCGAAGGCCACCCAGTGAGACTGGAGTGCCGGGTGATAGGCATGCCTCCACCTGTGTTCTACTGGAAGAAAGACAACGAGACCATCCCCTTCACCAGAGAGAGGATCAGGTACAGGCTCCACCCTCGGTCAAGTTCACTGAGGCTTGTCAGGCCGCCCAAATAACTCTGTAGCCTTTTGAATCTGGTTTCTTTCACTTAGCATCATGTATTTGTTTCACACGTTACTGTACTTATCAAGAATTTATTCCTTTCTGTTGCTGAGGGGTAGCGCAGTGTACAGATGTCCCACAGTTTTAAAACCTTAATTTTCAAGCTTAAAAAGGTATGAGGAACTTATAAAGATCGTGCCTATTTTTTGTCATGTGTCTTCAGTCGCATTAGCACACAGAAAACCTTTTGACAGTAAAAAGCTAAAATAAAATAAAGCAAAATAAAATATTAAAGTAATACTCCTTCTCCATCCATCACGACATGGCTGTTTTTTAAGTAACTTTAAGGATCCAGTTTCTTAAAGTGGGTGCTTTCCTTAATTTCCCCTAACCATCCTTCATTCTTTGCCATTTTGGTTTTATGCTACAAAGGCAGCTTATGTACAGAAATTTCTACTGAGAATTATTTCTTCACAGTAAACTGAATTTGTCCTAGAAAATATTCGGTTTTACAGAATTTGGGCATCTAAAAAAGTCTATGTACATATAAGTCAGGGTTTTTCTCTGGTAAAATATAAGCAAGAACAGAGAATATTCTTGAGTTAACACTTCAGTGTAAATTAATGAAACGTGTCAAACACAGCCTGAAATTCTGATGTAATTATCTAGGATTGCAATATGCAGTCAAGGTTAGTTAAGAACTACTGACATAGAGAAAACAGAAGGAAAGAACATGCTGATTTGCTCCTGAACTGTATTAAGCTAAATGCTGCACATGCCCATGGATATATTAAGAAATACCCCCTCCACCCTAAAGACTGCATACAAAAACTATTAGAACTGATAAACAAATTCAGCAAGGTAGCAGGATACAAGATTAACATACAGAAATCTGTTGCATTTCTTTACACTAACAATGAAATATCAGAAAGAGAAAGTAAAGAAAAACAATCCATTTTAAAATTGTATCAAAAAAAAATAAAGTACTTAGGAATAAACCTGACCAAGGAAGTGAAAGACTTACACGCTAAGAACTATAAACATTGATAAAGGAAACTGAAGATGCTACAAAGAAACGGAAAGATGTCCCATGCTCTTGGATATCCCAGCGTGATATTGGCACAAAAACAGCCATATGGATCAATGGAACAGAATACAGAGCCCATAAATAAACCTACACACCTAGAGCCAATTAATCTTCGACAAAGGAGGCAAGAATATACAATGGAGAAAAGACAGTCTCTTTAGCAAGTGGTGTTGGGAAAGCTGGACAGCCGCATGTAAATCAATGAAGTTAGAACACTCGCTCACACCATACACAAAAATAAACTCAAAATGGATTAAAGACTTAAATATAAGACACGACACCATAAAATTCCTAGAAGAGAACATAGGCAAAACATTCACTGATATAAATCATACCAATGTTTTCTTAGGTCAGTCTCCCAAGGCAACACTGTAGAAATAAAAGCAAAAATAAACAAATGGGACCTAATGAAACTTATAAGCTTTTGCAGAGCACAGGAAATCATAAACAAAATGAAATGAAAACCTACAGAACGAGAGTAGATATTTGCAAACAATGTGACCAACAAGGGCTTAATTTCCAAAATATACAAACAGCTCATACAGCTCAGTGTCAAAAAACAAACAACCCAATCAAAAACTGGGCAGAAGACCTAAATAAACATTTCTCCAAAGAACACAGCCAGATGCCAACAGGCACATGAAAAGATGCTCAACACTGCTAATTATTAAAGAAATTCAAATCAAAACTACAATGAGATATCACCTCACACCAGTCAGAATGGCCATCATCGAAAAGTCTAAAAATAATAAATGATGGAGAGGGTGTGGAGAAAAGGGAACCCTCCTACACTGTTGGTGAGAATATAAATTGGTGCAGCCACTATGTAGAACAGCATGGAGGTTCCTTTAAAAACTAAAAATAGAGCTACCATATGATCCAGCAATCCCACTCCTGGGCATATATCCGAAAAAGACAAAAACTCTAATTCAAAAAGATACATGCACCCCAATGTCCACAGCGGCACTATTTACAATAGCCAAAACATGGAAGCAATTTGAGTGTCCATCAACAGATGAATGGATAAAGAAGTTGTGGTATATACATATATATATATATATATATATATATATACATACACACACACACACACATACATACACACATACACACATACACACAATGGAATATTACTCACCCATAAAAAAGAATGAAATAATGCCATTTGCAGCAACATGGATGGACCTAGAGATTATCATACTAAGTGAAGTAAGTCAGACAGAGAAAGACAAATATCATATGATATCACTTGTATGTGGAATCTAAAAAAATGATACAAATGAACTTATTTACAAAACAGAAATAGACCCACAGACATAGAAAACAAACTTAATGTTACCAAAGGGTAAAGGGTGGGGGGAGGGATAGATTAGGAGTTTAGCATTAACAGATACACACTACTATATATAAAATAGATAAACAACAAGGCCCTACTGTATAGCACAGGGAACTATATTCAGTACCTTGTAATAAATCTATAATGGAGAAGAATCTGAAAAAGTTATATGTATAACTGAATCACTTTGCTGTACACCAGAAACTAACACAGCATTGTAAATCAATGATATTTCAATTAGAAAGAAAGAAAGAGAGAGAGAGAGAGAGGGAGGGAGGGAGGGAGGGAGGGAGGGAGGGAGGGAGGAAGGAAGGAAGGAAGGAAGGAAGGAAGGAAGGAAGAAAAGAAAAGACCCCATCCATGCTAACAGTCCATCCATCCCTGGACTCTCGTTTTGGTCTACTTTCCCGTAGCTTTTTAACAAAGTTCTTGTTGCAATGTCCAGCCTGGTTCGGAAAAGAGATTTTCTCTGTACTTTGGTTGTGACAAGTGGGAGTCCTCCTGGGAGGAGAGTGGAGAGGGCAAGAACAGGTCTCAGCCATGGCTACCGACCCTCTTCTTTCCACCTTCAAGTCTGCCCCTGCTGCTTGCTTCCAGCTGAATCCCCTTCCCTCCTGCTAGGATCAGGGAGGCGAGGAGAAGCACTGCACTGCCTGACTTGCCCGAGTTTCCCGGAGCCCTAAACTCGACAAGGCCGCTTCTACCCCCAGATACAATACGGATACATTCTTTCTTTTCTCCAGCATGCACCAGGACACAACTGGGTATGTCTGCCTCCTCATTCAGCCAGCCAAGAAATCAGACGCTGGATGGTACACATTGTCAGCCAAGAATGAAGCCGGCATCGTGTCATGCACTGCCAGGTTGGATATATATGGTAAGTATAATGGCATCGGTAGATCTGTGTGGACAGGCAGCTTAAAGATCTTTTTTGGGGGAATTCTCTGGTTGTCCAGTGGTTAGAACTTGGCACTTTCACTGACTAGGCCCCGGTTCAGTCCCTGGTCGGGGAACTGAGATCCCGCAAGCTGCACGGCGTGGCCAAAAAAATCTTTTTTCTTTTAGGATAGATGTAGTATGTTTTCATAAATGAATTGGTTAGATCATAGTTTAGTGCTTAAGAGATGGATTTTTTAAGTCATTTTATCCTAGTCACCTCAGGCTTTTGTACACTCTTTCATTTCACTAGAAGGTTAATCGTCTTCCAAAAGAGGTTAATTTTTCTGTACTTCTAATACTAGGAATTACAACTACTTCAGAGTGTACCTGTGCTTGTACTTCTAATCACCCAGCATCTTCATGCCATCTCCTTGCCACCATGGGTCACCCACTGGAACTCCCTCCCCACTGCCTGTTATTCCCCAGTCATACCTCCACCCAGCAGAATTTTCCAGACCCTATTCATTTGTTAATTAATTCCACAAATATTTATTACTCCAATCTCACAATCAGACTAATAACAGAGAGCTGTCCTAATGATACTGATATCAGATGACTTTTGTACAGTGACTTGTAATTTATGAAATGGTACCCTAAGATCCTCCTAAACCCATGAGATTATTGTAATTGTTGTTACCCTCATTTAAATGCAGAAGAAATGCAGAGACTCAGAGAGATTAAGTGACTACAGCTGGAATGCAAATCCAGGTTTTATATCGTTCCTTTGAGCCATGTTTCTAATTTTCAAAAACATTTAACAAATTAATCTTTATTAATGTATTTGTGTACTCTACTCCTCTCCTCTATAATTTTGACATTAACTGGTATTTTTGAAGACATATTCCTTAACCCAAAAGAGTAAACCTTTTTTTCCCCCTCTTTTAAAAGAACTAATTTGTTGGCTTAATAAGTTTCTTATTCATTACTGGTTTAACATGATTAACCAGAATAACAAATAAGAAACAGTAACTCTGCCTAGAACCTGAGGTCCCTGCTATTTATAGGTGCACCCGCCCCCCCCTTTTTCATTTTTTTGGCCGTGCCGCGCGCCATGCAGGATCTTAATTCCCCCACCAGGGATCGAACCCGTGCCCCCCTGCAGTGGAAGCGCGGGGTCTTAACCGCTGGACCGCCAGGTACCTCCTTTCTTTGGTACCATACAGAAGGGGTCTTGGCCTGCCATTTTCCCTAAGTCTAATATTTAGAGAAAATAAATAGCTTTCTGGTTATCTTCCTTAATTCGTGGACTTGAAAAGAAATTCAGCCGTGAGGGACGCTGGCTCGAATGTACTTTTCCCCTGGGAGGATCCGAGGAGAGACACGCCAGTGATATGTTTCTTAATCCAGGCTAATGCCTTACCATTTCACCCACTTCACCATGTCAGAAGGAAACAGGTCTCCAACTAAGAAACTCATACCAATAAGCCCTGAAACTGATGACTCTTGTCGCAGTCCTGCTCATCCGCGGCGGAGTCCCCAGTTCAGTTAGTCCTGGCTCACCTCTCCCTGGCTCCCGTCCTGACTCCACAGCACTAACAACGCGAAGCGCTGAATCCTCAGCTGGGACCGGGAAGTGGGGCAAAGCATGGAGGATTGGGGGTAAAATCAATCCCGTACGGCCCCCCGCAATCACTTCCTACCTGTCCGAGGAACGGGGACAGTAGGCATCCGTCTCTCTTCGAAAAGAGGGCTTCTAATAGTACCTGCTATCAGGTTAAGGTGTCCGAGAGAGCCAGGAAAGGCTAAGGGGCGGAGGGCGGCGGGGAGGGACTTAAACCAGTTCATGGCTGCCTTACTGAGTGCCTGCTCTCTCGTGGAATCGCTGTAAGTTTTGTCCTGTTTTGTAGCTTTCAAATTTTGATTTTATCAATTCACTCAGAGGCATTTAGATCCCGAAAAACTTATTCAAAAGAATGAAATCAACAAAGGACCCGTTTATAAGTGGGAATGCTACAAGGGTCCATAGCTTCGTAGGACCCAGAGGGTCCATGTTTCCCACCTGGTGCTTCCCCTTCTCCACAGCAAGGTTCTTGGAAACCTCATGAGAAGACTGCTTGGTAATTTCTGAATCAGTGACAACACACAGGACTGAGCAAACTGGATGGATATTTCATTCAGGCCATGTTCAAGCCTAAGGATCCTGGCTGCTAAAACCAGTGTCCCTTTTGGACAGTGCTTGGTGAACGTGGAAATTCTAATATTCCCTTTTGTCCCCGAACCATGGTTGATTGCACATGTTACTTTTCAGTCTTCTTGCTGTAGCTCATTAGAACCTGATTAGGGCGGTACGTAGGTGATCGCTGATTAGTATCATCAGGTGTGCGGTCAGAGGTCTGGACTCATCTTTTGGCTTCCATTTCCATAGATTTCTCATCTCCACCTTCTGAGGTGCCCTGCCTTGAGAGCCTACCGCCCTCTCTACACCGCCCTCCACCCAGCAGACTCCATGCTAGGTCAGGAGGAAATTTTGAGAAATCACCCTAGTCACCCACTGTTCCTTCTTACAGTCCCAGATTTTACTGGATTAGAATCATAGGGTTTGGAATTAGGGGATTAAAAAATCACCAGCCCAATTTCCCTCTTCCCGACAGGGAAGGAGAGATTTTATTTCTCTCTTTTACAAATGAGGCATTTCAGACCCAGATATATTTCAGTGCTTTACTAAGATCCCACAGAAAGTGTTGGAATGAGCACAGAATGCACCCCTGACGTGTACCTGCTAGACTGTATTCCTTTGATTGTAACACATTATTTGGTCCATTTTCCAGCTCAGTGGCACCACCAGATCCCACCACCCATGTCTGTCCGGCCCAGTGGCAGTCGCTATGGATCACTCACCAGTAAAGGACTTGACATTTTCTCTGCTTTCTCCTCCATGGAAAGCACAATGGTGTATTCATGCTCTTCTCGGAGTGTAGTGGAGAGTGATGAACTTTAAGAATGTCTGGGTGCCTGCTGTGTAAGGGGGTGGATTGTGGAGGGGGAAGGAAGACCAGCCAGATAAGATGGTTTCCAAGCAACTGGATTTGAGTAAGTTCCCACACTGCCCGACCTGTGGCAAGGAGAGCTTTGAGTAAGTCAGCTGGGGACTCGTGCAGTCTCAGCTCAGGGAGAGATGGAGGGCTGTGCCTTTTAAGATTCCAACAAAATGAGAAGACAATACCGCCGAACCAAAGATGTCATGCAGCTGCCATCCACTGCTTTGGGAAAAAGCTAGCATGCTTCCCTGCCCCCTGCTGCGTTGGGGTATTCAGGCCCTCCTAGGAGCAATTAGGGGTCAGATGCTTGGGCTGAGAGGAGTTGGACAGTAGTGACCTTAGGAATCACTAACTCACTAAACAATGCAAAGGAAAAAGTCAGGGGGGTCTCCACCACCTTTCACTGATTGCATCCATAGCAGTAGTTTTGGTGGATTCATTAAATCAGCTTCTACTTAGCACTAGGAGTCTGTGCCATACAACTCACATACGTGGAGGAGCACTTTTGATTTGCTTACCCTGGGTGTACTGAGCCACATAATAAAGTGCCAAAATGTGATTGAGATACCAAAAAAAAAAAAATCACTGGAACACTAAGTGTTGCACAGTGCACTTATTCTATAGCCAAAACAGGGACCCACCACCCTGCCTGTACCATTTTCTTTTGGATACAATGGTGAGTGGTTTTTTTTCTGACTATATATATATATCCCTAGGCTCTAGAACTAAAGGGTTGTTAATAAACCAACCAGAAGGAAATCTTCTGCGGGGTCACTTTTAAAACTACAAGCTTCAGTTGCCACTTGCAAAAATATTCAGGCATCATCATCATCTGCCCAAAGAATATTGGCTCTCCCGCTTCTCCCCTTGCCCCAAAAGTCTGCAAGTATATGAAGCAGTGAGAAAGGAAGAAATGCAAACTAGAAGAGGAAGTGATGGGAGAGTGGATTTTGTTTTTTCATTTGCCCGAGCAAAGCAGTGGCTGTAGAAGGAGAGGTCTTTACTAGTTGTGAACTGCTTTGAGATCATTAGTCAAATTGCATTTTCTATACAGAAAATATTATGCTAACTGAGAAAGTGGGAGGGACAGGGCATGTGCATCTTTATTCTAACCCACTAATTCAAAACCTGCCTCTCCACTTAAGGAATTTTTAGACTTAAGTTCACTGTGATATCCCAGTGCCTAGAAGAGTGCTTAGCACAAAGTAGACATTCGATAACTATTTGTTGGATGAATGAATCTTATATTAGAGAAATCTACAATGTATGCACCAGTCAAAAAATTGCCCTAGGGATGGTCATCATGGCACGGTTTGCTCCAGATTCACCAGGGAAATGAATTGGAGTGTCTGTTACCAACTCCTTGTGCCCAAGTCCTTGGTGTTCTCTGAGCCAGACATCCTCAGCTGGCATCTTACTCAAGTGAACAAATAGTAATTGCTTAGAAAGGCTTGAAATTTTCTTCACTTCAAGGCAAGGATTTCCAGTATAAAAATAAATTCATTCACTCAAAAAATCATTTGTGTGTCCACTCTGTATAAGACGCTATGCTAGAGACTATGGGCCATACACAAATATGATAAGACACAGTCCCTGCCTGCAGAAAGCTTACAATCTAGTGGGGGAGGTAAGAAAAAAGGCATGTCAAGTGCTGCTTCTTTGGCCAAAAGTCTATTTTTTATTAAAGGGAAGTTTCCAGTACTCTTCATCCTGTATTTTTCCTGACTCTAAAATCATCTTAATTATTTTCAATCTTTATTTCTTAATTAAATAAAAAACCATAAGTTACATCCTTAAGAAATAAAGATTTCAGCCAATTATTTAGCAGAATTATTAGACTTTTTCCTTTCTTATGTATGCAGGAACAATAGTAAAAGTATAGGCAACTGTAATGAAATTGAATGCATTCCATACAGAATGCACCCTGTAAAATATTCTGTTTCTATATTGGCTTCTATTATCAAATCTCTTTATGACCAAAGAGCATTTTGTAACTCCAGGATTGCTTCTCCACAGTTGGACACCCAACCTCCTCATCACATCTATTAACGTAAACTCTAGACAGTCTCCAATGAGAGGATATTCTTCATCTCTCTATGTATTCGCCTTCTGAATATTTTTTTTTCTGAATCTTTTTTATCTGTTGTTTTACAGTGTTCAACAGTGAACTATGATAAATATTACATTTGGCCACTAGATGGCACTGTCGAACCTAAAATATAACAAGCTTTAAAATTCCTCGAATTTGAACTTCCGGATTATGTTACAGGAAAGTTTCTCAACCTCAGCACTCTTGACATTTGGGGCTGGATAATTCGTTGTTGTGAGGGACTATCCTGCACGCTGGAGGATGTTTAGCAGCATCCTTGGCTTCTACTCACTGGATGCCAATAGCAGAGCAACCCCTCCCCAAGTTGTGGCCACCCGAAATGTCCCCAGACATTGCCATATATTCCCCGGGAGGCAGGATCCCCTTTGTTGAGAACTACTGTGTTGAACAAATCCAAATTCTATTGGAATTCAATTACAACGAGGAATACTTATATAAGAAATTTTAGTTCTGCTGGATATGTGTGGACTCAACACATCCAAAATCAGATTCATCATCTTCCCTTTCATAAACCATTCATCATCCTAGTTTAATGATTTCTATTAATGGCACCATCACAGTCCTAGTAATCTAAATAAAGAGTATCCAAGTCATTTTTTGCTTCCTCTAATCAACTGACAAATCATGTTAATTCTAACTCGATTATTTCTTTTATATTCAGGCCTTCTTTCTGTCCCTCCGTGGTTCCCCAGTTCAGACTTTCATTACTCTCTTAATTTCCCTCAATTCTTCTGACTTCAACCATAATAAGAGACTTCTAATTGGTCTTCCTGCCTCTAGTCCTGCTTTTTCTCCCACTCAAATCTAGCTGAGATCTCAGCATCAGATCATTCTTCCTGAAGTACTGCTCCAATCATATCATTCCCCAATTTTCGAACCCCCAGTGGCTCCTTGGAGCCAACCCAGGCCAGCTGTTCTGTCCTGTGCTACTCAAGCCTTGCTTCAATATGATCCCAAAGCTTTTCATCCATTACTCAGAAAACACACCCAGTGCACCAGCAAAGTTAACACAGGCCTCAGCTTTCCAGCCACATGGCTCTTTTTTGCCTCCAGCTGGAAGGCTTTCTCCCCAATCCCCACCTACAGAAATCTTACCTGTTCCTTAAACATCTCAAATCCTACTTTACTGCCTCTATGAAATATTTTCTGACACCCCCAGACCCCAATAAAATATAATTCTACTTTTTTTGGAATCTTATAGCAAATTTCTTGAGTCTGGAAAAAGAGAAGATGAATTTGTATAGTATTTTATATAAAACACAGCCTCTATATACCTGCCTGACTCTCCCCTTGCACTAGCCCAGTCTTGCCTGCACTAGATTTTAGCTATTTGTTAGTAAGGACTGTGTCAAAAGTTTGCTTTATACAGAGTAGGCACTCAATAAATATTTATTGACCTAAATTGGACTTTAAAATTCTATGTAAGTCAGTATGTTTCCATATAAAATGAATTGAGTCTAGAGCAGTGGTTTTTAACCTTGGCACACTAGAATCTCCTGGGGAACTTTTAAAAATCCCAATAGCCATGCCACAACCCCAAATCACTGTCATAAGTTCTGGGGTTCTGGCATAGGCATCAGTATTTTTAAAGCTTCCCAGGTGATTCCAATGAGCAAGTGAGATTGAGAAGAATCATTTTATTACCATGATTTGATCACAGAACTTACCCTAAAAGGTCCGAAGGGCTGCAGATAGCATAGGCTGTAGCGTCGGCGTCAGTGAAGAATGTACTTCCTCCTTGTTGCACGTGCAGTGCATGTCTGGAAAGTAGAAATAAACATGCACTTTGGCCTTATTAGACCCTACTATTTTGCACTACACTTGTTGGACATGCAGCATTCATGAAGCCCTCGGAGAAATCTCCAAAACCGCAAAAATGGCCCGGGGAAAGAGGGAAAGTTGGTACAATCCTTCTGGCCCTTTTTTCAAAAAGCTATGCAGATCTCATAAGCACCCTTCTTTCCAAACAAGTGAAGGGCTTTTCATAACTTGGTTAGTCATGGAAATGGGGATCAGAGGGAAAATGGAGAAAGAAAATGCAGCATTAAAACCAAACCGCCGGACTTCCCTGGTGGCACAGTGCTTAAGAATATGCCTGCCAATGCAGGGACACGGGTTCGAGCCCTGGTCCAGGAAGATCCCACATGCCATGGAGCGACTAAGCCCGTGCGCCACAACTACTGAAGCTGGCGTGCCTAGAGCCCATGCTCCGCCACAAGAGAAGCCACCGCAATGAGAAGCCTGCACACCAAAACGAAGACCCAATGCAGCCAAAGATAAATTAATTAATTAATTAAAAAAAAAAAAACCAAACCGCCAAGCAGCTAATAGAAGAAAGACTACTTCCTCCTTTTTTGTGTCTACATGTCCAAGCTACAGTGTCTGAGGTCCTTTCTGCTTCTATCCCCATTCCGTGTTTTTCTCTGAGATGCCCTGTGCCCCATGTTCTGTAACCCCCCATGCTGTAACCCATCCCCTCACTGCTTCCCCACAACCTGCCAACATGTCTCATGCTCCAAAATGACCTAACTCCTGTTCCATGCATCTTGGCTTAGGGGTCAGAAGAAAGCAGTCCAACTGAACAAATCCTGAATGCCTGAGAGTCTAACTTCAGAGGAGCTGAGCTTTTAAAAGCAGTTGCTTCCTTACTTCCATCAACTTCTAATAGATGGAACTGCTGGCAAAAGGAAAAAAAAAAAAAAAAAAATCAGGCCGGGAGGGGAGGTCTAGAAAACTGAGTCAGACATCCAAGTTATTCTGGTTGATCACAGCCTCCTCCTGTCCTCTTCCTCCCTACACACTCCCAAAGAACCTTCCAAGCTGAGATCCTGGCCTGAGTCTGTTTGTATATGGGCTATTTATAAGTTGGTTGTAAACTCAAAGGCAAATTTACTCATAATGACCTTTATTCAAGGTCCCTTCAGGGGTAACCTGGACTCAAAGTATTTCCACTTACGGTCGAGTTGAAAATCACTGGGCCTCACCAGGAAGATGAACAGATACTTAGATTGCAATAGAGCTTGTTGAAGTCCTTTTCACCACTGATTGTCTTTTCTTGTTTTAAGTGGATCAATATTTCAGAAAGTTAATTACTGAAGCATTGCTTGAAGAATACCAAGCATCTTCTAAACTTTGACAATGCAGTGGTCATCAGTATGCTAAAAAAAGTTGCTACTACCATGTTTTTTAAAAAATCTGTGCGATGCAAAAAAAATGCATATTTGTTAAAAATATGTTTGCCTCCTTTTTCTGCCTAATTATATTAGTTAGCATACTTGGTGCTATAGAACCATAAACAGGCTGTTTTTTGTTCGTATTTAAGTAATGGCCACTTCAAACTCCGAAGAGCAATAGCCTTGAAATTGCAAGAAATAGAGAAAGAACACACTTTTCAATCCTCTGAGAATTGTGCCATAAATGCTGAGTGTAAGCAATAAAGAAAATTGCTGTACTGTAGAGGCATATATACTAATTTGCTAAAAGATTTAACATACAAGTGAGTAGAAAATGTTTCCCTAATAGTAAAAACTAAAATATTTCAACATTATTTGACAATAAATATTTGACAGTTGACATAAATGGGCATTTTTCTTTAAAATGCAGAAAACAGTGCTAGTTTCCAGGTTTAAAGATTGTGTTTTTTTGATGATGATTGAACTGATTTTTTAATGTACAAATACATATATTCGATACTTAAAAGAGATTTTTTAAATTACTCAAATTGTAAAATTACCACATACGTTATAACCTGGTCAGATATCTCTAGAGGAACAGAAAGATAACTGGGTTTTAGTCTTCCTAAAATATCCAGCAAGTCCAGTAAACTTCTCATAGAATGTCTTTTACTTTCTAATATAAAAATTCGTTCTACCTCCTAACTGAAAACAGGGACACATTAAAATGAAACTTAAAGATGGGAAAGATGGGGGTGGCAGGGTGGGGGATGCTTGACCAGTTTTGATTGGAAATGAATGGAGTTACAATTATAGTTTTCTTACAATAAGAAGTACTTTAATACACACTAAGAAACATGAATGATTTTCATATAATGTGGTAAGAATTAATTGCTCAACGTTCCAAAATTCCAAAGAACCTGATGTTTCTACACATATTCAGTGAGTTATCTGCAAACTGGAGACAGATTCCTATAATTTCCCCACAATTAGTGGGGCAAGAATCCAGTGAACTAACTACATTCTAGTATTGACCACAGCAGTCATTACCAAAAGATTACTAAATGTATGTGCACACAGTATAAACAGTTTTACCATTTTGGGGGTTTTTTTTGGCTGCGTTGGGTCTTCGTTGCTGCGCGCGGGCTTTCTCTAGTTGTGGAGAGCGGGGTCTACTCTTCATTGTGGTGCGCGGGCTTCTCATCGTGGTTGCAGAGCACGGGCTCTAGAAGCACAGGCTTCAGTAGTTACAGCATGCAGGCTCAGTACTTGTGGCTCGCGGGCTCTAGAGCGCAAGCTCAGTAGTTGTGGCGCACGGGCTTAGTTGCTCTGCAGCATGTGGGATCTTCCCAGACCAGGGCTTGAACCCGTGTTCCCTGAATTGTCAGGCGTATTCTTAACCACTGCGCCACCAGGGAAGTCCCGTTTTACTGTGTATTTTAAGGAGAGGTAAAACCCTGAAATAATTCAAATGAGATAATTTGAGTGCAACTGTATTTTTTAATGCACACTGGTTAATTAACTTTTACTTTCTCAGTATTTTGATTTCAGAGGTACCATATCCTCTTTTCTGATTAAATTTCACTTATTTTTTCCAAGCTTTAGCATTAAGTTTCATGACCTACTCTTCTCTCTCATTATCTTCCTGTCAAGATAAAAATCTATAAAACATTTAATAGCATTCGGAGAGCTCCTTATGTCTAGGAATTCTCAGGTGAATTCCAATAGGGATTTTAATCATTCAGATGAATTTCAGATACGTTCTCTAATTTTGTTATAACTCTGGAGTCTCTATTTCTTTATCTGTGAAATAAACAAAATATCTGAGACTTTCCCAGGATGGAGGGTAGGATAAATAAATACTTAGGAAGTTTACTGTAGAGACCCTTTAAAAAAGTGATAGCAGGGGTTTTTTCAATCCAAAGAAAATGGTAAAAATATTTTTCTCCAAAGTAAGTAGTTAATTTGTTTAACAAGTTCACATTTCTTCCCGGTCCCACTACTTTGTATTTCCTGAGAAGGGTAGTACACAGTGGGAGAATTTCTTCTTCCAAGATGCTATGTGTGAAGAACCTAGGGGTAAGACGGGAATAAAGACACAGACCTACTAGAGAATGGACTTGAGGATATGGGGAGGGGGAGGGGTGAGCTGTGACGGGGTGAGAGAGTGGCACGGACATATATACACTACCAAACGTAAAATAGATAGCTAGTGGGAAGCAGCTGCATAGCACAGGGAGATCAGCTCGGTGCTTTGTGACCACCTAGAGGAGTGGGATGGGGAGGGTGGGAGGGAGGGAGACGCAAGAGGGAAGAGATATGGGAACATATGTATACGTATAACTGATTCACTTTGTTATAAAGCAGAAACTAACACACCATTGTAAAGCAATTATACTCCAATAAAGATGTAAAAAAAAAAGATGCTATGTGGTTGAAAAAAATCTGGAGAAAAATTAAATAAATTCAAGAAATATCCTATCTGCTTTCTACAGGCAGATTCCAGGGAAATTTATTTCAACATAGGCAGAATAGCCTAAGGGAACTCAGAGTCCTGCGTCTATGATCGAAGCTAGTGGAAATAATGACTCCGCAGTGCACAGAGAAATAGCAAAAGAGTCCCTGTATTCCTTTCTGGATTACGCAGTTCAGGACAACTCCATTGTACTTCTCTAGGCTCTAATGAAGAAATATTCCACACTAGCATGTCATTAGCCTTATGTTGAAATGAATCAACCTTAGGATAACAGATGGATACGGACCCTCAAAAATGAACATATCCTTTGGTCTCTGTTTTCAAATTCTTAGCTACATCAAGTCTGAATTTAAACTCCATGATTCATTTCAGCCATGAGAACTGACAAAGTTCTTGTGTCCGAAGGCATGTGCACACACACACCAACACACACACACACCAACACACACACACACACACCCATAGCTAACAGTTCAATCATGGTCAAGGGACACATCTTATGCTTTTCCTTTCTCTTCCTGCATGAGTTCTTTCCACTTAAAAACACACCAGGCCCCAGAAGGCTTACAAACATGATATGCTTCCATCTCAGGAAGCTAGAGTCAACTTATTTTCTAAAGTATCTTTTTGGTTATTGAAATCCTAATGGAAAAACTATTTTAGTAACCATTTTGAAATGTGTGAACTATATAAACCGTATATTTCGTCTCTATTACTAGAAAGCAATGAATGGATCTTGGCTTTTATTCCTTTCCTCTGCATCGTGCATGTTAGATATTCTTTGGAAATGAAAACCAATGATCGCTTAAGCCAAAATGTTTTTGAGCATTTACTGTGTCTTTCTCCAGGAAGTATATGGCATTGTATTCCAGTAGCCCACATCATCTCCATGACACCCATTGCTGTTTCCTAGTTGTGTTTTCTTAAAGATTTATTGGAGGTTGTGTTTTGTTTGCAAACTCTGCAATTAGAAAAAGAAAAATTAAGAACCAGTATTTAATTCAACCTGGATGTTTTAAAAAGCAGTTTAGAGGATGTGATGGACTGTTTCTTTATTCATTAAATAAAATTTTATTTATTCTCAGTTAGTTATTGGGTTTGTTTTATGTTTTGGTCCCAGACTTTGTTATGTGAGATGGGTAAGTTCTTGCTCTCAGTAGTTTTTTTTCGGCTTGGGTATTTTGGGGGTACACTACCAGTTTGAAACAGCCATCCAAAAGTCCTGTGTTAATTCAATAAAACACTCGTTAAAGCTTGCACCCTCTAGTATATTCATGATCAGAGCAAGGAATGGGTATACATGTGAAAAGGTTGGTCATATATTTATGGTCTTATATGTGCTTTGAAATCTCTTTCACCCACAGGCAGCAAAAAGAGATATCTTTAGTGAAACCTAAGCAGAGAGCAGAGCAAAATTCAGTCCAAAATAACACTTTGCTTTTACTCTAAGATGGCAAAATTTAAGTAGTGAACTGAGCCTTAACTGTTGAATCCTGTAGCGCTGTTACCCACAAATACAAATGTTACCCAAATACATTCCATCTGGCTCATATCCAGCAGAAATGTTAGATCTTCATTAATATAATGGTCACCTCATTAACTAAGAAATTGGGTGTAACTGGATGTTAAGAAAGATAGCCTAATCCTTCTTAAGATCTGCAAATACAAAGACTGTGACAAAAATATAGTCAGTTTTTGGTAATGAGGTTAATGGTGTCATAGTAGATATTGTTTAATTAAGCAGTTCTCGACCCCATCAGCCGGTTAGCATCACCGGGAGAGTACCGAAAAAATATCCATGCCTAGGCCTCACCTCAGAGCCGGTAAATCAATTCTTGAACGGGGGGCCCCAGATTTGGTATGTTTTTCAAGACTCCCTACCTGAGATTCTAATGAGCAGTCTGGGTTGAGAACCACTAGCTTAGATGGCCTTTCCCATCTTGATAGCCCCATTCACTTGTACAGGGTTCTTCAAGACTTCTGACCCTGGGGTTTGGCCTCAACCTGCAGCTGGCACCTAGAGAGAGCCCACATATAATAACCAATGGGACTCAAACCCTGCCTGGGAGTGGGTCTTCTTTTGTTACTTAATATCTCTCTTAGGAGCTCTTACGGTACATATTCCCGATACTCTACAGTTGAAGCATTCAGCTGCACACTGTTCAGGGCGGCTTACTGATTAGTACATGTGTATTCTTCTTGGCTGCCTACACAAGGACAAGGATGATGTTGAAGAAGGCAGGGTATGGGTAGATGCTTGATAACATTTGTTGATTTCTTAAGAAAAGGAAGCCCGAATAAAAGAATATTTTTGAATTTCAATGTGTTCAATGTGTTATGAAACTAGAAAGAACAGATTTTTCAAAGGCGAGACAATATAGTATATTGTAGCAACTTTTAGGTTGCTTGGTAATCTAAATTCTGTTATGTATAGTAATAAATGAACCTTAACTCCACAAATATTTTACATTTGTTTTATCCAAGCTCCTAATCCATAAACCATGATGGATTCCCCAACATACAGTTTGAGGAGTTTTATCATAGATTGGGTTTGATCACTGAGACCCATTTACTTTTCCCTCAAATATCTTTCAGGAAAAAAATAGTACATCAAGTGGGGTGGAAAGCTTAGGAATTTGGTAAGAGTTAAGTTGCTTCCAGAGATTTCCAAACCACAGAAATGGGCAACTAAAAGCATAACAGTTAGCAGATTCCCACTCTTTGGGGGGAATGGGGATGGGGGAGAAGAGGCATAGGATTAGAATAGCATCATTTTAATTAAATTGTTTGATTTCATTAAGAAGTAGACACAGATGTAGAGAACAAATGTATGGATACCAAGGGGGAAAGGGGGCGGTGGGAGGAATTAGGAGATTGGGATTGACACATATATACTATTGATACTAGGTATAAAATAGATAACTAATGAGAACATTCTGTATAGCATGTTCTCTACTTAATGTTCCCTCTTAGTTCCCTCTACTTACAGGGAACTCTACTTAATGCACTGTGGTGACCTAAATGGGAAGGAAATCCAAAAAAGAGGGGGTATATGTATATGCATAGCTGATTCGTTTTGCTGTACAGTAAAAACTAACACAACATTGTAAAATAACAATACCCCAATAAAGATTAACTTAAAAAAAAGAAACTGCTGTTAAGGTGATAAGCAAATATATATATATTGCATGTTTATCCCTGTATGGTTCTCTTTTGCAGGGTATTTACCGTCCAGAGAGAGGAATGTGCACCCTACCTAAAAAAAGGACTAACCATCTGAACACATCTGTGAGATCCTCTCTGATTAACACATTCTATTTTAACACTGATTTTATCTCATTCTACAAACTCCAGAAACTTACTGGGGCTACTAATGAAGCATTTTAAGTATAAATAAGTAGAGTATTGTGCCCAAATAGAGAGGAAGGCAGGTGCCCTTAGGGTTGCCATAGCCCCAGTACCCACTGCAGAGTGGAGTAGGACCAGAAAGTGGTCTGGGCATCATCACTTCTAGAGCCGTGTTGTCTGCTGGAACTATAATGTCTTCTAAGAGCTGCTGAAGTCAAGAGGTTAAACATTTTATTTTCTAATTTGCACCGAGGAAGGAAAGTCCTGAGGACACCTCAGTTTCTTATTAACAGATATCAGAAGGAAAGGGAAATTCATCATTAGTCTCTCAATGGATTTCTAGTGATACACTTGTGATTTTGTAAGTTTTAGTTTATGGGGAAGATACTTCTGCTCATTACAAACCAAAAGGATTTTGATAATCAGGGATAACTAAGAAAGTAAAAATTTTGATGAAGACTTTGTAGATAAACTGCAAATAGGTGGCTGTGCCTTGATGTTAGGTGTTGGAACACATAATAAAAGGTTTTGGGAAATGCTGTTTTTGTTGACTTGTGACAAGTTCCAAATGCATAGAGCCTTGCTTTTTCCAATTATTAGCAAGACATTCTCCCAAAAGCGTGCAGTGCTGTTGACCAAGTCGTTCTTTACATTAAGGACTTGGTTTATTCATCCAATGGTTAAGCAAATTTATAAAAGTAATTCAAACCAATACCATGTGTATTATATTGCTCCTTTTTTGATTAGCCTTGATGGTAGTGAAGCCCTTATTGCTCAACTGGTACTGATTAAAAGAAAATCACTTCCAAAAGCCATATATATATATATATATATATACACACAAATGTATATATGCAAATATATTTGGGTACTTGTAAGGAATTAGTAGTTAGTAATTGGTTTAATAAGGAAAATAAAATATTAAGGAACTGTAAATCTAGTTTCTTAAAAGCTAAACATTATTTCAATTAATTTAATCTTTTTAAAAACCATGAAAATATATCTATACTTCCAAGTTGATAGAGAAAACTTTCAAATTAATTACTTGTACTCTCATCAGCTTGTCTTTTTTTTTTTTTTTTTCCCCCGGTACGCGGGCCTCTCACCGCGGCGCCCTCTCCCATTGCGGAGCGCAGGCTCAGCGGCCATGGCCCATGGGACCAGCCGCTCCGCGGCACGTGGCATCCTCCCGGACGGGGGCACAAACCCGCATCCCCTGCATCGGCAGGCGGACTCTCAACCACTGCGCCACCAGGGAAGCCCAGCTTGTCTTTTTTTTGATGAAGTATTACAAAACAGCACTTTGCCAATTGGTGGGATTAGATTTAAACACTCCACATCTTTACTCAGATAAGCACTCAATATCATCACCCCCCCAAACAAACAGGCCTTTAGTGCCATCAGGAAACTAGCAGGGCACTTGGCATGAAAAACAAACCCACGTTTTTAATTATATTTTACAAAATCTATATTTTAATAATGTATACACAGTTTTAAAAATACAGAGCACTCACGCCCATGTACTCTACCAAAAAAAAGAAGAAAACTTTCTACTACTTCATGCATGCACACACAATGCACTAAGCATAACTGCATTTACAAGACAGGAAGGCAGCTCTCTATTAAGTATACACAAGTAATAGATACTGTAACTTCACCCTAACAGGACAAACTTACAAAGTTTAAGAAAGTAAGGGCTAAACCTGCAGTATAACCTAATCCTATTTTTCTTAAGATTGTTTTCTCTCAAGGTAGTCCAGAAAAGGGGGAGGGGGCATTACTTTCAGCAATCAAAACCATTCCAAGATCCATTAATGAAATCTACAACATACTAAGGAGGAATAAAAGAAAAGCAATAAAGTCATTGCGTCCCTAGGACTGGGGATGCGAATAAAAGTAACCTGGAAATTTGCTAATTTTATTCTAAGAATGCATCCTACGCCACCGATAACCCAACCAGCTACTTGGGGGAAGGTTACGGCTCCAGAGCGCGGATCACTGGGCGTCTCATTCCGGCAGGGTCGCGCGTCCTAACTGGCCATCTGGAAGGGCTCGGGCTGGAAGCCGAAGAGCCTTTGGCCGTAGGGCTCGCTCTCGCCCGGCAGCTTCGCGCCCGCGAACGGAAGGTAGTGGTCTCGGCCGAAGTGCTCACAGTGGAGATTGACCCAGTCCCGCTCGGAGCCGAATCGCTCTGCCTCGGCCAGGATGCGGGTCAGAGCCATGATGTAGCTCAGCGCCATCTGCAGGGTCTCGTACTTGGACAGTTTTTTATCCTGGCCCCATTGGGGTACCACCCTGCGCAGACGGTCGAAAGCCGTGTTGAGCCCCTGCATGCGGCGACGCTCGCGCGCGTTGGCCGCTAGGCGCCTGCGCGCCGCGCTCTCCAGCCGCCCCTCCCCGGCGCACGTACCCGCGCACTCGGCGCCGCCCACGCACGGGGGCGCGCCACGCGCTCCCGCCGCCGGGTTGCTGGGCTTGCAGGACTTCATCCCCCGCTGGACAGAGGGAGGAGGCGAGCTCTCTGGTCTGCTCAGGACCTGTGCGTGGGCTGGTATATGGAGCCGCTCTGCAACTTGGCTCTTCGTAGCAAATAAGTCATGCACAAAGCAACCGTGTGGAATCGAAGTTTGTAGTGGGAGTGCGGGGCCCCGCCCTCTGTCCTATTGGATAACCAGATTGATGTCTCTTCACTTGCCAAAGTTTAGGGGAAATTGAGATGTGGAAGAGAAAGTCATTTTCCCAACGTGAAATTGAAAAAGAGAAGGGAACTTTCCTGCAGCAGAATTGGTGTCGCTGGTTCGGGGATATGTCTTTCAAGTCCTCTGGGAAAGCCCGAGACTTCTTTTCTGGAAGACAAAATCTTTCCCCAAGCTCAGAGAGGAAAGGAGCGCTTCTTCCGCAGTAGCTGTCGGAGAGTGCTGGATGAATCTTTGAAGGAGGAGAATTTATAGCAGAGGGCTGAAGGAGGCAAACAGGTGGTGGCAGGTGGGCGGGCGTCCCTCGGCTTCCATCTCAGCACCTTCCTACCCTGGGAACTGCAGGGGGGAAGGGGGACGACGCACGGCAAAATCCTGACATTACAGCCTTCGTCTGTTGGAAGTTTCTCCAAAGCTATGTCCAACACTAATACACCATCTGGAGTGGCCGGGCTGTCCCCAAAAGAATAACAAGGTGGGGGTGGGCGGATGGCTTGGTTCATCCTTTCCCATATCAGCGAGCAGCTTACATTACCAAAAACTGAACCAAGGTTTTTAAATTACTAGAAATCACTTGTGTGAATATGTTGGTCTTGAAATTTTAAGATATTTAGACGTTTAGTGTCAGAAAAGTTCGCTTTGTCAAGATGTGTGGCAATTTTGCACAATGCTGATTGAATGTATTCAACTGAGTATATTCATTTTATTTTAGCTGTTAAGCAAGTTGGGACAAACTAGCAGGTCCTAATATTATTTCAGACCTGAAATTTTACTGTGCAAATAATTTGGCTGTTTTCTGCAGAATAATTTATTACAGCATATTAAAAGATATTGATATGCTCACAGACATAGAAAACAAACTTATGGTTACCAAAGGGGATCGGGTGGGGGATAAATTAGGAGTTTTGGATTAACATATACACACTCCTATAATATAAAATAGATAAACAAGGACCTACTGTATAGCACAGGGAACTATATTCAATATTTTATAGTAACCTATAATGGAAAAAATCTGAAAAAGAATGTATATATAAACGGAATCACTTTGCTGTACACCTGAAACTAACACAACATTGTAAATTAACTATAGTTCAATTTTAAAAATGGTTTGAAAAAGATATTAATGTGGATGTAAAAGATGTATATTATCCTACTATATAATTGGATTGCGTGAGCTTGGATACTCAGGCAAATTCAGAATTTATACTAAATTCCCCCTGACACCGGTTTATAAATGTTTTTGGGACATATATTGAGATGATAATCACTTAATTAATTTGACTTTTAAATCTAATAAAACTAATCATAATGTGCATACATGTGCAAAATGGAAATATCTAAGTGATTTGTGAGGTTTTAAAAAATAATTCCTAAAAAAAAAAAAAATAATAATAATAATAATTCCTAATGGAAGACTTTTTCCCCCACCTCATAAAGCTATAAATATGTCATACTACTTGGATGTTTCAGTTGTGTCAGCTGTCCTCAGGAACAATAATGAAGCATGATTTCCACTATTGATAGTGATGTGCTGATTTACAGAGAAACCATTAACTTGATTCTCTTATCTCAGCTTCTTTCTAGCTCTTAAGGAAGAGTAAGGTGGCAAAGAAACCAGTTCCAAATAGATTCAAGCCAGAATCATTTCTGGATTCTTTACTAAGACCAAGTTTGTTCTTTCTCCTTTTGAAATATGGATTATGTAGGCATTATTCTCAGATATTTTTGTTTAATTAAATTATCAACAAGCTCCCACAAATCAGGAGGCTTTTAACTGTGTCTTACTTCCCTTACCATTGCTTGAGACTAAAACCCCATTGTGACTGCCCTGACTCTAAGTCCTGTCTTCCCATAAATAGTTGATTAATCCCCAGCTGAAGCAATGACAATGAAATGAAGTTGAGTAACATGAAGACAATAGACTGCAATTGGACGTTAATGATCTCCAGCATGACAGATGTTGAACACAGAATTTTGCATGGAGACACTCAGCTCTATTACTCTGATTCTTAACAGCCTTGGTCAGGAACAGCAGTCCTATGACAGGAGAGACTATGTTTAGTCATCAAAATGTCAAATACATTTTTGTGAGTTTTCATGGAAATCAGCCCTACTAATGCTATTATTTCTCATGTTCATTTATCTCATCTGTTTCCCCCAAGGAGCCTCCTCTGTGCTACCCTTTGGAATGTTTCCCTAAAAAACATACTGTTCTGGACACTATTGACCAAAGTGCTAATGAGATGCATGATTTTGCAGGCCATGTATTCAGGGTTGGTGAGATTATAGCCTGTGCACCAAGAGAATTGTAAACACAACTTGAAGAGAAAAAGGAAGCCCAGCAGTGTGCACACCACACAGCTATATTAGAACAAACTAGCAGATATCTGTGACATGAAATTGATCCAAGGATAGACAGTATTGCTGCAATAAAGGGCCTTAGAAGGTATATAGTAATTCATTGCCCAAATGTATTCTGAAGGACAATTTATTAGTACTACAAAGATGCTTCTGGGGGAAAAGGATTCCACTGTCAAGTAAATTTGGGAAGCACATCTGCTATCTCCTGCTTAGAGTCATGAAGCAAAATTGGTATAGTAAAGTTTCTGAGAAGTCCTGGAGTAAAGAAACCTTCTGACTCCAGAGTTTCCTAGACCTTCTCGAACACAGAACCCTTTCTTCCTAGAAAGGTCTTTTAACAAAGTTCCTTGGAATACACGTTTCCAAACCTGCTCTAATACCTTCCATTTATTTTATAGAGGAGGAGACTGAGATCCAGAGACTAAACATTAGATTCAAAGGCACTGAGCAACTTAGTGACTGAATTAAGAAGTCAAATCTCCTGTAGCCTCTAATTTTAGAAGTTTTAAAATTGAGATCACTTAATACAAGCCCCTCAGTTTATACTGGGGCAGCTGAGATCCACTAATGACTTCCCAAAGTCAGCAGAATCACTAGTAAAAGTTTCAGGAATAGAATCAGAAATTTTGTGCTTAAAGGACAGTGTCATTTATTTCATAACCCTAGTGTCTAGCACAGTGCATAGAAAATAACAAGTAACAAATAACCCAGCCTGAGTGGCTGAAAAAAATGTTATGTAAATGATAGATAAATGCCAATCAGAATGCGTGTATTGCCAGTGAATAACCTTTACAAATAATTTACATTCCCTCACTTTGTAAAGAACACACATTAGATCCACATTTTGAATGCAGAATTGATACTTTCTTATCAAGAAACACAACTATAGCCATTTGAGCCATAAGAATTTGCATGTCAGACTAATTTCTACCATGTTTCTATACTGAGGGCATGATCCTACCAGGTGAATTGGCAGTTACTATATGTCTAGGGTTGGCCAGAAATCAAAACTGGCAGATGGAGATGGGAGAGAGTGGAAGATAGAAAGAGCTTACACCTGTAGGAGCAGAAAAGTAGAAGAAACATTATTTTAGCGGTAAAAGATCAATGGCTGGAAATTACTACATTAAATGGATAGACTAGGTTAGAGGGTAAACATCTTAATTATCCAAAACTATAATTTTCTAAATAAAAACTCTCCAAAGAAACACACAATTAAAAGAGAGGAGAACACTTGTTCATTCTGAATTTGCAAAAAAAATACGGAATATGAGGAATGGGGTTTGCTTCTGGAGAGCATGGCAATTGGGGGACTCTGAGTACCTGAAAGACATCAGAGGTGAACCAGCAAAAGACAAAGGAACAATGAAGCTGAGTTCCACTTATATTTCATTAAAGACCAGAAGTGCAAGGTCTTAAACATTCTTGTGATTTTATAACGTGCTACGTAGTTACCTAGTGGGGAAAAAACTGCAAAAGGATTTAAGTGTTTACAGAAAGGAAGGGAGAGGCAAAGTCTGGCATCTCTGTTGCCTGCCCCTCAATGATCCAGGGAAGAGAAAACCCAGTGGAGGGAAGAAACTAAGAAGCGACAGAGACTAACAATGGGGCCAAGAGAGAGATGAAAAAGATGGGAGGCCCTGTCCTAGGCCCCAGAAATGATCTCTCACCTCCAGAAAATACGGGCTCACTAAAGGGCCCCAGCTGATTCTCCAACCCCCAGCACATGCTGCTTGAGAATTCCGGCTTGGGAGTCTGATTTAGCTTCTAGTGCCAAGAGCCAGAATGACTTGTAGGGTTTGGACTCTGGGTGGTAGATCTTAGCCTCCTCTTAGTGTCTGGGCTGAGCAGCATCTTTGAAGTCAGTTTTGAATCCTGGATCTCCTTTCAACTAGCTGTGTACTCTTGCACAAATCACTTCTCTGATTTCTCCATCTGCAAAGCGGAATCATAGTACATACCTCACAGGGCAGTAGTGAGCATTAAATGAGGTTTTATTAAATAAAGACCTCTGCCAGGTCCCTAAGAAAGTCACTCTTTAAATGACATCTAATACTTTACAAGTGATAATGAAAATGATATTTCATCATCAGTTTCTGCAGCTTTTGACTTTAATGAATAATTTTTGAACCTTTTACACATAAAGCTACAGTTAAGGGGGAAGGGATAAACTGGGAGATTAGGACTGACAATATACATGCTACTATATATAAAATAGATAACTAATAAGAACCTACTGTATAGCACAGGGAACTCGACTCAATACTCTGTAATGGCCTATATGGGAAAAGAGTCTAAAAAAGAGTAGATATATGTACATGTATAATTGATTCACTTTGCTGTACACCTGAAACTAACAACATTGTAATCAACGATATTCCAATTAAAAAAAAAAAGCTACAGTTAAGCATGATGTGAATTCCAGTTGTGTGACCTTGAGCAATTTACCTAACCTCTCTAAGCCTCTTACCTTATCTGTAAGGAGGGTTAATAATAGATCTTATAGAACTGATATGAGGATTGAGTTAGTTACTCTTTGTAAAGCACTTAGACCTATGCCTGGCATATAATTAAATGCAATACAGGTGCTTGTTTAGATAAACAAAATGACCTGTTGCAATTATCCAGATCATTTTTATTTCCTTTCTCTTCAGTGCTTGACCCACAGAGTGAATAGGGACAGGAAGATGAGGTTAAATTCAAAGGAGTTCCTTCTGCCTTTGATACTGGAGCAATCTAAGTTTGAAATATCAGAGGCTAAAAAAACGCAGCTCAGGGCCTTACTGGGTAGCAGATTCGGTGTTTTCATTGTAGTTAGAGGTTCAATCTCACAATGACAGACACATATTTTAAAGCATTAATTTTCAGGAGATGCTCCACTTTTCCAGTGACTGCAATGTTTGCACTCACCATCCAGGGTCCTTCCCTTCCTAGAACTGAGGTACGTATCTGAGAAGATGAATCAATAATCATGATGTTTCTCAGACATCCCTGGGGGTACAGGGTGGGTAAGACTCTGCACTACCAATGCAGGGGGCCTGGGTTTGATCCCTGGATGGGGAACTAGATCCTGCATGCATGCTGCAACTAAGAAGTCCGTGCTGCAACTAAGGCCCGGTACAGCCTAAATAAATACATTTTTTTAAAAAAAGTAATAATCATGACGTCTTTTCATGAACGTAGATAGATGCATAACAAAGGGAATCAGTCTCAGGGGTGTGCTGGACTGTTCTATGGTAAATTTGGGCTGGGAGCTATGTTTTTTAGAATGCCCTTCCCTGTGTGCTTCTGGGTTTGAGTTAGGCAAAAGTGAAGCTGCATGAGCTTGGGAGGCAGAAGTGAAGCCACCATGGTCTGAAGATCAGTGTAGATTAGAGGCCGTGAGAGACAGATGCAGAGGTGCTGGTAGATCCCAGTTTGTCCTTGCTGCATCCAGTGCTCCCTCCCAACCGCCAGCCCTGCTGACCAACAGCGGCCCCAGGCCCACCATTAGATGCTTCACGTGAACTCACAGAGGTGGTGGCCTCAAAGAAGCGGACTTCTGCACCAGTGCCCCCACCCAGTCTTACTCCTGCAGCTGGACATGCTTGGCTTCCAGACTCCCCTGCAAGCTCTGACTCGTTCAGCCCAGCCAGGGCTGCTTAGCGACTGTTCTCTCATCCTTCAACAACCCTTTTTGGAATTTTATGTCCCTAGCTCCTTCCCCAATTGTGTAAGGACTCATCCTTATAATAAATTCCTTCTTCTATAAGACTCACAGTGGCTCTGCTTCCCTGGCTGAACCCTGACTGATACAAGGAATCTTTCACCTGGCCACAGAAAGGCCACAGGACCTATCCCTGCACAGAGACCCTCCACACTGGTGCCCCATGGTCTATGTCCCCACCAGAATTAGAGCCTTTGTCTCTTGGACAGTAATTACTATTTCCATCTGTTCAGCCCTGTGCCAGGCAACAGCAGGGATAAGACAGCATTTAGCCTAATGGAATCACCATCTAGTTGTGGAGATAAGATCCAAGACACATCAAAAAAGTTGCCTGAGGGAAATTCCTGGCGGCTCGGGATTCAGCAAGCCTTGCAGTGCAGCCAAATAAAATAAAATAAAATAAAATAAAAAATAATAATAATAATAAAGAGAAGCTTTAAAAAAAGAAAAGAAAAAAAAAAAAAGACTAGCCGGAGTAGTAAACCAGGGTCATGGCCCCCAAGAGGTGCACTAGATAGTCCATTAGAGTATGCGAAATGATTAGAAATTTTGCTGATTTATTTTATCTCATCCTTTTAATTTCTGTCTCAGGGTATGTTTTATAGTGTACAAAATATAAATACATATATTTATATGTGAGTATATACCAGTGCTTTTTGTTTTTTTTAACTGATAGGAGCACATGAGCAGAAAAGTTGGGACCACTGTCCTAGGCATGAGGCAGTGTGTGGTTAGTACAGTTAGGAGCTCAGAGTAAGGAGATTTCACTGTGCTCTGGAGGAAGAAGGATTTCGGCTACCTCTCTTACTGCTGCCTGCTCAAAAGGCTACTCCTCCCCCACTGCCCACACTCACCCACACCTTTGGGCTTCTTCACTGGTTGCTCCCCCAGCCTCAAATGCCATTTCCCCAGATCTTCCCTGGCTGGCTCCGTTGTATCATTCAGCTCCTGCTCTATCCGATGCTTATGTCCTTAGTTGTTTGTTTAGAAACTCCAGGAAGTCAGGGGCTTCCTCTGTACTGTTCCTAGCTATATCTCCAGTATCTAGAATTGTGTCTAGTACATAATAGATGCTCAAGAAATACTGGTTGAAGGAACGAAGGAAAAGAAGGGAGGAGGAAAAGGGAGATGAAGGGACCCCACACACAAAGGGAGAGTAGAAACTGTCCCCCTTAGCAACACAGCTCTTTTTCCTCCTGCTAATAGGATTCTTTGGGGGGAAACTGCGCCCTCCAAAGGCAGGGACCACAGGCCTGCTACTTTTGTTTCTGCTCTGAAATTGTGATATCTGCTGCTTCACAGTGAGCAGGTGGCTTACTCCCCCAAAGGGTGGCCAGGTTTCAGGCAGTACCTGAGTCAGCGCAGAGTAAAAGCCCAGAGGCCTTGTCGGCCCAGGCCAGTCGCTGATGCCAGCTCCCTGCCCCCAGGGGAAGCGGTTTTCTGTTGATTTGAGCTGGTGTTGCTTTTTTGTTTCCTTGTGCAGTTTCAGCAGCTTGGCTGCACAAGTTATTCTAAATGTCCAAACACCCAGGTCTTTTAATTCTGAGGTTGTGTCCCTGTCCCTCCTCACCATCGTGTTTGAGTCTTACTTTCCTGCCTCCTACTGACTTCCCCTGAGTGGGGAGCAAAAAGAAATCATGCCTAGCTGACCAGATATCTGTACCCATCAGATTCCTAGGCTCTGTCTTAGTGGAGTCCGACATTGGTAGTCATAGGAGTATATACTCTTTTCTATTCATTTGGCAACCATATACCAATTTGTTTCAAACTAATTTTCATTCGTTTATTCAACAAATATGTATTGCACACACTATGTGCTGGGTACTGTTGTAAGCCCTAGAAATAGTGTTGACTACACTGCAAAAATCTCCACCCTCATGGATATTTAAAACTTGGTATTGTTGCTATATTCTGATGAATTTATTTTCTGTTTCTCCAGATAGGATATAAGTTTTTTTGAGGGAAGGGGCAAATTTTAGATATCTGGGTCTAGAGTGTTCAGTGAATACATATTTGCTGTTGTTGTTGACTGAAGGTCTTACTCAGGCTGATCTTAAGCAAAGGAAACCAATATCATCACCATAAATAAATTAACACCTACAGGAAACACCAAACTTACCAGGTCTTAGCTCCTAGCCTCATCATATCTTTTGAGTAGGGACTGTTACAATCTTCATTTTGTGGCCAAGAAAATTGAGGGCTCTGGTTAAACTAAGCTACACAGCCAGCGACTAGATGTGAAACCCAGTTCTCTTTCTTCCTAGAGTCCATGCGCCATGCTGCACTGAGTCTTGTCTAGAAGAGCTTTGATGTCAGAGAAAGAGACTTATTCATCACTGGGCCCCCAGTGCCTAGAATGATGCCTGGCACATAGTAGATCCTCATTAAAGTGCTGTGACATGTTCACAGCACTGTGTCAGTCCCAGCAAGTCTCAGCCCTGCTAAACAGTAGGCAGTGGGGTGGGTTATTGGCAGGCACGATTAGACTATTTCTGCGAACCAAGTCTGAGGTTTCCTTGGAGCACCATCTCCCACTACTGGTATAGAATTAGTACCTAGTGCTGAGCTTGGAGTCTGATGTGCCTGGGGGTGGATCAGAAGCTTCTAAGGACTCATTGACCTCAGCCTTCCTCTTTGGACCCTTCTGCAACACCCTCACCCTCCACTTCCTGTCTCCCACTGTGTCACTGTATGCCCTCCTCCTTAGGTTCCTGGAGCCTGTACGACCCTCAGTCTGGTTACTGGGGTCCCTCATTTACCATGAGCTCTCTTCTCCCAAGAACTGGTCACTTGCTCTTCTCTCAGAAGAGGACAAGGGGCCTGCCTCATCCTACACATTCTTCTGGAGCCCCAGGACCCACGACTTGATCATTTCCACACTTCGCCAAACATAAAGCCTCCTGCTTCTGCATCTCTTCACACAGTCTCAGATCCTCAGAAGTCAGTACCAAAGGAGAGGGAGCCTAAGTTTGCAACACCCCTCTGACACTGGGCTCCTGACCATCCTCCTCCTGGACCAGTTTCACCACTGAGTCGGCTCTTCCAACTCCAGCCTTCCACTGCTTGCATGTTCACCTCCCCGCCACTGCCTGCTCTGGAGGCTTCAGTGGACCAGACAACTGAGCACCTGACGCTTTGCCAGTCATAAAACCACTGCTGACTGCAGTGCTCAGAATACAAGTAATGCCCACAACCCCTTCCTTTCAGCTCACTTGTCCTGTTCCCCAGTGGCTAATGCCCGGTTGCCATATAATCTGTCACTCTAGGTCATCTGGGTAACTTGATTCACCCTAGCAAGTTTGCTTTGCTACTAACTGATGAACAGGGAATTGGGACCCAGGTTACACTGCTTCAGGCCTCCATGCTCCCCGGTGTCATGCAGGATGCAGGTAAGTGATCTCTGATGGAAGCCAAAAGTTTACTTAACTACTTGATGACTTTAGGCCAAGAAACACCCTGGAGCACAAGTTTTCTGCAGAAGCCCACTATAAGAACCTTTTACCAATTCGATCTCCCAAGTGTCTCCATCCTCAAACAGGTCAGAGAAATTCCAGAGTGCTGTTTCCAACCTTCAGTGCCCCCTTTCTCCCATGCCTCACTTCACCCAGAAGATCAGCTTTATTTGTTCCCCCAGAGTATGTTTCCCAAAGTGTGCCCTGAAACTCTTACCCTTCAATAAAGAAAAGGAAATTCTGGCTTAAACAAAGGTGTACAGGCTTTACTATGATCATGGTCCTTCTCAGAATGGGAAATGCAGAGTTTCCTAAATTATGTGGCCATGGAAACTCTTCATCTCAGAGGATACCCAGAGAGCAGTACCCACAGAAACATTTTTGGAAAATGCAACCTGAGTCCACACTCCTACATTAAGGAAAAGGCCATCTTAAAAAATCTGTGTTTTTTTTTTTTAATCTGTATATCTTTACACTCAAAAGTTTAACTTGCTATTTTGAAATGAAGGAACCAACCTCTTCTCTTTGACATTCTAGTCATTCTTTTGACTCCTGAAGATTTCTCTTATAAAGTGACTTGGGAGCATGCAAACGCTCCAGGTAGTGCTGAGGGTGAGGTGGCTGTGCTGGGAGAAGACTGTTGGGGCTGAGAAAACTTTCAGGGCAAAAAACTGGCTGGTGAACAGGATGGTCAGAGATCACTGCTCAGCTGGCAGCCAGCCCAGAATGTGACTGTACATAAAGGGACCCAGGAAAGGAAGTTGCCAACAGAGAGAAGGGCATCGGTGGCAGGGTAAGATTCAAACTCCAGCCTAACCCACAGTTTATTGCCAAGGCCTGGTGGTAACACATGCCTGTGAATAACCTACCACTGTTACTTGAATGTTTCTAACTATTGTCCAGTTAATCAACTAAAAAGAGATAGAAACAGACAGAATCAGACATTGTATGCCTCCTGATGGAAAAACACAGCACCTGGTATATCAACTAAAAAGTTGAACCTGAATCTTATTAGGCCTCCACCTCCAACAAGCAATTTGCATGACCTCCAGGGCACAGAGAAACATGTTAAGAGATACCACGTGGAGCGGGGTGGGGCGGGCACAATCAGCAAAATCCAGAACTGAGAATCTCAATAGGACAAATGACACATTGATAACAAGTATCCTGCATGAAGAAAGTGAAGAGGGAACCTAGGAAATTAGAACAAGAGGCTAGAACCATATCAACCAAGTACAATGTGTGGATCTTGTTTGAATCCTGACTCAAACCAACTCTAAAATATTTATGAGACAATGAGGGAAATTTGGACACTGATTGCACATTTGATAAGGAATTACTGTTAATTATTTTCAGTGTAATAAAAATATCATGGTTACATTAAGTCCTTATATATTTTTTTTTCTTTAATATTTATTTATTTGGCTGTGCCGGGTCTTAGCTGCGGCATGCAGGATCTTAGTTCCCTGACCAGGGATGGAACCTGGGCCCCCTGCATTGGGAGCATGGAGTCTTAACTGCTGGACCACCAGGGAAGACGCAAGTCCTTATATTTTAGAGATACATACTGAAATAGTCACAAATGAAATTATATAATGTGTGGGATTTGCTTCAAAATAATCTAGGGCAAAGGGAAATGGGTGGACATATAGGTAAAACAAAATTGCCTATGAGTTAATAGTTGTTGAAGCTGAGTGACAGAGATATTGTGGTTCATTATAACTGGCCTGGAAATGGGGACATGATTCAGGAATTCCCTGGAGGTCCAGGGGTTAGGACTCAGCACTTCCACTGCATGGGGCACAGGTTCGATACCTGGTCTGGGAACTAAAATCCCGCATGCCACCCTGGGGGCCAAAAAAAAAAAAAAGAAATGGGGACATAACTCATAACAGTAGCAGTATGTGTCTTCAGGTTTCAGGTGCTGGTGGACAGCATCAGTGCCTTGGGGTCAAGGAGGTGACCCAGTTCAATCAAACCACCAAGTCTGCTTCTGAAGCTGATCCAACTCTTTTCTGGTTTTATCCAAGACCTGCCTGGAGATACACCTAACTGCTTCCCCCTGATCTGATCCCAGTCCGTTTACCATGTGGGGAGGAGAGGAAGAGTGGGAGACTTAGAGAGACAAATGGAAGGCACTAGAGTCCTCAAGCTGGAAGCTCAGTAAGAGAAGGCTCTAACTGCTAACTTATGACGTGGAAACATGAAAATTCTGGGAAGCTGGCAGAAGTTTTGGTGAATTATGTGAAGTCTAATAAGCTAAAGCAAGACCACTGATACTCCAAGTGGCTCTTGCAGAAGTGAGGATGGGTTGTGCCGAGGGCAGCTATCTGGGTGGAGGCCGGTAATGTCCATAGGGGGAGGATGCACTCCATGGCTAGAAAAGAGCAGGAATTGAACTGGCCCTAACAGGGATTCGTGTCTTTAGCTCTGTTACAAAGTTACCCACCGCTTGGTGACATCGTATGAAAATCTCCCTATTTGAGGGAGCTAGGAGGGAGACTTTGTTCTCTTCCTCAGGGATTTTGCCCAGCTTCAAAGATGTCACTGATAAATGGACTCAACCTCACATTTGGATCCTCAGAGGAAGCCCTGTGCAGAAGATGAGACCAGAGCCTTCCTAGTCTGAATCAGTGCCCGAATGTGGATTAGAAGCATGGATCCTATGGAGGAAGCCATTTCCAGTAATAACTGTAAGAAACCCATGGCTTGCTTCACTGGATGACTGGGACAGCCGAGGCTGTTTCAATTCATCACTGAAGGTAACGTTATAATTCATTTTTTAAAAATGTACTTAGCTGTACAAGTTTGTGCAGCTTAGATGAGCCCGGGGCCTTTTTTTCACAGATTTTAGCACTTGCAAAATTAACGCTACAGTGTCACCTATATACTTGAGGAAGTGCACTTGGTTATTTTGTGTAGGCACAAATTTAAATCCCAGGTTACCAGACATAGATGTAAATCGCTTAGCCAAAGAACAGATCCAGCTGGCTAACCATCTGGCACATGCATCTCCATGCAGCCTTATAGCTCTTGTGGCTGAAGATGCCTTTTGTGGGGGAAATTTTATGTTATGATGATATTCTCAAGGTTGGAGAACCCAAAGATTTTGGATTAAACCACTTGCAAACATCACAAACTTACTGTACAAAACCTATCCCTCTCTGCTTTTTTTTTTTTAAGTTTTCAGTAGGTAACATCACTTAAGGTTCTTGCCAAAGAAAAAAAGAAAATGGAACCAGTCTTTAAGCAAAAAGGAGATATGGAACGATATGAGGAGTAGCTCACTAAATCAAAGGAAACAAATGACCCATTCTCTGGGAGGACGTGAATGAAGGTGACCTGGGACCTTAGCAGCCATTGCTCTTGGCCCTGGAGCATTACCATGAGATGACTCTGCTCCAACTTGCTTATCTATTCCAGTCAAGTTTTCAAATACCGGGGAGAGAGAAATGGACTGGCCAGCTTGTCAGGCATCTCTAGCTATGGCTAGGAAACAGTAACATGGTCACTGGGGGCTGGTTGTGAGCTAGAAGCCACTGCAGTTTGTGTCTGTTAGAGAAAGGGGGACCCTTTCATCCTGCCCCAATGATGGGGATCCAGCAGAAACTGTAGAAACTGTAGATAAAGAAAAAAAGTAATCAGGCATCTCATGGAAACTGAGATTCTGGCTATAACACAGTTCTCAGCCAACCACTGCTGTCTCTTCATCTGGGAGAAACGGCCCGTCCTCTCCTCTGTTCTCCTCATCCAGCTCCACTCAAAAGCAGGGCTCCTCACCCCTGTTCCCTTGTTGTCTACTGCAATAAAATTGCCTCTGACGGAGGAGAGGAGAGCTTGGAGTACATGTGGCCAGGCAGGCCCATGCACCATCAGAGTGTCTGGCCCTGAAGAATGCAACCCCATCCTCAGCTACACAAAAGTTTTTCTCCCATGTGAGTAAGCACTTGATCTTGATCTCTCCACGTCTCTCCTGGGAATCTTATCTAACTGTCTCCTGGGAATGATCCACCTGAGAAACACAACAGAAGTCCTTGCCATGGCTGTTGCTGGGTTCCCTGGAGTTCTGGTTCTAACAGGACTGGGGACTGGCATGAAGCGCTTCTAAAGCAACAATCCATTCATCACAGCATCACAAAATACGGTGTTATGCCTGGATCTTTATCTCTTTGTTGAAAAATAAGAAAGACTCATGAATGAGAACAAGGGAGAAATGAGCAAGTTAAATAATTCACATACAACTTTAAGACTGTGGAGTTTGACGGTAAAATGTTAAAATTTAAGATTTTAAAACCAGCACTGCTCACTCAAGTCTTCTGTTCCTGCCTATTTTAACATGCCTATCTTGTTCATATTTGGCCGGGATTATCATTATCCTTATTGTCATTTTTAATACCCAAGATGTATTAAAAGTACATCCATGTACCAGACACTATACTAAACACTTTCACCATATTATCTTATTCCATCCTCTCAGCAGCCCAGTGAGGTGGGTACAATTATTATCCCCATTTTACAGATGAGGAATGTGAGGCCCAGAGAGGTTAAGAAACTTGCCCCAAGGTCCTTCTGCTGGTGAGTGGTGGAAACTGGATTTGTCTGACTGCAGAACATGACCTCTTAACCACCATAAAATCGGAGTCGGAACATTGATAATGATTCAATATTGCCACAGGCAGAGGAACCCACATGTCTCCCTCAGGCTGTGGTAAAGCTTTGGGGGCTTACATGTACTGCATTTGTGGTCAGACCTTTAGGGAACTGTTGACTGAAACCACCTGCCTTGGCCAGGCCCACTTGCCTGAGTTGTCTCACATCAGGAAGTCCTGATAAGGAACATGGTTCTGCCTCGAAAGCTAACCGGGAGAATTCAGGAGGAGCCAAAAGAGGGAGGAGAAGACCAACCTCCCAGAGTCCTTTGCTCTGGAGCCCATCTTGGCTGAGAGATGCTCCTGCCACCAGGAAGGACCCTGAGTCAAGACTATGGGCCAAGCAAGATGATTGGCCAGAGACAACCTGGAAACTAACCCCATTACCATAAACCCTGAGACTGTGAGCCATGTGGCAGAGCAGTTCTCCTGGGTTCCCTTACCCTGCTACTCTCTGCCCAGGCGCCCCTTCCCAATAAAGTCTCTCGTTGTCAGCACACGTGTCTCCTTGGACAATTCATTTCGGAGTGTTAGACAGTAGCCCACTCTCGGGCCCTGGAAGGGTTCCCCCTTCCTGTCCCAAGACCTCCAGGTCTTGGATAAATAGTGGCCTGACAGCCAGGCTCCAACACTAGCCTCTAGTAAACAGACTCTTTAATTTAGCTTATCGATGGGCAGTGAAGACGTCAGACTCCATTGGAGCAATCCTGGGAGGATGCTCTGAGCTCTGCCCTGCCCATTAGGAGCTGTAAGTTTGTGCAAACAACCAGAAAATTAAACCCACCCAGGGAGGGGACATTGATTTTCAATTGGCATAGTTCAGCAGATGCTGTTTGGTCTAAGAATTGCTTGACCTCTACTAGTGACGCCACCTGCCCTTGGCTTTGGAGGGAGTGTTCCCAGCAGGGAAGGCCACTGCACTCCTGCTTGCTGCTGGAACTTGGGCTGTAGGCGTGGCGGCCTCCCCATATGTTGCAGGGGAGAGGCCAGCCACGCCCCAGGATGGATTCACCCTCTTATCCAACTCTGGGGCTAAAGCCAGCCCCAAGAGATTACAGGCGCTCCCACCCCCAACTAATTAAATAGGTGGCCTCCTGATGCTAAAAGGGAATGAGGGCGGAAAAACAGCCAGACCCAGAAACCACCGATGCATGCCTAAACAGTCTCTAATGGGTCAGGGTGGTTCTATGCCTGAGACCTGGTGTTCTGTATAGTTTCTAGTTTTCAAATCTTAATAGTTCAAAACGTGTGTCATAGAAGCTTTACACAATACTTAAAATAATATTACCTATTAATGAGTGTATCTTACAATTATTATTATTACACACCAATCCTTGTGTTAAAACATTGGAATAAAAGTAACTATTCAAAGACAATATTTTTTCTCATGGGACAACCTGCAGATGGTTCTAATACTTTATACAACACACACACACACACAAACACGTAAAGCGGAGGCTTCTGGATTCAAAGCTAAGTGTCTGCCTAAATTACCTAAATCTAAATGTTCATGCAATTATAAGTTTAGATGAAAACTAAAATCATGGTTTGGATTAAGGAAAGAAACCTTTAGAGTTTTTCAGGAGTTCAGCCCTCAAGTGAGTTATTATTGGTTGTTCTGCTTTCCATTCTGTTTTTGTTACAAATGGTTTAGAAGAGGATCTGAGATGCAAAGAGGAAGACAGTTGCAATAATAGGAAATTGGACTAAATTAAAATGATACTAAGTCACAGCACAACTTGGCCTCTTTGCCACCAACTTTTGACATTCTAATTAGGGTAAATGGTTATGTAAATCTAGTCAGTCACTCATTTCTCCCCCAGCCAGAGCACGTGTGATTGTTTAAGTGAGGGCTGTTGATGGCATAATTAAAGCTCTCCTAAAAATTAACTGGGAATTGGAGGACAGCCTCCAAAGATGCCCTAATTTGTGGGCAGCCCAGCACAGCTGTCCTTTTGTCCAGCCTGCCACCAGGACTCCTCGAGTTTCCCCATCAATATAATAGAATGTGACACTCGAGGTGTTCTCAAGCCTCAGTCCACAGGATGGAGTGGAAGACACAGACAGGCAGGAGTCTGCTGTACCCAGGGTTGCCTCCTGGGTATGTTCAGCTGAGAAAATGGGGTTTCAGGTGACCCCAAACACGGAGCACAGAACACCTGGGTTTGGGGGTCAACTATGAAACAATTAATTGGTTATGAGTTGATAAACGCTGAAGCTGCATGATGGGTGCAAGGGGTGGGGAGCAGCAGGGAAGAAAGCCAGGAGTAGTAACTATAGTATCAATATTTGCTTTGTTTTTGTGCATGCTTGAAATTGTCCACAATAAAAACAATTTTTTTAATGTGTACAATACTGTTAATTAAACAAGGAGGCCTTTCAAAATAAACAAAAAAATAAATAAACAAGGAGGTCGTTAGACTCAGGTGGTTCTCATACTTAGCTACATAAGCAAACCAAAACCTAAGCCCATAAATGCCTCAAGGGTAAAAAGTCAAAACCTAAGGACAACCAATCACAGACAGCCAACTAGGCTTTCCCAAACGATGTTTGAGCTTAGCCAATCAAATAATTTCCTTGCTTTGCTTCAAAGTCTTCTCGATAATAAAGTCTTGTCCCAGGCCCTGTCAGTGAAGTGCTCCTAACCACTTCTGGTTTGGCACTGCCTGATTGGAATAGATGTTTGCTCAAATAAACTCTTAAATTTTTAAAATATACCCCAGTTTATCTTTTTTTAAAAATAAATTTATATATTTATTTTTGGCTGCATTGGGTCTTCGTTTCTGAACGTGGGCTTTCTCTAGTTGTGGCGAGTGGGGGCTACTCTTCGTTGCAGTGCGCGGGCTCCTCATTGCCGTGGCTTCTCTTGTTGCGGAGCATGGGCTCTAGGCGCACAGGCTTCAGTAGTTGTGGCACACGGGCTCAGTAGTTGTGGCTCGCGGGCTCTAGAGCACAGGCTTAGTAGTTGTGGTGCACGGGCTTAGTTGCTCCGTGGCATGTGGGATCTTCCCGGACCAGGGCTCGAACCCATGTCCCCTGCATTGGCAGGCGGATTCTTAACCACTGCGTCACCAGGGGAGCCCCCAGTTTATCTTTTAACACTACCAAGAAATAACATTGACCATGAGGAGGAAGTTCTTAGTAGCAAAAGTCAACTTATGGTTATCCTCTTAAAGAAGGAGAGTCATAGAGCATCTACTGGTTAACATATGAGTATGCTGTTCTATTACTTCTTATCATATTAACAACACCCCCCCACATCCCACCCTGACTCTTCCCAGTAAGGCCCCAGCTTGGAATGAAGAGCAAAGACTGAGGAGAGACCAGGAGAGAAATGGGTCCAGGTAAGAGACAGAAGAGGGGAAACCAGCTGAGAGGGTGAGAAGAGTGAGATCCCCAGGTATCCATCCAGAGGATAAGTGAAAGTTGATTATGAATTAATTCTATGTCGTTGTTGGGCTGCACCCTGCAGGCTTGCAAGCCCTGTACTTGCCCAGCTTCAAGAAAGCCTGGAGTCAGCAGCAGAGACATCTATGGGTTGATGGATGGCAGAGCTTACATGTCTGAAGCAAGGTCCTGGAGCAAGACCGCACAGTGTGCGGTGGCTGGCGGGCAAAATGGCAGCAGTCTTGGCTTCTGGGGGGCGGGGCGGGGGGGCAGGAAGAGAGATCAGGTTGGCTCATTGGTTACCGGGGAAACTAGCAGAAGGGCACGCCCCTCACCGCCCTTTTGAGAAGCTATCAGGTAAAGATGTTTAGATCTAAAGATTAGAACAATTACTAGCTGGGGTCTGGGGCAAGTACATACATAGGAAGGTCAGTCATGGGAGTAGGTATAGATGAAGCAGGCACTGGTCGAGGGGATGAACAAAGAGCAAGAGAACAGACACTTTGAGTGGCCTAGGTGGCCTAAGCATACAGTCATAAAAACCCAGTACAATCCCATTTGACTTAAAAATAACTTAAGTAGGGCTTCCCTGGTGGCGCAGTGGTTGAGAGTCCGCCTGCCGATGCAGGGGACATGGGTTCGTGCCCCGGTCCGGGAGGATCCCACATGTCGCGGAGCGCCTGGGCCCGTGAGCCATGGCCGCTGAGTCTGCGCGTCCAGAGCCTGTGCTCCGCAACGGGAGAGGCCAAGACAGTGAGAGGCCCGCGTACCGCAAAAAAATAAAAAATAACTTAAGTAAACACTGCTAAATTTAAAAACTAAAAAGTACCTGATAGTCAAGGGGCAGATTCTCTCATGTTTGACAAGCTCCCCTGGCAGCCATGAGTTAAGATGCAATGGGAAAAGAAGTTGGTAGTTTCAGTCCTATGGGTGGAGGTATTTTAAAGATGGGAGCCCCTTGGCTACAGGAATCACAATGCAAGATAGCTGCAGGCCTTGGAAATCACCTATCTTCCCCAGTGCAGAATGATGTTTTTTCTTTCTTTTGGAATTATCCATGTCTAGGGTGACAGTAATTAATGAGCTAGTAAAAAGCCTCCCCAGTCAGGCTGTGCCCAGGATTTCCTAGCTTTGTTAGGAAAACTTGAGAGAACCAGTGTGGACTAATTAATTGGTCTTCAGGTAGTAACTAAATCAAAGGTGTCTTGGGTACCCTGGGAAACCAGAATCTCCTCTTTCTTGAGAATCAATCAGCTTAAGATTGATGAAGGGCTGCTAAGGTCAGGCTTAGAAACACAAAACCATCTGCCAATTCTCTAGGGCTGGTACCTGCAGTAGAGCAATTTTAGAAGAACAGGTGTTCACTTTTAACTTACCTCTTCTTTTCTTTATTGCTGAAATCATGACTTTAGCTACGAAGAGCCTCCAGTTGGTTGATGAAATTCACAAACGGTCTATTGTAACTTAAAATAACCTGGCCCAAAGGTACTGTGATAACCTCAACCGTTCTTGCACAAAGTCATAAACTACTCATCCCGGGACTTCCCTGGTGGTCCAGTGGTTAAGACTCCGTGCTCCCAATGCAGGGGGCCTGGGCTTGATCCCTGGTCAGGGAACTAGATCCCACATGCCGCAACTAAGAGCCTGCATACCGCAACTAAAAAGATCCCGCACGCCAAAACGAAGATCCCGCGTGTGGCCACTAAGACCCGGTGCAGACACATATATAAATATTAAAAAAGAACCAAAACACTCATCCCCGACAATGGCCACTCTGGCCTCTCTGGAAGAATTTGGCAGCATCAGAAAACAGTAACTACAAGGCATTGCCCCAGAACGGCCGCCATTGCCCCAGAATGGCTGCCATAGACTGAAAGTTTGTGTGTCCCCAAAATTCATATGTTGAAACTGAATCCCCAGTGTGATGGTATGTGGAGGTGGGGCCTTTGGAAAGTGCTTAGGTCACAAGGGTGGAGCCCTCATGAATCAGATTAGTGCCCTTATAAAAAAAAGACACAACAAGAAGATTGCCATCTATGAACCAGGAAGCAGGCTCTCACCAGGCATCAAATCTGCCACTGCCTTGATCTTGGACTGCTACCTTCCAGAACCATGAGAAATAAATGTTTATTGTTTATAAGCCACCTAGTCTATGGTATTTTTGTTATAGCAGCCCAAACAGATGAAGGTAAAGACTAAGCCAAGGAACACTGTTTCACTCTGAGTGTGGAACAGATCCAGTCAGGTCCATCTCCTTTGCAGAGTAGGCTTGAGAGCCCACAAAGTCCATAAAACCTGACACTTAAATGTTTCTGGTTCCTTGAAAGTATCTCCAGTAGGCTAAGAACATTTTCATAAGTTTTTGATGATGATCTATAAACACATCCATATGTTTGTTGATGATGGCTCAATGACTATAGTTGTTGTTCCTCTATTTAAAAAAAAATGATTCAGGGTTAACACCAAGTTTTCTTCTTTTAAATGGAGGTATTTCTTGTCCTTGCTAACCATTTATGTCTCCAATTTCCCGAGAATATGGGAAATTCCCCAAAACACTCTTGTGGTAGATCGTATTTTTCCAAAGATTGCTGCAGTCAAATATACCCCATCTCATATGCTCTTATTACAATGTGACATTAACAATCCTCCATTAAGAGGTGGGCTTTGTGTCCCTGCCCCATGAGCCTGGACAGACCTTCATAAGTGCCTCAACCAATAGAATGCGGCAGAAGTAAAATCATGTGACTTCCTGGTATAGTCATAAAAGGTGAGACAGCTTCCACTTGGTTTTTTTGGGGCCTTGGGAGCCAAGCCTACATGGAGGAAGTCCAGCTCTCCTAAACCCGCCATGCTGGAAACATCACGTGGAGAGATTATGTAGAGATAAAGGTGTTCAAGGAGGCCCAACTGGGGACTTCCCTGGTGGCGCAGTGGTTAAGATTCCACACTCCGGGCTTCCCTGGTGGTGCAGTGGTTGAGGGTCCGCCTGCTGATGCAGGGGACGTGGGTTCGTGCCCTGGTGCGGGAGGATCCCACGTGCCGCGGAGCGGCTGGGCCCGTGAGCCATGGCCGCTGAGCCTGCGCGTCCGGAGCCTGTGCTCCGCAACGGGAGAAGCCATAGCAGTGAGAGGCCCGCGTACCGGAAAAAAAAAAAAAAAAGATTCCGCACTCCCCATGCAGGGGGCCTAATCAAGGAACTAGATCCCACATGCCTGCTGCAACTAAGAGTTTGCATGCCACAACTAAGGAGCATATGTGCCGCAGCTAAGGAGCCAGCGAGCCACAACTAAGGAGCCTGCCAGCCGCAACTAAGACCCGGCACAACCAAATAAATAAATTAAATTAAATTTAAAAAAGGAGGCCTTCCTGTTGCAGCTCTCAGCTGTTGCAACTCTCAGCTGTTTCATGTCCCCAACTCAGGCTCCAAACGTGTGTAAACAAGCCTTTGATGATCCCAGCCCTGCCTTTGAACCACCCTGGCTGACACCAGGTGGAGAAGAAACAAGCCTTCCCAATATGACCCGTGCAAATTCCTGGGGACCCACAGAATCTCCGAGCATACCTGTAAATTTGGGGGTAACATTATACAGGACAGTAACCAAAGCAACCCTCTAGGGATATTCCTTGAAGTATAGGAAGGGCACTAGATTTGTCATCACATAGCCTGGTTTTGAATCCAGATCTAACCATCTCACTAGCAGAGTAAACTTAAGCAAGTCAATTTCCTTTCTGAGCATTACTTTCCTCATCTATAAAACAAGGATAATAATGACTGCCTTAATATACATCAAAACATTGGGGAGAAAATTTCCACACCTATGACAGATAAAAGTTCATAATAAAGAAACTAATAACAAAATGCAATCGAAAATAAGCAAAATACATGAATAGAGAGTTCAGAGAAGATAAAATATAAGTAGCAAGTTACTGTAACAAAAGATGTTTAACTTTCCTAATCAGGTAAATGCAAAGTAAGTAATACTAAGCTATCACTTATCAGATTAGCAAAATTCTGCTGGTGGGTTGTGGTGAAAAGGATACAGTGCTCTGGCAACATGAACAGCTAGTCTCTTTTGGAAGGGTATCTGACAATAGCTACTAAAATGAAAAACACACACATTCCTCTTTTTTTTGCATGTGAGATCTTATTTCCCCCACGAGGGATCGAACCCATGCCGCCTGCATTGGAAGCGTGGAGTCTTAACCACTGGACTACCAGGGAAGTCCCCCAAAATACACACGTTATTCAAACCAGAAATCTCTCTCTCTCAAGTCTATCCTAAAGAAATAAAAGTACTAGGACATAGAAAATAAAATAAAGTTGCTCTCTGCAGTACAGCTTCTAATGGTAAAGCATCAGGAAATAAAATCAAAGGTCTTCAATAGGAGACTGAGGGGGGAATTCCCTGGCGGTCCAGTGGTTAAGACTCCGTGATTCCACTGCAGGGGGCACGGGTTTGATCCCTGGTCGGGGAAATAAGATGTTGCATGCCGCGAGGCATAGCCAAAAATAAAAATAAAAAAAAAAATAGGAGACTGAGGGGATTGATTAAGTGGTGGAACAGCTAATAATGTTAGAACAAGCTAGAATGAGCTATAGTATGGATCTCTATAGTATAGGTCTCTAGCCACCTCTACAGTACTGCTTCCCTTGTTCAGGATCCATATTCCCAGGAGATGGTTTCTGATTTGGTGGAGCCCGAGTAGCATGTCTGCCCCCTGAAGTGCAGAGAGAGGTAGCACCTTGCCACCTTGGCTTCCTTGGAGGAAGCTGGCCAGTACCTACTTGACTATTCACAATGATGCTGCATAACTCCAAACAAATCATCATAACAACAAAAAGTCAGGAAACGGCTTTAATCTATCTTGAGCTAAAAATTGAAAACAATTTTCCCATTCTTTAGCTATCCTTGAGTTTACCTGATGCCCCTTCAGCTGGACAGTCTCACTTCTTTCTCTGCTCCAATAGTACAAGGCTGTGACTCCTCTTATTGTGATTCAATACACAGGGTGTTCATGGTCTCCAAGAGTTCAGTCTCGCACTCACCTGATGCTCTCTGACACGAAGGACTGGTTTGTGGTTTTGACTGTCTCTGCTGTATGTCCCATCCCATCAATCAATGGTCTCTGTTCAGCAAAAGCCATTTTGCATGTGTATAAAAGAGAAAATAGGCTTGAATGATCTTCCCCTTTACTAGAATCTCACTAGAGTGCTATACACTTTTTGATATAGGGATCAATCCCTGCTGGGAAAGATTACAATATTAACTTGCAGTGAATGATTAACATTGCCAAGCCAACTCCCTAATATTGCATAAAATAAAATGTTTTGGCTCCCCTAAAAATCAGGGTTTCTTATTCTTGCAGGTCTCAGCAGCCCAACTTGTTTTGCATATGGTTGCATGTTTAATTAGTGATCCTTCTGTAAGTGTCTGCAATTAGCACCATGATGATTAATAAAATAACTCCTTTAAAGCTCCATTTAGCTAGCAGAACTGCACAATCAGGTGTAATTAATTCATCATTAATAAATCATGGCTGATTAATCTGTATATTACCAACATTTTACTGAACAGCTCCCACCTGAGCACAGCTAGTTTTTCTATGCTGAACAGAACTGGAAACTAAGAGGAAAAAAAAAAAAAAACCCAGCTCCTCCAAAACTGCACTAGGCAGCAAGTATATTGGTATGGTCAAGGAGATTTTGAGATAATGCACATTTAAAGTTATTGAGCTACAAAAGCAATTGTCACTTGGGAGGGAAGAAAACAGTGGCTGAATACTAGAGATTCTCAAACCTAAGTATACACCAGGATCACCTGGAGGGCTTGTTAAAAACCAGATTTCTGGTTTCTATCTCCACAGCTTCTGATTCAGTGGGTCTGGGATGGGGCCTGAGAATTTGCTTTTCTAACAAGCTCCCAGGTGGTGCAGATGCTGCTTGTCTAGGGACCACACCTGGAGAACCATAGTTCTCCCTTTCTCATACCCTGGGGATGACTCACAATCGCCATGATTCCTATGTCCTTTCTATAGGTTTTAATAGTTTAAAAAACAACAATAAAAATAGCTTACAGTATTATTTATCTATCCTTGTGTTTACATGCTATCTCTTCAACTGGATTGTAAGTTTAATAATTACTTTCTTTTATTTCTCTCAGCCCCCATAGAACCTAACTACTTTCAAGATGTAGAAACTCTAGACAAAACCCAGACATGCCATGTGCATTCATCTCTGAAGCCTTGCTCATGCCCCAGTCTTTCGAAGCCCTGTCCTTCAACACTCCCCAGACTACGCCATAGCATTCAGTGTCTGCCATATGTAGACCCTAATCACAGACCAGTGCAAGTGCTCATTATCTTTTCATGAAAGGATGAGCCTGGTTTTCCCAGTTAGATTCCCTTGAGAGCTCTATAAGCTTCCCCTCTAATCTCCTTTGCAGCCTGGCCCCCAGCTCTCCACCCCACCAGCTTCTAGCCCAGTGTCTTATACACAGGAGACAGCAAATTGCTTTTTACCAACCACGTCAGATTGCTGAGCAGTAGATCTGACACATGGGCTGGGAATTCAGATCCCAGCTGGGCACCTAACTTGCAGAATACATGGGAGCCACAGCAAGGGGAATTCCCACCCCAAAAAGAACTTGGAAAGACGCAAGATATTACTTTTCATGTTTAATTTTACTACCACTCTATCACACATACATTTAAAAAAATTCTGGGCTTTTTAGTTATTTAGCTACATGTCCTGATTTTTAGTTATTAAACATGAGTGTGTTCCAATGAAGAAAATAACTTTTTAGGTACATTAAAATTACTCCAATCTTATCCTCCACACGTGAACTCTTTTCACTTTTCTATCTTCATGATCCATCTCTGTCCATATAAATTCGTATTCTCCACAGACACAGCATAACGTCGCTAACAGTTTATACTCTACTGTGATTTTCTTTCTTGGTATTGTATCATGAAATTTTTTTTAATATTTCCTCATAGTTATTGGGTCTTTTCAATGGCTACAAAACAGTCTATCTGGTACTCACACCTAAGTTTAAATGGTTTGATCTTACTCCTCATAAATTTGTTCCTCATTTTGTGATTGGTGCTCATAATCAAAGGTGACAACATTATTCTTCGTTATTAGTTACTTACATTTCAAATATACTCACAGGCAGAGCCAAAACTCCATTAGTTAATTAGTCAGGAAGCATTATTAAATTTCCATTAATATGTGTTTGTTGTTCTATGTCTAAGGTGAGGATTAAGTAGACTACTATGCAAACTTTATTCAAAGCAGCCCCTTACATTTCTTTCTACGTGGAAAATAGTAAGTCAGGATCGCAGCATCACGCACAGGCGCGTCTAGGCCGTCAGCGTGCCCTCTAAAACAAGAGCAGCACGCCCCTTGATGTCAACTCGTCCATCAGGACGCAGGGAAATCTGCAATTCTCCTCCCCGGCTGGAACACTGAAAGGCTAAAGAAAACATAAAACGAGTCACAAATTAAGATCATTTTCACCCTTTTTAATTAACAGGGCATAGTGACAGACCACGTATTACAAGCTCTAGAACCCTCCCAGGTCAGTTTAAAGAACACATTCCTTCAAACAAACAAAAACAAAATAAATGAACAAACGAAACACAAATACATAGACACAGAGAACAGAGGGTGGTTGCCAGAGGCGAAGGGTCAGGGAGGGGCGGGGAGATCAAAATGGGTAAAGGGGATCAACTGTACGGTGAAAGATGGAAAATAAATTTTTGGTGGTAAGCACGTTGTAGGGTATATAGAAGCAGGAATACAATGTACACGTGAAACTTATATGATGTTATAAATCAATGTTACCTTAATAAAAATCAATTAATCTTAAAAAATTTTTGAAATAGAATGCATTCCTTCCTCTGTGCATGGTATTGCCCAGCCCACCCCATTCTCCTGAGGACTGAGACCACAGACGCAATTTGATCCACAGAATACACAGCTCTACAGCTTCGCTTCCTGAGCCACTTCCTCTATTACTTCCTGTAATGCCCCAGACATACCCCGCCCATATAGCATCCTCCCTGGCTCTGTCTAGAAGGCAAGCACATGTGAAAAGACAGAGGCAAGGACTAAAAGTCTAAGAAGATAAAGAGGGGTGCTCTTGGCCCTTCTGAAAAGGCCCCACCTTCCGCGGTCTGAATAGGATAAAGGGAGTGCTTTACTCATTGTGGTTTGCAAGCAACCACACTTGTCAGGCAACCATGAGGCACAGCCTCAGGCTTCCTAAGGTCAGAGGAGTAATTAGGCTCACCAAAGAAAGAGAACAGTCACCGTGCTGTTCCCAAATCAGGGTCACAGAGGCTTAACCATCCCACTAAGTAAGAACCTCCATCCTTTAAAGTCAAACTCCTACTTTGATTGTGTAGCCTGTACCACATACAGACTACTAGCGGCATAGTACTAGCTGTGTAAATTCCACTGGCTGCCATTTATTTTCTCTGCCTCAGGCACTATGTAAATCACCAGGAGACTTGGTTCCAAAGCAGTTTGTTTGATTTAATCTCATAACTAGCAGCAGCAGTAAGGAACCTTGGTAATCATCCAGTCTCAACTTGTCACATTATAAATAACCTTTCTGGGTCAAAGTTATACAGCTAGTTAACTTTATTCAACAAACATTTATTGGGTACTTACTGTATTAGAAGTGTGTCCTTGTGTTGGGAGAGACAGAGGTGGAAGATGTTTGGGGTGGAGGATGTTTTGAGTAGAAGGTTCAGGGGGAAGGAATTCGAAACCTCTCATTTTCACGTGGGTGATAGTTAACACTTTATTACATCTTCAAGTGGATAGTACATATGAGAAGAAATACTGGCTTCAAGTTAAGCAAATTTTTTAAAATTTGAAAACAAGCTGTCCTACCATGCATGACTTTCTTCCCCAGTTGCTGGGACCAGTAGCTGCTGAGAACAGTATGTGCAGACCCTTAAAAGAAGTGAAAAGTCATGGTACAATCCCAAAGAAAACAGGGGCAACTCTGTGCTAAGTTCATAAACAATCAACTATCCAGTTTGACTAAACCTTAGATGACGTAGTCATTATGTTGGCCGTGGCCACAGCCAAGTGTGGAATTAGGGATGGAAATAGAAAGGAAGACATAGAATTTACGGATAACTCCTCCAAACGATGTATCTGCTGTGTCTTATACTTTCTGAAGGCTGAATTAAACTGTAGGTTTTAATTCTTGTCTTGTCTACCAGTTCATTGTCAGCCCATGGTAGAATCAAGGTCTTCACATAAATCTGTCTACATCTTTCAAGGGAAAAATATCTCCTTCTTCTTAGGACACACATGAAAGAAAAGGTGGGAACTCTGACAAAAGGCTATATTTCCCACCAAGTCAGCATTCACAGGTTTTCGGTGCCAGAAGAACTTTCTTTTAGTGAGGTATTTTTTCATATGATTGTGCCCTAGGTTTCGATCAGAGAATAGATATTAAAATGAAGAAACAGGGCTTCCCTGGTGGCGCAGTGGTTGAGAGTCTGCCTGCCAATGCAGGGGACACGGGTTCGTGCCCCGGTGCGGGAAGATCCCACATTGCCGCGGAGCGGCTGGGCCCTTGAGCCATGGCCGCTGAGCCTGCGCGTCCGGAGCCTGTGCTCCGCAACGGGAGAGGCCACAACAGTGAGAGGCCCGCGTACCGCAAAAAAATAAATTAATTAATTAAATAAAATAAAATGAAGAAACAAAATGTAAAGTAATAACTGACAGAAAAGTCTTTGGGAGAAAAAAGGATGGTTTGGAAAAGGTCTCTCCTTCAGGAAAACTTACTAATGTTATGGGAGGTCCACATAGGGTGCCCGAGCATCCCAGTATGCCTGAGACTGTCCTGGTTTTAGAACTGAAGATCCTGTATGCTGAGAAGTCCCTCAGTCTCAAGCAAACTGAAATGGTTGGTCATCGCTGCCCTTCCCACTCTAGAAAAGCATCATTACAGGGGGAAAAAACTTGCCCTCTGTGGTAATTAACATCTTTGGGAAGCAGCTGTGCAAGTGTAAGTCCACTCAGAACTTCTTTTCTATTGGGGAGGGTTGAGTTGGACCAACAGTCGCTGGGCATTTTCCTGAGTCTTTAAAAGTGCTTGCTTGCTGAGCTTTGAATTTCACATATTTTGTTCCTCAGAGTAACTAAGTCAAGGCCCTGAAACCATCCCAGCCCCTGCCATCTGACCAGAACAGGAGGCTCACAGTCTCTGCTCAGCCTCCTTTTACCCTGGCCACTATCCCATCCACCAGTCTCCTCCATCCAGCATCCCCCCTTTTGTGGCTCAGGCCATTCTTCTCCAGGAGGATGAAAGTACGAGGCTTCACATTTTTGCCCATCTTTGACTTCATCCCTCTGCTTCTGTCTGGTAGAAGATCCTGAATACCCACGTTCCTGAACCCATCCCACCCACTTTGTGGGCAGGTCAGGGAAATGAGGAAGGGAGGAAAAAACAAAACCACTATGCCTGTCCCAATTTCCCACCAGCAGTCCAGGGCTTGATCCTTCAAAAACCAAATCTTATCTAGATCAATGATCGTGCAGGCTGGTCACTGAAAAGGAAAAAAGGCTTTGGGAATGTAGTGGACATTGGCCACTAGATTTTGCAAATGGCAGCTCTAGAAGTGTTGGTTCAGGGAGCCAGTTTTTTTTTGTTTTCTGTTTTTTTTTTTTGCAGTGTGCGGGCCTCTCACTGTTGTGGCCTCTCCCATTGCGGAGCATAGGCTCTGGACACGCAGGCTCAGCGGCCATGGCTCATGGGCCCAGCCGCTCCACGGCATGTGGAATCTTCCCAGACCGGGGCACGAACCCGTGTCCCCTGCATCGGCAGGCGGACTCTCAACCACTGCGCCACCAGGGAAGCCCTGTTGTTATTATTAAAATACCTAATAGCTATTGGGCACTTACCATGTGCCAGGCACTGTGTTGACCACTTAACATGCGTTGTGTTTACATAACCTATGAGGTATTATCCATATTTTATAGCCAGGGAACAAAAGCTTTAAAAAGTTAAGTCAGGGACTTCCCTGGTGGTCCAGTGGTTCAGACTTCACCTTCCAGTGCAGGGTGTGTGGGTTCAATCCCTGGTCGAGGAGCTAAGATCCCACAGGCCTCGCGGCCAAAAAAAAAAACAAACAAACTCCAAAACATAAAAATCGAAGCAATATTGTAACAAATTCAATAAAGACTTTTTAAAAAATGGTCCACATCAAAAAAAAATCTAAAAAAAAAATGTTAAGTCATTTGCCCAAGGTCAACAGCTAGGAAGCTAAGATGCAAACCCAGCCTGTCTGACCCTAGTTTAACCCTGCTATACTGCCTCCTTAACTCTGTTTTTCACATGAGACTTCAGCGAAGGGGTGGGGGAGGGGTAGGTAGGGAAACAAAGGCAGCTCAAAAACCAAACAACCTGAAAGGTCACGTGGAGGGCACAGCAACAGCTACTTGTTATCCTCCTCCCTCTCCACTGTTCAGCCCTCTTCAGGACTCAAGTCAAAAAGTACCTGTTACAGGGTCTTCGGCCACACCAAACCATGGAGTGAAATATCTGGAGTAAAAGTCAAACGCTTGAGTCTGCCCATCAGGCTCTCCCTTGATGGTGAGAATGAGTCCTTTCACCTTCCCCGTGTTTTCCACTTGCGTCAGATTCTGTGTGTTCACCTTCAGGCTCTCCAGAAATGACCTTGTTCAGAAACAGGGTGGATCAGGACAAAGCCATTCAATAGACTACCCACTGCCCACACTCTGTAAAGCAGGACAGGATGCAGCTTGCCAAATGGCTCACCAGGAGGGGAACAAAACTCTCTGGCTGTGTAAATCATGGTTTGACAGAACATGGCACAGCCAGACCAAGCCAGAGCCATAAATCTGGGTGCTCGGCCATCCCCAGGGTGCTGACGAAGCCAAAAATCTTGTTTACCTGTTGTAAGTATCACTGAGCCGGACCAGGAGCTTTCGGGTATCTGGGGAATAGCGGATGTCCTGAACCAGTGTGTCACCTATGGCAGTCTATGGAGACAGACCAAAACCTCCTCAGGAATTTATGAATTTGACCCATGTTTGGAGAGCAACCTCTCACGAGTGTCTGCTCTGTGCCAGGCACACCCAACATCTCCAATCCCAGGAGTTTCAGGTCAGTTTTGGGACTCAAGGTATTGCTCAAGAAGGCCAGTTTCCTGGCAGCCAGAGACTTTGATGAGGGTTGAGTTTACCCTCTGAGTTTAGCCAGAGATAGGCATTGTTCACACATGTTACTACGCCCCTCAACACACAACTCCTTCAGGTGGGTATTTTCCCCACAGATAAGAAGATTCAGAGAGGCCCAAGGTCACACACACACACACACACACACACACACACACACACACACACACACACCTTGACCCAGGTCTGAGGGGCCCTGGAGTCAAAGCTCTGAATTACTACTGTCTACTATCTGTAGAGGTGCGGGCTTCATGCCTGCCTCTTGGAGTTGTTGTGAGGATTAAGTGAAATAATATGTGGAGTTCCTGCAGCAGTAACTAGAAGCTTCCACATGGGAAGGACTCAGGGCCAGCAGTCTGATTGGAAGTGGGGACTAGGGCACTTGTCTCAAGGCTGCTCTGCTTGGCAAGCTCGCTGTTCTCACGTAGACTGTATGCTACAGATCAAGAACGTAGCAACATTTTCAACATTTTCTAGAGATACCCTGATTCACCCTTTACTGGGCTGCACATAGCCTCACTCATATCCAAGATACTGTATGTGTCTTGTGCCCCCCGAGTCATCCTGTGGCACCACCACCAGCTGCCTTCAGAACAGACAAGAGTTACACAGTAGTTGTCTGGTTGTCACTAGGTGGCTTCAGGTTCTCTAATCTTCTTTAGGGACTGAGGTGTTCTAGGTCTTATCGCCAAGACTCCCTCTGCCGTGGGTGATGCCTGGAATGTCTGCCTCTGTGACCACTGCTGACCAACGTTCCCGACCCCCCCAGAAATGGGAACGCCTACAGCCCGATCCCATCTGCTCTCCGGGGCCTCTCAGTCTCTCTGAAGGGTCATTCTCTGCATGGATTCTTATGTCAATTTGAAAGTTTAATTCTCAGCTGAGAATCTTATTGCCAGTTTCTAGGAACACAAAATGACAATACTCACAATAAATAACCCTTCATCATCCTCATTTTACAAATGCCGACCCTGAGGCTTAGAGAGATCAGGTTAAGCTCTTTCTACCATGAACAAGGTCTAGCACTGTGAATATTTTCCATTTTCTTGCCAATATGTTTAAAGTAGTTCATTTATGAATTCGGCTTGTCTCCCAAAACTCAAGCCATAGGTAGAGCTGAGTGTAAAATCAGAATCCATGATACTTGCTTATACTCTGAAAACTTAAAGCAAAACACTAAAGAGATTATAAATCCTGAGTTGAAAATTCACTGAGAAATACCACAATACGCCATTTTACAGAATCATTTTTTCTCATGGCTGCCCTTGGCCTGGTCCTGACGTGGGGCCTTCCTGCTCTACAAACTAAGCACCTGGCCATCCAGGGCTGCTCTGGCCTTCTGGAATCTCTGGGAGACAACTGTAGTGCTTGCTGCACTGGGTGGCAGTGAGAATTAAATGAGATAATACATTAAAACACTTAGGGCTTCCCTGGTGGCGCAGTGGTTGAGAGTCCGCCTGCCGATGCTGGGGACACGGGTTCGTACCCCGGTCCAGAAAGATCCCACATGCCGCGGAGCGGCTGGGCCCGTGAGCCATGGCCGCTGAGCCTGCGCGTCCGGAGCCTGTGGTCCGCAACGGGAGAGGCCACGGCAGTGAGAGGCCCGCGTACCGAAAAAAAAAACAAAAAAAACAAACAAACAAAAAAAAAACACTTAGTGCGTGGCACTGCACAGGGGAGACTCTCAAAAATGTTCATTGTCATCATCGTCATCATAACCATCATCATCAAGCCCCATTCCCACACAGACTCCTTGAGGAGGCCAGTCTATGTATCTTGTCTTCTCTATCGAGGTTCCCATGCTTTCCTGCTCTCTTCCATCAAAGCACAGCCCTGTCATCTCAGGCGTATTCTCCACTAAAGACATCAGGACTCCGACAGCTGCCAGGCAGTTTCCACTCTTTCCTTTCACTCTCAGCCTGCCACACGGCAGTCTCCCCTCCCCCACCTTTCCATGGAGGCTAATCGGATAATGAAGAGTCAGGGAAAACTGGTCAACCTTCTCACTAAATAGATTCAATATTCTTTTTCTTTTTTTTTTTCTGGCTGTGTCGGGTCTTTGTTGCAGCGCAAGGGCTTCTCTCTAGTTGTGGCTCTCAGGGTCTGTAGTTTGCGCACGACGGCTCTATCGTTGAGGCGCACGGGCTTAGTTGCCCCGAGGCATGTGGGGTCTTTGTTCCCTAACCAGGGATCAAACACCCATCCCCTGCATTGTAAGGTGGATTCTTTACCATTGGACCACCAGGGAAGTCCCTAGATTCAATATTAAAATTCAAATCTCAAATGCACGGTGCAGTATTAAACCAAGCTTAGAATGGAACACTTGTACTGGTAGAAGGCCTATCTGTTGAGATCAAATAGTACCGAATCTTTGTTCAAATGATAACAGATGATCATATCACACGGCTCAGGTTTGATTCTTTTCACCAACCTTTATCAAATCCTCCACTTCATGGAAGTCCTAGATTGGGAAAAAAGACAAAACTACTGTAAAACAGGAAAGCTGTCAGTTTACGGCAATAATTAAAAAGAGCTGGGAATTCCCTGGCGGTCCAGTGGTTAGGACTCCATGCTCTCACTGCCGAGGGCCTGGTTCAATCCCCGGTCAGGGACCTAAGATCCCATAAGCCGTGCAGGGCAGCCAATAGAAAAAAAAAAATTAAAAAGAGCTGACCTGGGGATGGGCTGGATAAAGAGGCAGGTCCAGGACGATACCATCCTCTTCTCTTCTGGCCTTTAGTTCCCCACTCAGAGTGACAAACGTTAGGGTGCTATTCGTGTTTTCTGGCCAAAAAAAGAATTCTATTTTGTCAACTAGAAAACTTTTTGAAAGGAATCAAGAAATAGGAAAATAAACATTGTTATATAGTTGCATGTCTGTTTTGATCACTGTTGTGTAGTCTTAGATTCTCTGGCAGTGTTGTTCTTTCCAGTAAAGGGGTCCCAGGTTTGGGTTACTTGGGTCCTAAGTGGAGAAAACTCTCACTGGATTCTAACTTGAGAACCAAGAACATAACTGATTGGACTTGACATCATGCTGTGCCCTTGAAAAAATTATTTAATCTCCTTAAACCTCAATTTCCTCATTAATAAAATGGGGTAATAATTAAAACTATACTAATTTCATTTTACCAATAAATTGGGGGTAATAATTAAACATAGCTCATAGGGATGCTATAATGTTTTCTAATGCAGATTTTTAACTATCCCCCTATAATACTACAGAGTTATAAACTCTACTAGTTTAAGATAAGCCAAGGGGATGACAAATAGAACATACAGGTCATGTACAACAGTCTGAGATGAACAAACCAAGCTTACCATAAACAAACCAAACTATACATAAAATCTTGATTTAAAGATTAGATCACCAAACCTGATATAATATCCCTTCATGTTACTGATACACCTTGGGCCACTTATCTCAGCGTGGGTAACATTTTTAGTGAAAACAAGGATTTGTGACTTAATTCTTTTCTCTTCCCTAGTATTTCTGTAATACTTAACCATATCTCAAAGGTGAGAAAATTCAGCACCGCTGATTAACTTTCACAGAGTAAAATTTACATTCTGAAACCCAAAGTTTAATTCTTCTCATTATAATTGGTGTAAGACATCATTATTTACCAAGCATTTTCTCATGGAACCTTAGGCCCACCCTGTGGAGGACTATCAGGTCTTTCTTTGGTGCTACCACTTTGCAGTTCAACTTCTCCCTGGGTTCAGTTCTGCTTTCTTTTACTCCCTTAACAATACTGATCTCAAGAACACTGCCCCCAATTCTTCTGGCATGCCAGTGTGTCTCAGAGTCTGCTTTCTGGGCAAACCTGACCTATTAACACCTTCCCTTATCATCCCCACCTAAGTTGCTCCCCCAGAGAACTTCTTTTTCCAACACCCTCCTCCCCAGAGTTACCCCTGTGTCGTATCATCCTGTTTATTTCCTTGTTTAACTTTCTGTTTGTGGTCTACACTTATTCATGGCTGCTTCCATCTCCACTTTTAGGACGTTTCCAGGCATCTCTCTGCCCCATTCCCACAAAGCCCTGATCTTTATCTATTATACTAAGTGTAGCTGAGATGGACACAGGTAGGATTAAGGTGCTGCATCCTCTCTTCACAGGGTAAATGTATACAGCGGGGGCTCATTAATATTTAAAATTCAGAGTAAAAAAGCTCTTATTGTGAAATGAATTTCAATGTGGGTGGGGACATATTCGGGGCAAAGTTATGTCTTTTGGTTCCCCAGTATCATATCATGTTAGACAACTATTCTGCCTTGCAAACTCTGCTCCTGTGTTTGTCAAAGAGACCAGAGAGCTCCTATTTAGAAGAAAATGGCATTCCAGGAAACAATGACCATGGCTTTCCAACATGCATGGTACATACTCTGAAATATCAAAGTGTTATAGAAGCTTGCTGTTTTTGTTTCTGCATAATAAATCGCATGAAATAAACTTTGCAGTGTCTTTATACCAGTCACTTTGGTTCACAGGAAAGAATGTGTGAGAGTTTTTAAAAATATTTGCTATTTGCTAAATGGTAAGTTCATAAAAGAAAATCACGTTACTTATTTTGTGAAACAGCACAGCTGCAGAAGCCAGGGTAGCGTGGCCACAGAGAGGAACCTCACTCACTGGTGTAAACCACCTTAATCCAAAGCAGGAACCTTCAGAGGAGAAAAAACCAAAGAGAGATGAGATCATTCCCATACAAGGGGGTCGTAAACTTTTCATTTTCTTATTCTTTTCTAAATATTTCATTAGCATGATTCATCACTGAAACGTGTTGTGAAAGGAGGAACAAAGTCTAGGCAAGCCTCCTAGGGCCCCCCAGTGCTAGATCTGGAGCTGAAACACTCAAATTCACCAATACCTGCTCCCCCAGATGAAATGAAAACCAGATTAGAAGCTCCCCCGCTCTCTCCTATCTGCATGCAAATAGTAAATGGACATTTCCCTTAACTATCATTCCCCCACTGGAAAAGCAGCTTCTTGTGCCATTCAGGAATGGTTAAAAAAAAAAGCGTATTTACTTTGTGTAAAGTTGTCAGTTGGGTGTAGTTTTTGGATAAAAGCAGTTTCAGAGAGATTCATTTCCTTTGCAATTTTTTGATGCATGTCTTCATCCAATTTCTAAATTAGAAACAAAAGGTTATTGAGACTCCAGAAACAAAAATCTGACTTCCTTGGACAGCAACTGCCACTAGTAAATAACAGTTTATTAATATTAAAAGTTATATGCCTAAAAGGAAATAATCACCAAGGAATTCAAGGCACTTTTATAAAGATGGTTTTTCAGAAATCCATGCATGCAACCATGTGAAGAGCTGTGGAGGTTAAAAGCTAGAACAGATTCTGAAAACCTACCGGCCTGGGCTATCCTTTGTCAGATTATTATCTAGTCTATCTGAGAGCATGTGTTCTCTTCTAAAAATAATTTCTGCAAATGGAAACTCCACAATCTCTCTTTCCTGTTGGATGAAGAGATGTCAGGTGCCCACTCTGAGCAGGCTGGACCACTCTGCCCCCATTTATGCACAGTTCACTCCCTTTCATGAGTCAGGCCTCAGGCCAGAGGTCACCTCCTCCAGAAAGCCTTCCGGACTGCTCTGTCTCTTCCCCAGTGCATAGACCACCTGAAATTACTTGCTATGTCCTTTTAATGTCTGTTCCCCCCACCTCTGACTCTGGATCTATGAGAGCACCAACTGTGCTACTTTGCTTTGTCCTGATTTAGAACAATGCTTTTATTCATCCTGGGATGGAAGGAGGTCAATAAATATTTGCTAAGAGAATAATTATCCAGTTAACCTTCATTTTAAAAACCCTCAATATAGATATTTTTATCCACTTACAGATAAACAAATTAAACACAGAAAGTTTATGTAAATCCTAAAAACACAATACGTCTAATAAATGGTAGAGTGATTAAGAATGTGGGCTTTGCAAATGGTAAGAACCAGTGAATCTAGAGGAAAAGTATGTAGATGTTCATTCTTGAAATTTTTCTTAAGTTTTTTAATTTTTCAAAATAAAACAATTTTTTTAAAGTAGGCTTTGGAAACATACATAATTGGATTTGTAACCTGGGTCAGCTCCTAGAAACAGTGCAAGAGTGGGCAAGTCATTTCACCTCCTGGAGCCTCAGCTTCTATGCCTTTAAAGTGGAAATAATAGTACTTAGGTCGAAGGGTTATTGTGAAGACACCTACATACATATACATGCATAAACACACATATATACATTCCTCTTAACTCAAGGGAAAAAATGGGCTGAAGCATGAATTTTCTTTTTGAGAATGAAAAGCAATTTTTTTAATCAACAAAATGATCGCTACTTAGATTTTGAATTCTAAAGAAATCTCAAGACATTAACTATACTCCAATAAAAATTTATTTTAAAAAAAAGAAATCTCAAGACAAATGCATTTTTGCTTTGGCAAAACTTACTATTCTTGAGCTCCTGAAACCCAGAAATAAGAATTATGCTTTATTCTAATAAATTCATAATTCACTTATCTGAGTTATGCAAGTTAAACACCCTTGTCTTTTAGTTGATTCAAATTCTTTTGAAACACTTTCCGTATACTCATATAACATTACAGATATGTTTACCTATTAAAGTTTCTGTATTGAAAAAAAAGGCATAAAACAGCAGTTGTGAAAAATCAGTCATGATTTTTAAAATATCAGCTGATGTAAAAATCCTAACAGGGGACTTACTAAGCTTTTCTTAAAGGAGCTCTGTATTAAAAATCTGTAGAGGCTCTGTAGTCCTACAGAAAGAGAAATCACTTAAGAAATAGATACTTATTTTCTGAAAAAAATAACACAACGGGTTTTTCTGTTTGTTTTTTACTTAATGTTTTTCTTTCAAAAGATTTAATCCAATAATGCATATAAGTGCTCATCACAGTGCCTGATGCATAGTAAGTACTTGATAAACGTTACCTTTTTAAGTGGTTCAAAGCCAGTGCTTTAACCTGCCACGCCGCACTGCCTCCCCATAACAAGGAAATTATTATTATCCCTTTAACAGGCTGCAGGCAAGAAAACCGATGTCTATCAGATAAAATGGACTCCTGCAAGCAGAATCAATCACTGAGTGCCACGCTAGGCCACCAGCATCAGCACCATTCCCAAGGGAATGTGTTAGAAATGGAGAGTCTCAGGCCCTGCCCCAGACCTTCTGGATCAGAATCTCCATCTTAACCAGAAACCAGGTGATCTGTGAGCACATTAAAGTCTGGGGAGCCCTGGTGTGTAAGGTATGGTCCTCTGGTCAAGGGCCTGAGCCTCTCAGTTGAGAAGTCAAGATAGATACAGAAATCAGCAATGGATTTTGACATTAAATACTCTAGGACTTTAAAGGTGAGGACTTGATGTGGACCTAGAAAAAGGGAAGATTTTGTTGAGTTGAACAGGAAAATGTGGGCAAAAAGCTTTGTATTGGGGACGCTTCTTGGGCAAATCACTTGACCTCACTTCTTTCTCCTTCTGTTAAATCTTTGACACTCTAGGATTCTGTAAGCTAAGGTAAGGAGAATTAGGATGGTAGGAATGAAGTGGAATGAGCACATGTCACACCTCTGGGCACCTGTGGGCCTGGGGAGTGAGAAGTCCCACCTGAGTAGAGGAGGGGGTTGGGTGCTGCTGAGGCCAACAAGGCAACAATGTTCAGAAGTGAACTCAAGCGCTTCGCAGTGGCCTGTTGAATGTTCTCCATGGAAACTGGCCCACCTGCCCGTGCATGTAACACCTGAGAGAAACTCAGAGCCATTTAATTCCCCAGTGCTGAGTCTGCAGTCACAGGCCTCAAAGGTGATTGAAGGGTTAATGAAAAAAAGCCTGGATTTGCCTCCTTGACTAAAGGAACCTGCTGTGCCTGCCAGTCCCTCCTGTATCTGATCTGGCCAAACTCCCTATCCTTGTCCTTCCTTTCTTTGCCTATTGCTTCCCGTGATCTTTAGGACCAGAGCCTCTAAAAGTATTAAAGCATTTCGCATTGTAGCCAAGCTCACCATCTATTGGTAATAGATTCCTTTGCAAATGGGCTTTTTTGCACATCAGCTAAAACACACACTTCACAGACCATCAACTCTTTAATCTTCTCTGCTTTGGTATATTTCACCAATTACAATTTGAATTTCTATAAGTGCAATTTCTGCCCCAGAACACTGAAAATGCACCTGCTATTTGCCTGAGGGGCCAGAGACAATGTAGAAAGTATGATAGTAGCAGCCCTCAATGTGCACCACATGTGGCTGAATTTCTACACTGGAACCAAAGATCAAAATAATGGTGAATCATGAGAAGATTAATATTGCTTCAACTTGGAGAGCTTTAGGAAAAAAAGAATGAGACTACATTCATTCAAAATACTGAATTTTGGTTCCAATAATGTTTCCATTTTACACTACAAGCTTATTTTTAAACGTAACATAATAGTTTCAAACCAAACCGATAACTGTTAGTTCTCTTGCTTTAGTATCCATTTCCTTTTGCCAATTTCACATGAGTCAAGCTTCCAGCAGCAAAATTAGAGCCATGTTTGTTTTTCTGCCTTCCAATGTACTGCGTTGGGACACTGAGGTTCCATCACTATATGGCCCACAAAAGATTAATGATCAGAAAATCAGAGTAAAGTTTTAAAATACTCCCACCTTGTGACAGTTTAGAAATATGACAGCCTAAACAGGACAGTCCTGCTCTGTTCCTTTGTCCCTCTGCTTTCCTTCCAGCGACGTTAAAGCACTTGGATGTAGAAAGTTCTAAATCATCTAGGAATGGGAGATTCCTTTCGAGGCACTTGGATTTCCGATTATAAAGTTATGCCCATACAATGCAGCACTCAAACTTCAGGCCATCTTCAGTTGCTTCTAATGGATCTTATAGATGCTTAGTGTCTCCAGCTCCATCACAGAACCCAAAGAACATACTCACTTTGCATACCCTGCCCACCCCTCCCTACCAATGAGAACAAAAGATGAATAACTGTTGGCTAACTAGAACTCTTAGAAGGAGATTTTGCCATAGTATCACTGATTATAATATTTTCACTTTCACTCAACAGATATCTATTTAGTGCCTCCCATGTGCTAGGCCTTGTGTGTTGGAACAAGTCAGAAGAGATTAAGATCTCATGGAATGTACAGTAGTGAGAGAGACAGGGATTGAATGAATTACAACAAGAGTGATGCATGTTATCAACTGGGAAAGGGTGCCGTGGGAGCACATAAAAGAGGAAGATATCTTAGTCTAGTATTGAGTACAGTGGGTTAAAAGCATGGGCCCTGCAGTCAGGCAGACCTGGGGTGGGATTCTGAAGTCAGCCATTTAACCTTCTTCTGCCTCCATTTTCTCATCTGTAAAATGGGGATAATAATAATAAGACCTACTCATAGAGTGGTTGTGAGGGTGAAATGAAATAATATATGAAAAGAAATTAGCACAGTATGTATCTGGCTGAACTTGCCTGAAGTCACTGCCCTCAAAGCTGAGAGTTATGTTCTAGAAGCCAGTGAGGATACTTGGGAAGCAGCAATTCCCACATTAACATTTCCTCTTCCTTTGCGTTGCTCTCTTCCCTCAAATACTTGGCAAAGGAAAACACTTCAATGTCCTAGAAGAATCTTCTCTGCACTTTGCATCATTTTTCTGGGCATAAAAATGAGATATGAGGTTGTAACCCTCTAGAAACCCCAGAAGCCTCTGACCCAGTGTGGTCACACTGAGCCAGTGATCCTCTCTCTAAGAAGGGCAGCAAGTTTGGAAATGGCCACTGCACATGAGTTAAAGCATGGATTGAACACAGCATTGCTATACACCTGTTTTTCTTTAAATATATAACCCACCAACCTGTAAAACAGGCTTTTGGTTGTCCCTAAATTTAACCAGAAAAACCAGAACAGCAAGTACTTTAGGAACTAAAACTAAGCATTCGTCTTTAAAAGTGTGAAGCCAGGGACTTCCCTGGCGGTCCAGTGGTTAAGAGGTCACTTTCCAAAGCAGGGGGTGCAGGTTCGATCCCTGGTTGGGGAGCTAAGATTCCCACATGCCTCAGGGCCCGAAAAACCAAAACAAAACAGAAGCAATATTGTAACAGACTCAATAAAAACTTAAAAAAAAAAAGTGTGAAGCTGATCCTCCTTGCTGTCACTGGAAATGATTAGTAGTGTTTAAAAGAATAGAAACACACATATATGAATATTACATTTGATCCTAGCACAGTGTCCAGCTTATGGTAGACAGCCAGTAAAGGCCAGCTGAATCGGGATAAATAAATATACTGGGCACACAACAAAGTTGTTTTTATGGATAATTTAAACAGGAAAACTCCAGAATAAGCCTCTCTTTAGAGAAGGTATCTTCTGAAACAATGGTTTTCAACTGGGGGCTTTCTCTAGTTGCGGCAAGCGGGGGCTGTTCTTCGTTGCGGTGCTCGGGCTTCTCATTGCCGTGGCTTCTCTTGTTGCAGAGCACAGGCTCCAGGTGCACGGGCTTCAGTAGTTGTGGCTCATGGGCTCCAGAGTGCAGGCTCAGTAGTTGTGGCACACGGGCTTAGTTGCTCCGCGGCATGTGGGATCTTCCCAGACCAGGGCTCGAACCTGTGTCCCCTGCATTGGCAGGCGGATTCTTAACCACTGAGCCACCAGGGAAGCACCTATATTAAAACTCTTGACAAGCAGATTTAGTCAATTTCACAAGTCCTTGACGTGAAGCTATGTTTGCCATATTGTTTCTAAACAAAGTTCACATTTTAGAATCCGGCTGTTATTCTCTCACTAATACTCCTAAGCTCTTGTGTTACTTGACAAAGCCTATAAACTTTATTACTTTCTGCACTTTGTGGTTGGAAAATGCCAACTGCAAGGTTGCATGATGAATGCATCATCAAAGTAAGATGAGGACTCTTTGTTTTGTTTTGTTTTATTTATTTACTTATTTTTGGCTGCGTTGGGTCTTCGTTGCTACGGGCGGGCTTTCTCTAGTTGCAGTGAGTGGGGGCTACTCTTCTTTGCGGTGTGTGGGCTTCTTGTGGGGTCTTCTCGTTGCGGAGCATGGGTTCTAGGCGCGGGGGCTTCAGTAGTTGTGGCGTGTGAGCTCAGTAGTTGAGGTAGGTGGGCTCCAGAGCGCAGGCTCAGTAGCTGTGGCGCAGGGGCTTAGTTGCTCCATGGCACGTGGGATCTTCCCGGAGCAGGGCTCAAACCGGTGTCCCCACATTGGCAGGCAGATTCTTAGCCACTGCGCTACCAGGGAAGCCCAAGGTAAGATGAGGACTCTTGATCACCATTTTGCTGCTCCATTTGACGGAGAAAATAAGTATACCAAAGACTCAATTAACAATATTCACCTGTCTCAGTAAAACCTCAGCCATTCTCCATCTTGATTTACACTAGAATCACCCGGGGAGCTTTAAAAAACAGTGCTGCTTGGGTCCCACCCCCAGAGATTCTATTGTGATTGGCTGGGCATAGGAATTTTTAAAGCACCTCAGGTGATTTTAATCTGCAGCCAGCTTGATGTTTGCACTCAAAGGCCCCAACTTAATAAGACTTTTTTTAATGTGTTATTTTTTTATTGGAGTATAACTGCTTTACAATGTTGTGTTAGTTTCTGCTGTACAGTGAAGTGAGCCAGGTATAGGTATACATATATGCCCTCCCCCACCCCACATCCCACCCATCTAGGTCATCACAGAGCACAGAGCTGAGCTCCTTGTGCTATACAGCAGGTTCCCACTAGCTATCTATTTTACTCATGGTAGTGTATTTATGTCACACTTAATCTCCCAGTTCATCCCACCCTCCCCTTCCCCCCACTCCCCACCATGTTCTCTACCTCTGCCTTTCTATTTCTGCCCTTTAAGATCATCAGCTGCTTACTGTGTTCCTGAAGTAATTTTCAGAAAATCTACTCTTGTACTAACTGCTCTGAGTAGAAGCGTACCTTGGCTTGTTTCCTAACACCCAGGTAACAACACAAAGCATCTAAGGTCAAAGAAACTTTGACTATTCTGTTAAAACTTATCCAATCAAAGAGCCATTTTTAAAATGAGACTTTCAGTAAGCTGAGTTCTCTCTATGTTAGAGCTTAATTCCTTCTATCTACTACATTACTTAAGTCCTTGCAAAATGTCTCATCTTTGGTCCTGAAAAGAATTTCTAATTGTCTGAACTATAGGTAAGGTTAAAAATATCCAGCTAGAATCTTTTAAGCTAAATGTAGTATCAGCCATGTCCAGTCACATAAAACTCATCTAATTTCATTCTCCTCCCCATTTGGTGCTAACTAAATGAAAACACAGAGGCTACAAGGAGCTCGAGCTCTTTTTTGGGGGGGCGGGGGCGGGGGTCTCAACTACCAAACCACCAGGGAAATCCCCCACACACTTTTTTTTTAATTGGCTCTAGTTCTTCTTTACATGAATCTTCATTTCTCTTACACCTGCATCTAGGTGTAAGCAGTCTCATCATAAGATTTGGTCAATATCAACTTGCAGACATGAACATTGCTGATATCATTTGACAAAGAAAACAAACCAGAGAGGTACACAAATAGGTGGGTCTGATTTTTTTTTTTTTTTTTTTAGGAAATACTTGGTTCTACAGGAATCTAGGATTTGAGGCACTGCACTTCAAAACAAAATACTACTTACATTTTCTAGGAGGCAAACAGCAGCAGGATTCCCACGAAATGCTTTTGCTGTGAATGCATCTGCTATGAAAATAGGGAACTTCATTTTCCTTGCAATGTTTCTGCAAGCTCTCAAAATTGCTAGTAGCCTGCTTTCATGCTTGTTGCTGCAAAAAATCAAAAAGTTAATGTTTTACTATCATTTTGCAGGTACAAAGTCAAGCAATTATTCTAACACACCTAATACACATTTAAAGTGATCCTCTGATTTTAAGCCTCTAAATTGAATTTGTTTTAAATTACTGGATTAATATTTTTTCATAGTGTACACATACTTAACAACATAATCATATTCCTAGAGTAGCCAAAACTACATTAGGCTATGCTTTTAATGAAGTGCATGAAATTTTCAAGGGGCATATATGTTGCTTATAGTTTCCCAATGAATATTACTGCCCTTTTAAAATAATGCATTTTTTCTAATTATAAAAGTATGCCCATTATCGCTTCCTTAGTGGCGCTGTGGTTGAGAATCCTCCTGCCAATGCAGGGGACACAGGTTCAAGCCGTGGTCCAGGAAGATCCCACATGCCATGGAGCAACTAAGCCCGTGTGCTACAACTACTGAGCCTGCACTCTGGAGCCCATGAGCCACAACTACTGAAGCCCGTGCACCTGGAGCCTGTGCTCTGCATGAAGAGAAACCCACGCACTGCAAAGAAGAGTAGCCCCCGCTCGCCGCAGCTGGAGAAAGCCCATGCGCAGCAACAAAGACCCAACGCAGCCAAAAATAAATAAATTTATATTTTTTTACAATGCCCATTATAAAAAAAACTTGGAAAATCAAAAAGTGACTCATAACCATGTAAATCAGCAATAACTTTTTTTTTTGGACTTAACATAATCAAAGGAGCCTCATGCTTTAATTTTGTGTTATTTTATAAATCTGCAGATGGAGACTTTTCAACTCATGATATAGATTTGTTAAAATAAAGCTTTTCATTATAAGAATAACACTTTCTCTTTACTGAAAACCTGTAAAATATAGAAAAGCAGGGTGGGGAGGGGATCTCCTGTATTCTCATGCCCTACAGAGAGAAATTCTGTTAAACATTCTCAGTGTTTCCTTTGCTTTACTAGAAAGCAAAGGTTTTGTCATAGGCATGGAGGGATTCTTCCCTCCCAAAGTTATAGAACTTTTAAAATATTCAGCAAATTAGAAGGTGCTTTGTTTAAATCTAAAAGAAATTAACCTATCCTAACATGTATTTCTTGTTCTCAACATTAAGATAAATAACAGTGGGACGCCTTGCTGGCGGCCACACCTGGCACCAGCCCACTAGGCAGCTCCCAGGCCTACAGGTTTCTTTTTCTTTTCTTTGTGTGTAATTTATTATACAAGTGTTTTGCTTAACTTTCTTGCCAAATGCCTACGTTTTTCTGCCTTTTTTTTAGGTATAATTGATGTCTTACTTTCAGGTGTCCAACATACTGATCCGATATTTTTATATATTGGGAAATGATCTACCACAATCATTAACTACCTAGTTAATCCATCACCATACAAAGTTACAAAAAAAGGGTTTTTTTGTGTGTGATGAAATTTTGAAGATCTACTCTCTTAGCAGCTTTCAAATATGCAATACATTATTGCTAACTATAGTCACCATGCTGTACATGACATTCCCGGGACTTATTTATTTTACAACTGTAAGTTTGTACCTTTTGACCCCCTTCAATAACTTCAGTAAGGCTGCACCTTCTGACCTCCAAGCAATAACATTATTAATATTTTAGATATACAGTTTTTAATCATAATTTTTACCCTTTTAACAGTATAGCATGAGTATAAATGCTTCAAAAACATCATTTTAATAGATTTACAATAGGCTCATGCATATGCTATAAATTATTTAACTATTTCCCCTTTGGTGAGTATTTATTTCTAATTTTTCACTTGTAAAGGTAATGTAGTGATCAAATTTTTTGACTGTAAATCTTGGTCTGCATTTCTGATTCTTTAATTATAATAGATTCCCAAAAACCAAATCCCTGGGTCAAAGTATACAGACATCTTAACTTACACATACAGTTAAATTTATCTTCAGGGCTTCCCTCGTGGTGCAGTGGTTAAGAATCCGCCTACCAATGCAGGGGACACGGGTTCAAGCCCTGGTCCGGGAAGATCCCACATGCCACGGAGCAACTTAGCCTGTGCGCCACAACTACTGAGCCTGCGCTCTACAGCCCGCGAGCCACAACTACTGAGCCCATGTGCCACAACTACTGAAGCCCACGTGCCTAGAGCCCGTGCTCTGCAACAAGAAAAGCCACCGCAATGAGAAGCCCACGCACCGCAACGAAGAGTAGCCCCCGCTCGCAGCAACCAGAGAAAGCCTGCGCACAGCAATGAAGACCCAACGCAGCCAAAAATAAATAAACGAATAATTTTTTAAAATTTATCTTCAGAGAGTGTATCAACTTAGCATATGAGAATGCCCCACCATTGGTGATCTGATAGATTTTAAAATACCTTGAACTTTCATTTGTGTTTCTTGGATTTTTCTAACCAGACTGCAAAGAGCATAAAGTCAGAACCTCTTCTTGTTTTTCTTTGCTACTAAAATCTCAGTTTCTAGAACAGTGCCTGACACAATAAATGTTTATTGAATTAAGTAAATAATATACTGAGCATGCATCACAACTGAACTTTCATACATTGACTGGCAAATACTTAGGGCTTCTCAACATGGTATCATCTGCCAGCCAACATTTCAGTTTCAGTAGCATCACCATTACTGACAGTACACTGCAGTTTGTTGATGTAATTATTTGGAAATTTTATTACAGATTGCCTTTATTATTTTAGAAAAATTGAATAGAGACCAGAAACAAATTAAAGTTCTGACAATGAAGCATAGTTTTCATAAATAGAATTGACACTGTTACAGAAATCATAGGTATGCCAAAAGGAGCAAGTTTTTAGCCTCATTGAACTACAGCCCCGTTGGTCTCAGCCATCAGCTATGTGTTCAATTGGATGAGAAAATCTATATTGAAAAGACTGTATAACTTTTCTATAGAGATCATAAATTACATGTTTATGTTTTTAAAATGTTTCTTTAGATAGTCTTGTTTTCTTGCTCTAATTTGGTACAGAAAAATAAAATTTTACAACTAAGTACTTTATCAGGCTTCTAGAAATACTGCATTGCTTCTCAAGTGAGAATATTTCTTTAAAGGGAAAAATCCTCCAAGACTCTAATATCCAATGTCATTTGCCTGTTTGACAACAACTCCTCTCCACCCCACCCCTCCCACACACACACTTGCACTTCTCTTTTTCTAAAAGAACTTTGATTTTGTTTGGGGAGGCAATGCGCCCGGCCCCATCAATGTATCATAAATGGTCTAAGCCAATCTGTATGATTTCATTCTCCTGTGCCAGATGCTCCCTCTTCCGGATCCTCTTGCAGCTAGAGATGGCCATAGGACCCATTTAGAGCAAGATTGCTGGAGAGATTCTAGGGACAATCTTTGGCTTTCTGATAAAAGGGGCAGATGGGAAAGGAAAATGGACAGCCTCTTTTTCCCCCTCCTCTTTTTCCTGTCTTGAATATGTTGCTGATGCCTGGAAATGCAACGATCATCTTTTGACCATGAGGTGACAAATATGAAGAGGAAAAGCTAACAAACTAGGTAAGGAAGAAATAGTATAGGTTCTTTACAATGTAGTTAACCTGCTAAATCAATGTTAGATCCTCCTACTTCCAGACTTCTTAAGTAAACAGCAAATATCCTTAAGGTTCAAACTATTGTCAGTCCATGGAGTAGCCAAAATAATGGCCGAAGTAGCCAAAGGTGTCCACATTCTAATTCCAAGAACTTGTTAATGTGCTATGTTGCATGGCAGCAGGGAATTAAGGTTGCATATGGGATTAAGGTTGCTAATCAACTGATTTTTTTTTCCAACATTTGAAGGCAGGACTTTTTCTTTTAATTTTATTTTTATCTTTGGCTGCATTGGGTCTTCCTTGCTACGCGCGGGTTTTCTCTAGTTGTGGTGAGTGGGGGCTACTCTTCGTTGCGGTGCGTGGGCTTCTCATTGTGGTGCCTTCTCTTGTTGCGGAGCATGGGCTCTAGGTGCACAGGCTTCAGTGGTTGCAGCAAGCGGATTCGGTAGTTGTGGCACCCGGCCTCAGTAGTTGTGGCTTGTGGGATCTAGAGCACAGGCTCAGTAGTTGTGGTGCACGGGCTTAGTTGCCCCGCAGCATGTGGGATCTTCCCAGACCAGGGATCAAACCCGTGTACCCTGCATTGGCAGGTGGATTCTTAACCACTGCACCACCAGGGAAGTTCCAACTGACCTTAAAATAAGATTATTTTGGATTATCCCAGTGGACTAAATGTCACAGGGGTCTTTAAAAGTGGAAGAGGGAGGCAGAAAAGTTCAAGGCAGTGATTTGAACATGCTGTGCTGCTGGGTTAAAGACAGAGGAAGGAGACACAAGCCAAGAAATATAGATAGCCTCTAGAAATTGAATAAGGTGGGACTTCCCTGGTGGTCCAGTGGTTAAGAATCCGTGCTCCCAATGTAGAGGGCATGGGTTTGATCCCTGGTCAGGGAAGTTCCTCAACCCCATGCCATGGAGCATGGCCAAAACAAACAAAAAAAATTGAACAAGGCAAGGAAACAAATTCTCCCCTAGAACCTCTAGAAGGAACAAATCTGGATTAGTCAGTTGAGGATGCCATAACAAACCATAGACTGCGTGGCTTAAACAACAGAATTTCTTTTCTCACAATCTTGAGGCTGGGAAGTCCCAGATCAAGATTGATTTTATCCCAGTGAGACCTATTTTGGATTTGTGACCTTCAGAACTATAAAATAATAAATTTGTGTTATTGTTACTCACTAAATTTGTGATAATTTGTTATAGCAGCAACAGGAAATGAACACAATCCAGTATTCTATTACTTGCAGCCCAGCAAAATCCTAACTGCTGCACAAATTTCCAAGAACAATAATAATAAATACTTACTGAGCACTTATTATGTGCTAGACATGGTTCTAAGAGCATTTAATCCTCAGAGCATCTCATGAGATAGATCCTTATTATAATCTCCATTTCCATTTTACAGGTGAATAAACAGAGGCTCAGAAATTTTAAGTAACTTGCCCAAGGTCACATATTTAGGCAATGCCTAAATTTGAACCCAAATAGTCTAATTGAAGAGTCCATGTTGTTAACCACCGTGCCTTAGAATATATCCCAGGACCAGAATTTGAGGAACTCTTACTTAAGGAACTAAAATCTTAGTTCCATGAAATTGTAAACTACCACTGCATAAGAGAAATTTTGTCTTAAGTGTTAAAATACTTTAGACCATCTTTGAAATGAAAACTCAAGAGTTTAAAAATTCTCTTAGAATTTGCAGACACTCAAGAATACAAAGGACCCTGGTACAAGAAACACTAAATAATTGTACTATGTATGAAAACTAAACAAGATTTCTGATTAAGTAAAAAGAGCTCTTGGTCAAGTGTGAAAGTTTCTTAAGCGTTTTTATTTGTTCTAGAACAGTGCTTTTCAGATTTTAGCATTCATCAGAATCACCTGTGGGGATGTATTAAAACACAAATTGCTGGACTCCATGCCCAGAATTTTTTATTTCATAAGTTGTATTAAAACACAAATTGCTGGACTCCCTGCCCAGAATTTTTTATTTCATAAGTCAAGAATTTACATTTCTAACAAGTTCCCAAGTGATGCTGATGCCGTACTTAGAGACTCACTACAAAAAGAGCATGAAGTTTCTAACACCATAAATGTATTAAAACTATCTTTCTAAAATGTATTTTATAAATTTAATTTTTATTCTCAAAGGGGAGAAAAAGTATTTTTATTCATTTAATTTGATTAATATTCCTGTTTGTGCTCTATGGTAACCAGTTATGCTTAACACAGGGTTCACATTAACAATTTAATTTTCAAAAATTACTGTGTATTTCCTAAACACCAGGCACATGCTAGATTTGGGGGATAAAATGATGAACAAGTCACTAACTCTCTGTCAAGGTATTCTCAGTCAGTGAGGAGACCAATGTAAAAATTATAAAATATAAAATAAAAAGATAAAGATACAATGCTTATGAACACAAGGAGAGAGCAATAACTCTGCCCAGGAGACAGTCAGAGGGAGCTCCAGAGATGAGGTGACATCTGAATGGGTCCAAAAACATATACAAAAAAATGTCCAGCAGTTCCATAAGGGGGGAACAGGCATCTTGGGCAGAGTGCATGGATTAATCCCAGGGTAAACAATTCAATATGGAAATAGATGTGGCAAGAGGATAGGAGAGGGTGGAGTTAAGGCTGTAAAGATCTGCTGGAGCCAATGTTCATGATTTCTTCTTTATCTTTGTGGGTTCAGAAATCCAAAGTTCAGTTCAACAGCTACTGTGTGGCAGGCAGACTCCAATACTAGGCACCAGGGAGAGAAGAGAATCTCATGAATGAGCCATACACCTCTACCCTGAGGATCTAATCTAGAATTTACTTTTGAAGATGTCTTTTTTTTTTCTCTCTCTCTCTCCTTAAAATTAGTTTTGGTTTCATTCCTATAAGGAAAAGGCAGGATTAACATCCCCCTGAATTGCTGAGAGAAAATTTGAGGCAGGTAAAGTTTAAGCAACTTGCTTTTATTTACCCAGTAAATGGGCTTGCACAAATTTTGGCATCCAGTCAAATGGCTGGTCCTCAGGTGCAGCTATCAGGCAGGGCTCTGAGCAACTATCCAGCACAGTGTTTTTCAAATGATCCAAATAATTTAAATTATCCTTCTCTAGTTTCACTGACATTCCGTTTGGACACCTAGAGTGGCTTTACATGTCCCTCAATAATGCCAAGCAAATATGCTGTTTAAAAAGAAATAAATTACCCCCAGAGGATACAAGCTCATAAATCTAAATTCATATGATTTCAGGACTTCCCTGGTGGCGCAGTGGTTAAGAATCTGCTTGCCAATGCTGGGGACACGGTGTCGATCCCGGGCCGGGGAAGATCCCACATGCTGTGGAGCATCCCATGCACCAGAATTACTGAGCCTGCGCTCTAGAGCCCGGGCTCTAGAGCCCGTGAGCCACAACCACTGAAGCTCGCGTGCCTAGAGCCTGTGCTCCACAACAGAGAAGCCACCGCAATGAGAAGCCTACGCACCGCAACGAAGAGTAGCCCCCACTCGCCGCCACTAGAGAAACGCCGCGCGCAGCAACGAAGACCCAACGCAGCCAAAAATAAATACATAAAATAAATTTATAAATTCATATGACTTCTCAACTACTCATATTTATCTTTTATAACTCTTTAGTTTTTAATAATCAAATTAGTATATGAATATAATCCTTTTATAAACAATAAAATAGTACGGAAAAAACTAAAATCCCATTTGACAATTCCCTGTCCCACTACCTTCCCCGGAGTTCCACTGGGTTTGTTTTTGAGAACACAGTAGACACCTTCCTGAATTCTAATCTTGGTTCCATTTACCATGGAAATGTAGGGAAATCATAAACCTCCCTTGTTCAAATAGCTTAGTCATTAAACCTGCCCATGGGTATGCCTGGGAACACTGAGGCTTATTTGTCCCTCTGTAACTAACTGTCTTAGCTTGTTTACAGTCTCCTGTGGCTACAGACAACAGAAAGTTGATTTCTGTTATTCTGTAGCTGTTAGCATAAAAGAATCCACTTAGCTTTTGCTTATGACTACTGCCTCAAAACAAGGATACTCATGAATAAATGCCAGTTTAGTTCTTTGAAAATGTAAATACTTACTAATAGAGCACTGACTGGCATTCAAAGTGTACTTGAACACAGTCTACTTGCTGGTGAAAAGAAAATGAGTATAAAAAAGAATTACAAATTATAAGTAAAATAAGTTTTTAAATAAAAATTTGGAAGAAAGTCTATTTTTAAATTAGTTTCATTTAGCTACTAAGACCATATATATATATATATATACACACACACACACACGCACACACATACACACACACACACACATACACATATATATGGCATTCAACTACTTTGTGTTTACTTTTACCCATATTTCCTATGCTTAATAGAAGCTCTGAAACACTTCCTTTGTTCAAATATTTTTAGACTCGTTCTGATTTCCTCAACTACATTTATGTTTGAATACCCACTGTTTTGGATGGAAATTTTTCACTTTTCTGTTAAAGTTTACAGTTCTCATCTTATCGTCATGACTTACCATTTATCAACCAAATTATTGTCCCCTGCTTCCTCTCCCCACTGGTAACCACTAGTTTGTTCTCTATATTTGTGAGTCCGTTTCTTTTTTGTTATATTCACTAGTTTGTTGTATTTTTTAGATTCCACATATAAACGATAACATACAGTATTTGTCTTTGTCTGACTTATTTCACTTAGCATAATACCCTCCAAGTCCACCCACATAGTTGCAAATGGCAAAACTTCATTCTTTTTTATGACTGAGTAGTATTCCATTGTATAAATATACCACATCTTCTTTATCCATTCATCTGTTGATGGACACTTAGGTTGCTTCCATATTTTGCCAATTGTAAATAATGCTTCTATGAACACTGAGGTGCATGTATCTTTTCAAATTAGTATTTTTGGTTTTTTTCAGATACATACCCAGAAGTTGAATTGCTGAGTCATATGGTAGTTCTATTTCTAGTTTTTTGAGAAACCTCCATACTGTTTCCCACAGTGGCTGCACCAATTTACATTCCCACCAACAGTGTATGAGGGTTCCCTTTTCTCCACATCCTTGCCAACATTTGTTATTTGTATTCTTTTTCATAATAGCCATATACATATGTTCTTTATAGATATTCATATTCATATATATAATATCTAGTTAATACAAAAGCAAGCAGTAATGGAGGAATAGAGAAACAATAAAGACATGACATATAGAAAACAAATAGCAAAATGGCAGACTTAAACCCCACCTTAATTACATTAAATGTAAATGGCTAAATTCACATCAAAGGGATTTTTTTTAAAAGACATGATCTAACTATATGCTTTCTATAAGAGACAAACTTTAAATTCAAAGACACAAATAGATTGAAAGCAAAAAAATGGGGAAAAGATATGCCATGCAAAGTATAACCAAAAGAGAGCTGGAGTGACTATACTAATAACAAACAAAATAGACTTTAAGACAATATTTGTTACTACAGACAAAGAATGACTTTTTTTTTTTTTTTTTTTTTTGCGGTACGCAGGCCTCTCACTGTTGTGGCCTCTCCCGTTGCGGAGCACAGGCTCCGGACGCGCAGGCTCAGCGGCCATGGCTCATGGGCCTAGCCGCTCCGCAGCATGTGGGATCTTCCCAGACCAGGGCACGAACCCGTGTCCCCTGCTTCGGCCGGCGGACTCTCAACCACTGCGCCACCAGCGAAGCCCAAGAATGACATTTTATAATGATAAAAGTATCAATCTATCTGGAACATATGACAGTTATAAATATGCACCTAACAACAGAACCCCAAAACACATGAAGCAAAAACTGACAGAATAGAAGAAATAGACAAATCAACAATAATAGTTGGAGACTTCAATGCCTAGTTTCAATAATGGATAGAACAACTAGGCAGAAGATCAACAAGATTTAACAACACTGTAAACCAACTAGACCTATCAGACATCTCTAGTACACCCCACAATAGCAGTAAACAGCACATCCTTCTCAAGTGCACATGAAGCATTCTTCAGAATAGACCATATGTTAGGTAGCCCATAAAACAAGTCTCAATAAATTTAAAGGCCTGGAATCATACAAAGTGTGTCCTTCAACCACAATAGAATAAAATTACATTTTAATAACAAAACAAAAAGGAAATTTGGGAAATGTGGAAACTAAACACCATTCCCCAATAATAAAAGTGAAGCTCCCCGGAGAAATGGCCGATTCTAGGGCCAGGGTAAAGAAAATACCAGATGAGCCTGCAGCATCTTCTAGTACCAGAAAGTAAGGCAGTCTCAAAAAATAAAAAGGATAGGGGCATGTCAAAGGGATATAGAAGCCAACCTGAAAGTGCTCCCAGTGGCCTAAGCAAGAACAATTTGAGCAACAAAATTAGTAATGTAGTAGTAGATTATAACCCAAAGTACAAAAATGAATATCCACGAGTCTGTACTGACATATATAAAAGATGAAAGAATGAAAGAAAGAAAAACCTTACAGAATAATATCAAATAATTTATCTAGCTACTCTCTCTTCCAGGAGATGGAGTTTATTTATTTATATAAATTTATTTATTTATATTTTTGGTTGCGTTGGGTCTTCGCTGCTGCGCGCGGGCTTTCTCTAGTTGCAGAGAGTGGGGGCTACTCTTCGTCAACGTGTGCGGACTTCTCCTTGCGGTGGCTTCCAGGAGATGGAGTTTAAATACCCCTTGAGTATGGGTGCACTCAGTGACTTGTTTCCAAAAGAGTAGACCATAGGAAGAGGATAAAAAGCAACTTCACAGTGGAGAAATCTGGCAAACACTACCTCACCCAGGTGATTAAAGGTAACACCATCAGTGATAAGTCATGTTGACAGCATATACTTTTGATATGGTGTGATGGGAATGGCACTTTACTTCTGTAGTCTTCTTCGCAAGAACACATTACTCTTGTCTAATTACGCCAAAGACATCAGAGAAATTCCAACTGAAGGATATTCTACAAAGTACTTGACTAGAGGATGCTAAGGAAAATGTTGACTAATGTAATTTAGCATCCCAGATCAGATACTGGAACACAAAAAGGATGTTACAGAAAAACAAGTGAACCCCAAATGAAGTGCAGCGTTTAGTTAATAGCAATGGACCAATGCTGGTTCATTACTTGTGACAAACATACCATAGAATGTAAGATGTTAACAACAAAGGAAACTGAGTGAGAGGTATACAGGAACTCTTCGTACTATCTTGGCAACTTTTTTGTAAACCTACAACTATTCTAAAATTTTTAAATAATTAAAAAAAACAAAACTGAGGCCTGCCAATAACCATGTAAGGGCGCTTGGAAGCAGATCTTCCATCAGTTGAGCCTTGAGTAACTGCAGGCCCAGCTGACACTTTTTTTTAAAAAATTTTATTTATTTATTTATTTATTATCTTTGGCCACATTGGGTCTTCATTGCTGCACATGGGCTTTCTCTAGTTGTGGCGAGCGGGGGCTACTCTTCGTTGCAGTGCATGGGCTTCTCATTGCGGTGGCTTCTCTTGTTGCAGAGCATGGGCTCTAGGCACACAGGCTTCAGTAGTTGTGGCACACGGGCTCAGTAGTTGTGGCTCACGGGCTTAGTTGTTCTGCGGCATGTGGGATCTTCCCAGACCAGGGCTCAAACCCGTATCCCCTGCATTGGCAGGCAGATTCTTAACCACTGCGCCACCAGGGAAGCCCCCTGTTGACACTTTTGATTGCAGCTTTATAAGAGACCCTGAGCCAGAGGCACCCATCTAAGCTGCCTTCAGGTTTCAGACCCACAGAAACAATGAAATAATAAAAGTCTGTTGTTTTAAGCTGCTAAGTTTTAGAGTAATTTGTTAACAGCAATACTAAGTAATACAGTATGATTTCTTTTTTTCCCCAGTTTTACTGAGATACAATTGTTACACATTACTGTGTAAGTTTAAGGTATATAGCATAATAGTTTGACTTACATATATTCTGAGATGATTACTGAAGTTTAGTTAGCATCCATCACCTCTTATAAACACAATAAAAAGAGAAAGCAAAATAAGAAAAATGTTTCCTTGTAATGAGAACTTTTAGGATTTACTCTCTTAACAACTTTCATACATCATATAGTAGTGTTAATTATAGTCATCATGCTGTATATTACAACCCTAGTACTTACTTGTAAAGTATAATTTTTTTATATATAATATTCAGAAGCAGCCACTGCAAAACATAGGGACAAGATGCAGTCAATCTGTTTGAATTATATTTCTCATTATTCCTCATTGTAAGTTAATCTGTTCTCATTCCAGTTTTTACAAGAGATTCTAGACCAAATTTACCTAGCCTGAGCCTATCTCCCTAAACTATCAGAATGTAAAAGCAAAATATACGTTGGTGATCGCCAGCTATATATCCTAGCACATATTAATTTCCTACTAGACACATCCACTTGGATTGTATATGGCACCTCAAAATCAGTATACTCAAGTCCTATATTCCCTATGTCAGTTACTACCCACCATCAAACCCTAAACCAAAAATAACTCATCCTTGACTTTTTACTATCCAGCCACAGCTTCTCTAATCAATCACTAAATCCTGCTGATAATGGCTCCTAAATATCTCAAAGACATCCTCTTATATCTATCCCAGTACCATTGTTCTAATTTAAGAGCTCATCATCTCTGCTGGGCCTTCTTTGCTAGACTGTGGTGAAAATTAGTTACTTAAATAAGTGCCTCCACCCCCAATATAACCATAGTTATTTATACACTAAGAGGCATAGGTACATATATGAAGAAACATATTTTTATCTACCACTCAGAAGCTTAAAATCATGTGTGGGGGGAGACGGGAATGGTGTGTTACTCTTAACGGTACAGTGTTTTCTAAGTTATCAATGTGCTTATAAAATATGAAAAGCAGTACAATAGTTTGACTTAAATTCCTTAAGTAGCTATCTTTTGTAGCTGCTTTCCCTGTTCTTCACAGCAATCCACTGGGACAGAAATAATGTTCAACACTTTTAATTATTTTCAAAAATTAGAGAAAGTGTGCTGGGTGCTTTTTTCCTTTTAAGTTGCAATTTGTTTACTTAGTAATTATTCCAATTGGATGAGACCTTTTGGCTTCCCTAATCCCAGAATGAACACTAGGGTGACTTGAAGATACAAACAAGTATCAAGAATGTAAACTGTAATTAAGTCTTGTCTTGAGAAATAATTTTGAATTATGATGGAGAAGACTACTGCTTTCTAAAGAGAGTAGACATATATGATATAAATCAAAGAACAAGCATTTCACAAAACCTTAGTAAGACAGATTTAGTGTTCAAAAGGCATTAACCACCTTAATTAGACACACTCCTAGAAACTTATTTGTGGGTTTGTTACGTTTTTAGCTTATTTGATTTTCCTGTAGATAAAAATATTGTAATCCAGTTTTTACATTATTTCAGAATGCCAGTGGGGGTATGTGAACAACTATCTTAGCCAATTTTTAGTTAATATGCCTTCCCTCCCCCAAAAGAGTACAGTCTCTTTCAATTTCTCTTTCTTTCTTTTTCAGGCTCTGCATGGAATTTTCCTGTTTCCTTCATCCTGGTGGTATAATCAGGATCACGTGTTAGCTGTCTTGTTTTCCTCTGGGCCGTGTGGGTACTTCTATTTCCTTCTCCTTTTTCATCTCTTCTCTCATTTTGGTCTCTAACAAGACCCTCTGCAGGGTCCCTCTGATCTCTGTACTAATAGGAAAGCACTGAAATGACGAAAAGGAAGACAAAGAGAGAGGAAAAAAAAAAGCAGCTGGGAGTCCTTAGTTCTAACCATCTCTATGGAAACAATTCCACAGAGACCAATCTGGAAACAATTCAGTACGGACCACTGGAGCAATGGTGAGCCAATCTCACCAAGCCTTACAGGACTCAACTTGCAAATGAGAACAGTTGATAGACTTTTTTTTTTTGAGAAAAGTAATAAAATAGGAAGCCAAATAAAAGTTAAGTTTACCCCTATATAACATACTTTTTTTAAAACTCAAAACTTCCTACTTGCTGTAATAATAAAAAAGTCAAAGGCATGCATGTGCTAATTTCAAGTCCTTCCCAAGCATTCACACTGGCAAACAGCAGAATGCCCAATACAACGAAATGTGGCCAAAAAAACAAAGAAAGCATTGCAGTTTGGTGCTGAAAAGTCTTAAGAATGATTTTAGGATTATGGCCCGTAACAATAAAAATATGTGGAGAGAATGGCAAACTCATTCAGGCAGTAAACAGATTGTTTGAATTCACGCAAGGGGTAAAAGGGATTACAGAATTCCATCTACCAAATCAGATTGAAAGACAGAAAGAATAAAGTAGTGATGTAATTTGAATCCAGGGAAGAACTCCACCTGAAGCGGGAACTTGGAGTCTTACTAATAAAGCAATCATTAGAGAGAGAAATGAAAGCTCCCCCGACACCCTCACAGTGTCAGACACCAAGATACCAAGTTTCAGTCCTGTTCAAAAGTCTCCAGCCAATAAACCGTTAACTGCAGGTCTCCAGAGATGCTAACTGCAGTGTTAGTTAGAAATAACTTCAATTTGGGGACTTCCCTGGCAGTCCAGTGGTTAAGACTTCGCCTTCCAATACAGGGGGTGCGGGTTCGATCCCTGGTCAGGGAGCTAAGATCCCACATGACCTGGGGCCAAAAAACCAAAACATAAAACAGAAGCAATATTGTAACAAATTCAATACTTTAAAAATGGTCCACAAAGGGCTTCCCTGGTGGCGCAGTGGTTGAGAGTCCGCCTGCCGATGCAGGGAACACGGGTTCGTGCCCCGGCCCAGGAAGATCCCACATGCCGCGGAGCGCCTAGGCCCGTGAGCCATGGCCGCTGAGCCTGTGCGTCCGGAGCCTGTGCTCCGCAACGGGAGAGGCCACAAGAGTGGCCACGTAACGGGGAAAAAAAAAAAAAAAAAGGTCCACTTCTTAAAAAAAAGAAGTAACTTCAATTTGCCTAAAATGATGTTTGTTCCCTCAAAGGTTATTTACATCTCCAGGTAGGTACATAGTGCTTTAAGACCCTAAGCCCCTGGAGTAAAAACCACTTGGGTTTAATTCCTAGCTTCTGCCACTAGGTGTATGACCTTGGGCAACTTTTTACATTTCTCTAGAACTCAGGCATACCATCTGTAAAATGGGGATAAAAATAATTATTTTTCAGGGTTATAAAGAGTCAGTGAATTGAGCACAGCATCTAGCTCAAGCAAGCTCTCAATAATTGTGAGCTATCCTTATTACATTATCCAGTTTCGTTTTTCTATCTCTTGTAAATGATGACATTGCCCCTTCTCCCTTTCTCTAAGGGTTATTTTGAGGGAGTGGTCTCAAGAAAGACAGTAGGGCATTATGACCCAGACAATTCTTACTGTCGCACACTTGTCTTACGCAGGTCTGAGAATGAATTAAAGCCACGAAATGGAAGTTTCCATTATATGACGGTAACTGGCCTCCTGTCTCCACCCTACACACTGCAAACCTCATGAAGGAAAAATTATTCAAGCTTCTCCACTGCTAATACCCCTTGCGCCCCCTCATCCCACTCTCGACGGGCTTCCTAGTGCCTGTAGTACAAAGTACAAAGTCTTTGGATACTGAAGGTGTACAACTTAGGTTCGTCCACATTTGCAACCTTCGGGAACATTCCTGTACTCGAACTCATTTCCTTCTCTCCCTCGCATTTGACATACGTTCCTTCGCTTGCACTTTAACTTGCATTGATCTCGGTACCAGGACTGCCCTCCACTCTTACAGAAATTAGGCTTGCTTGTTTTTTGGGTTTTGTTTTTGTTTTTCCCTAAAAGCTGTCACTAGGAACCTCGGTGGTATGCGAGTCTGCACAACCAAAAATTATTTTTTAGGCGTCACTTGTTCGTGCAATTTTCAAGAATGCAAAGCACTATTCAGAAAACCCGAAATCGGGTGCCTCAAGCGGCTGATGGGTCACTGAGATTACAAAATGGGAGACATTACAGGTGAGAGAGAATGCGAAAGCGAGAAGAGGAAGCGAGGAGTGATCTGCAGGGAAACTTCCATCATGAACATCCTCCCCCTCGCCCCCAACGATGGGGCGGCTGGGCCGGCAGTGTCAAAGCCGGGGGAAGGAGCCCCAGCCCAAGAACCTAAATCAGGGCCTGGTGGACACTCTTGTATCTTCCCAGCTGAGAAGCCCTACTATTTTTACCGCATAATGCAAACATGGTGGACAAAAAATGCCCTCCCCGCGTTTGGCAGCCGAACCACGTGGCTCCCTTTCCACGCAGGTGACGCTGAGGTAGGGGCGGGGCCTTTACCGAACTTGTTCTTGGTGCGGCAGAGCAGCAGAGAACTTTTCCACACTCCGACGCCACGGTTCCTGCAACACAGGACCATTATTGCCTCTTCACATCCTCCCCGAGAGAGCAGAAAGGTGACCTCTGAGGATCTGATAGTTTTATGGGAAGCAAAAAGGTGGAGTTCGCAACCTCTTTCTTTAACTGGACTACCTCCGGGCTCCTCTCCACCTCTCCCCACAACAACCGGGCTTCTCACCAACGCGCAAGCGCACTTCCTGCCGTCCGCTCCAAGGCTGGGCTGACTCTCTTGTCTCGCGTGAGTGGGGCCTGCCGGTCTTCCTCGCTCTCGCTCCACCCCCTCCTCCTCGCTCGCTCTCTCCCATCCCCCCAAGCCAGTCGCTCTGCTGCGCAGCTCCCTTAGCGGTTGCCGCCGCCGGAGACGGTTGGAAGAACCGTTGTGGGAGCGCTGCACGAGGCGGGCGACTTCTCCCTGCTCACGACCGGACCCCCTGAGCACCGGAGTCGGTGCTACTGTCGCCCGACAGGGTATCTGAAGTAAAAGGGGGTAGGTTGGGCTGGTGGTCTCGAGAGCGGAGTCGGGAGAAGGACGAAAGAGCGACTGGGAGGGGGTGGGGCTGCGGGGGGGAAGTGTGGAGGTCGCCGCTCGGAGGCGGCCAGGCTGCGCCTCCCAGGCGATCTCCCACTTCAAGGAGGGCGGCCTGCCGGGGGGAGGATTTACTCAGGTGGAATTCAGTGAACGAAACCGAGCCCCGAAGTGGGGGTCATCCAGCACTTCTCCTTTCCCTGCTGGTTTGGCCTCCGCCATTTTGGGTACGGCGGCGCGGCCAGCTCAGCTTCCCGCCCTTCTCATCTCTTTCTGTTTTTTGCCCATCAGCTTCCGAAAACTGATTTATAAGTCCGTGGGGTGGTTAAAGGTCCGTGGAAGGGATGAGGGTGGGGAAGGAAGCGAGCAGGGAAAGGCTGGGCACTTGGGTGGCGGGAGGATCTGGGCCGTCGGGCGCGCTCCCGATGGAAATGGCGCCAGATGGGCCTGGCCTCCCACCGCGGCCTCCCTTCCTCCGCAGTCTCGGCTGGGCTACCTGGGCCGGCGGGACTGCGAGTGACTTCTGACGCAGATTCCCAAGATGAGAGAGGCTGGAGCTGGGGGAGGAAAGCCAATGGCGACGAAGGCGCTCAACTCCCAAATCCAGGACAAAGGAGCCAGACGGCCTCCTTTGTAATTCCGCCGCCCGGTGGCGAAGGTTTTTAAGCCAGGCTTGGCTGCCGGGCGGGGAGGGGGGAAGGGGCGTACTCTCCCTAGCTCTTTGGTCTCTAGGGCAGCTAGATAAACGAAAAGTCTCCGGGGCGGAATAAAGGACGCTTAGCCGGCCCTTATAGTCCAGATTTGGAACTTCGAAAAGAGTACGTACTCATTTTCCAAAGGGTTTTTTTTTTCCACGCTTCTCTTAAACGTATCGAAAGACTTTGTGGGTAATTGTTTTGTAAGCAGAAAAGCGGGTGACTTACCAGATAGGAATGTGAAATGGACTTATTTCAAATAGGTCGTCTGGATCCAGTGAACTGTGGAACTAGGCTTTTGGAACCTGTGGGCGGGGGTGGGATGGTTTAGCAGTGGTTTTGTGTAGTTTGGTAAATATTGATTGGGTTAGAATTTAAGTAGGAGTTTTATTTTGGGGAAACGGTTGTTAAAACACAACCAGTGATGGCAAAACTGTGTATAGGAATTGAATGATTAAATCTCCAAGGGTTGGATTTTCTGCAGAGATTGTTTGGGGATTAAGGCTGTAGAAGTAAGATACTTCAAAATACAGTTAGGGTTTATTTTCTTTTGGTAGCTAAGCATGTTTTCTATTTGGTGTAGGGCTGTAGTAACGTTTTGACCAAGAAAATAAGCCTGCTCAACAGAAAGGCACACTGCAAGTTCAGTCATGTGATGCTGTGATGATTTTCGGTCCTTAGAACAGTCGGAGAACTGGTTCTGTAATTTTCACTGAAGACCATACAAAAGGGACAGGCAGGCTATTTTTCCAGCTTTAAAAACAAAAAACTCTTCCTGTTGTTGAAGATGTTTTATGATTCTTGTGGACTTTGAAAAGAAAGCCCAGAGTTTTCTATACTAGTTTCCTAGTATGTGATATAACAGTTTCCCTGCTTGGATTACTCTAGAAACCTTTTTTTCTGCCCTCTTTTTCATCTGCATCATAATCTGGAAATCCATCTAATTGCCTTTATATTTTTAATAACTGTTCTGGTGTTCTTGGCTGAACTGCAGTGGCTGGTAACATTGTTCTAGAGAAGAACTTGATCATTTTAGAGACCTCACCACCTTTAGGTACTAGAGGTGTCTCTAATTTTGTTTTTATTTAAAAGTAATGATGGGACTTCCCTGGCGGTCCAGTGGTTAAGACGCCGCGCTCCTAATGCAGGGGGCACGGGTTCCATCCCTGGTCGGGGAACTAAGATCCTACATGCCTCATGGTGTGGCCAAAAAAAATTAAAAGTTCAATTAAGGAGCAAGCACAGTGAAAGGGAAATGATGTAAAATTACCATGTTAAGCATTTCATCACCACTTATTGACCAAATATTGAAGTTCCTTCTCATTTTTTTTAGCAGCAGTGGACTACCATTTAGAAAGTTATTAATGCATCAAACTCTTACTGTGTGTATTATACTTAGGAAAATAGTATATGCCTCTATGTTATAAAGGAATTTTATCTCTTGGTCTCTGTTAGATGCTTTTTCTTAACAGCTTTGGGATACAGTTCACATACCATAGACTTCACCCATTTAAAATCACACAACATGTGGTCTTTTGTGACTGGCTTTTTTCACTTAGCATAATGTTTAGGAAATTATATTTAAAATCTCATATAGAACTGACTGAAATTATTTTAGTATTTCAACTGCTGGTATTTTAATTGGTGCTAACACTAGGAATTCTTTAAAAAGCATTGTGATTAGCCATGACACTGTTGCGAAGAAAGGTTGAGGTGGATTATCCTGAATAATTAGGAAATGCCATTTAGGTAGTTGCTGAGACAGCTTTATTAAGGTATTAGAGCAGATTATCTTTTTTTATGTGTTTAGAGTTCGTCTTGGTTTTGTTTTGTAAATAGAATTCTAGGTTCAAATTTTGAGTTTTGAAGAGATAGTAGAGTATGGCTTTCTTTATTGTGTACTCTTCATAAACATGGGATGGAGAGTCACCCTATAAAATAGTTTGTCTTCCGAATCTGCTTACTTTATCCTGATTTAGAATTGTGTTAACAGCTTGGTATTTTTTTATAGGCTATGTTTGTTGTTTTTATATAGGTCTCATTGATATAGGCTGATCCAAAAATCAGAACTAGTTTGCCTAGTATTTCTTGGAAAGTGCTAATAAGATTTATAGTAAAGATATGTCAGTTTTTGTTTTTGTTTTTGGTATTTGTTCCTGAAACAGTACCTTTACATTGAAAAAAAGGAATGTTCTAAATGAAATAAAACCACCATATCTACGGTCTTTTCACAACAGATTAGATTGGCTTTGCAAAGTTCTTAAGTTTTTCATGAGGAAGTTAATATTTGAGGTTAGAGCCTCCCTATTTTTTCCTCTTCTGTTCTTAAATTCCCCTTTGTAGAAAACAGTTTTTAGGTTGCTGACAGTTTTTGTTAAGAAAATGATAAAGATCTCCAAAATGTCTCAATTTTTTCCTCAAAGCCTACTTTCAGGGTGACTCTAGAGCTAGGTTTTTAATTGTCTAGCTAATCACATATCCTAGTAAACATTTCCAGAGACCCCTTTTTTTGCTCTTTCTCTCTGCTTTAGACAGTTCCTAAGGACACTTGAAAACTTAAGCCTTTGTTGACTTTGAAAAAGACTTGTAACAGTCCTTATTTCCTTTCAAGATTCAGGATGGTTTCCTATCCTTTAAGGTTCAGTTATTTTGTTTGTGGGTTATTTCATTAGTTTTACAGGGCCCCTTAAAATCCAATAACAATGGCCACCATTGAATGATTACCATGTTGCAGACAAAGCACGAATTCCTTAACAGTCCAGTGAGGTGTAAGTACCACTGCTGCACTTTACAGTTAAATGCAGAGGTTAAGTAGTTTGCTTAAGTTAAGTAGCCAGTGAGTGGCAGACTAGGGATTCAAACCCAGGGTTTCCTTTCTCTTAAAAGTTCTTCCCAGTTATTTTTGTGCATAATAATTAGTTGTAATGTCAGATAAAAATTTGCATTCCTATTTTGAACATCTGTGTCTAGAGTGGCACTTAGCGTTCAAAAAAAACAGCGAAACAAGTACCAAATGTGATTCATGTGATTCATATGCCAGAGGTATTTGCTTAATAACCACATTTGGATAATTTCTACATTAGCTTGTTTTAAATGTGTGGATTCTAGGGAAAAAATTTTACTCTTTTGAGATGCTGCCCCTAACAGTTGCACTGATAATTAGATTGTGTGAAATTAAATATTAGTGAATACTGTTTATATGAAATATAATCCTCAAGCTTAAAGGAGTCAAGTGAACAAATTGTTTTGTTTACAGGGGAGGAGGTGGTGAGGGAAAGGTTTGAAATATTCAGGTGAGTAGGATTCCTACAGCTGCATAGTGAAATTTATAAGATGTGGTAAGTTTCTGCAGCTGAAGGACTTCTGCATTAACCTCTTTAAAATGTTGGGGAATTTTAAAAGAAAGGATGATTGTCTCTTGGGAAGGGAATTTGGTGGATGGGTTCTTTTTTTTGGGGGGAAGGAGGGTGTCTGGTACCGTTTTTAATACTTTTTGAATGTGATTGCGTTACTTTTTAAAAAGTTCTGTCTAAAGTAGTGAGTAAACTGGTTTTTAATATTACTGTCTTCAGTAATTTCTAAACAGGTGGCTTCAGAAAACTGAAAGCCATTCACTTTTGAGTGCCCTTTTATCTCAGTTTTAAAAGTCAGCCTAATTAACTCAGTAATTGTAAAACTTGCTTTTGGGGAGTGTTTAAATCAGGTTTAAACACAGATAGGAATTTTTCCCCCTTAGAAAACAATTTGGTGTGTTCAGAATTATAGTGCATCTATTAAGTTGAGACTTTTAATACCATTTTTCCAACATCAAAGGAGAATACTTATTGTACTTGTGACTTAGGCTCTTACTGTGAATGAATGATGGTACTATGTACAACTTTTGGGTAATTAAGTTTTAAAGAATTTGCATAACTATTCAAGTGAATAATAAAACCTGGAAAATTTGAGATGTGAGGAAGAGGCTAGAGTTGACATTAAGATGACAGGGTGAAGAAATAGAGTTTGAAGACTGATGGTGGAATTATGTAAGTTTTCTTAAAATTGGTTAATATATAATATTTGATACTTAGAAATTCAGTACTTTGGTGGGGGGGGGGGTTCAGGTTTCACTGCCTTTTCGCAGTCTTTTTGTCTACCCCCAAATAGAAGGTGTTGTACCGTTGTATCGTGATGCTGTCACTGAAGTCACTGAACCATAGTTAACATTTCCTGTTGTGCACCCACTGAGAGGTGTTTCTTCAGTACCTCTGGCAAGAGTGTATTTTGATTGACTGCTTTATGTGCTTGTTTATTTTTTATAGCATTTAAATCAAACGGTATTGAGATGGATTGGGTTATGAAACATAATGGTCCAAATGACGCTAGTGATGGGACAGTACGACTTCGTGGACTGCCATTTGGTTGCAGCAAAGAGGAAATAGTTCAGTTCTTTCAAGGTACCTCTAGTATTAGTCAAAGTTTAGTAGTATTTTAATTTTATATTTCTATTACTCAGTTTTTAATTTGTAAAACCCATTTGTTTGGGGGACTTTTTGATTTGAGTATATCTGGGTTAATGTATTAAGTTACGAAATGTGCTCCAGTTAATATTCAATACAGAATGTGTAAAAATATATAAAACCTAACTAATACGCAATAAACTTAATTGAGAGTAATTATGTGTGATGAAATGAATCATGAATTAGCATATGGAGCATAGTTTGATTTTTTTTTTTCCATGTAATATTAGGTGGGCTTTTAGAGTGTGTGTGTAATTTTAAAAGACATTGGTCGCAGAGAAATTTTTATGTAATCCAATAATATTTGAAAAAAATCTTCCTTTTATATTATGGGGTGATGGGAAAACTAAGCTTTTTTGTTTTGTTTTGTTTAGACTTGTTTTAAATATTTGATTCAGATGGGAATGTTTCAGCCTTTAACACTGTTCCCCTTGATGGGGTTATTTGTCCTTGGGTTAAAGGGTTGGAAATCGTGCCAAATGGGATAACATTGACGATGGACTACCAGGGGAGAAGCACAGGGGAGGCCTTCGTGCAGTTTGCTTCAAAGGAGATAGCAGAAAATGCTCTGGGGAAACACAAGGAAAGAATAGGGCACAGGTGGGGATGGAGAGTTTGGGATGGTGTTAAATTTTTATTTTTGGGGGTTGTGGGTCACTATTGCTTAAATGGGGGGGTAACAGTAACATTTTTCTGGGGTAGTTTAAAAGAATTGATAATTATCTAAATTTAACTTGGAAACTACAGATTTGGGTGGGGAATTAATGCTATAATAGTTTGCTTAAATTAAAATTAGATTGTTTCCATTTTTTGTAGGATGTTGATAAATGCTTTTGTATAATCAACTGTTTTCTCTAAACACCTATTACATACTAAAGGAAACAAGCTTAAAATTATATTTTGTGAATTGTTTTCAAATGATTTGTATGTAAAACTTAAATATTAATTATTTAAGTTTGTAGGTGTAAAAAATGTTAACTTTTGGTGTATTTAGGCAATTTAAATTGGGTTATATCTAGATGTAGAAAAACTTACTGCATTTTGCCCAATATTTTATTTACTCTAGTACGTTTATGCTGAAACCTGTACCTTAAACCATTTTCAAATAGGTATATTGAGATCTTCAGAAGTAGCAGGAGTGAAATCAAAGGATTTTATGATCCACCAAGAAGATTGCTGGGCCAGCGACCGGGACCATATGATAGACCAATAGGAGGAAGAGGGGGTTATTATGGAGCTGGGCGTGGAAGTATGTATGACAGAATGCGACGAGGAGGTGATGGATATGATGGTGGTATGTGTATCTAATGAACAAAGGTTCTGTTGTCATTTTCTTAATGTTCCTGACACTTTGTCAAGAAATACAGAAATGGCAGTAATTCAGTACCTACTAGGTTTTAAAACCTGTTCATGAAAAGATGGATTCCCATGGCCAGCTATGGGACTTGATTGATGCACATATTGGCACCTGGTTTACTTAACACAAAAATTTTTTAAAGATTGTTACGTTTTGACATTTTCTGTTTGGCATCAGGGTGAAAATTAATTTTGATGTCTAAATGGATCCTTTTCATATTTTTAATTTCCACTAAGTGTTAACTGATTTTTTCATATGCACTAAGTTGGAAGTTGCAAACTTTGTGGGAGGGCAGAGTTGCCAGACTGCTTGCCACAAAACATGCTTTTGTAAACTGGATTATAGAATTTGTCTCTTCAAAGCTTATTCGTGTATTTCTCCTTAAATTACATAGGTTATGGAGGTTTTGATGACTATGGTGGCTATAATAATTATGGCTATGGAAATGATGGCTTCGATGACAGAATGAGAGATGGAAGAGGTAAAATATATATTAAAGACATAGTCATTTTTAGGTGAATTTCAGTATTTGCTTTACATGCACTTAGTGGTAATATAGGTGACTTGTATACAAAAGTCAACTCAGGCATATTTCAGTGCATTCCTGCATAGGGCTTTAATACAGATGTATACTTACAGGAAAATTCTCCATTTGATATTTAGAACAACTATAAGTATTAAGATTTCTTGGGCTTGTCAAAAAAAGGGGTGTAAATAGGAAACGGTGTGTATAGGGAAGAAATAATCTTTGGAAATCTTATTCTCTAGGTATGGGAGGACATGGCTATGGTGGAGCTGGTGATGCAAGCTCAGGTTTTCATGGTGGTCATTTTGTACATATGAGGGGATTACCTTTCCGTGCAACTGAAAATGACATTGCTAATGTGAGTAATTTTACTAATTTATTAGTGACTTTATGCATAATCATAGTCTCTAAATTTTAAAACTCTTTAATGTACTCATCTTTGTCTTTTTAGTTTTAATGTCAAAAATCCCTTTAATAGGAAAATACATATGTCCTTACCTTCACTAGTTGATGAATGTGTGTCCGTTGTGTGCCAGCCTACATAAGATTCAAGCAAGTTAAAAGCTACATTTATAAAGTCCAGTTAATAATTTCGTGAAAGACTGACGAGCAGTGTGGTGATGACTGGAAGATTTTCCTTGTGTCACGTTTTGAAAGTGTTGTAAATATGTGATAAGTCAGTAAGTTTAGTGGTGTGGTTTAGCTTTCTAGGCTTATGTGATAATCAGAAATTGAACTGAAAATAATGGTAGTAGATGCTGCTATTACTGATTTGAAACTGGTTTGTTTCAAATTGGTTAGAGAATCAGCAAATTTCGGCCCATGGGGCCAAGTCAGTCACTGAGTAGTTGTGATAGAGACCCAGTGGCCTACAAAGCTGAGGGTATTTATTTATCAGCTAGCACTTAAAGAAAAATTTTGCTGTTGATCTTACTGAGAACCAATTGGACTAAGTTCCAGGTGCCTTTTGGGGTCACTTAAATCTGGTTAACTTGTGATTAGAACTAAATGATGTATTTTGGGAGCTCTGCATATACAGTGGGTAGGTTTATCAAACTCCATTGTTCTGAGTCATTTAACACCCAATTTCTCTGCATATGTCAGTCTCAGGTGACTTTTTTCAAACAATTTTGAAATACCTTTCTTGGGAGTGGGCTAGGGGAGCTTACTCTTCTCCCTCTCAGTATAGTAAGGAAAATATGGCTTTTTCATTTGTTTAAGGTAAACTGTTCTCTAACTTAGAAATGTTTTTTAAATTTAATATCCCCTGGCTTATTTTAAAAGAGATCTCTTCATTTGTTTTAATATACTTAAAACCAAAGTGTGTGGTAACTGGCTTTCAGTAATCTAAATAGAAAAGTAAAATAAGTGTTTTCTTTAGTTCTTCTCACCACTAAATCCAATCCGAGTGCATATTGATATTGGAGCTGATGGCAGAGCAACAGGAGAAGCAGATGTAGAGTTTGTGACACATGAAGATGCAGTAGCTGCCATGTCTAAAGATAAGAATAACATGCGTAAGTGGTATAACTTTCTTATTTGTAATTCCTCAAATGTAAGAGGTTCTGGGATCTGTAGGTAACTCTTAGCAGTCTGGGGCCTGAAACCATGTGGCCTCTAATAAGTTCAGACTTCAGTGGCTTTCTAGGGGGCTTTTTATTGAAGTTTACTCAGACTCTTAATACTTGACAGATTATTAGAGTTTAAGTTACTAAAGAGAAAAAAATAAGTATGTTTTTTGTACTTGCCCGAGTTTCTGTGCCATTTGCAAATTGTTTCTTAACGTATTCGTTGATAACTTGGGTAAGTTATTCCTGCATGTCATCAAATCTGTTTTTAAGCCATTAAATTTTAAACTCCACTAGTGATTCCCAAATCTGGCCACACATCAGTCACTTGATACTTAATAAGTTGTTCCAGACCCTACCCTCAAGCTACCCTCAATATTCTAATTCAGTATTATGAATGGGCCTGGAATATATTTTTAAGACGTATACCAGCAGGTTCTAAAATAATGTCAGCCCTTTTATAGATAAGGAAACTGAGGTGTCAAACACTTGTTACTTGTTCAAGCTTGAACAGTTTGAACAAAACTTAGATTTTAGTCCTATCTGGCCTTCACTTTGTCACTCCACTAGGAATTTGCAAGCATACTTTTTCAAGTTAATATCAGCCATTCAACCTTTTCACACTTCTGCTGATAAATTTGATCCATCATTCCTTTCTTCCATATTACTTTTTTTCCCCTAAAGAACATCGATACATTGAACTCTTCTTGAATTCAACTCCTGGAGGCGGCTCTGGAATGGGAGGTTCTGGAATGGGAGCCTATGGCAGAGATGGAATGGGTATGTAAAGTTTTTAAAATAAGTTGACTTAGACACTTAGCAATCAGTCTCAAACTTTTTTTCTTTTTTTAAAGATAATCAGGGAGGCTATGGATCTGTGGGAAGAATGGGAATGGGGAACAATTACAGTGGAGGATATGGTACTCCGGATGGCCTGGGTGGTTATGGTAAGTGTCTGATTACTTTGGTTCAGTTTGTGTTAGTCCCCTTATGTGGTGCAGAGTTAAAGTTCATTTATTGTTCTTTTTTAAAAAAATATTTACTTATTTGGTTGCGCTGGGCCTTATTAGTTGCAGCAGGCGGGCTCCTTAGTTGTGGTTCACTGGCTCCTTAATTGCAGCATGCTTGTGGGATCTAGTTCCTTGACCAGGGATTGAACCTGGGCCCCCTCTGTTGGGAGCGTGGAGTCTTACTGTGCCACCAGTGAAGTCCCTTTTTTTTGTTGTTTTCTTTTTTAATTGGAGTATTTACAATGTTGTATATATTTTTAATATCTTATGCATTTATATCTTCTAAACGGTTCTTAATGTCTTTTTTTCCCTAAGGCCGTGGTGGTGGAGGCAGTGGCGGTTACTATGGGCAAGGTGGCATGAGTGGAGGTGGATGGCGTGGGATGTACTGAAGCATAACCACCGATATAAAAGTCCTGACAACAGCATCTGGTCTACTAGACTTTCTTACAGATTTAATTTCTTTTGTATTTTAAGAACTTTATAATGACTGAAGGAATGTGTTTTCAAACTATTATTTGGTAAAGCAACAGATTGTGATGGGAAAATCTGTTTTCTGTAGGTTTTATTTGTTGCATACTTTGACTTAAAAAAATAAATTTTTATATTCAAACCACTGATGTTGATACTTTTTATATACTAGCTATTCCTGAGGATGTGCTGCTTTCATAAGATTTGGGTTGATGTATTTTACTATTAGCTGTACAAGAAGTAGTTTAGTGTAATCTTAGAGGACAGTGGTTCACCTCTGCATAAACTACAAGTCTTAATAAGCAGACATCTAGAATAGAGCTTGGAAAATAATTAGTGTAACTCTTTAATAATTTCTCCTTGACAATACTGTAAATATAAAACCTTAAAGATGAATTTAGGTGGCTTCAGGAGTATAAATTCAGCTAATTCTATATTATTCTTTTTCAAAAGTCATTTATCAGGCATAGCTCTGAAATGTTAATGATCTAAGAGGTATCTGGCTATATGAATATTCATAATTGTGTTACCTGCAGATGGGAGTGTTTAAAGTTTAAATTCTAGCCCTAGATTTTAGAATAAATCCCCTCAGCACTTGACTGACGTACCAAAAAAATGTTACCCAAAAGTGATAGTTGTAAGTTCTCAAAATGTCTTAGACTAAGTTAAGGTTCTCAGTGACATGAGCATTCAGTGCAAGTACAAAGATATTTACCATGGAGTATAATTAATTCTCACAGATGTATTTTCAGTTTCCAGCCCAGTAGTTAAAGCATATGGTTTTTTAATAACAACTGTATAGATGACTACTTTAAAAAAAAAAATGTAAGACACAAGTCCTGTCTTGAGAGTCTTGAGATTGGATTTTGCATCTGATGATATGTTTGGAGTTTTAGAGCCATTGTGTTAAAAAATTATATGTAGCAAGGAAAAGGTGCTTTTTTACTTTTAATCCCTTTGATCAATATGGCTTTTTTCCAAATTGGCTAATGGATCAAAATGAAACCTGTCAATGTGAATTCAGTTATTGAACTTGTTACTTGTTTTTGCTAGAAATGTTATTAATGTAATAAATATCATTGTGGGAGATAAGAGTAATGGCGTCTGTCCTAGAATGCTTTGTGTCAGTTACTGATTATAAATCAAATTGGTAGAAGGTACTATGTCTAATTGAAGATTAGACAGAGTGCCTAAGGAATGATTTCTCCTTGTTAGAGAAGGCAGCTTGATAACGTAAGTGGAGCCTATCAACTGGAGTAGTGATTCATCTTATTGCCTTACTCCCTTAATTACCTATTTAAGTACTAGGCTCATACCACTTTTTTTAAAAAGATGACGTGCTTTTATTTCCCCAGGATTACCCTATTAAAACATACGCCTTCTAAAGTGGGCTAATTTTTCAAATCTTTTATTTGTTATATAAAATTCACATTTTAAAACTGTGGATAGAAGAATTACAACCACAATTCCTTGGCACCATGATAGCATTACTGTGGTAGTACTCCTAGATGAGGGAATGGTATGTGAAGTTCACAAAGTACAAATTGACAGTTCTGTAACATAAAATCCAAAATTAGTAGAATGGTTTCTAGATAAAAGTCAAAACAAAATGGAGCAACTTGTATTACTGTCATAAAAGCCTGCCTACAAAAAGCCCAAATCAATGGTGATGACATGAGTTTTGAGTGGCAAAGAATTTAAAGGGGGACTAAAAATCATGGTTTATTTGTTGAATGAAACCAGCCTTGGAATTTAAGAAAATCACATTTTAAATTTAAGCAGTTATAAAAAGCAGTATTTGAAACTTTTCATTTTTGCTTATTCTCATTTTCAGCAATCATAAAAATGTTAATCCAATCCCATCAGTACAAAATAGTTCCAAGAATATAATTCATGTCTCAAATATTCCTATCAGAGCATTAAGGACCACCTATAAATCAGTATGTCAGTTCTAACTGAACACTGAAAACTGGATTAGGGAGAAGATAAATCCGAAAGTAAAACAATGGTTTCATACTTTGGCAATTTAGAAAGTTAAATAATTTTAAACTTCAATGGAAGAATGTACTCTGAGGAAACAATTCTATAGAATAAGCAACCATATCCTAGCGGGGAGGGAGGTAGCCATGATTCATTAGTGCTCTTAGGAATAATGTGGATACCTATGACATGTTTAAAAGGTTCTCAGACTTAAAGTGCATGATTTAAATTAGGCTTAAAAGTAGAACCCCAAGTGCTGAGGCTGTTCAAATGGTTAATTATACAAGGGTAACTAGATTAAATTCTTGCTATGGCAAGGATTAGTGTTTATTGACGTTCATGCTTGAAATAGTTCAAATATGAATTTAATGGCAGGGCTGAAACTACATCTTTACCCTAGGCCCTGGCTTGGGAGGTGCTCAGTAAATGGTAAATATTTTATTCTGTACATATACTGTAGTAGTAGACTGCTACAGTGTAATGCTTCCTAAAAGTTACTGGAATGGAAATACAGAATTTTTTTACTCAAGACTGTCATCAAAAGCAAAGTTTTATTGCACTTTAGACTTCTCAAATGCTTAGGGGAGAATCAAATCAGCCTGTAATCCCTGCTACTACATTTTTTTCTGGGGAAGGGTTTATGTTTTGACTTTCAAAGGGGGTGTGAGTCCTCCCTAAGAAATGCATATGGAATTTTAACTTACTTTCAAAATAAAAAGTTTTCAGGCAAAATAATACCTCTGTAACGCACTGTTATCTGAAAGTTATCAGCAAATGTCACATTGACTTTTTAGAGAAGGAAGGCCTTTTCTAATGCAAAATGGGCAGAGGAAGGCAGAGCAAATAAATATTGTGAAATCTTACCAAGGTAATGAAAAATGTGTTGAAATATAAATGCTTCTAAAATGTGCATTTCCAATTTTTCAGAACTGTGAAGCTTTAAAGTGCATTAAGAAAATTACAGGCACCATCAAATATCAGTTTGACAATCTGGAGAATCAAACAATCTGAATTCAGCCCTATTTTTAAGGTCTTTACAAAATAAGGCAAATGTGTTAGCTATGCTATCTGACCTCTCAATGGCATTAAGAAAAGAGTTAACATGATTACTACATCAGGAATTAGGATAAAGTTACTGTAAAGCATGCCCTATCAAATTCTTTCTGAATTACAGTGGGGGAGGAAATGTCAAATTATACAATTTATAATTCCCGTGAGTTGAATATGGGTACAGTAAAACTGGTACCAATGCTGTCTGAAAGCTGCTTAAGAGGGACTGTCTTAATATGCTGTATACATGTTCATACATAACATTCATCGTAGGTACTTTTCATACATAAGAATTTAGTTCTGGAGTATTATGGCAAGTTAGATGAGCATCTTTGAATCAGTAATGCGTGACAGGAATCACAAACCCGTACTGGCTTTGGTGAAGAAGGCAAAGGCAGTTCGTTGTCAGAGCAAGCATTACAGAAAATTTCCCCACAGTTTCTACAGTGGTGCTATTAAATGGAAAAATCAGAGAAAAAAATTGAGTAAAATTAGCCATATTTGCAACATAACTTTTGGACTCACTTCCTATCTCCCTTACCTTTCTCTTAGAGAGTGAGAATTCCTTTTCACAAAGTTTACAATGTGTTGCTTCTTTGTCTTTCAACCAAACCAGTCCCTAGTAGGAAAAATACAAATATTAATGCTCAAGTTGGTAACAAAGTTACATGTGAAAATATTTTCAACTAAGAGCATTTTATAGGAATAGATACGTAGATTAACCAAAAATGAGTCCTTTTCTTTGAAATAGTTGTAGATTTAACGAGTGTGGAATTTGCTTCAAAATAATCTGGGTGAGGAAGAAGGGATGTGGGTTGAATATAAATAAAGCAAGGTTGGCCATATATTGATAAATAGTGAAACTGGGTCATGGTTCATTTTATTCTCTTTACAACAGAATATTTGAACATTAACATGACAAATGTTTTTAACAAAAATCTATTGTGGAAAGTAATTCTCTTTAAGGAAAGAACCCTAGTAAACCTACATCGTTGGAAATGCCTCATAGATTAACTGTGGTTTCCTTTACTCATAGAACTACCTGTTACATCTGTGGGAAAGAACTACAAAACAGAGCTGCCAAGTAAACTATGAAAAACGTAACAGTCAAACTTTTTATCTTAGGTATTGGCATATCCCAATGATCTGTACTGTTCTAGGGTGTGATGGCTTAGGAGTGAATATGATTTGAACCTAATACATTTTTAGAGGGTGTCAAATTCAGAACCAGGAAGATCCATCTCCTGACACTAAACATGGTCCTAAAGTAAATCGCTTGAGGAAATTGGATCCCAAAGATTACAGGAGGGGAATTTTGAAGTGTGTCTTTTTTTTTTTTTTTTTGTGGTACGCGGGCCTCTCCCGTTGCAGATCACAGGCTCCGGACGCGCAGGCCCAGCAGCCATGGCTCACGGGCCCAGCCGCTCTGCAGCATGTGGGATCTTCCGGACCGACCGGGGCACGAACCCGTGTCTCCTGCATCGGCAGGCAGACTCAACCACCGCGCCACCAGGAAGCCCGAAGTGTGTCCATATTTCATTGGAGGTCAAAGAAGCCTAACTAAAAGAATTGTGGGCTGACTCACATGATAACTTATTTTTGAAAGGGCTATTTTATCTTGAAGATTATGAGTTTGGAGGAACTAAGGTGATTGGCAGTGGAAAGAATCAGAACATGTGAAATTCCTTAAAAATTTATTGACTTAACTTTGTGTTACACATAATTTAAAAAAAAAAAACCCTTTACACTTAAAAAAAAAAAAAAAAAAAGGAAAGAACCCTAAAGAATATCCAGTCCAGAAACACTTAAGGATAAATTTTCATTATGTGAAATGCATGAGTCTGGCATTATGTATATATACCTTATATACAGCAAATCCACAAAATTTGAAGAGATTTTGGAAATCAGATGATTGATTTCGTTATTTTAGGTAAGACTTCACCTTAAATTCAGTTCTACACTGCTATTAATTTCCCTCACCTTCTGTAACTCACAAATTTAATAGTTACTATGTAAACTTTAGTGGCAAATATAAGTAGTGTCGAACAGGTGGAAGTTAACTTGATACCTAAAATTTCTAACTTGACCCATTCTTTCTTTGTTGTTGTCGTTGATTTAAATTGAAAACAATTATTGAAGAATTTGGAGGGAAAATTTTGACCCATTCTTAACTAACCAAGCTCTTGGCTAGAAAAAGCATTTGTTTTTCCCCTATGAAAGCAACTTTGTTAGGTGGTGCCCATTTTATTTCAAGAAGACCTAAGTGAAAGAAGAGTCCTCTGCTTCTGATTAATCTCATCACATCTCCCTTTCAGAAACAGCCCAGGCTAAGCTACATTGCCACTGCTTCTAAAGAACCAAGTATATCTGATTACCACTTGGGAGATGGAACAAGTGCCACCTACAACAGTGTACCTCTAAGGCGTAAGACCTTTACCAGCTAATGAGAGAAAAGTCTTCCAAGCAGAAGAGCCCACAGACATATTTCTCAAAAGCCTGAGTTGTCTTGAAAGCCTTTTCTACCTGACAGAGTTCTCTGAAGAAAGTGAGACAAGGACTAAGTATTCACAGATCAAGGTCACAAGGTTAATATCAGCTGTTTTTATTTCACAGTCTTAACCAGCAGCTATTATCTGATATAGCAGAGGTAAGACAAATGGTGTTGGGTTACTGCACTTCAGGCAGTCTAAGGCTCCTTCGAACACAGGATTGTAAGAAGTGAAGGTTTTAAAAAAAAGAAAGAAAAGAAAAGGGAAAACCTAGACAGCTTATATCAGACACACCAGCAGAGTCATATGACTTGAATCGTGGAATTTTCTTTTAAAGCAAGATGGGGCCGTAAAGATAATTCAATCCAACTTGAAGAACACCATAAAAAGGAAAGTGATTTGCCAAATGTCCCAAAGCCACCTAGTGGAAGCAACTTTGCTTCCTGCCCAGCTATATTTGTAAGGGATGGAGAGCCTGATGTGAAGCAGATTTCCAAGCAGTATCATTTGGTTCAGAAGTAACCTTCTGACATCAGGGTTGAGCTTCCAACTTTATTTCCAGACTTATTTTAATTTGACTGAACTTACCCTGCCCCTCTCCCAAAGAGAAAAGCTGTACACTGTACGGTAAGCCTAGTGTATTAGCTGGAAGGGACCTCAGAGATCAGCACCTTCAAGCTTTCATTTTACAAATAAGAAAACTTGACACCCAGACAGCTGAAGTAGCTTCCTCAACGAAACAAAGCTGTTTACAAGCAGAGCCAAAACTAGAAGGGAGAAAGCTACTGCTCGGCAAACAAATGGCTATTTTTCTCTGCCCAGTTCCAGAATGTCAGCCACACAGCTTAAACCCTCCTAACAGGATATTAGAGGATCCTTCTCTAGAGAAAGTCAACTGCCCCAGAGAGAAGTCTTGTAGGTACTAACATTGAGAAAGGATACCCATCAGTTCGGTAGTTAACAGATTTTTCTATGCTTGAGGCCTACCAGTCTATTACAACCCACCCCCATCCACCTAACCAACACACACAGGGCTTTCAAGATTTTTTTTGTGTGCCTTTTATTGAAATTGGGAGATTATCCAACATTTGAGGAAAGATTGGGGCATGAGGTACTCCAACCAAAGAACAAACCCAAGAATGGAATTCAGAAGAAACAGAATGGAAGTAGCAAAATAAAACTTTAAAGAAACTATAATGAATATCCTCAGAAATAAAATAACAGGATGCTATTTTAAAAAGGAAAAATGAGCGAATAAAAGCCTGCTGAGGGACTTCCCTGGTGGCACAGTGGTTAACAGTCCACCTACCAATGCAGGAGACACGGGTTCGATCCCTGGTCCGGGAAGATCCCACATGCTGCGGAGCAACTAAGCCTGTGTGCCACAACTACTGAGCCTGCACTCTAGAGCCCGCGAGCCACAGCTACTGAAGCCCGTGTGCGCCTAGAGCCCGTGCTCTGCAACAAGACAAGCCACCACAATAAGCCTGCGCACCACAACTAAGAGTAGCCCCCGCTCGCTGCAACTAGAGAAAGCCCACACACAGCAACAAAGACCCAACAGAGCCAAAAATAAATTTAAAAAAAGAGCCTGCTGAATATTAAAAATATGATAGCAGAAATAAAAAAAGTCTCACAGAAGGCTGAACCTGAATCCAACCAAGCCTTTAGATTTAATTTCCAGTTTACAGGCTTAAATAAGGGGATAGAGTAACAAATTTAAGACTACTATGAACAAGCAATCAGATAAAATCTGAAATGTGAGAAACTGTAGGACAGCTGTTCCAGACCCATCAACTGGACAATAGCAAGGACCAAAAAAAAAAAAAAGACAAAGTCACATATAAATCCATTTTCATACATATAAAAACAGGGAAATCTGGATAATATTTTGTTAAAGCTAGACATGAATGATAAAACTATAAGAAAAACAACATAATGATTAACAAAACGTAGAGGACTGTTACTACAGGGAAGGGAATGCAATCAGGGAGCACACATGTTCTATTATAAGCTAAAACAGAGTATGCCAGTGTTTTTTTTTGTTGTGGTACGCGGGCCTCTCACTGTTGTGGCCTCTCCCGTTGCAGAGCACAGGCTCCGGACGCGCAGGCTCAGCGGCCATGGCTCATGGGCCCAGGCGCTCCGCAGCATGTGGGATCTTCCCGGACTGGGGCACAAACCCGTGTCCCCTGCATCGGCAGGCAGACTCTCAACCACTGCGCCACCAGGGAAGCCCTGTGCCAGTGTTTTTAAGTTATACTGTATGTGTCCTCTTTTGCATATATGATATATATTTAACAGTGAAAAAACTTTACAGAGTTTAAAAAATGACAGTTGGGCAGACATCCCTATGTATCTCGTAAAAAAAGTGTGAAAGCAGAATAAAGGCATACAGATTCATAAAATCTTTATCTTCATTCACCATTTCCTAGGAGGCTACTAAAGGAAGCACTGCCCAGTGGGGATTCCCTGGCAGTCCAGTGGTTAGGACTCCACACTCTCACTGCAGAGGGCCAGGGTTCAATCCCTGGTCAGGGAACTAAAATCCCACAAGCTGAGTGATGTGGCCAAAAAAAAACACCCCAAAACAGTTGAAAGAACGAATGGCAGCAAAGGGAAATGCCAAGACAAGAGTGATCAGACCAGGGACTTCCTTAGTGGCGCAGTGGTTAAGAATTTGTCTGCCAATTCAGGGGACACGGGTTCAATCCCTGGTCCGGGAAGATCCCACATGCCGCGGAACAACTAAGCCTGTGCGCCACAACTACTGAAGCCTGCACGCCTAGAGCCCGTGCTCCACAAGAGAAGCCACCGCAAAAAGAAGCCTACGCACCGCAACAGAGTAGCCCCCACTAGCCGCAACTAGAGAAAGCCCACGCGTAGCAACGAAGACCAAAAGCAGCCAAAATTAAATAAATAAAATAAATTTATTAAAAAAAAAAAAAAGAAAAAGAGTGACCAGACCAGACAGGAGCAGTAAAGAAAAGACTCCAGAAGGGATGACTCCGACGGAAAAAGAAAACTAACCAGTTACCTGATTCATTTTACTACGTGAAAACCTTTTATCAAGAAGCACTTTACAGATTGTTTGAAAGTATAAGAAAACTCTGATGCTCAAATATAACAAAACTTAAAGGGGCGGGTAGGGGGAGAGTAAATATTAACTCCAGAGGAAATAAAAAGTAGTTCAAGAAAGAAAATATAATTGCAATATATTACCTGGTCCGGCAAGGAACAATATTTAAATAGTCATAATAAAGAATACACAGTAAATAAATGTCACAAAAACTTTTACTTAATTATACTGGGAGGGCAGTGAAGAGAAGACAGACCAGGGTGAGACTGAACAAAACTCCTCATCCACCATGCTAATGAGGCAATAGATAGGTCTAAATAGTACTTAAGAAATAGGGGAATAAATACCAGAAGAAACAACTAAAGGAATTAAAAGTAGCCTCCTTCTGGTGGCAGGAGCTGGGGTGGATAAGGGACAAGAGGGTGAAAACAAGAGACTGCTTCCATTTTTTTTTTTTTTTTTAAGTTTTCCTTGTACAATTGGACTTTTTAAATTACTTTCATGTAACACTTTGATAAACCAAATGGGTAGCTTGTGTAATAGGAAGCCATCTGCCACTGAAGTACTCGCACAGGGACTGTATTTTCTCCTGTGTTGTAAAGAGATTCTTGCATCCAGATACATTCAGAACCATATACTAATAAATTGTACCAAATCACTATCACATACATTAACTTACTCAATATTCAAAGCAACCCTATGCAAAATCATAAGCCAATTTCAGAAGAGAAAACTGAGACTCCATGGGGATATTTACTTGATGAAGGTCAAAAACTAGTAAGTAATAGACTAGCACAGGAATTTAAGGATTATCAAATTCAAATGCAATTTCACTCTATCTTGCCACACTTTGTAGGAAAGTGGAGAAAATTATTTCCAAGGTCATTTCCAACATGAGGAATTTTAATAATGTGTTCTAGAGGTATAGGGAAGAGATGGACCCCATCCTACAAGCTCCCCATTCACTGCTTCTGCTTCTATATATCCCAGGATTCAATAATAGTACACAGGGCCTTACCTTTACTGGAGACTTTCACATATATCCATACCTTCCTACTTGAGGAAAATACTTACACTCACCTGCAATGCTTTGTTGGCTTCTTTTATATCTTCTATTTTAAGTTTTGATCTAAAAAGATTATAAATAGGTCCAAATTTCAGTACACATTTTAAAATATAGACCATCTAGTAATTCATTAGAAAGGTATTGAATTTTCATAGGATATAAAATTGTATATACTATATTATTCTAATGACCTTCTTTGGCTAGTGGGATTATATTTAATATTTTCCTATATTTCCAAAATGTCCTAAAGCAAAAATAGTTTTGAGATTTAAAATTTGCTTTTTTAAAGAAACAATATTGGGCTTCCCTGGTGGCGTAGTGGTTAAGAATCCGCCTGCCAATGCAGGGGACATGGGTTTGAGCCCTGGTCCGGGAAGATCCCACATGCCGTGGAGCAACTAAGCCCGTGAGCCACAACTACTGAGCCTGCGCACCTAGAGCCTGTGCTCCGCAACAAGAGAAGCCACCGCAACGAGAAGCCTGGGCACCGCAACAAAGAGTAGCCCCTGCTCACCACAACTAGAGAAAGCCTGCACACAGCAACGAAGACCCAACGCAGCCAAAAATAAATAAATAAATTTATAAATTAAAAAAAAAAAAAGCATATTGGTGTTTTCATGTGGTTATGACTACTAATGACAGCTATTATTTACTGTAGGCTTATGATGTACCAGACACTATGCTATAAACTTTGCATGCATAATGTCATTTAGTCTTCAAAAACACTTATCAAGATGAAAAAAGTGAGGCCTGCTGAAGTTTAGGTGGTAACTGGGGAAGCCACAATTCAAACCCTGGTCCTCTGAGAACCCAAAGCCGACAGGTTAACCATTATGAACACTATTTCTCTAGCAGATGCAAAAGAGTGGTAAGTGAGAGTGGAAATATTAAGGAAGATGTAATTGTGATAGTTTTTCACCTTTTGAAAATACATATTAACATACAGACTATAAATAACAATAATTATCTGTGATCCCACTACCCAGAGATGATAATCTCTAAATATCAATGAGTATGTGTATTTCAAATGGAAAAATTATTTACACAGTTTCCCACATGACTTAACAATATATCCTGAAAGGCTTAGAGCTACTGACTTGTTATTAACTATCTGCCACATCATTATATTAAATGGTTACATGGTATACCATGAAAAAGAATATGAAGTATGTAGTTTATATAATTATCCAGTGCTGAACTTTCAACTTGTTTCAAGTTTTTTTGCCACAAAATTGTTCATTAAAGTTGAAATGACCAAAACATTTGTATTATTTTTCTTAGGATAACAACTTAGAAATGTAATTACTGGATCAAAAGGTACATAAAATACTAAAGTCTCTGCTACTGAAGCAGAACATTAGGAAACTTGCTTTGCCCTACAAATGCTCTGTTCCAAGACATAAAAACAAAGTGTTAGTCTTTTATCTGGTGCATAATGACTCTTACAGTGGGAATAATCAATGTAAAATTACACAGTATAAAAATATTAACAGACTAATCAAATTTTCTTGGCTGAATTCACATCTACAAAATGTATCCAAGGAAAATTGATGCTGGTGGGAATTTTGGCCAAAACAGTAACTGCTATATAGAAAAACTAAGTATGGAATAAAAGAGCTTTCTTAATGGCATTCACTACAGAAATACTTTCTATATGAAAATTTACTGGTATTGATATATTTCTGGTTAAAATGCCTCTATTCATAAATATGGACTCTAAAAAGCTTGCCCCCTTCTGATAAGAATTGCCAAAGTACCTAAAGAGTATCAGTTACAGTTCCACTAAACACAATGTACAAGAACAACTTTTCCTTGTCCCAGACAAGGAACAGATGTCTATATTATTAATTTTAATTAAATTCTATTTAGAAATATGTATTTGTTTGTGAAAATATTTCCACAGAATGAAAACAGCATAGAGAAGGGTCAAAATAAAACATGAGAATGTAATAAATGTGATACAATTATGACACTATAGGAAAACATCCATAAATTGTACAAGCCTCTGATAATCCTGAAACCCCTCCTTTGAGGAAAAAAAATCTTTAAGTTTCTTTATATGGAAAGAATAGCATTTACAGAATACTACATTTGGAAGAGTCCTGGTAATTTCTTTTTTATTCTTTCTTTTTTGTGTGTGTGCGGTACGCGGGCCTCCCACCGCCGCGGCCCCTCCCGCCGCGGAGCACAGGCTCCGGACGCGCAGGCTCAGCGGCCATGGCTCACGGGCCTAGCCGCTCCGCGGCACGTGGGATCTTCCCGGACCGGTGCACGAACCCGCGTCACCTGCATAGGCAGGCGGACTCCCAACCACTGCGCCACCACGGAAGCCCCATTCTTTTTTTTTAACTCATATTCTTAAGTAAAAAAAAAAACAAAAAACAAAAAAATCCTACCCCCCCTCCCACACAAACCAGCAAACTTCAAAAGAACATGCATACAGTGCCGTTACACAGGGATTAGGTATGAAGTCAGTATACAAGGGAAAAATTTAGTAGTCAAAAAAACCCTTGAGGGGCTTCCCTGGTGGCGCAGTGGTTGGGAGTCCGCCTGCCGATGCGGGGGACGCGGGTTTGTGCCCCGGTCCGGGGGGATCCCGCATGCTGCAGAGAGGCTGGGCCCATGGGCTGTGGCCGCTGGGCCTGCGCGTCCGGAGCCCGTGCTCCGCAGCGGGAGGGGCTGCGGCGGTGAGAGGCCCGCGTACAGCAAACAAACAAACAAACAAACAAAAAACTATAATTTGAGAATCAATGAACCAGAATAAAAGGAAAAAGGAAAACAACGAAATTCTGAATTCAGCTATCTGGACATCTAAGTGATCATGCCTTTAATACAACTATAAAGTCTCTAGTGTTGAGTGGGAGATGGGTGAAAAGTAATACACATTCCTTGTTTTACTATTCTAACCTGTTTTCATATTAAACCTTTATGATCTTAAATAAATGTAAATATATTTTTTGTTGTGGGGATTGTTCACTGTTGAGTCCCTAGCACTTAGAATAGTGCCTGGCACATAGTATGTGTCGGATGAATACATGGAAAATCAGCACCTGGTCTGGCTCAAAATGATCAATGAATGGATGCCAGATTAGAATAAAAATCTTGTTTATTGAAATCATAATGCAAATTGTTCTTTGTAGAAACAAAAACATCTTTATCTTTTTGAGAGCTGGTATTTCCTTTTGTGCTTTTAGGGAACTACTCTTTTCTTGGCTGAGCCTCACAGCATGTGGGATATTAGTTCCCTGACCAGGGATCGTACTGGCGTCCCCTGCATTGGAAGCACAGAGTCTTAACCACTGGACTACCAGGGAAGTCCCAGGGAACTACTCTTTACTATGCCCTTGGTAATCGTTCTCAAGACTTCTTAATGGAATCCCAACTTTAGCAATTAAGTCTCCATTCCAGTATGATTTCTATTCAGTTTAATGATTACAAAAGATATATATCACATATATATATAGCTAATCATATCCATATATATAATGAAATCCTCATATATGGATTTGTTCTGAGGTTAGCTAATTTTGGGGATTGATACTTGGGAGGAGGGAGGCAACTGTTTATTTTATACCTTTTGGTGCTCTTTGTCTTTTTTTGGCCACGCTGCGCATGGCATGAGGAATCTTAATTCCCTGACCAGGGATGGAACCCACGTGCCCTGCAGTGGAAGCGCAGCGTCTTAACCACTGGACCGCCAGGGAAGTCCCCTTTTGGTGCTCTCTGAATTTTCTAACCATATAAGACATCAAAGGGATTTATATAGGTGATAGGCTTATGGGTCATTGTGGCTTTCTTTTACTTTTTTGTATTAAAAAAAAATGACACTATTTTTTTTTAATGTGACAGTGGTACATTCAATACTAAATTAAACACTCCAGAGTTTACCCTAGATAGTTGACAATATGTTCAATCAGGGCACAAAGATGAAGCTAATCCAAAACACAGACCATGTGGAATAAGGAGGAAAATGTGAGAAAGACAGAACGCCATTTCTCCTTCTTGTCTTCATATAAACCCAGGAACACTTCATTGTGACAGAACCAACCACAATGCATGAAGTCAAGCCTCAACTCCAGACAACATCAAATACCATTCACTTTTCAAAATGCTGGCTCCTTCTCAGAACAGTCTGAAAAAGTTCTCTCCATATATTTTGAAAATTTGACTTTTGTTCTGAGAAAAATATATTAAATGAACTTCTGAATTCTCTGATTGGAAGAAATTAAACAAGAGTCTTAGATTTCATCTACTGGAAAATGTTTAGAGCTAACACTTACTAAAATGAACTTTTAAAAAAATCTCTCCAATCCACACCCTTATTTGTTAATCTTTAAAGTTGCTGTTTGGCTTTGTTTTTAATAGTTCATATCTTTCTATTTTATATTTAAACTCTTCTGTCTACTTGGTTTGGCACACTCATAACTTAATAAGGGTCAATGACTACTTAGTTGGAGGAAAAAAGAGAAATTACTCGCTAAGTTTGTTGCCAAGTTCTTGAAGAGCTTGCTCCTGTTCGTGATATATTTTCTTCAACTGGTGATTTTCATCCTGGAGGTGAAGGAACTCCTTCAAAACAATAAAAGACAGAAAATGCAATTTAAAAGAAACAAACTAGACACTGCATACATACAATTAAAGGATAGGAATGTATCCTTCAGCTTTTCATAAAAAATAGCTGCTCTAAAAAAAAAAAAAAGCTGCTCTATCAACTATCAGCTATTTTCCATTCATTTAATCTCCTTACTGGTATTTTTAAAGATGACCAGTATACTCTGTTTCCTTGGTATAAAAGTAAATTATTATTTGATCCTCTTTTTAAATAACTTAACTGTCATCAAGATAGAATTTTTTAAGTTTTACCACCATTATTTACTTTTTTAAGACTAAGGATTTGTTGGGTCTCATTTCTAAGATGAGATAAGGTGTCTTTCTCCTTTTGAAGATCTTCTTGCAAAGTTTGCCTCCATTCCTTCTCAATCTTCAGATCGGTTTCCAGTTGCACCCTTGAATGACAAATAATACAGAGAAGTTCAGTGTTGTTTCTCACATGATGGTTGTATGTATTCTTCATTAACAGCATCTCTTTGGTTGATTACTTTCACCTTTGTAATGCAATTCTTCAGGTAGTTTCTTTCACAAATATTTTTTAGAAAACAAGTTCAGTAGCACAGGGTTTTCAGATCTCAAAGTTTCAGTTAATTTGTCAATCACAAAAACCTCCTGCTAAATGACAATTTGTCATTTATTAACTCTGTATACATAAATGCTGTATAAGCATGGAAAATGCCTGGAAGGGCACACCATACTATAAAGACTGGTTATATCTTAGAAATGGAACCATGTTCTGGGCCATGAGAAAATTTTTACCACAAACTAATGAAAAGTATTATTCTGATATAAGGATTACAGCAACCACAAAATCAATTCAACATCAGAAACAGAAAAATCAGCCCTGGTGCCAAGTGCTACTTTGCAGATTACTGTTGGAAGCTGACCCATTACAGTACAGAGCTAAGACCAGGGAGACACTAGAGGAAAATTCACACTGTCTGAAAATGCCAGTTCACATTTGAAAGCTCTATTTCATCATTCAAACAACAGGTGCTAGCTGGAAAAACAAAAGTAGTCAAATTCTTACATTTTAGGAAACCCCCCCAAAATAATTCCAATAATTATTGCTCATAAGTAGTTGTAACAGGTGAGGTATATACTAATAATGCCATAGTTCCTAATACTATACATTTTAAATTATAATGTTATGTCATAATATTGAGAATATCACCGTATTACATTATATTATATTTTTGTGTTAATATAATTACTTTTGTTTCCTCATAAAGTTAGCATTTCCATCTACAGCCAAATTATTTTCAGTGAAGCAATTTTAGATTTTATAATTAAGGTTGAAGAGACAAGATACCTCAAAATGGAATTTACAAATTGTTGAAAAATACCATTTCACCACAAATTTAAAAGGGATACAGAGGGACAGGTATATGCTACTAACACTGAAGTAAGCAAAGTACAGAGTGAGTGCATTGTTGAGTGGCCACATCATCCAGAATCAGAAAAAACTGAGAGAAAAAGCAAAGGAAAAATTTTGTTTTTAAGTTATTTAAAATATATTGTCAAAACACATGTTGACCACGAAGGGCAGAAACCATAAAGGGAAAAAAAAAAGGGAAAATAGAACTATATAAAAATGTAAAACGTCTAAATGAAAAAAACCACTATGAACAAAGTTTAAAAATAGGGCTTCCCTGGTGGCACAGTGGTTGAGAGTCCGCCTGCCGATGCAGGGGACATGGGTTCGTGCCCCGGTCCAGGAAGATCCCATGGGCCGTGGAGCGGCTGGGCCCGTGAGCCATGGCCGCTGAGCCTGTGCGTCTGGAGCCTGTGCTCCGCAACGGGAGAGGCCACAACAGTGAGAGGCCCGCGTACCGCAAAAAAAAGATATAAATAAATAACCAAACAAACAAACTATAGGGGCTTCCCTGGTGGCGCAGTGGTTGAGAGTCCACCTGTCGATGCAGGGGACACGGGTTCGTGCCCCGGTCCGGGAAGATCCCACATGCTGCGGAGCAACTAAGCCCGTATGCCACAACTACTGAGCCTGTGCTCTAGACCCCACGAGCCACAACTACTGAAGCCTGCATGCCTATAGCCCGTGCTCCGCAACAAGAGAAGCCACCGCAATGAGAAGACCCCGCACCGCAAAGAGGAGTAGCCCCCACTAGCCACAACTAGAGAAAGCCCGTGAGCAGCAACTAAGACCCAATGCAGCCAAAAATAAATTAATTTTTTAAAAACACACACAAAAAAACTATAAACTTAGAAAACATTTTCATTGTATGTGAAAAACCCACAATAAAAACATAAAGAGCTCTTATATAAATAAATATTAAAAAGCTGAACACCACAGAGGAAAAACTAGAGGCTATGAACTGGCAATTCACAAAATAAAGAAATACAAAAGGCTATTACTAGTAATCAAAGATATGCAAATTCAAACAATAAAGCACAATTTTTCAGGCTAAATGATTCCTTTAGGTTAACTGAGATACGATAGTGTAGACCTATAGTAACTGATATGATACAATGTCCATAACGTAGTAAATACAATAAACAAGATACTAAAGAGCATGTAGCATGAGCCTCTTTCTATTGATAAAAAGCAAAAAATATCTATGCATACCCAAAAAGAATGTTCATCAAAATGCTAGAAAAAGGTATATCCAGGGAATTCCCTGGCGGTCCAGTGGTTAGGACACCGCACTTCCACTACAGGGGGCTTGGGTTTGATCCCTGGTTGGGAACTAAGGTTCCCTCATGCCACAAGCGCAGCCAGAAAAATAAAGGTATATCCCATTTTTATTTTCTTCACTTTTTTCCATATTTTCTTACATTTGGTCAACAGCATGTAATATTTTCATAATCAGAAACCAAAAAAAGTTATTTCCATTTTAGGTGAAAAAATGGAATTTGTTTTTCCTGGACAAAGTCCCAACTGCCTATTTCTACAGAAACAGTTCCAATTTTTCTGAGGGATCCCCTTGATCTCCAAATTGTTAACATGTTTATGCTCTACCAAAATGGCACCCAATGAGAAATGAAATTACTTTCAGTTTCAGCAGGGACAAACATCTTCTCTCCACAGCTGTACCCAAGACCTATTGAGTAGGTTAGCCCTACAGGGAAGGACCAGGTCCCTGGAGCATTATTTGGGTCATTCTTTGGGCAGGGATCAAATAGAGGCATCACTGTAGAATTAATATCAGACTTGTCTTACCTACCCTTTTGTCAAACTCTAGAAAAGTCATTCAGTAACACAGAGTACTGAAGTTTCAAGATTGTATTCTATTGACTGGCAAAGTGTCCCAGTCTTACTTTTCACATTTTTCCATTTGGCAGGGTACAGGGACTTAAACAACAAAACCCTTGGCACCATTAATAAGCTTGATGACTTAAATGTTCTTTGTGATTTCTGTTGCCAAGGGAGTCCTGAAAGTGCTTTTGTGGAAGTCTTAAAATTAAGAGAAAATGTTCGTTTGCCGAGTGGTGGTTTTTTTTTGGGGGGGGGGGGCGCATGTGAGTTTTAGTTTCACAATTTACAAATGATGTAAGTTTCCAACCAAGGTAATACCCCCTGGCCTAAAGCCTTATTCTATATACCAATTTCTCAAAATGTTATTTTTGTGGTAGATTTAAAAGGAACTTAATTCGGTTCTGAACAAGGTGGAGTAAACACATTTCTACCTATCCCTCCAACTAAGTACAGTTAAAATCCCTAGACATTATATATAAACAAACATAAGAATATCTTGAAAGGGGGAGAGAAGAAAGCAGACCAGCCAGAATTCAAGGAATAACATGGTGATGAGTTCCCTGAGGCTTCTTTTTGCCTTCCTTATAGCTCTGACTGGATGTAGAAGCCCACAACCCACAAACAGCAATGGGCACAGACAAAAACAGCCCCAAGAAAAGCCTACTCTCTCCTGCCAAAGAGCTAGGAAGAAGCAGCCTAGCGTGATAGAAACCTTTTCAACGATAAATGCCCTATTCCAAAAAAAAAACACCAGAGGAAAAAACCATGCCCACCCCAACCACTGTCAGCAAAAGCCAAATGGGGAGCCTAGTTTCTACCCTCACCTGGCAATAATGAGGCATCCCTCCCAATTCCCACTGTTGTAGTATCAGAGAAAGAGCCAAGTGCGGAGCCTGGACTTTTTTACCACCACCCAGCAGTAATGAGGTATCTCTCCCCATCCACCTCTACGGTATTAGTGGAAGTCACATGGAGAGCGTGGACCTTTATTCTTATGCATCAGTAACAAGGCTTTTCTCACCCTCTCCACAGTGTCAGCAAAGGCCAAGTGGGGAGCCTAGATTTCTACCCTGGCCTGGGGTTAGTGAAGTACCTCTCTCACTCCCCTCCAGGGTCGTGTCAGCAGAGACCAAGAGGGAAGCATGGACTCCACTCCCACTTGATGGTAACAAGGCACCACTCTCCCTCTCCACAGTGGAGACTGAGTGGAAAGCACAGATTTCAAGCCCTGCCCACTAGTTAGGCACCCTTCTCCATTCCATCCAGGATGGTCCTGGGCTTCTACCCCCACTTGGTATGAAGAGTCAGTGTCCACGTTCCCCTGCTGGTGTGGTTTCAGTAGAGGACTGCTAAAACATAAGATTTAAGTAAGATGCAGTCTCATAACATAGTTCCCAAAATGTCCAGAATGCAGTTGAAGAATACCTGTCATACCAAGACCCAGGAAAAATCAACAGATTCCAGGAAAAATCAACAGATGGCAACATGTCAGATAATTCAAGATGTTGGATTTAACTAATAAGAATTTTAAAGCAGCCACCATAAAAATGTTCCCATGACCAACTAAGAATATGCTTGAGGAACCCTCCTACACTGTTGGTGGGTATGTAAATTGGTAAAACCACTACGGAGAACAGTATGGAGGTTCCTTTAAAAACTAAAAATAGGGTTTCCCTGGTGGCGCAGTGGTTGAGAGTCCGCCTGCCGATGCAGGGGACACGGGTTCGTGCCCCGGTCTGGGAAGATCTCACATGCCGCGGAGTGGCTAGGCCTGTGAGCCATGGCCGCTGAGCCTGCGCGTCCGGAGCCTGTGCTCCGCAACGGGAGAGGCCACAACAGTGAGAGGCCCGCGTACCACAAAAACAACAACAACAACAAAAAAACCCTAAAAATAGAGCTACCATATGATCCTGCAATCCCACTCCTGGGTATATACCTGCAGAAAACAGTAATTGGAAAAGATACATGCACCCCAATTTACAGCAGCACTATTTACAATAGCCAAGACATGGAAGCAACCTAAATGTTCATCGACAGATGACTAAATACAGATGACTAAATGTGTTATATTTATACAATGGAATATCAATCAGCCATAAAATGCCATTTGCAGCAACACAGACGGACTTAGAGATTATCATAGTAAGTGAAGTAAGTCACACAGAGAAAGACAAATATCATATGATATCACTTACATGTAGAATCTAAAAAAAAATTAGATAAATGAACTTATTTACAAAACAGAAATAGAGCCACAGACATAGAAAACAAACTTATGGTTACCAGAGGGGAAAGGGGGAAGTTTGGGATTAACATATACACACTACTATATATAAAATAGATAACCAACAGGTCCCACTGCCTAGCACAGGGAAGTATACTCAATATTTTGTAATTACCTATAATAACCTATAAGGGAAAATAATCTGAAAAAATATATAGATGTACATATAACTGAATCACTTTGCTGTACCCCTGAAACTAACACAATATTGTAAATCACCTATAGTTCAACTAAAACAAGAAAACAAAAAACTCCCAAAATGTCATTTCCTCTACCTGGAAATTCCCTCTCCTGCCCAGATAGTGACTTAGACTCTTGGGTATCATTTAAAATACAGTTTATATTTTAACTCCTCTGAAAAAAAAAAGAATATGCTTGAAACAAATTCATGAATAGGAAGTTTTGAAAGGAAGAAAGGAAATTTTGGAAGGGAAGAAGAGTCAAACGGAAATCTTAGAACTGAAAAATAAAATAATCTCACTGTATGGTCTCAATAGGAGAATGAAGATGATGAGGAAAGAATGAATGAATTTCAAAACAGAACAACAGAGATTGCCTGATCTGAACAACAGAAAGAAAACTGACCGAAAAAAATATATATAGTGTCAGGGTCCTATGGGACTACTAAATAAAAAAGACCTAACATTCATGATATCAGAGTCCCAGAAGAAGAGAAGAAAGCAGGTGGAACTGAAAAAAAAATATCTGAAGAAATAATAGCTGAAATTTTTCCAAATTTGGCAAAGATAAGCGTAATGACCCAAGAAGCTGACCAAAGGCAAAAAAGGATAAATCCAAAGAAAGAATCTGGAGGGTAACTACAGGAACAATGATTCAAATGACAGTCTACCTTTCATCAGAAACTACGAAGACCAGGGCTTCCCTGGTGGCACAGTGGTTGAGAGTCCGCCTGCTGATGCAGGGGACACGGGTTCGTGCCCCGGTCTGGGAAGATCCCACATGCCGTGGAGCAGCTGGGCCCGTGAGCCATGGCCGCTGAGCCTGTGCATCCAGAGCCTGTGTTCCGCAACGGGAGAGGCCACAACAGTGAGAGGCCTGCGTACCGCCAAAAAAAAAAAAAAAAAAACTACGAAGACCAAAAGAAAGTGGCACAACACTTTTCAAATGCTGAAAGAAAAGAACTGTCAACTCAGAATTTTAAGGATATTCTGAAAATATCCTACAGAAATAAGGTGAAATCAAGACATTCTCAGATGAAAGAGAACTAAGGGAATTTGTTGCCAACAGACCTACCTTAGAAGAATGGCTAAATGAAGTTCTTCATACACAAAGAAGGAAACTTGGAGCATCAGGAATGAAGAAAGAACAATAGAGAGTTTTCTAAATTATGTTTAATGGTTGAAGCAGAAACTATCTCATTGTCTGATGTGGTTCTCAATATTACATAGAGGAAATATTTAAGCAAATTATATTGTAAAAAAGAGAACGTAAAAAGACCTAAGTGGAGGTAAGGCTTCCACACTTCCCTCGATATAGTAAAATGTTGATACCAGTGGTGAAAAGTTGCAGATATATGGTACAATGTCCAGAGTAAACACTTTAAAAAATCTATACAAAGAGATACACTAAAAAATACTATAGATAAATCAAAAGGGAATTCTAAATAATGTTCAAGTAACCCATGAGAAGACACGAAAAATCGAATGGAGGAATGAAAATACACAAAACAGCAGATTTAAGCTCTAACATATCAACAATTATACTAAATGTAAATAGGCTAAATACATCCTTAAAAGAGAGATTGGCAGAATGGATAAAAAACATGCACTATAGGAAACTTACTTCAAATATAATGATACACATTAGGCTGAAATTAAAAAGACAGAAAATGTAAACATTAATCTTTTGTTTACTACATGAAAACATTAATCAGAAGAAAGCAGGAGTGGCTATGTTAATATGAGATAAAATAGACTTCAGAGCAAATAAAACTACCAGAGACAAAAGGCACATTATATAATGATAAAAAGGTCAATTCACCAAGAAGACACAGCAATCCTAAATGTGTAGGCACCAAACAACAGAACTCAGAATACAAGAAGCAAAAACTGATAGAACTAAAAGTAGAAATATACATATCCACAATTATAGTTGGGATAGTTCAACAAATACTCTCTTGATAACTGATAGAACTACTAGACAGAAAATCATCAAGAATAGAAAAGAACTTAAAAACACCTCAATGGATTTAAAGGTAGCTTAGCAAGTTACACATCATACATGGTATGTGATCTTGTTAATGATCTGTTAAACATAATATTGGGTTGGCCAAAAAGTTCGTTCGGGGTTTTCTGGAACATCTTATGGAAAAACACGAATGAATTTTTTGGCCAACCCAATATATAACTCTTTATTTTCTATTGTTGTTTTGCTGTTTTCTTTAATAACAAAGTGGTACATATTTATTGGGGAAAAAATACTGATGTTTATAAAGTAAAAAGTAAAATACCCGTCAATTTACCATCACTCCCCTGAGATAACCATTTTCCAGAATCTGTATTCGTTAAACTCTTTTCTATGTATATGTAAATACACACATACACAGTTTTAATTTTATAAAAAATGGGATAATACTTAGCATACTGTCTGTAACTTACTTTTTTCAACTCAGTGACATATACTGACATCTTTCGTAGCTGGTAATATATAGATCTATCATATGAAGTACTAATAAAAATGTTTTCAGAAAATATCACTTTCTTTCATAACATAAGCTCCTTTGAGTTACAAAGGCCTATTATACTCAGTATCTAGAAACATAATGGCCGTCAGATTAATGCTGAACAACAGCAAAAAGAATAAAAGTCTCCTTGAGCAAGAAGACAGCAAGACAGTTGAAAGTACTCTATAAACAATAAAGGGAGCAAAAACATAAGTTTTATCACAATTATGCTTTCTAGGTTTTTTTTCTTTTTTTTTTTGGAAGGAGAACTCCACAACCTAGCCAGCATCATTAAATAAATAAAAATATAGGTTGTCTACCATTATGTGCAAAAAAATGGGGGGGGGTAAGAGGGGGAAATTATGTTAATACAAGTATTTATTTCCAAATATACTCACAGCTGTTTCTCCTTTTGGGAGATTTGTTTCTGCAGACTGTCGAATTTACTCTGGCATTCTTGTAGATATTTCTTGTCCTCATCTTCAGTGTCCATTTGCGCCTTCTCTGCTTGCTGCAATCTGGTGTAATTCAAATCAACTTTGGGTAAAACTGAGGCTAGAACTAGGGTGTAAAAGGGTGAAGAAGACAAATAAAAGAAAAATGGGGAAATAGAAACATTTCTAAATGAAAACAAAGTTTGGGGGAAAACTCACAAACTCAAACGTGAAAGAGCCACACAATGTCTAGAAATTGTTTTGTGATTTTTTTTTCAATATAACACATAATATACCCAGAATACTATCTTCAAATGTGCTTTATTTCTTGTTCATAATTAACAATGCAAAGCAATATAGCCTTTACCACTTATGTAAAGCATAATGTGTTAACTTTCAAAGTATAATACGTGTGTTACTGCCTTTTTACAAAACCATGAAAGTATAGTACTTATGTCTACACTAGGTGAAGAAGCCACATTGTTATATATTATGCTAGGATGTGTATGCTAGGAATCAAGTGTGCTACAAGGCCAAGAGCAAAGACCTGCAATTACTTCAAATAACAGCCAAGTCCTCCCTATAGAATCTTTATACATTTACTAAATTATGCCAATGTTTTTTGTGTGTGTGTATATGTGTTTTAAGATTCAAAAGAATTTATTACTAGTTGGCAACATTCTCTAGAGATCATTTTTGTTCCTCATCACTGAATTTTTAAAATTAGCTTAAAATGTGTATTTCTTTTTTTCTGCTTTTATTTGTAAGTCATTGCTTCTCCCTGTGCTTAGCTCCACTCCCTGCCTCCTATGGCCATCTAGGATTTCTTAGATTTAACGTCACTACTTTTATAAGAAAACATCTCCCAAGTATTCAAGGGACATTAAGTCCTTGTAGGGGATCAAAAGAGAAATTTCTATTCAACTAACCAAAAAAATTACCTCTTCTTTTCTTCCTTAAAACCATGCCAATGGCGCAACCCTCACACATTTCAAAAGTATAAAGGCCACTTCCAAAAAAAGAGAGTTAAGTGTAACATTCAAGTTATCTCTAAATTTAAATTTAAAATATTAAGATGGAGAGATGGGAGACCCAAGCTTTTCTCTAAGGGTACAGAAATGAAAATAAAAGTCAGAGTGAGGTAGGCCTTGAAGTTGTGCTATCACAGAAGAGGGCTAAGGGGAACTGGAAAATCAAGGAGCTAAAGCATAAGATGATGGCCAATCTGGGTTATAAACTATTTTAAAACATAGTAAAAAATCAGTAAAGGAGCTAGTAGGCAAAGAGTGGGCCAATGGGGAAAAAAGTCTGTGCCAACACATTGTGAAACCAAAGATTAACTTATTATTAAACAATTTTTATATTTTCCATCAAAAAGTAGCTAAAAAGATAAAACTGCATTCGAAAATTCTGACCTTCAAAGGGTCAATACTCAAATAAGCCCTTGTGCACAAGGTATGAGGAATTTTTGGAAATCCAAGTGCACCCACTCTGCTTTATGGCAGTGTATTACCACAGCAGCTGATCAATAAGTGTACAGGGTTCCTAATACCCTTTCACAATACATAATAGCATAAATTCTTTTTCAATTTAATATATTATAAAATTGTTGGTTCTCTTTTAGTCTGTTTGAATACAAGTGGTTTTCAGAAAGATATATCTTTGACCAGCTTGTACTGGTCCTGAGTGTCACTGCTGGCACATTTCACCAATGACATTGCAATTGTTCTAGTTTGAGTTAACAAATCATTGTCACTTCATAATGGAATGGACAGAAATCAAAAACAGAAAAAGGTAATAAAGATGTCCAAAATGTAAAAATGGGGATAAAGAAAACAAAAAAGAAAAAAGAAGAAAGAGGATGTCAATAAAAGAATATTCATGTCAATAAAGCATTAATAGTTATGTTTTTCATAAGTAGATTCAAAGAAAGCAATGATAAGACATATGTTGACACCAACATGACAGGTCAATGGAAATACATTACACTTTCCAACAATAAAAGTGAAAAATGCCAATATAAAACAATTCAATTTAAACAAAATTATTTCCTGGGTTAGGCTGAGGGTCCTAGCTCAAAGAAACACAACTAAACTGCCAACTCAGAAAGCTTGATTTCACATAAAGGGATGGTGAATGACAAGGGATATGACAATCAATATGCATGGAAATCAATCAGGGATAATTCCACCATGGATTTTGTTCGTTTTTCACTTTTTCGAGGTTTTTGTTTGTGTATTTGTTTTATGTAATACATTGAACCAAATGAAACTGCCGATATTAGGCCTTTCTAAAAAATCTACAAAATGGCAAGTTCAAATGAATCAGGCTAATATAAAGCAACTTGATTCCATGCAACAACCAAAACAAAAAAGGCAAAATTCTGCTGGGCTTTAAAAAAAATTCCTAATCTAAATTTTCCTAATGGTCTTTGTGGCAGGTGTCAGAGTTGAATAAAGAAAAGGGGGGTAAAGAAAGGAAAAAAGAAACTAAGACTGGAAATGCTGTACCTTTGTTCCAGCTGCCTCATGGCTGCAGTAATTTTATTGGTTTTTTCTTCTAGTCGGGCAATTATTTCATTTTTTTCTTTCAAATCAGCTTCAGAACCCTATGTAGAAAAACATAAAAGCTACAGTGGTTTTGATTTTTAAACCTGAATATCTATAAGCTTTGTATATCATTTTGCTATGGGATTGTTACTTTGAAATGAGCAGAGTTTATTTGTTGATTAAAATACTCCTAGATGCACCCCTATGTTCATAGCAGCACTATTCACAATAGCCAAGACATGGAAACAACCTAAATGTCCATCAACAGATGAATGGATAAGGAATATGTGGTACATATATACAATGGAATACTACTCAGCCATAAAAAAGAAAGAATGCCATTTGCAGCAACATGGATGCAACCAGAGATTATCATACTAAGTGAAGTAAGTCAGAAAGAGAAAGAGAAATACCATATTATATCGCTTATATGTGGCATATAAAATATGACACAAATGAAACTATCTACGAGACAAAAACAGACTCACATACAGAGAACAGACCTGTTGCTGCCGAGGGGGAGGGGGAGTGGGGGAGGGATAGACTGGGAGTTTGGGGTTAGTAGATGCAACATGTAACATACAGAATGGATAAACAACAAGGTCCTACTGTATAGCACAGGGAACTATGTTCAATATCCTGGGATAAACCATAATGAAAAAAATATAAAAAAGAATGTATATGTGTGTATAACTGAGTTACTTTGCTATACAGCAGAAATCAACACAACATTGTAAATCAACTATACTTCAATAAAAAATAAATTAAAAATAAACTAAAATACTCCTAGATATAAAGCAGTACTACTACAACTAGTCTTCATTTAAAATGTAATAAAGGGAGAATTCCCTGGTGGTCCAGTAGTTAAGACTCTGAGCTTTCACTGCCGAGGGTGCTGGTTCAGTCCTGGTCGGGAAACTAAGCTCCCACAAGCTGTGCAGCAAGGTCAAAAAAAAAAAAAAAGTAATAAAGGAAAAAAAACCTCAACCTTCAATATTTCCAGAAGATGACAGAATAAACTCGTGTAAAATATGCTATTTTTTCAAATTAAATTGTAAAGGGCTTTTGGCAACAAGTCTACTTAACAGCAATGTCACTTTATTAGAAAATTTGTAACAATTACAGTAAAGCATTTCAATCAAAATTAAATCTCTTAGGACTATACTGTGTAAAGAAGTTTACAAAAATGTCTTGCACATTTTGACTGAATTTTCCCAAAAGATTTAAGCTTCATCTGTTAATCTGTCAGCATTAAGAAACAAACTCAGGTAATTTTTTCGTTTGTTCTTTGACATTGCTACATTTCTTCAGCTTCCATTTAGGAGGTCACTGGTTTTTACTACAGACATGGCACAATTAAAATGGGCTCATAGGGCTTCCCCGGTGGCGCAGTGGTTGGGGGTCCGCCTGCCGGTGCGGGGGACGCAGGTTTGTGCCCCGGTCCGGGAGGATCCCACATGCCACGGAGCGGCTGGGCCCGTGAGCCATGGCCGCTGAGCCTGCGCGTCCAGAGCCTGTGCTCCACAACGGGAGAGGCCACAGCAGTGGGAGGCCCGCGTACCGCAAAAAAAAAAAAAAAAAAAAACGCTCATCTCTTAAAAACCGAATCTTTCATACAAACATTCATTTTCAATTTATTTTTTATTTATTTATTTTTTGGCTGCATCAGGTCTTAGTTGTGGCACACGGGATCTTTCGTTGCGGCACACGGGATCTTTCGTTGCAGCGCATGGGCTTCTCTCTAGTTGTGGGGTACAGGTTTTCTCTTCTCTAGCTGTGATGCGCAGGCTCCAGGGCGCATGGGCTCTGTAGTTTGCGGCATGCAGGCTCTCTAGTTGAGGCGCGTTAAGTCCAGTATTTGTGGCGCGAGGGCTTAGCTGCCCCACTGCATGTGGGAACCTAGTCCCCGACCAGGGACGGAACCGCATCCCCTGCATTGGAAGGTGGATTCTTTACCACTAGACCACCAGGGAAGTCCCTCATTTTCAATTTATATAACAAGAAGTTCCAAGAATTTAAGAACATTCCTTACCTGCAACTTTTGATACATCTCTATGTTAATTGCTTTAACTTCCTCTAGTTGTTGTCGAAGGCCTATCAGAGTATCTTGTTTCTCATGGATATCTTTCTCCAACAACTTCATGGCAAGTTCAATCTCATGTTTCATACTAACTTGTACCGCGAGCTCATTCTCCACATCCTGCAATTCAATACAGCCTCAATTCACACACTGCTTCAGGATGTCAAAGTCAGATACACAACAATTAATGACAACAAAAAACAGTTACTATTTATTATGCAGACTACTCCTTTTGAGTTATAAGCCCCACTATAGGGAATCAACTAGGCCCTATAAGAACATTCTAAACATTTTCAAATGCACGTTTTGTTAAATGAAAGCATTTTCCACATTGTATTAATTATCACTATTTTAATGGCTAGAGAATTATGTATTCTTATGCCTCATAAACTCAGTATTAATTTTCCTTAAACAAAGAAATGAAGTAGTCCATATCAGTAAAGGCCAAAGATAAATCAAAAATCCCATTTCACAAACAGTTTTAATTTCTTCTCTTCAAGAATTTTACATCAGAAGGATCCTAACATTAAAGACAAAAAGCAAAAGGGATGGAAAGGCTGGCAATACTCTCTTCTTGACCTGGGTTGGTTACACAGGTATTTATGTTATTATCCATCAAGCTACATATTTGTATTTTTCTGTCAGTATTTCATAATTTAGAAAGGTTAAAAAATAAGTTAATTTTAAATATGACTTTACTATTTGAATATTGGTATCTGAATACATCATTCTATTCTATTTTTTGTAATGCTGGTCACAATATACTCATTTCACAAACACAGACTGTAACATAGTTTAAAAACACTGTTTAAAAAACACTGACACAATGGGATTTTAAAGAATTTGAAGGGACTAAGGGGATCAGATTGCTATCCTACACCAAGGAAGATAAGGCTGATAGTGATTTTAGGTGGTGCTTAAGGGTAAACTATCATTTTTTCTAACGTAACTGTAATGTAACCTACTTGTCTTAACTGAGATTCATCTCGAAGCTGCCTTCTGGCTTCATTGTACATTTCATCTAGCCCCTGCCTAGAATGCTTATATGTTTGAAGCTCAGTTTCCACATCTACTTTGGTAACCTAGGAAGAAAACATAAAACTTTTAATTCTATAATCACTACTATTAATACAGCACAGATATATCCAGTCTATGCAAAAGTCTCCAAAATCAATCTATACTTACTTCTAGGTGCTGCTGTGTTTTCATTAAAATCAATTTATTTTCACTTCGTAATTGATGATTTTCTTCTTGGAGTTTAATGATATTATTCTTTGCTATTGCTAACTAAAAATAAAACAGGGGCAAGAAAAAAAGATTTTAAACATCTGTATTTATACTTGCTTTACAGGTTATGTTCATGACTATAACAATAGAAAATAAAATTCGAAAACTTGTAAAATATCTCTCACATCTACAGAAATTTTCATAAGAAAAATGTGCTCCTATTATCCCAAGATACCAATTAAAGGAATTATACTCTTATTTCTATTTTCTTTTGTTAACCTGTCAAATCGTATGTTAGTAGAAACATATTGCTTATCTGATTTATAATATGTCCTGAATACAAAGTGCATGAGTAAGCTTATGAAGAATTATATGGTAAACAGTAAGACTGTAAAGACTTGTGTAAAGGCAAAAACATCTATAAGGGAAGTTCTGCTATTATTGAAAATGTAACACAGACATTCATGATAATCAAATAGGACACCCTTGTGAAATCTGGGCATGCTGAGTGACTGACGATCACAAATATGAGAGAGCTCTCACCCTCAGAGTTAAATATGAATGACTAAGTGACTTGGCTCTGAAGCCTAGAATGAAAAGAGGGATTCTAGGAAAGGAAAGCAGGAACTACTCCCCAATGTTGGCTTGCAAATAAATTTCTGAACACTTGGTCAGAAAGGCAACTCGAACTTCACAGTGCGCCTATTATGGTCAAGAGGCACAAACTAGTGAGGAGCTCTCTCTAATGGTCCCAATCTATCAAACTATCAAATGGTCCTAAACTATCAAAATGAAAATGCAGTCATGCAAACAGTCATGTGCTTCCTGGTTTGGGAAAATTAAGCCAATTCTAAAAGAAATATGAATTTTAATTAACATGTAAAGTAGGGTTCATAGCACTAATAACAGATATCTTCCTCTAGCCTAAATAATTCTGAAAATGGAAAGCAATAATTCTTTTTAATTTATTTATTTATTTAATTTTTATTATTTATTTTTGGCTGCATTGGGTCTTCATTGCTGTGCGGGCTTCCTCTAGTTGCAGCGAGTGGGGGCTACTCTTTGTTGCGGTGCGCGGGCTTCTCACTGCTGTGGCTTCTCTTGATGCAGAGGACGGGCTCTAGGCTCATGGGCTCTAGAGCACAGGCTCAGTAGTTGTGGCGCATGGGCTTAGTTGCTCCGTGGCATGTGGGATTTTCCTGGACCAGGGCTTGACCCCGTGTCCCCTGCATGGCAGGCAGATTCTTAACCAATGAGCCACCAAGGAAGTCCGGAAAGCAATAATTCTATGGTTAGATAGATTAAAAAAAAACAAAACAAAAAAAACACAACTTATCTCAAAAGCAACTTTATAAATAGTATTAAAAAGAGATCTGAGGGAGTTCCCTGGTGGCCTAGAGGTTAGGATTTGGCACTGTCACGGCTGTGGCCCAGGTTCGATCCCTGGCTGGGGAACTGAGATCCCACAAGCTGTGCGGCATGGCCAAAATATTTTTTTTGAAGTTTTTAAAAAAATTTTTTAAAAAAAGAGAGCTGGGGTAAATTTCTGGTTCTGCAACCACCAGACAACTACTTCGACAATGCAGGAAACCAGAGCACATGGGATGAGTTTTACACATGGGAGTGTGGAGAAAGGGCGTACATGATCATGGACTGATGCTTGTAAGGAAAAGTAATCTGAATAGGAGAACACGAAGGACAGGATCATTTTAATGGTAATTCCTAACTATAGGTGGTACAGGTCATCCAGATTAAAAAATGAGACTCATGGCTTATTTATAGAAGAGTTGTATGCATTTCGTCTTTAGGGCTCATTTCTAGAAGCTGAGTATCTCAAACAATTCACAGATTCACCTAAGAATTTGCCGGAGAATACATGGTTTCTTTAGAACTTATGATCATCAATTACAACTACACTATAAGTATTCCATCATAATGATGAAAATGTGTTTTTGTGTGTGTGCACGCTTAATGCATTCATACTTAAAATGGAAAAGGATCACCAATACTAGGTCCATGAAAGGCAATTATCCATGGCTAGGTGACAATACCTCTTCAATCAGCTTAGTATTTGACTTTTCTAAAGAGTCAACTCTTGAATGGAGACTGCTGACTGTGCTGCTGAAATTAATAAAGAAAAAACTCATTCAGAATCACACAAACTCACAAAGGCAAGAAAAAGTATGTTATCCTGGACTCATCATGTTGACTGACATGCACCAACTGCCCTGTCTGAATTTTTGATTTTGGGAAATTTCATTAAGTTGGAGAACTTGATCTGACTAACAGAGCAATAAAATCTGTAGCAAAAGAATAAAATTTTCCATTAAAATTCCATTTGGTGCTGCTCATTATATTTTGCTGTCTTCTTAGGGTCCTTCTTACATTTAACTTATAACATTTAGGAATTAAAATTCCACACAAAGATTACTAAATATTGTTAAAACTAAATTCAAAATTATTTTAAATTTAGGATGAATTTTAAATGTCCACTTTATAATTAAGTGGCTTAATGAAGCTTGTAAATAGTGGTCTTCAACACAAGCTCCATCTGTTCACCCTCTCCACTTTCATAATAACTTAAAGACCTCCAAACTCACCCATGGTTTGGGAAATGTGAATATGAGACACCCAGCATCAGGTATCCAATCAGCCTGCAGCTAAGCAATCACCCGTCTTTCAAGGATAGAGTCAAAAGTCAGGTTACAGTATATGAACAAATTTGTTCTGTGCATTTTTACTTAAATCGATCAAGATTGGACATTATTGTACATTTTACTGAGTCATTTTTCAAGGCCTGCTTGATTCTACCATCTCAAACTTTCTCTAATAAAATGAAATATGCTGTATACGTTGCAGTAAAATCTATAATAGATTCAACAAATTTTACACTAGCCTAAGAAATAAGTAATGGCATATTAGTTTAACTGATGAAACAAGAAAAATGTTTTTCTACTCATATTAAATCATTTTTAAAATACAATCATTCTTAGGTAAACAACTTGAATTTTTCACAAACAGCACAAGGGTATCCTGATGGTGATATGTAATAAGTACAGGACTAGGAGATGGAAGACCAAGTTTATAGTCCCTGCTTTTCTACTTTGTAACTGTGTCACCTTCAAAGTTGTAAAACCTTTCTGAGCTTCAGTTTCCTTATCTATAAAATCAGACAATGATATGTGCCCTACTTTTATGTGAGAATCAGTAAGATAATAATCAAAAAGCACTTTTAAAAACAATAAACCCTCAACAGTTTTTTTCTTTAAGTGAAGGATAATAAGTGAGTTCTATTTTTTCTATTTTCTATACTTTTGAAATATTCTAAATGTACAAGAACTACTTTCTAAAGAGACAAACAATAAAAAAATTAATACATAAAATATACAAAAGTAAGGTACCAATATTGCTGTAACTGAATAATACACATAATTGAAAAGGGAATGAGAAAGCTCTTCTGAACTGAATGAAATAAACTCTAAAGATAAACAGTTGAGTAAGAATAGTAAAGTACAGACTAGTGTAAAAAGTATGCTACCTTATGTATCTCTGGAGGCATACACAAGAACCTAGTGTATTAATTACTCCCAAAGAGGGAAACCAGATGGTTGGAGATCAGGGAAGAGGGAAATTTTTCATTTTATGTTCCTTTTGAAGTTCGAACTATGTGAATATATTACCTATTCCCAAATAGTGAGTAAAAATTTAAAAGTAAATAAATAAGCAGTACAAGGTTGCATTCAGATATACAATCTCAGAAATACAAATTACAAAATACATATATATATGCATATATTTCCTATATCAATTATTAAAACTCCATGATGAAAAAAGAAAAGACACTGATATAAGATCTTTCTTCTCTCTCCAACTTCAGAGAGAAAGTAAGAGTTACAACTTATTAGTTTCTTTTTCTAAAATGGGAAAATGTTTAACTGTATTTTCGGATTGTAATGCATGTTTATTGAGTGAAACTCAGAAAATACATAAAAGTATAAAGAAATTTTAAAATTATTCATAATATCACCCAGAGATAGCCATTTTTGAATTATTCATCTTAGTTAATGAGAACAGTCTGTTTCTAACAATGTAGTAAATATTATTCACTATACCTGTGCTATCTGGTATGGCAGCCATAAGCCACATGTGGCTTCTCTGAATTGAAATGTGCTGTAAGTGTAAAATGCACATTGAATTTTGAAAACAGTACAACAAAATATATAAAATATCTCATATTTCATGTTTATTTTTTTAATGTGGTTACTAGATATTTTAAATTACCTTTGTGACTCACATTATATTTCTACTAGACAGAACTATACTATACTATTTTACACACAAGATCTCAGAAATTCTTCCCATATAGAGTATTCACTAACAGCTTCAATGACCAGGTGACATTGGAAGGAGAAAACTTCCACCATGGAAGATGACAGTCACACTGACACGTGAAGTCCTTTGAAGTAGGAAAAATGAATTTTTTTTTTTTTTTTTTGCGATGTGTGGGCCTCTCACTGTTGTGGCCTCTCCCATTGCGGAGCACAGGCTCCGGACGCACAGGCTCAGCGGCCATGGCTCACGGGCCCAGCCGCTCCGTGGCATGTGGGATCTTCCCAGACCAGGGCACGAACCCGTGTCCCCTGCATCGGCAGGCGGACTCTCAACCACTGCGCCACCAGGGAAGCCCGGAAAAATGAATTTTTGAACCACCAAAATGATATAAACTTTCACCCTATCTAGCCTTTTTTTCTCAAGGGTAGAGGAATAAGTCTGAAATTCTATTTTTAAATGTCTCTGAAGATTCTATTTAAAAATATGACTCTCATTTTCTGCTGAAAATCAGTTATTTCCAATAATTCTCTGTATTCTCAATTTCCATTCACTCTCTATCCCCTCAACCCCTTTTCAAAGATGCTTAGAAAAAAGGAATAGGGTTAAGATGACCTGAAGGGGGGGAAAAAAAAAACCTAAGACAACATCCAAAATGTACTAAGTATCCATGTGTCCATAATACTTACTTCAGTTGTCTATTTAATTCTTCAACATAATTCTTCTGGTCTAATATGGCAGCAATTTGAACATTCCTAGAGGAGGGGAAAAAGCAGCTTTGTGCTAACTGGAAAGGTATTTACTGGGTGACCAAAAAAAAAAAACCCCATAAAAGATCTAAATTATCTAAAATTGTGTTAAACCATAATGGTAAAACAACGTTATCTTGCCTTTAAAATAAAATCCAAGAATCTTTATAATCATATAGCAGCAAGCTGTGTACTAAATAACTATAACTTTTGTTAAATAAATTACTTGCTAATATTAAACAATACCATTAGTACGTTTTTAAATACTTTTGCATTTATTTATTTAATTCATTAATTTTTTTTTTTTGCGGTACGCGGGCCTCTCACTGTTGTGGCCTCTCCCGCTGTGGAGCACAGGCTCCAGACGCGCAGGCTCAGCGGCCATGGCTCACGGGCCTAGCCGCTCCGCGGCATGTGGGATCTTCCCGGACCGGGGCACGAACCCGTGTCCCCTGCATCGGCAGGCGGACTCTCAACCACTGTGCCACCAGGGAAGCCCCATTTATTTTTTTAAGAAATATATTTGACATATAACATTGTGTAAATTTAAGGGGTACAACATGTTAATATGATACATTTAATATTGTGAAATGATTACCGTTATGTCTTAAAATAAACCAGCATTTGTAAGCTTATGAATAATAAGCTTTCATTTCTTTTTATCACAGAAACAGAGCTGACTATTAAAATGGGTCTCCGGGGAATTCCCTGGCAGTCCAGTGGTTAGGACTCCATGCTCTCAGTAACAAAGGCCCAGGTTCGATCCCTGGTCGGGGAACTAAAATCCCATAAGACATGCAGAACAACCAAAAAATAAAGAAAGAAAAAAGAAAATGGGTCTCTGAACTACTGGTATGACCAGAAGTCATACTTCAGATTAAAACCTCCTTCTAAGTGATTTTTGCTTTGTAAACCTAGTAAATGGAAGTGAAAACAAAACAAAGCAGGAACTACACAGAAAAAAAGGAAATAAAAACCACATTGCAAATAGATGGACCTCATACTGATCTGTAAAGAGCTACATATAAAATACAACATGTGAAATAACTTATGAAAATCATACCTTTCTTTATTTCCAATATCTTCTTCATTCTTTAAATACATGGAAAAATCAATCACTCCAACCTAAAGTAAATAAAGTTATTCTTATTTAGAGGGTGGAAATTCTAGAAGTACCTTTAACATACAACTGACTTTCATCCCTAATTTTTTTCTAGTGTTTAACAGCACTGTTTACAACTTAGAGTAATACCTGGATCAAAGAGGAACAGTACAAACTGAAAACACTCTGCATTTGGCACTAGTCATTCTCACTTACTTGTGAGTCTAAATCCTCTCCCTTTACACACAGATTAGCGTCTATCACATTCAGGCCAACCAGCAGCCCAACAATTACTGCTCCTTCTTCTTCCATCATTAGTGCATGATACTCATAGAATTCACTGTGAAAATTAAAATAATAAAAATCTTACATTACAAATTTATTTTGAAAACTAAGTTTTAAAATCTCAATACCGTATTACAAGAATGGAACCAATATAAATTAGGTAACTTGAAATTAGCCTTTCTATATGCAAATAACTTAAAATTTTTGAGATTTAAATGTCTATAAAGAAAACGTAAAAGAAACGGACTGAAGGAGATAAAAGAGGAAAAGGAATTTTGAGAGAGAGAAAAGAGAAGCAAACAGAGATTTAAAAAAAAAAAGGGAGCAGCATTGAGCCCTGGAATGTTTGTGACTCTCAAAAGATACAGTGACTGCTGCTGATCTGATTACGATACTTTTTAGTACAGTTGAATTTTCATCCCAGGACTTATTAAGACGCTTAGGATAAAGACTAATGTGGGGAAATGAACATAAGAAACATTTCAAGTCCATTTTCTAGTCAATGCATTTGGTATATCTATTGCAAGTGCTCTTAATAGATAAGCATTAAAGATATTTATGGATATCTAGATCCCAAAAAATGTTCAAACAAGAGACTTGTGAAAGAAATAGGACAGCCTAAAAACTAAGACTTGACAACTAATACTCAGAAAACTATTTATCACTGTCTCATGCCTTCCTCAAGAAGTCCCATGTATATTACTTAATCACCTTAATTAACCTTCAGAATATCGTTGAGAAATTGAAGGCGTTTAAAGCATGGTCATTCTCATTTAACAAATGGGAAAACCAAGATGTACAACTGGAGTCACAAGTAAAATAAAAAACGACCAGGGACTTCCCTGGTGGTCCAGTGGTAAAGAATCCACCTTCCAGTACAGGGGATGAGGGTTTGATCCCTGGTTGGGGAACTAAGATCCCACGTGCCAAGGGGCAACTAAGCCCACAAGCCACAACTACTAAGCCCGTGTGCCTCAACTAGAGAGCCCACGTGCTGCAAACTACACAGCCCACGTGCTCTGGAGCCTGCACACCACAACTACAGAGCCCACGTGCCATAACTACAGAGAGAAAACCCACACGCCACAACTAGAAAGAAGCCCGCACTGAATAGCCTTAGCACCGCAATAAAAAAGATCCTTCATTCCACAACAAAGACCCGATGGAGCCAAAACTAAAAATAAATTTAAAAGAAGAAAACATTAAAAAAAAAAAAGACCAGATTCTCCAAAATATCACAGAGGCACTCTAAGAGAACAAGGGCGAAGAGAGGGGCTGCCATGGGCCCACTCCCTTTGAGAACTGATATCCTTGCTTTGAAAGTCTGTCTTAAACATTTGGCCTTCAATTTAAACTGACAGTTTAAAAAGCGCCCACAATACAATCAAACCAGTAGTTTGGACATTCAAGATCTAAAAAGAAACCTCCTGAATTAAAGCCTCAAATTCCAATACAAATTTTTATTCATAGAATTAACTAATTTAGGAAAAAATTAAAACTTAGAAATACGACATATAAATTTCCACCTTGTCAGCCAATAAAAATCTTACAGTATTCATTTTTTAGGCTAGTTTCCATGTTATGTCTCCACTATGCTTCTCTATCTCATTTTGCTCCTCCTTTTATTTTATGCCATCGTAATGTATTTTACATATCCTTTCATACTATATCTTCAACCATTTTTGGGAAACAGGATATAAGTGAAATAAAAAATGAAAATGAACATGATTTAATGGTAGTACCTCAAGAGATCCCTTTGAATAATTAAGCAACGCAGGTAGTCAGCCATTTTTTTTTGCATGAGGGCTAATCGAAGCCACGCTCTTGCACGACCCAGGGGGGTCCTGAAAAGCAAAACCCAACAGTCAGAAAAGAGCCCCAGCCCAAATATTATAGACTACATCTTCTATCTTTGTTGAAGTACACATTAATAGAGAAAAAAGCAATTTATCATGGTTTTATCTTAGTTTCTAGAGTTTCAAGCTGACTTAGTTTCAAGTCAGCTCTTTGAGCATGCAAACCAATCCCTGGGAGCTTTTTAAGTCTCTAAGATAAATCTGCGCCTACAGGACATCTAGGTACCATTTTATGTCTTGGAAAAAATGACTCTCTAAATAGTGAGGATAATTCCACAAGAAATATTTTATCAGAATAGGCTTAGCCCTCTAAATATGATTATGCAAAATGCATCAATAAAGGCAATATAATGCTCTCAAAAAATAACTGATATTATATCTGAATTTTAAAAATCATGACAAAGCTAAGAAGGTATCTAGATGCTAATTAATTAGAAAGAATCACTGCTTGCTATTTTTCAAATGTTTCTTTTATCCAGTTGTCGTTTAAAACATTAAATCTCCTCTTTAACGTGGAGGCCTGATGGGAACAGAACTTTTAAAACAACAAATTTGTCTGAAAGGCTGTGGACCAGGCCATTTTTGCTGGCTATAAGCGGTGTCTCTGGGACAGAGGGAGTACACAGCTCTTCTTAAAACTGAAGGTATCCTGCAACCTTACCAAATACGTTGATTAGTTCTAGTAGTTTTCTGGTGGCATCTTTAGGATTTTCTATGTATAGTATCATGTCATCAGCAAACAGTGACAGTTTTACTTCTTCTTTTCCATTTGTATTCCTTTTATATCTTTTCCTTCTCTGATTGCTGTGGCTAGGACTTCCAATACTACATTGAATAATAGTGGTGAGAGTGGACATCCTTGTCTTGTTACTGATCTTAGAGGAAATGCTTTCAGCTTTTCACCACTGAGAATGATGTTTACTGTGGGTTTGTCGTATATGGTTTTTATTATGTTGAGGTAGGTTCCGTCTATGCCCGCTTTCTGGAGAGTTTTTATCATAAATGGGTGTTGAATTCTGTCAGAAGCTTTTTCTGCATCTATTGAGATGATCTTATGGTTAACAACGAAAGATCAGAAAGAGAAATTATGGAAACAATAAGAGAATAAAATACCTAGGAATAAACCTACCTAAGGAGGCAAAAGACCTGTACTCAGAAAACTATAAAACACTGATGAAAGAAAACAAAGATAACATAAACAGATGGAGAGATATACCATTCTGCTAGATTGGAAGAATCAATATTGTGAAAATGACTATACCACCCAAAGCAATCTACAGGTTCAATGCAATCCCTATCAAATTACCAATGGCATTTTTCACAGAACTAGAACAAAAAATTTTACAACTTGTATGGAAACACAAAAGACCCCGAATAGCCAAAGCAATCTTGAGAAAGAAAAATGGAGCTGGAGGAATCAAGCTCCCTGACTTCAGACTATACTACAAAGCTACAGTAATCAAGACAGTATGGTACTGGCACAAAAACAGAAATATAGATCAATGGAATAGGATAGAAAGCCCAGAGATAAACCCACGCACATATGGTTACCTTATCTTTGACAAAGGAGGGAAGAATGTACAATGGAGAAAGGACAGCCTCTTCAATAAGTGGTGCTGGTAAAAACGGATAGATACATGTAAAAGAATGAAATTGGAACACACCATACGCAAAAATAAACTCAAAATGGATTAAAGAACTAAATGTAAGGCCAGACACTATCAAACTCTTAGAGGAAAACATAGGCAGAACACTCTGTGACATACATCACAGCAAGATCCTTTTTGACCCACCTCCTAGAGTAAGGGAAATAAAAACAAAAATAAATAAATGGGACCTAATGAAACTTAAAAGCTTTTAGACAGCAAAGGAAACCATAAACAAGATGAAAAGACAACCCTCAGAATGGGACAAAATATTTGCAAACAAAGTAACTGACAAAGGATTAATCTCCAAAATATACAAGCAGCTCACGCAGCTCAATATCACAAAAAACAAACAACCCAATCCAAAAATGGGCAGAAGACCTAACTAGACATTTCTCCAAAGAAGATATACAGATGGCCAGCAAATACATGAAAAGATGCTCAACATCACTGATCAGGAGAGAAATGCAAATCAAAACCATAATGAGGTACTACCTCACACAGGTCAGAATGGTCATCATCAAAAAATCTACAAACAATAAATGCTGGAGAGGGTGTGGAGAAAAGGGAACCCTCTTGCACTGTTGGTGGGAATGTAAATTGCTACAGCCACTATGGAGAACAGTATGAAGGTTCCTTAAAAAACTAAACATAGAACTACCATACGACCCAGCAATCCCACTATTGGGCATATACCCTGAGAAAACCAGAATTCAAAGAGTCATGTACCACAATGTTCACTGCAGCACTATTTACAACAGCCAGGACATGGAAGCAACCTAAATGTCCATTGACAGATGAATGGATAAAGAAGATGTGGCACATATAGACAATGGAATATTACTCAGCCATAAAAAGGAGCGAAATTGAGTTTTTGTAGTGAGGTGGATGGACCTAGAATTTGTCATACAGAGTGAAGTAAGTCAGAAAGAGAAAAACAAACACCGAATGCTAATGCATGTATATGGAATTTTAAAAAGCAGTATGGATGAACCTAGTGGCAGGGCAGGAATAAAGATGCAGATGTAGAGAACAGACTTGAGGGCACGGAGGGGAAGGGGAAGCTGGGACAAAGTGAAAGAGTACCACTGACATATATACACTCCCAAATGTAAAATGGATGGCTAGTGGGAAGCTGCTGCATAGCACAGGGAGATCAGCTGGATGCTTTGTGACCACCAAGAGTGGTGGGATAGGGAGGAGGGTAGGAGGGAAGCTCAAGAGGGAGGGGATATGTGGATATATGTATACATATAGCTGATTCACTTTGTTGTACAGCAGACACTAACACAACATTGTAAAGCATTTATACTCTAATAAAGATGTAAAAAAAAAACTGAAGGCATTTGTGCTCAAGATGAAAACTAATTCTATCTAGGCAAGAGATGTGATGTGTACAAAGCAAAAAACAACACAGTAACTCCTTGTGGCAAACTGAACAAAACCAGCCATCTAGGGAAAGGTAACCTGTGCTCATGGTAACAGTGGCATGGTTTGCACCAAATTCTGAAGCAACCTTCCTGCTAAGGTCATAGGACACAGAATCGGTGTGATGCTATACCCCTCAAGGATTTAAACTTATTGAAAAGTAAATAAATAAAAGTGTGGATTTGTTCTCTTGCTAAAAAAAATTTAATCTCATATCTCTCTTATCCAAATTCTTATCATTTAGTAAAAATAAAACCAAGTTTTACAGAACATGTACGACTTTTTTAAAGAGAAATACATCATTCACACTTTTATGTTTTCTTATGCGGAGAACATTTTAGCAGGTAATGTGGGAGGAAACTTAATCTTCACTTCAAACAGCTAACAACTTTCTTATGGCTTAGCATTTTATTTTATTTATTGTATGGCTTTTAAAAAACAATATGAACATGTATCTTCATATTAAAATGAAGCCAAATCTTATATTTCTCTTTTTGAGAGTTAAATTCCCCTTTTCCTCTCTTTGTTAAAAATTGCTACACCTTATATACCATTGTAAGAAATATGAAATGTGAACATCACTTGCTATTTAATTCTAAAAACTGGGTTTAAATCCTGGCTCTGCCACTTGTTAACTGTAACTTCTTTGATCTTTACTTTTCACATCTATACAATTATCACGATAATAATCTCTACCCTAAGGTTGATTTAAGCGCTAAATGAGATAAGTCATGTAAAACAATTATCCTGTTACCCTGATACAGTACTCAATGAATAGCTATTTACTTTTATCACTCAATTAAGTACAATTTGCAAATTTGGATGTTGTGATAACAGAAAACACTACCATATTCCCTATAACATACAAAACCCTAAATTGTAAAGCTAAGAGAAAGCAAACTGATAATCTGACAAAAAATGGTAAGCATAAAAAAAAAAGTTATCTCATTCACAAGAATTAAGATAAACTAAAGTAAGCTCTTCTATCTTAATCACACCCTGAAGAACATAAAACCTTAGCCTTAACAGCAAAACACCTGCAAAAAATTTTCAACACTCATGAGTCACTAGCTAGAACATTCAGATTTTAGGACATTTCATATACAGTTTTTCCTCAGTATTTGTGGGGGACTGGTTCCAGGACCCCCTCAGATACCAAAATCCATGGATACTCAAGCCCCTTATATAAAATGGCATAGTATTTTGCATATAACCTATGCGCATCCTCCCATATACTTTAAATCATCTCTAGATTACTTATAATACCTAATATAAAGTAAATACTATGTAAATAGTTGCCAGGGTGTGGCAAATTCAAGTTTTGCTTTTTGAAACCTTCTGAAAAAAATTTTTTTGAATATTTTTGATCCAAAGTTGGTTGTATCTGCAGATGCAAAACCCACAGATATCGAGGGCCAGCTGCACCTTCATCTAGTCAAACAGGCAGATGACAATACAGATCCCAATTTTAAGAATAAAAAAAAGTAATTTGCACAAGTCCTGTGGTACATAAATGGCTTATCAGAGAACTCAAATCTCCTGAGCCTTTGCCCTGGATTTAGCTTAAATCAGTCTTCAAATAGTACAACTGCCTACTACTGCAAACCAGCTTAATACTCAGGAAACGGAAATGAGTGATTGATACATCCTATCTTAAAAGAACTTGCCTATTTCCTGCAATACAATGCAGAATTTAAGTAAGTGATATAAGAGTGACTATAATGATAGCAGTATAAAAGAAACAGCACTTAATTCTTATTGAAGGGGCTAAGAAAAATTTCATAAAGGAAATGAAATTTGAGCTGAGCCATAAAGAATAAACAGAATTTTATTAGAAGAGAATGCAAGAAGGTTACATAAGGCTGCGAGAAGATAATAAACTAGACTGTGAAGTACTTTTAAGGAACAGTAAATATACTTCTACGGTGAAGGAGGAACAAGTAATAAGATTACTTACTTAAGACCAGGTAAATCCCGGACACTAGCTCCTATTTCCTCTGCTTCTGGGTACAGCTTCTCCACCAGTTCCAAAGGGCCCCATATAGTTTTGTTATAACTCAAAAATGATTTTCTTACTTTAAAAAGAAAATATAATGCATGTAACTTCAACTTACAAAACTGTAGTAACCTCATGTTAAATACTTAGTTTCAACATTTCTAACTTAACATACAATTATTCACAAACCTTTCCTCTCTTATCACTACACAGCCCTGTTGATCAGAAGCCTGTTGATTCTGATATTCTCCCTATCAGAAATATGCACCTTGGTCATTTTTCCATATCAGAAATATGCAAGTAGGTAATTAAAGTAGAAGAACAACTAGGCTCATTCTTTTTTTTTTTAACTTTCTTTTTTTAATAGATGTTTATTTTATTTTGTGCAGGCTTCTCGATAGCTGTGGCGCACAGGCTCAGTAGTTGCAGTGCATGGGCTCTGTAGTTGGTGGCGTGAGGGCTCCAGAGCACACGGGCTCTCTAGTTGTGGTGTGCAGGCTCAGCAGTTGCAGTGCATGGGCTTAGTTTCCCTGCGGCACGTGGGATCTTAGCTCCCCAACCACGGATTGAACCGGCGTCCCCTGCATTGCAAGACCAATTCTTAACCACTGGACTACCAGGGAAGTCCCATAGGCTCATTCTTTACCAGTACAAAAATAAGACTGGTGGCCCTAGCAGGCTGATCTTTACCAGTTTATTCAATAAACCAAGGACAAATAGTTATTTTACTTTTAAACACAAAAAATTGTGACTTTACTTTTCCTTTTATTTGAATGTGAGATTCGGGTAATATAAAACCATGAAATCACTATGTTTCCTTCTAATACTGACCAGATCTCCTGTAGATCCAGTGTGCCTATCATATGCACCACCCAAAAGCCAGCAAGATAGGCAATTTTCCCTGGGGGAGAAAAATCAATCAGCACAAAGTAGCTTTATAATGGTTGATCAAGATAGGCATTTGACTGTTAGGATATGCCTCATGATATTTTGGGAAGTAAAGGAAAATATATTCAGAAAAGAGTCTAAAACGTAACTATCGTGGCCATCATTTGGCAATTCCATTTCAGCAGTCTGGGGGAAAATAAAGACCTATGTCACTGCTATTTTTTTTTTAATAAAAAGGAAGTTTTTCAAAAAGCAAATTAAAACTCAAGGCCTGAGATAAGACTGTTGACTTCCTGATGTATTAAAAGAAGTATTCAGAGACTGAGAATATCAAGAGTAGGCAAAAATGTGGGGAAACAAACACATTCACTGTTGTTTGATTAATCAGTGAAGGCTTTACAGACATCAGTTGCCTCTATCCTTTGACCCAATAATTCTACTCCTAAGAATCCTAAAGAAATCTTAGCACGTGTGTACAAACATATATATCCAAAGATGTCCTTACAGCATAATTTTAATGATAAAAAACTGGAAACACCTAAGTGTACATTAAGAGGAAAGTAGTTAAATAAGTCATGGTATACATATACTATGAAATATTTTACAGCCATTAAAAATGTGATAAAGACTCTATGTAAATGGCAAAATCTCCAAACCATACCATTAAGTTTTTCTTTTTTTAAATAGGGAAAAAAAGAAAGTCACAGAATAATACAGCATGATTTTATTTAGAGTAAAAGAAAAAATCACCTGTAATTCAATTTAAAAAAGAAAGAAAGAAAAACAGAAAAGAGCTGGAAGAGTGACAAAGATTCCTTTAGAGAGATGAATGGAAGAGAATGAAGGGAAATTATGTTTTTGCTCCATGTGCTTCTATGTTGTTTGATTCATGTACAAAAAGAACATATTTCACTATTATATATAATTTTTAAAATTATTTTAACTCTAATTAAAGAAAAAGTGGAATCTGAAGAAACAAAAACAACAAAACCAAACTCATAGATACACGTTCCAGATTGCTGGTTGCCAGGGTTGGAGGGTGGGAATAGATGAAATGGGTAAAGATGGTCAAAAGGTACAAACTTCTAGTTATAAAAGAAGTCCTGGGGACGTAATGTACATAATGACTACAGTTACTGTATTGTAGATTGTATTGTATATCTGAAAGCTGCTAAGAGTAAATCTTAAAAGTTCTCATCACAAGAAAAAAAATCTTGTAACTATGTGTGGTAATGGATGTTAACTGGGTTTATTGTGGTGATCATTTCACAATATATAAAAATACTGAATCGTGTTGTACCCATTAAACTAATACGTTATATGTCAATTATATCTGAATAAATATAAACAAATTTTAATTTAAAAATGAATACATTAATAACATCACATATAGGGTTTCTCAAATTTCGATGCCAAGGCTCCTTCTCAGTTTAAAGTACATTTTATTAAAACCATGTTTAGGTAAATCTCCTCTTTTGCTTTTCACATTTACCCCTACTCTCATGTGCCATAGCCAGAAACTCCCCCTAAGTGTGCATCAGCAGATGAATGGATAAAGAAGATGTGGTATATATACACAATGGAATATTAGCCATAAAAAAGAATGGAATAATACCATTTGCAGCAACACGGATGGACCTAGAAATCATCATAATAAGTGAAGTAGTCAGTCAGAGAAAGACAAGTATCATATGATATCACTTTTATGTGGAATCTAAGAAAATTATACAAATGAACTTACTTACAAAAGGGAAATAGACTCAGAGACATAGAAAACAAATTTATGGTTACCAAAGGGGAAAGGAGGGGGGGATAAATTAGGAGTTTGGGGTTAAAATATACACAGTACTATACATAAAATAGATAAGCAATAAGGACCTACTGTATAGCACAGGGAACTATACTCAATATCTTGTAATAACCTATAATGGAAAAGAATCTAAAGAAGAATATAGATATATAAAATATACATATATATAATATATATATAAAACTGAATCACTTTGCTGTACACCTGAAACTAACACAATATTGTAAATCAACTATATTTCAATTAAAATTTTTTTAAAAAAAGAACTTTCCAACTTACCCAGGCTTCTGGTATAACAACATAAAAGCAAGCTTCTCTTCTTTTTTAATAGTCACCTTAGTACACATCTCTTACATAGCCCTCTACACAGCTCTGATCATATGAACCAGAGATCAAAGTAGTTACTATAAGTAAAAGAACAGTAATATAATACAAACACATAAAAATAATTCAATGTGAAATGTATAGATGAATACAATATCCAGTTATCATCATTTTCAGGGAGCACTCACATTTCTACAATAACCCAGTCCAGAAGACAATTTTTCTAGATATGTTTCCATGCACTAAGGAGGTTCGTATTTCAACAATCAACTATTTTAATGTATTTATTCAAGAGAGCTCAAACTAGTAATTATAGTTCATACCAGAATCACCAAGCTTAAGATTTTCTATATAACTCTATAGTTGTCCTAGAAAATGGAAATCAGCTCAGAGTATGTTGAAAACATTTTTAAATCAAATACACTTTTTACAGGGACTTCCCTGGTTGTCTAGTGGTTAAGAATCCACCTTCCAATGCAGGGGACGTGGGCTCAATCCCTGGTCAGGGAGCTAAGATCCCACATGCCACAGGGCAACTAAGCCGGCGTGCCGCGACTACTGAGCCTGAGTGTTCTGGAGCCCGCGCGCCGCAACTAGAGAAGCCTATGTGCCGCAACAAAGAGCCGGCATGCTGCAACTAAGACCCGATGCAGCCAAATAAATAAATAATTTGTTTTTTTAAAACAAAAGAGTATACAAATACATTTTTACAAAACAGTAACAACTAAGGATTTTCTGAAGACCACCCATTAGAAAACATAAAGTAGTAGGGTATTTTCTCCTAAAACCAACCCACCCAGTATTTTTAAAGTAACAGTAATTATGGCCTCAAAAAAAATCACATTTTCAAGGATATTTAAGATGAGAGGGGGGAGGTTCTATAGTTGGTTTTTTAAAAAAAATCTCACAATACCTTTAAGACCATGTTTCAGACAATGCTCCATAACAACGAAGAACTGCTGCAAGGGGGGGTAATCAGAATCCAAAGTGCGGCCAAAGCTTAGAGCAGATTCAATGAGTCCTTTAATACTGAGTTTAGCCATGTTTAACAAGTTTGCTCTCTCTACAGCTGTAGGGTCTTTTGTAGCTGAAAGCACAAGAAAGGAGTCCAACATCACTTGCAACAACTGACATTGTAAACTATACAAACCCTTTCCTTCCCCTGTAAAACCAACAGTGGTTTGTTTTTCCTTGGTGGACAAGTAAGTCTTCCTAACATACACCCCTAGTTAACTTCTTTTTATGTCTCTCATGCATACCATAGAACAATGCTCACTCCAGCCAAAGTTTATGAATTATTCTCAAGATCCTGCAAATTGGCTATTCTAGGGTATTTATTTTACTTTTGTGGTACCTCTTCAGGGAGAATGAGTTTTTTTAAATCTTTCTCTGGAGATAAGAGTAACAGACAACATGTTTAAGGGTTCATGCAAAGGCAGACAGCAGGAACCATCACAGATGAATCCAAAAGCAAAAAAATGTTCAGAATAAACTGGCAATACAATAAAAGGTAGTTAAAATTCTAAGATTCCAATTTCACCCATAACAAACATGACAGGTAAGTAAAATAGGGGGCCACAAGAGAAGCCATTCAACTCTCACTCATTTTAACCCTCTTTCTATCTTGTCTCTTTTCATTTCTATTGTAGTTCTGTATTGCAGGACTCCTTTATTTTCCCAGAGGAAATAAAAGCAGGGTCCAGTTTCACCTTAAGGTTTCCTGACCTTCCACACAGCTGATCCAGTTGAATATCAAGGTAATCGATGCATTTTTTTAAAACTGATTTTACCTGATACTTTCAATTCACAAAAATTTTTCTTTCCCACAAATTTCATTCTCAGTTTTCTTATAAATTCAGATGCTTCCCCATACTCTCATCACTGTTGTGACTGGCAGAAATATTTTCAGCAAACACAGATGCCAAAATGAAGTGTAAAAAAATAAAGCACTTAGTATACTGTCTCATAATCCCTGACAAATTTACTAGTCCAAGTAAACCAAATGTCCGTTTTTCCTTCACTGGATAAAAAGTCCAGGGTTCCCAATGATCTAGTATTTTACTTCTGACCACAGATAGCCAGGCGTGAAGCGTGACACTGAATCCTACGCAACTTAAAATGCAAACAGTCACAACTGCTACGACCAAGCTAGCTGGTGGAGAATCTCCACACAAGACATCATTGCTTCAAATATGCATCGTGGTATGACTCCCTCTTTTTTCGGGGACGAAACCAGTCGATGTTTCATAATCTGCAGCAATTCTCATTTTTCTTAACAGTGCCCATCACAATCCGTAATGTACGGTGCGACAACCAGACAAAGGACGCCTTTATAACTACTCGAAGGTAGGTCCTGGTGGGCGCCGGCAGGTCCCGAGTAGAGGAGCGTTTGCACCCCAGCCGCGCCCCGCCCGGGCTGCGGCCCCCACACGCGCCCAAAGGCCGGTTCCCGCATCTTGCCTGTAGAACCCCTTCCCTGCCTCCCTGCCTGCCAGCCAGCAAGGCTGCCCAAGGGCTCGGGGCGCCCCAACACCCTCACGGAATGCTCACCCGGGGTCCTGCGCGGCATCGCTGCCCCTCTCCCGCCCACTGCATCTGGAACCCAAGCCCAAACCTGAGACGCTTCCCTCCGCCACCCCCAAACCTGAAAAGTCATCGCCCGTCCCCGACTATTTCCCCCGACCCGGGAGCTGCACCCCGGCCGGCCCTGTCCTCGCTCTCTGTAAGCCGACGGACCACCAAACCTCTGCCATTAGGCCCCTGAACGGGGAAGGGGGCGAGGGGGAACGAGGGGCGGCCGCGCGTTGCCATGGCGACCGCGGGCGCCCCTGCGCCCCCGGCTGCCTCCACCCAGGCCCAAACCCGGCTTCGGACCCCAGTCCCGACCCCGAGGCCTCCATGACCACACCACCAATCCTCCTGGCCCGGCCGAGCCCTCGGCCCACCACGGAGGGCCGGGCGTCCGCTCTCGGCCTGCTCTGCTTACCCATGGCGGCGGCGACGCGGTCTCGGGCGGGGACTCCCTGGGCCCCGCCAGCAGCTCCCTTCAGGCGAGCGGCGGCCGCCACGGCGTCTGCGACCAGGCCCACTGCGGCCCACAGCGCTCCCGGCGGCGGGAGGACGGCCGGGCGGTCCCGCGGCGCCCGAGTGGGGCGGGGGGCCGCGGAGCCTGAAGCCGGCAGCGGAGAAATCCACCCTCTCTGAGCCACTTCGGATCCAGCCGGAGCGGAAGGAGAAGGAAAAGGAGCGTAAGGAGGACCTCGCGTTGAGGAGGACCTCGCGTTGAGAGGAGGACCTCGCGTTGAGAGGAGGACCTCGCGTTGAGGAGGACCTCGCGTTGAGAGGAGGACCTCGCGTTGAGAGGAGGACCTCGCGTTGAGGAGGACCTCGCGTTGAGGAGCAGGGGGGCGGACCCTGGTCTCTCACCCTGGGGGCCTCGCCGGAGCGCTAGGGCTGCATTTCCAAGGGGATGCGAGTCACGTGCAAACGTTTTCATCTCCTGGGTCCGGCTGGGTTTAATCGAACACACCTGACCGCTTCCTTTCTTCACCAACTAACTCGCAGGGGACCACCAGTGAATCCACTGGTTTATAAAAAGCAACGAGGAATGGTCTCAGTAATCGAGGGAAAGGTGCAGAGATAAAGCCAGCGTTTTCTCATTTCAGGGAGTAAACACTCTCGTGGTCAGATGACACTAGGTTTAAGTTATATCAATTTGGGGAAACTGAGCTATTACCTAGTTAGATCGGCAATTGTTTTTTGTTTTTTTTTAAGAATATATTTTTAAAATTTATTTATTTTATTTTTGGCTGTGTTGGGTCTTCGTTGCTGCACGCGGGCTTTCTCTAGTTGCGGCGAGCGGGGGCTACTCTTCGTTGTGGTGCACGGGCTTCTTATTGCAGTGGCTTCTCTTGTTGCGGAGCACGAGCTCTAGGCATGTGGGCTTCAGTAGTTGTGGCGCGTGGGCTTCAGTAGTTGTGGCGTGCGGGCTCTAGAGTGCAGGCTCAGTAGTTGTGGCTCGCTCACGGGCTTAGTTGCTCCGCGGCATGTGGGATCTTCCCAGACCAGGGCTTGAACCTGTGTCCCCTGCATTGGCAGGCGGATTCTTAACCACTGCGCCACCAGGGAAGCCCAGCAATTATTAAAACAGTGTCCGAGTTAGAAATAGACTGATATTTCGAGGAAATGGAGCGATGTTTATCTCTTCATCACATTGGTCAGCATACAGTTCTATTATGTTTCTTTAGTTCTTTTGGTTTTTAATTTTCTTTATTGTGAGATAATCATACATGGATATAAATTTATAAAGCATATATACATTTAAAGAATCATAAAGTGAACAGCTGGGAAAACACCACCAGATCAAGAGAGCATAGAACAGGAGAGTCATCTTCCCTGGGGGAAAGGCCTTTAGCCACAATCCCCCTAGAAGTATTAATAAATACGATTCTGACTTCTATGACAATTGTTTCCTTGCTTTTCTGCATGTTACTACCACGTAAGTATGTGCCCCTAATCAATACAGTTTATTTTTGCCTGTTTACAAACTTTTCACAAGTGGAATAACATTACGAATATTACTTGTTTCTTTTGTTCAACATCGTCCATGTCCATGAGGAGTTTCCAGGTTAGGGTGTTTTCAGGTTTACATACTTCCTGGTCCCTATATGCAGGAGAGCCTCTAGGGCATGTAAATAAGAATATAATTACTAGAAATCAGGTATGCCTTTCTTTAAATTTACTAGATAATGCCAAACTGTTTTCAAAATTTCTCATAATTTACACTCCTATCAGCAGTGTTGTTTTTCTGTTGCTGTGTCCATTCTAATGCTTAGAATTTTGAGGATTTTTTCATTTTTTGCGTCTTGTGGGTAGGTGATTGCATGGCAGGTTTGTTTTTTATTTATCTCATTACTGATGACATTGAGCACTTTACCTATGTTTACTATTTGGAATTTCACTTTTGCAAAGAAATGGTGCCTGTTTTTCTATTGACTTACCTTTTTCTTATTGGCTTGTGCAAGTTACTTAATATTCTACATACTAATTTGATGTCAGTTATGTGTTGCCACTATCTTCTGGCTAATTTTTTTTCTCTCCTTATGGCAACCGTTGATTAAATATAAGTTCTTAATTTTCTTGTAGTGAATTTATAGTTTTTGCCTTAGTGTCTTAAGAAATCCTCCTTATTCCAAGGTCATGAAGATACTCTCTTTTAAGAATTACATAGTTTTGGAACTTCCCTGGTGGTCCAGTGGTAAAGAATCCGCCTTCCAATGCAGGGGACGCAGGTTCGATCCCCGGTTGGGAAACTAAGATCCCACATGCCGCGGGGCAACTAAGCCCATGCGCCACAACTACTGAGCTTGCACGCCTCAACTAGAGAGCCTGCATGCCACAAACTACAGAGCCCATGTGCTCTGGAGCCCACACACCCTGGAGCCTGCATGCCACAACAAGAGAAGAGAAAACCCGCACACCACAACTAGGGAGAAGCCCACGCGACCAAACGAGCGCCACAACAAGAGATCCCACATGCCACAACGAGGACCCGATGCAGCCAAATAAATAAATATTTAAAAAAAAAAAGAATTACGTAGTTTTGCCTTTAATATTTAGGCCTGTTAGTGCACCCAGAATTAATTTCAGTGATGATGTGAGATAGGGTCAAATTTCATTTCCTCAACTATCCCATCACCCTTTCACCGTTCACCTTCCATGCCCATGAGCGTGGAAGTGAAGGTCAATGAGCATGTATGTGAAGGTCAGTTCCTAGGCCAAAACCTCATTTGATCTTCAGAACCACCCCATGAGGAATAAATTATTTACCTCTTTTACAGATGAAACTAACCTCAAAGATTAAATAACTTGCCCAAAGTCACAGTACTATTAACGAACAGAGCCAGAATCTGAACCAGTACAAAACTAGCCTCCATTTTCATAATGGCAAAATACATCTGTGGTTTTTACAGTGTTTGAAGGAGCCTAAAACTGATGACAAGTCTAACCCCTTCCACCATCTTGCTGTTAAACACCGAAATGACTGAATTGTTCCTTTTTCTCTTCTCCAAATGATGAGCAAAAAGGGAGGGATTTGTGTTCCAAGTGCGTTTAGAAAAGCAAATAATGTTAAGTATATATTTATTTATTTTATAAAACCATGAGAACAAAGGAAAAGAGCTTTATTTTCTGGATTGCTTTCCCTCCAGTGACTTTATAGGTAACATGTAGGAAAGAAATTTAGTTCAGTAACAGACCAGCTTTATTTAAAGCAAAAAATATTTCTTCCTTTGAGGAAGATGTTCTTAAACTCCAAAATACATATTTGCTGGATACTCTAGCCACGTTGTATTGAACAGAATTGGAATTAGGGTGTATGTTTAAAACCTATTACACTTAATAGGTTTAAACTAGAATATGAATCTGTTCTGAGCTCTTGATGTACTAAAACTAAGAATCTAGGTTTTTAAACGTACAGATATAATCATGTAACAAAATACTGTTTTTTAAAAACTCATCACATACTGAAATATAGGGATGAAATTGAATGATGTCTAAAATTTGCTTTAAAACATGTCAGCAAGGAAAAATGGTTGAAAACAATTGCTGCAAAATCTAACCGTTGAATGTGGGTGATGGGTATATAGAAGTTCATTATACTACTTTTGTGTGTGTTTTTAAAGGTTTTATAATAATGTTCTAAAGCTCATCATGAAAAGAAAGCTAGTTAAAGCCTTAAAAATAATTTTTATGTAAAAATCTTTCATAATAAGCCAAAGCAGTATCTATACAAGAGCCGAGAGTCAGGAAAGGCAGACTTCACCCCCTGGGTCCATCTTGGTTCATACTTTCCAGGATCATGAGTCCCAATCAGCCGAGAGTCAGTGGTGACTTGAGTGAGGTTGGATGGGCCTATCCTCTTAGCTACAAGCAGTCTTTTTAATGAGCAAAGCTGTCCACTGAATCTACATAGACCAGCTGGTCAAATCATGCCCCAAGGTTTCCAGCTGGCCTGAGATGTGATTTGCTTACACTAACCATTGTAATGCTTTTTTTTCTTTTTGGCTGCACTGTGCGGCTTGTGGGATCTTTGTTCCCTGACTAGGGATTGAACCCCAGCCCTTGGCAGTGAAAGCGCGGAGTCCTAACCACTGGACTGCCAGGGAATTCCCAACAATTGTAATGCTTCTAAACATTTGTATAGCACCTGGAAAATGTACACAACACTGAATGGGAAACACATAGTACCTGGGAAAATTGCTGAATTACTAATCAGAACATCTGGGTTCTAGCAATGACTTGCCCAGAGCCATATGCTAACGTGAAATATCTATGCTAGGTACTCTGTAGGGTTTAATTCAATTGAGAGAATATCTATGAAAATTATAAAGCATATTACATATTATTACCGCTGCTAAAAAAGCAGTAAGTGGTATAAAGCTACATATAAAGATGGAAGTAATTCTTTCTGGAAGGAAAAAAATCAGAAAAGGCTTTCTGGAGAAGGTAGCATACTAGTCTTTCAGCCTGGGTGAAGTTGCATAAATGGTATTGGAGAAACAGACAAATATAGATAGAGGATACAACAAACAAGAAAAAAGACATGTATAAGGAAGAGCAAAAATAGTATATTAGGGAATTCTCTGGCAGTCCAGTGCTTAGGACTCTGCACTTTCACTGCCATGGGCCCAGGCTGGATCCCTGGTCAGGGAATTAGGATCCCACAAGCTATGCAGTGCGGCCAGAAAAAAAAAAGTACATTAGAACAAATATGCAAAGAAATAATGGAGAATGACCTCCATTACATACCACACGTTCCAACCTATTAGTGGGATATGAAAGAATGTTAGTAGGTTGCAACCAGCTTTGTTTTTTTAAATTAATTATTTTTGGCTGCTTTGGATCTTCGTTGCTGCGCACGGGCTTTCTCTAGTTGTGGCGAGTGGGGGCTACTCTTTGTTGTGGCGCGCGAGCTTCTTCATTGCGGTGGCTTCTCTTGCTGCGGAGCACGGGCTCTAGGTGCGCGGGATTCAGTAGTTGTGGCACACGGGCTCTATAGAGCACAGACTCAGTAGTTGTGGCGCACGGGCTCAGCAGTTGTGGCTTGCGGGCTCTAGAGCGCAGGCTCAGTACTTGTGGTGCACGGGCTTAGTTGCTCCGTGGCATGTGGGATCTTCCCGGACCTGGGCTCAAACCCGTGTCCCCTGCACTGGCAGGCAAATTCTTAACCACTGTGCCACCAGGGAAGCCCTGCAACCAGCTTTGCTTTTAATGGAATAGTGGAAAATATTAGGGTATATCACATATAAAAAGGGTAAATATTTTGTTAAAGTACTGTTTAAGGTGCATGCACATACATATGTTCATGCTGAGTCATGATGCAAAATGTGTTTCTTGTTGTGGGTTCTGGCAATTTTTACTCTTAAGCACCAGTCCAGATTATCATACACCAAACTACCAGTAGTTATAAATAAATGATAAGATTACAAAGAAACTGAATTTTCTAAAATTTGTAGTGTTTGAAATTCTCACTAAAATCATGTACTACTCTATAATTAGAAAAAAAAAATTTAAAGAAAGAAAATTATGCCAAGACTTTTGAACTCAGAAAATGTGAGGTAGATGGTGTCCTTGACAGAAATAGAGATTACAGAGGAAGGCATTAGATGAAGATGGAAATTTACATTTTGTATGTGCTGACTCGGAAGTGCTCACAGAAGACTCTGAAGGCAGGAGCTGGAACACAGATATAACTAGAATCCAGAAGACATGGCGGGGTATACAGATTTGGTAAACAGCTACATAGGTCATGGTTGGAGGCAGTGACTGTCCAAGGAGGGAGAACAGGACCAGACCAAACATAGAGCTCTGGGAAAGACCCGTCTCTAGAGAGTGAGAGACGAGGAAGAAAAGAAAGGAATCAGAGGAGGCAGCAAGAGAGGTAAGGAGGCAGCAAGAGAGGTAAGGAGGCAGAACTCTGAACTGATTTTCAGGAATGGGGCCACTGGAATGGCTACACTGTCATCACATCCTGGCTTTACACTATAAGGAAGACCTTGTCTAGGCTAATGATGCTTTTGATCTGGACCTGCACAAAGTGACTGCCCAATAACATTAGAGACTGGTAGCCACTGCTGTCTTAGTCCTTGGCGTGGATGTCATACTTAAACTGCACTATTAGCAATTTGATGGCCCAGTCTGGGTTTAACTTACAGCTCACCCCAAGCCTCCAACTCACAGCATCTTATATATAAAAGACGAATCCTAACTCTTTCAACTAAGTGGCTAGACTCTTGTAATCAAGACAGAGTCCCAGGGCTTCCCTGGTGGCGCAGTGGTTGAGAGTCCGCCTGCCGATGCAGGGGACATGGGTTCGTGCCCCGGTCTGGGAAGATCCCACATGCTGTGGAGCGGCTGGGCCCGTGAGCCATGGCCGCTGGGCCTGCGCGTCCGGAGCCTGTGCTCTGCAACGGGAGAGACCACAACAGTGAGAGGCCCGCGTACCGCAAAAAAAAATAAAAAAAGAATCCCAAATGATAAGAAACATGGAACCCCTCCCAGGGCTCTTCTTCCACAGGGCTTTGCAGGCCATACAAATCTGTAAAGCAACCACTGATTGAACCAAAAGAATTTACATTATTCATCTCACTCCCAGGAATATCTAACCAATATTTAAGCCTTATCTCTGTAAACTTCCTAGTTTTTCCTGTCTAATCCATAGTATCTCCATGATCAACTCCATCCTGTGTGTCCTTCATAAATCTCTTTATAATGTCAACACTCCTTGGTTTCAGCTTTAGAGCATTATCAATATTTCAGTTCTCAACACTGGAAAAAACTGTGGACAACCCTGAACTTAATTATTATTTAGTATTAATAATTGACACTGTAAGATCTAACAGTAAGAGAACAATTCATTTAATAAAATCTTCAAGTAATAATTTTTTTAAAACATGTGAGGTAGAGGCAGCAATTTTTAACATACTTAACATTCATTAAAAAGAAAACATTTGAGAGAAGTGAGAGATCTCCCTGCCAAAGATGGATACACTAAGGTTAAAATTGGTCACAATATAAGTAATCAAGCACTTTGAGGTAACTGTTTTACAAAACATTTTTATACCAAAAGAGAAAATTGAGAAATGCCCTAAAACTAAGGGGCATATGAACATGAATAAGTGAAAATAGGAATACACCTTTTTAATTTGTCATCAATTCAGCAAACAAAATTTCTTCTCAAAAGAACAGTAGGAATTATTTTCTTTCACTAGAATACTGAAAAGTGAAAATAACAAGTGGGAGAGTAAGGAGAATCAGAAATTAACTGGAAATAATACATTTATCAGTGATAATTTAAAAGACTAGGTTTAAAGTGAAAACATCTCTGATAGGAGAAAGCAAAAGTCAGGAAAAAAACCAGCAGAATGGCCTTTGAATCAGGGACCTCAAAATACAGAAAAACATCTTACTTATGTTCTCATCATCACAAGATTGTCCTTAAATGACAAAAGCGATCAATTTTCTTACCTAATCTTTCAAATAAACAAAATATGATTAAAAATCTAAAAGATCAAATTAATCTTGAAAATTTAGACTTAAAGGTTTAAGCCTCAGATTGAAAAATTCACCCCAGCTTTAAAAGGTGGTAGAAATTTATCAAACTCTAGATCATACAAAACCACATTTATAATACCTATAAATTTAGACTTTTCAGTTTTGTTTCACCTGTACTAAAAAAATACTATGTTAAATTTTGTATGGTAATAGAACTTTATGTTTAACAATGTTATACCAAAAAATAAATAAAACAAAAAAACTGGAACTCTGAAAGAGTATATTTACATCATTTCTTACCCTTGGGATAAAAGTTATCTTCACAGTGTAACCAGGCACTGATTTTACAGCATATCCGAATTATAAATAGGCAACAGTTAGAGAAGATCATGATGGTTTGGAAAAAGCAAGGAAAACAGTGCTTTATCTTCTTTGAAAATCACCCAATATATGACAAAGACTTTCATGTTCTCCTGATGGAAGATCCATGATGTAAAATAAATTAAGGTAGATATATTTAACACAATGTGGAATTACATAAAAACATATATGACATTATTATCTAACATTCTGTAATTTGGTTTACAGGGCTGCTAAAAAAATTGTAAAGATTTTTATGGCATTCTATGGATAATAATATACTTAAGCAATATGGTTTACATATCTTATTAGCCTGAGACCTACATATAATTTTTTAAAGAGATGACCTATTTTTAAAATAATCTATTAATACAATATGACAAGTAATAATCTCCATTTTTAAATATAATACTTTGTCCTAGATTTTTTTTAAAAAAAGGTTATAAATTGAGGGGAGAGGAACCAGAAGGGATAACCAGTTTTCCTAGATGTATTCTAGGAAACATGCACCCTGTTCCTAAGGCAAAAAAATCAAGTCCCTTTTTTTCCCCCTTCTCATTTCACAAACTATCCTTCACCACCACGTTCATTATTTCACTTTTTGCTTAAAATTACTTCCTGTGAATTGTTTTCTCTCTTTCCTTTGCAGAATCAGATCTTTTGAAATATGCCCATGGAAAACAGGAGACACCGAGTTTTAGTTTATACAAATACATAAATGAAGTACTCACAATAGCACAATCAAATGTGACCATAAAAAAAATTTTTTTTTTAAATTTTAAAAAAATGTGACCATATATAAAACAAAAAGGATATTAATTTTTCTGAGTTTAGATGATAAAGTAGCTTCCCCAAAGGAGGATAGCGGTTTAGTGAGGGCACACATCCCAGGAGAATCAGCTTATGTTTGGCTCTGGTTATAGCAACATTAAGACGCCGCCAATCTTTCAATAGTTCACCAAGCTGAAAGGAATTGTAATTTTCATTCTTTGAGTTTTCTTATTTATTTGAGTTTTTTGAGCAGTTTTCAAAAACATATACTGCAAAAAAGATTCATCAACACATTTAAAATCCAGACAGTTGGAAAAACTTGCCCACAGTAACAACTTCAAGTATTTTATCGTGGATATGATATCCTAGCCATAATTTTAAATTATTAAATACATATAATAAAAATATACTAAAAATTTTAAAATATTAAATATATATAATACAGAATTGAAGTTAGGACTTCCCTGGTGGACCAGTGGTTAAGACTCCGTGCTCCCAATGCAGGGGGCCCGGGTTCGATCCCTGGTCGGGGAACTAGATCCCGCATACCACAACTAGGAGCCCACATGCTGCAACTAAAGATCCTGCACCCAGCAATGAAGATCCCAAGTGCCGCAACTAAGACCCAGCACCGCCAAATAAATAAATATTTTAAAAAAAAAAAGAATTGAAGTTATCTCCACTCAGTGTAGCATTGTTTTTTTTAAATATCTATGAAACAAGCTGTTTCTTTTTAAAAAAATTTTTTTAATAGATTTTATTTATTTATTGGCTGCGTTGAGTCTTCCTTTGCTGTGCACAGGCTTTCTCTAGTTGTGGTGAGCAGGGCTACTCTTTGTTGCGGTGTGAGGGCTTCCCATTGTGGTGGCTTCTCTTGTTGTGGAGCACAGGCTCTAGGCACGCAGGCTTCAGTAGTTGTGGCACACGGGCTTCAGTAGTTGTGGCTCACGGGCTCTAGAGCGCAGGCTCAGTAGTTGTGGCACATGGGCTTAGTTGCTCCATGGCATGTGGGATCTTCCCAGACCAGGGCTCGAACCTGTGGTCCCCTGCATTGGCAGGCGGATTCTCAACCACCATGCCACCAGGGAAGCCCCGGTGTAGCATTGTTTTTTAAGAGTAGTAGAAACTCGTCATAGTAGAAGACTCAGAGGAGTGGTTAAATATACCGTGACCCATATATACAGTAGAAAACTATGCATCTGTAAGAACAGAATGAAATCTCTGTGTAATGACATGGAAAGATCTCCAAGCTGTTAAGTGGAAAAAGCAAAGTCCAGAATAGTGTATATATTACCTTTTGTGCAAAAAAGGAGGGGAATATGAATACTGATTCATATCTTTAAGCATATGCTTAAAGAAACATAGAAGGTTACCAAAAAAACAAAAATAAAACAAAAACAAAAAACCAAACATGTGATTATCTGTGAGGGTAAGAACTAAGTAGAGGAACCGGGAAGAAGGGAGACTTTATACTATGTGTATTTTATTTCATTTATTTATTTTTGGCTGCACAGCGTGGCATGTGGGATCTTAGTTCGCTGACCAGGGATCAAACCCGCAGCCCCTGCATTGGAAGTGTGGAGTCTTAAACACTGGATGACGAGGCAAGTCCCTCTACTACATGTATCTTAAAAACCATATGAAGCTATCGCATAGTCAATAAAAATGAGTCAAGGAGAGATAAAAATGCAAAAAAACAAAACAAAGCCTGGAATTATCTATAAATTTGAAAGTATACCTAGGGAAGCCTGTATGTTTAAAAATGCTCCAAACTCGATAACCAAGAGGTAGAAGCAACCCAAATGTCCACTGATGGATAAATGGATAAACAAAATGTGGTATATACATGCAGTGGAATAATATTCAGCCTTTAAAAGGAAGGAAATTCTGACACATGCTACAACACGGATGAACCCTGAGGACATTATGATAAGTGAAATAAGCCACTTACAAATGGACAAATACCGTATGATTCCACTTATATGGAAAATTCACAGAATTCATAAAATTCTGTCAAATTCACAGAGACAGAAAGTGATTGCCAGGGAAAGGAGAGAGTGGGAATTAGGGAATTGCTCATGGGTATAGAATTTGTTTTGCAAAATGAAAACGTTCTGGAGATGTGTTGCACACACTGTAAATATACTTAATACTTGTGAATTGTATATTAAAAGATAGTTAAGAAGGTGATTTTTATGTTATGTGTTTTTTACCACAATTAAAAAAGAGAGAGGAAAATAAAAAAAAGAGAGGTAAATAATGTCCCAAACAAATATAAAATACAAATCAGACAACAAAGCAGAAAATACAATTAACTCACAGTTCCATCTTCATTACTTCTAACAAAAGATACTAGAATGATACTTTTGTCTCTTCCTTGGTATTTGTCTACAGTATTAACTTCGACCATCCCAAGAGAAGAATGTGCCAATAAATCATTGATGACTTTTAACTGTTGCCGGTATGGTGCAATGATACCAATATCAGAGGGATTACAACCAGCCTAAACAGAAAAGAACACAATTTAAAGTGAAAAAATCCTGACTTTCGTTATTTAAGCTTTACTAAATTTATTAAATGTTTACATAATGTGCCCAATTGATGTTTATAATACATGTTACTATCACAAGGAGTAAATACAATTATTGAGTTCACTCTAAGGCTATATCCACATTTCCTGAAATGAAATAATTTCCTCAAACATTGTTCCCTTGTTATTTAGAAGTTCATGGCAATATAATGGTTTGTATGCCACCAAAACAGTGTTGCCATACCAAAAAAAGTACAAAGAAATACATTTTACTTTCTGCTATCCCTTACACCAGAGGTTTCCAATTGCCAATCATACTGACTTCAGCACTAAATTGAAACAATCAGAATTATCTGATGTTACAAAGTTATCCTAAATGGAAACTCAAAATGCCATTACTGTATAAAAAATTACATGTCTTAGATAAATGTTCTCAAAATAAAAACAATCAGGCTTCATTCCTCTTTATCTTAATAAACAAAAGTTAACTTTAGAGCTAAAGTTCCTGGCATTATAATATTCTATTACTCTGCACCTTAATATTAATTAGCCCTCAAAATTAAATTCTATGTTACCTTAATAAAAATTGAGGTCAGGAAAACAACGAGTTTGGCTTCTGTTATATTACTGACACCTCCCTTTTCAACTTGTTCTGGTGCTGGAACCTAAATAGAAAAAATACGCATCCTGCTTGCAAAACAATCTCTGAAGTTAAGAGTACTGTCAGTACACAGGTGGCCATAGAGACGGTACTACCACATGTGGAAACAGATGAAAAATATCTTCATCTTAAAGTTGAAGGTAAAAGAATTAACAAAAATGAATGATATTAGTCACTTTCAGAAAGCCACCCAGAGGCAACCCATCTTAAACATGCTACATAGAGTTCAGACTAAAATCTCTATGAAAGCTGACCATACACTGGGCTTCACAAACTTTACTGTGTTATCCCCCATTTTATAGGAATCAAAGGTCAGAAGAGATGAGTAGCCCGCCCAAGCCTCACAATAAATCATGGCACTAGGATTCAAACTTAGATCTGGCTCTAATATCTGTGCCCTTTCCATTTTCTTGTTGATTTTCATACAAATAATGGAGCAATAAGGTTCCCCAATTTCTACCATACCTAGTAGAACTTTCAAAGGATTGTTTTGCTCCTACATCATTCCTTAGTAACCTTGATTAATTTTAATACAACTTATTTGGAATCCTGATGCCAAGAAAGAGGAAATGTGAGTAGCAAAAAAGACTCTGAAATATCACTGGTGAGGTTAAAAAATGGTAAATTATAACTAATAAATTAGAGTTGTGGTTTATAAAAGCAGTCATTTGTGAGATCAGTTTATGTGACTAAATATCCCAGAGCCTGCCTGCCCCTAGGTGTTAATTCTTCATCCTGAAACACTAAGGCAATGTCCAAGAGAATGAAAATCCCACCATGGTACACACATGATAATGCCCTATTTTTAACAACCAGCTGGCTCCACCCATCTTAATAACAAGAGATACACCTATTTTAGAATAACATGCATACATATAATTGGTCATTATATTTTTATTTGAACTTACATAGACTTCCAAATCAATAATGAGAAGCACTATATAAAACAAACTGTAGGAACATAGGGTCAAAACTTTGTTCTTAGTTCTCAGAAATAAGACTCAAGTCATTCAAAGTCCTTGTGCAGATTTTTTGTTTAATGACACATTTGCAAAGAGATCTTTAGATGCATATGGTGGGGGGAGGAGATATATGGGAAATCTCTGTACTTTTAGCTCAGTTTTGCTGTGGACCTAAAACTGCTCTAGAAAATAAAGTCTGTTTTTTTAAAAAAGGTCATCAAAAGAACATCAATTTATCGTATCTGCTGTCCATTTGTAAACCCAGACCTTTGACAATATCAATGCCAATTTCTTTTATCGGAAATGTAATTATATAGTTGAGTTCACTTTCTACCTTTCTGACTTCAAAAGCCAATTTTGACATCTATCAATCACCAGAATAAACCTCCCAAAGACAGTGAGTCTATAGAAAGAAAAGATTCTTTTGTGTTAAAGTACAAGAAGTACACTAGTTTTAACTGATAAGCTCTAAGGAAGCAATCGCTACTGAAAACTGAGGAATACAAATAACAGAGCAAAAGGAGAAAAACTAAAGAAAATGTTTGTTTTTTACCTTGTCTGTGTTAAGGAAACAAACAGGACTTTTTGGCTCGAAAACTTCAACCAGCCAAGGATTTTCAGAATAATCAGCATAAAACTCCAGTTCCAGCTTTACATCTTTAAAGTTAGGTAGGTTTATCACTGCATTGGCCACTTTGTCTGATCCACACTCCAGCTTTCCTTCGTATGTCAGTTTATTACTTAAGGACATAATTTTACTAAGGGAATTACAAAATAATTTTAGTTTTAGTGATGAACACAAATATAAAAATCACTCGTAGCTGACACTGTTACAAATACCTGTTCATTCTGTACTGCACGGTTAACTGTACGACAGCATTCTTATTCTGTTCCAGCCTCTTGAATAAGCTTTCACTCATGCCAAGAGCTCTGTCAACAAATCCAGTTCAGGCTTATCAGTGTACTGAAACTGTCCCTTAAAAAGAATCTAGTTTAAAATTGAAACCTCAACGTCTGCTTACCTTGCTTCGCAGTTTAGTACCAGGGGAGGAAGCTGCTGATGATCCCCCACCAACACAAATCTCCGTGAAAAAAAAAGTGGCCCTAGGCAAACTGGTTGGCTAATTTGAGAGGCTTCATCCACTATACAAAAATCAAAAGTTTTACGAGAAAATATGGGATGGTTTACTCCCATACATGTTGTTGCAACTATAAGCTAAAAAAAAATAGGGAAAATAGATCAGTTATTTAATATGTCCAAGAAATATACCTTGTTTTTCCCAGTTTTGAAATTAAAAGATCAAAAAAGAACTCTTTGTCCCCCAAAACAGGAATCCCCCAATATGATTGCAGAAACACATATAGCATACAAAAAATTTTAATTTTTTACTATAAATTTTTAAAAATCAAGTTAATTTTCCAGACACTATAACAATGCTCAAATTTTGATATTTCAAAATGGAAATCAGAAACATTCAAGAGGCAGTAAGTTAATGAATTTATTTTTTTAACGTCAACCAGGACTTTACTTCTGGGAAGATGGAGTACTTTTCCCTACTCCTCCCACAAAGTACAATGAAAAACCCTGGACATTATATAAATATAAAACTATAAACATAAAGACTGAAAGGCGGAGAAAAGGTAGACCAGCTAGGAACCTTGGGACACGAGGAACACCACAGTTCCCTGGGTTTTCCTTTTGCCTCACATATCCCAGATTTGGAGGTGATAAGACTAGGAACACAGGAATGCCAATGTATGCAGACCAAAAGAAGTTCCAACAAAAGCCAAAAGAACAGGAAAGGGATAGCCTAGCAGACAGAAAACTTATACAATAATCACTCAACTCTAGCCAAACACCACATAAAAAACTATGGCCTCAATAGAAATAAAAAAACAAAAATAAATGGGACCTAATCAAATTTATAAGCTTTTTCACAGCACAGAAAACCACAAATAAAACAAAAAGACAACCTACAGACGGGGAGAAAATATCTGCAAATGATGCGAACAACAAGGGCTTAATTTCCAAAATATACAAACAGCTTATACAACTCAATAACAAAAAAAAACAACCCAATCAAAAACTGGGCAGAAGGGACTTCCCTGGTGGTCCAGTGGTAAAGAATCCGCCTTACAATGCAGGGGACACCGCATTGATCCCGGGTCAGGGAACTAAGATCCCACATGCTGAGGGGCAACTAAGCCCACACGCTACAACTACTGAGCCCACGTGCCTCAACTTGAGAGCCTGCGTGCCACAACTAGAAAGAAGACCGAGCACGGCAACTAGAGAGAAGCCCGCACACCACAACGAAGAGCCTGTGCGCCACAACGAAAGATCCCGCACACTGCAACGAAGATCCTGCATGTCACAACTAAGACCTGACACAGCTAAAAATAAATAAATTAATTAATTTAATTTTTTAAAAAAAAGAACCACATCTCCTTTATTAAAAAAAAAAAAGTGGGTAGAAGACCTAAATAGACATTTCTCTAAAGAAGACATACAGATGGCCAATAGGCACATGAAAAGATGCTCAACATCACTAATTATTAGAGAAACACAAATCAAAACTACAACGAAGTACCACCTCACACAGATCAGAATAGACATCATTAAAAAGTCTACAAATAATAAATAATAAATGCTAGCGAGGGTGTGGAGAAAAGGAACCCCCCACACACACCGTTGGTAGGAATGTAAATTGGTGCAGCCACTGTGGAGAATAGTATGGAGGTTCCTTTAAAAACTAAAAATAGAGTCACCATATGATCCAGCAATCCCACTCCTGGGCATATATCTGGAGAAAACTCTAATTTGAAAACATACATGTACCCCTATGTTCATCGCAGCGCTATTTACAATAACCAAGACATGGAAACAACCTAAATATCCATCGACAGATGAATGGATAAAGATGTGGTATATGTATACAATGGAATATTACTCAGCCATAAAAAATGAAATAATGCCATCTGCAGCAACATGGATGGATCTAGATTTCATACTAAGTGAAGTAAGCCAGAAAGAAAGACAAATATCATATGATATCATTTACACGTGGAATCTAAAAAAATAATACAAATGAAATTATTTACAAAACAGAAACAGACTCACAGACATAGAAAACAAACTTACGGTTACCAAAGGGGAAAGGGTGGCTGGAGGGATAAATTAGGAGCGTAGGATTAACAGATACGCACTACTATATATAAAACAGAGAAATAACAAGGTCCTACTGTATGCACAGGGAACTATATACAACATCCTGTAATAAACCATAAAGGAAAAGGAAAAAAAAAAACACATGTTCAATCTAATAAAGATTTTAGAAACTCTAAAAAAACAAAACCAAAACATTATGGCCTTGCCCCCCTACCAATGCCAGCAAAGGTCAAGGGGGGATCCTAGACTTCCACCTGCCTGAGGCTGGAATAAGGCACCCCAATACCTTGCCAGGGTGGTGTCAGAGAGGTCAAGTCAGGATTTTAATCCCTCTTGGCTGGTAGTAACCCTCACCCGGCAATGTAGTGGAGACTGCGTGGGGAACCTAGACTTCCTTCCACCCCTATCCAACAGTAATGAGAAGCCTGTCACCTTCTGCATTAAAAGAGGCCAAGTAGGGATCCTGGACTTCAGCTCCCAGCTGGCAATAATGAGGTGGCATACACTCTTGCCCTACCAGGGTAGTGTTAGAGAAGCGAGCTAAAACAGCAGTTTTAAATAACACAATACAAAAATGTTCAGATTTCATCAAAAATCACTCGTTATATATAGAACCAGAAATATCTCAAACTGAATGAATATAAGACAATCAATAGATGACAGTGATGTTAGAATTACATGACAAAGATTTTAAAGCAGCCATGATAAGAATGTTTCAATGAACAATTATGAACACACTTGAATGAAAAGAAGAAGATATAAAATCTCAAGAAAATAAAAGTCTTGGCAAAGAAACAGAAGGTAAAAAGAAGAACCAAATGGAAATTTTAGAACTGAAACTAGAATAATTAGAATTTTAAAATCATGGAATAGGCTCAACAGCAAGGGACAGAGAAAAGAATCAGTGAACAAAGACATAGAAAAGTAGAAATTATACAGTCTGAATAACAGACAGAAATAGACTGAAAAAACAAAAACTACACAGAGCCTCATGGACCTGCAGGACATAAAGGATCCACCATTCATGTCTTCACAGTCCTAGCAGAAAAGAAAGAGGGAGGGGCTGAAAAAGCACTAGAAGAAATCATGGCTAAAAATGTCCTAAGTTTGGCAAGAGACATTAAATCTATAGATTCAATAAGCTGGGAAAACTCCAAACATGATAGAAAAAAATCCACTACAAGACATATCATAATTAAAATTCTAAAAACTAAAGAAAAGAAAAAATTCTGAAAAGGAGCCCAGGTAAACACCACCTTGCTACAAGGAAAAACATTCCAATTCAAAGGTCAGCATATTTCTCATCAGAAACCACGGAAGCCAGAAGAAAATGGCAGAATATTTTCCCAGTATAAAAGAAAAGAATTACATGTTTACCCAGAATCCTATAACTAGCAAAACTACCCTTCAGGAGTGAAGGGGAAGTTGAGACATTCTCACTTTGTATATCACTATCCACCTATCAGAATGGCCAAGATGAAAAATAGTTAACACCACCAAATGCTGACGAGGATCACTCACACTTTGCTGGTGGGAATGTAAAATGTTATAGCTTCTTTAGAAAACAGTTTGGTAGATTTTTTTAAAACTAAACATGCAACTACCAAATGACTCAGACACTGGACCTCTGAGCATTGATCCCAGAGATATGAAGACTTACAGTCACACAAAACCCTATACATGAATGCCTATAGCAGCTTTATTCGTAATAGCCCCAAACTGCAAACAATCCAGATGTTTTCCAATGGGTGAATGGTTAAACAAATTGTGGCGCATCCATACTATGGAACAATACTCACCAAAAAAAAGGAGCAAACTACTGATTGATACATGTAACAATCTGAATCTACAGAGCATTAGGCTAAGTGAAAAACACCAATCCCAAAAGATTACATACTGTATGTGAAACCAAGCAGGACCTTGTGGGGCCCTCCTAGGAACAAAAGCCTTTCCGGGTCCCCCATTTCTTATTTGAAGGATAAAGGCTTCAGCCTCCTCGATCTTCCCAGAGTTCCAAAGGGCATATTCAAACAGCTACTAATCAGGGAAATAGGGGATGCAGAAACAAAGGAGGAACAATCAAGAAACTATAGTGCAGGGATTAAAGAAGGATCCTGGTTCTTCCTCAAGGAATATAGGTTACAAATATCTTTGAGTTCCTTTTTTTTTTTAAAACTTTTAGTGCAGTATAGTTGATTTACAATGTTGTGTTCGTTTCTGCTGTACAGCAAAGTGAATCAGTTATACATATATCCACTGTTTTTTAGATTCTTTTCCCATATAGGCCATTACAGAGTATTGGGTTCCCTGTGCTATACAGTAGGTCCTTATTAGTCACCTATTTTATATATAGTAGTATGTATATGTCAATCCCATCTCCCAATTTATCCCTCCCCCGCTCCCTTGAGGTCTTCTGCAGGAAATAAGGCCGGCACCCAGGTGGAGGATAGTAACTTCAGGCTGAGCACAAGATTCCTGGAGCACCACCCTGTTACCTCACCACCAACCAACCAGAAGAAAGATACACACCCTGCAGCCCTCACCCCAAATTTTGCCTATAAAAACTTCTCCCTGAAAAGAGTTTGAGGTTTTTGAGCACGAGCTGCCTGGTCTCCTTGCTTGGCCCTGCAATAAACATTTCTCTGCTCCAAACTCTGACGTTTCAGTTTGTTTGGCCTCACTGTGTGTCCGGCACACAAACTTTTGTTTGATAACATATATTTCCACTTATATAACATTCTTGAAACGACAAAACTGTAGAAATGGAAAACAGAAAAGTGGTTATCAGGAGTCAAGGAATGAGTAGGCAGGAAAGAAGTGGGCATAGTTATAAAAGTACAACGAGAGTGATCCTTGTGGTAATGGAACTATTCTGTATGTAGACTGTATCACTGTCAATATCCTTGTGATATTTTACTTTAGTTTTGCAAAATGTTACTACTGGGCAAAGGGTATACATAATCTCCCTGTATTATTTCTGTCTACTGTATGTGAATCTATAATTATCTCAAAATAAAAACTTTTAATTTAAAAAAGTAAATCAGACATACATCTTAGCCACTTCAAAATTTTTCAATAATTGGGATAGATATTAGACAAAAGAGTTGTTAAGAAGAGTCTATTAAAATCTATTTTAGATAATTTTTAAGACAAAAATATCAGTTAAGACTTCCCAGTAAAAATACATACAGACATTAAATAAAAATTAGGTTCTATATCAAAGCCTAAAAATACCTATCACAAGACTATTCATATACCATTACTTCTAATTCAAACTCACTAAAAAATCCTGATTATTAGTTTTCTAGGTGTGACACTATAATATAATAAGAAATACACATTTGGTCTTCCTTCTGGTTCTTGACCCAGAGCTCCTAAAACCCTTGGAATTCCCTGATTGCTGGGGTGAGGGGAACATCTTTCGTTATTCATAAGTCCCTTTTAATCATACCTGAGTTTATGCTAATGAGCTGACTTTCTTGAGTTCTGTGAGCCATTCTAGCAAATTATAGAATCCAAGGAGGAGGACACAGGAACCCCCAAGCTGGGCACAGGAGGCTTGAACTCGCAATTGAGAACTGAAGTAGGGGGCAGTCTTGTGGGACTGAGTCCTTAACCTGTGGAGTCTGCACTAACTCCACGTAGTCAGTGTCAGAAGTGTGAGTAGACAGAAACAGAGTTTTCTTTTACTAGGATATTTTAAACTAGAAGATGGGAGCCCTGAATAATAAACCAGAAACCGTATTTCAGTTCAGAAGCAAAGAACAAACTATAAACTCATAAACTGGTCCTGTGGTTTATATAAATTAATCATGTGCAAATTTGGTCAATGCAATTAAATTTCCCAACGTACCATTTCTCCCCTCATTCTGGCTACAAAAATTACTGTCAGTATTATTATACAATAATTGTACTTACTTGACTATTGTAGAGTTCTTCTAGAAGAGCTAAGGAGCTAATGGATTTTGATCTGCAAATATCCTCCTCTGTAAATTTCTGGATATCTGGATGTACCTTCTGAGTCTGACCCAAGCGCAAAAATCCAATTTTAAACTTTGCTAACTTCAAAAGAATATTGTCAACAGCCGAGTGTGTATAGCTGGTCAACAAAACACTAAAACCACAGGCATAGAGAATTCTTACCTAATAATGAATAAAAGAAAGGAAAACAGCATTACTTTTAACTCCTGGTAATTTTTAACATTTATATTTTTTGAATAGAATTAGAAAACTTAATAGGAAGCATATCTAAGAGCTGAGCCAAGTAACTTTTTAAAAAACTATATAGCCAAAATGTTTTATGAAAAAAACAAAGCATTATTATCATGTTATTAATGATATGTTAATAATAATATATTATGTCATAATAAAATTGAATACAAATACACTTTGACTAGTGCCTGGCACACAGTATCAGTCAATAAATATTTGCTGCCGTCATTATGATTATTCTAAGACTGCTCAGTAATTTACTGACATGAAAAAAAAATTCAAGAAAACGCTATTTCAACCGCCTCTGTACAACTTATCATTTTTTAAAGGGAAGGAAAACATACATATAACAACAACAGAAGGAGATTTTAGACAATCTTACATGCAAGATATCTACAAGGTGATCACAACTATTGGTAATTTAGGTTTTCTATTTCTCATGTCACTTTTAGTTTGAAGTAAAGGCATTTTGACTTAAAATTCAGCCCTTTTTATATCCAATATCACATTCTCTGAACCAAGGAGAAGCTGATTTAAATATTCAGTTTCTAAGCAAAAGAATAATAACCTTACAAGAGTACATATTGTAGTTGTTTTTCCTGTTCCAGGCATACCCACGATGAGGGTGTAGTCTTTTGAAAGAAGTACCTTTTTCATGGCTTGCCTCTGAGGCTTATTCAAACCTACATTTAAATTTAAAAATAACAGGAAAAAGAGTGTTGAATTTCACTGAGCACCTTAACTATTTTACAAGAAAAGCTGACTCTATTCTAGTCTGTTCTTCAATACATCTTTTCAAAGTAAGGAAATATCATGGTGACAGTAAAGGTCACAGGTAAACTAATTCCAAAGAGATGCTGTCTAAAAGTTGTAATTACAAGTTTATAAATTATTAAAGGACTTCCCTGGTGGCGCAGTGGTTAAGAATCCACCTGCCAATGCAGGGGACACAGGTTCAAGCCCTGGTCCGGGAAGATCCCACATGACACGGAGCAATTAAGCCCATGCGCCACAGCTACTGAGCCTGTGCTCTAGAGCTCACGAGCCACAACTACTGAGCCCGTGTGCCACAACTACTGAAGCCCGGGCGCCTAGAGCCCGTGCTCCGCAACAAGAGAAGACACAGCAATGAGAAGCCCACGCACCGCAACAAAGAGTAGCCCCCAGCTAGCCGCAGCTAGAGAAAGCCCGTGCGCAGCAACAATAGACTCAACTCAGCCAAAAATAAATAAATAAATTTATTTTTTTTTAAGTATTAAAATGCTAGACTATAATATAGATTAAATTATAAATAGAACCAAGAAAAATTAATGGATGCAGACACGCTGATTATAACATACCTTTTAGAATGCAGGCAACTGTGTCCTTTGCATCATGTGGAAGAACAGAACTGAGGTAGGATATAAACTGCGGTTCGCGAAAGTCAATGATTAAATCTCGAAGTTTTTGACTGAAAAGAAAAAAAAAGCTTTTTTTTACTCCACGTTCCTTAGGAAAGTGGAGCAAAATTCAGATTCATTTATTGTTACAAACCTGACAGAAGTATTTTCCATCAGTTTAGAAAGATTTCCTAATGGGGTATCTATATTACAATGTTTTTCTTCCTGGTCCAATCTGAACAAAGTTGATTCTGGGAGTCCTGACAAGTTCCTAAAACAGAAAACAGATGTACATGAATGTTTTTCATTTAACATAGTCAGTGGGTCTGTATAAGAAATATGCTGCTGTCTGCTAAAAGAGTAAATGAGCCAGAATTGCTATTAAAATGGCTACCAGCCCCTAATACATACTTGCCAACCAGAGACAGGATGAGGCCCTGGATTGGTGGGAAAAGGGAGAAGGGGAAGGCACCAAAGTCAAAGCAGTTAATAATTGGGAACCTACAACATTTGCTAACAACTCAGTTGGACCTGGGCAAGTTCGACCTGGGCAATTCAGCCTGGGCTCACCACCCCAGAAGGATCCTAAGCATACGGCTCCTCCCTCCCCCAGCCTGGAGTACAGGTCTCTTTCCCGACAGCTTCTCCCACTCCTCTATCAGCCCCTAAACCATGATGTTCCCTAGGTCCCCTCCCTGGTCCTGTGTACTCTTCTTTCTTGTCATTTTTCCTCTGGTCCCATGCCCCTATGTGGGTCTAAATCCCAACTCTACATCTTCAGGCCTGACCTCACATTCCTCTCCCACCCTGTTTCTCATCCAAGCTTCAGGTTTGGATATCCAGCAAACAGCAAGATATTTATCCCCACTTAGTTAAAACCCAGGCTATGAAAGTTCAATTTTTCAAAACTGAACAACTCTTTATTCCAGCTGAACCCGATCCTTCTTCTGTGGTCCTGACCTCAATTAATGGCTCTTGCATCCACACAGCTGTCTTGATCCTTCCCTCTTCCTCACTCTCTTCCAACCCTGCACACTCGATCAGGATCCCATGTCAGACAGTTTTACTTTCTAAATACTTCTCAAAGTCATTCCACCTTCTCTGTCAAAACTACCCTGCCCTCAATCACCTCAAGCCTGGGCCACTACAACAGATGCCTGACTTTTCGGCTTTCAGTTTTGCCTCCATTAATTAACTCTATTCTCCACAGTGCATCCAAAGAAAAATGCAAATCTGATTATTATCATTCTTCTGTTTAAAACTCTTCAGTACATCTGAAAAAGTAAAGTCAGAACTTCTTAATATGGTATATAAGACCTTCTATGACCTGACCTCTCCAATCATTCCCTTCTTTATCTTTTACATTCCAGAAACTAATTATTACCTGTACTTTCCTGAACACTCCACTTCATACCATCAGGTCTTTCCACACCCTGTTCCCTCTGTTTGATATACTCCTCTCACACTGCTTCATCAGGCTAATTTATTCACCCACAGGGTGAAGATCTGGAATGACCTTTTTCACAAAGCCTTCCCTGAGCCTCCTAAAACTGGGTTAAATGCCTCTCCTCTGTGTTCCCATCAATCCAAACACTTGTCATATTAGACCAAAAACATATTTATTTATTTGTTACCCACAAGACTATGAGTTCCTCAAGGGTTTACAAAGCACGTAATACATGTTAGGTGCCAAATAAATACCTCAAAGGACTGACTGCAGGGATTCCTAAGAAACAACAGAAATATCACAGCTGATACTCCGATATCATGAAAGCTAGGCTAGGACTGGTTATGGCTTAACTAGGATTACTGATTAGCAGAGAGCAAGCCTGGACATTTCCACTGCATCCCAATTACTGATCTCCATCCACTAAGAAATGTGACGCATGCCGGCACTTAAATGCAAGAAAGGCTGGGGGTCCAGGAAGAAGGGAATATGGATTTTTTTTTTTTTTTTTTGCGGTACGCGGGCCTCTCACTGTTGCGGCCTCTCCCGTTGCGGAGCACAGGCTCCGGACGCGCAGGCTCGGCGGCCATGGCTCACGGGCCCAGCCATTCCGCGGCATGTGGGATCTTACCAGACCGAGGCACGAACCTGTGTCCCCTGCATCGGCAGGCGGACTCTCAACCACTGCGCCACCAGGGAAGCCCGGGAATATGGATATTAACAAATATGGATATTAGTTTCTACCACAAATTTTCATACCGACTTTTCTATTTAATTAATATTATTAAATTAACTCACTTTGTTTTAACTTATACTTTATAAATATAAAGTATTTACAACTCTAAATGGAAAAACGCATCATCTTTAAAAAAATGAGGGCTTCCCTGGTGGTACAGTGGTTAAGAATCCACCTGCCAACGCAGGGGACACGGGTTCAATCCCTGATCTGGGAAGATCCCACATGCCACGAAGCAACTAAGCCCATGCTCCACAATTACTGAGCCTGCGCTCTAGAGCCCGCGTGCCACAACTACTGAAGCCCACGCACCTAGAGCCCGTGCTTCGCCACAAGAGAAGCTACCGCAATGAGAAGCCCACACGCCGCAACTAGAGAAAGCCCACACGCAGCAACAAAGACCCAACGCAGACAAAAAATAATAACAATAATAAAATTATAAAAATAAAATATTTTAAAAAAAGGAGAGAATGAAACGGTGAGTGCCCAGAGTGCTAAGAAGGAGAAATAAGCTTTACAGTCAACACAGGGCATCTGTCCTGCCTGCTGTACACATGGTTGTGAGAATCTGATAAGATTACATCCACATTAGCACTATGGAATGTAATGTATTAAACAAAAGTTTAGCAGTTGGATAATTGCTAAATGCCACTGAACTCTACATTTAAAGTGGTTAATGGTTAATTTTATGTTATGTGAATTTTATCTAAATTTTTTTTAAAAGGCATGGAGTACTGGTACATGCCACTACATGAAGATGATCCTCAAAAACAGTACGCTAAGTGAAAAAAGCCAGTCACAAAAGACCACATATTGTATGATCCCATTTATGTGAAATGTTCAGAAGAGGCAAATCTATAAAGATAGAAAGGGAACTGGTGGTTGCCTGGGGCAGGGGGTGTGACTACAGGATACAGGGAGTCTTTTGCGGGTGATGAATATGGTCTAAAATTGATTTTAGTGCTGACTGCACAGCTCTGTGAATATACTAACCATCACTGAATTATACACTTTAAATGGATGAACCATATGGTATATGTTTACATATCAATAAAGCTTTATCCCCCCCACCCAAAAAGGGAACATTTCATTACCTGTCTAATAAACAGGTTACAGTTGTCATGTTAATCTCCTTCACGTACCCCCTAGACAAAGCAAACAATGTTCTCTCTTCTCCACTTAAAATAATTCTGTCACCTGCCATTAGATTTGTGACAGGCATGACACCATTTTTATGTTGGAAATTATGTAAATATTGTCCATCACAAACTGTCTTTACATGTTCTGTTCTAATCAGGTTCCCAATGCAGCTGCCACTCTCCTCCCTATGAGAGAGAAAGAAAAAGAGAAATTAGTTTTAAAATAATCTCTCAGGACTTCCCTGGCAGTCCAGTGGTTAAGACTCATGCTTCCACTGCAGGGGGCACAGGTTTGATCCCTGGTCGGGGAACTAAGATCCTGCATGCATGCGACAAGGCCAAAAAAAAAAGAAAATCTCTCATCACCAGATCTCTAGAAAGGTGCTAGGGAGCACCTCCCTTGTTGCACCCACAGTCTGGGATTTATTTTTGTTAAATATTTATTTATTTATTTGGCTGCATCAGGTCTTAGTTGTGGCACGTGGGCTCTAGAGTGCTCGGGCTTAGTTTTCCTGAGGCATGTGGGATCTTAGTTCCCAGACCAGGGATTGAACCCAAATCCCCTGCATTGGAAGGCGAATTCTTAACCACTGGACCACCAGGGAAGTCCCTGAGATTTCTGAACAACTTGCATATCAGCACTTTGATTCTTGACTGACACCCCACCTCCTGTGCTGATACACATATAACACTACAGAAGACAAATCGTAGTAACCTGACTCTGAACCTGAAGTGAAGAAAGTAGTAACGTTATTTCTTTACTGTTTATAAGAGAATTTATAATTATCGTTACTAAAACAATGGCAAGCAAAGTGATAAGTCCACTGCCTCTTAGAAGTAAGCATTAAGCATTTACAAACTCTCAGGCATTACTATTATACTAGAGAAGCTTGCTGGCGCGTACACTGAACGTATTTACTGTACTTATGTAGTCTGTTGAAAATGACTTAAACTTTGTCCACTGTAATGGTGCCTTGTGTTAAAGTCTAGTATTAAGGAAATAAAAATCTAAGGTCTAAAGTCACATTATTATCAATATTCATTCTGGAAAGAAAGAAATGGATCAAAAGCAACTAAATATGACATAAAGAAATATACTATGCAAAGACATAGAAAGTTATAACTTTACAAGTAACTTGTAAAAGAACGGATCTCACAAAATACAATATTGACCCACTTTAGAAAATGTGACTCTCTATCAAAACTTACAAAAATAAAGACTTTCAAAATGCTAGTATTTAAAATATTAAGTAAAACTTCATTAATTTCCACTGTACCAATATGCTAAAATTCACCTTATGATATACTCAAGTTTATAATCTTCTCACTGATGAAAAAGGATTTAATTTCACTAGTAATTTTTTAAGTAAGATTTCTTGAGGTTTATTTATTTACGTATTTGTATATTTATCTATTTTGGCCGTGCCACATGGCATGCGGGATCTTAGTCGTCCGCCCGCCCCACACCCTAAGGAGTGGAAGCGAGGAGTCTTAACCACTGGACCGCCAGAGAAGTCTCAAGGTATATTTAATCTACTGAAAATAACAATGGTGCTCTACTTAGAAACAATTCACTGACAGCCATCTGGAGTTGGCATGAATATACGAAACTGCATGGCTTTAACATGCTACATAGCCTGTATTTGTCATGAATTACACATTTCATACCACTGGCTAATCCAAATTACTGAAGTTTTACTGTATTAAATGGACCACTTACATATCTGAAGCAGGCGTTAACCATATGGTTTGGTAATTTTTTTTATTATGCTTTGACTGTGACTCCAGGGTTAACATAAGACACCAAAGGCTGAAATACTCTAAGTGTGTAAGTTTTAGATGCTGGGTTTCTTCTTTTATTTTGGGCTGCATGCTGGTCAGGACTGAACTGTCATCCATCTGTTGTTCAACCGCTCTAAAGATAAAGTTCCAAGTCAGAGATGCATATGAAACATTTCACTGGCTGGTTATGAAATGAGGCATTTCTAAAATAAATACACATATATGATGATCATCATAACTTATAACCACAGCCCCTAATTTTCTTTTAAAGTCATTTCAACATTTCATAAGCCAAATGGCTTTTTACAAAACAAAATGCCCTAGAAACTCAATACTGCATTATTTTGCCTTGAATGACTGTTCCCCTAACAAGTGCTGAAGTTTCATTATAGCCCAGTCTTCATTCCTATATATAGCAAGTTTCGGCTTTTTGTAGGATTGCATTTCTCAAAATCACAGTATTTGTACATCCAGCTCTGTGCCATTAAGAAAGTCAACATAAAAACATGGAGAACCATGTGGAGTATCAATTTTGCTCAATATTAATTTTGAATTTTTATATAGAAACAAATACATTATAGGATAGCATATAAAACATGGAGAGTAAAACTTAAGAGTTCAAAAATATGTGCTTGTACTATAGGCCCAGATTTCCCATGGTTCACAGTCTCTGCCATTAAGAGATCTTTTGATACAATACAGTTGACCCTTGAATAACATGGGACTGAACTCTATGGGTCCACTTATACGTGGACTTTTTTCAATAGTAAATACTACAGTACTAAATGATCTGAGGTTGGCTAAATACAGGAATGTGGAAGAATCTCGTAATATGAAGGGCCATCTATAAGTTATACTAAGATTTTCAACTGCAGGGAGGGTTGCCACCCCCAACCCCAGTGTTGTTCAAGGGTCAACTGTACTTTTAAAACTCCTTTATGTGAATTTTCAGGCTGATTTAGAACTTTGGTTCTGATTTGATCTTGTTTCCTAGTCTGAATTACATCTAACTACCTTCTTGTTTCCTCCAAAACTCTCACTGGCTATGAAGGTGTCAATACATATGATTGCTCACAAGACAGCTAATAAACTTCCCATATGTAGAAAAACAGACATATATAAGTAAGACAAGTCTACTGAATCATATCAAAGTGTCTGGAAGAACAAATTTCCCTATTTTGAGCTACAAAAGGTTTGAAATTAAAATATCAACTAAGAAAGGGAAGATTTCTTGAAATATCATTTAAGAAAAGCTGTATTAACAATGCCTATACTACATCTTTCTTAAATAGGTTCCATAAGTTCTACAATTATTTCATTTCCCCAGGAACTATATGCAGCAAGATTAAAATATTCACTTTTAGAAAAAGTTTTAAAAGCATTCTACCTCTCCAAGGAAAGAGGCTTGTTATATAATATGAACTAGCTGTGCTTGGTTTTTTTTTTTTCTATTCCCTTTGTTTTAAATAACCAAAATGAAACCATCAATGCCAGACCAGACAACAATGTAAAATCATTCTGAGTTGAATACTTACTTAACTGGAATTAATACTTTTGGAAGACAGTGTGTTTACCTGCTATAAAGAGCACAGTTGCCCATCTGTGAGCAATATTTACAGGTTTGCTGTTCCTCAATTATTTGTGGCAAAGGAGCAAGCTTTGTCTTCTCCTCTCCAGTAGCAGATTTGTTAATACGATGAAACAAAGAGAATGCCATCTGGTTTCTTAGCCTTAATAATTCTATGAGGGAAAAAAGGATGGGTGTTTTTTAAGAATTAAGTAAAGTTTATTATACATCTTTTCCATTATATATAACTTTCAGATTCAAAAACATAAAAAAGGAAAGAACAACATTCATATTTCCCACTATACTAAAATAACCACTGATAACATTTTGGTATATTTCCTTCAATTTTTGTTCACTTGATAAGTTCTTTGAATAACCATGAATCTCATAAGTAGTAAATATTGTGAAGCTGGTGTTTTACTGGCTGAATGCTAAGGACAAATACAGCTATCTAGAGTGTCTTGAATGTAAGACAGCAAGTTTAAAATAAAGTTTTATATAGTAAAATATTTTTAATTTATTTTTTAATGTATAGTTGATTTACAATGTTGTGTTAATTTCCACTGTACAGCAAAATGATTCAGTTATACATATATATACATTCTTTTTCATATTCTTTTCCATTATGGTTTACCACAGGATACTGAATATAGTTCCACGTGCCATACAGTAGGACCTTATTGTTTATCCATTCTATATATAATACTTTGCATCTGCTAATCCCAAACTAAACGTCCATTGACAGATGACTACATAAAGAAGATGCGGGGCTTCCCTGGTAGCGCAGTGGTTAAGAATCCGCCTGCCAATACACGGGACACCCTGGTCCGGGAAGATCCCACATGCTGCGGAGCAACTAAGCCCGTGCACCACAACTACTGAGCCTGCACTCTAGAGCCCACAAGCAACAACTACTGAGCCTGTGTGCCACAACTACTGAAGCCCGCGTGCCTAGAGCCCATGCTCCACAACAAGAGAAGCCACCGCAATGAGAAGCCCACACACCACAACAAACAGTAGCCCCCGCTCGCCGCAACTAGAGAAAGCCCGCACACAGCAACGGAGACCCAACACAGCCAAAAATAAATAAAATTAAAGAAGATGTGATACATACACACACACACACACACACACACACACATCCATCGAATACTACTCAGCCGTAAAAAAAGAATGAAATAATGCCATTTGCAGCAACATGGATGGACCTAGAAGTTATCATACTAAGTGAAGTGAGTCAGACAAAGAAAGACCAATACCGTATGATATCACTTATTGTGGAATCTAAAATATGACCTAAATGAACTTATATAGTAAAAAGGTTAATAGTGTTTTCAACTATACAGTATATTGTTCAAATTCTTTTTTTTTTTTGGCCACGCCGCATGGCTTGCAGGATCCCAGTTCCCCGACGAGGGATGGAACCCAGGCCCTCAGCAGTGCAAGCGGGGAGTTCTAACCACTAGATCACCAGGGAGTTCCCTAAAATTCTTTTTTTTAAAAAAGCACCACAACTTACCAATTACAACCTGTTTTAGGCCTAGCGATGGCAGTGAGTCATTGTCAGGTATAAACGTGTGTCACCAAAAATTGAAGGAAAAAACCAACCAACAAAACCCAGAGAAGTAAAATTGAGAGAAAACAGCTCCACCTCTTTTATCGAGATGGTTGGCAGGTACAGGATACATCTGGCCGGTCTTCAGGTAGAGGAGCAGGCCAGCCTCTGGATCAGCTCTCCTCTCTTGGCTTAGCAGTGTGTACAGAACAAGCTGTGAAAACATGGTATATTTCATCAAATGAAACTTTAACTTTCTATAGTTACATACATGTTTTGCAATCAATACATACTGTAATTTTAAAATCAAAAGGTGAATCAAGCTACTTCCATTTTGAAAATAACATGATCCAAATTTAGTAAAGGTAATACAATAAATTCAAAGTCAAATATTTAATTTCCACAAAACATAGTATATGCTTCTCAGTTTTACACAGACAAAAAAGAAATATTTAGAATTTTTCTTAGATGGTAAATAATCTCCAATAAGTTAAAGAGGGAAATTAATCAAGCTATGTTTTCCATTTTGAAGTTGTCTTCAGACAGTATTTTCCCTGTTTAAAATGAGTGGATTAAACACTAAAATGCATATTATTTATGTCATAGTTACTGTGACAACTAAATGAGACTAACTCTACTAACAGTTTACTGGGTTTTTTTCCAGAGCAGGAGGGAGCATTAAGTGCTTTAAGTTTATGTGGCGCTCTTCAGAGAAACCATCTAAGACAAGTTAGAAATAGCTCCTTTAGTTCATGGAAACACCTTAGCAGCAACATTTGAGCCTATGTAGCATGTTTTGGGATGTCTTCTTATAAGCACTCCATTTGTGTTGCCTGATACAGCATAAGTAACCAAATAAAACTTTTAAAAATTAAAATGAACTCATAAATGACAGGGTGAAGCCTTGGGGCTGTGGACCAAGGGAGTCAACCCTAACTAATGGTCCATCTATGTTAAGTTTTTCCCTTCACGGGAACTGAGGCAGAAGGAAGAGGATTCTGCTTCTGGGACTTATTAAAAGGAAAAAATATCTGAAATGAAATTCCCTTCATATTATGATAAAAGGAAGCCGGACTGCAATTTTACAACACTGTTATAATCCAACTATATCACAAGTGAAATAGGTCTCTGTGAGTTGGTTTAGAGATCACAGCTCCATATAATATTTTTCCTTTAGAAAATGTGTTTCAGGGGGACTTCCCTGGTTGTCCTCTGGTTAAGACTCCACACTCCCAATGCAAGGAGCACCGGTTTGATCCCTGATCAGGGAACACAGATCCCACATGCCGTGCAGCACGGCCAAAAAAAAAAAAAACAAGAAAATGTTTCTAATGTCACATTAATGACTTAGAAATGAATTTTTAGAATACAATCCATTTATAAAATAAAGATCTTCCTTAACTAAAGTTAGTTTATAACATAAACTTTTTCTGTATTACCAAAGTGAGAAGTCAAATCTCCTAAAAGGTATATGTATACATATAGCTGATTCACTTTGTTATACAGCAGAAACTAACACAACAATGTAAAGCAATTATACTCCAATAAATATGTTAAAAAATATATATATACATAACAAAAAAGGAAGTGATTTAAAACCTTTAATGAAAAATTATACCTGGATTTAATATTCTTTTGCTTATGCACTAGTAATTATATTCATTAAAGTTTTAATTTGAAGAAAAAAAAAATTCCTAAAAGGGGAGATCTATGTCTTTCCTCATCCACAATATCTATCTATCTATTTACCTATCTATCTATGTATATATCTCAATGAATTACTATAATTATTCTTTCAATGTCTCTTTGTTTCTTACTCAATGAATATGCAATATGCACTTTATTTGTTTGAGCCTTGTCCAAATCATTTTTCCTGTTTTTAAATATGATAAACACCACTGTATTCTTAAAAGTTCTTCTTCCAGCTTCTATTCTTGCAAAGATAAAAGTTCCAACTGAACAAAATTAAATACAGTAATATTCTTTGCCTTGAAGGCACTACAATTTAGAGCAGTGGCCTTAGAAGAAAGGTCTTTAAATCTAGACCACTTTAGATGCTGAAATGCTTTTGTATTTCTCTTCCTTTTAGCATTCAGAAGTGATTTCAAACAAACTTGTCCTTAAAAACACAAGTAAAAATTTTCAGCCTCACGTACACAAAATACATTTCTTCAAATCTTTGACTTCAAAATAGCTTTTCTTGGGCTTCCCTGGTGGTGCAGAGGTTAAGAATCCACCTGCCAATGCAGGCGACACAGGTTCGAGCCCTGGTCCGGGAAGATCCCACATGCTGCAGAGCAACTAAGCCCGGGCGCTACAAGTACTGAGCCTGCACTCTAGGGCCCGCGAGCCACAGCTATTGAGCCCATGCACCACAATTACTGAAGCCTGCGCGCCTAGAGCCCGTGCTCCACAACAAGAGAAGCCACCACAATGAGAAGCCCGTCGATGCAACTAGAGAAGGCCCACGTGCAGCAACGAAGACCCAACACAGCCAAAAATAAATAAATTTAAAAAATAAATAAAAATTTTTTAAAAACAGCTTTTCTTCTATCTAGACATGATTTTCCTTTCACAAGAAGGCTTTAATCTAGCCAAGTCTTTGTTCATAATTTCAGCCATTTCTGTTTTACCAAAGTGAAAAATTCAAGTCTTCTGATAGGGGAAGCCTAATTTTTCCTCTACCTCCAGTATCTGTAAAACCCAATGATAGGTGAAACAACAAGGTTACCCTATTTTTCATTCCCAAATGGAAAAGCTTTTGTGAGAACCTTTGGTGCTTGGTACACAATTAAGAATAGCAAGAAAGATTTAATAAGGGAAGATCTTGTTAATCCCTGATTATACAATTCAGTACTTTGAATCTGCACCTATTTTACATAAAATCTGCTGAAATAAAATGTGAAAATTCCATGGGCAAAAGGAAGTTTAAGTTATATTACAAATGCTATGTTATTTGTTATATTATTTGTTCCTTTAATACTTATTATACCATAAAAATACAATAATGTTACTACTTTTAGTTTTATCTTTGCTTATTTAAAAGTGTCTAGGGGACTTCCCTCGTGGTCCAGTGGTTGAGACTCCACGCTTCCACTGCAGGGGGCTCGGGTTCGATCCCTGGTGGGGGAACTAAGATCCCATGTGCCACGAGTGCAGCCAAAATAAAATAAAATAAATTAAAAAAAAAAAAGTGTCTAGAACATACCATAGACTGCCAATGTGGAGGTTGGCAGAGGGAATGGAAATAATTAGAAAAAATAGAACTTTATGTTAGTTTCTTTGATTTGTTAACTCACTATAATTAATATAAATTTCAGGTCATTTTGAAGGACAACAGAAGACATATTTACCAAGGAGAAGATGATTAAGAAAACTTGAATTTAACTTAATGGTAAGATACAGTTCTATATTTCATTTTAAATAAAAATCAATATATTGGGACTTCCCTGGTGGTCCAATGGGCAAGACTCCACGCTCCCAACAAAGGGGGCCCAGGTTCAATCCCTGGTCGGGGAACTAGATGCCACATATATGCCACAACTAGGAAGCCCTCATGCCGCAACTAAACATGCTGTAACGAAGATCCCACCTGCCGCAACTAAGACCCGGCGCAGCCAAAATAAATAAATAAATATATTTTTTTTAAAAAGAACAATGGGGCTTCCCTGGTGGCGCAGTGGTTGAGGGTCCACCTGCCGATGCAGGGGACACGGATTCGTGCCCCGGTCTGGGAAGATCCCACATGCCATGGAGCGGCTGGGCCCGTGAGCCATGGCCGCTGACCCTGTGCGTCCGGTGCCTGTGCTCCGCAACGGGAGAGGTCAAAACAGTGAGAGGCCTGCGTACCGCAAAAAAATAAAAAATAAAATAAAATAAAATTGTAAAAGAACAATGGGACATTTTTTAAAAAAAAAATCAACATCATTGGATTAAAGGTCAGAAGTAAAAGAATAAATTTACACTGCTGTTTCCTAAAGAGTATCCTATGTAGATGTTACATGAAAACAGTAGCTCTGTGGTAAATTAGGTTTAGGAAATGCTGGGTTAAATTAAAAATCACCTGAATTGAATCAAAATATATAAAGCGACTACTTTTCAAACATATTAAAAAAATTTAAATATATTACACACTCATAATTTTCTTATTAATATTTATACCTGACTACGGTGTTCAATAGAATTTGATTCTTTGCCAGTTTTAAGTTCCAGTGGCATTATCTTATATTTCGTTTTACATCCTCTATGTATCTTCACGCCAACTGTAACATCTATTTTGCCCTTCAATCCAAACCTAGGAGACCAAATGCTTTCTTCAATATCCAGTGAGTTTATAACTTCGATATTACATGTTGAATTACCGTCACTACCATCACTTGGCCTAAAAAACAAAACACAAAGATATTTAATTAATTAGAAATATTTAACTAAAATATTTAATTGAATTGAATTAGAACACTTAGCTCATTTCTTATATGCTGGCATTGACTCTCTACTGCATGCACGGAATGTGGGGATGGGAAGGAGTCTACAGACATTTATGGCAGTGATTCTCAAAGTATGCTTCCTGGATGAGTAGCATCAGCACCACCCAGGGAATGTGTCATAAATGCAAATTATCAGGCCCCATTCCAGACCAACAGGTGAGGCCCAGAATTTGTTTAGCAAACTCTCCAAGTGATTCTGATGCACAGGCAAGTTTGAATCCTATCAGTTCTAACTCATAATTTATTTATTTATTATTTTTATTGGAGTATCGTTGCTTTACAATTCTGTGTTAGCCTCCACTGCACAACAAAATGAATCAGCCATACACATACAGAGAGATATCCCCTCCCTTTTGGACTTCCTTCCCATTTAGGCTACCACAGTGCATTAGGTGGAGTTCCCTGTGCTATACAGTATGTTCCCATCAGTTGTCTATTTTATACATAGTATCAATACTGTATATGTGTTAATCCCAGTCTCCCAATTCCTCCCACCCCACCCCTTTCCCCCTTGGTGTCCATACATTTGTTCTCTACGTCTGTGTCTCTATTTATGCTTTGCATATAAGATCATCTGTACCATTTTTCTAGATTCCACATATATGCGTTACTATACGACATTTGTTTTTCTCTTACTTCACTCTGTATGACACTTTCTAGGTCCATCCACGTCTCTACAAATGACCCAATTTCATTCCTTTTTGTGGCTGCTAACTCATATAATTTAAATTTTCTTAATATTTATCGTCTGTCCCTTTCAGTTCATTCCCACAATAATCTTCCTAACTCAGGCCTTTATTTCCTCAAGTCTATCTATATTACAATGCAAAAGTCTCACTCCTTGGACTGCTGGAGCCACTATGACAGTCTGAATATTCTGATGTACAATTATTACACAGATTAACATATAATGGCTTGCACGTGGTTGCACCCTCGGTAACAAGGGATGTGTTTTTCCATGTAACACCATATTAACCTGAGTAAGAACAAGCTGTCTCTCCCCACTATCTATGCTGTGTGGGCCCTGATCACCCAGCGCTTCATCCCTACCCTCAACCCCACGACAGCCCTCAGAGAAGCTCAGGTGCTCCTGCACTTACTCATTATATCCTTTACTTAATCATTAAATGAATCCAGCTCTGCCACTATCAATATTTAACACTAAGTACTCAACATTGTTGTTTTATATTACAAAAGAGGTTCTGATTTTAGTATCTTACCTGTTAAATAAGCCAAGAGCACAGGAAGGAGGAAAAAAGGAATTTATGAATGTCAAAGGAATTAGAAGAGATGAAAATAACTTTTAAAGCCTCTTGCACTTCTCTTATCTAAGATTTACTCATTTTCAAAGCAGTAAGTTATTCTGCAGAAGAAAGGTCAGATAGGAACAGTCTTTTATTTATTAATCCTATTTTATACTCAAAGCCATATAAAATACTAAATGTAATGTAAATCTTAAATGAAAAGGATAAATTTTCTAGTAATAAAACATTTTATATCATTTAAAAATCAAGATTCAAAAAGTATAAGAATTCTGGCTGTCAGAATACATGATTTAGTTGACTTGTTTTGCTAATTTCATGTTATTTAGATCAGCATCTATTTCTTAACAAATGAGAATATTTTCTAAGAGGAAGAATGCTATCTTTGGTAATTTTTTAAAAACCTTTTCAGGATGCTTCAAATATAATCTCCAGGAATATACGTATACTTCTGCAATCTTGTTTTTTTTTTTTTTGCGGTACGCGGGCCTCTCACTGTTGTGGCCTCTCCTGTTGCGGAGCACAGGCTCCAGACGCGCAGGCCCAGCGGCCACAGCCCACAGGCCCAGCCGCTCCGCGGCATGCGGGATCCTCCCGGACCAGGGCACGAACCCGTGTCCCCTGCATCGGCAGGCGGACTCTCAACCACTGCGCCACCAGGGAAGCCCTTTCTGCAATCTTTGAAGAGGACAATAGAGGAATTCAGGGAAGCCACAACTTATCAGAAATTTCTTAAATATTAATCTGTTTTCTCTGATGGATGTTATCTGATCATGACATGTATTTAAATATACGTATATGAAATAAAGCAAACTTTATTAAATATGTCACATGTATACTTAGAAGATAGGTAATGAAACTTTTACTATTACTATTACTATTCTTTCCCCTAGAAAAAGAAGTAATGTGGTTTTAGTCTTAGATCTGTAGAACAAATGACAGGTACTTCAATTTAACTTCTATGCTTTTCATCAACATAATGCTATAAAACTCCTTTGAGAGTCACCTGATAGAGAATATAAGAGGTCATGAAGATTAAGAAAATACACCTTTACTACTTATGGGTAAGAAAGGTTCTGTCTTGAAATGGCTTTTAAAGGTCTCATTCTCTGCTCTAAAGTCTAAAGTTTTGTTGTTTCTTTTAAAGACTAGCTATAGACTGCTGGGGAAATGATGCAAAGTAAAGTACAGAGAAGCGCCTCCTTCACAGACAGACACATAAAACCCCATCAGAAATAACTGAAACAAAGAAGAGTCTTACACCAAGCTACGGAGGTGAGAACACCAAGCTGAGAATCAAGAAATTCCTTGTTCTAGACTCTGCTCGACCACCGGTTTTTCACATAAAACCTGGACAAGTCACACCACCTCACTGGACCTCAATTTCCTTACTGGAAATCTAAGACTGAAATCTCAAAAATCCCCTTCAGGTCAAAGATGATTCTGAATCCCAAACTCTCCTAGGCTTCCATGATAACTTCTTCCAAGCTACCAAATCCCTTGCTGGTCCACTCCAAGCCTCCTTCGACGGATTCCACTCTCTCCCTCTGTCCTTATACAAGGTAACCTCCCAGGGTTCTATGCCTCTTCTGCTGCCCTCAGCAGATTGCTATTCTCTCTCAGCAATCCCCTCCACTTCTATATTTTCAACTACCACCAATACACCGAGTTCCTGGAGGGTTTTAGTCTCCCTGTAACACCTAGAACAATCCTGGGCACAGATGCAGCATGTAATACATTTTGCTGAATAGATAAGTCCATAAGTCTGTGAGAATATGGCAGCTTATTAACTCTGCAAAAACAATAAGCAAATTTTAGCCAAAAGAAAAAAACATGCAAACGAAATGCTAAAACAACAGTGAAAGAAAAGCTAGTATCTAAAACAACCATAAGGAATTCCCTGGCGGTCCAGTGGTAAGGACTTGGCGCATTCATTGCTATGGCCCTGGGTTCAATCCCTGGTTGGGGAACTAAGATCCCACAAGCCATGGGCAAGACAAAAAAAAAAAAAAGATAAAACAACCACAGAAATGGATATCCACCACAATTTTAAATCTCAAGCAAATTTAAATGACCAAAAGAAATAATAAGGGAGGAAAGAAAGGTAGGGAGGGAAGGTAAACAAGGATAAAGAAATAATTAGGGGGACTTCCCTGGTGGCGCAGTGGTTAGAATCCACCTGCCAATGCAGGGTACACGGTCGAGCCCTGGTCCGGGAGGATCCCACATGCCGCGGAGCAACTAAGCCCGTGAGCCACAACTACTGAGCCTGAGCTCTAGAGCCCAAAAGCCACAACTACTGAGCCCACGTGCCACAACTACAGTAACCTGTGCGCCTAGAGCCCGTGCTCCACAACAAAAGAAGCCATGACAATGAGAAGCCCACGCGCCGCAATGAAGAGTAGCCCCTGCTCACCGCAACTAGAGAAAGCCTGCACTCAAGAACAAAGACCCAACACAGCCAAAAACAAATAAATTAATTAACTCATATATATATATATATATATAAAGAATATTGCTAAGCAAAATGTTAAAAAAAAGAAAGAATTAGGAACAATGGAAAACAAAATTCAGTTTGTTATTATTACAGAAAATCAAGAGACCAGAATGACAGAAATATTATAAAACAAAGCAAGGAACCAGGAAAAGAATGACTACTTAATAAACAGTTAGCAGATTATCACAATGACAACTAATGCACCAAGATCCACCCCCTATACCAGACATAGCAATCTGCTCCAAAGAAATAACAAAGAACAAAGCACTTATAAATTTATTTAAAAAACACTACAAGAAACTTTAACCAATTTACTCTAGCATTTTTTTAGGGTAAGGACCTGGTGGTAAATTTATGACCACAACAGAAGTAAAAAATATGATAAATAAACCCAATTCTAACAGCAAGATAAGCTTTGGTTTTTTTTAACCACTAAGTTTTTTTTTTATTGAAGTATAGTTGATTTACAGTGTTGTGTAAGTTTCAGGTGTACAGCAAAGTGATATACTTATAGATATATATGTATTCTTTTTAAAAATATGGAACGCTTCACGAATTTGTGTGTCATCTTTGTGTAGGGGCCATGCTAATCTTCTCTGTATCGTTCCAATTTTACTGCATGTGCTGCCACAACGAGCACAACCACTAAGTATTTTAAAAATAGATATATCAGAGTCCTATTGGCAAACTGATTGTGGTGATGGTTGTACAACTCTACGAATATACTCAATTATAAATAATTATAATAATAAAATAAATAAAATCTTACCGGCAGACACAGGACATTTAAACATTGCTAGCAACTTTCTAAAATGACTTAAAAAATTCTCAAAGAATTCTAGCAATATGCAAAAGGTTGTAAATTTTCCAAGTACCTTGGATGAAGTAGTCCAGTTATGAGGTTTTAATGCACAGAAATAACTGTCCCCGTAAGGTCCACCCCTCCACTTGTGTACTCTAATCCCTCTCTTTTACTCAATGACACAGCTCTAAGACTCCTCCCATCTCTTCTAAGTGTTAATGTTACCGTCTCTATGGAATTCTTCTCACTGGCATATAAACATGTTATACCTCCCATCTTCAAAACAACAACAAAGCTCTCTTAACCCCACATAAGCCATTCCATTTCTACATACCCTTTCATAGAACAACCTGTCAATATAGTAGTCTACATTCCCTGCCTCCAAATCCTCCTCTACCATTCTCTCTTGACTCCATTCTCATCACATTTTCTCCCCTGAAATCACCACTGACTTTTTTTTCCCTCACACCCTGCACCAAAACCTATCAGCACTACGTTGAAAATCTGACCGTAATCCAACTGATTCTCATCACTTCCACAACCCTCACTCTGGTCTAAGCCACCACCAACTCTTGCCTGGATTCCTGCAAGAACCTCCAAATTGGTGTCTCTACCTCTGCCCTTACCATATAGCATAGTCTTAAAAGATTGATTCTTTCAAAAGTAAATCAGATCAATATAGAAAGTAGCACAGAGAGAATAAGGAACTTGACTAAAGTTGCACAGACAAATTGTGGCAAAACTGGGATTCACATCCAGGCTCAGTGTGTCCTTTGAACTTGAGAAAACACACTGGCACAAAGACCTGACTGTTCCCAAGATTTCTGATTCACAAATCTTAAAACAAGTTCAGATCACAAAATGTCACAAGATAAAATACTGAGAATATTGAGAAAAAGATAAGAATATTGATATAAAGGAAGTTATGACTACTTAAAGAAAAAGAAAATGTTGCCTGTTTAAAAAAAAAAAAAAGAAAGAAATCAGATCAAAAACCTCTGTACAAACCCTGCAATGGCTTCCCATGGTAGCCACACGTGGTCATGGACTCAGAATGGCAGCCAATATCCTGTAAGGCTTATGAGGCCCCAGGACAGCTGCTTCTCCTGTTCCACCTCACTCTGCTCCAGCCACACCGTAGGAGTGCGTTAGCCACAGGGCTTTTACCTGAGTGCTCTTCCTGGAAACAGCTGCATGGCTGCCTCCTTCACTTCCTTCAGGCTCCTGCTCAATGTCACCTTATATACAGAGGCCTTTCATGACCACTCTTGGGAAATAACATGTCCCTCCAACTCCTCTTTCTTATCCTCCCCATTGTTCTACACTGCACTTATCACAATCTGGCACCCTGCTGTTTACTTGTTCAGTAGTACAGAAGCACCATAAAGTCAGTTGCTTTTTTTTTTTATTTTTTGCTACTGTGATCCCAGCACCTAGAACATTACTTGACACATATTAGGCACTTAATAAATATTTGCTGAATGGGCAAATAATGGGGGGAAAAAAAAGGATGACCTACAAATTTGTATCAATGCTACTTTAAGGGGAAAAAAGGTAAAAAACAAACCAAATGCCAAACAGTATTGAATGCCTAAACACACTATTTAAACATACAGCACAGGGCTTCCCTGGTGGTGCAGTGGTTAAGAATCCACCTGCCAATGCAGGAGACACAAGTTCGAGCCCTGGCCCTGGAAGATTCCATATGCTGCGGAGCAACTAAGCCCGTGCGCCACAACTACTGAGCCCACGTGCCACAACTACTGAAGCCTGTGTGCCTAGAGCCCATGCTCTGCAACAAGAGAAGCCACGACAATGAGAAGCCCACACACCACAACGAAAAGTAGTCCCCGCTCACTGCAAAACCCACGTGAGAAAACCCACGCACAGCAACGAAGACCCAACACAGCCAAAAATAAATAAATAAATAAATTTATTAAAAATAAATAAAAATAAATAAACATACAGCACAAATCCATGGTAATCAACACATGAGACAGTCCATATATGATAGTAACACAGAGAAATATATATGAAATTAGGACAGCCCTCCCATATATTTATAAACTGAAGATTTTATTAAAAAACTATACCTACATCCAAAAATTATAAATTTTACTATAGTGAAAATAGAATTTTCTATTCACTAGATTATTTTTTTTGTCCAAGAATTATACTCAGGACTGTAACTTATAAAGTAAGCAAACAAAAAGGCTAGTCATAACTTGACCTCTAAAAAGCTTTAATTCAACATCTTGAATAAGATCCTGGTCTAAAGATATGAACACCATATAAACAAAATGGGTTTCTTACAGAGAGAGCTGCATCTGAGGGAAGTCAGTTGAAGTATGTTTATGCATGAAATCTCCAGCCCATTTAGAAAATGAAGGAAGATACTCCTCTACTTCTTGTTTTATTTCATCTTGATTCAGATTTAGGCGGTACCTACCAAAGTAAGAGATATTAAATATGAAAGCTTAAATATGAAAAAAGTAAACAAGGAAAAAAACATTCAAATAAGCAACCCAAGTGCCCATCAACTAATGAACGGATAAATAAAATTTGATATATACAATGGAATATTATTCAGCCTTGGAAAGGAAGGAAATTCTGATACTTGCTACAACATAAATGAACCTTGAGGACATTAGACTAAATAAGCCAACAACAAAAGGACAAATACTGCATGACCGCTTACGTGAGGTACCTAGAATAGTCAAATTCATAGAGACAGAAAGAATGGTGACTGCCAGGGACCGAGGGAAGGGGGGAGTTGTTTAATGGATATAAAGTTTCAGTCTGGGAAGATAAAAAAAGTTCTGGAGGTGGAGGATGGTAATGTTTGCACAACAATGTCAATGTACTTAATGCCACTTAACTGTACCCTTAAAAGTGGTTAAGATTGTGATTTTTAATGCTATGTGTATTTTACCACACACAAAAAATCCAAATAACAGTGACATGACATCAAATTTCAGATCTGCTCCAACTCCTATCATCTCAGGTCTAATAGGTCCCAGCTACACTTTTGTGATAAAAAAGAAACCGTAGAAGATGTTGCTCCTGAAACCCAGCAATGGAAAGTAGAAAAGTAAAAGAGGAAAAAAGATTGTAGGAACAGAAAAGTCACATCAGCCTTACCGAATTAAAGGACAATTTATAGGAATGTTAACTTCTTAAGTCAGAAGTCAGCAAAGACTACCAGAATCCAGTCTCAGTTTTTCAGGGTGCCCTAAGGTCAAAACTATGTCATAATAATACTACAACATTATTTGCCTTTTTTGCTCTTGTTTTCTCATGAGTACACAGTGGAGATTTCTGAGTCCACATACACACATACAATATAGCAATATAGAGAATGAAGAAGCAGATATAAGAAACCAGATGTCTTTTTTTTTAATTGGAGTATAGTTGATTTACAATGTTGTGTTAGTCTCAGGTGTACAGCAAAGTGAATCAGTTACACGTTTACATATATCCACTCTTTCTAGATTCTTTTCCCATATAGGCCATTACAGAGTATTGAGGAGAGTTCCCTGTGCTGTATAGTAGGTCCTTATTAGTTATCTATTTAATATATACAGGTGTCAATATGTATTAAGTCATAAAATTAAAACATCTGCAAAAATGTAAAACAATGCCACTTGTATCATTACATTTTTTTTCAGAAACAGTTATTTTTCATTAGACTGTTATTTATATTAACATGGAATGGATTGTTATTGTTATTTTCAAATTAACCAATAAACATTTTAAAACTGTCTCAGTTTTCATTTCTAGTACAGTAATTATCTATAGATATAACCCACATAAACAAAAGCTCCTCAGGGTCCCCAATAATTTTTTTAGTGTAACATGGTCCTGAGACCAAAAAATTTTGAAACCTGCTGTCCCCTTCCCAGGATAGTTCTCCCAGCTCCTTCTGCATGTTTAAGCATCACAATCTTAATAACTACTCTGGGGTGTTAAGAGCACACGTGTTTCTGTCAGATCACACCTAGGTTTGAATCCTAACTCTTTATTAGATGTGTAACTTTGGGCGATTCACTGTTAGCTGAGCCTCAGTTTCTTCATCTGTAAGGTGAGTTGATAACTACCACACAGTTAGTTTGATGATTAAATAAAACAGCCTACGTAAAGTATTAATACTTGGCTTATGATAAGAACTCAATAAGGTATGAAGATAATAACAGTGAATACTCATATAATGCTGACTCTAGGCCAGGTACTATTCTAGGTGCTTAACATGAACACTTTCAACCCTCATTATATCTCTATGAGATACTATTATTGTCACCCCACTTTAGAGCTAAGGAAACTGAAGCTCAGAAGTTACTTCCAAAGGACACACAGCTCTAGCTTGGGAACCTAAGTTCTTAACCCCTATGCTCCCTTCTACACTGTGTTTTAATAATTTACTGCCATAATTTTCTCCCTGCAGGCCTGAGTTCACCTGAGTACTGGTATAGCCTCCAACAGTCTGCAAACTCCTTTCAAAAAACACAACTTACCATTTTTCTCTCCTTCTGAAGATAGCACAATATTCAATAACATATTCATCAAAATCTGAGACTCCAAAACGCTACAAATTTACCATATAATAACTCTGTAACATTTCTAATACCAAATTTAATAAGCTCCTGCTTTCCTAGGTTTCTGCTACCTCTGGCTTACCAGAACTAAGAAAGCAGAGCCCTACCAGTCCTCTGGGAGAGCCAGTTCAGCAGGGAAGACAAAATTAGCAATCCTAGCTCTGCCAAGATTGCTTGTCCTGACCACAAAAGCAACTTCAGGTTGAAGGCAAAGCTGAAGAATCTCAAACCAGGGAGCAATTACTGACACCAAAGTGCCCCGAATGACCTACAGAAACACAATCAGTCGACATAAGGCAAAGGGTGTTTGTCTGAAAAAGGCTGTTTGAAATCTGGGAAACTTAGAGTGGATGAAAGATGATATAGGTGAGGACGTGGGGGAAACAAGGACCCATATATTGCCTATAGAAATGCAAAATGAATTCTGCAATATACACACATATTAAATCATTAAGTTGTATACCTTAAACTAATACAATGTTATATGTCAATGATATCTCAACAAAACTGGAAAACAATGAATGGAAGAAAGAAACAGGACAATGTCTACATAGAGCAATTTGACAATATATATCAAAACTTTAAATGTACCCAGACCGGATCCTGTCCTGGAGGGAAAAAAATGCTATGAAGAACATTACTGGACAAAACTGAAATGTGCACAGTAGATCAGACACAAGTATTATAACAATGTTAAATTTCCTGAAGTTGATAACTGTTCTGTGGTTACATAAGAGAAAATCCTTATTCTTAGGAAATACACATTTAAGTATTTAAAGGTCAAAATAACACATATACAGCTTAATCTCAAGCGGTTTAGAAAAACACACACAGCAGGTAAATCTGAGTAAACAGTGTATGGATGTTCTTTGTACTACTCTTGCAACTTTTCTCTAAATTTAAAATTATTTTCAAATAAAAAGATTTGTTAACAAAAAGATACACCCCTATGTTCACAGCAGCACTACTCACAATAGCCAAGACATGAAAACAACCTAAATGTCCATCGACAGATGAATGGATAAAGACGTGGTACATATATACAATGGAATACTACTCAGCCATAAAAAAGAATGAAATAATGCCATTTGCGGCAACATGGATGCAACTAGAGATTATCATTCTAAGAGAGGTAAATGAGAACGAGAAAGAAAAATGCCATATGATATCGCTTATATGTGGAATCTAAATCATGACATAAATGAACCTATCTACGAAACAGAAACAAAGTCACAGACATAGAGAATAGACTTGTGGTTGCCAAGGGGAGCTGGTTGGGGGAAGGATGGAGTGGGAGGTTGACGTAAGCTCTTATAAAATGGATAAACAGGGCTTCCCTGGTGGCGCAGTGGTTGAGAGTCCGCCTGCCGATGCAGGGGACACGGATTCGTGCCCCAGTCTGGGAGGATCCCACATGCCGCCGAGCGGCTGGGCCCGTGAGCCATGGCCGCTGAGCCTGCGCGTCCGGAGCCTGTGCTCCACAACGGGAGAGGCCACAGCAGTGAGAGGCCCGCGTACCGCAAAAAAAAAAAAAAAAAAAAAAGGATAAACAACAAGGTCCAACTGTGATAAATCATATATTCGATATCCTGTGATAAACCATAATGGAAAAGGATATAAATATAAATATATATATATATGTATAACTGAGTCACTCTGCTGTACAGCAGAAAATAATACAACACTGTAAATCAACTATGCTTCAATAAAAATTTTTTTTTAAAAGATTTTTTAAATGTTTAAATGTAAATATCCTCTGGTCCAACAATTCCACTTCTAAGTATTGAGCCCAGATATATGCCTGCACAGCTATTAAAATTAAAATGTACAAAGGTATTTATTATAGTGTTGCTAATAAAAGCAAAGACTGAAATGCCAGGGGCTCTTAAATAAATTACTGTACATCCATACAATGAAACATTTTGCCACTCTTAATTAAAAATGAGATAGCTCAATCAGTACTAATATGGAATAATCACCAAGTTTTTTTTTTTTGGCCACGCTGCCCGACCTGTAGAATCTTAATTCATTGACCAGGGATTGAACCCGAGTCCATAGCAGTGAAAGCACTGAATCCTAACCACTGGACCACCAGGGAACTCCCAAGATTTAATATTTATATACAATAATGTGTATGGTATGCTACCATTTATATAACAAATAATATATAAACATAAATAATCACACACACAATCACATGTAAATATTTGAAATCTCTGTGGAAGGACATACAAGAAACTGATAACAGAAGTTGCCTCTGGAGCTCGGTAGTGACTGACCAGGGATGCAGGGGTAGAAAGGACTTACTATCATTGTACACCCTCTTGTACTATTACAACAACACATGCTGTATGTGAATTTATAAGCTATTTAGAAATAATAATTTACTATTAAAAAAAAAAACCTGCACAACTGGGTAACCTTTTTCGTAAATAACCTTCGCAAACCATCCTGGAACCATTCTTCACTGTCACCATCTCCTTAGGCAGATCCTTCCTAGTGTTTTACTTTTTACAGACCAGGACTCTTCTAAGTTTCCAAACCAGTCCACACTGGTTATTTAAAGTCTTCTGCATTTGAATTCTGCCTTTTTAATTTCGAGCCAAATCACCGCAAAATGACATGTAACCACCTGTTCTTTCCTGAGGCTATAGAGATACTTAAGGTTTGGCATCTTCAAGCCTAGACTTTTACAGATATAATGAGAGGACAGAGCATGAACAGGTAAAAATCTGTTCTAAGATCTGTAATAAAGTAGAAGGGCCTATGAGAGAGGGCAGGAAAGAACTTTGGATCTGTTATTTTTAGGCTCTGGGAATTTTAAAAAGTATCCTTTGGAACAGGGTTGGGCAAGATTCATGAGAGAATTAGTATTTTCATAATTGAAATGAAACATATTTCCCCTTAATGACTTAGGATATAATGATAAAAAAAATAATAATGCAGCAAAATGGGTGGAGAGAGATTACCATACTAAGTGAAGTCAGAGAAAGACAACTATCATATGGTATCACTTATATGTGGAATCTAAATATGATAGAAATGAACTTATTTAGAAAACAGAGACTCACAAACATAGAAAACAAACTTATGACTACCAAAGGGGAAGGGGGGGCAAGGGGGGTGGGGATAAATTAGAAGTTTGGATTTAGCAGATACAAACTACTATATATAAAATAGATAAACAAGGTCCTACTGTACAGCACAGGGAACTCTATTCAATATCCTGTAATAAACCATAATGGAAAAGAATATGAAAAAGAATATATAGGGACTTCCCTGGTGGCTCAGTGGTTAAGAATCCGCCTGCCAATGCAGGGGACACAGGTTCCAGCCCTGGTCTGGGAAGATCCCACATGCCACAGAGCAACTAAGCCCGTGTGCCACAACTACTGAGCCTGTACTCTAGAGCCCGCGAGCCACAACTACTGAGCCCACGTGCCACAACTACTGAAGCCTGCGTGCCTAGAGCCCCCGCTCGCTGCAACTAGAGAAAGCTCACGTGCAGCAAGGAAGACCCAACGCAGCCAAAAATAAAAATTAATTAGTTAATTAATTTTTTTTAAATAAGAATATATATGGGGGCTTCCCTGGTGGCGCAGTGGTTGAGAGTCCACCTGCCGATGCAGGGGACACAGGTTCGTGCCCCGGTCCGGGAAGATCCCACATGCCGCAGAGCGGCTGGGCCCGTGAGCCATGGCCGCTGAGCCTGTGCGTCCGGAGCCTGTGCTCCGCAACGGGAGAGGCCACAACAGTGAGAGGCCCACATACCGAAAAAAAAAAAGAATATATATGTATGTATATGTATAAATAACTGCATCACTTTGCTATACACCAGAAACTAACACAACGTTGTAAATCAACTATACTTCAAAAAACATATATATATATAATTCAGTGATACCCAAGGATCTGCTAAGAATACATTCCTGACACAACACTGTAAAGCAACTATACTCCAATAAAAATTAATTAAAGGGACTTCCCTGGTGGTCCAGTGGTTAAGACTCTGTGCTTCCACTGCGGGGGGCATGGGTTCGATCCCTCGTCAGGGAACTAAGTTTCCTCAAGCCGCGCTGTGCGGCCAAAAAAACCAAAACCAAAAAAACCAAAATTCTGATCTTCATAGTTCTTATATTTTTTAAAAGTTTCTCCTTTCCTGGGCTTCCCTGGTGGAGCAGTGGTTGGGAGTCCTCCTGCCAATGCAGGGGGCACGGGTTCGTGCCCCGGTCTGGGAGGATCCCGCGTGCTGCGGAGCGGCTGGGCCCCGTGGGCCATGGCCCTGTGCTCCGCGACGGAAGAGGCCGCAGCGGTGAGAGGCCCGCGTACCGCAAAAAAAAAAAAAAAAGTTTCTCCTTTCATATACAGTAATGAAGCTATCAGCTCTCCTAATGACTATGAAGGTACCTTTCTCCCGCATCTTAGAAACCAGATAAGACTGTTAGATATTAATGAAAAATAACAGATGCTGAGGGCATAAGAGACATTCCATTACGTAACATGCACAAGGTTTAATACAAGGACATGAATTCTGAGCAAGGCTGCTCAAAATCCTTGTTTTCTTTCATACTTATATTCACGTTGGGTTCTGGACTGATCAGGTTACCTGATACCTGAATACCTGTGGTGGTTTAAAATATGTCCACAAATCCTTTGACACCCCGTTCAAAAGATGGCACCTAATTCCCCTACCGTTAAGGGAGAGCTAGACTTAGTAATGAGTACTTAATAAAAAAAGCAGAAGTGACATCATAGCAATCAGAGACTAGGTTATAAAAGGCACTGTGGCTTCCTGCTCTCTTTCTTGGACCCTTCAATCTGAAGGAAGCAGATTGTGTCCCAGGACACATCAGCCAGCCCCCTAGAGAAGCCCATATGGCAAGAAACTGAGGCCTCCTGCCAACAGCCAGCTAGGAAATGAGTCCTCCCCACAACAGACGTGTGAGTGAGTCATCACGGAAGCAGATGCTCCTGCCCGGTCATGCCTTCAGATGCAGCTCACATGGGAGACCCTGAGCCTGAGCCACCCAGCTGAACTACTTCCAAATTCCTGACTGACAAAAACTATGAGATAACAGGTTAGATGTTTGTCATTTTAAGGCACTAAGTTTTGATGTGTTTTGTTTCAGGGCAATGATCCATACAATACACAACAGATCCTGGTTAGGGTGTGACAAAAAATTTTTTTAATTTGAAAACCAAAGTGGCAACTAAAGCAATAAGTAGAACTCTTAAGCAAAAACTTTATTATAGCTATTCATATTCTGAAAGCCATGCTGTGTGTGGTTGTAACCAAGTGACAACTTCTCTGTGCTTCCATTTCTTCCTTTATAACAGGTTGCTATCAGATTATATAAGATAGCTAAAAAGCACTTAACACAGTGCCTGACATAGGGCAGGGTTCTAAAATGTTTTTAAGACAGTAGATTGTACGTCATTAGTAAATAAGTGTAGAATTATGGAACACATTTTTCTCATTTACACAGTGGAATGTAGAATTATATCTGGGAAAAGTAGGTTTGTATCAACTAGTCTGGAAAGCAAAATCACCACTAATAAAAAAATTTCTGTGAAAAAAAGATGGACTGCAGTAGGAGTCAAGAAAGAAATAGAGAATATGCCAATCCCTCTGCAGGTAGCCACTCATAAAACTCCAATGACTAGCCATTTGTGGGTTTACATACATGATCTCCATTGTCACAAAAAGTCTGCCAAACAGGTATTATCACCCTTTCCAGAATCTTTCAGTAACTAGTTCAATCATAAAATTGGCAAAGCTAGAATTTGAAAGGAGGTTCATCTGACGCCCAGCCCCATACAATTTTCAGGATGTCACACTGTTTCTAGAAGTAAAACAAAAAGTTCACACTCTCTGAGTGCAGCTGTGGAGTCTATTATGCATATAGAGAATATTTAGGTATTTTTAGCCAAAGAATTCCTGTTCTGCAATTTCAGAAGCTCTTTGCAGAATTGCAGTGGGATACTACAGCCCTGAAATCTGCATTCTAGTATTATACTGATTTATATTTAATAGTCTAATAGCCAAAAACCTTATAGATGCTAGGAAAGAAGTTATATAACAAAACTGTATCTATAGTTCCTCTCGTAACTACTTACATTTCCTTCAGATGCCTTATTTCTTGAACAGTTTGAAAAGCAAGTTCTTGTAGCTTTCCTGGGGCAAAACTATCACTTATTGCTTTTTGAAATACTTCATGGAGAATGGTACCAATCAGCATTTGGCGTGTGGCTGGATCAGAGCTCTACCAAAAAAACACAAAAATCATACAAATATCTTATTTCACAACGTATCAACAGATGTGATCGTACATTTATTACCTAACCTATTGAACCACCAAAGTACACTGGTGAGACAAATGCCAAAATATGAAACAATTTATTTTTCTAATAATAAAAATATTATTTGTGAGTGAAATTATAGGTGACTTTCACTTTCTTCAATTTAGAATTACCTGAATTATTTTACAAGTTATTATTTTCAAATCAGTATATTTCCATTTTGAAAAAAATTAAAATAACTTATATGAAAAAGTTCAATGTGGTCTCAAATATTTAACATATTCATCTCTAATTTCACTTTATAATGAACCCACATACAAAAGTCAATAAACGCATAGATCATAAAGTCATGTGAGTAAAATACTCAAAACATGAAACAAACTTACAGCAGAGATTTTTTTTTTTTTGGCTGCCCCACACACCTGTGGGATCTTAGTTCCCCAACCAGGGACTGAACCCAGGCCCCAGCAGTTAAAGCACTGAGTCCTAACCACTGGACCGCCAGGGAACTCTCTACAGAGATTTTTTTTTTTCCAAATTTATTTGAAAATTTATTTTTTTTAATTTATTTATCTATTTTTGGCTGTGTCGGGTCTTCGTTGCTGCGCGTGGGCTTTCCCTAGTTGAGGCGAGCGGGGGCTACTCTTCGTTGTGGTACATGCGCTCCTCATTGCGGAGGCTTCTCTTGTTGCAGAGCACGGGCTCCAGGTGCACAGGCTTCAGAAGCTGTGGCTCGCGGGCTCTAGAGCGCAGGCTCAGTAGTCGTGACGCACAGGCTTAGTTGCTCCGCAGCATGTGGGATCCGCTTGGACGAGGGCTCGAACCCGTGTCCCTTGCATTGGCAGGTGGATTCTTAACCACTGTGCCACGAGGGAAGTCCCCAGCAGAGATTTTTGACAAACTCTCACCACTCAAAAAGAAACAGTAGTTTTCAATTAACTCTTTTATTAGCCTGGACCATCCCCTTGAAACTATCAAAAAAAAAAGAAAAAGTCCACAAGACACCCATCAGGAATTTTAAAAATTAATTTACAGGGAACTCTCTGTACTATTTTTGTAAGTTCTATGTGAGTCTAAAATTATTTCAAAATAAGGTTTTTAAAATATTAATATTCAGGTCTGCTTTATAATATGTGGTTAAAAGAGAAGTTAATAGTATCCCCACAATTGAAGAAAAAAGCTGATTTTTTTAAAAAAACTATAAATAAGTGATAACTACAGACGATTAGAAAATCTACTTGGGTATTTTTCCTTCTTTTATTCTTCTTGCTTAGCTGCATTTGTTTGTTTTGTTTTTTTTTTTTGGCTGCATTGGGTCTTCATTGCTATGCACGGGATTTCTCTAGTTGCAGTGAGAGGGGGCTAGTCTTCATTGTGGTGAGCAGGCTTCTCATTGTGGTGGCTTCTCTTGTTGTGGAGCACGGGCTCTAGACCCCTGTCCCCTGCATTGGCAGGCAGATTCCTAATCACTGCGCCACCAGGGAAGCCCTTAGCTGTTTTTTGGTTTTCTACAGGCACAGAGACTAATTGTATAATTAAAAGAATACCCTGGGAGGAAGAGGAAACTTAACAAATAAAACTCACGTTCTTCAAAAATAAATGGCATTGGGAATTCCCTGGCGGTCCAGTGGTTAGGACTCTGTGCTCTCACTGCTGAGGGCCTGGGTTCAATCCCTTGTCAGAGAACTAAGATCCCATAAGCCGTGCAGTGCAACCAAAAAATAAAAAAGAAATGGCATTGAAACAAAGGGAGTGGGTGTAAGGCAGAATTTAGATTAAAAGAAACTATGAGACATATCAACCAAACATAATATTGTTTGGATATTGATGCTAACAAACGAACTGAATAAAAAAAATTTGATAAAAGACATTAGAGATAAAACTATTAGATTAATTTAAGGAATTACTGTTCATTTTATTGTGTATGATAAAGATACTGTGTTTATATATATTTGTAAATCCTCAGCTTTCATTTAGTTGCAAAATAATACAATGTCTAGGAACAGCAAAATGGGTACATGGGAGTTTATTATAATCATCTCTTTGCATATGTTTGAAACTTTCCATAATAATGTTTTTAAAAGAGACTCTCACATTTACTTTTAGTTCACTGGGAATCACATGAAGCCAAGTTTGGAAATGCCCAGATATATTAAATTAAAATTTTTATCACTGAAATTTATATTATTATTAGAATTAATTATTTGACAAAATGTTGAATAAGATTCAAAGGATCTTAGGGCACCTGGCCTTGAATCCCAACACTGCCACTTACTAGCTACAGTAACTTTGGGCAAGTCACTTAACTTCCTGATTTTCCCAATCAGTAAAATGCAGCTGATTAATACCATCTACTTCACAGGATTGTTGGGAGGATTAAGTAAGAGTGTAAAAGTGGTCTGTGAACTCTTAAGACCCTGTGGAAACACTGGCTGTTAATATTGTTCACCTTAAATGTTTCACTCAGGACAGCTCTTCTCATGCATCGAATACTACTGGCTATGCTTGTGCCAGAAATCAGCATGTCTGGATACAGAATCAAATATCCAAAATCTTCATCTATTATCCAAGTATCGGATATGCAGTCTCCCTCTAAATGAATGATGTCCCCTGGCTCTACTGGTACAGAGCACCTAAAAATAAAGCAAAATTAAAGTATACATAGTTTAGATTCCTACATTTAAACATATTAAGGAGGCTTCAAAAATAACTGGAGGAAAAAAATAAATAAATAATAACTGGAGGGACCTCTCTGGTGGACCAGTGGTTAAGACTCCGTGCTCCCAATGCAGGGGGCCCGGGTTCGATTCCTGGTCAGGGAACTAGATCCCGCATACCGCAACTAAGAGCCCGCACACAGCAACGAACATCCCATGTGCCGCAGCTAAGACCCAGCGCAGCCAAATAAATAAATATTTTTTAAAAATAAACAACTGGATATCTTATGTAAAGAAATAAGTATTTCTAAATTTCTGGGTCTTGCATTATCTACTGCAAAAGCTATCAAATTATTAACAGTGTATAGCTTCAATTATGGATGAGGCTGTTCTAATAATAGTTCTCTCATTCTTAAGACTTATACCTACAGCTTCTATAAGCCTTGAGGCATGAAGCCAAACACAATGTACCAAGAACAAAATCATATTTATCGAGTTCAAACCATCCAACTTGCAGCCTAGACAGAGTTAGACCTCCACCTTCTCTGCATCTCCCCTTCACCCCTCACATACCACACACTGCTTGAGAAGCAACAGCTAGAGTCTAAGGATGTTCTTTGCAGTACACAGGCCTCTCACTGTCGTGGCCTCTCCTGTTGCAGAGCACAGGCTCCGGACACGCAGGCTCAGCGGCCATGGCTCACGGGCCCAGCCGCTCCGCGGCATGTGGGATCTTCCCGGACCGGGGCACGAACCTGTGTCCCCTGCATCGGCAGGCAGACTCTCAACCACTGTGCCACCAGGGAAGCCCTAAGGATGTTCTTATGCTGTGATTAGTTTTCCTCTTAGTGAGAACTAAATGAGGTTTAAGCTGCAGTCCCAGAAAGCACTGGGAAATAGGAAGTAGTGATTTAATAAATCCCCTTGTACTTGATTTTCAAATGACTATAAAAGTTTTGGAAAAAGGGACTTGAGATGCTACTGTAATAGGCACAATCCTTATGCAAAATTAATTCAGGTTCATATCTACTCTCTTTATTAACAATTAAATTATTGCAACAGCCACACAAGCCCATGTGATAGTTTGTAAGACGGCACCCTTAAGACTCTGCCAGATGAACGCCCAAAGTCACACAAAAATTACCAGTCATTCCTAAGGATACACAGTTCTTTACATTCTAGTGACTGCGAAGCAGTGATGATTAGGTGCTTTTCATGGTTTCCTTCTTCATTCTGTACAATATTGACTGCTAATACCAGGTACCGGTTATCCATTCCTCGGCTCAGAACTGCTTTAGAAAAGGAAGCTTCCACCTTCTTCTTCTGAAATCTAAAGCATACACATACAAAACTACTGTAGCACAAGCATTAAATAAGAAGCCATCCAATCTCTTTTATCTACAAACCTACCTTCTAGTTTTCTAGGTTTGTTTCTTCCAGTAAGCTTATCACAAGACCATTGGCTAAAAGAGGTAAAGAGAGAGCAAGGGCATAGCAGAATTCCTATTATAAAAACTTCCCAGAAGCAATGCCATTTAAAACATACTTATGATATGGATTTTTCCAAATATAAGCTCTATGAGGAGCTCTTTGGGACATCTATGATTATGAGGACGAATGGTAAATTGAAAAATATTAGACACAAATTCCTACCACTGGTGCAAACCTTCCCAAAGTACAAGTGAAAGGAAATGTCTAGGACACTATCTTTTTGTAAATAAAACATGTTTGTTATGGAAAAATATAGTGTGGGTGGTTTGCTGGAAGTCCTACTGTGAGCTTCATTATTATATTAATCTTTCAATTAGGAGAGTACTTAGAAATCACCTAGTCCAACCTACTATTTAATGCAGGAAATCATTCTATAAAACCTCATTGGGGATCAACTAGCCTATGCTTTGTAGAGAAAGCAAGATTAATACCTGTCATCTTAACCATTCCTTCATAGAGTAACTCAGAAATTTCTTATTTATAATGGGCAAGTCGATTTCACAATTCTTTTATCCACTGACCCTAGCCGCCTGAAAACTGCAAAATACTCTAATCTCTCCTCTAGAAAACATTAATTCCCTCTTAAATCTTTCCAGTTTGACTGCAGTCTTTATCAGTGACAGTCCAAAGTCATTATCTCTCCAGTTATTACCCTAAAACTTTACCCTAAAACTGTCTTTGTCACCCAACCTTTGTAACCCACCTAGGTTATATTCCTCATTCACCTACCCACGTAGCCTCAGGCCATGAATTTCCCAAGGTCAGCTGGGACGCTTTAAGGATCTCCCAAAAGGTACTGCTTATCACAACTCAAAGCGCAAAGCTCCGTCAACAATAATTAGCCTCAATATCATTACTACTGACAATTCTACACTATGCTTGCGGGTCAATTTCCCCGACCATTTAAGCCGCTCTGAGGGTATAGATTTCTCCCCGGGATAACTTTCTCCAATTAAACATGAAGAAAAGCGTCTAGCAGTTGCAATTTCGTTTTATGAAGACATTTAAGTTGGCTAGGACTCCCCAAATTCAGGAAAGTGGTGATATCAAGATTAAGAATGAACTGCTGGGTGAGGGAGAGTATTCAAGCCCTGGCCCGGGCTTGGCCCCAAAGAGAACCCTGGGAAACAGACCCCAGTTCCGGAGGCTCGTCGGGCGCCCCGGGACTTGAGCGTGGTTACTCTGCCCCAGCCCCGGTCCGCGGAGGCGCGGGTGCGGCCTCTCCCGCTCCCTGTTTTCAAATCTCCCGCTTTGTTCCCAGACCCTCCCCCCGCTCCGCTCACAGCTCCGCCGGCTGCGCAGCGTTATCTCCGAAACTCTTCTCCATTAGCAGCTCCAGTTCGTCCACCTGTTCCATCCCGACCGCAGAGACCTCAAACTGCCGCCAGGTGAATTCAGGGGAACCCGGAGCAACACACGGGGGGAAAAGGACCGCGAGACCGCGTGGAGCCGCGCGCATGCGCCGACCAGCCGAGGTCCCAAGTGACCTGCGCGGGCAATTCCTCCGGCGCCCTGCGCGTGAGGCGCTTTTGCTCCTTTGCCTTAGAGTTTGGAAAACATGGAGTCTTCGTAATCTGGCCCAGACTAAATGCTCCGGCTCCTCTGTCTCTCTCTGTCTCTCCCCCTCCCCCTTCCCCTCCCTCCCTCTCTCTCGACACGCCGACCCATGTCCAACACACGCACTTAGTATGAACAAAACTGCAGTTGCCCAAACCAAGGCGTCCCTTGTTAGCTTACGGAATTTTTCACTCTTTGGCAAACAACCTCTCCTCCTTTTTTTCTGGCTCAACTGAGAAAATGGAAGCTGTCAGAAAAGAACTTCCTCATCATGCCATGACTAAATCTACAAAACCACTAATATCTCCTCCCCATTTTATAACCTCTTTCCACTTTTTTTCAGCAGTGGACAGAGCGTTCCTCCTATCAATGGGCAATCCCTCTACTTCTACTTGGGATCCCAAGGCCTCTTACATTCTCAAGGGCATTACTTCTTCTGTTATTCCCTCATTCTCTACTATCCTCAATCTGGCCCTCATTACTGGATCACTCCCTGGTTTGTAATGCTTCCCAGTATCTCTCATCTTGAAATGATGTTACCTTGATGGAACCTTTTCTCTCTTGGCCACCCTCCTGAGGAAAACTTCTTTAAAGAATTTTTTTCAAGGCTATATCCAATTTCAACTCCTATTCACTGCCGCAACTAAACATGCCGCAACTAAACATGCAGCAACGAAGATCCCGCATGTGGCAACTAAAACCTGGAGCAGGCAAAATAAATAAATAAATACATATTTTTAAAAATACAGAAATGTGTAAAATCACTTCCTAAGGGTTTCACCGAACTTAAAATAATCTTTATCAAAAGTTATCTTTCACATTCATGTTTATTCATATAAAATTATGAAGAAGTTATGCTCAACTTCCTGGAAAAACAAGAATGGAAAATCCTTGCCTGTAGTAGTTACAGATTTTGTACCTGTGATGCCACAATCAACTGGTTTTCCTCCAACATCGCAGGCCCTCCTCAATCTCCTCTACTGTCTCTTCATTTTTCTGCCCAATCTCTAAATGTTGAAAGTCCTCAGAATTCAGTTCTGAAAATTTTATTTGTCTACTAGCTCCCTAGGTTATTTCAACCATTTTCATGGCTTTATTTACTTTTATAAACTTATTTATTTTTGGCTGTGTTGGGTCTTCGTTGCTGTGCGCGGGCTTTCTCTAGTTGTGGTGAGCGGGGGCCACTCCTTGTTGCGGTGCACGGGCTTCTCATTGCGGTGGCTTCTCCTGTTGCGGAGCACGGGCTCTAGGCGTGTGAGCTCAGTAGTTGTGGCTCACGGACTCTAGAGCGCAGGCTCAGTAGTTGTGGCGCACGGGCTTAGTTGCTCCGCAGCATGTGGGATCTTCCCGGACCAGGGCTCGAACCCGTGTCCCCTGCACTGGCAGGCGAATTCTCCACCACTGCGCCACCAGGGAAGCCCCATTGTCATCGTTTTAAATACCATCTCTATCCTGCCAATTCTCAAATTCATATTTACAGGCAAAGCTTTTCCTCCAAATTCAAGAGTCCAACTGCCTGCTTGACATCTACACTTGGAGGGAAGGGGGAAACTTCTTTAACATGGCCAAAATGGAAAAATAAATTTTTTTTTTTGGCCGCGAGGCTTGCAGGGATCTTAGTTCCCCAAACCCAGGCCTCCTGCAGTGGAAGTGCAGAGGCCTAAACACTGGACTTCCAGGGAATTCCCTAAAATAGAACTTTATATTTCCCCAACAAACCTATTATTCTTCTCAGTAATAGCACTAACCACCCAGCAGATAAGGCCAGAAACCCAGAAATCATCCTTGATTCCTTTCTGTTACTACCCACATCCAATCCATAGGCAGACCCATAGATTCTGCCTCTAAAACTATCTTAAATCTCTTCATTCCTTTCCATTTCCACTGTCACTACCTAATCATTCTCTCTCACATGTGCTTCCATTCTTCTCTCCCTGCAATTTATTCTTTTCCCTTTCCTAATATTTTATCATAAAAACTTTCAAATGTACAGAAAAGTTAAAAGAATTATATCATGGGGCTTCCCTGGTGGCGCAGTGGTTGAGAGTCCGCCTGCCGATGCAGGGGACGCGGGTTCATGCCCCGGTCCGGGAAGATCCCACATGCCGCGGAGCGGCTGGGCCCGTGAGCGGCGGCCGCTGAGCCTGCGCGTCCGGAGCCTGTGCTCCGCAACGGGAGAGGCCACAACAGTGAGAGGGCCATGTACCGCAAAAAAAAAAAAAAGAATTATATCATGAACACCATATACCTATCACCTAAATTTTACAATTAACATTTGCTATCTTTAGCAAATATTATCATTCATTATCACAATGTATATCTATCTATCCATCCCTCTATCCATCCATGAATTCAAGTGTTTCTTTTTAAATGCATTTCAAAATAGCAGACATCAGTGCATTTCACCCCTGAACACTTTAGCATGCACATCATTAGCTAGAGTTCAATATTTTGTCTGTGGTACTTTAAATGTTTTATGTAAATTTCATATGTGAATTGTAGAATTTACATAAAATGAAATGCACAAATCTTGTGTGTACCATTTGATGAATTTTGACAAATGTGTTTGACACCAATACTTATTAAGATACAGAATGTTATCATCACCCCCAGAAAGTTCTCTCATACCTCTTCCCAGGCAATTCCCACATCCATCCCTACTGGAAACCCAACCACTAAACTGATTTTTTTTCACCAGAGATCTGATTTGTCTATTCTACAAGTTCATATAATGAAAATCACATGGTATGTACTATTTTGTATCTGGCTTCTTTTACTCAGTATAATGTTTTTGAGATTCATCCATTTTGTTACATAAAGCAGCAGTTTGTTCCTTTTTATTGCTGAATAGTAGTCTACTTCGTCAGTCTCCAGTTGACAAACACCTAGATTATTTACGGTATTTTGCTATCTTGAATAAAGTGGCTACAAATATTCTTGTATACATTTTTTCATGGATGTGTCCTTCTGTTTCTCTTGAGTAAATACTTTGGTGTGATATTTCTGGGCCATGGGTAGGTTTATATTTAGGTTTAACAGAAGAAACTGACAGACCTTTATGCAAATGGTTGTAACATTTTACACTATAGCTGATGATGTTTCAGAATTCCAGTTTCTGCATATACTTGACAATATTTGATGCTATCAGTCTTTTCAGTCTTAATTTGCACATCCCCATCACTAATGAAATTATTTTATCATGTGCTCAGTCATTTGTATATCCTCCTTTGTAAATGTCTGTTCAGATCCTTTGCCCAGGGACTTCCCTGGTGGTCCAGTGGTGAAGAATCCGCCTTGCAATGCAGGGGATGCGGGTTTGATTCCCGGTTAGGGAACTAAGATCCCACATGCCGTAGGGCAACTAAGCCCACGCGCTGCAACTACTGAGCTCGCGCACCTCAACTAGAGCCCACGTGCTGCAAACTACAGAGCCCACGCGCCCTGGAGCCCGCGCCACAACTAGAGAGAGAAAACCCACACGCCACAACTAAAGAGAAGCCAGAGCACCACAACGAAGAGTCCACATGCCACAAGGAAAGATCCCGCGTACCTCCACGAAGATCCTGCGTGCCGCAACTAAGACCCGACACAGCCAAAAATAAATAAAATAAATAAATAATAAATAGGGCTTCCCTGGTGGCGCAGTGGTTGAGAATCCACCTGCCAATGCAGGGTCACGGATTCGAGCCCTGGTCCGGGAAGATCCCACATGCCGCAGAGCAACTAAGCCCGTGTGCCACAACTACTGAGCCTGTGCTCTACAGCCCGTGAGCCACAACTGCTGAAGCCCACGAGCCTGGAGCCCATGCTCCGCAAGAGGAGAAGCCACCACAATGAGAAGCCCGCGCACCGCAATGAACAGTAGCCCCTGCTCGCAGCAGCTACAGAAAGCCCGAGCACAGCAACAAAGACCTAACGCAGCCAAAAATAAATAAATAAAATAAATTTTAAAATAATAATAATAAATAAATCTTTTTCAAAAATCCTTTGCCCATTTTCTTCTTAACTGCATTGTCCTTTTATTATTGAGTTACAAAAAAATTTTTTTTTCTTTTTTGGCTGTGCCAAACAGCGTGGGATCTTAGGTCCCCGACCAGGGATTGAACTCAGGACCTCGGCAGTGAGGGCTCGAAGTCCTAACCACTGGACCACAGGGAATTCCCCGGGAATCCTTTATATAATTCTTAATAAAAGACTTGTCAGATAGGTTTTGTGAGTATTTTCTCCCCATCTGTCACTTGCCTATTCATTTTCTTAACAAGATTGTAACCCAGCAGGACCCTATGGGCCTTCCCCAAATCCTCTGCTTTAGCTCCTCTCTGAAGTCCCTAGATAATAGTATCTGATACACATTTCCTGAGTAGTTCTATAGACGTGAAAACCCCCCACCAAATGGAAGATGTTTGTTTTTTTTTTTTGGCCACACCATGCAGCTTGTGGGATCTCAGTTCCCCGACCAGGGATTGAACCTGGGCCACAGTAGGGAAAGCCGGGCATCCTAACCATTAGACCACCAGGGAACTCCCTGGAAGGTGCTAACTACTTGATGATCATGAACACATAGCCCCCAGGCCTGAGGGAGCCTGATTGATGATGTTAACCCCTGTGACACACCCTGTTACCTCACAAGCTGATCACATACCTTGCGACCCCACCCCCTCACCTGGCGAGGCAGGGAGACGCAAGAGGGAAGAGATATGGGAACATATGTATATGTATAACTGATTCACTTTGTTATAAAGCAGAAACTAACACACAATTGTAAAGCAATTATACTTCAATAAAGATGTAAAAAATTAAAAACCTTTGCTGAAACCCTTCGGGGAGTTTGGGGATTTTAGAGCATGAGCCCTCCATCCTTCTTGTACTGGCGCCTTATAGTAAATGCTGCACTTTCCTTCACCACAACCCAGTGTCAGTACCTTTACTGCAGTGGTGAGCAGACCCAAGTTTGGTTCGGTAACAAGATCTTTAGATATGAGTAAATTGTAATATTTATGAAGTCTAATTTATCCATTTTTCTTCTATGCTTTTCGCTTTCTGTGACCTGTGGAATCCTTGCCAACCCCTAGGAAGTAGAGATATTCTCCTTTGTTTTCTTCTTGAAGTTTATTGTTTTATTTTTCATTTAGGTTTATGATCCATCTAAAATTAATTTTTGTGTGTGGTATGAGGTAGAGAAGGAGTCGTGTTCGCCCCTCCCCGTTCCCCCAACCATGTGCATATCCAGTTTTTCCAGTAGCACCTGTACAAAAGACTACCCTTCCCCCATGGTATTGCTTTGGCACCTTGTTAAAAAAAATCAAATGACTACATAAGTACAGGTCCATTTCGGCTCTCTATTCTGTTTTTTTGTTGTTGTTGTTTTCGTTTTTTTTTTTTTGCGGTACGCGGGCCTCTCACTGTTGTGGCCTCTCCCGCTGCGGAGCACAGGCTCCGAACGCGCAGGCTCAGCGGCCATGGCTCACGGGCCCAGCCGCTCCGCGACATGTGGGATCTTCCCGGACCGGTGCACGAACCCGTGTCCCCTGCATCGGCAGGTGGACTCTCAACAACTGAGCCACCAGGGAAGCCCCTATTCTGTTCTTTTGATGTTTGTGACTCCTTATGCCAGTATCACATTGTCATGATTACTACAGCTTTATAGTAAGTCATACAGACAGATGCTATATGTCTTTCTTCTTTTTAAAGATTGCTTTGGGTATTCTAGGTCCTTCATATTTCTATATAAATTTTAGAATCAGGTTGTGAATTTCTACAAAGAGCCTGTTGAAATTATGATTGAGATTACATTAGACCTAAAAATCAATTTGAGAAGTACTGATTTCTTTAAAATAGAGAGACTTCTAATATATTAACCTGGTTTATCTCTCCATTTATATAGATTTTCTTTAATGTCTCTCAGCAACATTTTGTAATTGTCAGTGTAAAGCTATTGCATATATTTTGTTAAATTTAAGTATATATATATTTTTTATAAGTTTTTTTAAATTTTATTTATTTACTTTTTTTTTGGCTGTGTTGGGTCTTCGTTGCGGTGCACAGGCTTCTCATCGTGGTGGCTTCTCTTGTTGCGGACCACAGGCTCTAGGCACGCGGGCTTCAGTAGTTGTGGCTCACAGGCTCTAGAGCACAGGCTCAGTAGTTGTGGCAGACAGGCTTAGCTGCTCCGCGGCATGTGGGATCTTCCCGGACTAGGGCTCGAACCTGTGTCCCCTGCATTGGCAGGCGGATTCTTAACCACTGCAGCACCAGGGAAGCCCTAAGTATATTTTTTGATGCTATTTTAAATGAAATTGTTTTTTAATTGCTTCCTGCTAGTATATAAAAATACAATCCTTAAAGTTTACCTTAGGACTTTCCTGGTGGTCCAGTGGTTAAGATTACACGCTTCCAATGCAGGGGGCACAGGTTTGATCCCTAGTCAGGGAACTAAGATCCCACATGGCGCATGGTGCGGCCAAAAAAATAAGATAGATAAAATTTATCTTATATCCTGAGACTTTGCCAGTAGTTGTTTTGTAGATTCATTAAGACTTTCTATGTAAATAATCATGTCATCTACAAATAGAGGCAGTTTTACTTCTTCCCCTCTGATCTTTATGCTTTTTATTTCACTTTCTTAAGTTCACTGGTTAAATAGAAGTTCTGACACTGGGCATCCTTGCCTTCTACTGATCTCAGGGGGAAAGCATTCAATATTTCACTATTAAATATGATGCTTAGCTGTAGGTTTTTCATGAATATTTCCTATGGTTATCTAATCTATGTAAAAAAAAAACCTCCAAAACTTAGTGTCTTTAAACAACAATCTTTTTTTAAATTAATTAATTTATTTTTGTGGCATGTGGGATCTTAGTTCCCGAACCAGTGATCAAACCTGCGCCCCCTGCAGTGGAAGCAAGGAGCCCTAACCACTGGACCGCCAGGGAAGTCCCCAACAATCATTTTTTTAGCTTATGAATTTTCATTTTGGGCAGGGCTCTGTGAGGAAAGCTTTTCTCTGTCCATGAAGCATCAGCTGGAAGCTGGAGGATCCACTTTGAAGATGGCTTACTCAAATGGCTGGCAAGTTGAGGCTGGCTGACAGTTTCTCTACAGGGGCTGCCTGGCTTCCTCACAGCATGTCGTGAGGATTCCAAGAGCAAGCATTCCAAAAGACCAGATGGAAGCTGTTTCAGCTTTATGACGTAACTTCAGAAGTAACACAGCATCACTTCCACTGTAGACACAAGCCCACTCAACCAGATGTAAGGGGAAGGAATGGTCTCTACCTCTTGATGGGATGAGTGTCAATGACACGAGAAGAACATGTGAGATGAGATGTACGGTTGGAAAATTAATCTGATAAAATGCTCTATCAGATTGAGGAAGGTCTACCCTAATGTGATTTTTATAATGTATCAATTTTGAATTTTGCCAAGTGCTTTTTCTGAACTTTTGAAGTGCAGAAATTGAAGAATCATGTGTTTTTCTCCTTTATTCTGTGATTACAGGAAATTACACTATTGACTTAAGATTGTGAAACAACTTGGCGCTCCTAGGATAAACCCAATTTCGTCACGATACAATAAACTTTTTATGTATTGCTGGATTTGATTTGCTAATATGCTGTTAAAGATTTTTCCATCTTTGTTCCTGAAGGATACTGGTTGGTAATTTTATTTTTCTGTAACAACTTGGTCAGGTTTGGGCATCAAGGTTATAGTGGCATCATAAAAGTGCTGTCTTCTAATTTCTGAAAGTTTGTATAAAATTATTTCTTTCTTAGATGTCCAACAGAATTCACAATCTGAGCCTGGAGTTTTCTTTGTGGAAGGATTTTTGATAAATTCAGTTTCTTTAATTGGTTATGCAGATTTTGTTTCACCTACATCAGTTTTGGTTGTGATTTTCAAAGCCTCTGTCCATTTCATCTAAGTCATCAAATTCCTTAGCAAAGAGTTATTTAGAAATCCCGTATTATCTTTTTAACATCCATAGGATCCATAGTAATGTCATCTTTTTCATTATTTTTTTTTTGGCCACGCCACATGGCTTGTGGGATCTTAGTTCCCCAGCCAGGGATTGAACCCGGGCCTTCGGCAATGAAAGCGTGGAGTCCTAACCACTGGACCACCAGGGAATTCCCCATTCTTGATATTGGTAATTTATATTCCTTTTTAGTTATCAGTCTAGCTAAGGGGCTTACCAATTTTGTTGATCTCTTCAAAAAACCAATTTTGGGGTTTGTTATTTTCTCTATTATCTGTTTTTAATTTTGTTGATTTCTGTTGTTTTTTATTTTGTTGTTTTGTTTGTTTGTTTGTTTTGGCTGTGCCAGCATGTGGGATCTTAATTCCCCACCCGGGGATCGAACCCACACCCCCTGCATTGGAAGCACAGAGTCAACCACTGGACCACCAGGGAATTCCCTGATTTCTGTTTTAAGTGCATATAATTGTTGATAAAGCAGTAATCTTTGTACAAATATAATCAGGCAATTTTATTCCCCTACTGAAAACCTTCAAGGCTTCCCATTGCATTTAGAATAAAAGACAAAATCATTACTACATCCTATAGAGCCCTAAATACATTGATCTGCCCTTTGTCTACTTCTCCAACCTATTTATTGCTACTCCCTCACTCAGGGAGCTTCATTCACACAGGGCTTAGATCCACCACTTATTGTGTGAACCTGGGCAAGTTACTTGATATCCCTGGGTCTCAATTATCCCAATTGTAAAAAAGGAATATTTAATAGTGCCTATCTTATAGTACTGTTATAGAGTTAAGGCATCAAATAACGATATCTGACATACTTGTACAGCAACTGTATACTTAAACACTTATGTCAATTCTTTGAATATCAGACAGTGTTACAAACTAGAAATGAATGACAAATAATAAGTCATGTATATTTCCTGGCAATAATAAGTCATATATATTTCCTGTTCCATTCCTTATTTTAAGCACTTTTGATGCCTTTGTCTACTTCTCCAACCTATTTATTGCTACTCCCTCTCTCAGGGAGCTTCATTGACACTGGGCTTCTGACAATTCCTGTGTCAAACTAAACTTTTTCCTGTTTCAGAGTTTTTGTACTGTGCTGTTCCCTTCATCTGGGCCATTCTTCCCCCACAGCTCTTTGCACGACTACTTCCTTTTCATGTGTAGGCTTAAAGTTTAGCACATCAAAGAAACTTTTCCCTGACCATTCTAAAGTAGCACTCTGATCCTTACACCCAACAATTATTCTCTATCATGTAATCTATTTACTTCCTTAATAAGCACTTTCCAGTAATTTCCTGGTAGTCTCAGGGTTAGGACTCTGTGCTTTCACTGTCGAGGGCCCTGCATTCAATCCCTATTCAGGGAACTAAGATCCCGCAAGCCACTTGCTGGGGGGAGGGGGGCCGGGGGGGGCAAAAAAATTTTCTAAAGCACTTTCCAAAATCTATAATCATTCTATTAATTGGTTTGTATTTATTACATATTAGAGCTCTACGTGAATAGGAAGGATACTACTGTGTTGAAGTATAGCATCATGGCTAGTAGACTACGCTGTAGGCTGAATCTTAGATCCACCACTTATTGTGTGAACCTGGGCAAGTTACTTGATATCCCTGGGTCTCAATTATCCCAACTGTAAAAAAGGAATATTTAATAGTGCCTATCTTATAGTACTGTTATAGAGTTAAGGCATCAAATGTGCTTAAAATAAGGAATGGAACATAGTAAATACTCAGGAAATATACATGACTTATTATTTGTCATTGATTTCTAGTTTGTAACAATGTCTAATATTCAAAGAATTGATGTAAGTGTTTAAGTATACAGTTGCTATACAAGTATGTCAGATATCATTGGCCCAACTCTGCAAGGCAACGCATACTCACATAATATAGGTATTATTATTTGCCATTCATCCTGGCTCAAATTAGCAACAAGACATTTCTGTGAAGAAAAAACAAATAACTTTCTTTCTAAATTGCTCTTTCCCTAAACTATTTGTGCCTCGTTTCTCTCTACTAGAACATTTTCTCCAAAAACAGGAACCAAACCTTCCTTCTGCCCATCAGTAAACATCACTGAGCAACTATTATGATGCCATACCCTGTGCTCCTTAAAGGGGATGAAGGTATGACTCTGCCCATGAAGGAACCAATGGGAGGACACATAAACATGCAGTAACCAAAAAGTATGGTACATACCCTGTTAGAGAAATACCCAGTGATAGATGCTATTGGGAATCCAAATCAGACTGCAAGTACAGTTAACAGACCTCTCAAGGTATGCCCCCATAATGCTGATATAATCCGTGGCACACAATGGGTGCTGCATAAATGGATGTTGAGTAATCTGGAGGAAAATGTTGTAAGATATTATTATATATACCCACTAAGCTTTTCATCTCCATACAGACCACCATTAAGAGCTAGGAATGCTACCTCACTCATCAGTCCCTAAACAAAATCACTGCCCCATTCTATAGATCAGAGGGCTGTACCCAATAAAAGGCAAGGAAAGTATTACAATGGAGATCAAAACAGAAACAGTCAATATTCAAATTGAAGATAATCTGTCAAGATTCACTTTGCGTTATCAATCTGAAATAAATCAGATAAAAATACAGTCATTATTTTAAGTATTCTTCCATTATGTTTAATATTTGTGCTTCAATAATGTAAATAGTTAAAAGAGAGGAATAACTGTTGAAATATGAAAATTTATTTTTAATAACCTATGTATTCTGTAACAGACATAGAATGCAAATTTTTATTTAAAAAATATTTGCAGTCCTCTTTTATTGTTAACATAACTGAGATACTTATTTTATAAATTTAAATTATCTTGAGATTTGATAGCAGTATTTAGCTACAGTGTAGCCGAGAAATGAAAATATACAAAATAGTTTTAGGAACACATGTATTTTTACCTGTGGGTACACTTATAAATCATACAAAGATACACATTTATTTTAAAATAAAGACTTTGAAAATGAAACCAGGTCATAAAATTTTTACCAAGTTATGACAAGAAATCTTTTATGCAAAAAAAAAAAAAAAATTGAAGCAGAAATAACACTTTCAATTTAGTTTTCTAATGTCTTAAAAATCACATCAATTCTACAAATTGCTGTTTCTGAGGACAGAACTATAACTGTTCCCCTCCCATTTTTGTCATGCTTATAATAAAACATAAAAACTACTCTAAACATAATAACTGGAATTCTTACATTTTAAACCATTTTAATATAAATGATAGCAATTCAGATCATGTTTTACATTTCTACTTAAGTTTATATTGCACTAAAATTATTTTACGTGGAAGAACTAGTTGCTGTGTCATAACATAATACTTGGAAACATTCTTTGACATTCACACCTATATTAATGGATATTTCACAGTCCACTTAAATAAATTTTCTAGTATACATCAAATCATCTAACAAATCTATAATGCTAACTTGTTTTGAGAGCAAAGATATTCAGTATTTACTATTACTGCCTTTGGGAAATACACTGACTTATAAAAACACATTTAAATCACTCAGAAACTGGGAATAACATTTGAGCAATACCTGAAAATTCTTGACTTACTGATGAGTCTCTACATGGTTACTTTTTGAATACAACATTTATCAAAAAATGAAGAGAAAAAGTGTTTGTCCTTTTATCCAGTGGAGCAGAATTATGAGAAGAGAAATATTAAGAATAATACTTCAATACTGGCTTCTAACCTATGTTTTATATAACTTAAAATTTCAGCTCTCATCATTCTGCTGCAATATAACCAAGACTGTTAATAATAACAATAACAGCAACCAACATTAGAGTCTTTGAAAATCATGATTACAATTAAAAGCTTGGAATAGCATGATAAAACTAATGGCAACCTTTTGAATCCCATTTTAAGTTAGTTCTATCCAAATAATACTTTAAAATGGTTTCAAATAACCTTACTGATTAGCCAGCATCAGCTTAGGATTTTTTTGCAATGTTCTAAGATATAACTTTTGGCATAAAAGTATAGTAAGCACTTTTGATTTGTGATGAATAGAAAAATCAAGTACTAAAATACCAGTGGTTCCTGTGACAGGGTAAATATCCCCCTTCAAGTAATGTTCTCCCCAAATTAAATTAACATTTTATTTTTCCCTCTGAGAGTTTATTAAGGAAAAGAAATAACGATATTTTTTAATTGAGGTGAAAAAACTGCTTCATAAGTTCATATGTTGTAAAAGCCACTGCCTGAGAAGGAACGCAGCGAATGTAATTAAGAGATAAACCACGATATAATCCTTTTCGAATTCCATGGTGTCCATAGACATACTTCATAGTCTCCCGCATGGTACTGAAAGAGAATGGTTAAATGATGACACCTTTATGCCCAGTCATGAAGAGACAATTTCAGGATCCATAATAGCATTTTTAAAAGAAGCTAAAAATGCCATCTTGAGTAGCTTTTGGAAGGCAAGTGTTAAAACGAAGCCGGCGCACTGCAACAAAGAGTAGCCCCTGCTCGCCACAACTAGAGAAAGCCCGTGCACAGTAACAAAGAGCCAATGCAGCCAAAAATAAATTAATTAATTAATTTTTTTAAAAAAACCAAGCTAAAAATTCATAATAAAAGAGCAATTCATTCCAAACAAGTACAAGCATTATGCATAGAATTCCGTGGCTCATTAATACAATATATTTTGTTTGCATTATGTCTGTGACATTTACTAGCAACACTATTTCATAATAATATTTGAAATATTGATGTAGTCTTTTTAAAGGATATATGAGCAGTTGCCCTTTAAACTCTCAAGTTTCTGCTCAAGTTCTATGCTACTAAAGCTTGAAGGACTATCTTCCAGATTTCATCAATAAAGACTTTCTTGTTTCAGTGTTCTTTCCTTTCAAACCAACATTTTGGGCTTTGTCTTTCTCTTTCAATATGCAATGAAGACTGAAATATTCAAAAAATCTTTTGGGTGAATGAAGGCAATTCATGGTCCTGAATAAACATTCTGCTCTTCCCCTGAGGAACAACACATCACCAATCAAACAGAATGATTCGAAATCTCTACAGATTATAGAAAACTCTAGAGCTGTGTGCTATGCAATAGTGGTAGCCACTAGCCACATGTGGCTACTGAGTACATGAAATGTGGCAAGTCCTAAATTGAGATGTGCTGTGAGTGTAAAATACACCCTGGATTTCAAACACTTAGCGTTTTTTTTTAAAAGGATGTAAAATACTGAAGTGTTGAAGTGATAAATTTTAAATATATTCGTTTAAATAAAATACTTTAAAACAATTTCATGTTTCTTTTTATACTTTTTTAATGTGGTTAGGTTACCAGAAAATTTTAAATTACATATGTGGCTCACATCATATTTCTATTTAACAGAGCTGCTCTAAAATTAAATTTGTTTTTGTTTTTTTTTTTTGGCTGCAAGGCTTGTGGGATCTTAGTTCCCTGATCAGGGACCGAACCCTGGCCCCCACAGTGAAAGCACTGAGTCCTAACCACTGGACCACCAGGGAATTACCTAAAATGAACATTTTAACAGGAGGATTAGGACCTGATTAAATTCAGTTTACCAAAGAATATTATGGGATATAAAATGAAAGCTCTAGACTACTAGTGAGATCACAGTCCTATCTCCCTACTTACTATACACATTACATTTCCTAAAGAAATTGAACAATGACAAATGAAGAACTTACAGGCACTTTTCAAATTCTGGAAGAACAGTTCCTAACTGCATTCGCCGACGTGTTACATCAAATGGGTAGCTAAAAGAAGAAAAAGAAGGACTTAAAAATGATTTTTAGTTTTCTACTCAGCAATTATTGAATACAAAGCCCTATGTATGCTAGGAAATAATGTGTTCCTATTTTCTTACTGTTTTGTCTAATCTGGGAGTCAGGATATAGGCATATGAATAAAATCAAATAACAATACAGAGGTCTCCTTGCCTTTGCCTAAGTGGTTCCCTTGGGTTAAATGATTCTTCTTTCATCACCCATTATCAAGTTCTATTTATTCCCCCAAACCAAATTAAATGCCGCTTCCTGAGGAAATAGACTGGGTGCTTTCCATTGTTGTAACCCTAAGACAGGGTTTCTTAACTTTGGCACTATTGCCATTTGGGGTTGGAAAATTCTTAGTTGTAGGAGTTGCCCTGGGCATTGTAGGGTGTTTAGGTAAATCCCTGGCTTCTACCCACTAGATGCCAGTAGCACAACCCCAGTTGTAACAACGAAAAATGTCTCCAGACATTAATAAATGTCCACTAGAGACGAAACCACCCCAGTTAAGAACCACTACCCTAAGAGTATTCAGCAAGTGCCCCTGTATACAGTAGGCCAACAAAAAATTCTCCTTAAGGGCTAAAATTAACAATACAGATAATTGCTTATAGAGGATAGAGAAAATTCTATGTGAAAAGATTGCCTGATTCTGCAACTATGTATGGTGATGAATGTTAACCAGACTTAATATCAAATCATTATGTTATATACCAGAAACTAATATAATATTGTATATTAATTATACCTCAATTTAAAAAAAATTTTAAAGATTGCCTAAAATGAAATATACAAAAGTAATCTCTTAGGAGTGGGACCCTAGGTGATTTTTTTTTTAAATTACTTTTTTGGGGCTAATGTTGACTGCTTATGTTAGGTCCTGTGCTAAGCAATTTATGTACATTATCTCATTCCATCTTTACAACTGTGTTAAGTAGGTACTGTTATCTCAATATTAAGATAAGAAAATTGAGTCTTAGGGCTTCCCTGGTGGCGCAGTGGTTGAGAATCTGCCTGCCAAGGGACACGGGTTCGAGCCCTGGTCTGGGAAGATCCCACATGCCGCGGAGCAACTGGGCCTGTGAGCCACAACTACTGAGACTGCGCATCTGGAGCCTGTGCTCCGCAACAAGAGAGGCCGAGATAGTGAGAGGCCCGCGCACCGCGATGAAGAGTGGCCCCCGCTCGCCGCAACTAGAGAAAGCCCTCGCATAGAAACGAAGACCCAACACAGACAAAAATAAATAAATAAATAAATTTATTAAAAAAAAAGAAAATTGAGTCTTAGAGACATTTGCCATGTCATAAAGCTGCTTTCTACTTCCCTATTCAAAGCTCTCGTTCATACACACATATATATATATACACACACATATGTATATATACATACATACATATAATATATACGTAAGTGATATATGACAAAAATAATTATATACTTTTATATACATTTAAATTTACTATGAAATAATTGTAATAAAAAAACCACCCATGTACCAACCAAACAGCTTAAGAAATAACATTACTAACAGATGAAGAGCTCTATGCATCTAAGCAGCATCTCCATGAATTATCTTTTTTTTTTTTGGCCCTGCTTCACGGCTTGCAGGATCTTATCTCCCCAACCAGGGATCCAACACATGCCCCCTGCAGTGAAAGTGCGGGGTCCTAACCACTGGATCACCAGGGAATTCCCCTCCATGAATTATCTTTTTTAAAATTTTTAAAATATTTATTTATTTTTGGCTGTGTTGGGTCTTCGTTGCTGCACGCAGGCTTTCTCTGTTGCGGCGAGTGGGGGCTACTCTTCGTTGTGGTATGCGTGCTTCTCATTGTGGTGGCTTCTCTTGTTGTGGAGCATGGGCTCTAGGCGTGCGGGCTTCAGTGATTGTGGCACATGGGCTCAGTAGTTGTGGCACACGGGCTTAGTTGCTCTGCAGTATGTGGGATCTTTCCGGACCAGGGCTCGAACCCGTGTCCCCTGCCTTGGCAGGCAGATTCTTAACCACTGCGCCACCAGTTAAGTCCTGAATTATCTTTTAATGGGAGGTGGAGATAGGAAAAAACTTTATGGGGAATAAAGGGACCAAAACCTCAACCTGAAGGATTCAGTTTCCAAGCAGGAAAAGATGTGTCCGGGTAGAAGGAATTGATTAATAAAGAGAAAGTAAGAAGACAAAGTACAAGGATCAGAACTAGGGAAATAACAATGGGAAAGAAAGAAAATAACATTCTAGGTAATGTTTTTAAGCAAAAAAAATGACAAAAATACTTGGATATGTACAATGTGAAAAATGATCTCAAGGTATTGTCAGGACTAGAAGATTAATGGTGATCGATAACAAATAGGAAAGTTGGGGGCCGAGGACAGACATGAAAAAAAAGACAAGAAAGCAGTATATGAATTACAGAGCTTGAACTGAGGACAGAAGTCCAGGTATAAACATCCAAGAGCTTGCTAGAGAAGTAATGAGTCAGCAATGAAGATTTAAATAGAATTAGTTATCTGTACAGAGGTGACCATTGAAACAATAAAGATAGATGAGCTATTCTGGATGTTTACGGGAAGAGCAGAGGACCAAAGTCTGGCTAGGCCTTAAAAAAATCAGCACAGATAGGTAGGAGGAGGAAGACATGAATCAGCAAGATACCTGAAAAGGGAAAGTTGCCGCAACTAAGAGTTCACATGTCACAACTAAAGATCCAGTGCAGCCAAATAAATAAATAAATAAATAAATAAATAATTTTTTAAAAAAGAGTCAGTGGGTGTAGAATATAGCTTATGAAGTAAGTGGAAAAGAGAAGACAGATTTTAAAGATCTAAACTGGAAGTAAATAATAAAGAAAAGGGGCAGTAAAACCAAGAAGAGAATCAGAATAGCTAGAGGTGATCATGTCTCCGCAAATGAACAAGGTTCCGCAGCCATGTTTCTAAAAGTAAACTACACACCTTTTTTTTTTTTTTAATATTTAGTTATTTATTTGGCTGTGTCAGGTCTTAGTTGTGGCATGCGGGATCACTCTTGCCACGTGCGGGATCTTTTAGATGTGGCCTTCGGGATCTTTAGTTGCGGCATGTGAACTCTTAGTTGCGGCATGTGGGATCTAGTTCCCTGACCAGGGATTGAACCCGGGCCCCCTGAATTGGGAGCGCGGAGTCTTAGGCACTGGACCGCCAGGGAAGTCCCTACACCTTTTTTCCTTTACTTTCAGTCTAGTACGATCTGCTCCCACACACAAGCATACTGAATCTGCCTTCACAAAAGTAACCTTCATTGTGAAATCCGATGAATACCTTACTTTTCAGTACTTATCTTACTTTGAGTTTTCTTTTTCCATTGGATACTCTTTTTTGAGCCTTTGTGACACTACGATTTCCTGTTGTCTTCCTGTTTTTCAGGATACTCCTCAGTCACAGAGAGCTTCCCTTCTTCCTGTTCCTGAAAAGTTCCTGCTTCTTAGTATTCCAGCTCTTTTTTAATCTCATCTATCCAATCTCTCTTGGTCTACAGAAATTCTCTACAGCCAACTTTCCAATTACACTTTCCACCTAATTTATCTATGTCCCTAATACACTTATATTAATATAAAACTCCCTTGTATTGCTACTGTCTTAATAAGAGTATAGGCTTCTTGGGACTTCCCTGGTGGCACAGTGATTGAGAATCCTCCTGCCAATGCAGGGACACGGGTTCAAACCATGGTCCGGGAAGATCCCACATGCCGCAGAGCAACTAAGCCCGTGAGCCACAACTACTGAAGCCTGCGAGCCTGGTGCCTGTGTTCCGCAACAAGAGAAGCCACCACAATGAGAAGCCCCCGCACTGCAACAAAGAGTAGCCCCGACTCGCTGCAACTAGAGAAAGCCTGCATGCAGCAACAAAGACCCAAGGCAGCCAAAAAAAAAAAAAAAAAAAGAAAAGAGTATAGGCTTCTTGAGGCAATACTTTTGTTTTTCCTTCAGTGAAACTCCCAATGCCTAGCATACTGACTGGCACAAAGTAGGCCTTCAAGATTTAGTGCAAGAGAAGTTGTACCTACACACATACACACACACACACACACACACACACACAATAAATGGCTCAAATTTCAGAAAACTCATACAGGCAATTCATGAGGAAATATGGATGAAAACTATAGTGTTTCTTTCTAGCTTTCTTTTTCCTTTCTTTTAAAATCCACAGAAATTGAGTAGGTTCAAACTAATTTGGTCAATTTGGCACGAAGTTATTTATAATATGCTTAAAGTGCAGGCACACTGGAAAAAATGTATTAAATTAATATTTATATTTTGCAAGGGATCCTGTGTCTTAATAATCTATTAGAAAAAATAAGACAACTAACCAATGCTAAAAATCAGTATTGGATAAATGTAATTTAACTTAATTAAGTTGATGAACAAACTTACGATATTGTCTGTGCTATTGCTCCAGCAACACCACCACAAAGTAAGTTTATGTGAGTTTTCAAAACTAAGACATTAGGATTGTCTGATGAAGGTCTGCCAAGAAGGGTAGGAGCATGGGAAAGCCCAACACTCTTTAAGGTACCAAAAGTAAAAAACGAAACACCTGAAAAACAAAATATAAATTCACCACAATGCTTAACAGAGATGTGAGCTGTGAGAAGACACCATTCTTACATAATAACCAATTAACTCAATTGGTTATTATCAACCAATTAACTCAAGGGACTAACTATGCATTTCCTGATTTCCAATGTTTGGCTTAATCTAAGACAAAAAGATTTAATTAATGTTTACAAATAACCTAAAGATAACAAAATTACCACCTATAAAAAATTATACGTTGGTTTTTCACACACTAACATAATGTTCAGTTCACTGAATAAAGGTAGTAGTTGAGTATAATGCCACCTTATACATGAATAGAATTGAACAGTTTTCCAAGGTTTTACATAAGTAAAAGTTAAATTAATGATTAGTAACCTTACGTAAACATGACATATTTACAATAACAATGATGGTGATAATGTAAGGTAGAGGCAAGAAATTCAAAAGTGATAAAGCATTGTTATTTCAATTCAATGTCTAATGTTGTCTTCCAGGAAAAGTTATGACAATGAGAGACTCACCAGACACATGGAATCTAATGAATATTGAATTAAGTTATTGATAATGTGCAGTTGGTGCTGGCTGAATATTTACACGATTTTATAATAAAAGGATTAAAGTCATACATTAAAAAAATTAGCAGAACTCAAGTATACTTATCAACTAAATATTACTCAAGATATCTTGATATTTACTGAATTTTAAAAACATACTGTAAAAGATACTTGATTCTTAAGAACAAATAAGCACTAACAAAAATTCAGTCTAGGATAACACCTCAATATATGCATTTATTCTTTGTATAAAATTCTTACGATCTTATAGTATTTTATAATGATGCTATACAACTTTAGAATATTCATATACTTTTTTTTTAAAGAAGTGGTTTTTATTTTTTAATTTTAATTTTTTAAAATTAAAATTTTTATTTTTTAATTTTATTTATTTTTGGTTGCATTGGGTTTTCGTTGCACGTGGGCCTTCTCTAGATGCAGCGAGTGGGGGCTACTCTTTGTTGCGGTGCACAGGCTTCTCATTGCAGTGGCTTCTCCTGTTGCAGAGCACGGGCTCTAGGCACGCGGGCCCCCAGCAGTTGTGGCACATGGGCTAAGTAGTTGCGGCTCGCGGGCTCTAGAGCACAGGCTCAGTAGTTGTGGTGCATGGGCTTAGCTGCTCCGCGGCGTGTGAGATCCTCCCAGAGCAGGGCTCAAACCCATGTCCCTTGCATTCGCAGGCGGATTCCCAACCACTGCGCCACTAGGGAAGTCCCCATACACTTTTATATATGGGAAATCTATTCTATAGACTTAAATACAGAAATTTTAACCACAGGAAAAGCTCACAACAAGGAAATTCATAGCAAATTAAACACAAGTAGAAAAAATATAGAAATACCTTAATTATGCAGAATGGTATTCACTGAAATATGACACAATTAATAAAAATGTGAATACTATTCAGAAATATGAAAAACATTTGGGAAATGGGAAAAAATTAAGAAACAAAATTATATACATACTATAACTATGTAAAAAATGTATTTCAAAAACAAAACTGAAAACAAACAAAAAAAATTAGAAAGAGAAAAAAATATAGTAAAAAAACTAAAGAGTTCTGATTCCAGCATAATGGCAGTCTAGGTATTCTGAGGGACTTTGTCATTGCAGAACAACTATATCCATTGCTGGGCTTACAAAAAGGAAGAGAAGGTTTCCAAGAATCCCTAGCAGCACCACCTTCCAAAAATATGATATGGGGCCCACTTGGGAATTGTGGCCCATGAGAGAGTTGGAGTGACTCTACATTTTGATGGCAATAGCAGCCAAGCCATTGAGACAGATCCTGCCACTGGGCTACAGAAGATGGAATCACTGGGTCAGAAACTCAGAGGTTAAGATCAAGTAATGGACTCATAATTAAAGACCGCTCAAAAGAAGCCACAAGAAATAAAACAAACAACAAACTAACTAACTAAATAAAGACCATCAAGCATAGGAGGAAGCAAATAAACTTATATATTTATAAAATATTGGGGGGGGGGCTAAGGATTCAGAAAAATAAGCAAACAAGATAAGAAAGGAATAAAAAGAAACGTATAAAGAAAAACAGGGCTTCCCTGGTGGTGCAGTGGTTAAGAATCCGCCTGCCAATGCAGGGGACACGGGTTCGAGCCCTGGTCCTGGAAAATCTCACATGGCGCAGCTAAGCCCGTGCGCCACAACTACTGAGCCTGCACTCTTGAGCCCATGAAACACAACTACTGAGCGTGCATGCCACAACTACTGAAGCCTGTGTGCCTAGAGCCCGAGCTCCGCAACAACAGAAGACACCACAATGAGAAACCCGCACACCGCAAGGAAGAGTAGCCCCCGCTTGCCGCAACTAGAGAAAGCCTGTGTGCAGCAACGAAGGCCCAATGCAGCCAAAAATAAATAAATAAAACAAATAAATTTATTAAAAAGAATAAAAAAAGAAAAACAAGTGGAAATCAATAGCAAGGTAAAGAAACAAGTCCAAATATATCAATAACCATTAAGTATACTGTCAATTAAAAGATTTTACTGACCAGATTAAAGAAATACCCAGCTATATATATATAATGATTACAAAATAAATATCTAAAACAAAAACATGACAAAGTAGAAAATGAAAGGATGAAAAAAGATATCCCAGGCAAATATTAACTTGGATCTGGGCAAAAAAAATTATAAATGGGGGGAATTTGAAAAATGACAATATACTAGATGATATTAAGAAAGTTTCATAATGGTAAGACAAATACCATAAGATATCACTTATATGTGGAATCTAAAATATGACACAAATGAACCTATCTATGAAACAGAAACAGAATCATGAACATAGAGAACAGACTGGTGGTTGCCAAGGAAGAGGGGGCTGGGGGAGGGATGGAATGGGAGGTTGGGGTGAGCAGATGTAAGCTTTTATATATAGAATGGATAAACAACAAGGTCCTACTGTCTAGCACAGAGAACTGTATTCAGTATCCTATGATAAACCACAATGGAAAAGAATATATATATAAAAAAAAAGAATGTTGGGTTTCCCTAGTGGCGCAGTGGTTAAGGGTCCGCTTGCCAATGCAGGGGACACAGGTTCGAGCTCTGGTCTGGGAAGATCCCACATGCTGCGGAGCAACTAAGCCCATATGCCACAACTACTGAGCCTGCGCTCTAGAGCCCACGAGCCTCAACTACTGAAGCCCACGTGCCACAACTACTGAAGCCCACGCGCCTAGATCCCGTGCTCTGTAACAAGAGAAGCCATCGCAATGAGAAGCCCACACACCGCAACGAAGAGTAGCCCCTGCTCACTGCAACTAGAGAAAGCCCGCACGTAGCAATGAAGACCCAACGCAGCCAAAAATAAATAAATTTATAAAATCAGTAACGAGCCAAAATGCCAAGTATCATCACTTTTATTGACTACTGCACTGTAGGTCCTTAGCTGCTACAGTAAGATAAGATAAACATAAATAGACAAAGAAATAAGGATTTGAACAGAAGTAAGAAAAATGATGTTATTTGCACAAGATGTGATGGTCCACACAGAAAATCCAAAGCATTTACAAGTAGCATGGTAGCTGGCTATCATATCAACAAGTAGAATAATGGCTAGCTATAAAATCATATAAAAATTAAATTAAGCAATAAACTGAAAATGTACTTTTCTAAAAGACACAACAAAACTTATAAGATGTCTATGAATATATCTAACAAAAACGTCCAAGATCTGTATGCAATTTCATTCAGAATTCCAGCAAGGATTTTTGTGCAACATCAAAAAATGATTCTAAAATGCACATGGGGGCTTCCCTGGTGGTGCAGTGGTTGAGAGTCCGCCTGCCGATGCAGGGGACACGGGCTCGTGCCCCGGTCTGGGAAGATCCCACATGCCGCGGAGCGGCTGGGCCCGTGAGCCATGGCCGCTGAGCCTGCGCGTCCGGAGCCTGTGCTCCACAACGGAAGAGGCCACAACAGTGAGAGGCCCGCATACCGCAAAAAAAAAAAAAAAAGAAAGAAAAACGACTTACTATAAAACTGCATTCTATTATTGTTTTAAGAAGTAGCACTACAGATCACTGGGGAAAGGAGAAATTAATCAGTGACTATCCTTAGGGAGGAAAAAAATATATATAAATATGGATAAATATAAATGGATAAATATAACATGCTAAACTTTAAAATTATTCCTACAAGAAAATGAAAAACGAAGATTTTGCCAAATTTAAAACATACCTGCATATGGAGCCATTCCTAATATAGTAGGCATCAAGCCTCTGTAAAATCCAAGGAAACCACCTTCCTTTTGAGTGAAGAAAAATTAGAAGTGAAATTACACTGGGCTTATTATGATAAATGCAAAAGAACAAAAGCATACATTATATAGGAAAAATTATTCTGGACCCACACTGAAACACATGTGTTTTCACAATTATGATTAGTATCAGTAATTATAAGTAAAACAGTAACTATTCAAAACAATGACATTCAAAACATTTGCCTAAATATAAAAGGACATGTTATAGACAAGATAAGTAAAAATGAAATACCTTTGCATAAATTGTTTTGAATGCATGAATAATTCCCGTATAAGTATGTTCCCCTTTCACCTGGAATGCTAGGCGTACTCTAACCATATCAAGAGGGTAAGTACAGATAACTGCTGTCATACCTGAAAAGAAAGCAGAAACTTAAATGTATAAGAATCATATATTATATGTATATATATATATATATATATATCATTACTATCATTAGTAATGCTCTCAAATTATATAGTAATGACGAAAACCCAATGAAATCAAAGTAATATTACTGACAGAATTATATCATAATATTATCAGCTGAAAAACTTGTAAGTAAAAGGGTCAGTTTGTAAAATCTTTTCAAGTTCTTCCCATTGTGAAGTTATAATGTTAGCACCAAAATAGTACAGTATTAGTGGATCATGTTAGTATTTTTTAAATTCTATTACTTGTCTATTCACAGGTAAGACATCAGAAAAGAAAAACTGACTATCTCCAAAGCACTAGGCAGGATATTTGACTTTTTCCTTATTTTCTCTAATCCTAAAATGGAGAGATGCTTAACCTACCTAAGGAATTCTTTTAAAAATAAAATAAAGGCATTTTTTAAAAAAATTCAAAGCATGGTCACTATTTTCTTTTTAAAATTTAGGTAAGGGTAATTCCCTGGTGGTCCAGTGGTTAGGACTCCATGCTCTCACTGTCAAGGGCCTGGGTTCAATCCCTGGTCAGGGAACAAAGATCCTGCCAGCAGAGCAGCTAGACCAAAATAAAAAAACAAAACATACAGGAATTCGATAAATAAATAAATAAAATTTACATAAATTTGTTACTGACTAAACATAATAAAAATATAAATGTCCAAGGTCATAGAAACAATTTATTTTAGGAATAAAATCTCCTGATAAACAAATTTAGTATTAAGTTCTAGATTTTCATCAATATATGATTTCAAATTCCATAAAATATCCAGATGAATTTTTTTAAATATGTATTTATTTATTTGCTTATTTGTTTACTTATTTATTTATTTATGGCTGCGTTGGGTATTCCTTGCTGCGCGGGGCTTTCTCCAGTTGCGGTGAGCGGGGGCTACTCTTCGTGCCGGTGCACGGGCTTCTCATTGCGCTGGCTTCTTTTTTTTTTTTTTTTTGCAGTACGCGGGCCTCTCACTGTCGTAGTCTCTCCCGTTGCGGAGCACAGGCTCCGGACGCGCAGGCTCAGCGGCCATGGCTCATGGGCCTAGCCGCTCCGCAGCATGTGGGATCTTCCCAGACCGGGGCACGAACCCGTATACCCTGCGTCGGCAGGCGGATTCTCAACCATTGCGCCACAGGGAAGTCCCCCAGCTGAATTTTTATTTGCATCTTTTTTACTGAGGTATAGATATGTATCAGTTATTTTTAAAATTAAAAATAATCTTCTATTTTTGTAAAGTACCAAAGAAATATATGCTCAAGGTAAAAAAATTAGAAAATAATTTTTAAATATACATATTCATCCTCCAGAAATAACCACCTAAATATATAATATTACAAACCTTTTATACAGGGGCATTTACACACATCTAAACACATACACACATTTAAAACATGACAATGGGTTTCGCTGGTGGCGCTGTGGTTAAGAATCCACCTGCCAACGCAGGGGACACGGGTTTGAGCCCTGGTCCGGTAAGATCCCACATGCTGCAGAGCAACTAAGCCCGTGCGCGACAACTACTGAGCCTGCGCTCTTGAGCCCGTGAACCGCAACTGCTGAGCCTGTGTGCCACAACTACTGAAGTCCACATGCCTAGAGTCCATGCTCTGCCAACAACAGAAGCCACCATAAAGAGAAGCCTGCACACCACAATGAAGAGTAGCACCCGCTCGCCGCAACCAGAGAAAAGCCCGCGTGCAGCAACGAAGACACAACGCAGCCAAAAATAAAATAAATAAAATAAATTTATTTTAAAAAAGTACAAGATAATGGTGTAATTCTATTTTGTAGTAAATTTTTCCTACTTCACATTATATTGTGAACATCTTTCCACATGAGAAAAACATTATCTGGATGTACTATAATTTATTTAAACAATCCTCTTAGACATTTAGGTTGTCTCCATTATTTGCTACATGATACTGTAATAGTAAACAGTGCTTTGATGAATGTCCTTATAACTAAATATTTCATTATGGATTAAATTCCTAAAATAAAATTATTAGGACAATGCATAAGGCTTTTAACAGAAACTGCCTTCCAGAATGATTGTGCTGATTTATAATGTCATCCATTAGAATATAAGTCCTATTTCTCTAACTTATCAGAAGTATTAGATAATTATTAGACAAGCAGAATATTCAATTATTAGATAATTTTTCCAACATTGGATGGGCAAAAAAACACTCTGTTATTTTGGTTTGTTTCTCATATGACATTCTTTTTCTTTTTGGGGGGGGGGGCGCAGGCAGTTTTATAACTTTCTTTGACAATCAGTGGTCAGTTCCCTTCCACATCACCTGTGTAGATTTCTGAGAGTGGTGACAGATTTTTGAAAGTGGTTACCTCCTTGGTACATAGGTAACCAACATATAGAGCTTGTTTGGTGAATCTTCATCATCATTATGTTTTCTGGACAACTGCACACAGATATGGTAGGGGATATTCCTCCTATCTTTGGCCCAGACAGCTTTGTTAAGCATAGTGTCAATGAGCACATCGGGAGTTCCCATCTCCTTGCTGGCCAATTTCTGGATCTCTTTGAGTACCTGAGGGGCACACACTTGAAGTCCACTCCAGGGATGTGCTTGTGAATGTTAGTGGTGTACTCCCTGGTCACGACCTGGTTGGTGAGCAGATCGACGCTTCGTCTCACCACCCTTCTTTGCAGGAACCATCCTGCCAGGCCCAGGTTGGAAAGGAAGAGCTTGAGGTATTGTCAAGACTTTCTTTTTCTCTGTAGGCTTTTAACATGATAATTTCATCTTTTTATTAGTCTTACCAAATGAAAATATAATTTTTTTGCCACAACTTCGGCCTACAATAGCATACTAGGCATAAAAGTGGCAATTTAAGTGATTTCTGTATTCTTAACCTAATTTAACTTTTTAGCTTTAATTTTTTTGGCATTTTATTATTATTACTATCATTATTATTATTATTATTTTGGCTGTACCACATGGCTTGCGGGATCTTAGTTCCCTCTCCAGGGATCAAACCTGTGCGCCCTGCAGTGGAAGCACTGAGTCCTAACCACTGGACTGTCAAGGAAGTCCCAGTGTTAAATTTTTAATATTTGTTTAATATTATTTAAATAGACCTGAGATACCTTACCCCACTTACTTAGCAAATGCTGCTGTAACTTGCATCCATTTTTTTTAGCCCAAACTTAAATCTATACTAATTTTCAGAGCTTCTGCCACTCTCCCAAAAATCTAAATCAGTTCGCCACTCCTTATACATGGATTAGAAAACAATGTTCTTTATGTTATTATCTAGGTATCTCTCATGGCATCTCTACCTGGGTGATTATAACATTATCTCTGAGCTAAAAATCTACACAGCTAATATACTGTTAATACTTTAATGCAAACAAATGCAACCCTTCATTCTCTTTTCCCCGCTTAGTTCTCTCTTGAGAATGACCTCAATTACTTTAGACAATGAGCCGAAAGTCAGTTTGAATATGTTTAATTTTAAAAGCAAGGAATACTTTGTATCAAGATTAGCCTAATTGTACTCCGAACAGGTTAGACTCATAGAAGAAAGGTTGATTTATGATTCACTTATCTGTGATTTAGCTGTAAATGATATTTTAAACCTTCCTTTTTTTAGTTTGCACATAACAATAAAGACTGTCTACTATGTGCCAAGCACACCATACCAGGCACTTTACAAATACCACCTCTAATCCTCAAATACCAAGTACCACCAACAATCCTACAAGGTAGAAAATTGAGGCTCAAAGTAGTTAAGTGAGTTGACCAAATTCACAGTTTCTGTATCACAGAGTAGAATTTGAGACTAAATTTTCTGACTCATATCACAACATATATTGCCTTCCCTGTAATTTTCTTTTCTCAAACATTTAGTTAGTACTTTCTAAACTTAAATTTTTAGTTCAGAAATTCCATCAGTTCAGTGATTAGAAATGTCAGTCCCTCATTTCAGCCAATTTGATTTTGAGCTGTACATCTGAGCCATTTGTTTTCAAGCTATTCATTTTCAAACTTGTTTTTTATTTAACTTGTTTTTTATCTATTGGTATTCAAACCAGCCATGTCTGGCAGCCAAGGCAGTGACTCTTCTAAATGGCCTCTTTGAAGCTGAATCTAAACTAATACAGTACAAATGTGATGTTCCTAAGACAAGGTTTGGCAATAATATCACATTTAAGTCACAGCAAATACCTTATTATCCAGATATTTATAAAACTACATATTTCGCAGCTTGGTTTAATTTTTTGCAGCTTGTGCTAAATATTTTGCAAGGGAAATTTTTACAAAATAAAATGAGGAGAGATTATCTATAAACTAGTTCCATGTTTATTGAAAATGGTTCATATTAAGGAGTTTAACAAATATAGAAAAGAATCAAAAGGCTGACCATTTTAAGGCTTGATCATCCTGACACAATTTGAACATCAGATTTTGCTAGGATTTGCCCAGATCATCACTATTCATTTTTTTTTTTTTATGCTTCTGTACATTTTTACAACTCCCATATTTTTTTTCTACTCCCTATCTGGATCACTTTCGTCTTGCCTCTCCTATTTGTTCTCCCCACTCCATTTATTTTTTCTTTCCTTCTCACATGCTCCAAGCCTTCTCATTGTCTTCTTACTGGTTTCAAGTGGCTTAACATGAAATAACTGAATTAACAAAGTGATCAAAACGGTAAATTGGTAGAAAATGGAAATGGAAAATGGAAATTTCTGGACATCCAGAAATTTCTAAAGGTAAAGGAGGCATTAGTTTAAAAGCTGTAAGACCATGAGTCAGGCTGAGGAACTGGCATAACCTAATTGTACATCAGAGAATGGTAAAAATAATGCCAATGATTACTATAATGCTAAACTGATGATCTAGTTTTACAATTTTTCGGCCAGTTTACTTCACTATGTTTTTATATGGTATATTTCTTTTGAATTTGAGCAATCAAATCTTCCTAAAGAAAAACAAAACCTTTTAACCAGGATGTTTAAAACTTTCAAAGTTTGGGCTTCCCTGGTGGTGCAGTGCTTGAGAGTCCGCCTGCCGATGCAGGAGACGCGGGTTCGTGCCCCGGTCTGGGAGGATCCCACATGCCACGGAGCGGCTGGGCCCGTGAGCCATGGCCGCTGGGCCTGCACATCCGGAGCCTGTGCTCCGCAACGGGAGAGGCCACGACAGGGAGAGGCCCGCGTACCGCAAAAAAAAAAAAAAACAAAAAAAAACAGCTTACAAAGTTTTTTGTTGTTGCTGTTGTTCACTATTTCTAAAAACAACTCAGTGATTTAAATGTAATTTTAAAATTTAGAATTTAGCAAGAAGATTTTTAATAATTTTGTACTCCGATAAATCTTGAAAACTCTTTAAGATTTTAAATGTTTTCTTTTAAAAAAAAGATTTTAAATGTTTATTTATCCTTGGAATAAGTGGGATGTGAGAACTATTCTTCTGATAGTCATATTTTACCCTTCACTCTAAGTATAAAATTATGAAGCCCTCTACAGGCTGTATTTAGACTTTCAAAAGCTGTAAAAGTCTAAAAGCCCTAAATACAGAAAAGATTATGACATCTTATATTGTTCAAACGAGAAACAATAATGCACTGTAAAGTAAGTTTGAGCATATCCAACTAAGTTCTTTTTTTTAAACATTTATTTATTTATTTGGCTGCACTGGGTCTTAGTTGCAGCACGCGGGATCTTTTAGTTGCGGCATGAGGGTTCTTTAGTTGCAGCATGTGGGATCTAGTTCTCTGACCAGGAATCAAACCTGGGCCCCCTGCATTGGGAGTGCAGAGTCTTAGCCACTGGACCACCAGGAAAGTCCCTCCAACTAAGTTCTGATTCACTTCATGATGACTATGTCAATACTTTTTTTTTTTTTTATGTCAATGCTTTTTAAAAATACCACACCATTAAGTTCCTTTTTCTCCACACTCTCTCCAGAATTTATTATTTATAGACTTTTTGATAATAGCCATTCTGACTGGTGTGAGGTGATACCTCATTGTGGTTTTGATTTGCGCTTCTCTAATAATTAGCGATGTTCAGCATCTTTTCATTTGCCTGTTGGCCATCTGGATGTCTTCTTTGGAGAAATGTCTATTTAGGTCTTCTGCCCATTTTTTGACTGGGCCGTTCATTTTCTGAGGAATAAGGAATTCAAGTGGCTGGCTCAAGAAATGTAACAAGCCGCTGGCATGGTAAGTTTAATAACATTCCCCCATACTTATGGAGGACCTCAGATCTTTCAGAATGTTTTCACAGAATTCTTTACTCTGACCCTTAGAACAACTAAGAAAGAAAGGGAGTTGAACAATCATAAGTTCTACTTTAACAAATGGATAAATGAATTATGGCAGGCTCAGATGACCTGCCCATAGTCAAAGGACATGTATGTAATGGAGGCCAGCCACGATCCCAGGCAGTAAGTGTTCTGTCCATCTGACCTCCCAGCCTTACGCCAAGCACTAAACTAGAGCAGACCAGAAATGGCCACAAGCAGAACTCAGCTCGTTGCTTCTGGTTTCTGACAACTTCCTTCTTTTTCCTCTTCTCTATCCTGTCACTCTTAGTTTCATAGGAACTGGCAGATCAAGATTTATTTCAAACAAGTGAAACATACAGAAAGAAAGGAGAAGGCCTTCCTTAAATATACAAACCTTGATTCTCAGTCTCTAGTTTTTCCTTTTTGAATGACTGAGATTCAATATGTACTGGATTGTAGTTGTAGGATGAGGGAAAATGTTGAAGTTCAAAAAAGCTTTAAAATAAGCTCTGTTGAAATGATCATGAAAAACATACCATTTTTAATTTTGGCAAATATAAAATTTCCAAACTTATGTTCAAAGACCACCAAAAGTACAGAAGCAAAGATACCAGATATAAATAAAATTAACCAGAACATTTATTTCAACTGTTTAAAATCATAAAAGCAAAATGTAAATTATAATTACTTAAACATGGTAATAAAAAGAGAAATATTGGTTAATGGAAGCACTAGTCTTATCTATAATAGCTAGAATTTTTTTAACCTCTTTTCTTTAAAAATTAAAATTTATACTTGAAGTTCCTTTGGTTTATTATTATTTTCTAGTGTATATTGAAACCTTGATGTTAACACGTCTTTCATTTCAGAAATATGAACACGCTAGTCAAGAAATAATCAAGTGCCACGAAAAGGAAATAATACAAAGTCTTTAGGATTTTACTCATATTCATAATCCTACTTCATCTTTCCTACAACCCTAAAAGAAAGAATTTGACCTGTCACTTATAAAATCAAATTTAAGAGACAAAAAAATTTTTAAGTGATGTAAGAAATCATAAATTTTAAGATTTGGAAACTTTACTAAAATTTTCCTTCTGCAAAATGAGAGATAATCATAGCACTTTCCTCACAGTATCTTTCTGTGAACTACATGTCAAGTACTCAAAGATTACACGGCAAGTGCTCAGGTCTGTGAAGGGTACAAAGCAAGTGAACAATACATGCTAGCTAATGTTACTCACCAGCACTGCCATGCCAGGGTAAAATACTAAAATATTTCTATAGCAGTTGACAAATAGCTGTTGCTCCAGCTTCCAAGATCTCCCACATCATGACTCTGGTAGTCTCTTCCCCAACCAGAGCTCCCACCACCACCACATACTGTGTCCTGATCCAGCCATGAAAAAGTTAGTTGGAGGCTTTCAGAGCCTGTCCTATTTGTTAGTACCTCTACGGTTGGTTTGCTAAATATTTTAGATAATATTCCTGGTTACTTTTAATACTTATTGATCTTGGGTCAGTCTGCCAGAAGTCAAAAAGAGTTAAATAAACATTGCGTAAGGCAAAACCCTGGATAAGGTAGGTCAGGTTGGACATTATAAATCTAGGTCCAAAAAAATCAACTGAAATCCTACAAACCTTGTGATAACCACATAGTTAAGATTTTGATATACCACCTTCCAATGGTCTTATTTCCATTAGCAGAAATAAAAACTGTTAACGTGTTGGTTTATAACCTTGCAGATGTTTCTTTAATGAATATTTACATATGTATTTACTTTTTAAAAACCAAAATATGATATAGCATATTAAACATTCTCTTTTGTAACTTCCTTTCTACATATGATGTAAACATCCTTCTCTGTCAATAAATACAATTCTACAAATGTACAAAAAAAATCTAGTACTGGAAGTATAGAATTCTGACATGGATTTTTTTTTTTTAACCACTCTTCTATTGCTACATACTTAAATTACCTTTTGGTGTGAGAAACAAAAAAACAATGAAAATCTAACATTTAAAAAAAAATCAATATAAAAAAAAGTTTTAGTGGAAAACATGAATAAATGTTTTTATCTTAGAATGGGGAAGGCATTTCTCAACACAATTCAAAAAATTTTGAAGCCACAGAGGAAAAGACTAACCCATTTGGCTATGTAATATTTCTATATGGGGGGGAACTTTTGGATGATTTTTCCAAAAAAATCACAAATAAGGTTAAAAGACAAATCTAGAACTGGGAAATAAAATAATAGCAATATTTGACAGAAAAAAAAATGTCTTAATTCCCAAACTCATAAAAATGAATATTCAAAGAATAGAAACAATTCAAGGCTGAAAGTAAGAAATACAAATGGTCAATAAACATTTGAAAAGCTGACCAAGCTTACTCATAATTAATTGCCAAATACTAAAAATTTAATAAGGCCCAGTGTTGATATGGTATGTAGGGGAAAGGGCTACTGAAAGCATTAAGGAGATCAGTTGTTTGCAAAGGTCTATCAAAAATTAAATACAGGGCTTCCCTGGTGGCGCAGTGGTTGAGAGTCCGCCTGCTGATGCAGGGGACACGGGTTCGTGCCCTGGTCCGGGAAGATCCCACATGCCGCGGAGCGGCTGGGCCTGTGAGCCATGGCCGCTGAGCTTGCGCGTCCGGAGCCTGTGCTCCGCAACGGGAGAGGCCACAACAGTGAGAGGCCTGCGTACCGCAAAAAAAAAAAAATTAAATACACATATCCTCTGATAAAGTAATTTCCCTTCTGAAAATTATTCTACAGATATATTCACACAAGTACAATGTGTTATTTGCAAAACAAAAATTTTAACTATCCCAAACGTCAATCAATAGGGGACTGAGTAAATAAATAATGGGCCATTTTTACCGTAGAATATAACACAGTTCTTCACAAAATTAAGAAAGATCTATGTACTGATACAGAAGAGAGTCCTAAGATAACTATAAAAGTTCTAATCCTATAGAATAGTATTGGAAAAAAGCACACATAAGAAACTGCTAATAGTGATTGCTTCTAGGGAGCAGAACTATTTTCATTGTATAGGAATATGTATTACTGTAGTCATTATAATTTTTTTAATTTTTTGAAAGAAAAAAATAAACATTTCCAGAAGGAGAACTGTCAAAGGGAATGTATGATTTTCACATAGCTGTAAGTTTAGACTACTCCTTATATCTCCTACTGTAAAACACTCTGAGTTGGGATATTAATGATTTCTTGCATAATTGAGCATAGGAAGATAACAAATGTGTGCTACTTAATCAATGTCACACATATTACCTAAAGCAAATTAAGTATTTTAATAGAAAATTAATTTGCAGAAATAAAATATACCCACTCCTGTATAGCACAGGGAACTATATTCAATATCCTGTGATAAACCATAATGGAAAAGAATATTAAAAAAAAGAATGTCTCTATGTGTATAACTGAGGCACTTTGCTGTACAACAGAGATGGCACAACATTGTGAATCAACTCTACTTCAGTTAAAAACAAAAAATTACCCACTCCTCTTACCTGCCATGGACCCAGCCATTAATCTGTGTACATGACCAGAAACTCCCAGTTTTGTAGTTATTAACTAGAAACCAAAAACATCAAATTATGCACTTTTACAGAAGCAATCTTGCCAAATGTACTATATTACACATTGATGACCACAAATACTCAAAGTGTGAATGGGAGTAGTAGGAATAAAATGCTACTATAGACAGTGAAGTCTTGATACTGCTTACTTTTCATTTTAAGATACCCTATGATAATTTTTTAAAAATTATTCTTAGAATACCCTATGAAATTTAATTCATTAAACTCCTTTCTGTGTTAAGATGTTTGAGAGAATAAACTTTCAGTCAGCCAGAAAAGAGAAACTTAGTATGATGGGAAAAGCTGTTAACTTACAGCATTACTCAAAAACAGACTTTCACAATATGGTCTCACTAGTTTATTTAATAAGAAAATCCAGTGTTCCTCTCCTACAACTGAGAAACAAAAAGCATATCAAAAAGCTATTAATATTTTATGGATTTATTATTAGCTACTTGAGGGATACTTTGGCTCTTCTTCGTAAGTATAAACATAAACAATTTACTAAAAAATGACTAACAATCCTGGAACAGATAACTCCAAAACCAAGTTATATTTAAAAACTTAAACTATCACAAGCCTTAGTCTTTCAAGAAGGCATTACTTTATCCATTCATCCAAAGTAACTTTAAAGGTCAAAGCAAATGCCTTGTCAATTAAGTATGATATTCAAAGACACAAAAGAGGAAAACAAGATAAAGTTTCAAGTACCGTTTTATAATGCTCAAATGCCATAAACTGGATTGCACCATAAGGAAAAATTCGAATCATCATTGCACCATTCCCTTTATACAATCCAAGGTATCCCTCCTTTTGGGGAACAGCACGCAATGTAGAAAATACTCCTATTTTTAGAAAGATTTTTAGAAGAAAAATACTATTAAAACAGAGAAAACTACCTAAATTCAAATTTTCATGACAATCACAGATAAAGATTACTATGCCATCATTCATGATATAATTTTGCTTGAGGAATTACATGAATAGTAATTTCTGTATAACAGTTAAAGCTACGTAAAATACATCATATGTCCAAATTATGTAAATATTCCTCATGTAAAAATATAAAACATACTATAGCAAGAACAGTTACAAATTATAGTAAATTATATTTATAATTATTGTAAATTAATTAATCTCTAGCAACCTAAAAGAATATTAATAGAAATATATTCAACATCCAGATAATACACTGTGGATGACTATTTGGAAGGACGAAGGAAGGTTTCCCAGACTGACCCAGACACCTGTGTGGTTTGTTTACGAAAGAAACTGCTAAATAGAAGAAACAAATAAAAAACCTACCAATTAAAAAGCTATTTAAATTGGGGGGCAAATTTTCATTAGTAGTACACTTTAATTAGGAATAGAGATAAACAAAGGCCTGAGTTCTGATCCGATATACTGATATGTTTATTATTCTAATAATGTCAATCACTAATCCTATTTGCAGTACAGACTTCTACATTCCATTATTAAACTATTTAAATTCCAATATTAAACTATTTAAATTCAGGTTCCTTTCCAAATTTTTCAAACAAAAATCAGATCAAATATGAAGGTAAATCACTGGGCTCATTTCGAATTTTAGAATTCAAGTAACCTTTTGATCCCTTTGCAGAAATCAAAACTGTAGGTACTTACTAACATCCAAGAAAAGATATACTCTAAAAGCATTTTTAATAAGCAGATATCTAAGTGGACTAATAATGTATTAAAAAGAATTTTATTTCGGTTGTTCCCTGCTGGCCTAGTAGTTAGGATTCCAGGCTTTCCCTGCTGTGGTCCGGGGTCAATCCCTGGTCGGGGAACTGAGATGTCGCAAGCCACGTAGCGCGGCCAGGGGGAAAAAAAAATAGAATTCTACTATATATATATATATATATATATACACACACACACACACATACAGCTATATGTATAATATAAAGTTCTTCCAAAATACATGAATAATACAACTAAATATATTCACCCCTCCCTAAAAAAAATTCTATCAAAGACATCCTCTTGCTGGAAGAGAAGAGTAATGATAAGCTCAGTTTAATTTTATTTAAATGTGTTTGTAATAATTTAAGGGTAATCAAACTTAGAACAGTGGCCACCTAGCAGGAACAGGAAGGCTAACGATGAGAGAGAGTACAGAGGTTTCAACTGTACTGATGATGTTTATTTCTGAAGTTCTGTGCAGCTCCCCATATGTTTATTATATTATTCTCTAAAACTCTTTGATTGTTACAAATATTTAAAGAGAAATCATTAGTAGAAGTGAAATAAAGTTATTTCAAAAAAAGGAAATCCAGGGACTTCCGTGGTGGTCCAGTGGTTAAGCCTGCGCTTCCAGTGCAGGGGAGCACAGGTTCAATCGCTGGGCGGGGGGGCGGGAACTAGGATCCCACATGCCGTGGGGCCAATAAATAAATAAAATTTTTTTTTTAAAAAAAGGAAATCCAGGAAACAAGGAGCAGGGGAGGGTGGCTGGGGAGGATACAAGAAAAGCACAATGAACAGAAAACATAAATCTATGATTGAAAAGAAAATCTAAAAGATATAAATCCGGGACTTCCTTGGTGGTCCAGTGGTAAAGAATCTGCCTTCCAGTGAGGGGACACGGGTTTGATACCTGGTTGGGGAACTAAGATCCCATATGCTGTGGGGCAACTATGCCCGTGTGCTACAACAAAAGAACCCACAACGAAGATCCCGCATGTCGCAACTAAGACCTGACACAGCGAAAAGTAAATAAATAAAACTTAAAAATATTTTTTAAAAAAAGATATAACTCCTTCTATTAAAAGCCAAACTCTCAAATTCTGTTAAAAGGCAATGCCTAACCAAATGCTTTTCACAAAAATCTCACCTAAAACAATAACACAGAAAGACAGAGTAAGACTGAATGTTGAATGTTTTCAAATGGCATTTAAATATCCATTGAGATAATCACGTTATTTTTCTCCTTCAACCTATAGTCTACTATTTTTACTTTGGGAAATTGAGATTTTCTTTATGGCATAACACTGAACCAAGTTTTGCATGTGTTACAAGCATATTTGGAAAGAATATGTATTCTCTGCAGGGTGCAAAGTCCTCTTGTCTATGTTATATCAAGCTTGTGTGTTATTTAGATCCTTTTCTGTATCTTTATTTTGTCAAGATAGGATTACAAGGAATTAACAGTTGGTAAAATATAAGCATATGCTTGTGTATATATACATAAGCTCTGAAGGAAAAGGGAAGAAAACTGTAAATGCTTGATTCTAACGAGGGGACAAGGAGAAAGACGTTTGCTTTTGCACTTTTTGAATTATGAACTTGTGAAAATATTATACATTCAAAAAATAAATAAAATGTAAAAATAACAAAATTTAAAGGATTTTTAAAGAATCCTATTATGATTCAGCTACCTATTTTTATATCACATTGACTGTAAAAAGTTAAATGGAGGTCAAAGATTTTTAATATACCACAGGAAAAAATTCTTTACATTCAGTGCAAATTGCGGAAGAAGAAATTCTAATTATACCCCTTCCTTTTCATTTGGCCACAATAATTTTGATTCAAAATAAAAAGTAGTTTTTGATGCCTTGGAAATAACGCCATACACTTTTTAAAAGAAGCTAAAGTACAAATTTTATTCAATAGCATACCTTTATCATCTTTAATTTGACTGTGAAAAATCATGTTTTTAAATTTAAGCAAAACTGAAAAACTATCTTATGCATGTAAAAAGGGAGGCACCTAGAATAAAATGCCCAACAATATTTTTAAAATAAATTAATAAGCCATTAATACTTTTCTTTTGGCTTGTATATTTTAAAGATACATGAAACTCCATCCACTACACCAATAGTTCATTGCTGCACTACAGGAATTCTGTTTCAAATTCTGCATGCCTTGTAGGGTACACTGTAACCCGTGGCATGCAGCCCTGTAGAGCGTGAAATCTAATGTGAATATGTAAACTAACGATTACAAATCAGGAAACAAAACAACATACATCAGCATGGGGAGAAGTTTAAAATAAAACAATACTGCTCAGACATTCATATGCTGGGTCACTGTCAAACACCACGAGATATTGGGTAATATAATTCATCTCCTTTTCACCCTCAATTTAGACTACAAAAGAAAATCATTTCCTTCCTTTCCAGTTTTATATAATCTCTCAATAAGTTCAAAGGTCTTATTCTTTCTATACATGAGCAGTACACTGAGAAGATATAGAATTCATTTCTAGATACAAAGATATTAGCAAAATTTTTCTTTCAATTTAAAGAACAGACTTTGTATTAAAAATATTGACAGGAAAATGAGACACGATAAATATAAAATCACATTTTAAAAACCCAATTGTTAAAATAATTGATTCTTATTCACTCTGTTAAATATCTTTCTTAAAAATGATGCATAGATCATGCAGAGCACACATCATTCCCATTACTGAAGCATGAAACTGTAAAGCAATGGAGTAGTATGAGTTAGTTGCCTTGACCTAACTTCTTTCTTGGTCTCTATTCACATTAAATTTATTCTTTTAAATCTTCTTCCCTCTAATTGAAAATTTAATATATGTTTAACATGTATTATAAATTAGCTTAGAGGAAAAAAATTACCTATAATCTCACCACTGAAAATTAACCACTTAATGTTCATATTTCTCCTTCTAGCCTTTCGTCTAAACACATTTACTTAGATAAAATGCAATATGATTAAACCATTTGCAACATTTTTTCATTTAACTAATATATTATGAACATTCTTCCTAGTCAATTAATATTCTTTTACAATTTTTTATGATTGCAAAATAGTCTATAATATGGACTTATCTATTTAAGTAATACTTTTATTTAACTTAGCCAATTCCCTATTAAACATTTTGGTTGGCTCTTTCTTTTTTTTAACCAACATAAATAATGCTTTCATTCTTGTATATACATATTTGAGCACATTTCTGATTACTTGCTTGAAACAACCTCCTAGAACTAGAATTGCAAGGCCAAAGAATATGTATCTTTTCAAGACTTTTGATGCATATCACCAAAATGCCCTCCAAAAAGGCTATAAAAAATCCTTACTCCCACCAATGATATATCAGAGTGTCCATGTTAATTATAATAGCTGGTTTTTATGTTTACAAGGAACAACTAAGGGCTCGATATTTTTTTAACAATGCAAGTTTATACTAATTGCATTGGATTCTGCTTGCCCTAAGATATCTATAACACATGCTTAAGTGTTTAAAGGAATAAACCTTATCTCTATCACTAGTCGGATTTTTTTTTTAAATCAAGCTGAGCTATTATGTGTGTCCATTAAGGATGTGATTTGTTAATCTCAATAAATAAATATGTAGTACTTACTTCAATGATTCAAAGATTTTAGAGTACATTAGTACCCTAAAATGATAAACATATATAACCATTATTGCAAATGAAATGATTAAAATAGCTAAGAGATACATCCCTTGTAAAATCTTCCCCCAAACTTGAACTCCCTTTTGTGTCCTCTTTCCACTATAATTCACAACTAGAAACGAAGACAGCAGATGGATAACATTTTCATTTTTCTCTTTAGCATCAATTAACTCACCCAAGTGTTTGTAATGGTGATTGTGAGCTTGTAATAAAACCTTCACTCGATCCAAAGGAGCAACTGTTGTTTTGGCACAGCATCCAGCAATACCTAAAAAATTTGAAAAGATCAGGAAGAAATTCCATATCATTTCTTTCCAGATGGAAATCATTATTTAGAGGCTAGCATACCCTCTAATCTCTAATTTGATCTCCATGGGTAGAACTGCCCAGTAGCAGGGATATGTACATGATGGGCCCCCATTCTCTACAATTTAATTATTGAGCATGTCAGACTTAATAAGTTTGAAGAGTGTAAATCTGCCCCCTAATTCCTGATGAACATTGGAATCTTGCTAAATGTGGTTATGGAGACAGACACTTGGAGGGATTTACCCACCTTTAAGCCTCTGTTTGAAATAACATCTTCTTCTTCTGGATGACTTCTCATTGAAATAATCAAATTTCACCCGTAAAATTCAGTCATTCATTTATCCACTCAGCAATTATGTATTTGGTCCCTACCACATGCCACTGTGCAGACATGTGGATGACGGTAAAGTGCATACATGGGCTTTAGCGTAAATCAGAATCCAGGTGAGCCCTAATAGCTTGGCATGCTTCTAAGGTGACAGTATATAAAGATTTTTTGCTACAGACCGTTTGTGTCCCCCCAAAATTCATACGTTGAAAACTAATTCCTAGTGATGGTATTTAGAGGTGGAGGTGGTATTAGAGGAGGTGATTAGGACCCTTATGAACGGAATTAATGCCCTTATAAAAGAGGCCCCAGAGGGACTTCCCTGGAGGTCCAGTGGTTAAGGCTCTGTGCTTCCACTGCAGGGGGGCACAGGTTCAATCCCTGGTCGGGGAACTAGGATTCCGCAGGCTGTACGGCCAAGAAAAAAAAGAGGCCCCAGAGAGATCCCTGGCCCCTTCCACCATGTAGAAACACCAGCTATGAGGAAGCAGGTCCTCCCCAGATATTTGCTGGCACCATGACCTTGGACTTCCCAGTTTCCAGAACTATGAGAAAGAAGTTTGTTGTTTATAAGTCACCCAGATTACAGTATTTTTGTTATAGTAGCCTGAACCATCTAAGACACTTCTGTAAGGTACCTTACATGTAGTAAGCACTCAACCAAATGAGTTGTTACTATTATAACAAGGTGGACAAAAAAGTCCTTGGTGTCTTTTTTATGGTTATGTTAAGCTCTTCATCATTGCATATTTGTTAAGGAAGGTACAAGAGGACTGGGATATTGTGAGTCTCTTTACTACTGCATCCCCAGAGACCAGTTCAGGGCCTGGCACCTAACAGGTACTCAATACCTGTTTACTGAATGAATGAAGAGTCTTACTTTACAAACTTTTAAAAATATAAGACAAAATCACTCAAAATCCACACACATTTACTTAATAGCTCAGCATGTAACTGATGCTAAAATGCATATTCTGAAATACCCAAAAATAAAATGCCTATTTGTACTCAAATATTAAATCCACATATAAGTTTCTATATCAAGCTTCTCTTATCTGAACTAATGGAAATAACAGTCATGGCTACTCAAAATTGAGAATAAGCTAAAAATAATTTTCATTCGGTATATTTGGTTTCAGAATAGTTTTTTATATAATTATCTTCCCATTCATTATGAAATAACCACATAAAAATTATTTAGAAACTGTTGAATAAGTAGTTTCTTTTAACAATATCTTTACTTGCTTATCACACCACTTTATAGCTCAATTAATCATCACAAAAGTCCACTGAGTAAGGTCAAGTAGCCTTTATCTTCATTTTGAACAGCTGAACTTAAGATATTTGCCAAAGACGACTTCCCTGGCGGCACAGTGGTTAAGAATCCGCCTGCCAATGCACGAGACACGGGTTCAAGCCCTGGTCCGGGAATATCCTGCATGCTGCGGAGCAGCTAAGACCGTGCGCAACAACTACTGAGCCTGCGCTCTGGAGCCCACAAGCCACAACTACTGAACCTGCATGCCGCAACTACTGAAGCCCGCACGCCTAGAGCCAGTGCTCCTCAACAAGAGAAGCCACGGCAATGAGAAGACTGCGCACCACAACGAAGAGTAGCCCACCGCTCACGGCAACTAGAGAAAGCCTGGGTGCGGCAATGAAGACCCAATACAGCCAAAAATAAATTTATTTATTTATTTTAAAAAAAAGATTTGCCAAAGGCCACTGCTAATCACCAATAAAAAACACGTATGGGTCTTCCCTGGTGGCGCAGTGGTTGAAAGTCCGCCTGCCGATGCAGGGGGCACGGGTTCGTGCCCCGATCCGGGAAGATCCCACATGCCGCGGAGCGGCTGGGCCCGTGAGCCATGGCCGCTGAGCCTGCTCGTCCAGAGCCTGTGCTCCGCAACGGTAGAGGCCGTGGCAGTGAGAGGCCCACGTACCGGGGGAAAAAAAAAAAAAAAAAAAGAATCAGGTTAAAAACACATATGGTGGGGCTTCCCTGGTGGCGCAGTGGTCTGCCTGCTAATGCAGGGGACACGGGTTCGAGCCCTGGTCTGGGAGGATCCCACATGCCGCGGAGCGACTAAGCCCGTGCGCCACAACTACTGAGCCTGCGCGTCTGGAGCCTGTGCTCCGCAACAAGAGAGGCCGTGATAGTGAGAGGCCCGTGCACTGCGATGAAGAGTGGCCCCCACTTGCCACAACTAGAGAAAGCCCTCGCACAGAAACGAAGACCCAACACAGCAACAATAAATTAATTAATTAATTAAAAAAACAACAAAAAAAACCACGTATGGTTTCCTTTGTACCCGGTACTAGGCTAAGAGATTCAACTGCAGGCACTATGCCAAGGCTTTTACAGGTCCTTTCTCATTTAATCATTACAATTACATTCTGAGGTAGGTACTCTATTTTCCCATTTAAAGGATGGGGAAACTGAGGCAAAGGGAGGTTAAGTAACTTGCCCAATGGTATTTTCTCATATCACTTGGACCAGGAGCGCCTATAATGGTTATAAAAATCTGTGAGCAACTTTTTTTTTTTCCTTCCCATTTCAATGACAACTTCATCCTTTCAGCTGCTCAAACCAAAATAAGTCCCCCTTGACTTCTCTTCTTTACCCATCTCTAATCTGTCAGAAAATCATTTATTCTATCTATATCCAGATTATCACAATTTTTCACCACCTCCCCTGCTACTAACCTGATCCAAGCCACCATCATCTATCATCTGAATTACTGCAATAACCACCAAACGGGTCTCCCTGCTTCCATATTTACATCCCTGCAGTTATTCTCCACAGAGCAGCCCAAGTAATCCTTTGGAAACATGTCATATCATGTCACTTCTCTACTAAAGACCTGCAATGGCTCCCTACTTCACTCCAAGTAAAAGTTAGAATCTTTACAGTGGTTTACAAGACCTTTCATTTCCTGTCCCCTTTAACTTTCTAACCTCCTTCCCCCATCAGCACCACCTGGCTCCAGCCACGTAGGTCTCACTGCTGTTCTTTGAACCGATAAGGTCCTCCCTGACTTTGAAGACTTTGCTTTAGCTTTTCTTCCCACCTGGAAGGCTCCTTCTTAGACATCAACTTGCTAAACTCCCTCATGTTTTCAAGTTTGCTCAAGTGTCATCCTCCCAATGAGACATCACGAATTATCCTATTTAATACTGTACCCACGTAGCCTCTACATTTCCTTGCCCCATTCTCCTTTTTACTTCTTCCCATTCCATTCGTCATGTTCTAATATACTACATAACTTATTTTTTCATTTTGCTCATCGCCTTTCTCACAACAAGTCCCCAACCAATGTAAACTCTAGGATCTTTGTTTTATTCCCTTATGTACACTGAGCATGTAGCAGACACTGAAATATTCCTTGTATAAATAAATGAATGACCTTTTTATCAGCACAACAAAATAATTCTTAATACTATTGCAGCATACAGATATCTTTCTACAAGTCCTCATAATGTGGAATTTTAAAAATTCCCAGCCTTTACAAATAATTAAATGATGACAACCCAGAGAGTCAACTAAGAGAGGGTAGAGACTGAAACATCTCTTTATGGGAAAGCAGAAGAAATTTCTGAGAGACAATATGAAACTTCTGGCCCGACAGTCACACCAATAGTAGGGCTGGGGCTTCCCTGGTGGCGCAGTGGTTGAGAGTCTGCCTGCCGATGCAGGGGACACGGGTTCGTGCCCCGGTCCGGGAAGATCCCACATGCCGCGGAGCGGCTGGGCCCGTGAGCCGTGGCCGCTGAGCCTACGCGTCCGGAGCCTGTTCTCCGCAACAGGAGAGGCCACAACAGTGACAGGCCCGCAAAAAAAAAAAATATATAGTAGGTTTGTACCAGCTACCTGTCAAGTACCTGTGGCACAGTTTTCTAGAATCACCGGCACCAGCTTTGCTTGTAGACAGTTTTGCACAATTTCCCAGTCATCCTTAAAAAGCTGACCTCCCATGTTTATTTTCTTTTAAGCAAACATCAAAATCCAATTCTACTCTCGGTCGTGCACAGTCTTTATAAAAGAAAGGAGTGCCCAGCATGTTGCACTGAAACCCTGACGTCCTTTAAGGGACTCCCCTCTTTTTCCTACTATCCAACCCTGAAGAACTGGTGCCTGGTTCAGCCCTTCCACGGCTCCAGCCGCTCCTCGACAGCTCGAGACCCTTGCTCCCCAGGATCCTGTTGTCATTAGTCAAGGGATTCTTAGAGGTTACAGCGGGTCCAGGCAAACACCTGGCAGGTCATTGGAGCAGCCAGAGTCCAAGAATGTTATCGCGGCCGCATACACCCGACCTGCCTCGGATCCCGCCCCGGCCACTCAGTGCGCGGCCAGGTCCTCCCGGCGGAAACCCACCTCCGGCCAGGAAGGAGCGCAGCCAGTAGAAATCTCTGCGGGCGGCTGGCCCTCCGGCTCCTGCCGCCTGCGGCATCGCGGGAGGTGGCTCGGCTGCTGCCAGGGCCGCCGCCGCCGCCATCAGGACCAGGGCCGCGTCGGGAGCTTTGGTCGCTAATTTATAACCCAAGCGCCCTAGCCATGGCCAGAGAAGGCAGTGACAGGGCACCGACCGCCGCACGGCGGGACGGAACACCACGGGCGGCGCGGCGCTGGCTGATGGCGTAGGCCAGGGGCGGGGCCTGGGTCAAGGCCCGAAGCGGGAGTCGCCAGGACTGGACACCTCCCACTCTCACCAGCCTCGCACCACATCTCTACTTCTAGCCTCGCTGTGCAGGCGTCTTCTGTTACACGCGGAAGAAGGGAAGAATGGCCAGCGAGAAGGTCCTTCCAAAACCCACCACCTCAGAAAGCACTCCCCCGCCCATCAACCCATATTGATCATTGTTCGACAAGTAACCGTCCATCGGGCTGCCTTCTGACCTTCCCAAAATGAACCCTTTCCAGAACCAACCTTTGGTTCCTCACTATTTCCAGGAACTTCTGAAATTGTACTCTCTCCCACCTGATCAGCTATACCTTCTCAGATCTTCTCGCTGAACCTCACATTCTGCCTCCCTAACCCCCCCCTCAACTAAGCTTCTATTCCACCCCCAACCCCTCTGCCAAAGAAATAATTGCTAAAGCAAGTTCTTCTTTCTTTGGGGTGCTACGAATTACACAAATACTTCTGCCTTGCCAGGACTTTCTGAATCTGTGCTTTGTGCTTAGCTCTGAAATTCCAGCGCTCTACTCCCCACCAACTCCTAAACTCTCAGGAACCTCCCAGTTTCTTCTCCCTGACCCCGCTGTATTACAAGACTATTTTTTTCAAACCACCCCTTACCCAGCACTATTCTCTTACTGTGCGTCCCTCATCACCTACAACTTGAGCAAAATTCATACCTATTCTTTGTGACCAAAGTTGTTCTGAACTTTTATCCTCTTTTTCAGAAATTACCTATTATAATTTTCATTAATACTTACTCCAATCTTCCCTATTATTGACACTGGTCCCCACTTTCTCTTTCTATGGATATGCCTCTGCAAGGTGTTTCTAGCCAACATTTATCATTAATGGTGAGTCCAGATTTCAAATTTATTTTTTCCCATGCTCCCAATATTCAATTTCTACCAGAAAATACAGACCCATATAATAATATCATTATTTATAATTTGCATGTCTAATGTGAAGAATTGAAAGCTCCCAAAAGTGGGGATGGTTGCACAACATTGTGAATGTAATTAATACTACTGAACTGTACACTTTAAAATGGTTAAAAGAGTAATTTTTTTTTTTTTTTTTGGCCGTGCGGCTTACGGAGTGACCAGGGATTGAACCCGTGCCCCCTGCAGTGGAAGTGCAGAGTCCTAACCACTGGACCGCCAGGGAATCCCTGAAGTATGTTTTATTACAATAAAAAAGTACAAGAAAAACCTCCCTAAGGTTTTTTTTTGTTTGTTTTTTTGTTTTTTTTTTTGCGATACGCGGGCCTCTCACTGCTGTGGCCTCTCCCGCCGCGGAGCACAGGCTCCAGACGCACAGGCTCAGTGGCCATGGCTCACGGGCCCAGCCGCTCCGCGGGACGTGGGATCCTCCCGGACCGGGGCACGAACCCGTGTCCCCTGCATCGGCAGGCGGACTCTCAACCACTGCGCCACCAGGGAAGCCCCCTCCCTAAGGTTTTTGTTTGTTTGTTTGTTTGTTTATTTTGGGCTGAGTTGGGTCTTCATTGCTGCCCACGGGCTTTATCTAGTTGTGGCGAGCAGGGGCTACTCTTTGCTGTGGTGCACGGACTTCTTGTTGCGGTGGCTTCTCTTGTTGCAGAGCTCAGGCTCTAGGCACACGGGCTTCAGTAGTTGTGGCTCGTGGGCTCAGTAGTTGTGGCTCGCAGGCTCTAGAGCACAGGCTCATAATTGTGGCACACGGGCTTAGTTGCTCCGCGGCATGTGGGATCTTACCAGACCAGGGCTCGAACCTGTGTCCCCTGCATTGGCAGGCGGATTCTTAACCACTGTGCCACCAGTGAAGTCCCCAGGTTTTTTTTATGTAACAAAAAAAAGACAAAGGTCTATGCTTTCATATTACATAACTAGCAAAGCTGTCCCAGCTCCTAGTGCTAATGTGTATTTTTCCCCGTCCTGTAAGCTGGTATTTTTTCCCTGTCCTGTAAGCTGTACTAGTACCTCTTCTAATCCATTTCCGTTTCAAATGAGATGCACCTTATAGATTTAATTTATCACGTAATGGCCCTCAACTCCAAAACTCAATCCAGACCTAGGATGGAAAGTTTATATACATGATAACCGACAAGTCTAGTGACTTAAACATCCAATTATTTCTTCTCTACTCAGCTGGTTACAACTAAGCTACTCAACCTACAGATGTTATTACACTCACTCTCAGAGATCTTACCCAACCTCAGAGTTTTAAATACATTTATATGTAGTCATTGGGATGACTGCTAATCTCCAGCCCTTCCCACCCACTCTCCAAATCTATTGATCCATATTTCCCACATCTCCACCTGTATACCTAACTGGCATCTATTTATCATATCCAAAACTAAATTCCTCATCTTCTTTCCCAAACATGCTACTCCTGCAACCTTTCCTCATTTCATTAAATCACAACTCCAACCTCAGTCCATAAACATTGAGTAATTTCCTAATTAATCTCCCTGCTTTCTCTTGCTTCCTACTTTCTGTTCCTAATATGGCAGCCAAAGCAATTCTTTAAAACCTAAAACAAATCTTGTCACACCTTATCCCCAAACCCTTCAATGGCTTCCCATATCACTTGGGAGAATTCTTAAAATGGTCTACTGGTTTCCTGTTATATCTCTGGCCTCAACTCCTAAAACTTCCTTCAGTCACACTGGCTTCTTTGTTCCTCATAAATACCTGGCATGATTCCCTCAGGGCCTCTGCACATGCTCTTCTTTCCACCTGTACTACTTTTCCCCTAGATATTCCATGTAACTTCCTCTTTCTATATCCTTCTTCAGGTTTTACACAAATGTAAGCTTCTCAAGGAGGCCTTTTCTGGCTGTAATATTTAAAATTACTACCCACTCCACCCTCACCCCTACCAAAACTCACTATCTCTTTTCTCTCCTTTAATTTTTTCCACAGAATTTACCAGTGCTTATAATATATATAAAATGTTTTTATTATTAGTTTTCCCCCACTAGAATGTAAGCTCCATGAAGGTAGGAATTATCTGTTTTGTTCATTTGATTTGACACTGAATAGATGATATACAATGGTGCCTCTACTTAAAGACCAAGTCTTTCTATGTGTGTCTTTCACTGCTAGAATATCTAGCAACTAGTGGCCAGAGGCTAAAGAAATGGAGAAAAATGAATCCCTTTCCTCAATGAATGTACTATTTCATGGAATGAATGTGAACCTAATAGTTAAATAAATAACATACACAAATAAAAAGTAGGGATGCAGAAAACAGACCATGTTTGTCAGAGATCATCAGGGAAGGAGGTAATTGAACAGGCTTTTGACACAGCCAAGCATGGGCCAGGGCAAACACACATACATGTATACACATGCATGCACATATGCGCGCGCGCACACACACACACACACACACACACAAATAAGGAAACTCAGCTTGGTCAAAGAACAAAGAATTGTCCAGTTTGCCTGTCTTAAGATGCTTGACACCCTCTCCTTGACTCCCCAACACTTGTATGGCAGACCACTGACCAATAGCATTAGAGAAATAGGTCAAGGTTATATCATGAACAGTTTCAATCTTGGGCTAAAGAGTTTAGACTTAATTTAGTGGCTAATAAGAAACTGGTGACAGCTATGTTTTAGAAGAATTAATCTGGGAGAGATGAATACAATAATTGGGAAGACAGTCACTGACAGATCTGACAGTAAAGAAGCCAGTTAGGAAACTTTTGCAATAATCTAGGCAAGAGAGTTGATGAGAGCATGAAAATATAATCAGAAAGAAAATGGATGGAGGAGATAGCACCTCTGGGCTTGCTAAGGAATTAAATATGGAAGGCAAGGAATAGGATAAGTCAAAATAATGCAAAGTTTTTTGCTAGGGTGGTTAAAAGACTTGATGGACCATTAACAGAAGAGGGAAAACAGAAAGAGGGACTGGTTTGGGACTTCCCTGGTGGCACAGTGGTTGAGAATCTGCCTGCAAATGCAGGGGACACGGGTTTGAGCCCTGGTCCAGGACGATCCCACATGCCATGGAGCAACTAAGCCCATGCGCCACAATTACTGAAGCCTGTGCACCTAGAGCCTGAGCTCTGCAACAAGAGAAGCCCACGCACCACAACGAAGAGTAGCCCCTGCTCACCGCAACCAGAGAAAGCCTGCGCGCAGTAACGAAGACCCAACACAGCCATAAATAAATAAATAGATAGATAGATAGATAGATAGATAGATTTAGAAAGAGAGACTGGTTTAAGGCATAGAAAGGGGATGGAAATGTTGGCACAAACTGTAAAGATGAAAATATACAGAATACCAAAGGACAAAGGTTTGGCAAAGGTTTTTGTTTTTGTTTTTTGTGGATCATTTTTAAAGTCCGTATTGAAGGGACTTCCCTGGTGGCACAGTGGTTAAAAATCCACCTGCCAGTGCAGGGGACACAGGTTCACAGGCTCTAGAGCGCAGGCTCAGTAGTTGTGGCGCACGCCTTAGTTGCTCTGCGGCATGTGGGATCTTGCCAGACCAGGGCTCGAACCCATATCTCCTGCATTGGCAAGCGGATTCTTAACCACTGTGCCACCAGGGAAGCCCCTGCTTCTGTTTTATGTTTTGGCTTTTTGGCCATGAGGCATGTGGGATCTTAGCTCTCTGACCAAGGATTGAACCCGCACCCCCTGCAGTGGAAGGCGAAGTCTTAACCACTGGACCACCAGGGATGTCCCAGGCAGTTTTTCTTTAAATATGGGCAATACATGAATACCATATAGACTGGATATAGCAATAACTACCTAAAAAGCCTTCTTTGGGGTCTTCCCTGGCAATCCAGTGGTTAAGACTCCACACTCCTGATGCAGAGGGCACAGGTTCTATCCCTGGTAGGGGAACTAAGATCCCTTATGCCGTAGGGCACAGCTTAAATAAATAAATAAATGTAAAAAGCCTTCTTTGAAAGCTTCACCCAACCCCACACATACCCCGACGTTTCATGAAACAGGGATAAATCAATGTGCCTTTTATTATTATTATTATTATTGGTTTTCAAGGTAGAAAAGTCTTTTATTATATTAGTCAGGCCCCATCTGGCCTGGCCTAGACCTGGGCCCAGGAATAGCTGAGAAGAGCCCGTCTCCCTCCTTACTATTCAAGCTTCTCTTTGTCCTGCTTCTTCTCCTCCTCCAGCACCAGGGTTCGTTCTCGCTCTTTCACCAGCTGGACACCACAGTAGGTGAGAAACAGGATGGCCAGTGTGGTCTGGGGGAACCCTGTGAGTAGCAGGCACTGGGTGACCAGCTCTGTGAACTCAAGGCTGCTCAGGCTTACAAGGTTGTACATGATGATGGCCCAGAAGTTCATGGCCCCAAAGATGGCTGAGACCCTGCGGGACATCTGCTCCCACACAGAGGCCTCAATTTGCGCTAGGGACCCCTACTCCGCCAGTTTCTGTACCCAGAGCTCAAAGGTGAGGCCAAAGCAGTTAAGACATGACCACAGGTAGACATTATCACAAGGCCCAAGCCACAGAGTGGTGATGGCAAATGTGGCCACACTGGCCCCCAACTCTGGAATCACCGCAGAGTTGGGTAGGCTAGGCCAGCCGGGGACAAGGGGCTGTCCCTGCCTGGGGGGCATTACACTTTCCCCCCCCACCCCCCACTCTGATCTGGGCCTCCCAAAATCCAGGGGAGGCCCCATTTTAATAAACATTGTCATGGACCTTAGCTATCTTTATTTTACTTACTTACTTACTTACTTATTTTTGGCCACACTGTGAGGCTTGCAGGATCTTAGTTTCCTGACCAGGGATCTAGCCCGTGCCCCCTGTAATGGAAGCCCAGAGTCCTAACCACTGGACCATCGGGGAATTTCCTTAGCTATCTTTAAGTTAGGCTAGGTAGTCTCTTTTAGACCACAGATCATTAATGTTTATTTACTTATATTTACCAGGAATAAGCATCATATATCACAGAGGCCTTATAATTTAAATAATTTTTGAGTCATATGTAATTTATCTGATATATAACACATGATCTTTGCTCCTTTAGTAGCATTTGTACACTCTTTTATATGGTTAGATTTTTTTTTTTTTTTTTTTTTGGCGGAGCTGCACAGCTTGCGGGATCTCAGTTTCCCAACCAGGGATTGAACCTGGGCCATGGCAGTGAAAGCCTGGAATCCTAACCCGTAGGCCACCAGGAAATTCCCTGATTTTTTTTTTTAACTACTCTTTTTTTTTTTTTAATTTACTTATTTATTTATTTTTTGGCTGCATTGGGTCTTCATTGCTGTGCGTGGGCCTTCTCTAGATGCAGCGAGCGGGGGCTACTCTTCACTGCGTGCACGAGCTTCTCATTGCGGTGGCTTCTCTTGTTGCAGAGCACTGGCTCTAGGTGCGCGGTTTTCCGTAGTTGTGGCTCGCAGGCTCAGTAGTTGTGGCGCACAGGCTTAGTTGCTCCATGGCATATGGGATCTTCCCGGACCAGGGCTCAAACCTGTGTCCCCTGCATTGACAGGCGGATTGTTAACCACTGCGCCACCAGGGAAGCCCCCTGATTTTTTTCTTTAAAGCACACTTTGGTTATATTTTGACCTTAGGTAATTAGATCTTAAGAAATTGCATAAGATAAAGATGATTCTTATTATTTTTGACTCTAGAAATAATATTAGATATGCTTAAGTTGTGACGTCAGCTTACCATGACTAGTGTACAGTTGAAAAAGTTTGTGAACATAAGGTAAAGTTTAATCAGGAAAGCAGGGATTTTAGGAAACAGCTTCAGGTTTCTTTTTTACTACGGCATTAGTAATCTGGTATTCAAAAAATGAAAAGTGACATTTTTTAATCAAATCTTTTTCTACAGTCCTCCAAAGCTGTACATTAAATTTCTAACAGAGTATAGCGAAAAAGAACAGAAACATTGAATGTCTGTTTCTCTACTTAGTAGGTAAGTGATCTTTTTTTCTAAATTTTATTTATTTTTTGGCTGCCTTGGACCTGCATTGCTGCGCATGGGCTTTCTCTAGTTGCAGTGAGCGGGGGATACTCTTCATTGCGGTGCACTGGCTTCTCATTGTGGTGGCTTCTCTTGTTGTGGAGCACAGGCTCTAGGTGCACGGGCTTCAGTGGTTGCAGCACACAGGCTCAGTAGTTGTGGCTCGTGGGCTCTAGAGCGCGAGCTCAGCAGTTGTGGCACAGCACAGGCTTAGTTGCTCCGCAGTATGTGGGATCTTCCCGGACCAGGGCTCGAACCCGTGTCCCCTGCATTGGCAGGCGGATTCTTAACCACTGCTCCACCAGGGAAGTCCCGTAAGTGATCTTAAAGACAATACATACCTGGTATACAGTTTCTAACCTGTAAAATATGGCTGATCCCCCAGATATGATATGGATATCAAATAAAATCATTTAGACAAAGGACCTACCACAGTGCACAACACATAATATGTGCTATATTCCTTTCACTTCCTCGGTATGTGCACCCCTAGACCTGCAGAACAGATCATTATTCATTCAATCCATACATATTTACTATCCACCTGCTGTGCGCCAGGTGTTATGTTAGATGGTCAAGCTAGGAAAGTAAGATAAAATTCCTACAAAGACTTTTGTAAGAGAGCAAGCAGTTACAAAAAAGTAAGTATAATTTGCCAGTATTTGTCTAGTATTAGGGGTATGCATAGAGTACTATAAGGAACAAAGAGGGAAGAGACCAATTCTATTGGGGTGGGGTTGGGGGATGGAATTAAGAAAACCTAGAGAGTTGAGCTGAGCCTTGAAAAATGAGTAAGAGTTTTCTGAATATTTCAGAAGAGGAACTACATCATCTCAGTGTAGTTACAATTAGATATAGCAATGAACTGGAAATTATTTAGAGAACTGATCTAATTTATTTTTGTTGTTCATCACGTATTTCTTGTACAGGTGCTAGGCATCAAAGAAACAATAGTAAATAAAAACTTGGTCCCTGCACTTCAGGGAGCTTATATTCTAGTGGGAAAGAGATCTTAATCAAGTAACCACAGAAATTTATGTAAAATTTAAACTAGAATAAGTACTTCGGGGAACTAAGTTCCCACATGCTGCACAGCGCGGCCAAAAAAAGACCATAAAACAGGGATTGACCTAAACCAGTTTAGAGAAGCCTTCCTTAAGGAAATGATGCTTGAACCCAAAGGTGAAGAATGCCTAGGGCTTAACTGAGGAAAGGAAAAAGAAAAAGCATTCCAGAAAAAAGAAACAGAGCTTATGGTGGAAGAGTTTGGTGTCTTCAAGGGTCCGATCACAACTTCGAATGCATTACCATGCTATGTCCTTCCAGGCTTCAGGCAGGTCACTCACATTGACAAATGTGTAAGACAATAGAGGGAGCTGCTAGACTGAAGAACTGTAAAGTGCTTGCTTTGCCTAAAATGAAACTTTTCTGCAAATGAAACTTACTGGTTTACAAGAGTGGAATTATTGGTTTGTAATTACAGAAGAAAGCCACTGAGGCTGGAGTGAGAAGAACTAGGATGTTTGTGATATAAGATGAGATAGATAAATAGGTCAAGTCTTACAGCCACTAGCAGACTTATAGCCCGTGTAAGAGTCTTGACATTATCCTAAAGCAATATGAAGCCAGTATTAAGCTGTGGCTGACATGGTGAGGTGTGTATTTCAAAATGATCATTCTGCTCATGGCTTGGACAATGGAATAAGGACAAAAGTGGACGTGAGTACACTATTTCAAGACATGGCAATTGGTCTAGAGTAAAGGCCATGGTAGTGGAGGGAAGTAGATAGATTCGAGACACACTGAAGTGATGAAATGGACAGAACTTGGTGATCGATTCAATTAGGGTGTGAGGAAGGGGAGATAAAGATAATTCCTAGGTTCCTGGTTTACATGACTGGATGGGGAATTCCCTGGCAGTCCAGTGGTTAGGACTCTGTGCTTCCACTGCAAGGGGCATGGGTTCGATCCCTGGTCAGGAAACTAAGATCCCACAAGCCACGTGGCACAGCCAAAAAGAAACCCACAAAAAACATGACTGGATGGACTCACTGAGGCAGGAATCACTGGAAGAGGGTCAGTTTGTTGTTGCTTTAGGGCAAAGTGGAAGGACAGGGGAGAAGATGAGTTGCATGGTTGGGACACACTGAGTATGCGGAGGCCTCAGAGACATCTAAGAGGAGATATTAAAGAGTAGAATATATAAGGAGCAACCCGGGCTGAAGATATAATATTAGTAAGTCAAGCCTAAAGAGAGAGTGAGAACCTAGAACTCAGCCTTGAGTAACTGCAACACCTAATGGCCAGTTGGAGAATGATGAGGCGGTAAAGGAGATAGAGGAGTAGCTAGAGATGTGTGTGGGTGAGGGGGCGAGGGTGTAGGATAGAAGCCAATGGAATGGAGTGTTTTAAGAATAATGTAGTATTGGAAACGTTGAGTTTAAGATGTCTATGAAGGATCGAAGCTGAAATACTCTGGGAATTCCCTGGCTGTCCAGTGGTTAGGACTCCGCACTTCCATTGCAAGGGGCAGGGGTTCAGTCCCTGGTCAGGGAACTAAAATCCCACAGGCGTGTCCAAAAAAAAGGAAAGTCTGGAGCAATGGGATTCAGTCTAGAGAGATAAATTTGGAAGTTTGGGGCATTTACATTACAACTTAAAGCCATGTTTATTTAGAAAGCATAGTATAATGTGTAAAGACATTACTCAATCAACGGTAGCAATTGTTATTCACACACTTGAGCAATAATAACACTGATGGATTTACTTAGTGTTTTTCTCTGAGAAGATAAAAACACTTTGGAGATATTATCCAATTGCTTCTGTCATTCGGTATTTGACCTGTCAGCAATATTTATTGAGGGTATTATAGTATTAGGTCCTATAAAAAGATAAGACACAAAAGAAATAGAAGATATGAGTCTTACCCTTAAGCTTTCACATAGTTGGGGAAACAAAATGTTGACATATGCGGGCTTCCCTGGTGGCGCAGTGGTTGAGAGTCCGCCTGCCGATGCAGGGTATACGGGTTCGTGCCCCAGTCCGGGAAGATCCCACATACCGCGGAGCCTGCGCGTCCGGAGCCTGTGCTCCGCAACGGGAGGGGCCACAACAGTGAGAGGCCCGTGTACCGCAAAAAAAAAAAAAAGTTTACACATGCAATACTAATGAACAGAGTCAAAATTACATAATCAGTGATACAAATTAATAAAGTTCGGGCTTCCCTGGTGGCGCGGTGATTGACAGTCCGCCTGCCGATGCAGGGGACACGGGTTTGTGCCCCGGTCCGGGAAGATCCCACATGCCGCGGAGCGGCTAGGCCCGTGAGCCATGGCCCCTGAGCCTGCGCGTCCGGAGCCTGTGCTCTGCAACAGGAGAGGCCACGACAGTGAGAGGCCCGCGTACCGCAAAAAAAAAAAAAAAAGAAAGAAATTAGCCTCATTTGTGCAAATATATAGAATTACATAATCGCAGTCACAGAGTTTAAAAAGGACCTCTGAGAGGCGTTTATTTATTTATTTTTTAAATTTTTGAATGCGTTGGGTCTTCGTTGCTGCGCGTGGGCTTTCTCTAGTTGTGGCGAGCGGAGGCTATTCTCCATTGTGGCGCTCAGGCTCAGTAGTTGTGGTGCACAGGCTTCGTTGCTCCGCGACATGTGGGATCTTCCAGAACCAGGGCTCGAACCCGTGTCCCCTGCATTGACAGGTGGATTCTCAACAACTGTGCCACCAGGGAAGTCCTCTGAGAGGTGTTTAACAAAGTTTCTTGAGCTATTGGGTATCTGCTTTGTGCTTAGTCCTGAGCTAGCACTGGGAATATAAAAAAAGGAAGATAAGTCCTTTGAGAGACATACAGTTTGGTAACTGGAGTGCAGTGTGTGAGAAGTGCTATGACAGAGATCTGGGGCTGCTGCAGAAGTAGTGTGGAGAGAGTTATGAAGCTCCTAATTCTGCCTGGGTTATTACATGAGGCTTCACAGACAAGGAGTTTTGTGAGCTGGGTTTTTAGGGATGAAGATAAGTTTGCCAGGTTGGCAGGAATGAGAATAATGTAGAGGAAGGAGAGGACGGAACCAGAGGGAGAAGGACATTCCAGGCAGACCTGTATCTGTCCCAACTTTTTCGTCCCCTCTATTCACAGAGCTGGAGAAAGTATGTTTGTTAGAACAGACTCACCAAATAATCAAGACAGCTTTAAATGAATTATCAGAGGGGAGGAAGAAAACATTCAGAAATAATTCAGTCAGTTGTTTTTAATGTGCTTACTATGTAGAGGTCATGATGTGTGAGGCAACGAGAAGGAAGAATTAGAACGGAGCAGGTCCCAGAATGTCTCAGGTGAAAAATGCAATGAAAGAGGTCAGGAACACAGCACAGTTCTTCAGGGGTTAGAGATAATGGGCTGCAGTTACAGAGCAAAACCTTCAGGGCCGGGGACTTCCCTGGTGGTCCAGTGGTTAAGACTCCGTGCTTCCAATGCAGGGGGCACAAGTTCGATCCCTGGTCGGGACACTAAGATCCCACATGCCACGGGGTGAGGCCAAAAAGTTAAAACAAAACAAAGCCAAAGAATACCCTATTCACTCATGGTGGAGAGTCAGCTTTGGAAGTTTCTGGCTGGACCAGGAGTCTCGAAGTGCTTGCTGTGCCAAGAGGGGTCTGAAGAAGGAAGCATCCAGAGGAAGAAGATGGTGAAGGCATTTTGGTTGGACTTATAGGAGGAGAACCAGGATGGCCTATAGGTGTCGCAGAATTCCAGGACTGAGGAATTTCAAAATGTAGGGGGAAAAAAAAGAGAATGAAGCTGTGTTGTTAATGTAACTTCAGGAGAGTAGGTCAGTGGACTCAGAAATAAACAGATGTTATAGGAACAAGAAAGAGCAAGAAACAGAATTTGTCATGGAGAGAAATAGGGCTAAAGGTAGATGGGAGAGCAAGGTCAAGCAAAGGCATGACCTGGGCATGATAAACATGGACAACCCCTAGACAGCAGAGAAGAAGGCGCTAATGAAGAAGAGACTGAAGATGCTAGAAGGAAGGGCTCATTAATGTAGTAAAAACTGCTTAAATAAAATAGCATGGAGAGACCTCCCTGGTAGTCCAGTGGTTAAAACTCTGCACTCTCAATGCAAGGGGCCCGGGTTTGATCCCTTGTTGGGGAATCAAGATCCCACCTACCGCAACTAAGCCTGCATGCCACAACTACTGAGCCCGGGCGCTGCAACTAGAGAGACCCGCACATTGCAGTGAAGACCCAGCACAGCCTAAAAAGAAAAAAAAAAAAAAGTAACATGGAGACTAAGCTAAAGGGCACAAGATAATGGACAGCCCCATAACAGGGAAGAAACTTCAGGTAAGGAAGGAAATTGTACTGTTGAGCAAGGGAGGAAAAGATTAATAAGAAATCTATGGTGATCATTTTGTAATGTATAGAAATACTGTGCACCAGAAACTCACATAGTGTTGTAGGTCAATTACACTTCAAAAACAAACAAAGAAACTCATAGAAAAGGAGATCCGATTTGTGGTTACCAGAAGTGGGGAGTGGGGGGGGGAGGGGGAATTGGGTGAAGGTGGTCAAAAGGTACAAACTTCCAGTTATAAGGTAAATAAGTACTGGAGATATAATGTACACCATGATAAATATAACACTGCTGTACACCGAATATGAAAGTTGTTAGGAGAGTATATCCTAAGAGTTTTCATCACAAGGAAAAAATATTTTTTCTTTTATTTTGTATCTATATGAGATAAAGTTTGTTCACTAAACTTACTGTGGTCATCATTTCATGATGTATGTAAATCAAATCATTCTGCTGTACACCTTAAACTTACACAGCGCTGTATGTCATTTATATTTCAATAAAACTGAAGAAGAAAAAAAGAAACCTATTGCTTGAGGGCCTCTTTTTTTTTTTTTTTTGGCCACAGCACTTGGCATGTGAGATCTTAGTTTCTTAGTTCCCTGACCCCTGCAGTGGAAGGGCAGAGTCTTAGCCAGTGGACCGCCAGGAAAGTCCCTTGAGGGCCTCTCTTGACAGCCTGGGCTATGGGCAGCTTTGGAGGTGAGGCATAGGAAGGCTTAGAACAGGTCCCATGGCAGGAGGATACTCAAAATCTTCCAAAATAGGGATTGCTGAGGAGAAATAAAGACCTCAGGCAGATTTAGGTCTTAAGATTTCAAAGTTGGCTAAGGCTCCCACAGAATTCTGCCGCTTGCAAGCAGCAGAGAAAATGAATGATGGGGATATAGAAGTCAAGTCAGGGTGCTTCCAGGTTGAGTTTGGGAGAGGCTAAGCGGACAAATGAATTAGTGGGTTGGAAAGCTTACCATTAAAGTTGCTGGACAAGGCATAAATGGAGAAAATGGCCTAATCTTGTCATAGGAAGTAGAGAAGGAGTTTTCATCAAAATCATACTTGATCACACTCAAGTTCTTGATCACACTCAAGTTCATTATCATAACTAGACTATATCTTCATGCTCTGCAGTTACTATGAAGGTATGCTAATTTTTCCAATTCCTTCCAAAACCAATTCTGGCAATTCCAATTTTTTTTTCTTCCTCACAATATCAATTTGATTTCCTCTTTCTTCCACCTTCTCTACTGAGGTGTCTTTTGGTTTGTACCTACCATGTATTGTATGTATTCTTGACAATCTCTGGATTCAATGTAGAAGCTTGAGTGAGAAACAGACCTTAAGTCTGTGTCTGCCAGTAAACTGACCAGTAAATACCAATTCCTGCAAACCTGCTCCATGCAAATTCTCTGAGAATTCCCTTGGGTCTTTTCTACTTTAAGTTTTCCTTGCTCTCTTGGACTCCTAGCAGAATTGACTGCGTTATAGCTTTTTCAATGCGGAGCTATTATTGCAGGTTTATCTTGCCCAGCCTCCCCTGCTCTTCCAGGACCTTGTAGATTGTAGTGTCCCAGATCACCAAGGGACTATTAACTTTTTCCTACCTACTATTACATCTATCCCTGATGTCTTTTTTTTTTTTTTTTTTTTTTTTTTTTGCGATACGCGGGCCTCTCACTGTTGCGGCCTCTCCCGTTGCGGAGCGCAGGCTCCGGACGCGCAGGCTCAGCGGCCATGGCTCACGGGCGCAGCCGCTCCGCGGCATGTGGGATCTTCCCGGACCGGGGCACAAACCCGTGTCCCCTGCATCGGCAGGCGGACTCTCAACCACTGCGCCACCAGGGAAGCCCCCTGCTGTCTTTATAGAGAATCATAAGTTTGCCTTTCTTATTTGTTTGTACCATTAATACTACTAGAAATGTGTAAGAGTTCCTCATCAGCACTTAGTATTTCCAATTTAAGAAATTTTTCCAATGGAATAAAAAATTTTTTTTTTGTCAATGGAGATTATATTCCTTAGGAAAGAAAGCGTGTGTGTGTGTGTGTGTGTGTGTGTGTGTGTGTGTGTGTGTGAGGGGAGTATATATATTTCCCTAGGACACTGCCTAAGGTAATTAGTAAGCAGGGCAGCTAAGATGAAAGTCCGGTTATGTATTTAGGAAGCTATATAAGCACAATTCCAATACTCACCTTACGTGTATTTGGAAATACACATAAGGTATATTTGGAAATAAGACAGGAATTCTTGTTTTGTTATTAAGAAAGAATAGATAAGGATAGTGGGAAATTGCTTAAACGTTTATTCTTTGATATTGAGGACTGGAAATAATTGCATTTTCTTTTTTTTTTTTTTTTTTTTTTTTTTGCGGTACGCGGGCCTCTCACTGTTGTGGCCTCTCCCGTTGCGGAGCACAGGCTCCGGACGCACAGGCTCAGCGGCCATGGCTCGCGGGCCCAGCCGCTCCGCGGCATGTGGGATCTTCCCGGACCCGGGCACGAACCCATGTCCCCTGCATCAGCAGTTGGACTCTCAACCACTGCGCCACCAGGGAAGCCCTGCATTTTCTTTTTTTCTCCTTGGGTAGACACCTCATGTTATTGTTTAGCTTCCCATGGCTTGTTCAACCTTTTAGTTTCTGTTATAATTATCAGACCCCTTTTCTAACAGGTTCAGATGGACATGACGTTGCTAGGTGCTATGTTTGAGTTTCAGATGCCAAGGTGGCTTTCAATGTCATCTACGTGCTGATGACTTCCAAATTTGTTTTTCCAAGCTAAACTTCTTTTCCAAACTAAAAATTGTCTCAGACTTGGTCAGTGGGAGTTTTATATATATATATATATATATATATATTTTTTTTTTTTTTTGATGGGCACCTACAGTTTCCAATTTTTTTTACCATTGTGAAATACAGTGAAATTGTGTTGCCGCAGACACAAACCTACCTTCAGGGCCTTTGCACTTGCTCCTTCCTAAGCATAAAATCTTCCCCGGTTTCCTTCCTTAATCTCTTTCAGATCTATTCCATGAGCTGATCGTTGTATTTAAAATTGCAGCCTTCCCCAGCACTCCCTGTCCCCTTCTCTGCTTTTTTTCCCCTCCCTCTGACCATCACCATCTGACACACTGTATGTATTCTGCTTTCTAGCCTTTTTTATTCTCCTGGCCCCATTCCATGATTGAATGCAAGCACCACAAGAGCAGAGGTTTCATTTTGCTCACTGCTGTTTCCCCAAAGTATGGGACCGTGCCTGGCACATGGTATGGACTCAACTAATATTTATGGAATGAAGAGAATAAGCATTGCCATGGTCATTTTTTTTTAATTTATTTTATTTATTTTTGGCTGTGCCTGGTCTTAGTTGTGGCACATGGGATCCTCGTTGAGGCATGTGGGATCTTTCATTGCGGCGCACAGGCTTCTCTCCAGTCGTGGTGTGCAGGTTTTCTCTTCTCTAGTTGTGGCGCGCAGGCTCCAGGGCACGTGGGCTCTATAGTTTGCGGCCTGCGGGCTCTCTAGTTGAGGCCCACGAGCTTAGTAGTCATGGCGCAAGGGCTTACTTGCCCCGGGGGCATGTGGGATCTTAGTTCCTTGACCAGGGATCTCACCGAGTCCCCTGCATTGTAAGGCGGATTCTTTACCACTGGACCACCAGGGAAGCCCCACCATGGTCATTTTTCTACATCTTTGTGTGATTTTCCCATTTCAATACTTTTTTAAGTTAATCATTTCAATTAATTGACAAAAGCCAGGATATGGCTATTACATGATAGTCTTTCTCCTTTTGTTCTTTAAGAAAATCAAGTTTTGAGTCAAACTCTGACAAGATATTAACAATTAGGCTTTTGGAAACATTGACTGAGAAGAGTCCCATTTTTCAGATAAGATTTATTTTAAACACCACATGTCTTTCTCCAATCACTGTATTTATCTGACTGTAGCACTGAAAACACTGTAGTGCAGCCATTGGTTTGTTCTGCTTGCAAACCCAGAATGTGTTCCTCCTGGGTGGGAAGCAAATTGCATTCAACTCTGTAGGCCAAGCTTCTAACTCAATAATAAGTTTGAATGAATCAATCAGTGAGAAAAGTTGAAAGTTTAGGAATCTTTCTCAAAAGAACAATCTGGTTATGCTTATTAATGCAGGTATAACAAAGAATAAAAATTATGTGCAGAATGGGGATAGAATGGTGTGGAAGGCAATGATAGAAGGAGTCTTTACCTTCCGTTGAAGTTTGACCTGGGAGGAATGATTGTTCCATGAACAGCATTTTCCTTCCCACTGTGACTCCATTGAAGATCTGGATTTCCATGTCTGTTTAATAACTGACTGCTGGAAGAAACAACAGCCATCAAACACTTAGGGAGAAATTCAGATGCCCCAGTCAGTCTTAATTTTGGCATAATGCTACTGGTTATTCCTCCTAATGATAAAAACTTACTTCTTCCTGTGCCTTCATTTCTTCATCCATAAAGTGAACACTGCCAAAGCACGGGGGCAAATAACTAACAAAAAATGTTATGACGACCTTTGCAGACATCAAGCTCTGAGTCAAGGGAACACAACCCTCCTCTGGCTTCTCTCTAAGGTGTTAAGGCCAGTTTTCCATTGCTCGCGATGCAGATATGCCTCAATGGTGTCATCTCTGACCTGGCGTCCCATTAATGCACCTATAAACATTCAATTGAGAGACCCTAAAACTTTTCCCTCAGCCCGAGAGTCCCTCGGAAAAAAGATAATGACAAGAAAACGTTGACAACGCTCTCCCTCTTCAATACTCTCCTTTGACCTTAACAAAAAAAAAAAGAAAAAAAAAATGTCAAGAGAGACGAGGGCCAAGGGGAAGGGGAAGGGTCGAGAGATGAGTCCAGCTCCAGTTTGGGGAAATCCAGCTCGCGTTTTGCCTCTCGCTCGGTAGTGCAGGGTCCAGGGAAGGCAGAGCCCCAGCTTCGCTCCCTGAGGTCTGTCCTGGGGAGACACTGCTGCTCCGGGGGGCTGACCTGGCGGGGAGTGGCAGCGCAGTCCGCTCCCGCGCCGCTTTGTGCGCGCAGCCGCTGGGCCCTCTGCTCCCGGGTCTGCCCCCCGGGACGCCCCCCTGCCCCGCCCCAGTCATGCAACTCTACCTGCCTTTCCGCTGTGGACCTTTGGGAAGCAGTCGCCCACCCCGGGGGCTCGGGCCCTGACCCTGCCAGGAGCCGGTAGGTGTTCGTCCGGGGCCCGCCCGCGCCCCTCGCGCCCCCCGGGGCCCCGGACTCCGAAGTTGTGGGGACGAGCGCAAGTTGGAAAGTTTGCCCGAGGGCTGGTGCAGGCTTGGAGCCGGGGGGACGCGCGCAGCCCTCGGAGCCTGAGGGGGCCAGTGGTGAGTTGGGGTTGGGGCAGAGGGCAGGGGTCCGGGGAGCCACACGCGGAGGCCGGAAGGCGTTGAGAGGGGCAGTGCACCGCTGGGGCTGGACATGGGCCGGGGCTCGGCGTCCGCGCGGCCGCCGGGGCCGCGGGGGTGGGCCCGCTCCCCGCGACGACCCCATACCCAGGGCTGCTTGGGGCGCTTTTGTTGCGGGTGGTAAACAATGCCCCCCGGCCGGAGGACTTGGCTGCGGCGCCGGGTGAGGAGAGCGGGAGCGCCTCGAGGTAGGACCCCGGGCTCCGCTGGAAACCGGATTGGGCGGGGAGGGCAAGTGCGGCCTGAGGTGGGGATGCCTGACTGGGCCGGCGATTGATGCGGCTCGGGCTGAGGAGAGGGAAGAGTTAGGGCAAGTTGCGGGTGGGGAACCCTAGCTGTCCCACGCTCAAGCGTACCCCCAAACAAGTTTTCTCCCTCCCCTGTGCTAATATAGGGGCCGGTTCCTTGAGAAAACATTTGGCACTTGCCTCCTTGAGCTTTTCCGGGAGGGAGCTTCAGGGACGTAGCTTTTGGAGTGGAGGTAGTAGGAGAGTCTTGCCAGAGGCTGACCTGGAGTTACGCTGATCTGGGAAGAAGGGAGTGGAGGAATAGAACAGTGTTCTGTCAAAATGGCCTTCTTAAAACTCTTTAAGAGCACCACTCGTTCGCCGAGCGCGCTGGCTTGCCGTCGCATCGGTCCCACTAAGGCGGAATCCCGGAGCGGGCCCCAAGGATGAGAGGTCCGCAGAGCCGGGTGCCGGGGACCGGCCGGGCGGCAAGTGAGCGGCCGGGGCTGGGCTAGGTCTCTCGCCGTCTCCCCCTCACCCCTCTCTCCTCTTCCTCCCCTCCCCTCCCTCCCTCCCTCCCTCTCACCCACACTCCCAAACGATTCGGCTACTGAGGGCTGTGTGCAGTCCATAAATTTCTACAGAAAGTGGTCGGGAAGTTGCTGGCCTGCCCCAGTAGGCTTTCCACGGTAATGGGGAACATAGATTGGGCTTTTCTGACCCAATAAAAATTAATGTATCAACAAGAGAACAGATATTGCTTGAACTAGGAGTCTTTTGCCCCGCCGGCAACTCGTCCTCCTCCCAAAATAACCAGGTCGCTCCAGTGCCTCTTTCTCTCCTCCCCCGTAACACTCTCGGGCACACAAATGAGCTGCATCATATATCATAGTAAGGGTCAGTTTATAAAGACATGTTTGAAAAGTGTTTCAAGACCCTGAGCGAGGAAAAGATTAGGTGCACAGCCTAGTGTCGGCAGGGTGCGCTGAGCGCTTGCACCCACATGAGTTGAAGGGCGGCGCTACAGGGTAGCAACCCCAGGTCCGCCCTGAACCGAAAAGGGACCATCCTGCTCTCTTCCCCATCTCAACGTTAAAGAGTGAAATAAAAACGTTGGCTTCCTCAGTCCTCACTCAGGATGCCAAAATGAATATGGGAAAGGTGTTTGTGAACCAGTTAGGGCGAGAGCTTTTTAAGGCATATTAGGAATTTTCTCTACAATTAAACAAGGTGGGTGTGTAGATAAGGATGTGTTTGGGCATTGGTCAGCGTTGTTTCTAAGAACTAAAAGCCTCAGGTAACGTGATGTTGGGTGCGCTTCCTGATTTTATTGGTTTTATTGGTTTGTATTAGTTACACAGGTTAAAGCCCAAGTCCCTTGCCTCCCCAATTAAGAGATCTTAATTAGGTTGGTTGTCAATGTATGACAGTGTTTAAAACAATGTTATGATTTCAATTAAACCGAATCATGTACGAGAGTTATTAGTATACACTGTCTGTATCTCTTTGCAAAGATTGGTAGCTCAGATTAAGAACTCCTGGATCACTGCTTACCATTTTAATGAGGGTTAACTATGGCTCCCAGCTCTGGTCTTCCAGAATTGATTGGTTGGAGGTTTGGATCACCTCTGTCCCTGCCCTTTGTTTCTCTTCCTCCTCCAATCTTCTTTATCTTGTTCGTCCCTCCCCTCCCCCACCCTCTTCTTTGCCTCTGTATTTTTCCTTCTCTGTACACTTAAGTTTCTCTTTTTCCACCCCCTCCACCTTTCTAGCTTTAGTCTTCAGCATTTTGATCCCAGTTGTCTTTTTATATTCTAGCTTTATTACTATATAGTCCTTCCCCTTCCTCTACTTTTTTGGCTTTTTTTTTTTTTTCCATTTTAGACATTTTCTTCCTTCTGCTTTTTCCTCTTCTTCCTAACGTGTTTTATGCTTTTCTTGTTTTTGGAATGGTCATTCCATCTCCATTTAACTTGTCCCTTCCCTTTTCTGTGGCCCTTTTTGGCCTTTTTTTCTTCGCTCTCTGCAGGGCAGCAGGGGTGTTTTACATATGGAAGGAGGCTTTGACTAAATCTGCTGGCATTCTAGTGAGTTTGCCTCCACAGCCTTTCCATGTGCCGAAGGCTCTCACACTTCCTGTGGTACAAAACTATCTAGGAACAGCAAGCAGCCCGCCCACCTCCTCTTCCTTTAGAACTAAGTTGCTGGAGGAAACTAAGCCAGGTGGTGCCTTTTAAAAAGAAATGTTTTAAGTCTTGAATTTCTCAGTCAAGTGCAGTAGCCTTTAAATTCTAAGGAGCTGAATGGAGTGACTATTAAATCAGAGTTTCTTTTGCAACTAGCTCTATGTATGCAAATACCACTTTTTTGGCCACTGCTGGTGGTGGGAAGGATTGCAGTATAATTTTAAATTGACATGTGGGCTGGATGGTTACATCAGTACAGCCACTTCCTGCCCAGGGGACTTTGGGAGATCCAGAAGGAGGAGGGGGGATGTAAGTGGGAGAGAATTTTTCTGACACGGTACTGTCGATATTGTCCTTTACAGACAACTGATACAGTTTAGGAAGTCAGCTTTTCAGTTTCTAGGCAAGGTGATCACATCAAATAATTGCTTTTTTTTTTTTTTTAAGACTCTTTAGGGAAAGGCTGACTACTTAGTAAGCTCAGATAATATTGAGGCAAAAGTCTGATCCTGTTTGTTGACCAATTTGGTTAGGTATGTTTAAATTATGTGTGAATAATTAGCAGATCCTTACATAAGCCCTGGGGCCTGATCTTGCCACTTCTCCTCTTTCTCTGTAATCTTATATTTTCTTCCTTGGGCTGGCATCTCTTTTCATGTTTCAAATTATGAGTTGGCCCTTATCTCCTGGACAGTAATATTTGGATCTCAAACACTACTCCAGTCCCCTATGTCACAAGGACATCTTAGGAAAAGAAAAAAAAAATTTTTTTATTGTGGGTTAGGGGTCTTGGTGCCCTCTGGTGAAAAGGCTAGTTAAGTAATGTTTTGCATCCCACAGTTGTAGGGAATTTTGTTTGTTTGTTTGTTTCACTTTGTTTTCTCTTCTAGGAAAACAAAAACTCACAGGATAGTGTCAATTAACTGCATGTGGTTCCCCCTCCGGGGCCTGCTATATATGTTTGATAACAGGGACATTATTCTCTTATTTTCTCTCCAATCATGTTATCCTGTAGCAACCTCAGTAGCACTCAGACTCTTGAATATACTCTAGAGTAGAATAAAACTGATTCTGAGAAATATTGAAGTGTCAGTTTTCATCAAAAATGAAAAACAGAAGTGGAATTAGTATTTAATTGTAAATGTATTTTTCTATGACTTAAACACTCTGTAGTAAATAAAAGCACAAAAAAAGGAAATAAAGCATTTAATAATGTTTCCAAATTAATAAGGAAAATAAATTTCAGAAGATCTGTGTAGATAATTCCATATTTAAATGTGGATCTATATAATAGAATGGACTCCTCCCCTCCCTCCAGCCCTGGGGATAACTTAGTTTATTTACAAAAGGGGGTTACATTTCATCTGTGGAGCCAAGTAAAATTAAGATCTTGTGGGAGTCCTTATTTTGTTTCTGATTGTTTCTTTGGCTGGGTGGTACCCAGTGGTTTCTTCCCTGCATTTGGGTTTTTCAGGGGTCATTGGCCTCTTTCACAATCTCATAAAAAGGCTGTTACCATTCAAAGAGGCCACATCTTTCCAATCCATGTTGCTCATACCTTTTCCATTTCCTTGACAGGCTTTTTCAAGAGATAAGGTTTGAATAGTAAACATTATCTTAATTACAAGTCTGGATTTCTAAAGCACTTCCATTTAAAAATATAAAAGAATATATGAGACAGAGATCAATTTATAAACTACTTTCAAAAGCAGATCCCATGACACCCTCTGGCATATTCAGATTACTTGCAACATATATGAATTTTCATTTTCATGGCAGATTGCAATATTTAGATTATAGGCTCTTAATAATTTTTTAGCAAGGTAATCCTGATATAAGAGATAAAGCATGTTTAGACAGATATTGTTGAATTTCTAGAGAATGGAATGGATTGTTTTTTGTTATCCGAAAAAACATCCTTATAAAGATTGCTGACTTTCTGGAGATTAGAATTGGAATGTCTTTTGTTTTCTAAAAATGCTGGTTACAAAAAGCAGTGGTCTTTGGAGAAAATATCCTACAGCTTTTCACAGCCAAAGAGGTAGTGCAGCCAAACTTTTTTTTTTTTAGGAAAAGGGGGAAAGCCATAAGCTTAGATGCCAAGAACTCAAGTGGAGTATTCTCTGGCCTAGTATTTGTATTCAGCACAGGTTTATCAAAATGTTATTTTTCTTGTGGTTAATGTTATCACTAATGTCTGTTTTAAAAGTCTTTCTTAAAGGCTCAATGCCTTGACTCTAAATGTTGTTCTCTGAGATCTTTTATTATAGTGTGTGGCCTACAACGTGTTAGATGAGAACAGAAACAAAAGAACTAGATTTTGTTTTGCAGGATACGGCAGACTGAGGATTAAACTTGTTCTACAATAATGATAACTACCATTAAGCTTATGGCTAGTAATGTTTCTGATCTGGAAATTGAACCCATGTCTACCTAATTCCAAAGTCCTCCTTCTTACCTCAGATATCACAAGGATGAAACCACTACCGCTAGGTTTTCCTCAGAGGAACCCACTGATATCTCAAAACAACCTCATTTCAGATGCAGAAATCTTGACTCCTGTTAAGTAGTTTGCTGAAGGACACAGCTGGTGATCACAGATTCAGATTCAGGGTTTTCTGATGTGACACCATCTCTAGCCACTAAACCAATGAGTGCATCCCAGGATTACCAGGATCAGATGAGTACAACAAAAACAAAACCAAGATTTGAGAATCGGTAGAGGGCCGTCAAATTTTTACTTTGCCAAGTAATAACATTAAAAAAATAAGCCTATCTCCACCCTTTCACAAAAAAAAGGACTTTTATTACTTTATTTATTTATTTGGCCAAGCCTCGCAGCTTGCGGAATCTTAGTTCCCTAACCAGGGATCGAACCTGTGCCCTTTGCTGTGGAAGTGCGGAATCCTAACCACTGGACTGCCAGGGAATTCTCCACGTTTTTTAGAAAGGACATTTTAATGAGAGAAAACAGGAAAGCATGATTAAATAATAATAAATTCAACCTTATGAAAAACTTTATATGGCCTCATTTTTTTTTTAATAGAAGTGTAGTTGATTTACAGTGTTGTGTTAGTTTCAGGTGTACTCAGCCTCTTTTTTTTTTTTTTCTCATTTCGCCACAGACTGGTGATCACTTGGTTGCAGACCAGTTTTTGGTAACCATTCTCCTACACCAGATTTTCTTACAAATCCAGCAACCTGTCAACTGTTAAAGAATCCTCACCCAGTTTGTTGTCACACTCTTGATTCCATGATGTTTAGGAAGTCTACTGGTATGTTTTGTATGGTGAGCTTCACTCTTCCTCATAGCTTGGTCTTATTTGGGGTCAGGGAGGCAATCTGAGGAGACAAAAATGCAACTGATGATGACTCTTAGTCAGTCCCCTTTCGTTTTCTCCTCTTTTCTTACTTTTCTAATAACAGTTGCTTATCTAGTATGCTTTACTGTTCTAATTATCTCATTTTCTCTTTATTTCCAATTTCTTTGCCTAGGCATTGATCATGAAACTTTTGGGACCCTTGGTAGAAGGGAGTTTAGAACCATCAGTCTTTGGATTAAGTTGGGTGAAAGAGGAAGGAGGGACATCATTTCTGGGTGTGGGCAGTGCCCGCCACAATGCTTTCCTTATACAGAGGAGGTACTCAACAGTTATTTGTTGGACCTGTGAGTCTTATTTGTAACCTAATCTGTAAATACTAACTCCCAAGAGTTTACGCTACTTTTGTGTGCATGTATAAAACTCAAAATTTGTGTATGGTTAATTGGAATATGGTATTAATGTTACTGGATCTCCAAAGAGTAGAGTTTCTTGGATAATACAAGCCTCTTCTTCCTCTGGCTTTACCAGCTTTACTGTCCAACAGATGATACCTCTGTCTGTATGGTGATGTGCTGAGGAAAGAGCTTAAGAGATAACTTTTTAAGTATCCATATTTGTAAAGATTAGGATTTGAGCTTTAAACTACATGTAACTGCAGTAGTTGTGGTTTCTTTTTTTTTGGTTGCATTGGGTCTTCCCTGCTGCGTGCGGGCTTTCTCTACTTATGGCGAGCAGGGGCTACTCTTTGTTGCTGTGTGCGGGCTTCTCATTGCGGTGGCTTCTCTTGTTGCAGAGCATGGGCTCTAGGCGCGCGGGCTGCAGTAGTTGTGGTGTGCAGGCTCAGTTGCTCTGCAGCATGTGGGATCTTCCTGGTCCAGGGCTCGATCCCATGTCCCCCGCATTGGCAGGCAGATTCTTAACCACTGCGCCACCAGGGAAGTCCATGGTTGCGGTTTCTAATGTAAAGAAACTCCCATGCTTAACTTATTCAAACAACTTCATCACCTTAATCAGTTGTCACAGAAATTGAAGTTAAAGGAGCTTTATTTGTGAATCCCGGATTTATAGGATACTTTAGTATGTTTTATGTCTATTATATTTTCCTTTTACAGTCAATATTCTCAGCTCCTTAATTTTAATTAATACTTACTAGTAAATATTCTATTTCAAATGAGGGAATGCATAGGAAAAAGACTCACTCCCAATGTTTTGTCATTGTTATTTCAGACCAAAACCTCCTGCGACTGAGCACAACCATGGTGCCTCCGGATTCTCCTCAGAAGTGAGACTTTCCAAAGGACCAATGACTCTTTTCCTCATGCCCTTTCAGTTTTTCCTGCTCCGTAGCTATGTCTCGATCTCGCCATGCAAGGCCTTCCAAATTAGTCAGGAGGGAAGATTTAAACAAAAAGAAAAACAGCCAACTGAAGAAGGGATCTAAGCCAGCCAACAAAAATGTGGCGACAGTCAAGACTGTGAGCCCTGGAAAATTAAAGCAATTAATTCAAGAAAGAGGTGTTAAGAGAAAAACAGAACCCAAACTGCCTATGCCAGTCAGAAGCCTTCTGACAAGAGCTGGAGCAGCACGAATGAATTTGGATAGGACTGAGGTTCTTTTTCAGAACCCAGAGTCCTTAACTTGCAATGGGTTTACAATGGCTCTCCGAAGCACCTCTCTTAGCAGACGACTCTCCCAACCCACAGCGGTCATAGCCAAACCCAAGAAAGTTTCACTGCCTAAGAATCTAGGAAAGCAACATGAGTGTGATTATAAGGTACTTACTGACATGGGAGTAAAGCACTCAGAAAGTGATTCAGTCCCAGTGCAAGACCCCTCAATCCCTCCTGATATAAAGAATCTAATTGGCATACAAAATGCATCATTAATAAAAAACGAGAGCCAAGAGACAACCCAGTCTTGGTCCCAAAGTGTGGAGGATTCCAAAATAAATCACTCTACTCATAGTGGCCCTGCAGCAGAGGTTCTTTCTGGGTCATTGGAAGGGACACGTGGTGGTGAAGGACTATTCTCTAGAGAGACATTGAATGATATTAGTGATTCCCCTAGAATGTTTGCTCAGGACACTTTCTGTGTTCCTTTGCTCCAAAAAGCAGCCCTCAGGGTTACCTCTGAAGGAAACCCCAGCATTCAGTTAGAAGATTTGGGTTCACGAGTAGAATCTCTTAAGCTATCTGATTCTTACCTGGATCCCATCAAAAGTGAACATGATTGCTGCCCCACCTCCAGCTTTAATAAGATTGTACCTGAATTGGACCTTCGAAACTGTTTGTCTATTGGTGGGTCAATATATCCTACCTCATTAATACAACTCCTCTTGGCAGGTTCAGAACAAGAAACCCTTGGTGCTAAACCAGATCATCAAGAGGTACTCAAATCTACCCCAGATGAACAGGAAGTTGCTGATACCACCCCTGTCCTAGGACAGGCCTTTAGTGCTGTCCCACATCAATGGGAAGTTCCTGGTGCTAACCCAGTTCATGGAGAGCCTCTGGGTCAGACCCCAGACCCACCAGAGATTCCTAGTGCTATTCCAGTCCAAGGAGAGGTCTTTGGTGCTATCTTAAATCAACAAGTCCTCGGTATGGTTGGTGGTACTGCCTCAGACCCCGATATCTTTCTTCCTGCTCCTCTTAACCCAATTGCTACCTGTAATGCTCTCCCAGAATGGCCTGAGCCCCAGAGCACTGTTTCATCTGGGCTTGAGGTCCAGGGCACTATGCAGATTTTGCCTCCGGGCTTAGGTCACACTCCTCAACCATCATCAAACTCAGAGATAAGTTCGGTACCTCCCGCAATGGCTATAAACAATATAGAAAATAAGAAGAAGGTTCATATAAGCTTTCTGCCAGCTAACACTCAGGGGTTCACAATAGCCCCTGAGAGAGGACTCCACCATGCTTCACAGGGCATTGTCCACCTCTCCCAGGCCAGTCCCAGCAAATTGGAAGGAGAGAGCTCCCAGATCAGTGCCACCAGCATGGTTGACATCAACACCACAGTGGTGTCTAGGCCAGTGTCACTTGTCAGTACCTCCTCTTCTCCTTCCTACACAACTTTGCTACCTACTTTGGAAAAAAAGAAACGAAAGCGATGTGGGGTCTGTGAGCCCTGCCAGCAGAAGACCAATTGTGGTGAATGCACCTACTGCAAGAATAGAAAGAACAGCCATCAGATCTGTAAGAAGAGGAAATGTGAGGAACTGAAAAAGAAGCCATCCATCATTGTGCCTTTGGAGGTAAGTAAATACCCAAGGGGCTGGGGACACCTGTGAGACTTAGTAGTGTGATTTGTGTGGAGACAATTTGCTTCTGTATTACATCCTTTTGCTTTGGTAAAATGTTGCTTTAAGTTGCCTATAGGAATTTGTGGACCTACCTGAAGTACGTCTTGGGCACTGAGTGATGCATTAGCTTATTTTTAGAATTTGTCTCAGAAAACTAGAACATAAACATTTTCCATTATAAGTTTTGATGGAGAATAGGGAAATTGTATGAAATGTGGTTTTGGAAAGATTTCCACTGTGCCTCATTTTGGCCAGTTGTGTGTCTTTTTTTGGGAGTTAAAGATTTAAAAATTAGGAGCACAAAGTCACTAACTGTCCTGCAGCCTGAGAAACCACAGGAATTAAACTTCTTTTCTTTTGAAAGAATAAAACTGTCTCTATCTTTAATCTTAAAACTTTGCCTGGAGGTATAGTAATGATAAAGCTTTCGTCTCAACTTTTGGCTTGTGATTTTCACCTGCTCACAGGATTGTTGAGATTCAATGGTAATCATAAGTTGAAAATGGTTTTTAAACTCCAAAGTGACATACAAACATTTGTACTTATTATTACAGTTATGAAACTAAGGTAGTAAAAATATTGGTTGCCTTAGACTTTGTTTAAAGGATTTTATGGAGGTTGGTTAATACTCAAACTTGCTTTAATTAAAATACCTGTCAGCTATGGTGTTTTATGATTTTTAGATTACTCACTTGAAGTGATATTTATTTTGAGTCTACTATGAATATGGGTGTAGTAGAATAGATTAATTTAAAATATCATGAACTTAATTTCAGTCAACCTTTTTTCTATTTCATTCTGGACTTAAATTATGTCCAAAAATGCTGACTTCCTATTTGACTGACACATTGCAAATAAGAGATCAGACATTTAGCCAATCATGTATTGATGACATTTAATATTTCTAAAATATTTTGTTATTATAAATCTTACTGCAATGAACTATCTTCTTTACTCAAGTCACTTCACACGTGTGAGAGTAGATCAAAATGTGGCCAGTAACTTAGTAGTCTACATACTTACATCTAAAACACTTAGTAGCAATATTTTTATAACAAGAGTGATCTCCCTGATAAGCTCCTGATTTGTAACATTGCCAATAGACATTGTTGCCCATTGTTGCCAAAGGTACTCTATCTCTAATAGGTATAAACAAGTTTGTTCTCTTCTTTTTTTTTTTTTTCGGTACGCGGGCCTCTCACTGTTGTGGCCCCTCCCGTTGCGGAGCACAGGCTCCGGTCGCGCAGGCTCAGCGGCCATGGCTCACGGGCCCAGCTGCTCCGCGGCATGTGGGATCTTCTCGGACCGGGGCACGAACCCGTGTCCCCTGCATCGGCAGGCGGACTCTCAACCACTGCGCCACCAGGGAAGCCCTGTTCTCTTCTTTTCTAAACTGGCTCCTCCTCTTGCATTGCATTTTTGGTTAACGGCTTACTGTCTACACGGTCACCCAAAATGGAAAATTCAGTCATGTTTAATGCCTTTCTCTCACTCTTGTAGTATCTCTTGTTCTACAACATCAGAGCACTTCTATCTCTCCATTTTCTTGGCTCCAGCTGTAGTTGAGCCTTTATCTCATACTGGGACAATTTCAGTGTCATCTTTATTATCAGCAAGTATTTATTGCACTTCTACTCTGGGTTGAGGGTACCAGCTAGCTGGGAAGTCAGGATGTTGAACAACAATTCTCCTTAGGTACAGTTCAAGTTTTCTTTCTATAACCCTGTTTCTCCTAGTTTAATACATTTAGTGCTCTTCTGTATATGTAATTTATCTCACTCAAAACAAAAGAAAATAGAGCAAAGTTTTCAGTGCCTTCCAGTTGTAGATGAAGCCTAGCTTTCTTAGCATGGAATACCAAGATTTTTTAAAAATACATTTATTTATTATTTTTTATTTTGGATGTGTTGGGTCTTGCAGCACGTGGGCTTCTCTCTAGTTGTGGCGTGCAGGTTTTCTCTCTCTAGCTGGGGCATGTGGGCTCCAGAGGGTGTGGGCTCTGTAGTTTGCAGCACCTGGGCTCTCTAGTTTAGGCACGCAGGCTCAGTAGTTGTGGCATGTGGGCTTATTTGCCCCGCAGCATGTGGGATCCTAGTTCCCCGACCAGGGATCAAACCTGGGTCCCCTGCATTGGAAGGTGGATTCTTTATCACTGGACCACTGGTGATGTGGGAAGGTGCCAATATTCAAGATCTTGGCATGACTGATCTCCTCTGTCTTGTTTGCTGTCACTTCTCACATTATACTTGAAGTTTCAGCTGTAGCCAGCTACTTATATATCCCCAGGCTCACCGTGCATGATCCTGCCTCAGTTTCCTTGCTCATGGTACATATTCTTCCTTTCCCTATCTGACAAGACTCCACCCATTCACTCACCCCTCCCTGTGCCACACCTGTATCTGTGCATGTTCCCCCGGTTTCATTCCAGGGGACTTTGTTTTTCTAATGCCTATCTAGCCTTGGTACAGTGATAGGTGCTAAATAAACACTTGTTAGTTAAATGAAAAGAATATATTTGTAACTCAAATAATCAGGTTTAGAAATTTAGATGTTGGCATGTGGTTTATTTCTGTAAACTTGCTCTGGCAAGCAAGTGTGGCCACTGTTGTCAAGGTCCATCCGTGTGAGAAAAACCAGTATTTGTTAATGAATGAATGAATACCTTGGCTATAGCTCACAATCTCCTAAGCACCACATTCTTTATTAAAAACAAAACAAAAAACTCTTTTATTTTGACATGTCAGTTTTATAGAAATATTGCAAGAGTAGTATCGAGAATTTGGTTTATCTTTCAGCCAAATGATAATATTTTATCATATTACTTTATCTCTCTTTTTAGCTCCTCCCCATGTGTATATTTTTTTCTGAATCAACTGAGAGTAAGGTTTTCATAGACATGATATCCCTTTATCCTTGCATACTAGAGAATATATTTCCTAAAAACAAGGATATTCTCTCCTATTATTATCAAAATTAGCAAGTTAACATTGAACCACTATTATTATCTAGCCCACAGACTTTATTCATATTTTGCCTATAAGAAAATATCCTTTTGACCTCCTTTAATTTGGAATAGTTCCTCAAACTTTTAAAACAACTTTACTGAGGTATAATTGACATATAATAAACTGCACGTATTTAAAGGGTACAGTTTGGTAGGTCTGACATATGTATACACTGTGTGAACATTACCACAGTCAAAATTCGTTACTCCCCCAAATCTCTTTGTACCCCTTCATAGTCCCTTCTCTCCTACCTGCACCCTTTCTCCTCAGGAAAACACTCTTTCTGTCACTATACATTAGTTTGCATTTTCTAGAGTTTGATATAAATGGAATCATATAATATGTACTTTTTGTGTGTGTGTGTGTGTGCACTGACTGATGCATTAGCTTATTTTTAGAATTTGTCTCAGAAAACTAGAACATAAACATTTTCCATTATAAGTTTTGATGGAGAGTAGGGAAATTGTATGAAATGTGGTTTTGAAAAGATTTCCACTGTGCCTCATTTTGGCTAGTTGTGTGTCTTTTTGGGAGTTAAAGATTTAAAAATTAGGAGCACAAAGTCACTAACTATCCTGCAGCCTGAGAAACCAGAGGAATTAAACTTCTTTTCTTTTGAAAGAATAAAACTGCCTCTATCTTTAATCATTACATTAGTTTGCATTTTCTAGAGTTTGATATAAATGGAATCATATAATATGTACTTTTTTTTTTTTTGGTTTAGAATAGTTCCTCAACATTTGTTTTTAATGACATTGCTTCTTTTGCAAAGTGCAGATTACTTATTTTGTCCCTCACTTTGGGTTTGTCTAATGCTTCCTCATGACTAGATTTGGATTATACATTTTTGTATGAATACCTTCTTACAGGAGGGACGTAATGTCCATTTGTCCGACTATTCATGATCTTAATTTTGATCACTTGGTTAAAGGTACTGTCTTCTAGATTTCTCCATTGTAAAATCAGTATTTTTCACTTTGTATTTAATAAATATCTTACAGAGAGATCAAGACATGTAAATATACTGCTATCCCTCAAACTTTCACTCCCCAATTTTAATGTTCATCAGTGATTTTTGCCTGATAGTTGCCAAATTGTGGTTCTGTTTGCATTGTTTCTTCTAAATCTGTTAATTAGTTTTAAACTCCAAAGAAGAGCTTTTTCTTCTTATTTGTTTCAGTGTGAACCTGTAGATTTTTGTTATATTCAGTAAGTTACACTCCTTTATTATCATTACTTATTTTGTTGCTCAAATTTCCCCAAATCTGGCCAGGGAGCACCTTCAACCATTGTTTGAATAATTATTTATTTCCTGGGACAAGTATTCTAAGGTTTTCTATTTTCCATCCTGCCCCAGACCAGATGATCAGCTGTTTATCCAAGGACACTTGGTTCTTTTTGGTGGAGAATGATACTTAGAAACCAAGATCTTGTTAATAGGTATTATCGTTGTTGCTGAAATGTCAGTGGTGTGTTCAAAAGTTAGAATATGCATATGTTGAATTAGTTCTCTCTCTCTCTCTCTCTCTCTCACACACACACACACACACACACACACACACACACACCACCCTAATGCTTCAATGTAGTTATGTTGTTCATTTGAAATACAATTTTAATTAGTTTATTTGTTTATTTTCTATTTCAAAGGTCCCCTATAGTTGATGATATTCATATTCTCTTGCTTTCCCCCTCCCCCAAAAGATCGCCCTTGCCCCTGAGAAAGCTGATTCTGAAGAATGTATTGTGTTGTCCTTATACTGAACTCTGACAGTACAGAGACTTACACATCCAGCAATGCGTGGAGAGGCAGAGGAGAACATAGGGAACACTTCTCTGAGGAATTTCATTCTGAGAGAGCAAGGAACAGTTGTACACTCATTTGTTTCTGTCTTCTTTTGCTTAATATTATGTTTATAAGATTTGCCAATAATGTTGCTTATAATTATAGTTGTTCATTCTTGTTGCAGTGTAGTATTCCATTGTATGTATATATCACAATACCTGTATCCATTCTATTGTTAATGGGAAGTGAAATGTTACAGTACAGAACAGAACAGTAGAATGAACATAGCAGTACTACTATGGATTTTTTTTGGGCGGGGGGTGGTGGGCTGGCCATGCAGCTTGTGGGATCTTAGTTTCCCCACCAGGGATCAAACTTGCCCCCTGCAGTGGAAGCACAGAGTCCTAACCACTGGACCACCAGAGAATTCCCTGGACACTTTTTTTTTCTATGTTAGAGTCTCTATAGTATTTTTTTTAATGGAACTTTATATTTATTTATTTATTTATGGCTGCATTGGGTCTTTGTTGCTGTGCGTGGGCTTTCTTTAGTTGCGGCAAGTGGAATCTACTCTAGCGGTGTGCGGGCTTCTCATTGCAGTGGCTTCTCTTGTTGCGGAGCACGGGCTCTTAGCACGCGCCCTTCAGTAGTTGTGGCACAGCAGGCTCAGTAGTTGTGGCTTGTGGGCTCTAGAGTGCAGGCTCAGTAGTTGTGGCGCACCGGCTTAGTTGCTCCGTGACATGTGGGATCTTCTCGGACCAGGGCTTGAAGCTGTGTCCCCTGCATTGGCAGGGGGATTCTTAACCACTGCGCCACCAGGGAAGCCCCCTGGACATTTTTATAAAAGTCTTTTGGTGACTATATGCATACATTCTGTTGAGTGTATTTCTAGGAGTGGAATTTCTGTGTCATAGAATATGTGTATGCTTAGCTTCCGTAAATATTACCAAACTGCTGTGATTGTTCCAATTAAGACTCTCATCAGTAGTGTATGAAAGTTCCACTTGCTCCACATCCTTGCCAACACCGGATATTTTCTGTCTTTTTAAAAAAATATTTATTTTCTTTATTTTTTTGGCTGCATTGGGTCTTTGTTGCGGCATGTGTGCTTCTCTCTAGTTGCGGTGCACGGGTTTTCTCTAGTTGCGGCAAGCAAGGCCTACTCTTCATTGTGATGCGTGAGCTTCTCACTGCGGGGGCTTCTCTTGTTGTGGAGCATGGGCTCTAGGTGTGCAGGCTTCAGTAGTTGCAGCACGTGGGCTCAGTAGTTGTGGTTCGTGGGCTCTAGAGCGCAGGCTCTGTAGTTGTGGCACACAGGCTTAGTTGCTCTGTGGCATCTTAGTTGCACTGTCCCACCAGGGAAGTCCCAATTGTGCTTTTTAATGAACAGAAATTCTTAACTTTAATGTAGTCCAGTTTACCAATCCTCTCCTTTACGATAACTTTTTATTTCCTGTTTAAGAAAATTTTTTTGGACTTCCCTGGTGGCACAGTGGTTAAGAATCCGCGTGCCAATGCAGGGGACACAGGTTTAAGCCTTGGTCTGGGAAGATCCCACATGCCTCGGAGTAACTAAGCCTGTGCGCCACAAATATTGAGCCTGTGTGCTACAACTACAGAAACCCGTGCACCTAGAGCCCGTGTTCTGCAACAAGAGAAGCCACCGCAGTGAGGGGCCAGAGCACCAGAAGGAAGAGTAGGCCCCTGCTCGCCACAACTAGAGAAAGCCCGCGCGCAGCAACAAAGACCCAACGCAGCAAAAATAAAATATAAAATGAATAAATAAATAAATTCTTAAAAAAAGAGAAAATGTTGTCTGTTTTTTGCAAATTCCAAGGTCATGAAGATGTTCTCTTTTGTTTTCTTCTTAAAAAGTTACTTTTTAAAACCTTTCACGTTTAGTTGTACAAACTGGAATTGACTTTTGTGTATCACATGAGATAGGAGTCAAGACTCATTCTTTTTCATAGGGATATCTACTTGACCATTACTGAAATGACTATCCTTTCCCCACTACTACAACATCAACTTTGTCACAAATCAAGTGATTGATTAGTTCTCAATCTGTTTCTAGACTGTTTCATTGGCCTTTTGTCTATTTTTCTGTCTGAACTCTCATTACTAGGCTTTACAACTAGTCTTGCTAACTGGTAGTATAAGTCCTTCAGTTTTGTTTTCAATATTTATTTGGGCTATTTTTTTGGTTCTTTGTATTTTCATCAAAAAAATTTTTTTAATATGTGTATTTATTTATTTATTTGGCTGCACTGGGTCTTAGTTGCCGCGTGTGTGTGGGATCTTTGTTGCTGCATGCGGAGTCTTTTTTTTTTTTAATAAATTTGTTCGTTTATTTATTTATTTATTTTGCAGTACGCGGGCCCCTCACCGCTGCGGCCTCTCCCGCCGCACGGAGCACAGGCTCTGGACGCGGATGACCAGCGGCCATGGCCCACGGGCCCAGCCGCTCTGCGGCACGCGGGACCCTCCCGGACCGGCGCACGAACTTGTGCCCCCCGCATCGGCAGGCGGACCCCCAACCACTGAGCCACCAGGGAAGCCCTATTTATTTATTTTTGGCTGCACTGGGTCTTCGTTGCGGCGCGCAGGCTTTCTCTAGTTGTGGAGAGCAGGGGTTACTCTTCGTTGCGGTGCATGGGCTTCTTATTGTGGTGGCTTCTCTTGTTGCAGAGCATGGACTCTAGGCACACAGGCTTCTGTAGTTCTGGTGCACAGGCCTAACTGCTCTGCGGCATGTGAGATCTTCCCGGACCAGGGCGCGAACCCGTGTCCCCTGCATTGGCAGGCAGATTCCTGACCACTGCGCGACCAGGGAAGCCCGCGGAGTCTTTTTAGCTGTGGCATGCAAACTCTTAGTTGTGGCATGTGGGATCCAGCTCTCTGACCAGGGATCGAACCCAGGCCCCCTGCATTGGGAGTTCGGAGTCTTAGCCACAGGACCACAAGGGAAATCCCTTCATCAAAATTTTTGAATCAGCCTGTAAATTTCCACCAAAAACCCTGTTGGAATTTTTATTGTTTGTGTTGAATCTATACATCAGTTTGCAGTCAAATGCTCTACCACTGAGCTATACTCCCTCTCATCAGTTTGAAGAGATTGACTTTTTTTTTTTTTTTTTTTTTTTTTGCGGTACGCAGGCCTCTCACTGTTGTGGCCTCTCCCGTTGCGGAGCACAGGCTCCGCACGTGCAGGCTCAGCGGCCATGGCTCACGGGTCCAGCCTCTCGGCGACATGCGGGATCTTCCCGGACCGGGGCACGAACCCGTGTCCCCTGCATTGGCAGGCGGACTCTCAACCACTGCGCCACCAGGGAAGCCCTGAGATTGACATTTTTACAATATTGAATCTTCCAGTTCATGACCATAGTATATCTTTATTTATGACTTACTTTCTTTCAATAACATTTTGTAGCTTTCAATATAGAGTTATTTAGTTTATTTTTAGGTATTTGATATCAAAAATTTTTTATATTTATTTTACACACATCAATGATTGAAGCCCATTTACTTCGATAAGAATATTGGTAAGCAAATATATTTCATGTATTTGTTCCTCACATCAGAATTATTTTACTTATTATTGAGACTTGGAGTGAGAAAGAGAAAATACATTTACAGTTTTTAAATGTTAATATTTTTATTATTAGAATATTTATTTTATTATTTATTTATAATAATATATATATATTAATTTATGTATTTTGGCTTCGTTGGGTCTTCGTTGCTGTGCGCAGGCTTTCTCTAGTTGCAGCAAGCGGGGGCCACTCTTCCTTCCAGTGCGTGGGCTTCCCATTGCAGTGGCCTCCCCCTCTGCGGAGCACAGGCTCTAGGCACTTGGGCTCCAGTAGCCATGGCACGCGGGCTCAGCAGCCGTGGCTCACGGGCCCAGTTGCTCCGCGGCATGTGGGATCCCCCGGACCAGGGTTCGAACCCGTGTCCCCTGAATCGGCAGGCGGACTCCCAACCACTGCGCCACCAGGGAAGCCCTATAATAATATTTTATTATATGAAACAAATGTACATTTTAAAAACAGAACTGTTAGAATTTTTTTTCTTCTAAAATATACTTAGCCCCCAAAGGCATATGCCATTTCTCAGAATGTTAACTACTAATGTCTGGGAGAAGTAAAAACAATTTTAATCTACTCTTTTTTTTGATCATAGATTATATTTTTGTCTCCCAATTGTTTCTTTTAATTGAACAACAAGGTAATTAGATAGTCTTCCCAGTGATCTCTTTGGCCAAGAGATAAAGTGTTATTTTTTGCCAAGTTTAGTTCAGCTTAGTGTTCTCCATATTCAGAAATACAGTTAATTAAAACCATTGACTTTACAACTCATAGTCATCTAGGAATTTGCTCCTGGCTAGGTATTCCTCATTTTGCATTTGTAATTTAGCATACTGAGACATATGCATTATTCTATTTATTGAATAGTGAGTGATGTTAAAAGCGGGGGAGAGGTGCTTTTTAGGGACTTAAAGTGTAGGTGCTTTGGCCAGGCTACACTTTCACACACTTTTTAGTATGTTCAAAAACAACAACGACAACAAAACACAGTTGTTTGTAGATATGCTTCTGAGGGCAGTGTTTTGAATTATATATCTATAGCTTGATGATTTGGTATAGTATCACACATTTAAGTAATATGAATTGAATGACTAAGCAGTTTGTGAGTTGGTTGCCAAAGTGAAATAGTCTCTTAATATTTACTCCAATTAATCTTTTTTGTTTCTTGGGTTTTTTTGTTTGTTTTTGTTTTGCCATGCCAGGCAGCTTGTGGGACTTTAGTTCCCCGACTAGGGATTGAACTTGGGCCATGGCAGTGAAAGCTCCATGTCCTAACCATTGGACCACCAGAAAATTCCCTACTCCAGTTAATATTGATTTTTTTTCCTCCAAATATTAAAGGGTTATTATATGTTTGGTTACATTAATAGCAGTATATTAGATAACACTGTAAAATGTGCTATTTATTACCATGCTACCTTCTTAGCTAATAGAAATTACACCTGGGAAAATAGCAATACCTATATAGTTCGTGCTTGAAAAGCTAAAAGTTTAGTATTATATGATACAAATTGAACCACTGACTGTTCACTGTCCTGTGGATAGTGTGATAACAGTCTAGTTCCGGAGATGTCCCTTCAGAATTGGTTGACATACTTGTTTAATTTTATTTTATCCATTTTAGTGGGAGTTGCGTGGGACAGGCCTCTTCTGGCCACTGCTTTTCTCAGTGTTTTCAAACAGCCAGATTTCATTTTGGCATATGTTATATATGGCATATGGAACAAATTTTTGCTACCAACTCTTGCAATTGAGGGCAGATGTTATATGTCCCTAAATGTGCCTTTAAGGAATCTCTTAGGATCACTACTGAGACTTCAGTAGCATACCTCACCACAGAGCTGACCATAGGGAAAAAAGCCTGTGGCGTCTAGGATCTTTGCATGTTTAGAATATGTATATTTATGTATAACTGAACCATTTTGCTACACACCAAAAATGAATACAACATCGTAAATAAAGTATACTTCAAATAAATAAATAAATAAATAAAAAATAACCCCCAAGCATGTAAACAAAACCGTGCTGATCTTGATTGATTATGACTGGTGGGTGTTAATTTCTGGAATCTTGTCAGTATGGTTCAAATCTTACCTTGCCATTTTGTGTAGACCATCTTATCCAGAAAGAAAAATGTGTGAAACTGACTTAACACCTTCATCTAGTATCAGTATAATCCAAGTTATACTATCACTTACTAGTGAGCACTGTAGTTTGGTACATGTTTATTTTGCTACAGAGCTTATCTCCCCATGTCTTTGTTGGTCAGCTTCTTTTTTTTTTTGTTGGTCAGCTTCTTGATATTTTTATTCCAGAGTAATATTTCAAGAGTTGATGGTTTCAAAGCTGCAAAAGTCATTCTCTCGGGCTTCCCTGGTGGCGCAGTGGTTGAGAGTCTGCCTGCCGATGCAGGGGACACGGGTTCGTGCCCCGGTCCGGGAAGATCCCACATGCCGCGGAGCGGCTGGGCCCATGAGCCATGGCCGCTGAGCCTGCGCGTCTGGAGCCTGTGCTCCGCAACGGGAGAGGCCACAACAGTGAGAGGCCCGTGTACAGCAAAAAAAAAAAAGTCATTCTCCCTATAAAGTAGCCAGTCACTGTAGTACTATGATGGATGTGGCACTAGTGTAACCAGCTAGGAGAGAAAGTGGGATCATATATTTTTGTACTATTATCATATTAAAATAAGACACAGCTAGCAAATGAATCAAACTAATCTAAGCAATTCAGGTTATTACCTTGATAATGAGACTCAGTGCTCAAGTCATGATTATCCAGAAAGTTTTGGCTAATTATCTATCATCAGCTCTTCATGTCTGCTAGTAAGCAACAAGAGAAATCTTGCTCTTTTCTGATTTATTTATGTCCTGTTAACACTGCTACAGTTTTTTAAAAAAGGGCATGGTGAGAAAGCAGTGATTAGAAGTGAGATGTTTAAATTACTTCTAAAGCCCAAGCTCAGGCTATAGAGGGTGCTAGCACATCACAGGTGCTCAGTACATGTTTGCTGAACAAATGATTCAATGAATGAATGAAATCTCATAAAAAATGTAAGATTCAGCCTATCTCACATACCAATGTCTCTTAAAAAAAAAAAAGTGCACTGTAAACCATTATATCCCATGTGTACTTAATATATCATCTTAGCAGCTAGTACCTCAAAACATTTTGGGGTTTATTCTATATATGTCATTTTCAAGTACCAAAGATATTAGGATCATGGGATGTCTGTAGCAGAAATTCAAGTAGAGGACTTGAGAAAAAAGTTTATAGGAAGTACACAGTGCTTTAAAAATATGCTTAAAGGGCTTCCCTCGTGGCGCAGTGGTTGAGAGTCCACCTGCCGATGCAGGGGACACGGGTTTGTGCCCCGGTCCGGGAAGATCCCACATGCCGCGGAGCGGCTGGGCCCGTGAGCCATGGCCGCTGAGCCTGCGTGTCCAGAGCCTGTGCTCTGCAACGGGAGAGGCCACAACAGTGAGAGGCCCGCGTACCACACACACACACAAAAAAGCTTAAAAAGCAGCTGCTTGTGTTGTTTAAAATTACTGCCAGGTCCATTTGTGATTATGAGTTATACCAAGATGCAAAGTTTGGACACCTCAAAGTTCTAAAGGGAAAAGGACCATGAAAGCTCAAAATGACGCTTTTCTAATTGTAAATGGAGTTTAGAAAAACAATTCTAGAAGGATACATACCTACCAAACCAAGCTGTTGGAAGTGTTTACCTCTGAGGACTAGAGTTTTTGGATGGAGGATGGGTGTATTAGAAAATAAGTGACTTTAAATTTTGCTTAAATTTTTATACGTGGTTTGAATTTCTACATAAAGAGCTTGTGTTACTTTAAAAAGTAATAAAATCAAAGTAGTGTAATTTGCATTTGGAAAGCTTAGAAGCAGGAAAAAGACAAACTTTAATTCTACTACCTAGATGAAACCACGATGAGTATATAGGCATATTTGCTTCCAGTGTTTTTTCTGCATTTATTTTTTAAAAGATTTTTTTGATGTGGACCATTTTTGAAGTTTTATTTAATTTGTTACAATATTGCTTCTGTTTTATGTTTTGGTTTTTTGGTCCTGAGGCGTATGGGATCTTAGCTCCCCAACCAGGGATCGAACACTCACCTCCCTTCATTGGAAGGCGAAGTCTTAACCACTGGACCACCTGGGAGGTCCCTGCATTTAAAAAATAACATAGTTTTTAAATTTTTTCTTTTTGTTTCACTGGAAATATGATGCTCAGTTGTAAACGTTAAAAGCATACAAATTGTGGGCTTCTTTGGTGGTGCAGTGGTTAAGAATCTGCCTGCCAATGTAGGGGACACAGGTTCAATCCCTGGTCTGGGAAGCTTCCACGTGCCATGGAGCAACTAAGCCCATGCGCCACAACTACTGAGCCCGCATGCCACAACTACTGAAGCCCGGGCACCTAGAACCCATGCCACCACAATAAGAAGCCCACGCACTGCACAAAAAGTAGCACCTGCTCGCCGCAACTAAAGAAAGCCTGTGCAGCAACGAAGCCCCAACGCGGCCAAAAAAAAAAAAAAAGTATACAAATTGCTTTGTTACGATAAAACTAACCGTGTATACACACACACAGAAAAAAATAAATAACATCTTTAAAGTTGAATAAGGTAAAATTTCTTCCTCTTTTTTTCTCAGTATATCATCAACATTTCCCTTGTAAGTAAAAATTTGTAAAGATTTAAAAAGTATGTGTATAATATTCCTTTGGGTAAACGAACATAACCTACTAAATTACTTTTCATGACCGGATGAATTATTTTGGGTCCCATTTCAAATTATGTTCTTTTTTATTTTTGGCTGCATTGGGTCTTAGTTGTGGCATGTGGGATCTTTTGTTGCAGCGTGGGCTGTCTGTTGTGGTGTGTGGGCTTCTCTCTAGTTGTGGCGTGCAGGTTTTCTCTCTCTAGTTGTGGCACACAGGCTCCAGAGTGCGTGGGCCCTGTAGTTTGTGGCAGGACAGCTCTAGTTGAGGCACAGGAGCTCAGTAGTTGTGGCACGCGGGCTTAGTTGCTTCACGATATGCGGGATCTTAGTTCCCTGACCAGGTATCCAACCCGCATCCCCTGCATTGTAAGGATTCTTTGCCACTGGACCACCAGCGAAGTCCCCTCAAATTATGTTCTTGACACTGGAATCTACTAGTCCTGAATTTCAAGCTAGAAGTATTAGCATAACCAAAAAATTTAGTATTTTGTTAATGATTTATTATTGCCTAATGGTTTCTAAATCTTTACCACTTTTGGAAACCTGAAGTTTGTAGTACAGGTAGGTTTTGGAAAGTCAGGTCCATTTCCTTCTCTCAAAAAGAGAAACTAAAGTTTCTTTTACCTTCTTTCTGGTAAACACATCTTCATGCCCTCTCAAAGATGGGGGTTGAGCCAGCATTTAAGCATATCTCATTAGCGTAGCTAAATGACTGGACACTAGCCAGATCAGATTAGGTACTTGGTGTATTTTTAGCTACCATGGAAAAACCCAGAATTTTAAAGTTATTATTATTATATTAGTGCTTAAGTCCCACTAAATTTTCTACATGGTTTTTAGTTGCTAGGCAAGAGTTCCTAAGACTAATTTGATCCTGGTTTAAATGATCCCAACACTTGTCTTTCATATGATGTTTCAAAAATCATAAAGTTAGAACTTCTACATCAGAGGTTTTTAATCTGGATGGGCTTCAGTGCTCTGTGATCCCATCCCCTCAAAATTATATGTAACATATTGTTTTTTTTTGGGTTTTTGGGGTTTTTTTGCGTTACGCGGGCCTCTCACTGTTGTGGCCTCTCCCGTTGCGGAGCACATGCTCCGGACGTGCAGGCTCAGCAGCCATGGCTCATGGGCCTAGCCGCTCTGCGGCATGTGGGATCCTCCCGGACCGGGGCACAAACCCGTGTCCCCTGCATTGGCAGGCGGACTCTCAACCACTGCGCCACCAGGGAAGCCCCATGTTTTTTGTTTTTTAACATATTGTTTTATATGCATTTTTCTGGAGAGATGGTCTTTAGCTTTCATTAGATTTCACAGAAATATAAATCATGTCTCCTACTCCCCAAAGTAAAAACAAGTAAGGGGGTCACACCAATCTTTTAAGACTTTGAAGGAGTGAAATTAACAACTGTTACTCTGGTTAAGCTATACTAAGATCCTTTATTCCCCCCATGTGGTCATCAGTGTGAGAATGGATCTATTTGTAACATTGTGATAGACCCCTGAAGCAGGGATGCCTGAGGAGCAGAAGTGATGTCTACAAAGCGTCTGGTAGAGTCCTTGCTACATAGTAGGTGCTTAATGTGGTGGTTATTGTTTTATCCTTGAAGAGATTTGCCTGTTCATTTCATTACTTTCACCCATTTCCCTCTTGCTACCTGACTCACGTTACTTAGAGGAAAGTAACTAAAGTCCTCAGAATTAGCCAGTACACACCATTTCACAGGATCTGCAACTGCATTTTTCCTGCAAGAGCATTAGGATTATGAATGAATTGGTTTCACTGTTCCCATGTGATGCAGAATTATAGCTGTGGTTTCCGGCGAGACGATGCCACAGTTATTTTCTTGTCCTTGTATAATGAGAGGGTTTTGGTGTTTCTGCCATATTCTAGATATTTACACTACATAGCTCATTTTCGTATCATATTTCATATGGAACACCATTTTGTGGTGAGTTTTCTGTTAAAGGGCAAAAGTAGGATCAAGACAGGAGGAAGTGGGAGGACAAGACAGTGGAAGCCCACAGTTGATCCAAGCCATGGACTTTTTTGGAGGGAGCTGATCCATTTTAGATTTAGAGAGAAAAGTGTGTGTGTGTGTGTGTGTGTGTGTGTGTGTTAGTTTCCTCCACACTTTCAGGAGTAAGTAACTTGTTTAGGAATTAACACAGAATTGCAGGGAGATTTGTCTACTAGGCAACATAAAATTAAATTACCTTCTTTATTCACCTACTTCCATTTTCTAGGGACATTTCTGGTACACTATGAGATGTCAAAACAAACACAAATCAATAAAACAAGGAAAACAAAACAAAGTAGTGTTTAACTTATTTCTTTTAAAAAAGTCAGTAACCAGGGAACTTTGTGTTCATTGATAATTAAGTACATAAGATTTTAACAAAATTTAAACTTCTTTGACTTGCAGTGCAGGAAACTGGCAAAGGAAAGGAAAAAGGGAAAAAATGAACATTTATTGAGAGTCTACTATGGGCCAGACACTGTGCTAGAAGGCTTAATGTTACCATATTTGATCCTGACAGTGACCCATGAAGTGTAAGTATTAGGACTCTCATTTAGCAGACCAGGAAACGGAAACCCACATTAAAAAATGTATTAATTTCCCCCGGCTAGCACGTAGTAGAGGCACTCTTTCCATTATGATAAAGGAGAATCAAACAATTTCTTCTTTTTAAAAAACTGAGATCTAATTCATGTATCATAAAATTCACTCTTTTGAAAGTATACTATAGTGCAATAGTGGTTTTATATATATATATATATATATATTTTTTTTTTTTTTGCCTGCAGAGCTTGCAGGATCTTAGTTCCCCAAACAGGCATCGAACCAGTGCCCCCTGCAGTGGAAGCACGGAGTCCTAACCACTGTACCGCCAAGGAATTCCCGGTCTTTAGTATATTTACAAAGTTGTGCAACCTTTACCACAATCTAATTCTAGAACACGTTCATCACCCCAAAAAAGAAACCCAGTATAATTAAGCAGTGACTCCCCATCCTTCTCTCCCTCAGCTCCTGGTAACCACTAACTTGCTTTTTGTCTTTATGGATTTGCCTATTCTGGGCATTTCATGTAAATGGAACCGTACAATATTTGGTCTTTTGTATCTGGCTTCTTTTACTTTAGCATAATGTTTTCAAGTTTCATCCATGTCATAGCATTTATCAGTACTTCATTCCCTTTTATGGCTGAATAATATTTCATTGCATGAATAAACCACATTTTGTATAAACATTCATCAGTTGATGGACTTCTGAGTTGCTTCTACTTTTTGGCTACTATGAATAATGCATTTACAAACATTTGTGTACAGGTTAGTTTTGTGGACATGTGTTTTCAGTTATTATGGGTATATCCCTAGGATTGGAACTGCTGGGTCATATGGTAACTCTTTGTTTAACTTTAAGGAATTGCCAGACTGTTTTCCAAAGTAGCTGTACCATTTTAGATTCAACAATCCTCATCAAAACTTATTATCTGGGGCTTCCCTGGTGGTGCAGTGGTTGAGAGTCCGCCTGCCGATGCTAGGGGACACGGGTTCGTGCCCCACTCCGGGAAGATCCCACATGCCGCGGAGCGGCTGGGCCCGTGAGCCATGGCCACTGAGCCTGCGTGTCCGGAGCCTGTGCTCCGCAACGGGAGAGGCCACAACGGTGAGAGGCCCGCGTACCGCAAAAAAAAAAAACAAACCAAAAAAACTTATTATCTGATTTTCTGATTATTGCCTTCCTAGTCGGTGTGAAGTGGTATTCCAGGATGGTTTTGATTTGCATTTCTCTAATGATTAATGATATCAAGCATCTTATCATGTCCTTATTGACCATTTGTATGTCTTTTTTGGAGAAGTGTCTATTCAAGTCTGTCTTAGTTCGTTTGGGCTGCTATAACAAAATACTGCAGACGGGGTGGCTTATAAACAACAGAAATTTATTGCTCATAGTTCTGGAGAAGGCACCAGCATGGTTGAATTCTGGTGAAGGCCCACTTCCTGGTTCATGGTTTGTGCCTTCTCGCTGTGTCCTCACATGGTGGAAGAGGCTAGGGAACTCTCTGGAGCTTCTTTTAGAAGGCACTAATCCCATTCATGAGGGTTCTACCCTCATGACTTAAGCATCTCCCAAAGTCCCCATCTTCTAATATTATATTGGGCTTTAGGATTTCAAAAAATGAATTTTGGGGGGACACAACATTGTGTAGTGCCTGTCATTTGGTAGCCACCAAAAAAATGTTGGTTGAATTAAATGATACTAGTCATAGATGTGGAACTGGTATGTAGTAAACATTGATATCTGAAGGGGTTAATAACAACTATTATATACTGAGTACTCACTAAGTGCCCGGTACTGTATTAAGCACTGACATGCTCATTATCTCATGTAATCCTTGTAATAATCCTATGAAACATACATTCTTCCCCCAATGTATAAAGTAAGACACTGAGGCTTAGACAGGCCAAGTAACTTGTCTAAGACTACACAGTTGATCTTGGATTAGAGCCCTTGGCTTCGATGGTAAGTGCTCATTTAAAGCACCATGTTCCCGGGAATTTCCTGGAGGTCCATTAGTTGGGACGCAACACTTCAGCTACCGAGGGCCAGTGTTCGATCCCTGGTCAGGGAACTAAAATCCCACAAGCGGCGTGGCATGGCCAAAATAATAAATAAATAAATAAAATTAACCACCATGTTTCTGAGCAAGGGGAAGAAGCCAAATATGAAGAACCTGGAGGATAGAGAGAAGTGGGACCAAAATGTGGACTGGTTAAGGATAGCCCTGCTAAGGTGATTGCTGCTATCTTTTAGACTTTTGAAACTTTGAAAGAGATGTTGTATAAGAATCTTATACTAGGTTCATTTTAACAAGGAAACTATATAGCACAGGAAACTATATAGCACTGTATAGCACAGGAAACTATATTCAGTATCTTGTAATAACCCATCATGGGAAAGAATCTGAAAAAGAATATATATATGTGCATATATATATGCAACTGAATCATTTTGCTGTACACCAGAAACTAACACACCAAAAAAAAGCTCCCTAGGGACTTCCCTGGAGGTCCAGTGGTTAAGATTCCATGCTCGCAATGCAGGGGGCACAGGGTCGATCCCTGGTGGGTGAACTAAGATCTTGCATGCCACATGGCACAGCCAAAAAAAAAAAAAGAAAGAAACTAACACAACATTGTAAGTCAACTATACTTCAATAAAAATTAAAAGAAAAAAGAATCTTTTTTTTTTTATTATTATTATTTTCTTGCGGTACGCGGGCCTCTCACTGTTGTGGCTTCTCCCGTTGCGGAGCACAGGCTCCGGACGCGCAGGCTCAGCAGCCATGGCTCACGGGCCCAGCCGCTCCGCGGCATGTGGGATCTTCCCGGACCGGGGCACGAACCCGTGTCCCCTGCATCGGCAGGCGGACTCTCAACCACTGCGCCACCAGGGAAGCCCTTAAACGAGTTTTAATTGCTTAATACCTTGTTTATTTGTACATGTTCATGTGACAGCCATCATTATCCGTTGCTGTAGTGGAACCACCTGCAAGTCAGCTGCCATACCAGAAGCTTTTTTCATAGCCATTACAGCATTTAACGCTAAAGTCAGCTTTGTCCCTCACTGAGTCTATGGGGGGTTAACTTACTCCGGGTCCCATAGTTAATAAGCATCATTGGGATTTGGATCCCACCAAGGACATACTGATCTTGTATAAGATCATATTTTGATATTGTTTGATGTAACATCTTAAGGTGGACAAGCCATGAGGAAATACTACTTTCTTTTAAAAAAATCTAAATTAATTTTCTTTGATCACATACATAGTTACGATTAAGAGAATTGTTAGGTATAGTGGTCCTTCATCCCCACCACCCCCTCCCCAAACCCACTAATGCTTCATTTATGATGATGATTAGCAAAAGTAGCCTTATAAGAATATGGTATATATTCATAAAGTTGGACACAATCACAGCATCAGTGAATGCAGTTTGACTTATTCTCAAATGATGTGCATGAAAGAACTGTTGTTATGAGCAAGGAAAATATCAATTCACAGTTTATAAATATCTAGTAAAAACATTAAGAACCATTTATTTTATTTTAAACAGCAAGAGCTAATGTACACTTTGAATAAGTGTTTGGAACTCAGGTAAATCAAACAGATTTGGGGGAAAATTGCATTTTCTTAACTAGTCATTAAGAGTATCTATGGAAACGCCATTATAATCGTTTAGGCTAAAACATTCCTGATAAAGATAGGCAAGTTTTTCATTTAAATCTGCACAGTTAACACGGATATAACCTTGAGCTCCATACTTGTTGATTTCTAAGGTGGACTGTGGGGAAAATAACTTTTTTGTTTTCTTGCTACGACAAATATATCTCCTCTTGATCCCACAAGTTATTCCTAAAGGGCTTTACATTGCAAAAGCTCAAAATGATCCCCTCAGACAATGAAATGGCAATCTCAAGTTAGAAGAAATGTCTCTAGGACTTCCCTGGAGGTCCAGTGGTTAAGACTCTATGCTTCCGCTGCAGGTGGCACAGGTCCCATCCCTGGTCAACCCCTGGTTGGGGAACTAAGATCCCACATGCTCTGCGGCCCAAAAAAAAAAAAAAAAAAAAGGTCTCTAGTAAGAATATCAAGGACTGTTTATTTATTTTAGTTTAAACAAGAGCTAATGTACCCACTGAATAAGTATTTGGATATCAAGAAAGTTAAACAGACTTTAGAAAAAATTAATTTTAGGCATTCTATAATTATAAATATTGTGGCTTCATGTCAAGTTTTTTCTTTTTTCTCTCTACCTGAGTTAAGCTCAATGGAAAAGTTATTCATTGTCAGAGATTCCACAGGTGTTAGGCAGTGCCTCGAATATAGCTGGTGTTCTCTGTTCTATTTCTGGAATGAACAAAAAAGAAGGGCATCCCTTTCTCCAAACATCAGAAGCATCTCTCCAGTACAACCAGAGTTACCCAGCTGAAAGAGTAACATTTCTTGGCAGGCAAATCTTGCTTCTCCATAGATTGTGTGGAACTCGAGTAAATTAGTTCAAAAACTAAAGAGGTTAACCCTTCCTGAGTAACTGATCTCATCTCAACAAAAACCTACATACACTTATTCTCAAAATATTGCTTTACTCTGATTAGGAGACTTAGTTACATGAGAGTTTTTTCTAGCTAAGATACAAAGGTTTCAGACCTAGGATAAACCAGTCACCTCTCCTTAGTTCTCTTGAAAAGGTAGCTGTTTGTGTTGAACAACTTAACAGGGGTATCGTTGTCTTTTGAAAGGACCAATTATGGAAAGTTGAAGGATGGAACAGAAACATTTCAAACCAGAATGGTAGAGAATTAAGGCTGATTACATCTCTTCATATGCATTCTCAATGACCCGCATTAATGCCCATGTTGTAGCTATCTATTTATATGTATTTCTCCCCATAGTGTGACTGTCAATAGCCACAGTGCTCCCAGTGTCCTTGTATATGTTGTTACCTCCATCTGGGGCACATACTTTTCTTCTGTCCCTCTATGTTTAACCAACTCCTACTTACAGTGGAAATAAATGTCAGTTCCTCTGGGAAGCCTTCTCTGGACTTGCATAGATTTCTGGACTCATCCCTTTTCTATACTACTTCATAATAATTATCTGTTTCTGTCTCTCCTGAGATGGTACGGTCCAGTGGGGAGCGGGGAGCCCAGCACCATGTTTGCATATTGAAAGTGCCCAACACTTGTTTTAAAACAACACTATTATTTTAAGTTTTTGGTTATTAAATGGGGGTATTTCATTGTCAAAACATGAATTAACAAATTGGCTTCATTTTGCTAAACTTAGGAGACACCTAGGTCTAACTTTCTCTGAAAGAAGTCGTATGTGTGTAAATGCTTTGAGCTTCTCAGTGAAACAAGACAGTTTTAGGATTTTGCTGTTGGATCAAAAACTGAGGGTATTGGACTTCCCCGGTGGCGCAGTGGTTAAGAATCTGCCTGCCATTACAGGGGACACGGGTTCGAGCCCTGGTCCGGGAAGATCCCACATGCCGCGGAGCAACTAAGCCTGTGTACCACAGTGACTGAGCCTGCGCTCTAGAGCCTGGGAGCCACAACTACTGAGCCCGCGTGCCACAACTACTGAAGCCCACGCGCCTAGAGCCCATGCTCTGCAGCTAGAGAAGCCACCACAATGAGACTCCCGCGCACCACAACGAAGAGTAGTCCCCACTCGCCGCAATGAGAGAAAGCCTGCGTGCAGCAACGAAGACCCAATGCAGCCCAAAATAAAAAATAAATAAATAAATAAAACACAAAAAACTGAGGGTACAATGCTCTCTAGAGTCAGCTCTCTTGCATGAATAACATAGAGAAGGAGCCCGAAGGTACAGAACTTCCTTTTAAAAAAAAAAGAATAACATTAATTATAAAATACACAGAACAGACTAGGAATAATAAGAAGCATTCAATATATCATTCACAAAAGGGGAAATATTTTCTAAATTGCAGCATCCTTTGTGATTTGTTTTTGACAAAAAGCCATAGATGCTGTTATTGGATCTCGCTGTTCAAATTATGGATCTAGACTGTAATAGAGGTAGTAGACTTGTCAGTTTCAAGTTAGTACTACGAATTGTTGAAAAGAAATTGGGGAGAGGGGATATTTTCGCCCCGTTTCGTCTCTGGCATTATCTATGGTTCACCTCATTGTCAACTGTTCTCACTTGGCAGCTGCTGAAGATCACTGCTTGCTTACTTGTTCCTTAGTTCTTGCTATTGAAGAGCAGTTATTTTTACCAGCAGTAAGCAGGACTGCTAGAGAGAATGGAGTTGGATACTTGGTAGACCAGGCCCCTTAGAGGGAAAAAGCATTACTGCAGATAAGCCTCAGGGAAGGAAGTGGGGGAGGGAAGCCAGGGAAAGGCTGTGCCAGGGGATCGACTCAAATCACTCACAATTAAAAACTGAGAAGATCTCCAGTGTTAGCCTTTCGGGTTCCTATGTCTCACACGACATAAAATTAAACTCACTTTAAGATCTCCATTAGAATTGTTAAAGTATGAACCGCCTTTTTTTTTGTGATTCTTATTGATTGGAAGTTTACAAAAGGTGGTACTTGGAATATCTTAACCAAGTATCACAGCAAAAGCTATGTCTCCAACAGTAAATAAGAGGAGACATATAGAAGGATTTCATGGGAGATGAGAGTGTGGCTTATATTGGAAGGATTTTGTGCTGCGCAGGTATCAATTTTGAGGAATAGTAAATAACTCGAGATTAATTTAGAAGAAGACTCCTCCTAGGCAGTATCTGTATGTCTAGTTTCTTGTGGGTGCAGAATTGCTTATGTTTAGAAAGAGAAGTAGGATTTTGAAATTATTCATAAATTTATCTCTGAGGGCACACAATATTATCTTTTAAAAAATACACCTAGGGCTTCCCTGGTGGCACAGTGGTTGGAAATCTGCCTGCCAATTAAGGGGGCACGGGTTTAAGCCCTGATCCAGCAAGATCCCACATGTCACAGAGCAACTAAACCCGTGTGCCACAACTACTGAGCCGGCGCTCTAGAGCCCGCGAGCCACAACTACTGAAGCCTGTGTGCCTAGAGCCTGTACTCTGCAACAAGAGAAGCCACCGCAATGAGAAGCCTGCACACCGCAACAAAGAGTAGCCCCCGCTCGCTGCAGCTAGAGAAAGCTCACACGAAGCAACGAAGACCCAACACAGCCAAAAATATATATTAATTAATTAATTTAAAAAATACTGGGGCTTCCCTGGTGGCGCAGTGGTTGAGAGTCTGCCTGCCGATGCAGGGGACGCGGGTTCGTGCCCCGGTTCAGGAAGATGCCATGTGCCGCGGAGCGGCTGGGCCCGTGAGCCATGGCCGCTGGGCCTGCGCGTCCGGAGCCTGTGCTTCACAATGGGAGAGGCCACGGCAGTGAGAGGCCAGTGTACCGCAAAAAAAAAAAAAAAAAAAAAAAAAACTTATCTTTGGACTTCCCTGGTGGTCCAGTGGCTAAGATTCCTCGCTCCAGGCCCAGGTTCCATCCCTGGTCAGGGAACTATATCCCACATGCCACAACTAAAGATCCCGCATGCCGCAACGCCCACGTGCCGCAAGTAGGACCCGGTGCAGCCAAATAAATAAATAAACAAATATTAGGAAAAAAATACTAATCTTCTTGAGCTGCTGTTGTAGCCTAAAAACGATGCATGTGAGGGTTTTTTTTGGAAGTATTGTTGATTTACAGGATTATATTAGTTTCAAGTGTATAACATAGTGATTCAATATTTTTATAACTAAGGGTGTGGTTTTGAAGTGTTTTTTGTTTTTGTTTTGTTTTTGGCCGCATCACACGGCATGTGGGATCCTAGTTCCTGACCAGGGACTGAACGCGTGCCCCCTGCAGTAGAAGCATGGAGTCTTAACCACTGGACCGCCAAGGAAGTCCCTTTTTTTGCGTGTGAAGTTGGTTCTTTTAAGGTTATTTTGGGGTATTTGCCAATTCTATTGTTGAGTAATGAAGAGGAATTATAGAGAGAGCAATGTAAATGGTTAGATTCAGGCTCAAGTTCAGGTTTTAACTTGCTGTGTAACCTGAGTTAAGTAATTTTACCTCTTTGGGCCTCAGTTTATCTATGCCCTAAATTTTCTCTGATGTTCTTTTTTTAGCTCTGTAATCATGTGGCTTTGAAGAGAAAAGAGATCTCATTTTGTACTATTTGAAAAAACCTAATACACTTGAGTTATTACAAAATTAAGTAACTCATGCAACTTAATAATGGTTCCTTGTAGGGAAAAACAAATAGATTTAAATGACAAAAATAAGTTCTGAATAGGTTGGACTACAACGCAATGTGTCTTAGTTTCTCAACTTGTCATTCATTCAACTGGATCTAGTTGTATGCATTTTGCCCTAAATAATAAGATAATGGAGGACTTCCCTGGTGGCGCAGTGGTTGAGAGTCCGCCTGCCGATGCAGGAGACACGGGTTCGTGCCCCGGTCCGGGAAGATCCCACATGCCACAGAGCGGATAGGCCTGTGAGCCATGGCTGCTAGGCCTGCGCGTCCGGAGCCTGTGCTCCGCAAAGGGAGAGGCCACATCAGTGAGAGGCCCGCATACCGCAAAAAAAAAAAAAAAAAAAATAGGATAATGGGAATGGCTCTCGACCTCCACTTTCTCTGCTAGTAATTTCTGATTATTTTCTCCATCAAAGTTCATGTCACCTAAGCCTTGAGCTGAGATGGACAAATCGCTAGGTATAGGATTTAGAACAGATGGTCACAACTAATTGATGTTACCAATCTACTCTGTGTTCAAACAAGTATAGATCTTCATGGTGTAGTATCAGTTGGATATTTGGAGTCAATGTTAGTTCTGGTCACTTCCATTAACCCCCATTTAGCTGGGATGAGCTTTGGCTTTATTATTAACTCATTTTACAGAACACTAAACATAGACCTTCGATGTTTGCTTAGGTTGCCAAGTGCGATGTTGTGTGGTTTCATGAGTATCCCATACAGTGAAAACGCCTGTCCATGGGGCTTTAAAAAATGGACCTCTCACCAGTGTGGATATTCAGTAGACCTAAGACTCTGATCCTGATTTTATTTTATTGAGGCAAACATATGGATCACACAGGTAATAAAATGATTTAAAATATATAATTATATCTTTTTTATTTTTTCGCCACACGGCACATGGGATCATAGTTCCCCAACCAGGGATCGAACCCGCATCCTCTGCACTGGAAGCACGGAGTCTTAACCGCTTAACGGCCAGGGAAGTCCCCTATAATTATATCTTAATATATCATGGCCATTTTACTAAATTGTGAGCAATCAACCTGGGAAGATGTTGATGCTTTTTAAAAATGTTATTCGGCTATTCAAGGGGAGAGGCATAACCTGTAATTGAAATGGAAGACACTTTAAGAAATGTAGGGCTACCCTTGTGTGCATTGCTGATGGGAATGTAAAATGGTAAAAAATAGTTTGGCTGCAGAAAATGGTTTGGTGGTTCCTCAAAAAATTAAACAGAGTTGTCATATGACCCAGCAATTCTACTCCCAGGTATAAACTCAAATGAATTGAATGCAGGGACTCAAATAGATACCTGTATACCCATGTTCATAGCAGTATTATTCACAATAGTCAAAAGGGAGAAATGACCCAAAAGTGTATCAACGGAAGAATGGGTAACAAAATGTTGTTATTCAGCCTTAAAAAAGAATGAAATTCTTAATACATCTTACAACATGGATGAACCTTGAAAACATTATGCTAAGTGAAACAAGCCAGACGTAAAAGAACAAACACTGTGTGATACTACTTATATGAGGTACCGAGAGCAGGCAAATTTATAGACTCGGAAAGTAGAACAGAAGTTCGCACGGGAGCGGGAAGTTACTGTTTAATGAGTACAGAGTTTCTGTTTGGAATGATGAAAAAGTTCTGGAAATGTAAAGTGGTGATACTTGCACAACATTGTGGATATACTTAATGCTACTAAATTGTACACTTTAAAATGGTTAAAATGGAAAATTTTATGTTATGTATGTTTTACCACACACACACAAATCTCCAAAGAGAAAGAAATGTAGGGTTAAAAGGTTTAGCACTCATTTTCAAATCTTGTATTTGGTCCTGTTTTCCTACCCATTCATTTCACGGTTGCTTCATTCCCCACAGAGAGCTTCTTAGCGTGGGCTCGGTGTGCTTAAAGTTGCCGTGGTGGACGTGGTTAGGTCAAAATCCACTGGTTTTGCTTGCTGCTTACATTTGTTAAAAATTTTGAAAGTGGGTGGGTGAGGGAGAGGTAGTTTAAAGTGGGGAAACAATGCATGTTGGACTTCCCATTCCAACAAGAAAAGCGTGCTTTTGTGGCAGACTGAAAGGCTAGGAATCAAGGGTGATGAAACACAGGCTTTCCGGCCCTCTCTCTGTTCCCGATTTCTGGTTGTGGGAATCTGTTCTGAATCCAACTGCAAGTGGAAAACCAATCTTTGGCTGAGCAGCCAGTGAGGCCCTCCTGCCAATCCCCCAAATGTGCTGCTGAAACTTTGGCCCTGTGAAGATGGAGCTGAGGCTGTCTTCCCAAGATCTGTGCAGCTGTCAAGGTGGCTGTGATGGGACTGTGACTGGCCTCTGCACTGCATTTTGGCAGTGACCTTGAGACCTGCCAGCTCAAACAGCTGTCCTGGTTCTTCGTCTACTGCCCCTGTTCCATGTCCAGGAAGCTGAAGGGAGGGGCTAAACTCCTCTGGCTCTGTCATTCCCAGGGTCTGGCAAGTTCTAACTGTGGTGCCCAGCTCTCCCAGTGCTTACCACCCACTGGGCATGGGGGCAGTTCAGGTGTGTTGAGTGTGGCTGGTTGCTTGTTCCACCTCTGGCTCGGCTCCCAATCCCTGGGAAGTAAGTGGCTGTGTCTGTCCATCAGCCCGTGCACAGACAGGCTCCACGTGGGGACTTGCTTGGCAGCTCTGCGGAGAGATGCTCAGTGACAGTTGATGATCCTGGGAGGCAGAGGAGCCAGAGGTGCTTCTTCTGTCCCAAAGTTATGAATCCGCCTTCTGGAAGGGATGGATTTCTTTGGGAAATGAAGGTCATCAGAAATGTCCAGAGCAAGAGAGAGAAATCTTTTTGAAACCTCCAGCCACTCAGAGTGGCAAGTGCATTTTGAAAACTCCTCCACCTCTCCTTGCCCTCATCCTGTCCTTTCCCTTTTAAGTGGCTTTATTATTATTTTTTAATCCGCCTTTATCATTGGACATTTATTGACAGAAATCAAATTGCTGTGTTTCTGGGCAAAGCGCCTGCTGCAGAGAGGTGTGGTTCCCGAGGAATGAGACACGCAGCCCAACAGCTGAGCCTACACTGTCCTCACATAACCTCCCTGCCTTAAATATCGCCAATATTTAGCCTTGCCTTATAAAGTAAAAATGCACAATACCTTCCAGAGTTTCAGCAAGCCCAAATGCCCCCATCAGCTCAGTTATATCTCCTGTACGTTAAAGATAGGACCGCGCACCCCTCCCCCCGCGCAGACCTGCCCTCGGAGCCGCCAAGAGGTTACTAATCAGGGAGAATCCGCCATCGATCCGATGGTGGAGACCTGGGGGATTTGTGTGCATTGTTTTTGCTGAAGCCTCCTGTGATTTCGGCGCGACCAGATCCTCTGCAGCGAACTCCATGTCGCAGCTTGTGGCTGCCTGTGTCCTGTGGTGAGAGCGGAGCCGCACAGGAGATCCTTTGTCTAGGAAGGCTAGGCAGAGAAGATCACTTTGGAGTTGCTAAGCTCTGCATTGCCATTGGCTGCACTCTTTGTGGGGCTGTTTTTGCAAAAGGCATGCCCAGCACGTCTACAGTGCTGGCAGGCCAGGGCTGCCTTTAAACACCATGATAATAATACCAAAAAGCAGTTTGCAGAACTGTTCAACTGTAGAGGCTTCCTCTGCAGAAGCAAGCAAGATGGCTACCTCGTGGGCTTCGCTGTGAAGAATGCAGAGGCTAATTAAGACAGACTTTAAGGGGAAAAAAGGGTATTTCCCTACTTCATCTTTATGCAAGGCTTTTTTTCAGTGACTTTTGAAGTGTACATTTTACATAAGCTCTTTAGGTTCTGTCTAGCAAACATGTTGATGATTTTAGATGGTATAAGTAGTTTTATAGAGAATAGCCAAAAATTTTTTGGGGGGGGAGGTGGGAGCTAATTTTTTTTCTCTTATATGGAGGCTCATTTTGCAATTTGATTTTTTTTAGGTTATAAAGGAAAACAAGAGGCCCCAGAGGGAAAAGAAGCCCAAAGTTTTAAAGGTAATCAGCTATTGATTAACTCATATTTAATATTTTTCCATTTCATATAGTATTTTTCTGTCACTTAGGGGTAAATTTGGAGTACAGTAGATGTAAATTCTCCCAGATTTTCAGTAGATAAATGAATTTTCACTCAACTAAAGTGTTTTCTCTCTCTTTCTGTCTCTCTCTTTTTTTTTTTGATACGTTGCATAATATGCATATTAGCATCCTTTATTTTCAACTCCACACGAGTCTGCAGACAGAAAACTTTATATGCAAGTGTTGTGAATAAAATTTGTGGCTTTTTTTTGTAGCTCCATTTGTAGCATCTGCATTTGTGGTGTTGCACCAGTGTGTAAACTTCAGCTCTTAAGGAGAAAGACACTATTTAAAGTTGACAGCTATGATCCATTGTGATTTTAATGGACCTTCCATTAGAGACTATTTTAAAATGTGTGATTTTTCCAAAGGAAAAGGTGCTTAGAGGTTCTAGTTCAGCTTAAAATGTGTAAGCCATTGAGGTTTTACAGCCAAATTACAATTGCTTAATCCCAAATTCTCATTATATCATCTTTAATTTGGGCATTCATGGAGCTGTAGGATTGTGTATGCTTTCTTTATTTTCAGTAGTTTGCCTAATGAGTATTTAGTAGTTACCTAATTCAGTGATAAGCTAGCAGTCTGTGTTATGAGCTTTGTATAGTATTTAAAATGGTTAATTTAAAAGCATATGACATTACTAAAAGTTCAAGACTAGCTTTAGCAAATAGGTGCTTATGTGTTAAAGGTTTCAAGTGGTATATTGCTATTATGAATGTAACTATCCTGAGCAGTCAAGCTTTTTAATTCAAGAAGACATATTAAACAATAAAACGACTGGTCTTTAAAATTATATTGTGTATATATAATTGAAAATATCTTACCTTAATCTTAGCTTTTCTTCTGCAAATAAAGTTTTGGCACTCATAGAGGAACAACATGTTTGAACTATGGCTATAGCACATTTTAAAATCTCATTTGTTTCCCCAGTTGTGTCCCTTGAAAATGCTATTGACATGCAGAACCAAACCTTGCATTGCTTTCTAATTTGTCTGACCACTTCAAGTTTCTGTTTCCTGTGTGTACACAGCATTGCCATGTATATTTTTCATCAACCAACAAGTATTTATTTAATATTTACCACACAGTCATCAATGTGCCAGGCACTGTGAAATGAATGAGATTGCTTGGCACAAATTCTCACTGGGCCTGGACAAATAGAATACTGGTTATTTTCAAGGTAAATTAAACCCTTCTCTGTTTTTCTCCTGCATATTGATCCACCTGCCCCCTTTTAATCCTTTCCCCTCCCCCAATTATAGAAGAATATCATTAAAATCCCTAAGTATATTTCTCAATCTCTTTTTACACTTCCTGTGTTGGGTGTATCCATCTCAGGTGTTTTGTCTTCAAATCTTCAAGTGAGAAATAGTTTCAGTCCTGCTGTTATAAATGGCTCTCAAATTTGTGTGTGTGTGGGGGGGGTGGCGTGGGGTGGGAAAGCAGCATGGAAGAAAGGGATGGAGACTGCATGGACAAACTAACATGGACTAATCTTGGTAGCTAAATCATCACCTGCCTTTCCTACAAGGTAGAATTGGACTTCGGGAATACTATTTAATTCTATGTTTATTTTGTTAGTCTGTGGGTGTCCTGTCACCTGAAATAAATTTCAGAAGTAAATATACTGTGTATTGCTTTTTTGAATCATGGCAATGGACCCTGACTTTTAAAAAGAAATAAGTGCCTGTGGATGGCTGAAATTCATGTGCCACAGCAAGCAGAACCAAACTGTTGCTCACTTCCTCTATAGTTATCAGTTGTTGTACAACAGTAGAGAAATGCTCTAAAAGGAAAAAAATTATTTTTTTTTCTGATGTTGGCATTTTTAAATGTTTTCTTTAATTTCCTGTTGGGCATAATTTTTTTTTGTTCCTTTTCAAAGAAAGCTTTGTTTCTCTGCTCCACAGGAGAAATGCTAAAATACTTTCAGATTTTAGCTTGATATGTGTAAAATATAGTTAGAGCAAGTGTAGAATATTATATAGCCCCGAAGGAGATGTTAAGAAAACTAAACCCAACTTTTGGGAGGGAGGGTGGAGGAAAAGTAAAGCTTTCCATTTAGGATTTTATGGGTGAGAACTTAACATTCCAGCTGGCTGCTACCCAGGGGATCAGTCACGGGAATCTACAGGTTACACCTTGGTTTCCTTTCATAATTCTTTCTTTGGTTTTGGCATTGTGCCAGACTTCTACTCTTCTTCCTTTGACTCTGGCCTCTTAATTCTTCACATCTCCTGCGTCCCTTGCTCTTTGTCAGGGTGGCTGCTACATATAGGTATCCTGACTCATTTTCATCTTCATCTATTGGAAGGTAGTTGGATAAATGAAGAGTCTGACTAAGGAAATTGGGAATAGAATTGAAGCTTGTCTCATCCTACTCTGAACCTGCTAACTAAATACTGAATCCAGTTGTGGGGCTGAAATTGCCTGGTGTGTCTCACACCTCTCATCTTTAAACAATCTATTATCTATTATCTATATCAAACAATCTATTATCTATATCAAAAACCTGTATGCATTCTATTACAATTCGAAGTTTAAAACTATACATAGTGATCTGAAATCCCAGACTACAGAGAGCGTTTTCCTCGAGCTGAAATGACGGTTTCTGTCCAAAGCACTCTAATGGCCAGAATGGGCACCAAATCATGGGGGTGAGGGTGGGGGTGCTCAGCACAAACTCCTGCCCCCACTGGGGCTGAAGGACCAGGTTCCTGCTCAGGTGCTCTTGTTGATCACTGGAGTTGATCTGTCTTCATAGATGGCAGCATGTTAGCTGTGCTATAATTGTTTGCTTGACTGTTGAGTAAGGTGAAGGTATGAGATGATTTCAGGCCTTGATTCATGAACTTGTACTTGTGAGTGGCATGGTTTGGAGCTCCTCTTGGTAGAAACATTTATGTAAATAATCACTATTTTGTGTTTTGGGGTGGGAGAAAGTCAATTTTAAGGTAATATCACTTTAGTTAGGTTGTCACTCCCTGTCCCTAGAGAAAATCAGATTACACAGTCAGTTGGGAGTATTGGGGAGAATTTAATAAAGGGATTGTTTAAAAGGTGTGGCAGGGTTCAGAAAAATCTAGGGATGACAAAGCATCCTGGGACTAATGACAGCAGAGAGATATTGCCGTTCCTAGGCCTGAAGGGACAGGGGCTTTTGTGTGGCCCTTGATAATGGGATCTTTCTTGAAGTGAAAGTCATGGGGAGGTGGGTATGGAAATAAATACTCTGCCATCCAGTTTCCTGCTGCTTTCATTGGTTGATCCCAATCAGAAGCCAAAAGGAAAAAGGGAGCCTACTGATGATGAAATATATCTTGTTCCGCCTCCTGTGTCATGTAAGAGGGTGTAGAAGATGGAGTGGGGACCTGAAGGCAAACCAAACATACATTCAGCATCACTACTGACCACAGGGGCAATATGGTAGGGTCAAAAATGGTACCAGAATCATGGTTATGTAAGAAAGTAACACTGGACAGGGTTGGGTGAAGTTTATATAAGAACTCTATACTATTTTTGCAACTTACCTGAAAATCTAAAATCATGTCAAAATAAAAAGTGTGGGTATCCCTGAGAATGAACTGCATTTGTACATTCTGTAATTTCTTATCTGGTAAGGAACATTTTCTAGCTATTTGATTATAAAATATCATCAAAGTATTATTTGGAAGAACTGGGTGAACAAATATAAAGAAATGTCAGTGTATATTAAACCAGGACACTGTCTACAAATGATTTAGAAATGAAAAAAAAAAAAAGAAAACTAAGTGATCTTCCTGCTAGCTTCTATGCCACCAGCTCTGTTCATCACTGTTTCCTTCCTTCCTTGATGATGCTGATAAAAGTAGAATGAGTGGTTGTTGCGGGGGACAGGGGGTGGGATGGGGGTAAATAAGACATATTTCACTAGGAGAGAAGGACAAGACACTGGCGTGTAGCTATAGTGGTAAGTCTTTTAGAAACGTTTTAAAAGGAGAATCAAATCATAAATGAATCACATTCATATGTGGTCTTGATTTACATGACAGTGATATTCAAAATATTTAGTACCTTCATGGCCTGGCACACAGTTAATGCTCAATATGTGTTGTTTCTTGAACAACAGTATTATTAACAT